>NC_082707.1:77501927-78858177 GCF_030144855.1 Hypanus sabinus | reverse complement strand
AGAAAAAAAGTAGCTAAAAGTAAAAATATAGTCAACAACTAACTGAAAGTCTTGAGAAAAAATAGGTGATACAGGTCATAAGGACAATCTGGAATTGATATCCAATGTGAAATGGAATTGTTGAAGCCTTATATCTCCTAAATTGATACAGATATTGTCCATAGTATTTTATCATCAGCTGGTTTGTACATTTTTCTCTGGCGAAAACAGTATATATATATATAGTTATGTACTCCACTTATCTTCCATATCTTCATCTTTTGCCCTGTCCCTTTCTTTCATTCTTGCCTTTGTTCAGAATAATCCTTTGGTCTCTGAAGTGGCTCCATCTTATTCAATGTTATTTCTTATGAAGTCTCCTTGAACAATTTGAAGAATATGCATTAATAAGCATTAAAAAAAATCTGTATGTGCGGAATGCCTCATTACCTCTCTTAGAACCATCTGTAAAATCTTCTGAAATGTTCTGGAAGTTCTTGAACCATGATACTGTTTCACCAACTTAGAGGAAGAACACTAGCTACAATGCTAAGAGAATTGTCTGTCCCTTGAAAAACATTAAGCAAGCTTTAACATGTAAACAGCAGCAAAGGGAGGCATTTGGTGAGATTAAATCCTTGAATGATGGACAATAATCAGAAGTCTGGTCTATTCAAAATCCTAAAGCATCTGTGAAACGTTCTTTGCAATTTAATGTAAACATTTATGCTCTGTTAATATCTGTAGGGAACTAATCCATCCTTATTGGTTTGAATGGAATGTTGAATCTTAAGGGTCAAAAAATTCCATCTTGCGACCGTAGAAGCAAAGTGTTAATTGGAAGTTGTGTAGATGCCTTTCTAAATTGGTGTTTTCATGTTTTCGCAATTGTACTTCAATTTGTTGAATGTTTGGAAGAATATTTCTTCATAATTTTTAAAAGTAAAGATGTCTTTTAGTGTTTTTGTAGATCAAAATAAAAATCATCTTTAAGGTCCAAAACGAATACAATTATTTGAAAATACAATTATACTCTAAGCATTAGTTTGTCAAATAATGTTTTTAAACTTCAGTAAAAGGAAGTAGTCTTACCCCAATACAAGGACAGTTTAAAATATATCTTCTATAATGGGTTAGCTGACGTGTGCTAAAATGTGCTATGATGAACCATACAGCTCAAGCTAATCTAGCCTTTATCTCACGTGATGGTATTGCAAGAATAAGAACTAGATACCAAATGCTCTCGAGATGACTATATTAATTCATGAGCCATTTATTCCATTGATTCATAGCGTTCGGAAACTTCACGGTACAGAGCAATTGACTTGAAAATGACAAGGAGAGGCTGATTAGCCTACTAGGAGAGCAGGAGTGTGATAAAGTTTCCGTATGAACTTTACTTAACTTATAGGGTTGTATCTAGCTACAAATTCACACCAGTTTAATTGTATACATGGCACAAATAAATGCAGACAATTTAAAGGTGGGAACTTACTTCATGTTAAATTTGATACTAAACTATATTGGTTTCATCGCACAAAACTTCAGTGTGACTCAGAGTTTCAAGACAATCCATTAATGTCCCCCATGCTCTGGCTGCCACTCAAGCACTGTATGGATGACCATGAATGCCGGAAAGCAAGTTTTTTTGAACTCTCATAGATAAGTATAGAGAAAATATATTAAAAAAAACAGAAAGAGGAGCAAATACAGATGTGGATAGATGAGAAGGAAGGACTATGAATTTGAGAAAGAATACCCACAATGTTAAACTGGTAACATACTTATTAACCAATAAAACTTCGAGACAGACAGAGTGCTTTCTTTAGAGAGTGCCTACTGATAGATGGAGCTGTGCCTAGCCACTTCAGTGAATTTACTGTAACAAAATAGAGAACAGGCTTGTGACCTTGCTTGATCTGGAGTGTGATGTGTGTTCTCCCACATCTGGAATTAGTCCAAAGTGGATCACTGTCAGTCTCTGTGTCCGACTCCCAGCACTGACTCTCTTTGCTCCCTCTGTGGTAGCACTTTCTCTGACTTGGCCATCTCCAGTACATTCAGCCTCCAATTTCCTTGGAGTATATTTGTCAATGAAATCCATGTCAATGGCTCTCTTGATTATTTGGAATCACCACTTCAGAAAGCACCCCCCGGATCACTTCAGCATTTTCTTGCTGGATTAACAGCACTTGAGTCATCTTTTATAAACATATTATTTCATGACTAATTGTTTGCTTTGGAAGGACATTATACCTCACTTCCTAGGCAACTTAAAATTATTATCCTTGCTGTAAATCTTTGACATGTAATTCATAAAATGTGTGTTCCTTGTGAAAGATCAACCTAGTCTGGAACGAGATACAATTTGTTCAATGGGCTTTCTGAACTTGAACTTGTATTTTTACCTGCAAAGTTCATCTCACCCACTCCAAGTATTTTTGATGTCCTCCTCATGGTGGATTGTTGGTTAAACCAAATTTCTACTGCTCATTATATGCACTTTCTATCATGCGTAAGGAATTATTTGCACCTTGCCATCCACAAGGCCTGCAGCATGTGAGCCAGCTCTGCAATACTTAGCATATTTAATCTTTATTGTTTTACATCCACTCATGTAGTGTCTTCAGTTGGCCATCCAACATTCCCAGCCTGGCTTTGGCTGACTCTACAGATTTGCATAACTGTGCATATTTTTCTGATGTTAATTCTTTCTCGTGTAATAGCCAAGCACTGAAGTTTATAAACAACCTGACCTCTGTTAAATTAATCCTTAAACATGTGAGACTGTAGCTTCAACAGTCTGAGCTCTATTAGACTACTTTAGCTTCATTAAGAAAAGTATCAAGAGATCCTCCCTGTATTACAACACACACCTAACCACACCAGCATCCGTTTAGATGCTGTAACTCTCTGGACTATGAATCAAAACACAAAAATACGACTGCAGATGCTGTGGATCAAAGAATACGTACACAACGCTGGAAGAACTCAGGAGGTCAGGCAGCATCCGTGAGAAAAGAGTAGCCAATGTTTTGGGCCGAGACCCTTCATCAGGAATGGGGGGGACGAGAGGGCCGAAGCCCAGTAATAGAGATAGGGGAAGGGGTAGGGCCTAGAGGTGCCAGGTGGAAAACCAATCAGAGGAAAGATAAAGGGGGAGGAGGAGGGGATAAGCTTGAAAGAACTGTAAAGAAGCAGAAAGTTGAAAGGAGAGAGAGGCAGAGAGGGACCTGGGATAGGGGAAGGGGGAGGGGGAGGGAATTACCGGAAATTGAAGAATTCAATGTTCATACCACCAGGTTGAAGGCTACCCAGATGGTAGATGAGGTGTTGCTCCTCCAACCTGAGTTTGGCCTCATCATGGCAGTAGAGGAGGCCATGTATGGACATATCTAGCTGGGAATGAGAGGCAGAGCTGAAGTGGGTGGCGACCGGGAGGTCCTGTCTATTGTGACGGACAGAGCGGAGGTGCTCGACGAAGCGGTCCCCCAATCTGCGTCGGGTCTCGCCGATGTAGTGGAGGCTGCACCGGGAGCACCGGATGCAATAGATGACTCCAGCAGACTTGCAGGTGAAGTGTGGCCTCACCTGGAAGGACTGTCTGGTGCCCGGAATGGTGGTAAGGGGGGAGGTGTGGGGACAGGTGTAGCATTTACCCTTGCAGGGATAAGTGCCAGGTGGGAGTTCTGTGGGGAGGGACGTGTGGACCAGGTAGTTGCAGAGGGAACGATCCCTGCGGAAAGCTGAGAGGGGTAGGGAGGGAAAGATGTGTTTGGTGGTGGGGTACTGTTGAAGGTGGTGGAAGTTGCGGAGGATAATGTGTTGGATCCGGAGGCTGGTGGGATGCTGGTGAGGACAAGGGGAACTTGTCCTTGTTGTGGTGACGGGAGGATGGGTTAAGGGCTGAAGTGCGGGAAGTGAAGGAGATGCGGGTGAGGGCATCTTTGATGACGCCAGAAGGGAAACCATGATCCTGAAAGAAAGAGGACATTTGAGATGTCCTGGAACAGAAAGCCTCATCCTGGGAGCAGATGCAGCAGAGACAGAGGAACTGGGAATAGGGAATGGCATTTTTGCAATGGGCAGGGTGGGAAGATGTATAGTCAAGGTAGTTATGGGAGTCAGTGGTTTTGTGGAAGATGTCAGTGGATAGTCTGTCTCCAGAGATGGAGACTGAGAGATCAAGATCAAGACTATGGATAGCTGGTATGGTCCCTTTAAAGATTCAGGACCATCCCACTAATAGGCAATTAGTTGCCAAGAATTAAATATTTAAATAGCACCTGAACAGAACCTCTATCGTAAGCCCAACCAGAAATATCATCTTGCATTTTATTTTGAGCTCAGTTCTCAATCCAATTTTATTCCGTGCCTCTATCCTAGCCTTGGATACTCCAGCATTTGGATCCAAACCATCCTCATCAAGGACTCTCATTGCAGTACGATTCCACCAGTATACACCCAGTCTTCCATCTGCTGTGACCAGCCACAATGAGAAGATTTATAGACAGAGCCTAGAGACACACAACCTCCAGGAAGCCATTTGTCAACTTTCGCAAGGAGGAAGTCAGAGCTGCTCGGGAGAGGCAGTCGGTCGTTCTGCAGAATGAGTACATTTTCCAACCTGGAGAGATTTGACGGTGACCTGGAATCTTGGCACAGCATCCTCATTCAATGCTCATTAGTTTTCGAACTGCAGTCATTTGGGTTCCCTTCAGAGTGTGGAAAGTTGGCCTTCATTATCTGACTGGAAATACCCTGTCTGGACGAGCATACATTGGAAATGAAGTTCAGAGGCTTGCTTGGATTCGGAGGAATTCATGAAGAAGGTGTTCTATCACCCTGCCAGCTGAGCCTCAGACACTCTGTTAAAGATTTGACAGGGTGGATAGTCAGCAGCTGGCTATGTAATCAGATGTTGGACATTGGCCCAAGAGAGTGGCTGAAACAGGATTGCCTTGATCACTCTATACCACCATAGACTCCAAGATGAACTGAAGGATGCCTCAACCTCAGGAGAAACAGCCAAGGAGTGAGAAGAGGTCCTGATCGACCAATACATTTGTCCCCCTAATCATTTGGCAGAGTGTAAATGGGACAACATCAAGATGTCAAAGAGGGTTAGCCTGAGCTTGGCCTTCAATTTATCATAGTTCCACCTCCCCCCACTCACCCCACCCCCCCCCCCATTTCAGACCATGATCATCCCATCTCCTGATCAGGATCCTGTCAATCCCATGCAAATCAGCTGCATCAGGATATCTGCGAAGGAGAGGTTCCAGCATCAGAGTGGAAGTTACTGCTGTTGCTGCAGGGAAGCAGGTCACCTGCAGGACTGTCCAAAGCTGCAGCCATCAGGAGAACTGCTAGGACTGTCCAGTGTCGGGTGGGCTGTGACTGTAACTGCCAATAGCCCCAACCTCATGGATTTTGGTGTCACGCTGAGGGTGGAGATCTCCTGGATTATGAACTGATGAGAGGTGAATGCTATTTTTGGATTTTGTGATAGTGGGAAATTTCCTGGACTTGGATACCACCTGTTGGCTCAGCATACCATTGCAGGAGTTAAGCTATCCCATGCCCTCAACTGATTGGATTCTGCTTGGTTCCAACCCGGAGAGATTTGACGGTGACCCAGGCACCAGGCAGATCCAGCAGCAACCATTCGGCTTGCAGATCAAGATAGAGGACCATGCAAAGGACATCAGTTTCTATATCACTGGGTCTCCTCACATACTCCTGAACCTCAGGCACACCTGGCTGTTCCAGCATAACCCTTCCATGAACTGGAAGGAAGAGGGAATCATTACATGGTCCAGTCATAGCAAAGAAGTATGTTCTCAGCTTGGCATTCTGAATCCCGGCCCTCCTGAGACCAGTGGCTAATGATGGGCAGACTTCTGTTCGGGATAACCTGGAGTCTTCAGGAAACCCAGTCTTGCCTTCGAGGGCAGACCAGCTGGCTCCGTCCAACAGGCCCACATGAATCCCATCCCTCATGAATCCCAAACCTGTACGGTCAGAGGTGCGCAGGAACTAGTTCAGGAGCAAGACAAGGAGGTACCCAACCAGTCTGGAACCAGCAGCTAAGCCAAGGGACTCCAGTTGCCAGGCCTCATCTAAGGGGAATGCTCCGAAATGGAGATCCTTGGAGCCTAGTCCCAGGAACTCAAAGACCATTTGTCACACCTCACTGCCATTGTCTGAGGATATGGACAAGAACTTGGACTGTAATTTGGCCTCTATTTTCATTAAAGACTCCTATGAACAATGGAGGCGGTCTGCCCCTCAGGAGTCATCCTCTGAGGAAAGTTTGTGAGTAATAGAGCTTTGACCAGCAGTCAATCCAAACATTGGGACTTTGGAGAAGAGGGGACTTCAATCAGATCCACTACCCAATGATAAAAGGCAGGAGCGTTCATGGCAGAATAATAGAGCTTTGACCAGCAGCCAGTCAGCAAATGGGATTGATTAGTAAGAGCAAATTAAATGAAGGCAGGGGCAAGCGCAGTGGCTGTTGTCTGAGTGGAGGTAGTCAGAGTGGCAATCCTTAGGCTTTAGCTCTTCAAGGCTTCAGAGAAGAGAGGCTTTCAGAGAAAGCAAAGAATAGTTCACGTTTTTTCCTCCTCTTCTTTATCTCTGCTCAGCTCGTTGGAGATGATGGGCAGGATAGTGCAACGCTCCTCTTGCAGGATGTGGGAAAGAAAGGAGACCTTTAGTGTCCCTGACGACTACCACTGCGAGATGTGCAAACAGCTGCAGCTTCTAACAATCCACGTTACCTGTTGAAGCTGCAACTGGATTAACTCCGGATCATTCAGGAGGCTGAAGAGATGATAGATAGGTCATCCAGAGGTTCCAAAGGTAGTCGTAGCTGAAGCATGGTGGTGGGGACAAGCTCCCACTGCTAAACAAATGCTCTTCCTGGAGCGTGTCTCAAATAGCCTCTGACAACCAAGTTCAACTCCTGGGCTTCACGTGTGGCATCGTTCTTATGCCCAGTGGAGCTGTTCTCACTGACAGGAGAAGGGTCAAAGGCGGGCCACTGGCACCTTAAAACCAGTTGTTCTGGACAGATGGGGCTCGTTAACCACGGATAGTAGCTCATCTAGGAGAGGGAAAACTCTGATTTCAAACCTCCACTGCCTTGCGGCTATACCCTCTCACAGGAAAAGCTTTGGGAGTAAACCCCGAGGAAAAATCTGGAGTTGGAGTCCCGAAGGCAGCTGACTGCCGTACCCAGCACCGGCACGGCAACTCCGGTGATGCTGCTGGCACCAAACTGTACCGACTCGTTGTTCCTTTGGACCTGTCATCAGCATGGGGAGGGGGGTCCCACTGCATGGGCAACAGACGGATCTCCATATCAACTCTGCCCTGGCTTCCACCCTGGAGAGGCCACTCCAACTTCACTTTATAGTGCTGGACAAACATGGGAAGCAGCAGTTACCGGTTATAAATCATAATGCTTGATTTGCGTAGAGCATGGAGCCAGGGGTTGCTTCCTATGGTGGTAGAGACGATCGCGTTTCACTGTACAGCTACCGCCCACCTCAAGCTGGGCAGCCCCCAGCCAATAAGGTGCTGTCCCGCCACAGTCAGTCTTCCTCATTGGGTGCATGGGGATAATGGATTATTCCACGAAGAGCTGACTGTAACTACTGCACCAGACAAGAAAGAAAACAAATTGAATAAGACAACACCCCTCTAGTTTGGATGTTGGAATGTCCGCACAATGACGACTGGACTTGACCAAAAGCTCACAGGTATTGAAGATGCACGAAAAACAGCGGTCATTAACAATGATCTACTAAGGCTCAAGGTAGATATAGCTGCCCTACAAGAAACACATTTAATGGATTCAGGTACACTGAAAGAAAGGGACTACACATTTTACTGGCAGGGAAAGAACCAAGTCGAGCCCCGTGGGCATGGAGTGAGTTTTGCCGTTAGGAACTCCTTGTTGCAAATGGTGGAGCCACCAGAAAATGGATCAGAGTGACTTATGACTCTCCGCCTACACGCCAGTCATGGCCCAGTATCTCTCATCAGTGTTTATGCCTCTACCTTGAACTCCACCACTGAGGCAAAATACATGTTCTATAACAAATTAGAAGCTGTTGTCAGGAATATTCCCAGTGTTGAGCACCTCGTTCTCCTTGGCGACTTCAACACCAGAGTGGGAGCTGAGAATGATTCCTGGACGTCTTTTCTTGACGTCTTTAGAATTAGCAAAATAAATGACAATGGACAACGTCTCCTGGAGTTCTGCTCCTATCATGGCCTGTGTGTAACTAACTCCTACTTTCAGACAGAATCGCACTGCAAGTTTCATGGCGACATCCACGGTCTAAACACTGGCACCAACTAGACACGATCATCACCAGATACTCTTTAATCAACTCTGTACTAATCACCCACTCATAGCACAGTGCAGACTGCGAAACAGATCATGCTTTAGTATGCTGCAAGATCAAACTACGCCCAAAGAAAATCCGCCACTTCAAACAAACCGGAAAACCTTGCACCAACACAACAAAGATGAAAGAGTCAGAGAAGGTTGACCAGTTTGCCAAGTCAGTACAGAGTGCTATGACTATCTCCTCACAAGGAGATACTGCAACGAAACAAAGATCATACCTTTGAGACACCATCCACAAATCATCACTCTCCATCTTTGGGAGAAAGACCACAAAGAGCAGACGCTGGTTTGAGGCAAAGTCCAACATCATGACTCCTGTCATCGAAGCCAAGTGTGCAGCTCTCACAGAGTACAAGCGCTCACCATCCGACCAAACACTCCTGGCATTCGAGCTGCTAGAAGCAAATGAGTACTGGCTCCAGCTCAGTGAGGACATTCAGACAGCAGCCGTGACAGGCAAAATCAGATCAATGTATGATGGTATCAAGAAGGCCCTTGGCTCATCACAGAGCAAGACAGCACCCCTGAAATCATCCGGCATTGAAATAATCACTGATACAAGCAAGCAGATGGAATGCTGGGCAGAACACTACTCTGAGCTCTTCTTGAAGGAAAACGTTGTTAGCTCAGCCATTGATGCCATCGATTTTCTACCATTAATGGATGAACTCAACTCCAAATCAACCATTGAGGACCTCAGCAAGGCAATTGACAGTCTGGCCCCAGGGAAAGCTCCTGGCAGTGATGGGATTCCTCCAGACCTGATCAAAAACTGCAAGAGCTCACTCCTCCAACCTTTACACAAAGTCCTCCGTCAGTGCTGAAAGGAAAGAGCCGTACCACAGGTTATGTGCAACTCCAAAATCCTCAAGGGGGAACAAGGGGGATAGGAGTGACTGCAACAACTACAGGGATATCTCCCTCCTGCGTATTGTTGGCAAAGTCTTTGCTCATGTAACTCTGGCACGTCTACAGAGTCTGGCAGAACGGGTCTACCCTGAGTCCCAATATGTTTTTTGTGCAAGGAGGTCAACTGTCAACATGATTTTCTCACTCCGTCAACTCCAGGAGAAGTGCAGGGAACAACAGAAACCGTTCTATGTCGCTTTAATTGATTTAACCAAGGCACTCAACCTTGTCAGCAGGGATGGGGTCTTTCAGATTCTCCTCAAGATCGGCTGTCCCTCAAAACTTCAAAGTATCATCAAGTCATTCTGTGACAATATGAGGGCTTCTGTTCAGTTTGATGGCAGCTCATCAGAACCCTTTGCTATTCGTAGTGGAGTCAAACAAGGATGATTGTTGGCCCCAACATTATTCGGCATCTTCTTCTCTCTGCTAGCGAAGTACACATTTGGGACATCGACAGAAGGCATCTACATGCACAGCAGCTCTGATGGGCAGCTGTTCAACCCTACATGCCTGAGAGCAAGAACAAAGTTGCAAAAGATCTTATTTCATGGCATGCTCTTTGCCGATGATGCTATAACCTCGCACACCAAACAGCAACTACAAACTATCATGGACTGCTTTTCTAAGGCATGCAAGGACTTTGGGCTATCAGCCCACAGAAAACAAATGTCCTTGCCCAGAACATAGTGGAGACACCAGTCATTACCATCAACAATTACGATCTAGAATTGGCCCACGAGTTCACACACTTGGGGTCAACCAGTAGCGACACTGTCTCCCTCGATGCTGAAATCAATAGGTGTATTGGCAAAGCAGCATCGATCCTTGTTCGACTCTCCTCGTGGGTCTCAGAGAATCCAAAACTCACTACAAAGATCAAGACTGTGGTGTACAATGCATGTGTTATCAGCACCCTCCTGTATGGTAGCGAGACTTGGACCATCTACCCCAAGCAGGAGAAGAAACTCAATAGTTTTCACCTGCACAGCCTTCACCACATCCTTGGCATCACCTGGAGAGACAAAGTCCCAAACTCTGAGGTCCTCTCCCGCGTTGGACCTCCCACAATGTTCACACTTTTAAGACAACACAGACTGTGCTGGCTGGGCCACGTCCATCATATGAAGGACGGTAGACTGCCAAAGGACATCCTCTATGGAGAACCAGCAACAGGCAAGAGGAATGTTGGTCAACCCCAGCTTCGCTTCAAGGACCTCTGCAAGCGTGACATGAAAGCCTTAAAAATCAACACAGAGTGCTGGGAGGATACAGCAGATGATGGCAACAAATGGCGAGGCACTCTTCAGCAACACCTAGAGCAAGGCAAAAGAGTGATCCTGAGTCAGTTTGAGGAGCGGAGAGCTAAATGGAGAGCACAGCGAACAGCGGACAACAATTCCACAACTCCCTACACATGCAGCAACTGTGGCAGAGCCTACCATTCCAGGATCAGCCGCAATAGCCAGAGTCGACGCTTCTCGACAAACCAGTGACCACCAGAGGCGCAGTACCCATGGTCTATCACGACCAACGGAGGCGACACACACACACTAGAGAGGTAGTTACACCCAAGGTGCAGGATACAGGAAGCTGGGTGAAAGTCAGGAAGGGGAAAGGAGTTAAGGAGCCAGTTCAGAGTATCCCTGTGGCCATCCCCCTCAGCAATAGGTACATCATTATGGATACTGTCAGAGGAATGACCTGACAGAAGAAAGTCACAATGTTCGGGTCTCTGGCATTGAGTCTACCTCGTTGAATTGGATGGGAAAGGGGAAGAAGAGGCACACTGTGGTGATAGAGGAGTCATTAGAGAAAGGGACAGGAGGTTCTCTGGGCGAGAATGAGCTTCTTGGATGGTATGTTGCCTCTCAAGTGCTAGGGTCCAAGATATCTTAGATCAAGTCCTCGGCATTCTAAAATGGGAGGATGACCAGCCAGAATTCCTGGTACATGGAGGTGCCAATAACATGGGGAAGACGAGTGTCAAGTTTCTGCATAGGGAGTTCATGGAGTTAGGTGCTAAATCAAAGGGCAGGACCTCCAGGGTTGTGACCTCAGGACTGCTAGTCATGCTACGTGCTAGTGAGATTAGAACTAGGAAGATTATACAGTTTAACAGGAGTTCATATAGGAGGGATGGCATAAGATTTTTGTAGCATTGGTTTCTCTTTCAGGGAAGGTAGGACCTGTACAGAAGGGATTGTTTACATCTGAACTGCAGGAGGACTAATATCCTAGTGGGGAGGTTTGTTAATGTTGCACGGTGGGGTTTGAACTAGAGTTGCGAGGGATGGGAACCAGAGTGCCAGAACAGTTAGTGGAGAGGTTGTGGAGGCAGATGTTGGTAAGACCTCAGACAAAGTTAGGAATCAAAAGGTTGAGCACAGTGCGACAAAATCAAAATGGGTGAATACAGAACAGAAAAGGAGTTGTATCTGAAAGTGCGCAGCATATGGAATAAGGTAGGTGAACTTGCGGCACAGTTGCAGATTGGCAGGTATAATGTTACAGGCATCAATAAATCATGGCTGAAAGATTATAGCTAGAAACTTAATGTCCAAGGACACACATGACATCAAAAGGATAGACAGGTTGGCAAAGGGGGTGGCATTTCTCTGTTGGTAAAAAATGAAATCAAATTACTAGAAAGGAGTGACATAGGGTTGGAAGCTGTTGACTCATTTGTATAGAGCTAAGGAAATGCAAGGTTAAAAAGACCCTGATGAGAATGGTGTACAAACCCCTAAACAGTAGTATGGATGTGGCCTGCAAATTACAAAGGGAGAGAGAAAATGCACGGCAAAAGGGCAAAGTCACAATAGTCATGGGGGACTTCAATATGCAGGTACATTAGGAAAATCAGGTTGATGCTGGATTACCGGGGGGTGGGGGGGGGATTTCTATGAGATTATTTTTTTAAGAGCAACTTTTGGTTGAGCCCACTAGAGGTTCAGCTATTCTGGATTTGGTGTTGTGTAATGAATCAAGATTGATTGGAGAGCTTAAGGTAAAAGAACATTTTTTTACCATTTTATATGTCATAATATGATTGAATTTACCCTGAAATTTGAGAAGGCGAAGCTAAAGTCAGATGTATTACTATTACAGAAGAGTAAAGGGAATTACAGAGGCATGAGAGAGGACTTGGACAGAATTGACTGGCAAGGGTGGCAGCAGAGCAGCAATAGCTTGAATCGCTGGAAGCAATTTGGAAGGCACAGGATATATACAACCCAAAGAGAAAGAAGTATTCTACAGGAAAAATGACATAACATTGATTACAAGAGAAGTCAAAGCCAATATAAAAGCCAAAAAGAGAGCAGATATTAGAGCAAAAATTGTTGGGAAGTTAGAAGACTGGGAAGCTTTTAAAAAACAGATGGCAACTAAAAAGTCAATAAGAAGGTAAAGATGGAATGCAAAAGTAAGCTGTCCTAAAATGTTAAAGAGGATACCAAAAGTTTCTTCAGATACATAAAGAGTAAAAGAGAGGCAAGAGTGGGTATCGAACCGCTGGAAAATGATGCTGGAGAGGAAGTAATGGAAGGACAATGAAATGGTGGTTAAACTGAATAAGTATTTTGCAAGACACTAGCAGTATGGTGGATGTTCCAGGTATCAGGGGGTATGATGTGTGTGAAGTTATGATAACTGGGGAGAAGGTTCTTTGGAAACTGAAAGGTCTGAAGGTAGATAAGTCAGCTGGACCAGAGGGTGTACACCCCAGAGTTCTGAAAGAGATGGCTGAAGAGATCATGGAGGCATTACTAATGATGTTTCAAAAATCACTAGATTCTGTAATGGTTTCGGACGACTGGACAATTGTAAATGTCACTGCACTCTTCAAGAAGTGAGAGATGCAGGAGAAAGAAAACTATAGGCCAGTTACTCTGACCTCAGTGGTTGGGAAGATGTTGGAGTCAATTATTAAGGATGAGGTCCCAGGGTACTTGGAGGCACTTGATAAAATAAATCATAGTTAGTGTGGTTTCCTCAAGGGAAAATCTTTCCTGACAAATCTGTTGGAATTATTTGAAGAAGTAACAAGCAGGATAGACAAAGGAGAATTGATTGATGTTGTGTACTTGGATTTTCAGATGGTTTTCAACAAGGTGCCACACGTGAAGTTGCTTAATAAGCTATCAGCCCATGACATTTCAGGAAAGATGGTAAAATGAGTAAAGCAGTGGCTGTTTGGCAGGAGGCAAAGAATGGAAAGAAAGGGAGCCTTTTCTGACTGGCTGCTAGTGACTAGTGGTGTTCCACAGGGGTTGGTGTTGGGACCGATTCTTTTTACATTATATGTCAATGATTTGGATGATGGAATAAATGGGTTTGTTGCAATGTTTGCAGATGATATGAAGATAGGTGGAGGGGCTGGTAGTTTTGAGAATATAGAGAGTCTGCAGAAGAACTTAGACAAACTAACCACTTTAATTTCCCGACCTATCGACCAGAAACTAAATGCCTTGTTCCATCAATTTGATGAATACAAACAAGAGGATCAGCCTTCCACCATTTTGTCCTAAGCCAAGGCAACAGTAGCAATTTGTTGGGGAATTAACACAGTTGCTCACAAGGCCCTGGCTCAAGGGGAGATTCCTCAGAATGGTCCTTCAAGTCGGCTGTTTGTTCCTAGTTCCATCTGGTCTCAGGTTCTTCAATGGGGACATGCGTCGAGAATGTGTGCTCACCCAAGGATTTCCAGGACGAGCTTATTAAAAGAAGATAATGTTGGTGGCCTGGAAAGGGGGAGATCTGTCAGTACACGCAGGCATTCAAGGTGTGCGCCTGGAGCAAGGAACCCTACAACCAACCTCAAGAACTCCTTCACCCTCTGCCTGTTCCAGACAGATCATGGGCACAATCTCCATGGACTTCGTCATGGGTCTTCCTCTTTCCAAGGGGAAGACCATTATCATGGTAATAGTGGATTGTTTTTTTGAAGACCTGCAAATTCATCACCTTGAACAAACTGCCATCTATGGCAAAGACAGCCAAAGTAACCCTGCACCAGGACTTCAGGATCCATGGTTTTACGATGGACATTGAGTCAGATCCCAGTCCATAATTCACATCACATTTTTGAAGGATGTTCTGAAAGCTGATTGGGGGAACAATGATTCTTTCCTCTGAGTACCATCTACAGTCCAATGGCCAGATGGAGCGGGTGAACCTAGATGTTGAATGAACCCTAAGACGCCCGGCCTCTGAAAGACCAGACAAGTGTTGCAACCGTTTACTATGGGCAGAGGTCACTCACAACACTTTACGGCATTCGGCACATGGAATGTCCTTTATCAAATGCCAGTTTGGTTACTCTCCACCACTCTTCTCTGAGCAGGAGGCTGAGGTAGGGGCTCCTACTGCCAAAGATCTTATCTGCCCTGCAAGGAGAAATAAACTAGGGCAAGGGAGATTTTGTTAGCTTCAACCCAGAAGGCTGAAATAAAGGCTAACTACAAGAGAAGACGGAGACTAGTTTTACAGCATGGGCAACAGGTCTGGCTCTTGACTCAGGATTTGCCTTTCTGAGTCTAGGAAATTGGCGCTCAAGATATTCAGGAAAGTAAATCTGGTGGTTTGCACATTGTCGTTCCCCAAGACTCTCAAAATCAATTCCACTTTCTACTCTTCCATATTAAAACCTGAGAACACCAGCCCTTTAGCCCCACCATCCTCAGTCCCACAACTGCTCAGATTTGTCAATAGGGAAAAGGTCTTCACTGTGAGAAGAATTGTGAATTCACAAACTGTTTGGGGTGTTCAGCAGTTCCTTGTGGACTGGGAAGGATTCGGAGCCCAGGAACGGTTCTGGGTTCCTGAACGAGACATCAGGATCTCATCCATGACTGCCATCATTGTGCCTCCAAGCAGCCAAGGCTATCAGGAGTTGAACATAGAGGAGGGGATTCTGTTGCAACATGCACCCAACCACGCCAGCCTCCAGGGATTAGACAATCTAAATCCCCGGAATATGGAGAGCTGGCACAGCCTCTTTAAAGATTCAGGACCGCCCTGCTAAATGGCAATCATCCTTTGGACACCTAGAACTGAATGGAGCTTCATGTTCAATTGTAAGCCCAACCAGCAATTCTGTCTAGCACTTTGTTTTGTGCTTAGTTTTGTGCTCCAATTTTATACCATGTCTCAATCCTAGCCTCGGATTCACCAGCATTTTGGTCCAAACTATCCTTGTCAAGGACTCTGGTCATCTCCTGCTTTTGACAGCAAAAAAAAAAGCAGTAAGGTGTAAAATCTCCTTTCTTTTCATCTATTTTTGAGTGTGAACTTTTCACACCATATTTTCCCTCATTTTGCACTACTTATTTAATTTAATTTTCTTTTTTCAAAAATATTTATATTGTAGTTTATAGTTTTATTATTATACTGCTGCAAAACAACAAACTTCACAATATATGCCAGTGATTTTGATTTCGACTTCTGATTCTGTTCATTGTGGGAACAACTTTGATACATAGATTGCCTCTGTTCAGTTGATGACATGCAATGTGCCAATGATGACCACATCCTGTGAAGAATTAAAAGGAAGTTAGAGCTAACACCCAAAATGTTCAAAGAGATTAAGCTCAACAGTTATAGATAAGGAAAGAAAAATTGACAAATACGTACAAGGACTGAGTGACATTCACTAAAACAAGAAATGACATTAAAAAAACTACAAATAAACAATGAAAGAGATAAAGACAGAGAAAGAGAGAGTAAAGGGGTATAGGGAGAGAGGGAGGAAGATAATGCAGAAGAAGGAAAAAGACAACATGAGAAAATCTGCAGATGCTGGAAATATCAAGCAACACACACAGAATGCTGGTGGAACACAGCAGGCCAGGCAGCATCTATAGGAAAAGCACTGTTGACGTTTCGGGCCGAAACCCTTCGTCAGGACTAACTGAAAGGAAAGATACTAAGAGATTTGAAAGTAGGAGGGGGAGGGGGAAATGTGAAATGATAGGAGAAGACCAGAGGGGGTGGGATGAAGCCAAGAGCTGGAAAGGTGATTGGTAAAAGGGATACAGAACTGGAGAAGGGAAAGGATCATGGGACGGGAGGCCTAGGGAGAAAGAAAGGGGGAGGGGAATAACAGAGGGAGATGGAGAACAGACAGAGTGATGGGCAGAGAGAGTGAGAGAGAGAAAAAAACAACTAAATATGTCAGGGATGGGGTAAGAAGGGGAGGAGGGGCATTAATGGAAGTTAGAGAAATCAATGTTCATGCCATCAGGTTGGAGGCTACCCAGCAGGTATATAAAGTGTTGTTCCTCCAACCTGAGTGTGGCTTCATCTTGACAATAGAGAAGGCCATGAGTAGGCATATCAGAATGGGAATGGGACGTGGAATTAAAATGTGTGGCCACTGGGAGATCCTGCTTTCTCTGGCGGACAGAGCGTAGGTGTTCAGCGAAGCGGTCTCCCAGTCTGCATTGGGTCTCACCAATATATAAAAGGCCACACCAGGAGCACGGGACGCAGTGTACCACACCAGCTGACTCACAGGTGAAGTGTCACCTCACCTGGAAGGACTGTCTGGGGCCCTGAATGGTGGTGAGGGGGGAAGTGTAAGGGCAGGTGTAGCACTTGTTCCACTTACAAGGATAAGTGCTGGGAGGGAGATCGGTGGGAAGGGATGGGGGGGACGAGTGGACAAGGAAAGAGAGAGAGAATGAGGTAAGGGGGAAGGGAGAGAGAGCGGAATGGTATTGAGAATTCCACTTGGATCATTACAAAATCCTGTGTAAGCTGTGGGTTGGGTGGAAATCGGCCCTTGGGTATAGATGAAAGACAATTGATAGGAATGCAAGGCAGACAAAACGGGATTTTTATGAAAGGTGCTTGATGGACTTAGAGATTTTAAGCATAATGATAGACCAGAAATTAAAGACTGAATTGGGGAAAGGTTGATGTCAACATGATTAGGCGGGAGATGGTCAGAGATGACTGGGAAGAACATGTGATGACTGGGAGTCATTCAAAATAGTAAAAGTTCAGAGTCATCATGCCCCTGTAGTGAAATGTAACATCAAGGAGCAAGAATGTCAACAGATATCAAGAGCTGGATGAAGGACAAAAAAATAACTTTTGACTGGTTTAGAAAACTGGAGTGGGATAGGTTTTAAATACATGATATTCCTCAGGTGCCGGAAATTCAGAGCAACACACATGAAATGCTAGGGGAACACAGCAGAAAAGGCAGTGTCAATGGAAATGAATAAACATATGACATTTTGGGCTGAGGCCCTTCATCAGCATTAGAAAGGAAGAAGCCAGCATGAGGAAGTGGTGGTAGGGGAAGGAGTACCAGCTAGAAGGTGATAGGTAAAGCTAGGTGGTTGGAGGTGGGGGGAATGAAGTAAGAAGCTGGGAAGAGATAGGTGGAAAAGGTAAAAGGTTGGAGAAGAAGGAATCTGACAAGGGAGGAGAACGGACCATGGGAGAAAGGGAAGGAAGAGGGACAGCAGAGGAAGTTGGTAGGCAGGTGAGGAAAAGAGAAAAGGTAAGAAGGTAGCCAGAATGGGTAATTGAAGAAGGGGGAGGGGGGAAATTACCAGAAGTAGAAAAGATCAATGTTCATGCCATCAGGTTGGAGACTACCCAGACAGAATATAAGGTGCTGTTCCTCCAACCAGAAAGAGGCTTCTTCATGGCAATAGAGGAGGCCATGGGTTGACATATTGGAATGAGAATGAGGATTGGAATTTAAATGTTTGGCCACTGGGAAATCCTGCTTTTTGCAGATGGTGCAAAGCTGCTCAACAAAATGGTCCCCCATTCTACATTCGGTCTCACCAAAGTAGAGGAGCACCAGACACAGTAGATGACCCCCGCGGATTTGCAAGTGAAGTGTTGCCTCAGGTGCAAGGAGCCCTGAATGGAGGTGAAAGTGGAGGATATGGGTAGGGCTAGCAATCCCTCCACTTGCAGGGATAAGTGCCAGGATGGAGATTAGTGGGGAGGAACGAATGTATAAGGGAATTGCAAAGGGATTGAGGGGGGGTGATGTATTTGGTCCCATTGACAATAGTAAAAGTTGGAGGAAATGATGTTCTATATGCAGAGGCTCAGGGGGGCAGATGAGGACAAGAGAACTCTATTCCTGTTGTGCAGCTTTATGACATGAGTGAATCAAATCAGGTTTAATATCATCAGCATATGTCATATAAAATTTTTTGACTTTGCAGCAGCAGTACAATACAATACAATAGAAAAAACATAAATTACT
Source organism: Hypanus sabinus (assembly GCF_030144855.1). Lineage (NCBI taxonomy): Eukaryota > Metazoa > Chordata > Chondrichthyes > Myliobatiformes > Dasyatidae > Hypanus > Hypanus sabinus. The sequence goes on along the minus strand of NC_082707.1, from coordinate 78,839,623 downwards.
ATATATATAACATAGTTAAATAAGTAGTGCAAAAAATGGAAATAAAAAGGTATTCATTCGGAAATCAGATGGCAGAGGGAAAGAAGCTGTTCCTGAATCACGGAGTTTGTGCCTTCAGGCTCCTGTACCTCCTTCCTGATGGTAGAAATGTGATCAAAGCGTGGCCTGGGTGATGGGAGTCCTTAATGATGGATTGGTCCTTGAAGATGCCCTGGTTACTGTGATAGAGCTGACTAATTTCACAACACTCTGCAGCTTACTTCAACTTTATGCAGTGGCCTCCCCCGCTCTGCCCCCTGATACCATATGGTGATGAATCAGGTATCAGTTTATAGGATTATGAGACAGATAGGTCAATCTAAGGGTTAGGAGATTGAAAGAGACTTTGGGAAGATTTTTTCTTACCTAATTAATGTAATATTAAGTGTTGAGAAGGCCAAGGGCTAAGTGCTGGAAATTTTTTTAATAGGCAGATATTCGATGGCTGACACAGACACTATAGGCTGAAGTACTGTTTTCCTGGTGTTTGCCACAATTACTCTCTCACTGTCTTGGCCTTATTAGTCAACCCAGAAACCAGAAAACTTGGATGGAAGCAAGTTAACCTCAATCTTGAAGAGCTGCCAAAGAAGAAAGGAAAGACTAAATATATACACAATTAGTCAGAGAAAATGACAGAAAATCCCAGAGAGACTGGAAGATCCCTGCTCTCCCTTAATATTGCTTGCTAAATTTCAGCATTTGATGTCACATACCGCACAGTCATCATACTGATATGAATGCTTTGAAAGTTAATTTTCCAAGTCACATTTAAGGATCTTGCAGTTTTGATGTATGCTCAGAAAGTGCTATTGGTTCCATTGCTAACAGTGTTTCTGCAGCTTATCTCACTATATTGGCTGCAGAGAAAGTTCATTGAATTGTAAGTGAAAATGTACAAGTATAATAATGAAGGAAATTCCAAAGACAAGCTTGGATTTATTTAAACTAGAACATTAGGCAGTGACATTTAGTTTTCTAATCATCTGCTGGGGTCTTGAGAACATAAACATAAAATGTAATGAATGTGCTGAGTTTAAATCTCTGAAACAGGAAATGCATTCAATTCTGTTCTGTGCAGTATGATTATTGCACTTATTTTAATTATAGTTTAATATCCATAATTTATAATTGTAGTTTCCAAAGTTTAGGCTGATAGTGATATTTCTCCACTTGTTAGATAGATTACTTTATACTGAGAAACTACGTTACAGTTTCTAGTGTGTATCTAATCAATTCAACAGTTAGTTGTTCACAATCTATTATCCACAATTATGTTTTGTGCCCAAGTGTGAGTTTTCTATTATAATATACACGTAAAATATGGTAGCTGTGTGGAATGAGCTTAAGTGGTAGAGGCAGGTTCGATATCATTATTTAAAAAAATTGGATAGGTATATGGACCCGAAAGGAATGGAGGGTTATGGGCTGAGTGCAGGTCGGTGGGACTAGGTGAGAGTAAGCGTTCGGCATGGACTAGAAGGGCTGAGATGGCCTATTTCCGTGCTGTAATTGTTACATGGTTATAAGTGTTGCAGTATTTCACAGAAATACTGAGACAATGTACACAATTCAGAATGTTCTCAAGTTGCAGCAATATTGTCTCTGAAAAGAGAACATTACCAGCAGGGCTGAGTTAGGATCCACATAAGAACGTTAGACAAACACTTCACACAAAATGCTGGTGGAACACAGCAGGTCAGGCAGTATCTATAGGAAGAAGCACTGTCGACGTTTCAGGCCAAGACCCTTTGTCAGGACTAACTGAAAGGAAAGATAGTAAGAGATTTGAAAGTAGTGGGGGAGGGGGAAATGCAAAATGATAGGAGAAGACCGGAGGGGGTGGGATGAAGCTAAGAGCTGGAAAGGTGATTGGCGAAAGTGATACAGAGCTGGAGAAGGGAAAGGATCATGGGACAGGAGGCCTCGGGAGAAAGAAAGCAGGAGGGGGAGAAGCACCAGAGGGAGATGGAGAACAGGCAGGGTGATAGGCAGAGAGAGAGAACAAAACAAACAACTAACACATATAGATAGTCAAATGTAGTTAGTCATAATTAGTCAAAAACGTCACTTGTAAAGTATAGAAGGTGGTAAAGATCATCAAAGTTTGAGCTGAAAACCTAGAATGATGGCCTGAAACCTAGACACCCAGACACACAAGACACACACACACACACACACACACACACACACACACACACACACACACACACACACACACACACACACACACACACACACAAACACATATGCGCACGCACACATACACAATGTATCTACTGCACTCACCATACTAACCTCTCTACTCCTCATCCCACCATCTTCCCCACTAATGGAGAAATCAAACTTTTAAAAAGCAAAAATTAAAAGTGCAGAACTGCAATGACCTTTTACAAGGGCATCAGTTCATTAATTACTGGTGCTTCACAGCCAAAATGGTCACTTGCGATCCACTGCCGGTCATCACTTTGGGGTATTAATAAGCCTGTCCTTCTCAAGCACCGGCTTCTAATATTCATCAAGGATATTAGTGAGGAATTGAGTTTGAGAGTTGTGAAGTTATGTTGCAGCTTTATAAAACTCAAGTCAGGCTACATATTGAGTATTGCTTTTAGTTCTGGTCACCCCAGTAAAGCGAGAATGGCAAGGCTTTGGAGAGAGTGCAGAAGAGGTTTACAAAGATGCCGCCTGGATTAGAGGGCATATGCAAGAAGGAGAGGTTGAACAAGCTCATGTTGTTTGCTTTGGACTGATGGGAGTTGAGGGAGATCTGATGGAGGTTTATAAGATTATGAGATCATGATAAGCATAGATAAAATAGCTAACAATGGTTGAAATGTTTAATAACAGAGGGCATGCATTTAAGGTGAGAGGTAAGTTCAAAGAATATGTGCAGTGCAAGTTTTTAAACCAAGAATGGTGGGATACTGCAATGTGTTGTTGTGATGAGGTCAGTGGACCAGGCTCACGTTCTAAACACAGCAGTTGTCACTTGTAAGACCAAACAGTTGTAAGTAAACTTCCAACAAACATTGTTTAGTCTCTTGTCATAAAAGGGATCCAGCCTTCAGATTTTAAAATGTAAATGGAAAACAGTAATCAGCTTGAAGTTTGAAAATACAGTTCTGTAAACAAGCTCTGTATAGAGCCATGGATTTGTTGGCTCATAACACCTGTTTTGTTCCTCAAGAGGTGCAGTATAAGACAATAGTTTATTTAGTTTGGCTTTTTTCAAAGTAGACAAGCTGAACTTGTTTAGTTTAGGGAAGCTTGTAGACCAGATGGATAGCATCTTTAGTATATCAAATACATGGGTTATTAATGTCGGAAGTTTTATGTAATCAAGGAAGTTAACTTCACTACATCAATGGTAGGCAGCTGGGGTCCTTGTCTCCAAAAAGATTTCAGATCTTTTGTGTAAAAAAGGTATCTGAGGAAGTATCATTGTATTTATGAAGTCACCCAAGTGGCAGAAATTGGGTATAAATGTAGAGAGAATTTCAGGCTTATTATAATGAGGTGAGGAACAACAAGAAGCATGAAAGAAACACGGGGTGAACTAGCATCCATTTCTTTGGCTTCAATTCCTGTATTGGGTGATTCACTCAACTGCATCATTGATATATCTTTAATTTACAAGAATTGTACCTGTGTTGCGGAAATCATTTTTTTTTCAAAATGGTTTGTAATTTGGAAATATTTAAGATAGAAATCTTCTGTAAGTGTGAAATGTTTTTTTTTAAGAATATTGTTTGGATTTAAAGATGTATCACTGAAAATAAATGAACAGTGTTTTAAACTATTTGCTAGCTGGAATTATCTTCTCCTTAGTTGTGAGTGGTGTGGAATCCCTCCATTCAAATAGTGTGTATTGACAGCTAAACGTGCCATGCAGAATAAACAGGGAAATGAACGAGTCTTTGAAGATTGGGTAATTATAGTATAGTCTCTCTTTCGTGAGAGTGCTTGTGACTATTTATATCAGATAGGGCTTAAGGTCGTTGTTTCAGTTCAGTCAGTAAACTCAATGCAATCACATGTGGTCACGTTGTACCAATAAGTATTGTAGCAAGCATTCAGTCCTTGATGACTGACGAGATGAGTTCATTTATCTCAACTGATGTCTTTATTGCAACAAGCACAAAAACAGACCGGCTGCTATGACTCAGGGAGAGAACCCACTCAGTCTCATACAGATGGGGGAGGTGATTATTACACACCCCATTTATAATCAGGATGGACAAACACACAAGCAAATGACTGTATAACCCAAGTTAAAATGTAACAATAAATGAACTTGAACATCCCACCATAATCACATGAAGGCATTTTAAAACAAGAACAATTAATTGCACTGGTCATTAGGAATGTTGGGGCAGGGTTGTCAAACACCACCCCCCCCCCCAGAGCACCACAGTTCCCCCATCAGAATGGTCAGCTGTTGCCAGCATCCCCGGAGTTCAGAAATCCTGGTGGTCGACACTGCCGCCTGGGCTGCCAAAGGGTGTCTGGACCCACCAGAGGAGGCAGTGTTTGGTGAAGCAAGAGGCAGGACAGCCGAGGTGTCGCTTCCTTCCTTCAGCCTCGCTGGGTCTGTGGTGGCCGAGGGCCGATACAGTGCCAGCCGGTCCTGGTGCTGCACGATTGCCTTCTGTCACTCAGGTAACTGCACCCAATATACCACATCAGAGATACGGTTGAGCACCTCTCCTGACCCCTTCCAGTGGCATCCCAGTTTGGGGATTAGTCATTTCTTCTGGATGGAGCAGTAGGCCCATACTGAGGCCATGTACATGTACCCCATGTACTGCTGCATTATCACCCTAGACTGGTGGCCCAGCCCCTTTTCATACATGCAAGTGTTGTGTCTATGCACGAACAGCTCCACATCCAGCCTGTACCCAGGCCAGTTGAAGCTTTGGTGCAGTGTGTGGGGTGATGCTGGAACGTCTTGGGGGCTAAAATTGCAGATTTCTACAGATGTACCATGGAGAGCATTCTAACTGGCTGCATCACCACCTGGTATGGTGGTGGGTCTACTGCACAGGATTGAAAGAAGCTGCAGAAAGTTGTGAACTTCATCAGCTCCATCATGGGCACTAGCTTCCGTAGCATCTAGGACACCTTCCATCTGATTTCTGAATGGAACAGCGAACCCAGGAACACTAACTCACCACTTTTTTTTATTTTTGCACTGCTGGTTGAATTTAACTATTTAATATATACAGTGTATACTTACTGTAGTTCACATTTTTCTCTCTCTATAATTATGTATTGCCTTTGTGCTGCTGCCACAAAGACAACAAATTTCACAACATACCGCTGGTGATATTCAAACATGATTCTGACTCTTTATCTTCTGGAGCTTCGAAAAATAGAGGGCTATTTTTAATAATCAACCCTAGGTAATTTCTTAAATAAGGACTTGCTCGGCACGGCATTGTGGGCCGAAGGCCCTGTACTGTGCTGTAGGTTTTCTATGTTCTATGTTTCTCCCTCTCAAACTGCGGGGTGAATTCTATGTGCAGTCATGCCTATAACGTCACACCTGCCAATCTCTAAATACACTACAAGATCATCTAGCTTATTCCATCTACTGCGTAGATTCAAATATAATGCCTTTAGTCCTGCTTTCATCACCCTTTTCAATTCCCCCCCCCATGTTACACTTACACTCATCCCAGTGACTGTAATTTTGCCCTATCATCTGCCTGTCCTTTCTCACAGTCTCATTACACGCTGCATCAACTTGTATACCAACTCCCCCATCCTCAGTCTTATCACTCCAATTGCCATCCTCATGTCAACTTCATTTAAACCGTCCTAAATGACTTCTGCAAACCTGTCCACAAGGATATCGGACCCCCTCAGGTTCAGATGTAACCTGACCTTTTTATACAGATCATACTTTCCCTAGAAGAGATCCCAATGATCCAGAAATCTGAAACTGTGCCCCCCCCCCGCACCAGTTTCTCAGCCACTCATTCCTCTGTACTATCATCCTATTCCTACCCTGACTAGCATGTGGCACTGACACTAATCCAGAGATGACTACCTTGATGTCTTGTTCTTCAGCCTTTTCCCTAACTCACTCTACTTACTGCCCAGGACCTCTTCCCCCTCATTATGTCATTGGTGCCAATTAACATCACAATCTCTGGTTGCTCACCCTGCCTCTTGAGGATCTCCTGCAGCCGCTCTGAGATATCCAGCACTCTAGCATTTTACTTTTAATAATTGTGCTTATAATATTGTTCACTACTGCCTTACTTTACATTTGCTTTTTCACAGACATTTACTATGAACAATTTCTCATCTGGTTCAGCACTCCTAAAACTTAATGACTCAGAGAATATCAGATTAAGAGGATCTGTGAGCAATTATGATTCTAATTTAAATATCACTAATTGGTCCTTACCTCTTTGTCATATATGAACTATATACTGGCACCCTTGATTCTTGCCTCTAGAGAAGTGAATGTTCCAGACACTTCAGCATTCACTCTGACCGCATTGCTGACAAAATTAACATAGATACATAGGAAGGTAAAAAATCACTCACAAGAGTGATTAATAAAACCCTTACAAATCTTTATGATTCCAGACTAGATATTGAAGTTAAACTATTAGAAAAATTCCTTAACATGGAACCTTCTACACTTGAAGAAAAGTATACACACTATTATGTCATTGAATGGTCCCATTCATGGGACTTGACCGTGAAATTGTTAGACTAGAACATTTTGATAAAACTTATTTTTTAATGAAGACTTCTCTACTAGACAGATGTCAGATTGGACTTTCCCTTTATGGTAAACCATGTATATCTGTCTGGACATGCCTGGACACGCCCCCCGCTGACTGCTCCTGTGGCTCCTCCCACAGACCCCTGACTAAAGACGATTGTGTCACTGCTCCTCCCACAGTCCAGGGCAGACATTCGGAGTGGATGTGGATCCATTTTGTTGTTAATAAAAGCCTTTCAGTATTTACTCTACTTCCAGTCTTTTGGAGTAATTGATAGTGCATCAATTTTATTAACAACAATTTTAAGACATGGAGCACGTCCTGAGATCTGACAAATTGGACCTCGACCTGCAAACGCCTGAGGCCGGAACCGCTTTCGAACTCTGGCCAGCCTGCTTCGAATCATACCCTGAGGAGATTGAAGTGACCGAGTCCGCCGCGAGGTGCAGAGTACTCCTCTCCAGGGTCAGTCCACGGATCTACTCAATGATTAGAGACCAGCCGAGTTACGACGCTGTGATGAGCGTCCTTAGAAGACAATAGCGTCTATACACGACATCACGACATCAGAGAGTCGAGCGCTGAGTTTGTCTGGGCCCTACAGACACTCGTGCGGGCCTGCGATTGCCAGGGGCTGACGGCCGAACAGCATGCGGAGCACCTAGTAAGAGACTCCTTCGTCATGGGGACCATGTCAGTGTACATGCACCAGCAGCTGCTGGAACACACTATTTTCGACAATTGAGCTGGCCAACATGCTGGAGGCCGCTCTGCACAACTCTGACGCTCTCCAGGCGCTCAGACCTTGTGGACGCCGCAGACCCTGCAACCCGCCGGTGAATCGACCACGGCTGCTGCCAGTTGCAGGTCTGCGAAGCGCTACTTCTGCAGACTCGAGAAGCACCCCTGGAAGAGCTACCCGCCCCGAGAAGCTACCTGCTCCAGCTGCAGAAAGAAGGGCCACTTCGCCGAGGCCTGTAAGTCCAAACCCCGAGCGGGATTGAGCAGCGCCGCGTGCGAGGCATGGGGGTTGCCATCTTGGCCGTCGCCACCTTGCTTGTGCGAGACATGGGGGCGGCCATCTTGATCGGCGCCACCTCGCCCCGCCTACGACACATGGGTGCTTACCAGGCACCCCACCGCGCCAGACCAAGGCAGCGATTCAACTCTGGCCTCCATGACCCTCGCCCAAAGCACTGCCCACTAGTTCTCAAGGTCAATGATGGACATCCTGGTGGAGGGGCACAGGACTAGCTGCCTGTTTGACACGGGCAGCACGGAGAGTTTTATCCACCCAGACACGGTGCAGTGTTGCGGACTCATGACATGGCCAGTAAGCCAAAGGGTCACCATGGCTTCTGGGTTGCATAAAACAGACATCCAGGGTGGGTTGTGTCGTGGTGCTAGTGGTGCAGGGCACAGAGTATTGGGACTTTGTCTTACTGGTCATGCCACAACTGTTTGCCCCTGTGCTATTGGGGCTCGACTTCCAGAGCCCCCTGAAAAGTATGACAATGGAGTATGATGGGCCCCTCCCTCCAATCACTGTCAGGAATCCTCAGTTCTGTAGAAATTCGTGACATACCCCACTACTGACCACCCCCGCACACCAACCCCCACATCCCACCCAACACCATGCCAGCAGCCGCACTACGGACACCACTTGCGGCCTCTTCACCCTCAAGATCCCTCCCCCAGGGCTGTTCGCCAACCTGACCCCCTACTGCAAACCTGTGGCAACTAAAAGCAGGAGGTACAGTGCGGGGGACAGGGCCTTCATTCAGTCAGAGGTGCAGCGGCTGCTCAGGGAGGGGATCATTGAGCCAAGCACAAGTCCTTGGAGGGCCCAGGTGGTTGTTGTTCAGAATGGGGAGAAAAATAGGATGGTCGTGGACTATAGCCAGACCATCAATAGGTTCACACAGCTTGACGTGTACCCCCTACCCCGCATCGTGGATATGGTCAATCAGATAGCTCAGTACAAGGTGTACTCGACCATAGACCTGAAATCCACTTACCATCAGCTCCCCATCCGCCCGGAGGACCGCCCCTACACCGCCTTCGAGGCGGACGGCAACCTTTATCACTTCCTGCATGTCCCCTTCATGTCTCTGTCTTCCAGAGGGAAATGGACCGGATGGTGGACCAGTGCCAACTGAAGGCCACGTTCCCATATCTGGATAACATCACCATCTGCGGTCACGACTGGCAGGACCACGACAACAACCTCCAAAAATTTTTCCAAGTGACCGAAGCTTTTAATCTTACCTATAACAAGTACCAGTGTGTGTTCTGAACCACCTGAATTGCTATTCTTGGGTGTGTCATGGAGAACGGAGTCATTGGCCCTGACCTCGACCGTATGCACCCCCTGTTGGAACTCCCTCTTCCCACCACCCTCAGAACCCTCAAAAGGTGCCTGGGCTTCTTTTCCTATTACGCCCAATGGGTCTCTAACTACGCAGACAAGGCCTGCCCCCTGGTCAAGTCCACCACATTTCCCCTCTCAGCTGAGGCCCGCGCGGCCTTCAGCCACATTAAAGGGGACATTGCCAAAGCAGCAATGCATGCAGTGGACGAGACCATTCCCTTCCAAGTAGAGAGTGATGCCTCCGACCGCGCTGGCTGCTACCCTCAATCAGGCAGGAAGGCCGGTAGCATTCTTTTCTCGTACCCTTCAAAGCCCTGAAATTCGACACTCTGCAGTGGAGAAAGAAGCCCAGGCCATAGTGGAAGCTATTAGGCACTGGAGGCACTATCTCACCAGCAAAAAGTTCACCTTGCTGACCGACCAGCGCTCGGCTGCGTTCATGTTCAGCAACCAACAGCAGGGCAAAATCAAAAATTATAAAATTTTGAGGTGGTGAATCAAACTCTCCACCTACAACTATGACATCCTGTACCGGCCTGGAAGGCTCAATGAGCCCCCGATGCCCTATCCCAGGGAGCGTGTGCCAGCATGCAGCTCGACCGGCTATACGCCCTCCATGCAGATCTTTACCACCCGGGGATCACCCGACTTTTCCACTTCATGAAAGCCCAGAACCTGCTTTACTCCCTTGAGGAGATCAGGACGATGACCAGGGACTGCAAAGTCTGCGCTGAGTGCAAACCGCACTTCTACCGACCTGAAAAGGCACAACTAATCAAGGCCACCCGCCCTTTTGAGCATCTGAGTGTTGACTTTAAGGGCCCCCTTCCCTCCTCCGACCGTAATCATTACTTTCTTAACATAATCGACGAGTACTCGTGGTTCCCCTTTGCCATCCCCTGCCCCGATACCACTGCCACATCCGTCATAAAAGCCCTGCATCAGCTCTTCACTCTGTTCGGATACCCCTGCTATATCCACAATGATAGAGGGTCCTCCTTTATGAGTGACGAGCTGCACCAACACCTGCTGGCTAGAGGTATTTCAACTAGTAGGACCACAAGCTATAATCCCCAGGGGAATGGACGGGTGGAGAGGGAGAATACCACAGTGTGGAAGGCCACACTCTTATCCCTTAGGTCAAAGGGGTTGCCGGTCTCTCACTGGCAGGAGGTCCTCCCCGAGGCACTCCACTCCACCCGCTCCCTGTTATGCCACCCCTCCACCAATGCCACCCCTCATGAGCAGCTCTTTTCTTTTCCCGGGAAGTCTGCCACTGAGACCACCCTACCAACTTGGCTGACGTCCCCAGGGCTGGTGCTGCTCCAGAAACATGCGAGGAGCAATAAATACTCCCCGATGGTCGAGAGGGTTCACCTACTTCATGCGAACCCCCAGTATGCCGACGTGGTCTTGCCTGATGGGTGGGAGGACCCGGTCTCCGTCCGCAACCTGGCGCCTGCAGGAGCACCAGACCCCTACCCCGAGCACTCCACGGTGACTCTGAACCCCATACCCACTGATGTATATACCCATGAGACACCGTGCACTCCAAGGCCTACACAGACACCACACGACACTCCTATACCAGGTGCGACACACACGCACGAGGGATTACCAACGCCTAACGTGTTGGCACCTCAAGTCAGGCCGGAGCCAGCACAACCACCATCATCAATGCAATCACCACTGGTGCTACATAGATCACAGCGACGGACTCAACCACATGATAGACTTGACCTGTAAATATACTTGTTTTAAATATTGTCAGTCACTTCACCCCATGGGACTCTCTTTTTAAAAAGCAGGGGTGAATGCGGTAAACTATGTACACCTGTCTGGACATGTCCCTCTGCTGACTGCTCCTGTGGTTCCTCCCACAGACCCCTGACTAAAGACGATTGTGTCACTGCTTCTCCCACTGTCCAGGGCAGACATTCGGAGTGGACGTGGATCCATTTTGTTGTTAATAAAAGCCTTTCAGTATTTACTCTACTCCCAGTCTTTTGGAGTGATTGATAGCGCATCACCCTTTATAGCTAATAAGTTTAGGAATATACAAAGTAAATGATTCTATTTCTCCAATTATGACCACTATTCCACTCCATTGTTAAATGTCAAGGTAACTAATATAATTTTATGCATTTCTGGTTCAGCAAAGCCCTTGATCTGTGTTTTTGCATGGGAGGTTAAAATGAAAAGATGCACTGAAGCAGAAGCTAAGATGAAACAAAATGTTTTCCTTCCTGATGAACTGAAACTGATAATCGAATAAGATTTTTAAAGATCTTAATCCCATAGACTATTGTTATCTACCCAATCTTCTGACTTGCCCTTGATCAAACAGTCGTGAATGGTGTGGTATGAATAACACCTTACAATGGAAATTATTTCAGTATTGTTGGTGGCCTTATGAATTCAAGTGTTTTCAGAGTTGAAAACTGGGAAAAAGAAGCGTCTGACAGATTTTGCTGTTGGAGACCATTTGATAACGTTAAATTTTAGGGTTACACATACGACATTATTCCCCAAATAGACAATGTTGCATACGCAAACCTGCCTTTAATACTGTGTATTCAGTCACATGGTGTTAATGTCAATAGACAGAGGAACAAACAATTCAGCCCTAAGCAATATTCATGATTTAAAACAAAATATAGAGTTAAACTGTCTGTATAGTCATGCCTTGAGAATGCTCACACTCAATCTCAGGGAGATTTGTGATCTGGGGGTGTTCAATGGAATTGAAGTCGGAGCAAGAGGCAGCAGGGATCACGGTCTGGGGTGTCCACAGCTGCCAGAGTTGGAGACGACTCAGAATCTGCAGTCTGGAGAGAGGCAATCTTTCGATACTTGATGGATCTGAGGAAAGCAAGGGACTGGAATGGGGTAAGGAACAGCAAGATGCATGACAAAAACATGGGTGAACTAGTATTAATTCCTCCGGCTTTGATTTTTGCAACAGACAATTCATTCATCTGTATCATTGGTATGTCTTTTTAGTTTATAGGAATTGTACCTGTGTTTTGGTAATCCTTTTGTGTTTTAAGAAAGATTTGCAATTTTGAAATGTTTAAGATAGAAATCTTCTGTACCTTTTAAATGTGTTTTAAGAATGTATATCACTGATAATAATTTATTTATAAAACTACTTAGATGTAACTGTATCATCCTTTAGAGGGAGGATGACCCACCACTGAAATAGTGGGTATTGCAGCTAAAGTTGCTATGGAGAATAAACAATGAAATGAACTAATTTTTGAAGATTGGGTAGTTTCAGTATAATCTTCCTTTAGGGAAAGTACTTGTGTCTATTTATATCCGATAGGGCTTGAGGTCTTTGTTTGAGTTTAGAACTCAGAGATTCTGGTTCAAAATGGTGCTCGTGAAGCACAGAGCCGACTTGCTGGCAGCAAAAACAACTATTAATTATTAATCTGTCTTTTTTCTTGAAAACAATCACTGCAATCCATAGCTTGTAACTTCCCTTTCAGAGCTGAGTTTTTGAATCACCTGTGCGACCTGGCAGTTTTGCAGTGTGAGGTCCTGAAGATGCAGGACGGTTGTGGCACGGCATGTACAGGCCAAATTGAGGCAGTGCGGCCCGGGTCTGAGAGCAGAGAAAGCTGGAGTGGACTTAGAGGCCATTCAAAGCAGCAGAACCGAGGCGAGGCAGAGGCAAGGTTGAGGGCTTTTTGGCTGATGTAAGCCACCAGGCCAGATTGAAAAGGTCGGGATTTTGAGACCACAGACAAGGGTTGGGCCCGTGTTCAGCATGCTGCTCCGCAAGGTTTATTCACCTCTGCGCTGAACTAAGGCTGTGTCCTTCAACTAACAGGCTTCCGGATCACTGCAGTGACCATTGGCTTCATGGCTGTGGACTCACTTTCATGAATTTCAGTTCTGAATGTTACTTGCTTCCTTTCATTGCTTGCATAATTTGTTTGTTGATCAGCTTTTTTTTTAATGGTTCTGTTGGGTTTCTTTATTTTGTGGCTGCCTGTAGTATGGAGATGAATCTCAAGGTTGTATATAGTATACATACTTATATAATAAATTTACTTTGCAGTCATCAAACCCAGTACTTTCACACTGCCTGGGGTGGTGGTAGAAGCAAATATGATCGAAGCTCTTATATAGGTTCATGAATATGCAGGAAATGGAGGATAGAGCTATTGTGTAGGCAGAAGGAATTAGTTTAACTGGGCATTTGATTACTAATTTAATTAGATTGGCACAATATTGTGGACCAAAGGGCCCATTCCTGTCTTGTGTTGTTCTATGTTCTTTATCTCTTGGGACTCAGGTGAAAAGGAACAGAATTTCAGTAATCAGGTTACAGCAAGGTCCTACATATGAACGTGTACATCAACATATAAATTAAATGCTGGAACAGATCAGTCCGGTCCTAGAGCTTTTTCTGACATTAAGTAAGAACTTTGCTGAACTGATTGTAACCTCTTCTCTGCAGACCTCTCAATCCTTTTAACTCTTCATTATATTTTTTTTCAACTCTGCTTTAAAATTATTCAAAGACTCAACTCCACCCAAAAATACCAGTCTTAAAAAAGTGATATTAAAAGCAGAGACCTCAAGTTATAGATAAACCTGCATGATCTCCACTTCCTCTTTGTCAGGACCCTAATGGGATTTTAAAAACTATTTGTAAAGCCAAGAAACACAAAAATAACTATGGTGTCATTAACTTAAGAAATGTCAGTTTCCACTTATATTTATTGAAATTATTTCTCCTGTAAAGTTTGTAAATACACTAGAACAGTTGAAATTCATTCTCATTTTGTGCATCCTTCATTCTGTAGGGATGAGTCAGACTGATGCAACCTCTGTATTTCCGCAGACTCTGCTATATTCCTTAATATGCAACCATACAGCATAGAGATAGGTTCATCCGCGTAGCATGTCATTGCTGACCACCAAGTACCCAGCTATATTAATTCCATTTACTAGAACTTGGTTCATAATTTTCAATATTGTTTGGAGCAGCCTGGTAGTGTAGTGGTTAGCACAACGCTTTATAGTACAGGTTACCCAGGTTCAATTCCCTCCGCTGTCTGTAAGGACTTTGTATGCTCTCCCCATGATTGCGTCAGTTACCTTCGGGTGCTCTGGTGTCCTCCCATTGTCCAAAGATGTACCAGTTAGTAACCTAATTGGTAAATTGTCCCGTGATTAGGCTAGGATTAAATTGGGGATGCTTTGAAGGGCCGCTTCCATGCGGTATCTCAATAAATAATACAGTTCTGCAAAGATTGCAGGTCTGTTGTGCAAGTGTCCTGATTCTGAGATGCTTAGAGGATGTAGCATTTAGAAGAGAAGGGAAACGTTTAAAGGAAAAGTGTGGCAAAATTTTTTACATAGCAAGGGGTAGGTGCTTTGAATGGGCTGCCAGGGATGGTGGTGCAAGCAGACATTTGGAGGAATTTGGAAAAGCATATGAACTGGCAGGGATATGGATTATATGCAGGACAAAATGGATTAGTTTAGTTTTGCATTATGGTCAGCATAGACATCTTGGGCTGAAGGGCCTGTTCCTGTGCTGTACTATTCTTTGTTGTATTTCAATGCAATGATTTCTTTATATTTATTGAAGCAAAGTTGCATGTTATCTCATGATTCTTCTCTCCTGTTTATTCTGCTCTCCCAGAGGCCACTCAAAGAGTGACAAATAACCAGAAAACAGGTTGCTCAGTGAAATGGAGAATCTGCTCCTCTGTATCCCTTCTTCCTGTGTGCTCACTTATATTAGAGATTGAATAGGAGTGCTTCAAGTGAAAAGTAATAGCTTGTACAAAGGCACTGATTTGAACTAATCGTTGAGAGTTGAGTGTTTTTATCTGTCAACACTCATCAATTGGTTAACTGGTCTATAATGTATAAACTGAGCTGCACTGGGACTTCGTATTACTGAATGTGTGTAGACTTGATTGCTTTAAAATGTTAGCCCTCCATTGCATCCATCTACTCAGTGAATGCCAATCTCATCCATAAATTGTGCGGTGTATTACTGGCACTTTGCTGAAAGAATACCTATCTCCACAGACACACTTATCTCAGATCAATTTATCTGCTCATATGCTTGTTTGCTAGGTTGCAGACACAAACAGAATGATTGCACGTACTGTTCTCAAAGTCAGGATCATCTGACCCGCAGAAAACTTGCTTCAGGATAGCAGCAGCTGCCTTTGCTAACAAATGCTGTTTATAGCACATTGCTACTCTATGCTACATTAGAAAAGAACAGTTCTATCAGAAATGTGGGAAACCCAAATGCACCTTTATACTTTCACAGCTGAAAGGTCCATTTGACTTTAGTGTAGGGTTCTCAAATGCATTGCCATTTGGAAAATGTCCATGCTGTAAAGAATAATGCTAGCTATTACTTAACCATGAATGCCAATTCTTGTACAGTGCCTTCTGTTTATTATTCCTTTCTAAGTGAAAAACATGCAATCTATTTCCTTTCTGCAGGACTTTTTTTCTAGAATTTCTTGCCAAGTAATTTTGAGTGGCAAGCTGCTGAAACTACCTGGCATTGTGGTGAATGACACACGGTTTGGCATTTTGCATTGTTTGTTGGGCTGAGGGTTCCGTAGCACTCTGTCTTTGACTGCACAAGAGAGGGTCTTAATCCTTTAAATAACACTCGTTTGAACCTTTAATACTTTTTTTCCTTTCCTTTTTGTTGCTTTTCAGTTAGTAATACTAGAGAGCTCGACACTAAAGTGACAGTATGAAAGTGCACAAGGGCCACATGGTCCATCCCCATTAATAACTGACATTAACTCACTCAGAAAGAAGTGAAAAGTGATTACTAATGTGTTCACAAGGCTTTCATCTTCATTATATTGATTTTCTGGGTGTTCAGCATGCCAATTTTTAGGCTGACACAATACAAGTCAATCATCAGTTTTAATCTTAACCTCTTCCTGCCACGATACAATTAAACTTTGCCACCTAAAATGATGTTGCAATATTCCACCAGTCATGTATATTCTTATAAGAGCTGTAGCTGGTAGGTTGTGAAATCAGGGCTGAACTGTAACCAAAGCCACGAGGCTGACACAAACCAGAGTGGAGGAGGCTGAGTGAAGATAAGGTAATGGAGTCCTGTTGTTGGAACAAACTCATACAATTGGAAAGGGAGTGCTAGGTTAAACAAGAGAAGCATACAAGTTCCAAAATCAAATAATAATGCAATTTGATCCAGTCAGTTTGTGTCTGCAAGAAGATAGTTCTCAACACATATGTAAATAATCTTTCTTTTCTTTCATATATTCAATTTATTACTAACCTTAATTGTGGATTATGGCTCCAATTACTGCTGAATACTGTACATACTGAATAGTTTCTTGGGTGGTGATTATGTGGTGTTCAAAATACAAAGTTCAAAGTTTGTGATCATATATGTCACCATATACAACTCTGAGATTTAGTTTCTTGTGGGCCTGCTCAATAAATCCATAATAGGATAATAACTATAATAGAATCAGTGAAAGACCGCAACAACTTGGGCATTCAACCAGTGGGCAAAAGAGATCAACCTATACAAATACAAAAATAAAGAAATAAGCAATAAATATCAAGAAGATGAGATGAAGAGTCATTGAAAGTGAGTTCCTAGGCTGTGAGAACATTTCAATGAGGGAAGTTATCCCCTTTGGTTCAAGGGTCTGATGGTGCATGCTGTTTTTCTGCAACAACTCTGCACTCTCCATGTAAATGTGCTCAATGGTGGGGAGAACTCTACCTGTAACGCACTGGGATGTGTCCACTACTTTTTTTAGATTTTCCATTCAAGGATATTGTTGTTTCCATACCAGGCTGTGGTGCAGCCAGTCAATAAACTCTCCCCCACAAATCTGTGGAAGTATGTCAAAGTTTTAGATGGCATACTGAATCTTTGCAATCTCCTAAGGAAGTAGAGACACTGCTGTGCTTTCTTCATAATTACACTTATGTGTTGGGCCCAGGACAGGTCCTCTGAAAAGATAATACTGAGGAATTTAAAGTTGATTGACCTCTCCACCTCTGATCCTCCTTTGCAGACTGGCTTGTGAAATTCTGGTTTCCTCCTCCTGAAGTCGATAATCATGCTGACATTGAGTAAGAGGTTGTTGTTGTGGCACCACTCAGCCATTTCCAATCTCCCTCCCATATGCTGATTCAGCCTATGAAAGTGGTGTCATCAACAAGCTTAAATATGGCATTGGAGCTTTGCTTTGCCACACAGTCATAAATGTACGGTGAGTAGAGCAGGGGACTAAGCACACAGCCAAGTGGTGCACCTGTGCTGACGGAGATTGTGATGTCGTTGCCAATCTGAACAGAACTGAATCTGCAAGTGAAGAAATCGAGGCTCAAAAAGGTATTGAGGCCAAGATCTGGAAGCTTATTGATGAGTTTTGAGGGGATGATGGTATTGAATGCTGAGCTCTGGCCGATTAAGAACATTGTAATATATGAATTTTTGCTGTCCAGATATACCATTCCTGTTGCCCCAGTAGACAAATTGCTGTGGATCTAGGTCACGTCTCAGGCAGGAATTGATATGTTTCATCAACAGCCTATTAAAACACTCATCACTGTGGGTGTAAGTACTATTGATTGATAGTCATTGAGGCAGCTTACCACGCTCTTCTTAGGCACCGGTATAATTGAAGCCTGCTTGAAGCAGGTGGGTACACCAGACTGGCGAAGTGAGGGGTTAAGGACATTGGCGAACACCCCAGCTAGTTGATCAGCACAGGTCTTTAGTACTTGGCCAGGTTCCCCATCTGGGGCAGATGTTTCTTGTGGGTTCAACCTCCCGAAGGCTGCTTGCACGTCAGTGTCAAAGACTGAAACCACTGGGACCGAAAGGAGTTTGTGATGGTTCCTCCATGTTTTGATTATCAAAGTGGGCATAGAAGGCATTGAGCTCATCTGTAAGCGAAGCCCTGCTGTTGCCTATGTTGCTTGATTTTAGTTTATAAGCGGTGACGGCATTCAAGCCCTTACTGTCGAGCATCCTTCATTGATTTAAGTTTAGTCCAGAATTGCCACTTCACCTGTGAGATGGCTTTCCAGAGATCGTCCCTGGATCCTTTGTAACTTTCTTGGTCACCAGACTTGAATGTCTCTGATCTGATCCTCAGCAGATTGTGGAGCTCATGGTTTATCCAGGGCTTCAGGATGGGGAAGACTCTGAATAATATTGTGGGGACACACTTGTCTACAACTTTCTTTTATAAAGTCTGTGGTAACTGTGATGTATTCATTAGAAACCACAGATGAGTCCTTGAACATGGACCAGTCCACTGTCTCGAAGCAATCCCTTAGCCACTCCTCTGCCTCCTCTGACCATCTTTTTGTTGTCCTAATCTCTGGAGCTTTTCTCATTACCCTCTGCCTCCATGTAAGTAGGAGAAGGACAGCCAAGTGATCAGATTCCCAAAATGAGGTCTGGGCATTCCTATCTATATCTAACAATGTTTTCTGGTGTTAAGTATGTTTGCAGGACATTTTGATAGTTATATTATCCTGACATCCTCTCAAAACAGCAACCAGACTCCAAATAAAGTATGGGAGATGCTGGAAATCTGAAATATGGTGCTGTGCAGTAGTCTGAGGCACATGTGAATAAAAATCTGTGAAGTGAAGATGCTTCTGAAAATAATGAAATGAAAAGCTTCTAATCATCAAAAGCTTATTTTTAAAGAGCTGTAGCAGTAAAAATCTAACTCAAAACAATATTTGGTGTGACCACCTTTGCCTTCAAAACTGCATCAATTATCTTAGGTACGCCGTAGTGCAGTTCTATCAGAAAATTGACTGGTAGGTTGTACTAGGTATGTTTAAGAACTTGCCACATTTCTTCTGCAGAATTTGACTGTCTCACTTGCTTCTGTTTCTCCAGGTAATCCCAGGCAGCCTCGACGATGTTGAGATTGGGGTTCTGTGGAGGGCACACCATCTGAATCCATACAAAAAAAATTCTAGGGTGACTTTTGTACTGTAGTATAAAATCGGAATCTTTTGGAAATGCTTGTGTCAGCAGAGACAGAAGCAGAAATGATGTTTCAATTTGATCTTTCCTGAAACATTAATCATGTTTCTCTCTCCAAAGATGCTGCATGACCTGCTGGATAATTCCATCATTTTATGATTTTATAAAAAATGTAATATGTGCAGCATCAGCAGGCTTTTAATCTCTTTCATATCACTGAAAATTGTATCTCCAGCTGGCTCCTTTCTTTAGAGTCTGCTGTTGGAATGCGTAAACTTTAAACATTCAGAGAAGATAATAGCTACAGTAACTTCATTTATCAAATAAACAATGTGCGTCATCTTCATTGTGCCAATGAGAACAGCCATATACTGAGGAACAGGACACATAAAATTTAACTTCAACATTTGACAGTGATTATATAAAGGAGGCAGAGTGAAGGAAATAGAAAATTGGTCAATGAAGTAGTTAAACCAATATCAAAATTTCTATAATTAATCTCAGTGGAAAGACTTCAATGAAATTAAAATGACTTTCAAAACTATAAATCGCTTAAATGATTTCCTTGTAAAAAGTGATTCTACTTAGAAATGACTGCTGCCAAGTTTGGCTGATAGAAATTGAATTACTTGAATAGAATAGTATGCATGTTTATCTGGGGTTTCAGTCTGATTCCTTCAGTTTGATGGAATCATTCCTTCAGTTAGCGACAGAAGTACAAGGAAAGGAAGGAACTCTGCTGAGCTCCCCCAGCATTTTGTGTGCGGTGCTCCATAAAGCAATAGACAATAGACAATAGGTGCAGGAGTAGGCCATTTGGCCCTTCTAGCCAGCACCACCATTCACTGTGATCATGGCTGATCATACACAATCAGTACTCCGTTCCTGCCCTCTCCCCATATCCCTTGACCCTGCTATCTATAAGAGCTCTATCTAACTCTCTCTTGAATGCATCCAGAGACTTGGCCTCCACTGCCTTCTGGGGCAGAGCATTCCACATATCCACCACTCTCTGGGTGAAAAAGTTTTTCTGCATCTCTGTTCTAAATGGCCTACCCCTTATTCTTAAACTGTGGCCTCCTGTTCATGCTTCCTGCCTCCAGCGTGTCCAGTCCCTTAATAATCTTATATGTCTCAATCAGTTCCCCTCTCATCCTTCTAAATAGCAGTATATACAAGCCCAGTCGCTCCAATCTTTCAACATATGACAGTTCCGCCATTCCAGGAATTAACCTTGTGAACCTACGCTGCACTCCCTCAATAGCAAGAATGTCCTTCCTCAAATTTGGAGACCAAAACTGCACACAATACTACAGGTGGGGTCTCACCAGGGCCCTGTACAGCTGCAGAAGGACCTCTTTACTCCTATACTCAATTCCTCTTGTTATAAAGGCCAGCATGCCATTAGCTTTCTTCACTGCCTGCTGTACCTGCATGCTTGCTTTCATTGACTGATGTACAAGAACACCTAGATCTCGTTGTACTTCCCCTTTTCCTAACTTGACTCCATTTAGATAATAATCTGCCTTCCTGTACTTGCCACCAAAGTGGATAACCTCACATTTATCCACATTAAACTGCATCTGCCATATATTTGCCCACTCACCCAACCTGTCCAAGTCACCCTGCATTCTCATAACATCCTCCTGACATTTCACATTGCCACCCAGATTTGTGTCATCAGCAAATTTGCTAATATTACTTTTAATCCCTTCATCTAAATCATTAATGTATATTGTAAACAGCTGTGGTCCCAGCACCGAACTTTGCAGTACCCCACTGGTCACAGCCTGCCATTCCGAAAGAGACTCCTGAATCACTACTCTTTGCTTCCTGTTAGCCAGCCAATTTTCAATCCATGTCAGTACTCTGCCCCCAATCCCATGTGCCCTAATTTTGCCCACTAATCTCCCATGTGGGATTTTATCAAAAGCTTTCTGCAAGTCCAGGTACTCTACATCCACTGGCTCTCCTTTGTCCATTTTGATAGTTACATCCTCAAAAAACTCCAGAAGATTAGTCAAGCATGATTTTCCCTTCATAAATCCATGCTGACTCGGACTGATCCTTCTACTGCTATCCAAATGTGTCGTAGTTTCATCTGTTATAATTGACTCCAGCATCCTTCCCTTCACTGACGTCAGGCTAACCGGTCTCTAATTCCTTGTTTTCTCTCTCCCTCCTTTCTTGAAAAGTGGGACAACATTAGCCACCCTCCAATCAGCAGGAACTGTTCCTGAATCTATAGAACATTGGAAAATGATTACCAATGTGTCCACGATTTCTAGAGCCACCTCTTTAAGTACCCTGGGATGCAGACCATCAGGTCCCGGGGACTTATCAGCCTTCAGACTCAATAGTCTAACCAACACCGTTTCTTGCCTGATATAAATTTCCTTCAGTTCATCCTTTACCCTAGTTCCTTTGACCACTATTACATCTGGGAGATTGTCTGTGTCTTCCTTAGAAAAGACAGATCCAAAGTACTTGTTCAACTTATCTGACATTTCTTTGTTCCCCATAATAAATTCACCTGTTTCTGTCTTCAATGGTCCAATATTGATCTTAACTATTTTTTTGCTATTCACATACCTAAAGAAGCTTTTACTATCCTCCTTTATATTCTTGGCTAGTTTACCTTCGCGCCTCATTTTTTCTTGGCGTATTGCCTTTTTTGTTAACTGTTGCTCTTTAAAAGCTTCCCAGTCCTCTGGTTTTCCACTCATCTTTGCTATGTTATACTTCTTCTCTTTTATTTTTATACTGCCCTTTACTTCCCTCGTCAGCCACGGCTGCCCCTTACTCCCCTTAGGATCTTTCTTCCTCTTTGGAATGAACCAATCCTGCACCTTCTGCGTTATTCCCAGAAATACCTGCCATTGTTCCACTGTCTTCCCTGCTAGGGCTTTGTTCCATTGAACTTTGGCCGGCTCCTCCCTCATAGCTCCATAGTTCCCTTTGTTCAACTTAATACTGACACATCCGATTTTCCCTTCTCCTTCTCAAATTGTAGGTTAAAACATATCATATTATGGTCACTACCTCCTAATGGTTCCTTTACCTCCAGGTCCCTGATCAAATCCAGTTCATTGCACAACACTAAATCTAGAATTGTCTTCTCCCTGGTAGGCTCCAGTACAAGCTGTTCTAAGAATCTATCTCAGAGGCACTCCACAAACTCCCTTTCTTGGAGTCCAGTACCATTCTGATTCTCCCAGTCTACCTGCATGTTGAAATCCCCCATGACAACTGTATCATTACCTTTGCGACATGCCAATTTTAACTCTTCATTCAACTTACACCCTACATCCAGACTGCTGTTTGGGGGCTTGTAGGTAACTTCCATTAGGGTCTTTCTACCCTTAGAATTTCTCAGTTCTATCCATACTGACTCTACATCCCCTGATTCTATGTCCCCCCTCGCAAAGGACTGAATATCATTCCTCACCAACAGAGCCACCCCACCCCCTCTGCCAGTCAGTCTGTCCTTTCAATAAGAAGTATATCCTTGAGTATTCATTTCCCAGGCCCTTGAAGCCATGTCTCTGTTACTTGCCAATTTCCAACTGAGCCTCAACCTCATCTACTTTATTCCTTATACTTCATGCATTCATATATAATACTTTTAATTCTGTACTCCCCTCTCCTTTCATATCAATTCCTATTTCACTTGGCCATACTGTATGATCTCTTCTTGAGCTTTCTACTCCATTGATTCTGTTGTCCTTTTTAACTTTTCTTATTTTCACATCCTTATATTTCCAGTTCATCCCCTCCCCCCCACTACTTAGTTTAAACACATCCGTGTTGCAGTGGCAAACCTGTCTGCCAGAATGCTGGTCCCCTGCCTATTAAGGTGCAACCCGTCCCTTTTGTCCAATTCATCCCTACCCCAAAACAGATCCCAGTGGTCCAGGAATGTAAATTGCTTCCTGCACCAGTTCCTCAGCCACACATTCAGATCCATTATCTCCCTGTTCCTGCCCTCTCCAGCACGAGGAACTGGAAGCAAACCAGAGATAACCACCCTGGAAGTCCTGCTTTTCAGCCTTCTTCCGAGTTCTCTGAAGTCCCGCTGCAGAATGTCCTTCTCTTCTTCCCGATGTCATTTGTGCCGACATGCACTACCACTTCCGGCTGTTCACCTTCACCCTTGAGGATTCCCTGCAATTGGTCCGTGATGTCCTGGATCCTAGCACCAGGGAGGCAACACACCATCCTTAAATCTCACCTGTTGCCGCAGAAACCCCTTTCCGTACCTCTTACTATGGAGTCCCCTACGACCACGGCTCTTCCTGATGTCTGACTCCTCGTCTCTGCTTCTGCACCAATTTTCAGCTCCCAGACCTGTCCGCCTCTCAGACTGGCAGACTGGCAAGGAGACCCCTTTCCCCCTTACATGACCCAATTGCTAATGGTTCAAATTATTTTTCCTCCTCTGGCCCTTCACTTTCAGCGTCACATTGAGGCATCTGAATATCCCTTCTTTACTATCATTGCACTAATTTAATACAAGCTTCCATCTTTTGAGTTTAATAATTGCTTCTGCGTCTCCCACAACTTTCGAAGTAATTTCCACTTTATCATGTTCTGTGTGAAAACATGTTTTCTGTCCCCTTGATTATAAATCTTTTAGTTCTGGTTCACTTGATTTTAACATGATAGCTAGAGTCAGCTGATAGAATATAGCGATGACATAACAATAATAAACTGGGAAAAAAACGAGCATTTGAATGTTTTATCTTCCTGAAAGCTGAACCAGTAGCTATTTTGAAAAATCAAATCTTAGTATAGTTTTAGGGAATTTCCAAATCAGTGGTTTCCCACTGAAAATCCCATTCCCTCTGTCAATCTAATGATGCCAGCAGTCCAATGTATAGGCATATTATGTTTGGAAATGTAAAAAATAATTCAGCAAGCAATATTCTTATTGGTGCATATCAATGGTTCTGATAAATGATATACTCTTAGGAGAAAGAGCCACGGAAACTGATTCAGAACTATTATCAGCCTGAGGGCTATGATACAATACTACAGAAAACTGCTCCAAATTTAGCAACAACTCAAAATCCTTTTTTAGTCAGGCATTCAAATCACCATCGGTACAAGTTTTGATGAATAATTTTGCAGTCTTAAAAATTAATGTCATTAAGAAGTCCAGCAAAGAATACTTAGAGTTGACTGCTTGTAGTTGAACATCAGTGTGATGAAATTTAAAATTCAGTGTTGCTATAATAAGATGTTAAAGACATCACGAGTGCTTGCTTACAGTCTGTTTTCCTTCAGCGAAACTGGTGTGATCAGACAGACTTCCTTTCTTTTTATGCAACAAGAATCATCATGTCAGGATATTTCCGGGCCATCTCAATGCATAAGAAGTTCTTGAATTTCCCACATACTAAAAGCACAGTGAATATCTTCACAGTTCACATAAGCTCAGTTTTCATGCATCTGATACATCACAGCTGATGGTAGTTGTACTTAGTTTCACTAGCATGTAGATTCCATTTTTAGAGCACCGAAACCTCTGGCGTAATTCAGTTTGCAAAGAAAAACTTCAGTCATCTTGTTATATATTTAGTTCCAGCTGCTTACTCTTTTCGCAGTGAAGGTTAGTCACATGGCACTAGTTGTTTGTCAGAGCCTTGTATTGTCTTTTAAAATAAATTACAAAGGAACTGCTGAGAGTTTAATGGATGCATAGATAATACTGGGCAAAGGCTTTTCAGTATTCTTGGTCAGTTGGTGATTTTATCACAAAACATTAGAATCAGAATCAGGTTTAATCTCACAGGCATATGTCAAGGAATTTACTGTTTTGCAGCAGCAATACATTGCAATACATAATAATAAAAAGCTTTACATTACAATAAGTACACATATTAAAAAAATAAGGAAAAAAATGCTGAGGTAGTATTCATGGTTCATTGTCCATTCATAAAATCCAGAAATGTGAAATACTTAAAAACAAATCAATTACTTTATGACATTACACATAGACCAAATTAAAGGAGATAAATACATGGGTAAATATTATGAGGATAGTAAATCACTGTAAGTCAGTCAAGGCTAACACAATCTAAAATTTTCTGAAGTGAAAGGTCATTTCAATGCATAGCACAATGTCATTATGCAGTTTGACGAATTTTAGCCCATTCTTCTGTGTACATGATACATCTATAAATAAAGACCCCAAACTGATACTATTGGACTCAACAAGTATTCAAGTATACTCTCAGAGGAGTGGCCTCTTGTTGAGGTTGTGGCTGTTCCTGGTCTTCTTCTGCTGTCGTCCATCCACTTCAAGGTTCAATGTATTGTGCATTCAGAGATGTTCTTCAGCACACCGCTGCGGTACATAGTTATTTGGCTTACTCTCACCTGTCTGTCAGCTTGAAACCAGACTGGCCATTCTCCTCTGACCTCTCTCATTAACAAAGCATTTTCACCCACAGAACCGCAGCTCTCTGGACATTTATTTTTGTTTTTTTGTGCCATTCTTCATAATTCCTAGAGATTGTTGTCTGTGAAAGTCACAGGAGATCAGCAGTTTCTGAAATCTCAAACCACCCCATGTGTCACCAACAATCAACTATCAAGGACATCTTAAACAATGTGCAGGTGTCATATCTTAATGGCAGAATACAAACCCACGATTGGCTCCATTTCTCCTTGCCAGTTAAAGCATCAAGTAAAATTGAAATTGATGAGGACAAGAGTGAAAGTAAGTGGATGTTCAGCACTGATTAAAGTCTCAAGCCAGATTGATATTAACATGGATGAGATTGGAAGACAGCGCTGACTATCTGCTTGCCTCTCCCTCTCACTGTTGCCAGAGGAAGGTGAAGCTTCCATCACATTGTTGCCACAGCTCATGGTTGTGGGACTTTTTTTTTCAGGGGAATTTGTCTTTTGATGTGTTATGTCTTCAATGCTGAGTGTGCTCCGTGGATGTGGACTAACTTTTGGAGGACTCTGTGGTTATGTTCCATGGGGGTCTGGTTACTGTTTTTTGCTACTTGTGCGATTTGATAGAGGTGCTTCGGCACAGAAATGGCTCTGCGACGAAGGCCTGCAGTCATTGCCAGAATGCTAGATTGCACTGACTCAGTGGCTGTCACTCCTGGACTGTTTTGAAGACTCTGTGGTTTGATGTTTAATCTGCTGCGTGTTATTTGCTCACTTTTTGCCGTTAGTGCAATTTGTTCCTCTCTTGGGCGTTGGGTGTTTGATGTTTTTTTTTAAAAATGGGTTTCATATTGTTTCTTTGTTTTGTGGCTGCCTGAGGGAGGACGAATCTCAAGGTTGTATACTGTATACGCACTTTAATATTGAATGTACTTTGAATCTCTAAAAGCCGCTGATAATTCTGTAAACAACGTCTTGGCCACTTTTATTTTGACCGAAACAATCCCAACTCTTTTGCGTCCCACTGTTTACAACTTGAGTCAACGGAGAAACCATCTCCACATCATTATGGATTTCAACAGCTGACACTTCACGTACAGCCAAGAATCAACTGAAAGAGCTCATACTGCACAACTTATTATATTTTCAGCTGCAGATATTTTTCCAGTAAGTATTTAACTTTTCATTTCTCTGAGATTAAGACATTTTCTACAAATAAATCACTTTGTTCCTTGTGCTGATATTAGCCCCTGAAGTTATTGATATGGTGGATGTTTGTAAAGGATCCATTGACAATAAATTGAAAGATGTGAATAGTAAATAAATATACAACATCTTTCATTGACCATTTTGCCCCTTATAAAAATAACATAGAAGTTGGGCAACGTTTCTGGCTTATTGTTAAACCGGGTCTTACTAAAATATGTACTTTTTTTAAACTGTATTTTTCTCCACACCCCTCAATGTGTCATGTTTTTCTCTACGACTTGACGGGAAATTCCCTTGACTGCTAATATATAAAAGGTTTCAGCCTCTCACTAGAGGCAAGAAAGGACTTCAGCTGCCCAGACACAGAGTAAACAGGCAAAGCACTGTCTATTGAAGGTTTCACATGGTCAACAACATGCACCTGAAGATTGTTGTGGTTCTGCTTATCTTCTGTGCTGTTTCAGTATATAGTAGATGTAAGTTTTTGTATTCTTTTCCAAAACTATAGTCTTAATATTGATGTCTGTATAGACTAATGATAATATCATCAGGAATGTTGCAAAAAATAATCGATTTCTCTCCCTGTCAGGAGTTTTGTTGGGCTGTCGAATATACTGTAGCTAGCAAGATGCAATAACAGAACTTAAGTACAGACCAGATCACCCAAAGAGCAATATATAAAGTTAACTAGCTTCTGAAAATGTGTGTTTCTGCTTATACTTTAGTAGCTAAAATAATTTTGGTCAACTCAGAAATGGAATGAAACTTTTAGTTAGATGTAGAATATTAAAAACGTGAATGAACGACTTAAGTTCAATGCAGCAAGTGTGTGGATTTTCCATGAAGAGAGGACAAACAATTTTTTTTAGATATTTTGGAATAGGTTGCTTTGATATATGTAATATGTGGTAATTTTGAAATGCTTGGGTTTTCATTTGAGTAAAACTGAAGGCAAACAATGCTTTTTATTTTCAGATAGAGGTCCTGGAAATGTCATGACAAATTGCTGCACAAGTGTGTCTCGAAAACCGATTTCATTCGAAATTACTCATTACAGGATACAGCCAGCATTGTTTCCCTGTGTCAGTGCCATTGTGTATGTAATCTTTCTGTTTTATTTTCCTAGAAGTCTTTCTATCTTGTTTAAATCCAATCATTTGCTTTTGTTTTGTTTTAGCATTTACACAATATATATAAGCTTTCAATCATTTTTATTTTCTAAACTTAAAGCATCCAAAAATCAAAGTTTTTCTAAAACTTTTTTTTCTGTATTTATCATGTATTGTACTGATGCTGTTAAGTTAACAAATTTCACAGCATATGGTGATGGTATTAAACCTAATTCTCATTCTGAAATGTTTCTTTTTCGAAAAATCAGACTATGCTCTTGCCTAATGATTTTAAGTCAACTTATGATAAGTCGTTTCTTAAACTGAATGCTGTATAAAAAAACAAGATTTAGTCAACATTTGAGTTAAAAATAGTGAATTTCCAAACATTATTAACTCATTAGGATCTATTTTGCTGAAAAGCATTAATCGTTGGAGGTTTGATTCATGTATTTTGAAATCCTTAGGCTATTTCAAATTTATTTTTCAATCACTCATATTGAGTAATATGCACACTGCTCTTTCAGATTTTACACTGTAGAGAAAGGACCACTCTGTGCTAATCCAAGAGCACTCTGGACAAAAAAGAAAAGAAATGAGATTGAGTAAGTACATAGGACAGCACAGTAGAGGTAGAGGCTCTTCGTCTCACTGCGCCTGTGATGAACTCAATGCCAGATTAAATGAAATCTCTTCTGCTTGCACATGATTCACATCACTCCATCCTTGCATATTCATGTGCCTAACAAAACGCCTCTTAAATTGCACTGTCATATTTGTTTCCACTCCCAACCCTGGCAACCTCTTCCAGGCACCTACCAATCCCCATGTAAAAAGTCTTGTCCGGTGAATCTCCATCAGACCTTCCCCCTCTCACCTTAAATGTAGCATCTGACATTTCTACCCTGAGAAAACTACTTCTACTCTGACCATCTACCTTATCTACGCCTCTCATAATTTTATAAACTTCACTCAGGTCTCCTCTCAGCCTCTAACAGTCCACAGAAAATGATCCATTTGTCCAACCCTTTCTTTGTAGCTCATACACTCCAAATCAGATAACATTCTCTTAGACTCTTGCATCTTTACCAAAGCCCTCACATCCTTACTGTATATAATGCTCCAAGTGTGGTTTAACTGAAGTTTTATACTGCAGTAACATGATTACTAGTCTCTTGTACTCAATACTCTGACCATAAAGGCAAGCATGTCATATTCCTTCTTTAACACCCTATCTCCCTGCATGGCTACTTTTAGCAAGCTATGGATGAACTCCATGCTCCCTCTGCATATTAATGCCGTAACTGTGTACTTCCCCCATACGTTTGACCTCTCAAAGTGCAACACCTTACACTTCCCTGAATTAAGCTCCATCCGCCATTTCTCTGCCAATAGCTGCAACTGATCAATACCTTGCAATATCCTTAGACTACCTTCTTCACTTTCCACATCTCTACCAATCTTTCTGTTCTCTGCAAACTTACCAATGTACTTATCTATACTACATTATAATCTAAGTTGTTGACATGTATCACAAACATTTAAGTACTGTTGATCATTTAGTGAGTTTATTGAGTTAGAAGTGACTGATAAGAATCTTTAAGTAACAACAGAGTGTAACCTAAACATAAAAAATATGCTCTATTTATACTTTATCACTTTACATTCATATTACAATGTAAGAGGAAATTGAGTTGCAGTTAAATTTCATATCTAGCATAAGTTCTGAGCATTATAATATTTTAACTGTACACTAATATTGTGTGATTCATTGGAAGTATTTTCTTGATCTTGAGGACAATTACAAAGAAATTTAATAATTAGTATTTAGTATCGTTCACTATGTAAGTGCTATGGTTAAAATTGGTAGTGATTGTTTCACATTTTTTTTGTCTTTTTTTTAATAGTATCAAGATACAGAATACCACGGCACAGTGAACCTGTACAAATTACTATTGACCTTTAAGACTGGAAGAATATAATTATGATTTAATAAAAAAGATTTGTATGTGTTCATGTTGAAGGTCTGTTCTGTAATTGTATATTTATTGCTCTGTGTAGCATATTGTAATGTCATTTTATCATTATAGTTTCCTGTATATAAGTTTGCAAATCTATATTTTACATTTTTGCAATAAAATTGCTTACTTAAACAGAGTATTTTTGTATCCATTTATAAAGGAATAATGTCTTCGGTATTGGTCTTTTCAAATGGCTCCCAAGATTGTGTACTTGAGACCATTAGGATAATGATGCTTTTCCTCTGAGGTGTCACTTAATATCTCTCCCAGATTATTCTCCTTCAGCCTTAATAATTCCATGTAATTTGGTCGAGGGTAACCTCCATTCACTTCATTAAGTACAGTAGGTTCCAGAGCACAATTTACTTTCCGAACAGATTCTCATCATATCTGGTAAGAAGACCGTATTTGAGAAGGGTTTTATTTGATCAAAATATTTTAAGAATACAATAAATGTGTTGGGGACATTTCCTTTGATTTTCAAGCACAGAAGAAAATCATTGATACCTACTTCTGAAAAAGGGTTTATTTCATCTGATCAAGCAAAACATTAATTACACTTCATGGCACTGTTATGATACTCCAAGTACTTTCCAGGTACTTTTTAACCCTTATGGGGGTTCAGCCTTTAGCATCTTTCTAGCATACTCTCTACTACTTCTTTGAAATAATTATATCCCTGTGGCGACTCACTTTCTGCACTTTCTCCACTTTCTGTTGTGAGACGAACCGGCTCACAAATAGCCAGCGTGCAGGGAGAGACTTTGGTAATGCACCTCCAACATCATTTCCGCCTGGAGAGGGGGGGCGCTAGGGATTAAGTGCCAGCGCCACGAAGTTTGAATAAACTAGTCTCAAAACAACTTACTGACTGCGTGTCGTTGTCTCTAGCTCTGTATGTAGTACATCACTACATCCCTTTATATTTCTAGTCATTTTATAGTTTTATCCATCTTGATTAAGCTCAGTCCCCTTTACTTGCCAGTCTAGTCAGTGTCCCCTCAAAACTTCAATTCTCCAGGTTTCACAATATCATTTGCTTTATTCAGCTCTGCACAATCTCTTTTGCTAACATATCTTTCTACATGTAGTCACCAGAAATGTGCATATTACTCTAAGTATGTGTAAGGGATTTCTTCTTTACGTTACTGCATATGATAATCAAAATAGCTTCTTTGTTAAGTTAAAAGTAAGAATGCTTCTTTGTTGTGGTAACTGGTGAGACGGTTGATGCACCATCAATAACTCACACTGAGACGTAAGGCGAGATATCGGCTTTTATTGACTGGAAGAAGGAACCAGGAGTGAATGAGGAGTGAGTGACCATCATACTACGTCCTGGAGACTGAGGCCGAGCGTCAGGCCTCAGATCGCCTTTATACAGGCGCCTGTGGGAGGAGCCACAGGAGCAGTCAGCAGGCACACATAGTTCACCACAACAGTGCTTTCTCTCGCAGCTTGTTTGGGTGATAATTACTGATAATGAGAATTGTATTTATTTGTTAACCAATTGGGATATATGTTATTCTTTCTTGTGGGTCTGTAAGCTGATGTTGCACGGGCTTTTGGGGGTTGGAGGGGAGATCGCGAGGAATCGGACAGTGCTGGATGTGCTCTGGTTGACCACCAAGGTTGGTCCCTGGCGGCGGGTCGTGGAGGTCGGAGAAGATCGAATAGTGGACCGAAGACTTCGATGGCTGAGCTCCAATGGTCGTGCACAAATTAACTGAACCCTGATAAGTTCTGGTGCCTTTTCTTTCCTTTCTTTTCTTTCATATACATTGTATCGCTATTAATCACCTAGTTCTAGTAAGATTTATAAAGTGTATTATGTAAACGTACATGGTGTGCGGTTAGATAGTGCGTGTGCAAGTTTGTACCAGTGTGCATTTCACAGCATCCACGGTTTGGCGGGTGGACAGATTTTCCCCTAGACATACACCAGCCGATCGCATGAACGTGACAACACGCACAAAAGTGTTGGTGGAACACAGCAGGCCAGGCAGCGTCTATAGGGAGAAGCACTGTCGACGTTTTGGGCCGAGACCCTTCGTCAGGACTAACTGAAAGGAAAGATAGTAAGAGATTTGAAAGTAGTGGGGGGAGGGGGAAATGCGAAATGATAGGAGAAGACTGGAGGGGGAGGGGTGAAGCTAAGAGCTGGAGAGGTGATTGGCGAAATTGATACAGAGCTGGAGAAGGGAAAGGATCATGGGATGGGAGGCCTCGGGAGAAAGAAAGGGGGGAGGGAAGCTCCAGAGGGAGATGGAGAACAGGCAAACAACTAAATATGTCAGGGATGATGTAAGAAGGGGAGAAGGGTTATTAACGGAAGTTAGAGAAATCAATATTCATGCCATCAGGTTGAAGGCTACCCAGCCGGTATATAAGGTGTTGCTCCTCCAACCTGAGTTTGGATTCACTTTGACAGTAGAGGAGGCCATGGATAGACATATCAGAATGGGAATGGGACGTGGAATTAAAATGTGTGGCAACTGGGAGATCCTGCTTTCTCTGGTGGACCGAGTGTAGGTGTTCGGTGAAACGGTCTCCCAGTCTGCATCGGGTCTCACCAATATATAAAAGGCCACACCGGGAGCACCGGACACAGTATACCACACCAGCCGACTCACAGGGGAAGTGTCGCCTCACCTGGAAGGACTGTCTGGGGCCCTGAATGGTGGTGAGGGAGGAAGTGTAAGGGCAGGTGTAGCACTTGTTCTATTTACAAGGGGAAGTGCCAGGAGGGAGATTGATGGGAAGGTGGGGGGTGGGGGGCGAGTAGACTATTCCTCTTCCCACCCTGTCTCTTGCAAAAAATTCTATCCCCTTCTCACAATTCCTCCGTCTCCACCACATCTGCTCTCTGGATGAGGCTTTTCATTCCAGGATGAAGGAGATGTCTTCCTTTTTTAAACAAAGGGGCTTCCCTTCTTTCACCATCAACTCTGTGCTCAAACGCATCTCTCCTATTTCCCGCACATCTGCCCTCACCCCATCTGCCCACCACCCCACTCGGGATAGGGTTCCCCTTGTCCTCACCTACCACCCC
The DNA here is from genome assembly GCF_030144855.1 of Hypanus sabinus. Taxonomy (NCBI): domain Eukaryota; kingdom Metazoa; phylum Chordata; class Chondrichthyes; order Myliobatiformes; family Dasyatidae; genus Hypanus; species Hypanus sabinus. The sequence goes on along the minus strand of NC_082707.1, from coordinate 78,806,662 downwards.
ACCAGCCTCCAGGTCCAACGTATAGTTCTCCGTAACTTCTGCCACCTCCAACAGGAACCTATTACCAAGCACATCTTTCCCTCCCCCACACTTTCTGCTTTTTGCAGGGATCGCTCCCTGCGCGACTCCCTTGTCCACTCGTCCCCCCCATCCCTTCCCACTGATTTCCCTCCTGGCACTTATCCTTTTAAGCGGAACAAGTGCTACACCTGCCCTTACACTTCCTCCCTCACCACCATTCAGGGCCCCAGACAGTCCTTCCAGGTGAGGTGACACTTCACCTGTGAATCGGCTGGTGTGGTATACTGTGTCCGGTGCTCCCGGTGTGGCCTTTTATATATTGGTGAGACCTGATGCAGACTGGGAGACCGTTTCGCCTGACACCTACGCTCGGTCCGCCAGAGAAAGCAGGATCTCCCAGTGGCCACACGTTTTAATTCCCTGTTCCATTCCCATTCTGATATGTCTATCCATGGCCTCCTCTACTGTCAAAATGAATCCAAACTCAGGTTGGAGGAACAACACCTTATATACCGGCTGGGTAGCCTCCAACCTGATGGCATGAACATTGACTTCTCTAACTTGCGTTAATGCCCCTCCTCCCCTTCTTACCCCATCCCTGACATATTTAGTTGTTTGCCTGTTCTCCATCTCTCTCTGGTGCTTCCCCCCCTCCTTTCTTTCTCCTGAGGCCTCCCGTCCCATGATCCTTTCCCTTCTCCAGCTCTGTATCACTTTCACCAATCACCTTTCCAGCTCTTAGCTTCATCCCACCCCCTCCGGTCTTCTCCTATCATTTTGCATTTCCCCCTCCCCCCACTACTTTCAAATCTCTTACTATTTTTCCTTTCAGTTAGTCCTGACGAAGGGTCTCGGCCCGAAACGTCGACAGTGCTTCTCCCTATAGATGCTGCCTGGCCTGCTGTGTTCCATCAGCATTGTGTGTGTGTTGCTTGAATTTCCAGCATCTGCAGATTGCCTCGTGCTTGTGCATGAACGTTACATATGGCTTACCTGTGCACTGGAAAGTTTTACCATTCACTTCCCTGCTCATATGTTGTGTGGTTGAGTTTATGAATGAATGAATGATCTTTATTTTCATTATGCGTAGGTACAATGAAACTCTGTTTGGCTTCCTCTCAGGCAATTAAGTAAAGCAGTAGATAAAAGCAAAGCAGTAATAGAAAAACAGTATTAAATAGATAAGTAGCAGAAAATAATTTGCAGCAGCACCAGAATATCACAGTAATGCACCATGTGCTGTTAGTGCAAGTATTTGAGTCCTTGTGCATGCATGTGCTCATATTTATACCTTCTTAAGGCCTTACCTTACTGCCCTGTAATCATCAAGAACTTCTGGGCTTGTCCTCCGGGTCTTCTTTTCTTCTACACTTCTCCATTTCCTGTTATTAATCATGTCTGGTTTGTGTCACCTCATACTTCCTGGAGTTCAGTTTGCCACTTTTGTTCCCAACTAACCAATCTTTTAACTGATGGTAGACTTCAAAAAGATGAATATCTTCAAAGATTCAAGATTCAAAGTACATTTATTATCTAAGTATGTATGCCGTATACAAGCCTGAGATTCATCTTCCCTCAGACAGCCACAAAACTAAGAAAGAAAACCATGGAACCCATTCAAAGAGAAACGTGGAACGCCACACACAGAATGAAGAACAAATTGACCAAATGGCAAAAGAAAAACTAGCTTAAAACTTTTTGCCTAATTGTCAAGGAAACTTACAATTTTGACAACAGAGTTCTTTATAATCGTGACGCTAACATTACAGGTACATCTATACCAGTAACAAGCATTGTCAAAAATAAGGGACCCAGCCTGAATGCTACTGCTTTCTGCTCTTTTTCTATTAAACCTCAGGCCGATATTTACTCTTTGCTTTATCGACTAAGGGTAGTTTTTAATTTAACTTGCCACCTTTTTTTTGGATCTTATCAGCTTTACTTTCCTAGCCAGTGTTCAGTCACAGACAGTTGCTGCAGAGAGACAAGACCTTTAGCCCATTGGGTCCAAGCCAACTATAAGCACCCATTTTTACACCAAACCTATCTAAATCATTTTATTCTCACCACCTTCTGTGGTAAGCTATGTACACCTGTCTGGACACGCCCCTCTGCTGACTGCTCCTGTGGCTCCTCTCACAGACCCCTGTATAAAGGCAATAGGAGGCACTGCTCCCCCCTCAGTCTCCGAGATGCTGTGCTCTGTTTTGCTGCTAATAAAAGCCTATCATTCGCCTCCTGTCTCTGAGAGTCATCGATGGTGCATCAATTTTATTAGCAGCAATTTTAAAACATGGAGAGCATATTATGACCCGACAGATTGGATATTGATCCTCAATCTCCAGAAGCCAGCATTGCTTTTGAACTCTGGCTTGCGTGCTTCCAATCGTACCTGGAGGAGATTCATGTGACTGAGCCTGCCTTGATGCACAAAATTCTCCTCTCCAGGGTCAGTCTGCGGGTCTACTCCCTGATCAGGGACCTGCCGACCTACCAAGGGGAACTGGATGCCCTCAAAAGACAATACCTGTGGCCGGTGAACACCATCTACGCAAGACATCGCTTAGCGACACGGCGGCAGCGGGCCGGAGAGTCGAGCGCTGAGTTTGTCCGGGCCCTACAGACACTCGTGCGGGCCTGCGACTGCAGGGGACTGACGACGGAACAGCATGCGGAGCTCCTGGTACGAGACACCTTCGTTACGGGGATCAGGTCAGTGTATGTGCGCCAGCTGCTGCTGGAACACACCGATCTTACCTTACTTTCGGCGATCGAGCTGGCTAACATGCTGGAGGCTGCTCTGCACGATGCTGATGCTGTCCAGGAGTGCGATATCCCGCTGGCCCCATGGATGCCGCAGACCCCGCCACCCAGGAGCGAATCGACCACGGCTGCTGCCAGTCGCAAGTCCATGAAGTCCCCACAACCCATCGGTGAATCGACCATGGCTGCTGCCAGTCGCAAGTCCATGAAGTCCCCACAACCCATCGGTGAATCGACCACGGCTGCTGCCAGCCGCAAGTCCATGCAGTGTTACTTCTGCGGACTCAAAAAGCACCCCTGAAAATGCTGCCCGGCCCGAGAAGCTACCTGCTCCAGCTGCGGAAAGAAGGGCCACTTCGCCAAGGCCTGTAAGTCCAAACCACGAGCGGGGTTGAGCAGCGCCACATGCGAAGCATGGGGGTTGCCATCTTGCCTGCCCGGCGTGTACGAGGCATATTGGCGGCCATCTTGGTTGGCGCCACCTCGCTCCACCTCCGATCTATGGGCGCTTACCGGGCACCAAGATGGCGATGCAACTCTGGCCTCCATGACCCTCGACCAAAGCGCCCCACACCAGCTCGCAAGATGGACATCCTGGTGGAGGGGCACAGGACTAGCTGCCTGTTTGACATGGGCAGCACTGAGAGTTTTATTCACCCGGACACGGTGCAACGCTGCAGACTCGTAAAAACAACCGGTAAGCCAGAAGGTAACCATGGCTTCTGATCACATTCCACAGATATCCAGGGGGGTTGTGTAGCGACACTGGTGGTGCAGGGCACAGAATATCGGGACTTTGCATTACTGGTCATGCCTCAACTGTGTGCCCCTGTGCTATTGGACTCGACTTCCAGAGCCACCTGAAAAGTGTGACAATGGAGTATGATGGGTCCCACCCACCAATCACTGTCAGAAATCCTCAGTTTTGTGGGACTTCGCCATATACCCCACTACACACTACACTACACTATAGACCACACACACACACACACACCGACCCGCACATCCCACCCAACACCATGCCAACGGCAGCGCTACTGACACCACTTGCAGCCTCTCCACCCTCAAGATCCCTCCCCCACCGCTGTTCGCCAACCCGACCCCCGACTGTAAACCTGTGGCAACTAAAAGCAAGAGGTACAGTGCGGGGGACAGGGCTTTCATTAAGTCAGAGGTGCAGCGGCTGCTCAGGGAGGGGATCATTGAGCCAAGCACGAGTCCTTGGAGGGCCCAGGTGGACATTTTTCGGACCGGGCAGAAAAATAGGATGGTCGTGGACTATAGCCAGACCATCAATAGGTTTACGCAGCTTGACGCGTACCCCTGACCCCGCATCACGGATATGGTCAATCAAATAGCTCAGTACAAGGTGTACTCAACCATAGACCTGAAATTTGCTTACCATCAGCTCCCCATCTGCCCGGAGGACCGCCCCTACACTACCTTCGAGGCGGGCATCAGGCTCTATCACTTCCTGCGCGTCCCCTTCAGTGTCACGAATGGTGTCTCTGTCTTCCAGAGGGAAATTGACCGGATGGTGGACCAGGGCCAACTGAAGGCCACGTTCCCATATCTGGATAACATCACCATCTGCTGTCACGACTGACAGGATCACAACACCAACCTCCAACGATTTATCCAAGCGGCCAAAGCTCTTAACCTTACCTATAACAGGGACAAGTGTGTGTTCGGAACCACCCGACTTGCTATCCTTGGGTATGTTGTGGAGAACTGGGTCATTGGCCCTGACCCCGACCGTATGCACCCCCTGTTTGAACTCCCTCTTCCCACCACCCTCAGAGCCCTCAAACCGTGCCTGGGCCTCTTTTCCTATTACACCCAATGGGTCCCTCACTACGCAGACAAGGCCCGCCCCTGGTCAAGTCCACATTTCCCCTCTCAGCCGAGGCCCGCGTGTCCTTCAGCCGCATTAAAGGGGACATTGCCAAAGCAACAATGCATGCAGTGGACGAGACCATTCCCTTCCAAGTAGAGAGTGATGCCTCCGACTTCGCGCTGGCTGCTACCCTCAATCAGGCAGGAAGGCCGGTAGCATTCTTCTCTCGCACCCTTCAAAGCCCTGAAATTCGGTACTCCGCAGTGGAGAAAGAAGCCCAGGCCATAGTGGAAGCTATTAGGCACTGGAGGCACTATCTCGCTGGCAAAAGGTTCACCTTGCTGACCGACCAGCGCTCGGTTGCGTTCATGTTCAGCAACCAACAGCAGGGCAAAATCAAAAATGATAAGATTTTGCGGTGGAGAATAGAACTCTCCACCTACAACTATGACATCCTGTACCGGCCTGGAAGGATCAATGAGCCCCCTGATGCCCTATCCCGGGGAGCATGTGCCAGCATGAGCTCAACCGGCTATACGCCCTCCATGCAGATCTTTGCCACCTGGGGGTCACCCAATTTTACCATTTCGTGAAAGCCCGGAACCTGCCTTACTCCCTTGAGGACATCAGGACGTTGACCAAGGGCTGCCAAGTCTGCGCTGAGTGCAAACCGCGCTTCGACCATCTTGAAAAGGCACAACTTGTCAAGGCCACCCACCCCTTTCAGCGACTGAGTGTTGACCTTAAGGGCCCCCTTCCCTCCACCAACCTCAATATCTACTTTCTCAACATAATCGACGAGTACTCGCGGTTCCCCTTTGCCATCCCCTGCCCCGATACCACTGCCACGTCCGTCATAAAAGCCCTGCGCCAGCTCTTCACTCTGTTCAGATATTCCTGCTATATCCACAGTGATAGAGGGTCCTTGTTTATGAGTGATGAGCTGTGCCAACACCTGCTGGCTAGGGGTATTGCTGCTAGTAGAACCACGAGCTATAATCCCCGGGGAAATTGACAGGTGGAGAGGGAGAATTCCACAGTGTGGAAGGCCACATTCTTAGCCCTTAGGTCAAAGGGGTTGCCGGTCTCTCAATGGCAGGAGGTCCTCCCCGAGGCACTCCACTCCATCCGCTCCTTGTTTTGCACATCCACCAATGCCACCCCTCATGAGTGCCTCTTTTCTTTTCCCAGGAAGTCTGCCACTGGGACCACCCTACCAGCTTGGCTGACGTCCCCAGGGCCAGTGCTGCTCTGGAAACATGCGAGGAGCAATAAATACTCCCCGATGGTCGAGAGGGTTCACCTACTACATGCGAACCCCCAGTATGCCTACGTGGTTTTGCCTGATGGGTGGGAGGACACGCTCCATCCGTGACCTGGTGCCCGCAGGAGCACCAGACCCCTACCCCGAACACTCCACGGTGACTCTGAACCCCGTACCCACTGATGTATATACCCATGAGACACCATGCACTCCAAGCCCTACACAGACTCCTCACGACACTCCCATACCGGGTGCCACGCACACGCATGAGGGATTACTGACACCTAGTGGGCCGGCACCTCAAGTCAGGCCGGAGCCAGCACAACCACCGTCACCGGTGCAATCACAGCCGGTGCTACGTAGATCGCAGCGACAGACTCGACCACCTGATAGACTTAACCTGTAAATATACTTGTAAGAAACTTCGCCCCGTGGGGACTCTCTTTTAAATCAAAGGGGGGTTGAATGTGGTAAACTATGTGTACCTGTCTGGACACACGCCTCTGCTGACTGCTCCTGTGGCTCCTCCCACAGACACCGGTATAAAGGCAATTGGAGGCACTGCACCCACCCCCCCCCCCCAGTCTCCGAGATGCTGTGCTCCGTTTTGCTGCTAATAAAAGCCTATTGTTCGCCTCCAGTCTCTGAGAGTTATTGATGGTGCATCACGTTCCCATCAACATCTCCCTAGACATTTCCACACCTGCACATTAAGATAATTTTACACTGGCTAATTAATCTGCCAGCCACCATGTTTTGAGATAGAACATAGACATAGAAAGGTACAGCACAGTACGGGGTCTTCGGCACACGATATTGTGCCAAAGTTTTAACCCAAAAGGTCAACCTACCCCTTCCCTCTCCCATAGCCCCCCCCCCATGGGAGAAAACCAGAGCAACCACGAGGTCAGACAGAATGTGCAAGCTTCACGCGGACAACACCAGAGGTCAGGATAAACCCGGATCAGTAATTCTACTAACAGAACCTTTGTACCACACAGGCCATTTCTTACAATCACATGCTAAATCCTTGTTAACCGCTTTAAATATAATAATCTCACTGAGTCTTCTTGTTATTTTCTTAAAAACACGATTGTTGTCATACACAACAATCCGTGTTAATTGCCCTCTGTTAACTTGTACCTCTCTAAATATTGATATTTTTCTCACCTTCAGAGCTTACAAAGGCCAGTTGGCAGCTCGTGGTCTCCTCCACTTACTTACTTCTGAATGAAGACTCCACTGAGAAGCATGAGGCCATCTTCTCCCACCCTGTCATCAACTCTGTCACCTCTGGTGATTTCTTCTCTACAACCTTCAACCTCATTGTTCCCCAACCCACACTGCCCATGTCTACTTCATACCTTGATTCACAATCCAAAATACCATGGTAACCCACTTGTTTATACCCCACACAAATTTCTGGTCCCCTTACCTTGACTCCATCTTGTCCCCATTTCACATGCTCTCCACCACTTCAGTTCTCTGGCCCTGACTGCTATATTTTCACCAGGGATATCATCTCTGTACATTTTTCCCCTATCAGGAAGTCCTCAGGCTTTCCACTTCTTTTTGGATAAGGTGCTCAATCTCTTACTCTCCACCATCATCAACAACTTCTCTTTTGGTTCCTCCTTCCCCTCTATCTCCTGAACACATGGACGTAGTTGTGCCTAACTTTTATTGCTACATGGAGCAATCCAGCTCCAAACCCACATCAGGAACGCTCCACCACTCTGTTTGCTACATTGATGACTGCCTTGGTGGTGCTTCCTGCACTCAATTCCTGTTTAACGATCCCATCAAATTCACTACTAATTTCCACCCCACCTTCAAGTTCGCTCAGTCTATCTCCAACGTCTCTCTCCACTTTTTTAGACTCTGTCGCCATCTAGGGAAACAACCTTTTATGAATTCACTGTCCCACATGGTTACCTTGACTATATCGCTTCCTGAACCTGCAAGAACGAAATTCACTTCTCTCACTACCTGCATTCTTTCCTTTATTTCATGATTCACTCTTCTCTCTTATTTAACACTTTGCCACTTCCACCTGTCACACTCCAGCCTCTTACATCATTCCCACTCATCTCTCCCTCTTGTCTATCATCCCCCTCTCACCTGGATCTACCTATCACCTACCAGCTTTTGCTCCACCCCTTTCCTCCACCTTTATATACTAGCTATCTTCCTCTTTCTTTCCCATCTTGATGTAGGGTCTGTTGAGTTCTAGTAATGTTTTCCAGTATCTACAACCCATTTGCTCTCTGTTTTGTATACAGTGGAGCTTTCACTCACATTATGGCCGTTGTTAACACTGTTGACTAATATTTAAATCAGGTGAAATAATATTAAATTCTTGGAGTCAGGGTAACTGATTGTAACTTAATGAATCATGATAGGGCTATTGATTGAAGAGGAAAGAAGCATTATATATGTTTACTGTAGATGACAAATCCAGGCAAAACATAGGGTAAGGTTTGAATGCATACATGTGGCTATGGTCCCAAAGACACTTAGATTTCAAATTACAGACATGAGTTTCACGTCTGCATTTTATGCAATAGAGCTGACTGGAAAGTAACACCAATGCTTGCAAATTTAACAGGCTTACTTCCTTTCTACCCTTGTAAATGCACAATGGTGTGATATAAGAAATCCACAGACAAAAGATGGTGTTAGATCTTGAATAGTATGTGCAATCTGAGAAAATAAACAGAATCCTGCACAGTTTGGACGGTACCTCCTTTCATCTTGAGCTCTTAACAGATTGACTGATTATCATACGCTCTAGGGACCAAGAGAATAGTGAATTCAACACAGTAGCCTTCTACTTTCATCTGTTTACTCTTGCTGCCCTTTTCCAAGCTATTTTCTTCTGAAGATCTCGTAGAATAGAGAACTGTACAGCACAGGAACAGGTCCTTCATCCCAAATGTTATACTGAACTAATTATGCTGGACTCCAAATCCTTTCTACCTGCTCATGGTCCTTGTCCCTCTTTTCCTTGCATATTCATGTGCCAATGTAAGAATCTCTTAAATGGCATTTTCATTTCTGCCTCCAACATCCCCACTGGCAACACATTTCAAACAGCCACTGCCCTATGTAAAAACAAAACCTGCCCTGCACACTGCCTTTGAAACTTCCCCTCTCACCTTGAACGCTTGCCTCTAGCATTAGATATTTCAACCCTGGAAAAAAGTTAATGGTTGTCTACTCTGTCTTTGCCTCTCATAATTTTAGGTACTGTACTTCTATCAGAACACCCGTCAGTTTTTTTTTCCATTCCAAAGAAAGCAACCACAGTTTGGCCAACCTCTCATTATAGCACAAACCCTCTCATCTTAGAAAACAACCCGAAAGGCAGAAAAACAAAACCTGATGCTGGAAATGTGTCTGCAGAGACAGAATGTTTCAGGTTGAGAGCATTTGTCAGAAAAATTTTCCTGATGGCTCTGACAAAAGTTGTGAACCTGATATGTTAATTCTGTTTCTCTCTTCACTGATGCTGCTGTATACCTCCAGTAAAAGCTGTTTTATTTCTGAAGGATTAGGATTAGTTTGTTATTGACAACTCTCTTCAAAATTTAGCAAGAGATTCATTAACCTAGGGCTCATTGTAAATACTTCCATCTTGTACTTGATGAGATGTTCATCAACATTTGCTTTCTTCTCAAAGATTGTTATATACAGTACTTTACCATACAATATGTCACAGCGCTTTCCCTGTTTAATTTCACTCATGCAAACACAGGAGATTGCCACTTTCCCTGTTAGGCTGGAAGCAAATGGTCTTGGAAAATGGTTCATTTTGATAGTTCAAATATGATGGCAGACTATAGTATTAATGATAAGACTCTTGGCAGTGTGAAGAATCAGAGGTATCTTGGGGTCCGAGTCCATAAGATGCTCAAAGCAGCTGCGCAAATTGACTCTGTGGTTAAGAAAGCATACGGTGTATTGACACTCATCAATCGTGGAATTGAATTTAGGAGCCGAGAGGTAATGTTGCAGCTATATAGGACCCTGGTCAGACCCCACTTGGAGTACTGTCTTCAGCTCTGGTCCCCTCACTACAGAAAGGATGTGGATACTCTAGAGAGAGTGGAGAGGATGTTGCCTGGATTGGAGAGCGTACCTTATGAGAATAGGTTGAGTGAACTTGGCCTTTTCTCCTTGGAGCAACGGAGGATGAGAGGTGACCTGATAGAGGTGTAAAGGATGATGAGAGGCATTGATTGTGTGGGTAACCAGATGGGCATAGTTTCAAGGTGCTTGGAAATAGGTACCGTGGGGATGTCAGAAGTAAGCTTTTCACAAAGAGAGTGGTGGGTGTGGAATGCACTGCTGGCAGCAGTGGTGGAAGCGGATACAATAATGTCTTTTAAGAGCCTCTTAGATAGGTACATGGAGCTTAAAAAAATAAAGTGCTATGCGCTAGGGAAATTCTAGGCAGTTACTAGAGTAGGTTATATGGTCAGCACCACTTTGTGGGCCGAAGGGCCTGTAATGTACTGTAAATTTCTATGTTCACAGATAAACCAAGGCAGGGATGAATTCCCACAATATTGAGAAGATCTTGTTGACGAAGAGAATAAGAGTTGGTTATTTACTTCCGAGTCCCACAGGACACAAAAAGCTATATAGTCTTTTCCTACTTTTCACTGACATTTGAACAGTAAAAAGTGATATTGAGTCAGGCATCAGCAACATACAAGTAGAATTGCTGATAAGGGCAGCGTGGTAGTGTAGCGTAGCGATTGGCGTAACACTATTTCAGCAACAAGTGTCAGGGTTCAGTTCAGCTGCCAACTACAAGGAGTTTATGTGTTCTCTCCATGACCACGTGGATTTCCTCCAAGAGTTTGTGGTAAACTATGTATACCTGTCTGGACACACCCCTCTGCTGACTGTTCCTGTGGCTCCTCCCACAGACCCCTGTATAAAGGCGATTGGGGCATTGCTCTTCCCTCAGTCTTTGACATGTCATGCTCCCTTTTCACTGTTAATGAAAGCCTATCATTCACTTCCAGTCTCCTAGAGTTATTGATGGTGCATCAATTTTATTAACAGTGATTTTAAAATATGGAGAGTATTTTAGGACCCAACAGATTGGATCTCGACCCTCAATCCCAGGAAGCCAGCAACGCTTTCGAACTCTGGCTAGCATGCTTCGAATCATACCTGGAGGAGAACTAAGTGACCGAGCCTGCCATGATGCGCAGAGTTCTCCTCTCCAGGATTAGTCCGCTTGTCTACTCTATGATCAGGGACCAACCGAGCTACCAGGGTGCAATGGACGCCCTGAACAGATAGTGCCTGTGGCCGGTGAACACTGTCTATGCAAGACATCGCTTAGCAACATGGCAGCAGCAGGCAGGAGAGTCGAGCGCTGAGTTTGTCCGGGCCCTACAGACACTCGCGTGGGCCTGCGATTGCAGCAGGCTGACGGCGGAACAGCATGCAGAGTTCTTAGTAAGAGGCGCCTTCGTCAGAGGGATCAGGTCAGTGTACATGCGCCAGCAGCTGCTGGAACACGCCGATCTTACTTTACGTTCGGCAATTGAGCTGGCCGACATGCTGGAGGCTGCTCTGCACAATGCTGACACTCTCCAGGTGCGCGATCTCCAGCCGGCCTCATGGATGCTGCAGACCCCGCCACCCGCCGGCGAATTGACCACGGCTGCTGCCAGTCGCGAGTCCGTGAAGTCCCCGCAACCCGCCGGCGAATCAACCACAGCTGCTGCCACTCGTGAGTCAGCAAAGTGTTACTTCTGCGGACTCGAGAAGCACCCCTGAAAATGCTGCTCGGCCCGAGAAGCGACCTGCTCCAGCTGCAGAAAGAAGGGCCACTTCGCCAGGGCCTTTAAGTTCAAACCGCGATTCGGGTCAAGCAGCGCCACGTGCGAGGCATGGGGGTCGCCATCTTGGTCGCCGCCATCTTGCCTGCCTGCCACGTGCGAGGCATGGGGGTGGCCATCTTGGTCGGCGCCACCTCGCACCGCCTACGACCCACAGGTGCTTACTGGGCACCCCACCATGCCGGACCAAGACGGCGATTCAACTCTGGCCTCTGTGACCCTCGCCCAAAGCACTCCACACCGGCTTGCAAGGTCAATGATGGACATCCTGGTGGAGGGGCACAGGACTAGCTGCCTGTTTGACACGGGCAGCACTGAGAGTTTTATACACCTGGACACAGACCAATGCTGCGGACTTGTGACACGGCCGGTAAGCCAGAGGGTCACCATGGCCTCTGGGTGGCATACAACAGACATCCAAGGGTGTTGTGTAGCAACACTAGTGTTCCAGGGCACAGAATATCGGAACTTTGCTTTACTGGTCATGCCTCAACTGTCTGCCACTGTGCTATTGGGGCTTGACTTCCAGAGCCACCTGAAAAGTGTGACAATGGAGTATGATGGGTCCCTCCCACCAATCACTGTCAGAAATCCCCATTTCTGTAGGACTTCATAACATATCCCGCTACTGACCACACACACACACACACACCGACCCGCACATCCCACCCAACACCATGCCATCAGACGTGCTACGGACACCACTCCACCCTCAAGGTCCCTCCCCCACCGCTGTTCGCCAACCTGACCCCCGACTGTAAACCTGTGGCAACTAAAAGCAGGAGGTACAGCGTGGGGGACAGGGCCTTCATTCAGTCAGAAGTGCAGCGACTGCTCAGGGAGGGGATCACTGAGCCAAGCACAAGTCCTTGGAGGGCCCAGGTGGTCATTGTTTGGAATGGGGAGGAAAATAGGATGGTCGTGGACTATACCCAGACCATCAATAGGTTCACGCAGCTTGACACGTACCCCCTACCCCGCATCGTGGATGTGGTCAATCAGATAACTCAGTACAAGGTGTACTCAACCATAGACCTGAAATTCGCTTACCATCAACTCCCCATCCGCCCGGAGGACCACCCCTACACCGCCTTCAAGGCGGGCGGCAGGCTCTATCATTTCCTGCGCGTCCCCTTCGGTGTCACGAATGGTGTCTCTGTCTTCCAGAGGGAAATGGACCAGATGGTGGACCAGTGCCAACTGAAGGCCACGTTCCTGTATCTGGACAACATCACCATCTGCAGTCACGACTGACAGGATCACAACACCAACTTCCAATGATTTTTCCAAGCGGCCAAAGCTCTTAATCTCACCTATAACGGGGACAAGTGTGTGTTCGACTCGTTATCCTTGGGTATATCGTGGAGAACGGGGTCATTGGCCCTGACCCCAACTGTATGCACCCCCTGTTGGTACTCCCACTTCCCACCACCCTCAGAGCCCTCAAACGGTGCCTGGGCTTCTTTTCCTATTACACCCAATGGGTCCCTCACTACGCAGACAAGGCCCGCCCCCTGGTCAAGTCCTCCACATTTCCCCTTTCAGCCAAGGCCCGCGTGGCCTTCAGCCGCATTTAAAGGGACATTGACAAAGCAATGATGCATGCGGTGGATGAGACCATTCCCTTCCAAGTAGAGAGTGACGCCTCTGACTTTGCGCTGGCTGCTATCCTCAATCAGGCAGGAAGGCCGGTAGCATTCTTCTCTCGTACCCTTCAAGGCCCTGAAATTTGGCACTCCACGGTGGAGAAAGAAGCCCAGGCCATAGTGGAAGCTGGAGACACTAGCTCACCATCAAAAAGTTCACCTTGGTGACCGACCAGCACTCAGTTGCATTTATGTTTGGCAACCAACAACGGGGCAAAATCAAAAATGATAAAATTTTGCGGTGGAGAATAGAACTCTCCACCTACAACTATGACATCCTGTACCGGCCTGGAAGGCTCAATGAGCCCCCGAAACCTTATCTCGGGGAGCGTGTGCCAGCGTGCAGCTCGACTGGCAATACGCCCTCCATGCAGATCTTTGCCACCCGGGGGTCACCCGGCTTTTCCATTTCGTGAAATGCCTTACTCCCTTAAGGAAATCAGGACGATAACCAGGGACTGCCAAGTCTGCACTGAGTGTAAACCGCACTTCTACCATCTTGAAAAGGCACAACTTTTCAAGGCCACCCACCCCTTTGAGTGACTGAGTATGGACTTTAAGGGCCCCCTTCCCTGCACCGACCACAATGTCTACTTTCTCAACATAATCGATGAGTACTCACGGTTCCCCTTTGCCATCTCTGCCCCGACACCACTGCCACATCCATCATAAAAGCCCTGCGCCAGCTCTTCACTTTGTTCAGATATCCCTGCTATGAGTGACAAGCTGCGCCAATACCTGCTGGCTAGGGGTATTGCAACTAGTAGGACCACGAGCTATAATCCTTGGGGGAACCCCCAGTATGCCTACGTGGTCTTGCCTGGTGGGTGGGAGGACACGGTCTCCATCCACGACCTGGCGCCCGCAGGAGCACTAGGCCCCTACCTTGAACACTCCACGCTGACTATGAACATCGTACCCACCGATGTATATACCCATGAGACACCGCGCACGGCAAGTCCAACACAGACTCCTCACAACACTCCCATACTGGGCACCAAGCACACGCCTGAGGGGTTACTGATGCCTAACGGGCTGGCACCTCAGGTCAGGCCAAAGCCAGCACAACCACCGTCACCAGTGCTACGTAAATCACAGCAACGGACTCGACCGCCTGATAGACGACCTGTAAATATACTTGTCATAAACTTAGCCCCGTGGGGACTCACTTTTAAAACAAAGGGGGGGTGAATGTGATAAACTACGTAAACCTGTCTGGACACACTCCCCTCTGGCTGACTGCTCCTGTGGCTCCTTCCACAGACCCCTGTATAAAGGCGATTGGGGCATTGCTCCTCCCTCAGTCTTTGACATGTTGTGCTCCCTTTTCATTGTTAATGAAAGCCAATCGTTCACTTCTAGTCTCCTAGAGTTATTGATGGTGCATCAGTGCTCTAGCGTCCACCCACAATCCAAAGACATATGGTTTAGTAGGTTAAGTTGTCACATGGTTGTAATTGGGCTCATTGGGGTGGAAGGGCCTGTTTCTGTGCTGTATCTCTAAATAAATAATTCGGCATTGTGTTTCTAGGCAAGGGTCAACATGAACTTGTAAAATAAGAAAGAGCAATGGATAGATCACTGGTGCTCCAGAGGGAGGATGTGGGATCAAGAAAATGATGATGTCAGCAACAGGAATGAAGGATGAGAACCATAGAACCATAGAACACTACAGCACAGTACAGGCTCTTCAGCCCTCCATGTTGTGCTGACCCATATAATCCTTAAAAAAAGTACTAAACCCACACTACCCCATAACCCTCCATTTTTCTTTCATCCATGTGCCCGTCCAAGAGGCTCTTAAATACCCCTAATGTTTAGCCTCCACCACCATCCCTGGCAAGTCATTCCAGGCTCTCACAACCCTCTGTGTAAAAAAACTTACCCCTGATGTCTCCCCTAAACTTCCCTCCCTTAATTTTGTACATATGCCCTCTGGTGTTTGCTATTGGTGCCCTAGGAAACAGGTACTGACTATTCCCCCTATCTATGCCTCTCATAATCTTGTAGACCTCTATCAAGTCCCCTCTCATTTTTCTACGCTCCAAAGAGAGAAATCCCAGCTCTGCTAACCTTGCTTCATATGACTTGTTCTCCAATCCAGGCAACTGATGAGGGATAATTTTTTGCATTCAGTCACAGGGAGTGTCATTGCAACCAGGGCACCGTTGAATATATTTTTTTATTGTTAGAGTGCACTTATGTATTCACCTTGGTAATGCGAAAATAGCTTTCTGTGCCTTTAAGAGAAAATGGTGATATAATTTTGCACGTGTGGGGTAGAATGAAGAGCTGCCATATTCTGGAAAGGACAATGTTTGAGTGTTTTCACCAGATTTGGTGAGCAAAAGTAAATAATATTTGATAATATCGATGTAAATTTGTTTATACACATTTGTAACTCTATAATATTGGTAATTTGACATTTTACAGGTGGATGCTTTTGATTTTCACGAGTAAATTGGTCAGCACTGGAATAGTGTTTTGCAAGGTTCCTTATCAGCCTAATAGGTTAGTCTTTTGTAATCTTAAACTCCAAGGCAATATATTGTAAACGTTTGATGAGATTAGACCAAGAATCCAGATGAGACAGAATCCTTAAGCACAATCGCAGACTGAACGCAAGTTAAGCTGACAATTGAGCACCGAACTTGAGTTAAGCTGCTCCTTCACTGTCCAAATCTTGGTGCCAAAACATGGCTGCCAATAGGTGGAGTGGCCAGAATCTTAAAAGGAATTGTGCCAGCTATCCGTACTCTGGAGAATCGGAGCATCTAAACCCCGGAGGCTGGAGCAGTCGGGTGTGTACTGTAACAACAAGGGGCTCAAGGATTTGAAGAGGAGCAGTGGGAGACGAGCAGTAGCTTACAAAGTCAAAATGTCAGGGTGTTTTTGTTCTTTTGCAAGATGTAAAGAAAGGGACCCTTGTATTCATAGTGTCACACAGCATGAGAACAGACTCTATAGCATAATGAGTTAATACTAATCAAACAGCACCCATTTACAACAATCTTTTGTTATTCCCTTTTACTATTCTCCCCACATCCTATCATGTCCTGTTCAAATCTACAACTCACCTGCGTATAGGGGCAACTAACTTTCCAACCTCTTGTCTTTTGGACATGGGAGGAAACTGGAGCATTTGGAGGAAACCTATATAGTCAGAGGGGAAACCCATAAGGTCCACATACACACATCCACTGCTAGGAGTTCAGGATTGAGGCAGGCTGTTTGGAGCTGTGAAGCAGGAGCTCTTCTTGATGTACCACATATCTGTTGAGGAGGTGGGAAGAAAGAAAAGAGAATTGAAGGGACCACGTCATGAGATATTGACAGGAAGAAAATAAAAGACAATAAATTCATTTAATATATTTTAAAGAACACGATGACAAATTGGCAACAGTTCAAAACGCGCTGGCAAGTGACACAGGCTTCTCTTCTCAAAAAAAGGTGACATATTGCCAACTTCTAGAAGCCAAACACCCCCAACCTCTTATATAGTGAATATCACTTTATATTTTGAGAATTAGATCTGGTTACTTTAGTCATTTTTTTGCTGCATGCTTTATTCCTTTGTTCAATTTTTATGCTTGCTAGTTCGCTCCTACGAAACTCCTCTATGGGTGTGGAGCATAAATTGTAAAAAGCAAAGTAATGGAATATTCACTGTTAATGCAACAGAAATACTGATTTGATTCTCATCAATAGAGCCTAACAGCAGTAATGTTCCATAGTATACTAGTCTCTTATTTTAGATTCATTTTTCTTCATTTTTTTCCCTTTGCCTCCCACACCAATCACCACCCTGCTTCTCACATTATAGCCTCACTACCCCTTATTCCTGTCTTTCCCTTTCACTTGGATTCACCTATCACTTGCCTGCTTGTACACCTCCCCCTCCCCCTCCCATTTTATTCTGGCTACTTCCCCATTCCATTCCAGTACTGATGAAAGGTCTTGGCCCAAAACATTGACTGTTCATTTTCTTCTATAGATGCTGCCTGACACACTAAATTCCTCCAGCATTTTGTATGTGTTGCTCCAGCTTTCCAGCATCTGCAGTCTCTCTTGTGTCTAGGCAAGCTTAAAATGGAAGCAAAATCCTATGGTCATTCAGTTTGCTGCTATGGATAGAAAGACAGATAACTATAACTTACGATCCCGTGTTCATTTCTCCTTTTCTCGCTCAACCTTCGTTTATCTGAAGCAAATATTCCAGTGGAAGTTTGGATTATGAAGTGCCCTTTGACCTAATTAGCAAGGCCTTGAGCATTGAAAGACTTACGGGGGTCAGCAGCAGCCTATCATATTATAACATTTCTCCTTCAGTCTCCCTCAGTACTGGAATATCTGTGGGGAGATTCAAGATTTGAGATTGTTTATTAACATTCTACAGAACAGCTTCTATTGTTGACATGATTTGCTTTTGTTCTTTTTCTCTGTGCACAGCAGGGTTGGCCTTTATTTTTCTAATTGGGCGCTTTCGGGTTCCTTGCTTTGTGACTGCCTATCAGCAAACAAATCTCAAGGTTGTATACGTTCTTTGATAATAAATGTATTTTGAATATTTTAAATCTTTGAATGAGTGTGAAGAAGAGCAAAATGATTGTTAGTCTAGAAAGAGAAAGAAGAGCTGATTTTTCCTTGCATTCCCTTTTATTCTCTCCAGCTTTCCTTTCTCCACAGTGCAGCTAATGAGTCAGTGATCTATAACATCACCTTGGCGTCCGTACTGGCAGATCACTAAATTAGAATCTGGAGGCCTGGAATGTTGACCTAGAGTAATTCATTTGAATTCCACCAAAGCAGCTGCGCTGCCTGAATTGGAATAATTAAATAAATCTGGATAAAAATTCTAGGATTAACAAAAATAACTGCAAACTTGTTGGACCATCACAACACTAATGTTCCTTAGAATTCCATAGAGATCTATAATTCTTTGTGAAGCAAATGATGTGATAAGAGACACTTTTATGATGGTCTCATCAAATGCCCATTGTTATTTGGATTTTCATGTTTGCCTTTATGGTTATTGGATTTCACGAGAACTGTATGCCAGGCTGTGACATTATCTTTCTCAGTTTCATGCCGTAGATCATACTTGACCCAGACAACACCTCACATTTGACCCCACATATTCCCCGTAACCACACTCACGTTTTGCATCCCATTGATCTGACCGAGCTGCAGCCTTTCTGACAACCAGGTCTCAGCTGCTGATTCTGATCCCATGCCCCCTTATCCGTCTGAGGACAGGTATAGGTGATTGGCTATTGATTTATTACTGTCACATGTACCGAGATACACAAAACTGCTTCAGAGTCATAGAAAAGTACAACACAGAAAGAGGCCCTTCCTCTCGTCTAATCTGTGTTGACATTTAAATTGCCTGCTCCCATTGACCTGCACTGGGACTATAGCCCTCTATACCCCTACCATCCAAGCGTCTCCTAAATGTTGAAATCAAGCTTGTGTGCACCACATGCTAGCAGCTCATTCCACAATCTCACCACTCTGAGTGAAAAAGTTTGCCATCCTGTTCCGCTTAAACTTTTACCTTTGACCCTTAACCCATGACCTCTGGTTGGAGTCCCACCAACCTCAATGGAAAAAGCCTGCTTGCATTTACCCTGTCTATACCCCTCATCATTTTGTGTACCTCTGTCAAATCTCCTCTCAATCTTCCATGCTCCAAGGAATAAAGTCCTAATCTATTCCACTTTCCTTATAACATAGGTCCTCCAGACCCAGAAACATCCTTGTAAATTTTCTCTGTACTCTTTCAACCTTATTTACATCTTTCCTGTAAGTTGGTGACCAAACCTGTACATAATACTCAAAACTAGGCCTCACCAATGTCATATACAACTTCAGCATAACATCCCAAAAACTCAGTAATTTGATTTATGAAGTCCAATGTGCCTAAAGCTTTCTTTACAACCCAAACTACCTGTAACATCACTTTCAATGAATTATGATCCTTTTCTCAGATCCTTTTATTCTACCACACTCTTCAGTAAATTATCGTTCACTGTGTAAGACCTACACTGGTCCTACTAAAATACAAAACTTCGCAGTTGTTGGCATTAAATTCCATCTCCCATATTTAAGCCCATTATTCTAGCTGGTCCAATCCTGCTGCAAACCATGACTGCCTTCCTCACTATTCACTACACTCCCAATCTTGGTGTCGTCTGCAAGTATAAATGTCTCAGCTAGGGCCCTGGCAATTTCTGCACGCCTCCCACAGGGTCCAAGGGAACATCTTGTCAGGCCCTGGGGATTTGCCTCAGGGTAGCAAGTACTTCCTCCTTTGTAATCTGTACAGGGTCCATGAAGTTGCGCCTCTTTGCCTCATTTCTATAGTGTCTGTCTCCTGAATAAATACAGATGCAAAAAGTTATTTAACATCTCCCCCATCTCTTTTGGCTCCACATGGTTTACCATTCTGATCTTCCAGAGGACCAATTTTGTTCCTTGGAATCCTTTTGCTCTTAAAGTATCTGTGGAATTCCTTAGGATTCTCTTTCACCTTGTCTGCCAGGGTAACCTCATTGCTTCTTTTAGCCCCTTTCCTTAAGTATTCATTTGCAATTCTTACACTATATAATCATCCCATTTGTTCCCGCCTGCCAATTCAGGCTATTCATCTGTTTTCTTAACCAGGGCTTCAATATCTCTTGAAAACCAAGGATCCCTACATCTTTTCCTTCCCGCCCCCCACTTTCTGCTTTCCGCAGGGATCGCTCCCTATGCGACTCCCTTGTCCACTCGTCTCCCCCATCCCTTCTCACCGATCTCCCTCCTGGCACTTATCCTTGTAAACAGAACAAGTGCTACACCTGCCCTTACGCTTCCTCCCTCACCACCATTCAGGGCCCTAGACAGTCCTTCCAGGTGAGGCGACACTTCACCTGTGAGTCGGCTGGTGTGGTATACTGCGTCCGGTGCTCCCGGTGTGGCCTTTTATATATTGGTGAGACCCAACGTAGATTGGGAAACCGTTTCGCTGAACACCTACGCTCGGTCTGCCAGAGAAAGCAGTATCTTCCAGTGGCCACACATTTTAATTCCACGTCCCATTCCCATTCTGATATGTCTATCCATGGCCTCCTCTACTGTCAAAATGAATCCACACTCAGGTTGGAGGAACAACACATTATATACAGGCTGGGTAGCCTTCAACCTGATGGCAAGAACATTGACTTCTGTAACTTCCATTAATGCCCTTCCTCCCCTTCTTGCTCCATCCTTGACATATTTAGTTGTTTGCCTGTCCTCCATCTCCCTCTGGTGCTTCCCCCCCACCCTTACTTTCTCCCGAGGAGTCCGGTCCCATGATCCTTTCCCTTCTCCAGCTCTGTGTCACTTTCACCAATCAACTTTCCAGCTCTTAGCTTCATCCCACCCCCTCCAGTCTTCTCCTATCATTTTGCATTTCCCCCTCCCCCCACTACTTTCAAATCTCTTAGTATCTTTCCTTTCATTTAGTCCTGATGAAGGGTCTCGGCCCAAAACATCGACAGTGCTTCTCCTTATAGATGCTGCCTGGCCTGCTGTGTTCCACCAGCATTTTGTGTGTGTTGTTCCCAACACCTGTTATCTTATTCTGACGGGCACATACTAAGTTTGTACTCTCAAAATTTCAATTTTGAAGGCCTCCTACTTATCAAATACACCTTTGCCAGAAAACAGCCTGTCCCAATCCACACTTGCCAGATCCTTTCCAACACCATCAAAATTGGTCTTTCTCCAGTTTAGAATCTCAACCTGTGGACCAGATCTATCTTTTTGCTTCTTTACTTTGAAACTAATAGCATTGTGATCACCAGATTTAAAGTGTTCCCCTGCATGAACTCTGTCACCTGCCCTCTCTCAATCCTTGGTTTGCATGCTTTCCAGAAAGTTTGTACCATACATTGTACACTGAAGCAGTTCAAAAGGAAAACCAATAATAGAATGGAAAATATAGTGACAAATCACAGAGAAATTGTAATGCAGGTATTGAAATAAGTGCAAGGACCAAAATGAAGTAGATTGAGAGATGGAGAGTTCATTATTGTACAAAGGGTCTTATAGCAGCAGAATAGAAGCTGCCCTTGAGTCTGGTTATGTATTCTCAAGCTTGTGTATTTCTGCCCAATGGAAAGAAGGGGGAGGGGGTTGGATAGAGAGGATGGCCAAGGAGGGAGGGGTCTTTGGTTACATTGGCTACGAGGTGCAGATGAAATCAAGAGTTTTCATAATAGACTGTGCTGTGTTCACAATTTTTTGCAATTTCTTGTGGTTTTGGGTAGAGCAGTTGCTATACCAAGCTGTGACACATCCCAATAGGATACTTTCTATGATATATCAGCTTCTGTATTGAAAGGACTTTACTTCTGAGTTTAATTTTCTCTCATAATAAGGGGTTAGATGCAGTGAACTTGGTCAAAGTAATTCAACAATTAATACATTTTAAGCAGAAAAACTAAAAAATACTGATACAAATTCATTAAAAACAATAATATTAATATTAATTAAAATAACAAAAATTTACAAACCACTTATATTTTCCATTCAGGTCACTGGCTCTATATATGTGCACCTGTTACATAGGTAGGATAAAAGTGAAGTTTCCTCATGTGCAAGCGCACACCGATTAGCAGAAAAATTGATTTTGTGTGTGTAGCTGTGACAGGGGTACCACTGTTTAATATCTACTCGTGATTGGTCTCTGTTAATAGGAGTTTTGACCAGAACAGGTTGCTCTGGTGTTCATTTTTTTTTCCGATAAGATATCTAGGAGTCTTTCCAGAACTACTCAAAAATTACAATGATCTTGCTAAGCCAAGCAGCTTGATAAGTTTGACATCTTTTAGAAAGGGTTTCTGTTGAGATTAATTTGGTAGATATGCTTTCTCTTCCAGCACAGCAAAATTTCTGTAAGGGAATGCTGCCAACTGCAACTGAGTCCGGTCTGCAGGTGTATTTACTGAGGGAAACAGTGAGGCCAATGCTAAGGTTCCTTGGGGAAGGACCACAGTATAGACTCCTTCTGCTACTGTACACAGAGGGGCAGGGGTTGGATGGGAAAGCCCATCAAACAATGAAAGGGGCATCATCTGAGGGGGCCATATTGTGGAAAAGGGGCCAGTGTTTTTGCTTCTTTTCTCTTTTTAAAGTTTATATGACATAATGTACTAATCAACAAAGTAAAGGGATTTGTACTGTTTCTTCCTTTTGTATATATTTTTATTATAAATGAAGTTAGTGAAGTATAAAAATAAATCCTTCAGCGCACTGCACATTCATCACTTATTCATGAACAGATTCTGCTAAAGGTTGTCACATAATGTTAATCAACCATTTCCTTTGTTTCCTGCCTTGTGTAAGAGGATGCAATTGCCGCCATACTCTTTCTGGTTGCTATGTGTCATCAGTTGTTGGGGATAATATTTCATCAGAATCCTGCCATTCTTCACCACTACTGCGTCATTTATTCCTATCGTTGCCCAGTCAGATTGGCAAAGCTGACTTTATTCGTGGGGTAAAACAGAAGATAATTTAGAACATGACTTAAATACCATAGTTGTCACTATTCTTCTCATATACAACTGTGCTGAGCATCATTGGATAATTGTGTTACACATTTAATGTTAAATAACTTACATTTGATTCAGTTTAATAATATTAGGTGTGAGCCAGTACGATTAAAGGGAAGGTAGACTTTTGAGTGCATAATGGCTCTGCAAGAAGTCCCACATAATCAAAAGGCAGCAATTGTATTTCCGCTCTGTTTATCTAAAGACACAAAAAGGCATAAGGCCTATTCAGTACCGCAGTACAGCATGGCCACTGAATTTAAGCACTATTGAACTTCACAATAGTTGTTGTCAAAAAATTGTTCACTGGCCCAGTCTAAAATCACCACAAAATGTAGTACTAACCATTCTATAAATCAATCTTTTTAATTTTTGTTCTGAATATTTTTATGCTGGAGCTTTGAATATTTTGGGGATTGGGTTTAAGTTCAGGGCTATACATACTGTAGAGTGAGTGAAAATGTACTGACAACCTTCTTTATTGTGTTACTATCATAAGAGCAGTATAGATGTAATCTAATAAGGAAAAAACATAAACAAATGCAGGAAGGCTTTCATTTAATTTAAAACATTTATGATCAGCTTTCATGCTTATCACTATGACGATTCATTGCTTATGCTAAAAATGATTAACAACTCCGCACTAGGGAAGATATATCCCAGGCCTATTATCAGGTATAGAAAGTAAAAATTCCATCTACTTTAAAATTCCTTCTCATTTTGTTTTTTGAAAATAGCAATCATTTAGTTAAATGGATGGGAAATAAAGTTCTTCCTAAATTTTGGTATGAAATACTTCGCAAAATCATCAAGCCATGAGAGACTACAGATGGTGGAACCTGGAGCAACAAGCTATCTGCTAGAGGAATTCAATGGGTTGATCATTATCTGTAGGGAGAAAGAAATTGTAACATTCTGAATTGAAATGCTGCATCAAGAGTGAAAGTGGAGAGGGGAGAAAGCTAGTATAAAGTAGATGGGAGAGATGGGAAATTTGGATAAAAATCATAAAGTCAATAAAAATAGCCAGGAATCTGCTGGATTATCATTAAAGACACATCTAGTTGACTAATGTGCCATAGGGAAGAAAATCTTTTACCCTTTCCAATTTTGGCCTAAATGTGTCTCTGGACCAACCAATATGGTGGTATCAAAAGTTCAGAGGGAATTGAGATGACCAATAACTCAGTGATATCCACAATCAACAGTGACATCCATTTTTTGTGTTTGAATAATAAAGAAAGCCCTCAATGACTCATTGTTATGATGAGTTCCTCATTCTAGCCACACTTTGGGGATAAAGAGGTTTCTTCCAATTTCCATATTTAACTTCTTGGTGACAATTTTAGATTAACCATTTTTAGCTCTGTGGTTCATTGCAGGGAATTCCTTGTTAGTATCTGTTTTATAAAAATATTTTATAGTTATAAAGGCATCCACAGGGTCAGCCCCCAATAATATCTTTTCAAGGGGAAAAAAATCTTTGCACAGATGGCTCTTTCGAGATGAAAATGACATTGTACCTCATATCATCCTTGTTAATGTTTTCTTGCTCTTTCTCTCTCTGGTATCTCCAAGGCTTGCAATATCCATGCTCCGTGCTCTCTGTTCCTTTTCCTGCTCAATCTGCCTTTAGCTGAAGGAAATATTCTGGTGGAAGTTTGGACCCTGAAGTGACCTTTGACCTCATTCCTTTTAGATCTGTATAGTAATTACTGATGGTAAATAGCAGCTCTTCTATAACATATATGTACATAGCATTTTCCTTGAAAGTTATTCATAAACATATAGTATAAAATTTATATACAAGAAGTTTAATTATGTATCACTTTAACCCCTGTGGTGTTTCTTTGTTGTGATTTTATTTTTATCTGTCTCAGATCTCTCCTACTTGTTTTACGTTGACTGTGACATGTGCACTTTTCCCATGTGTTTGCCTTCTTCGTTCTTTATTTTTAAATATGAAATTCCAGTTGGGAAATATACACTTATAGAAAAGCAAAAGAAATTGTATCATGGATTCTTACAGGCATGGAAGACAAACTGATTCGATGTGAAATTAGGCAGGTTTAGTTTTCTCATATAATTCTAATAGTTTATTCACAATCCTTTATTAAAACTAATCATTGAAAATTTGCATGAGTAGGTCATAAGTCTACCTTGTTTTACTTCAATTAATATTGGTCTGCCAGTAACATAATGTTTGCAACTTTGTTAAATACAAGGTAGAGAGTATTAGACAGGTGTTTTTTTTATTATTAGAAACAAGCTGATGGTATGAGGTTTCCTTCCAAATAATACTAGAGAGGATATAGATACTGTCCTTGTGAAATCATGGTAATGTTAGTCATATTGTTGGGGTGAGGCTTTTACGTTCTATGTTTAATGTCACATGAGTATCATGAACTGGCATATTCAATACCACATGAGTGTTAAAAAACAGTTCCAATGAATTTAAAATGAAATATTTTAAACACATTTGTTTATTATTCAACAGCATTCAACCACAGACAGTTTAAATCTGAAATGAAACAATATAAAAAATTCAACCTTCCCAATTAATATTTCAGTTTCAGTTTCTCCACAGACAATAGTTTAAATGTACAAAACTCATAAGTTTCCTGTAAACTAAATTCCAAAAATAATCCAATTTTGTAGTTTTATGGAACTCTGTGATTGATTTTGTATTGAATTAGATTGTGATCGTTTTTTGCATTCAGGGTGTAAAAATTACTATCTATGCTTCCCAACACCTTGGCAGAGTATCCAGTTTAATCAAAGACCCCTTACACCTGAGACCTTCTCCTCCTTCCATCAGGGAGAAGATAACAAAAATTTGAAAATAAGCACTACCAGGCTGAAGGACTGCTTCTATTCTACTGTCAAACAACTCTTGTATGGACTTCTTGCACATTAAAGGTGAACTATGGAGTTCACAATCCTTCTCATCATGACTCTGGCATCCTATTGTTTATCTTCACTACACTTTCAAACTGGAACACTATATCCTGTATTACATTATGCTTTTCACTTGCACTGCATCAATCTCCTTAGGTTTTGAGATGATCTGTATGGATGGTTTCACTGTTTCTGAGTGCGTGTGTCAATGGAATTTCCAATTCCATTTGGTTTTTGCATTCACTGCGTAGACTACGAAAGAGAAGGAATTCAGCTTTATTTTATCTTTACACACAATTATTTGTTTTGCTTTGTTTTCACTAAAGTAGCACTTACCCAATAGGGCTATTCTCCAACATATGTTACAGTTTTCTCAAAAAAACCTATCGGAATTCAGGAGAACAGTATTGCTGTAGTGCAGAGTAATCCAGTACATCCCAGGTAAAGCCCTCCACACCACGGAGCACATCTACAGGAAACACTGTCATAGGAAAACAGTATCCATCATCAGGGATCCCCACTCCCAGGACAAGCTCTCTCCTCGCTTTTGCATTTGGGAAGATGGTAGAGGACCTTCAGGACCCACAGAACAGTTACTACCCCTCAACCATCAGGCTCTTGAGCAAAACAACATTACTGCACTCAACTTAATTTGCCCCATCATTTCCACAACCAATCGAACTCACTTTAAAGGAATCTTCATCTCATGATCTCGTTATTTATTGCTGTCTATTTATATTTGCATTTGCACAGTTTGTGTCTTGCTCTTGCTGCCTTCTTTAAGGTCTCCTCTTGCTCCAATGCAATGTTGCATAGTGTACATTGTTAAGTTGGTTTATAATATGCCACTCTCTGAAGATCTTCTCAAGTGCGCATTGAAGACTTTGCCCAGCTCCTTCTGACACTTGATGCCACAGAGAAACAGTCATATACCATGGAAACAATTTTCACCCACCGCCCCCCCCCCCCAAGTCCATGTTTTATTTCTCTCAGTAGTTTGAAACCCATCTGCAGAGCATTTTTGAACAAAACCTTGCTCTGTGACTGTAAAGAAAACAGCTGTAATACTACAATATGTGCAGCTTTGGCAGATGTGTTTGTTTGTGGCTCAGCTCCTGCTGTGATTACACTGGCAAGTCTTGAGACCCAATGGAGTCTCAGCAGAAACCCAAAACTCAAGTTAATATTGCTCATTCTGAAAGTACATTTATTATCAAATGTATATATTATACAACCTTAAGATTTGTCTCCTAACAGGCAGCCATGAAACAAAGAAACCAAAAAGAACCTATTAGAAAAAACACCCAACTGCAGAGAGAGAAAAGACATTGTGCCCCATAAAAAACCCATTAAAAAAAGAACCCATAAAAGTAAAGAAAATCATTGAACACCCAATGTGCAGAGAAAAAGAACACACCATCCAAACAATAACTGCAATCAAATAGTATTCTGAACAGAAGTCTGTAAAGTGAGTCTCATATTTCAGCGCAGAGCCGAGTCATGGAGCAGTGCTCTGAACTGGCCTGTCCCTCACCTCAGGACCTGACCCCTGACCTCTTCAATCTAGCCCGGCACCTAAATCTATGTCCAAGCATCGAGTTCAATCACCTCAACATACTCTGGAGCCAAAACCTGGTAGCCTTGATTTGTCCCGTAGCCAATCCAGTTCTCTAGGGGTGGATGTCCACATCCACATGTTTACTTAAAACACTTGAATGAATTGTAGAGGTAGCAAATTTTCCTAGGGTATTGCTCATGTTTTCAAGCTTCAAATACCTTAAAAATTCCTGTCTGGCTTGAGCCAAGTGACATGATTGTACATTTTCTGAGTTGCAGTACGTTCAGTGGAATTTTAACAATAAAGGACTTTCCATTCTTTCTACTTATAACTCCATCAAGTGCCAGAGACAAAACCATTTCTATCGTTAGGCAATGAAGTTATTCAAGGGAGGAAATTCTCTGGTATTCTTGGGAATCACACGTCCACCTGCTACTCCACGTCACTAACACAATGTGTTGTGTATTGCATATTGGATGAAAGTCTGAACAGCTCCAAGTAACACTTTAACTTTTTGTAAGCTCACAGCATGTACGGTGTCAAGGTGTCTGAGCAAGTTTGTCTGTCTCTGTGTTGCACCACACTTGTGGATTGAACTTCAGGCACCTTTCCTTCAGTCCTTGGGAATTTACCTAGACTGAAGAATCATGATCAGGGTGACTTCATGAGTCAGAATTCGGAGTTCACCCGAGAACAACAACAATGAAGTCCCCTGACAACAGCAACAATCAAATAGAGAGTAAGAACTGTGAGACAGGAAACCTCTGTGGAAAACCTTGCAACTTACTACATAGCATTCAGTCATAAACATGAGAAAGTCTGCAGATGCTGGAAATCCAAAGAAGCAGACACTAAATGTTGGAGTAACTCAACATGTCAGGCAGCATCTATGGAAATGAATAGAACCGTTGACTGTCTGTTCATTTCCATAGACGCTACCTGACATGCTGAGTTCTCCAGCATTTTGTGTCTGCTATGTACTACCTTGTGTGGTTTATCTGTGCTTTCTATTTTATGCTGATAAGCTATACTTAAGTTGCTTTGTTGTGCTTGTACGCTTATTACCACATTTCCTGAGCTCTCGAATTGGTTTGGGTATTTTGTGTCTGTTCACCCCAGCCCAGTACACAAGAGGACATCAGCTTGAGGCTAAATTTCACTTCCTGAATATAACTCACCCTAATCAGTAATGGTGGTTTCCAAGCATTGATAGTCATGAGATATCATCATGTTCTGAAATTAATATCTTCATATCTGGTGATGAGATGCCCACCATCAATTTAATTCATACTTTCCTCAAATGAAATAAGTGTCTCCCAGTTTATAATTCAGTGATAAGATTTAAGAATAAAATTAATTAAGAAATCTACATTGGCAAGCAATTGTGAAACATGTCGAAAATTGTTATGGGTTGTAGACTTTATGATTTCTTGCATTCAATCAGAATGTTCCAGACATTCTATAAAGCAATTCAGAACTTGCTGATATATACTGGGTTATTCTGGACCATTCAGCATTCACTACAAATAATCCAGCCTAAAACTCTTAGTGCTTTCACCACCACTTCCCAATCCCTCACCACCAGCCTCCAACCACTCAAACACCAGTTCTTCCATTATCCACTCATCACCAAACCCCACCCTCCTACATCACTTTGTGTACCATCTGTCCTCAAATCCTACTCCATCTATACACCCAACCCCCATCGTCCTGCACTTCCAATCCACCTTCAAGAGCATCAGCTCCTTCACTACTCTTCAAAAATTACCCCCATCCCCTTCACCACGCATCCACAACCAACACCCCACCTCCTGCACCCTAAATCTACTCCTGTAGCACCAGCTGCGGACTCCCATAACTCATGTATCTGCCTTTGAAATCAATGCTTCTGGTTATGAGTATCAGGAATCGGACATGCTTAAATAACAATTCTGACAGAGGTTTGTGGACTTATACTTCCAGGCCTCTTTGTTCTTTTATGTTGCTTCTCCTCATATTATTTGCTAAAGTTTACAATATTATTCCTTCATACCTCTATTAAATTCATTTTTCCATGTCTGGCCTTTCCGGTGGGTGAGCTGTAGACTATTGCAATTTATCTCACTGACTACCATGCTGCCAAATTTGGTACCATCGATAAATTTTACACATTTAACCTGCTTTTAGATACCATCCTATTCAACAGGTTTACATGCCTGTATATCGAAAGGGGTGTAGGCTGAAGACTGGCCCTTAGGGAAGTGCTTACCCTTTGTTCCACCAGTCTGAAAAATAGCCTTTACCTCAACTCTCTGCTTATGTTCACAGTCAATTTCTTATCTATTTTCCACTATTTGTTTCACTTCATTACTGATAACCAAAATTGGTTGACTTTTGCCTTTAACAATGATGTTTCTTCCTTAAATAACATGAAATACTTTAAAAGCCTTTCAACACACACAAAATACTGGAGGAACTCAGCAGGACAGGCAGCGTCTGTGGAAAAGAGTAAACAGTCGACGTTTCAGACCGAAACCTGAAACGTCGACTGTACTCTTTTCCATAGGTGTTGCCTGGCCTGCTGAGTTTCTCCATTATTTTATGTGTGCTGCTTGGATTTCCAGCATCAGCAGATTTTCTTGTGCTTGTGATTTTAAACACCTTCTTATTTTGACACTGATTATTACTTTTGAATGTTTCTGAATGTCAGTCTTTTAAACTGATGCCGGGATTAGCTGGAGGGAGAGTAAAGCATAGTTGCGTCATTTTCCATTGCAAGTAATCCACTACATTCAATCACAGTCAATTGAATAAACAATAATAACTCTATAAAGGGCAAGTGAGAAAACATTCCAATTGTACTTTTTTTTCTTTAATATGTGCCTTCTTATTCATAAAGTGGTATAGATAGGGTAAATGCAGGCAGGCTTTTTCCATTCAGTTCTCATCTTTTTATCAGTCCTGGTGAAGAGTCTCACCCTGAAACGTCAACTGTTTATTCTTTTCTATAGTACTGCCTGGCCTGCTGAGTTCCTTCAGCATTTTGTGTGTGTTGCTTTTTCCACTGAGATTGGGTGGCACTTCACTTGGAGGCTATGCGTTAAGCATGAAAGTTGAAAAGTTTAAGGTGAATGTGAGTGGAAACTTCTTCAGTCAGAGGGTGGCGAGAGTGTGCAATGAGCTGACAGTGCAAGCTCGATTTCAACGTTTAAGAGAAGTTTGGATAGGTGCATGGGTGGTAGGGAATGGAGGGCTATGTTAGTCACAGTGCAGGTCAGTGGGAGTAGGTAGTTTAAATGGTTTGGCATGTACTAGAAGGGCCAAAGGGCCTGTTTCCATGCTGTACTTTTCTATGACTCCATAACTCTGTGATTCTAACTTGATAGAAAAATATCAAAAATGTTAGAGCATTTGTCTAGTGAAGATTGTCCCACACACCTGACAGTTCTCCTTTAATCAGTAGCAGTTAAAAACAAAAGTTTTAATTCTGCATGTTATATTACCCATCACTATTATTTGATAGTTACAAATCATGTTTCTTGCTTAAGTCAATGAGGTTATTGTGGTTTGATTTCAGGTCCTATTACCTTATAGTTATGATGCAAAGACTCGTATCTTCTGTTGTGGTGATTTGTCTGATTTTTATCATTATGAATCATTTGCAGTTTTCTTGTGTGTACTCTTGTCTTGCTGACTCCACCTGTATTCAGTACCTCTTTCAGTAAGAGTAGAAGTGTGAATCTGGTATATACCTCTAATACATAGTTAGGTAATAATGATGCACTAATCTCAGGTAATCCCTGAGATTAGCTAGAATATTATGATAAACTGGTAGTTCTTTATGGTTCAGTCATTCAATGGTAGACACTTCCTGGAAGTACATGCCTCTCTGAGGTGGAATGAACTCAGTGGCAGATGCTGACAATGCCTTATATTCTGTCAAGGTAGCCTCCAACCTGATGGCATAAACATCGATTTCTCAAACTTCCAGTAACTGCCCACTGCCCTCCCCCCCCCCCTTTGTCACAATTCCCCTATTTCCATTTCCCTTTTTCCCCTTATCTCTTTACCTGACCCAACCTCTCTCTGGGACTCCTTCTCCTTCCCCCATTCTTTCATAGTTTTCTACTCTCTCCTATCAGATTCCCCCTTCTCCAGCCCTTTGACCAATCAGCTTCCCAGCTCTTTACTTCACCGCTCCCCCACTCCCAGTGCCACCTATCACCTACAACCTTGTGCTTTTTCTTCCCCTCTCACCACCTTCTTGCTCTGACTTCTCATATCTTTTTTCCAGTCCCGACGAAGGGTCCAAGATCAAAATGTCGACTGTTCACTCTTTTCCATAGATGCTCCCTGGCCTGCTGAGTTTCGTGTGTGTTGCTTGGATTTCCAGCATCTGCAGATTTTCTTCAGTTCATGTTGACATACCCATATCATTTTAATTAGTTGAAGTAATTTTAATGTATTTGAATATCTCCGTGTATCAGCCATATTAGAAAAGCTTGGCACACTTTGACGGCAGGGGAGGACCAGCCTGGCCTGTTTCAGATTGTGACGTACTGAGGCCTGATCACAGGTACCAAGTTACAATGAAAGGTTTATGGTTGTGTGTCATCCAGACAAATCTTTCCTTATATATATGTACATGGGTAGCAAAAAGGAGAACAAAATATGGTGTTGCATTTACAGGAAAAAGTGCAGTGCAGGTAGAAGGATTAGATTTGCAATGAGATGGGTTAGGAGAGCAAGATTTCAGGGATTTGGATAGGTGCAGAGAAAACACAAGAGAGTGAGGACAGGTATACAGCCAGTGGTAAGGATAATGAAACACATCTGAAATTAAGATGAATGTTTTCTCCACTCCTGATAAAATGGATTTCCATTACAATCTCTGCAATGCTTCTATCCACGTGATAATTGGATAATGACCCATTAATGTCATATCTTTCCCATGGTCACATTTGCTTACTGTTTGATCTTCAAATTCCCTTAAAATTTGGGCCAAGTTGTAATAACATTTTGTTTCTTTTTTGCCAACACGTGCATATTTAATGATCTGGCACTTCACCGATGGTACAGAGTACAAAAATCAAGAAAAAAATCTACAGTTGCTGTAAGACGGGGGGAGAAGTGGAAAATGCTGGAAACGTTCAGCAAGTCAAGCATCATGGGCAGAAAGATAAAGAGTTAAAACTTCAGATCTGGGATATTTCATCAGAACTCAGAGTGATGACAAAATGTTCCATACCCAAAATATTAACTGTTCCTCTTTCTACAATTGCTGCCTGGCCTGCAGAGAGATTACAGCATTTTCTGTTTTTATTGTTATAGGGACGGTTGTGCTTTTTTTCTGAAGCTATCCTATTAGCATGTTTCCATTGAGGCAACTAAGTGCCAAGAATGCTGGGAATTGGCATGTGTTGCTTTGGATTTATTTTGAACTATATTTCCTCATGCCAAGTAAGTGAATTATTTCAGCAGCTGTGTCACCTAGCCGGTATATGCATCTGTAAAGCACACTGAGGTTGCTTATGTTACTATGGTATCTATTCCACAATGATATATGTTGGTGGAACAGTAACTATGAGAAAGTATGCAGAAAAAAAGTTAACAGGAAATGTTGGAGGTAACTGTAGACCACACTAATGAATCTTTCTAGCCCATCCTAGTTATACTAAGAACTAATGGTTCTCACCTCTCCGTGAAGACAGAACACAAGCACGTAGCATAACATCCAACTTGGGTCTTTTCTTCATACCAAAAGTCACTATGTCAAAGTTCAAGAAGTTCAAAATAAATTTATTATCAAAGTACATACATGTCACCATATACAACACTTGAGATTCATTGTCTTGCAGACATATGCAATAAGTCCATAGAATAATAACCATAACAGAATCAATGAAAGACCACATCAACTTGTGCATTCAACCAGTGTGCAAAAGACAAAAAAAACTGTGCAAATACAGAAAGAATAAATAAATAAATAAATAAATAAATAGATAAATAGATAGATAGATAGATAGATAGCTAGATAGATAGATAGATAGATAAGAAGAAGAATCAAGAACTCAAAATGAAGCATCCTTGAAAGTGAGCCCAAAGGTTGTAGCAAAATTTGAATGATTGGGCAACTGAAGTGGAGTAAAGTCATCCGCTTTGGTTTAAGAGCTTGATGGTTGAAGGGCAACAACTGTTCTTGAATCTCGTGATGTGATTTCTGAGGCTCCTGTAACTTCTTCCTGATGGCAAAAGTGAGAAGGGAGGTGGGGTACCCTGATGGTGATGCTGTTTTTCTGTGACAGCGTTTCATGTAGATGTCCTCAGTGGTGGGAAGGGTTTTACCTGTGATAGTTTGAACCACATCCATTTCGTTTTGTATGATTTTCCATACAAGGGCATTGGTGTTTCCATGCCAGTCTGCGCTGAAGCCAATCAATATACCCTCCACTACACATCTACAGAAAATTGCCAGAGTTGTAGATGTCATGCCAAAACTTCGCCATCTCCTAAAGTAGAGGCAATGCTGTGTTTTCTTCGTAATTCTACTTACATGCTGGGCCCAGCACAGGTTCTCCAAAATAATAACACCAAGGAATATAAAGCTGCTGGCACAAGGATCTTTGGTTTCCTCCTCCTGAGTCAATAGTCAGCTCTTTGGTCTTGCTGATGTTGAGTAAAAGGCTGTTGTTATGGCACCACTCAGCCAGATTTTCAATCTCCGTTCTATATTCTGGTTCATCACATGCTTTGATAGTTCTATGACAGTGGTGTTATCAGCAAACTTGGCCTGTGCGCAGTGGAAGACTTCTTGAAGTATCACAAGATTCAGAATCATAGGCATTATAAATCCATTATCTCAGTATTCGTATGTCAGTATTCTTATAAAACAGAGTAGCAATTTGCAGTGTGGACATCAGGGAAAGATAAATGCCTCAGTTGAAACTAACACCTGCGGTCTGTGTTTTATTGTTGTGCATCAATATTATTTAGAAAATAGGTAAAAATTTGCTGACTGCAATTTTCAGGAGCCCTTCACACCTTGTGCATCTAATTGGTGTGAAATGCTTTTTACTGCTATTGACCTAGGAAGCTTTAATCTAGTAGACAAACAGTTTTTGTAGCTTTAGCTATTTCCTATTTTTGCACTTGAGATGTCATTCTCAACTATAGCCACTTAGGAATCTTGCAGTGATGTGAGACGAATTGGAGGGTGGTGAATGTTCTCCCACTTTTCAAGGAAGGAGGGAGAGAGAAAACAAGGAATTATAGACTGGTTAGCCTGATGTCAGTGGTGGGAAAGATGCTGGAGTCAATTATAAAAGAGGAAATTATGACACATTTGGATAGCAGTGGAAGGATCAGTCTGAGTCAGTGTGGATCTATGAAGGGAAAATCATGCTTGACTAATCTTCTGGAGTTTTTTGAGGATGTAACTATGAAAATGGACAAGGGAGAGCCAGTGGATGTAGTGTACCTGGACTTCCAGAAAGCTTTTGATAAAGTCCCACATAGGAGATTAGTGGGCAAAATTAGGGCACATGGGATTGGGGGCAGAGTACTGACATGGATTGAAAATTGGCTGGCTGACAGGCAGCAAAGAGTAGCAATTAACGGGTCCCTTTCAGAATGGCAGGCTGTGACCAGTAGGGTATCGCAAGGTTCGGTGCTGGGACCGCAGCTATTTACAATATACAATAATGACTTAGATGAAGAGATTAAAAGTAACATTAGCAAATTTGCCAATGACACAAAGCTGGGTGGCAGTGTGAAATGTCAAGAGGATGTTATGAGAATGCAGGGTGACTTGGACAGGTTGGGTGAGTGGGCAAATGTATGGCAGATGCAGTTTAATGTGGATAAATGTGAAGTTATCCACTTTGGTGGCAAGAACAGGAAGGCAGATTACTATCTAAATGGAGTCAAATTAGGAAAAGGGGAAGTACAACGAGATCTAGGTGTTCTTGTACATCAGTCAATGAAAGCAAGCATGTAGGTACAGCAGGCAGTGAAGAAAGCTAAAGGCATGCTGGCCTTTATAACAAGAGGAATTGAGTATAGGAGTAAAGAGGTCCTTCTGCAGCTGTACAGGGCCCTGGTGAGACACCACCTGGAGTATTGTGTGCAGTTTTGATCTCCAAATTTGAGGAAGGACATTCTTGCTATTGAGGGAGTGCAGTGTAGGTTCACAAGGTTAATTCCCGGAATGGCGGGACTGTCATATGTTGAAAGATTGGAGCGACTAGGCTTGTATACACTGGAATTTAGAAGGATGAGAGGGGAACTGATTGAGACATATAAGATTATTAAGGGACTGGGCACGCTGGAGGCAGGAAGCATGAACTAGAGGCCACAGTTTAAGAATAAGGGGTAGGCCATTTAGAACAGAGATGCAGAAAAATTTTTTCACCCAGAAAGTGGTGGATATGAGGAATGCTCTGTCCCAGAAGGCAGTGGAGGCCAAGTCTCTGGATGCGTTCAAGAGAGAGTTAGATAGAGCTCTTATAGATAGTGGGGTCAAGGGATATAGGGAGAGGGCAGGAATGGGGCACTGATTGTGTATGATCAGCCATGATCACAGTGAATGGCGGTGCTGGTTAGAAGAGCTGAATGGCCTACTCCTGCACCTACTGTCTATTGTCTATTGAATAGCTTGGAATCAATGGGTCTAATCCATCTCCTCTCAGCATGCAACAACTGGCTCTTCCCCAACAGAAATGTGATATAGTTTCCTGTTCATGTATGAAAAAAATTGCTACTTACAGTATAAACTCAGTGGTTACAGCTTTCTCTTATCCCTCTCCTTCAAAAACAGATGTGATTTTATATCAATACTGCAATTCTGCAAACAGCCACAACATGACAGCAGTGGGCCAACTACTCCAAATCTGGCCACACTGAGTGCAGGCAGTATTGTAGTATACTGTACTAGATTCCATTATAGTCTGATGATATGTAATGGAAAATTGACCCACTTACTTCAGCCAATGCAGCCACAATCTACAAAAAATTCCATTAGAAAATGATAATGCAAAAAGAGTGCAGGGTATAATTAAAAGTAGCCTCTGCTGTTTTCTGGACAGCTTACTGCATGATCTGCATAAGGAAGACTGCTATTTGATTTGGATATACTGAGATGGGACATCAACAAGTCAGGGGCAAATCTGAACATTCTTTGTTTCTTGAATGTGTCTAACTCAAGCAACCTTCATGAGCTTGACTAAGTCTAAAACAGAGCAGACTGATCAATTGCTATTTTCTTCACCACCTTAAAAAAGTACTCT
The DNA here is from genome assembly GCF_030144855.1 of Hypanus sabinus. NCBI lineage: Eukaryota > Metazoa > Chordata > Chondrichthyes > Myliobatiformes > Dasyatidae > Hypanus > Hypanus sabinus. The sequence continues at coordinate 78,769,964 of NC_082707.1, read as the reverse complement.
CCCTACCACATGTAAATAGAGACAAGCTGCAACTTCTACAACATGCACTGCGTCACTGCATCAACACAGAATCGGGTTCATTTGCTTTGGCATGATGTTCAGTGAAGATATCATAGGCTGAAAGTTACAGTCCTCTGTTAAAATGCTCTGTGTTCTTGGCAATTTACCACTATTTTTTGTGGTAGAGAGAGTGAATCACCTAGCATTTTCCAGTAGCAGACCCCAAACTTGTGATCTCTTAATAAGGAAACAGTTAATATGCAAGATCATTATTACCTTTATTTACATCCCAAGTTTTCAAACTATTTTGAAAGATTCCTTGAACTACTTCACAGACAGCTCCATAGGAGAATTTTACTGTATACACTATAAAGATACCATTAAGAACCCCCACAATTATTTCTTCAGCGGTTTGATCGGGGCACGACTGCACAAGCACGTGGACGTCAGCCAGTCAGATCAGCAAGAAGAGTTTAAAAGGAGACGGTCCCTCAGCCCACAAAGCTGTGCCGAACATGTCCTTACCTTAGAACTACCTAGGCGCACCCATAGCCCTCTATCTTCCTAAGCTCCATGTACCTATCCAGGAGACTCTTAAAAGATCCTATCATTTCCACCTCCACCACTGCCACCGGCAGCACATTCCATGCAGTCACCACTCTCTTATCCCTGACATCTCCTCTGTACCTACCTCCAAGCACCTTAAAACTATGGCCTCTCATGCTAGCCATTTCAGCTCTGAGAAAAAGCCTCTGGCTACCACACAATCAATGCCTCTCATTATCTTGTACACCTCTATCAGGTCACCTCTCATCCTCAGTCTCTCCAAGGAGAAAAGGCCGAGTTCACTCAACCTATTCTCATAAGGCATGCTCCCCAATCTGGGCAACATTCTTGTAAATCTCCTCTGCACCCTTTCAATGGTTTCCACATCATTCCTGTAGTGAGGCGACCAGAATTGAGCACAGTACTCCAAGTGGGGTCTGACCAGGGTCCTATATAGCTGCAACATTACCTTTCGGCTCTTAATCTCAATCTTATGGTTGATGAAGGCCAATGCACCGTATGCATTCTTAACCACAGTCAACCTGCGTAGCAGCTTTGAGTGTCCTATGGACTCAGACCCCAAAATCACTCTGATCCTCCACACTGCCAAGAGTCTTACCATTAATGCTATATTCTGCCATCATATTTGACCTACCAAAATGAACCACTTCGCACTTATCTGGGTTATCACCTGTTTGAGTACAGTTGAGGGAGATGGCCTATCTGGAGGAAGCAACAGTGACTGTGCCTCTGGCACGGAGTCTGGCCCTGTGGCTCAGAAGGGTAGGGAAAGGAAGAGGATGGCAGCAGTGAAAGGAGACTCTATAGTTATAGGGTCAGACAGGCGATTCTTTGGACATGGGAAAGAAACACGGATGGTAGTTTGCCTCCCGGGTGCCAGGGTCCGGGATGTTTCTGATCGCATCCACGATATCCTGAAATGGGAAGGTGAACAGCCAGAGGTCACGGTATCTATTGCTACCAACGACATAGGTAGGAAAAGGGAGGAGGTCCTGAAAACAGACTATAGGAAATTAGGGAGGAAGTTGAGAAGCAGAACCACAAAGATTGTAATCTCAGGATTACTGCTTGTGCCACGTGGCAGTGAGTATAAGAATAGAATGAAGTGGAGGATAAATGCGTGGCTGAGGGATTGGAGCAGAGGGCAGAGATTCAGATTTCTGGATCATTGGGACCTCTTTTGGGACAGGTGTGACCTGTATGATAAGGACAGGTTACACTTGAATCCCAAGAGGTCCAATATCTTGGCGGGGAGGTTTGCTAAGGCCATTGGGGAGAGTTTAAGCTAGAATTTCTTGGGGGGGGGGGGAGTGGAAACTGAACTGAAATGACGGATGAAGAGGTGGTTGGTTCACAAATAGAGAAAACTTGGAGATGGTGCGAGAGGGAGGATAGGCAAGTGATAGAGAAGGGATGTGCTCAGACTGATGGTTTGAGATGAGTTTGTTTTAATGCAAGGAGTATTATGTGCAAAGCAGATGAGCTTAAAGTGTTGATCAGTACTTGGAGCTATGATGCTGTGGCCATTTGTTCTTTCAATACTTTTATTAATATTACATAAATTGCATGGATATAAATACAAAGTTCATAAGGATACAAGTAATATGAATTACATTACATTTAAATTACAGTAATATGATCACAGTATCCCATATTCCAAATCAATCATGTAGAAAAAAAGATAGAATTATGAAATGAAATAAAGTAGAATGATTGTATTTTATTTTTTAAAATTCTACCCTCACTTCCAAAATGAGCTGGTTGGTGAAAAAGAAAAGAGAAAAAAAAACCTTTACCATATAATATTATAATAATTATAGCTCAGAACCATACTTCAATAACAGTTCAAAGATTATGAAAATAACTCAGAAAGGGTCCCCATAATGTTAGAAAATCATGTTTAGAATCAGAAATCGAACAATGAATCTTCTCTAGATCAAGGCACAACATAACTTCAGATAGCCATCGAACATGAGTGGGCGGGGCAGCCTCCTTCCACTTGAGCAAGATCACCCTCCTGGCCATAAGAGACATAAAGGCCAATACCCACAAATTAGATGGCTTCAGTTTTGTATTACCATCCTCAACAATACCAAACATGGCAGTCAAGGGATTGGGCTTAAAACTAACATTGTAGAGTACAGAAAAAGTTTGAAATACATCTTTCCAAAAATTTTCAAGGCTCGGACATGTCCAAAACATATGAATTAGTGTAGCCACTCCACTAGTACATTTATCACAGTAGGGGGAAATATCTGCATAGAAGCCAGAGAGCTTGTCTTTAGACATATGAACTCTATGCACCACTTTGAATTGTAATAAAAAATGACAAGCACATAATGATGAAGAATTTATCAATTTTAACATAGTCTTCCAGTTCTCTTCAGAGATGAGAATCTGTAAATCATTTTCCCAGTCTCCTTTAATTTTATCTGAAGAGGCCTTTTTCAGTCCCAACAGCAGATCGTAAATGTGAGATATTGAACCATTGTCAAAGGGATTCAGATTAAAAATTGTATCTATTATATTCTTATCTGGGTTTGTAAGAAATGGATGTAGTTGGGATCTTAAAAAATCTCTAATCTGTAAATTGTGTTTGATTGGAGTAAGGTGAAATATCAGGCAGGAACATCGAAGAATAATTTGGAAACAGATTTTCAAAAGGAAATGTACGGTAGAAATGTGGCAAATGTTCAGGGGATATTTGTGTGGGGTTCTGCATAGATACGTTCCAATGAGACAGAGAAAAGATGGTAGGGTACAGGAACCGTGGTGTACAAAGGCTGTTGTAAATCCAGTCAAGAAGAAAAGAAGAGCTTACGAAAAGTTCAAAAAACTAAGTAATGATAGGATCTAGAACAGTGGTTCCCAACCTTTTTTTGGCCTTGCCCCACCTAATCACCTCTAAAATCCTGATGCCCCCTGTAGTGATATATAATTCTTTTTATTCAAAAAGTGAACTCCTATTCACCTGGAGGAAGCCTAAAAGACCATTAACTTGATTTAAACAAGCTTCCAAAGAACATGGCATTCATGAAAGAGAAAAATAAAAGAACCAAAGGACTGTTAAAGTTCTGAGGAAGAAATTACTAAGAAATTGTAAAAAAAAGAACATTAAGTGATATTAAAATAATAATAATAAATAAATAAAACAATGCCGATTCGTTTCTACAGCACACAAAGACAGATACATCGTTTAAAAGAGATGACGCAATGTACACACCTTCACACCACCAAGAACTGAAAGCTACTGCAAAAAGCAACATTGGTGCGACCTCGTACGAGTTTCTTATGCATTTGGACTTGTTCATTCGTTCCTTCCTACATCAGTCAATTCATTAATTTAATTATGAAAGCCATTTGATGGTTGTAATGATGGTAATACACTATATATACAGTACATACGCAATTACACATGTACATACACACAAGTATTTTTATGTATGCATACTGTATATACACATATGTATTAACTCGCACACACACATACCCATACTCACACAGACTTACTAGAAAAAATTCACTGTTAATAACTCATTCTCAAATTGCCCCCCTTAAAAATCAAATTACCCCCCCTGTGGGGCGTACGCCCCACGTTGGGAACCACTGATCTAGAAGATTATAAGGCTAGCAGGAAAAATCTTAAGAAAGAAATTAGGAGAGCCAGAAGGGGCCGTGAGAAGGTCTTGGTGGACAAGATTAAGGAAACACCAAGGCATTTTACAAGTATGTGAAGAGCAAGAAGATAAGACATGAGAGAATAGGGCCAATCAAGTGTGAAAGTGGCAAAGTGTGTATGGGACCAGAGGAGATAGCAGACGTACTTAATGAATACTTTGCTTCAGTATTCACTATGGGAAAAGATCTTGGCAATTGTAGTGATGACTTGCAATGGACTGAAAAGCTTGAGCATGTAGATATTAAGAAAGAGGATGCACTGGAGCTTTTGGAAAGCATCAAGTTGGATAAGTCGCCGGGACCAGAGGGGATATACCCTAGGCTACTGTGGGAGGTGAGGGAGAAGACTGCTGAGCCTCTGGCTATGATCTTTGCATCATCAATGGGGATAGGAGAGGTTCCAGAGGACTGGATGGTTGCGGATGTTGTTCTCTTATTCAAGAAAGGAAGTGTAGATACCCAGGAAACTAAAGACCAGTGAGTCTTACTTCAGTGCTTGATAAGTTGATGGAGAAGCTCCTGAGAGGCAGGATTTATGAACATTTGGAGAGGCATAATATGACTAGGAATGGTCAGCATGGCTTTGTCAAAGGCAGGCCTTGCTTTTCAAGCCTCATTGAATTTTTTGAGGATGTGACTAAACACATTGATGAAGGTAGAGTAGTAGATGTAGTGTATATGGATTTCAGCAAGGCATTTGATAAGGTACCCCATGCAAAACTTATTGAGAAAGTCAGGAGGCATTGGATTCAAAGGGACATTGCTTTGTGGATCCAGAACTGACTTTCCCACAGAGGGCAAAGAGTAATTGTGAATGGGTCATATTCTGCATGGAGGTCGGTGACCAGTGGTGTGCCTCAGGGGTCTGTTGTGGGTTCCCTACTCTTTGAGATATTTGTAAATGACCTGGACGAGGAAGTGGAGGGAAGGGTTAGTAAGTTTGCTGATGACACAAAGGTTGGAGGTGTTGTGGATAGTATGCAGGGCTGTCAGAGGTTACAGCAGGACATTGATAGGATGCAAAACTGGGCTGAGAAGTGGCAGATGGAGTTCAACCCAGATAAGTGTGAAGTGTTTCATTTTAGTAGGTCAAATATGATGGCAGAATATAGTATTAATGTTAAGACTCTTGACAGTGTGGAGGATCAGAGGGATCTTGGGTCCGAAACCATAGAACACTCAAAGCTGCTGTGCAGGTTGACTCTGTGGTTAAGAAGGTGTACGGTGTATTGGCCTTCATCAATCGTGGAATTGAATATAGAAGCCGAGAGGTAATGTTGCAGCCATATAGGACGCTGGTCAGATCCCACTGGGAGTATTGTGCTCAGTTCTGGTCACCTTACTACAGGAAGGATGTGGAAACAATAGAAAGGGTGCAGAGGAGATTTACAAGGATGTTGCCTGGATTGAGGACCATGCCTTATAAAAACAGGTTGAGTGACCTTGGGCTTTTCTGCTTGGATCAGCAGAAGATGAGAGGTGACCTGATAGAGTTGTACAAGATGATGAAAGTAATTATAGATGAGGGTAACAAGATGATTCGGGTAATTATAGGCCAGTGAACCTTACGTCTGTGGTGGGGAAGCTGTTGGAAAAGATTCTTAGAGATAGGTTCTATGGGCATTTAGAGAATCATGGTCTGATCAGGGACAGTCAGCATGGCTTTGTGAAGGGCAGATCATATCTAACAAGACTGTTAGAGTTCTTTGAGGATGTGACCAGGCATATAGATGAAGGTAATGCAGTGGATGTGACCTACATGGATTTTAGTAAGGCATTTGATAAGGTTCCGCACGGTAGACTTATTCAGAAAGTCAGAAGGCACGGGATCCAGGGATGCTTGGTCAGGTGGATTTAGAATTGGGTTGCTTGCAGAAAGCAGAGGGTCATGTGGAGGGAGTACATTTGGATTGGAGGGTTGTGACTAGCGGTGTCCCACAAGGATTGGTTCTGGGACCCCTACTTTTTGTGCTTTTTATTATCAACCTGGATGTGGGGTTAGAAGGGAGGGTCAGCATGTTTGCAGATGGCACAAAGGTTGCTGGTGTTGTGGATAGTGTAGGGGATTGTCGAAGATTGCAGTGAGGCATTGATAGGATGCAAAAGTGGGCTGAGAAGTAGCAGATGGAGTTCAACCTGGAGAAGTGTGAGGTGGTACACTTTGGAAGAACAAAGTCCAAGGCAGAGTATAAAGTAATGTAAATGACAGGATACTTGGTAATGTGGAGGAGCAGAATGATCTGGGGGTACATGTCAACAGATCCCTGAAAGTTGCCTCACAGGTAGATAGGGTAGTTAAGAAAGCTTATGGATTGTTAGTTTTCATAAGTCGAGGGATAGAGTTTAAGAGTTGTGAGGTAATGATGCAGCTCTATAAAACTCTGGTTAGGCCACACTTTGAGTACTGTGTCCAGTTCTGGTTGCCTCACTATAGGAAGGATGTGGAAGCATTGGAAAGGGTACAGAGGAGATTTACCAGGATGCTGCCTGGTTTAGAGAGTATGCATTATGATCAGAGATTAAGGGAGCTAGGGCTTTACTCTTTGGAGAGGAGGAGGATGAGAGGAGATGATAGACTATACAAGATATTAAGAGGAATAGATAGAGTGGACAGCCAGCACCTCTTCCCCAGGGCACCACTGCCGAATACAAGAAGACATGGCTTTAAGGTAAGGAGTGTGAAGTTCAAGGGGGATATTAGAGGAAGGTTTTTTACTCAGAGAGTGGTTGGTGCATGGAATGCACTGCCTGTGTCTGTGGTGGAGGCAGATACACTAGTGAAATTTAAGAGACTACTAGACAGGTATATGGAGGATTTTAAGGTGGGGGTTATATGGGAGGCAGGGTTTAAAGGTCGGCACAACATTGTGGGCAGAAGGGCCTGTAATGTGCTGTACTATTTTATGTTCTATGTTGTATGAGAGGCGTTGATCTTGTGGATAGTGATGGGCTTTTTTCCAGGGCTGAAATGGCTAGCACAATAGGGCAGAGTTTTGAGGTGTTTGGAAGTATTTACAGAGGAGATCTTGGGGTAAGTTTTATATGCAGAGAGTGTTCAGTATGTAGAATGGGCTGCCGGTGACAGTGGTGGAAGCAGATACGATCGGGTCTTTTAAGAGACTCCTGGATAGGTACACGGAGCTTAGAAAAATAGAGGGCTTTGGGTAACCCTAGGTAATTTCTAAACCCTTGGTTATTTCTAGGGCAAGGACATGTTCGGCACAGCTTTGTGGGCCAAAGGGCCTTTATTGTGCTGTAAGTTTTCTATGTTTCTATAGCATGCATTTCTATAACATGAGAGAAATTTTGAATGGATAATACACATAGCCTTGTGAATGGTGAAGACCAAAATCACACCTTTGCAGCATTAGAACATGTTGTATTGGCTTCAGGGAGAGTTAATGTTTAACCATTAATAAGGATTTTTATTGCACAAAATTATATCAATAGTAGTTTAACACTCAGAATTAATTATTGGTGAGATTTTCAATCACAGCAGTCTTTATAAGATCAGCAGAGTTCATAAGCAGAAAAGTGTCATTATGTTGAAAGATCAAGTTAAGTATTATTTGAAGGCCAGACACATTTCTCTGCAAACATGCAGAATATTGCACAACTCTGCCAAACAAGAGCCTCGTCTACACTAACCCCACCACAGGCACTGCACAAATGGTCCCCCTTCAAACAATCTACCGAAGAAATTCAACAAGTAGAGCCGTATCCTTTGTGGGGAAAGGTGCAGTTAACACTTCTTTCCCTTTTCTACCTTTCTCTCCCACGGATGCGGAGTTCTTCCTGCAGATTGTTTCTTTCACTGGATTCCAGCATCTACAGTCTCCTGTGTCTTCCATAGTTGCCCTTCAAAATTGGGGCCAGAAAAAAAAACTTCAGAAAAGTGATTCCACGTTGAGAGATGAATAAATCAGGGACATCTGACATAAGAAATAGTACCAAATATTTCTCCACCTTTCCTCACTTTTCTGACTTCAGGGATTAATCCTTAAATAGATCACACTCCAGGAGTAATAGAGCTTTGGCAAGGAATGAGTGTTTGCTGCAGTGTTAGGAGAGTGAGGTGGTCACAGAAACTTCCAGAAATGGGTCAGAGAAATCTACATGGACTTCTCAAGAAGAATACATCTTCTTGTAAGTTGCACTCAACAGGCAAGTGTCTGTAAGGGTAAGACTACACTCTATGACTATATGCATTTCTATAATTCAGTGAAATACCTCTTTTCAGAGTTAGTGCAAAAGTTTCATTGAGCAAAGCTGGAACTTTCACTTTTTGAAATTTAGTGGAGCATTTTTTTCTTCTGCAAAGTTACAGGAGCAATAGTCTGATATAGAATGCCTATCAATGGATATAGCCTTTTGGTTTCCAAGAAAATATTGTTGAGAATGAGTTTGTGTGTCTTGCAAAAGACCTTTTTTTATGTCTTGAAAACCACATGAAAATAACACAAAGTGATTACGCAGGCTTCTTTCGCATGACATCAGTCATTATTGGTTCAATTATAGGAAATAAGTGAACACTGAAGAGCAGTTCAAGGCTGAGCTACTTCAAACTTCACTGCAGCTGCTTCAGCTCCTGGTTGGAAAATAGTTTTTGTAAGAAATCTGCAATGGGTTCCACCAGATTGCTTCAAATCACAGTTGTTCTCATGCTAGTGGGGATAGCCCTTGGACTAAACTCATGTAAGTTTTGCACTTCTAATGTTATTTTGATGAAGGAACACTTTGATTTGGTGTTGTGCAATGTAGTTGGCATTTTAAACCCCTTGCCTTATATTTTTCAGATCTTCGGCCAAGCAAGGTTACCACTAACTGTTGCAAGATGGTATCAAAACGGCTAATCATTGATCATGTTACACATTATAGGATTCAAAATGCTCTTCCTCCATGTGTGCCTGCTGTCATGTAAGTAATTATTTTTAAGCTCTTAACTTGTAAAGGACCTCTTAAAAAATCCACAGGTGATATTTGATTATTCATTTGCAGGAGGTGTTTCTTCTTGTTTTTCTCTTTCACTTTAATGATAGTTTTGATTGGTGTTCCTGTTAATGATTTGATAAGTGGCTTAACTTTGTGAAAGTTCTAAGATAATTTCATTTCTCCGGCATTTTAGTTTCTACACTGTGAGCAAGGGACCTCTCTGTTCAGACCCGAGTGCTCGTTGGGTAACAAGAAAGATTGATGAAATCAAGTAAGTTAAACATATGAATTCAGATTTCCAGATTTTGTTTTATTTTTTAATTTTGCTAATATTCTGGCTGCTTATAGTACCTTATTATAGATGTGCAATATCTGATGCAGGATGCTATAGGCTGAGCTAGAACCAGCATATTATGCCTAAACCAAGGAGACTACAAAGGGATGAGAGAGCAACTAGCTAGCATAGACACGGAATACCATTATATGGTGGACAGTTGAGGAAAAGTGGAAGATTTTCAATAGAAGGGATATGGTGAGAAGGCAGGAGATCGGGGCTGAGAGGAAAATTGGATCAATCATGATGAAGTGGCGGAGCAGACTTGATTTGCCAAATTGCCTAATTTTGCTCTTATATCTTATGGTCTTTTAGTCTATAGATTTTTCACTGTGCTCAACAAAAGTATATTCCAGTTAAAACCAAAGACGGTAAGGGTGGGGAGGGCCAGCCTTGAATATCTAATAAAATGAATTGGATGCCACTGTAGTGCAGCTGTGAGCATGATGCTTTTACAGCTCAGGGTGTTGAAGTTTGGAGTTCAAATCCAACATCTTATGTAAGGAATAAGTACGTCCTCCTCGCGGAAAGAGCGAGTTTTCTCTGGGTGTTGCAGTTTCTTCCCACCGTCCAAAGATGCACCAGGAAGATAATTGGTCATTGTCCCATGATTAAACTAGGGTCGAATTGGGGGTTGAAGGGTGGCACAACTCGAAGGGTCAGAAGGACGTATTTTGCACTGTATCTCAATAGGTAAAAGGAGCATTCGGAGTAGAAGCTTATACGTACAATATCGCCAAGAGTAGTGGAAAACTGCAAGATTTGGAAAACTTTAAAAAGCAACAAAGAACCATTAAACAAGCAATAGGAAAGGGGAGATAGATTGAGAATGTAAACCAGCACACAATATAAAAACAGATAATAAAAACTTTTGTAATTATATAAAACAGTTAAGGTGGTTGAAGTAAATGTGGCTCCTTTGGTAGATGAGAAGGGGAAATTAATATTGGGTAGAGTATAAATGGCCAAGACCTTGAATGACTATTTTAGAGACATAGAAATATAGAAAACCTACAGCACAATACAAGCTCTTCAGCCCACAATGCTGTGCTGAACTTGTACTTACTTTAGAAATTACCTGTTACCCATAGCCCTTCTATTTTTCTATGCTCCATGTACCTATCCAAGAGTCTCTTAAAAGACCCTATTATATCTGCCTCCACCACAGTCACCGGCAGCTCATTTCACGCACTCACCACTCTCTGACTTAAAAAAAAATCCCCGACATCTTCTCTGGACCTCCTTCAATGCACCTTAAAACTGTGCCCTCTTGTGTTAGCCACTTCAGCCCTGGGAAAAAGCCTCTGACTATCCACACGATCAATGCCTCTCATCATCTTATACACCTCTATCAGATCACCTCTCATTCTCCATCACTCCAAGGAAAAAAGGCCAAATTCACTCAACCTACTCTAATAAGGCATGCTTTGCAATCCAGGCAACATCCTTGTAAATCTCCTCTACATCTTTTCTATGGCTTCCACATCCCTGCTGTAGTGAGGTGACCAGAACTGAGCACAGTACTTCAAGTGGAGTCTGACCAGAGTCCTACATAGCTGTAACATTACCTCATTGCTCTTGAGCTCAATCCCATGGCTGATGAAGGGCAATACACTGTATGTCTTCTTAACCACACAGTCAACCTGCGCAGCAGCTTTGAGTGTCCTTTGGAGTCGGACCCCAAGGTCCCTCTGATCCTCCACACTGCCAAGAGTCTAACTATTAATTCTATATTCTGCCATCATATTTGACCTACCAAAATGAACCATCTCACACTTACCTGGGTTGAACTCCATCTGCCACTTCTCAGCCCAGTTTTGCATCTATCGATGTCCCACTGTAACCTCTGACAGCCCTGCACACTATCCACAACACCCCCAACCTTTGCGTAAGTCTTTGTAGTGAAGGACACTAAGATGAAAAAGCGAAATGTTATGGATATGATAGGAGGTGAGGATCTTGATGCAATATTTGACACTAAAGAGGTAGTGTTGAGTGAATTAGTGGGTCTATTGTTAGGCCAGTCCTCTGGCATCCCGGGGTATTGAAAGAAATAGTGGAAGTTATAGTGGACACGTTTATGATCATTTCCTAGAATTCTCCAGACTCTGCAAAAGTTCCTATTGGTTTGGAAGAGAGTGAATGTCATGGCACCATTTGAAAAAGGATGTAGGCAAAAGGTGGATAACTAAAAGCCACTTAGCGTAACATCTGTAGTTGGGAAAATGCTTAAAGTCACCACTGAGGAAGAAATAGCAAGATATCTGGATAAAAATTATTCCATCAGGGAGACAGAGTATGGACTCATGAAAAGCAAATTCTCTTTGACAAACCTACAGGAGCTTTATGAGAATATAATGAGCACAGTGGATAGAAGGGAAACAGTTAGATGTTGGCTTTCCATAAGGCATTCAATAAGGTGCCAGATAAAAGATTTATCTACAAGATAAAGGTGCTTGGGTTTGGGGTAAGTGTATTAGTGTAGATGGCAGAGACTTGGAAGAAGTGATCGTTACTTTGGGTGAAAATCAGTGATAAGCAGGGGCTAATGCTGAGCCTGCTATCTTTCAAGATATTCATTAATGATTTAGAAGAGGGGACCAACTATAGCATAACTAAGTTTGCCGATGACATTAAATTGAATGGAAAAGCAAATTGTGCGGAGGATGTGTAGGGCATACATAGCAGCCAGTACAGCCATGATCTTATTGAATGGCAGAGTGAGTTCAATAAGACAAATGGCTGATTCTTGCTCTTATTTCTTATGTTTTTATGTTCTTGTGATGCTCTCAGATACTGTGCAGTCAGTGCAGAATTGATACATGAACTACCACCCAATATATAATGTATAATATATCTGAAACTGTCAAAAAATCAGTACAACAAGAAAACATGGGTTATCATGGTTAATAAGCATAAGGCTATGTTAAATACCAAAATTCAGTTAAGAATGTTTAATAGCATTAGGCTTTTGTTAATAAATAATCCAGTGTATTTCTTGCCTTTCTCAGAGATTACCATCATTTTAGATAAATGTATCATGATTTATGATATATATTCCATCTCCAACCTCCCTTGCTTTATATTTTTGTGTTCATGCATGAAGAATTCCTTTGACTTTTCTCCCCTTTCTTGTCTGTCCCATACATTTACATCTTTCATCTGTGATCTGCCAGTTAGGGAAAGATTTTTCAAGTCCTGCTTTAAGTCGGTCCTTTTGAAGGATCTCAAACACAATAATCCCCACATTTTTATGAACCCAGTAACAATTCATCACAAATTTCATATTTGCTTCCACTTTTCAGTTGTGTCAGCTTGAGTCTTGAGGCCTCGATTCTTTTCCATTTTTAAAACATGATTCTATTTGTTTCACCTTTACTCATCCTTTCTGAGCCACTTCCCTTTGAATCTTGACAACTAACTTCCTTTACAAGAAGATGAAAAGAATTACAAATAATCTCTTTTCAGCACAAATTAAACAGTAACTGAACAATGGCATTATTTTAAAGTATTGTCATTGTAACGTAGGAAAATGGCAAACGATTGGAAACTAGTATAGGAACAATAATGCCTGGGGGATATAATTTTTAGTCAGGCAGATTGAGGAAAATTATTGATCAGGATACCTGCAATATTTGATTTCTCTTTTCATTGGAAAAACTTCAAGGTATCCGTATCATCCATATTTCATCCATGTAAAATATGTTCCAGTGTTCTGTTAATTAATCCTTACATGTTATGTAAATTCATAAATCTGTTCATATGATCTGTCTATAATTGTAACATATTTTCTTTGTGTTTCTCTCAAGCAACAGGGTAGAGGATGGCAGTAACTAACAAGACAGAGATCAAGACAGATGTCATTTTTAAGTTATATGAACATCCATGTCTTCTACTCTTTTGATTTCCAAAAACATCTTTCTTACAGAAGCTCAATGGATTCCTAGTTTTCTAGTATTAATGATAATCAAGTAGATTATATTCAGTATTGGAATCCACTAAACATCATGAAACATGCAATTAATTTTCTTTTTTTCATTAAATGTGCTTGATTTTCATATTAGAAATTGATTTTTAGGTCAATAATTGCATTTAAACTATCCAGCAATATAACTTGAGAATACAGTAAAGTATTTCAACTGCATCCCTAGGTTTACTCATTGCATGAAACTTAAAGTAAGCATACTTGAAAATTCTATTAAAGGATATGCTAGAATTGGGCAGGTCTTGTGCGACAAAAGACTAACATAGGAACTCAGCCATGGACCCTACTGACACTTTTTAGGAAATGATTTATAAAGGATTGTAATAACCATGAGAAACCCATTAGATTGGAAGGTTCAAAATGAAAACTCTACAGAGACTTTCTGTTTCAATTATTGAAGCCGATCTATTGTCAGATGTCAAAATATTTGTGTAATCAAGACGTTCTGATGCTCAGAGCATCAACACTGACTGAACAAAATGTTTGCTTTAAATTTTCATCTAATGAGCATTTTTGCTTTGTGCTATTTTTGTCTTTGGCGTTGTTTTAAGGTAAGGGTATCAAGTGATTTGAAGCTTAGCAGGATGATGAAGATAAGAGAAACAAACCACAAGCTAACATAGACTGAAGAGACTGGATGGCCTATTCTAATCTCTAGGGATGCCAGACATTAGATATCTGAGTACAAAGATCTAACAATCCTTGAGAATATTCAAAGTCACTCAGGTGCTTCAGGTATATCATAATTAAGAGCTTTTGCTGTTAGAGTACTTTTTTTGCATGATGCACAGACATTAAAACAGTGCTAACGAAACTGTAGGAGCATAGGTTGCAGACATTTTGTCCATGGGAATTCTTCCATAGGTACATTACTGAATATGTTACACTTCTATTGTTTTATTTTATATGCTGAATTACTATTTTATCTTATTAATAAAAGCAAATATAAGCAACAAAAAATCTGTATTGTGTGTTTTTTAAAGCCACTTTATAACAGACAACACACGACAGCCATCATCCAATTGTTTGTTGTATGCCACGTCATATGACATGGGTGATCTTGGTCTTTCCATGACCATGATTGGTGTTGGCAAATTTTTCTACAAAAGTAGTTTGCCATTGCCTTTTTCAGGGCAGTGTGTTTACAAGATGGATGATCCCAGCCATTATTAATACCCTTCAAAGATTGACTGCCTGGTGTCAGTGGTCACATAACCAGACCCTGTGATCTGCACCAGGTGCTTATACAACCATCCACCATCTGCTCCCAGGGCTTCACAGGATCAGCGGAGGGGGCTAAGCAGGTGCTACACCTTACCCAAGAGTAATCTGCAGGCGAGTGGAGGGAAGAAGTGCCTTACACCTCCTTTGGTAGAGATGTATCTCCACTCTGCCACCCTATGACAACCATAAAGACATAATATTAAACACAAGAGATTCTGAGTAAGACAGAAAATGCTAGAGGAACTAAGCAGGTTAGACAGCGTCGATAGAAAAGAATAAAGTGTCAGTGTTTTGGGCCAAGATCCTTCATCAGGACTGGAAAGTAAGTGGGAAGATGCTAGAATAAGAAGTTGGGGGGGGGGGGGAGAGGTGGAGAAGGAGTTCAAGCTAGATGGTAATAGGTAAAGCCAGGTGAGGGAGAAGGTAGGTGGGTGGTGGAGAGGGGATGAACTCAGAAGGTATAAAATCAAATTTCATGCCATCGATTTTAAGACTATGCAGATGGAACATGAGGTGTTGCTCCTACAACCTAAAAGTGGCCACTCATGGTAGTAGAGGAGGCCATGGACTGCAATATCAAAATGGGTTTGGAGGTTGGAATTAAAATGGCTGACCCCAGGGAAATCCTGCTTTGTTACAGACAGAGTAAAGATACTCGAGAAAACTATCTCCCAATTTATGTCGGGTCTACCCGATAGAGAGGAGGCTTCATCAGGATCACCTGATACAGTAAATGACCCCAACAGACTCATGTGAAGGACTGTTTGGGGCCATGGATGAAGGTCAGTGAGGAGGTGAATGGGCAGATGTAGCACTCGCAGGGATAAGTGCTAGGAGGAAGATCAGTGGGGAGGAACAATTGGACAAGGGTATCATAGAGAGAATGATCCATACAGAAAACAGAAAGTCATCAGATTCCATAGATTCTTATTACACACTTGGAAACTGAAATATCCAGATAATTTATACCATTCAGTAGCTGTCAAATCCAAGACAGATGTCCCTTGGTAAGAAGGGATAAGAAATATTGAGATTCTTCACCACCAGCACTCTTACCCCCATGGCTGAACTTGCTCTCACCCCGAACATCGTCACTTTTAACCTCTCTCAATTCCCATGACTCAAAGGTTCAAGATTGTTTACTGTGATTGTTTACTGTGTACTGTGTACACAAGTGTAAAAGGGAACTAAATAATTGTTAATCTGGATCCGATGCAGCACAAAAAGAACCACAAAATATAAAGGACACAATATCAATAAAAACACAACAAATACATGCTTACATAGATCGATTGGATGTCTAGCCTGTACATCAGGAAATATTAAAGAAGTGGTGGAGTTTGTGGGTGGAGGTGTTTGTCAACCTTACTGCTTTAGGAAAGTAACTGTTTTGGAGTCTAATGGTTCTAGCATGGAAATTTCATAGCCTCCTCCCTGATGGAAGTGGGACAAACAATCCATGAGAAGGGTTGGTTTATAGACGTCCCTGATGGCAGATAGTCTGGTGCTGGTGACACGTTGGACAGTTTTGACAACCCGTTGTAGAACCTTGCTATCTGCTGCATTGCAGTTTCCATATCAACCAGTAATGCAGCTTGTTAGTGTGTTCTCTACTGCATATCTGTAGAATGATGTTAGTATAGATGTGCGAAGTCCTGCTCTCTTCAGCCTCCTTAGAAAGTAGAGACATTGATGTGCTTTATTGACAGTGTAAGATGTGTTCTGGGACCATGAGAGGCTGGGGAGATGTGCGCTCCCTGAGATTGTAACTGCTTGCAGTCTTCACTGCAGTATCGCCAATGTAAGGGAGTGGTTGTGAGATCTCGTAAAGTCGACAACCATCTTCTTAGTCTCACTGACATTAACAAAAACTTTATTTTCCTGACACCGGGCCTTGAGCTCTTCCACTTCTCTGTAGGCGATCTCATCGCTGTTGTCTAACCATGAGCACCTACATAGGTCCCAGCTATGCCTGCCTTTATGGTGACTAGTTGAAAAAGTGTTCTCTAATAACAGTCCCAATTCTTTTTCTGTTACATCAACAACTGAACTGGTGCTGCTACCTGCAACTATGCAAATTTTATCACTTTCGCCATAAATTCCATCCTGCTCTCACATTCACATGGACCATTTTTCTGTCACACTTATCACTCTTTATTTCAATCCATGTCAGCTCCTAACACAATAGCCCATCAGTCCCATTCCCTCTCATTAACTCACCATAGCCCTGGAATTCAGCTTGTCTCCACTGCCCACCATCTCCCCTTTGATCCCGTTGTCACTTATAGTAACTTACACCAGTCAGTTAAGCTATCAGCATGTTTTGGGACACTTGACTGAACTGAGCTCATACAGGCTAAACCACAGAAGAATAGCATATTACCTTCCCTGAAGGACGTTTGTGACTCTAGATAATTCACCAGATCTATTATCCTCCTACATCATAACAGTTTACATTTGACTGACTTTGGATTCTCATTCTATCCAAGGTCATACAGTTAGTCCCATCGTACCTTTAGCCTCCATGGACATAATCTTAAGATCTACATCTTCCTTGAATGATTCCACAGTCAGTCCCTATCTAACACTGCACTCTTTCATCTGTGTTATTATCTTCTAAAAGTAAAATTTGCCACTATGTCAATTTGTCTGGGCCCAGGCTATGTCTGGGAATATTTTTGTTCCTTTCTGGATTATCCCACAGTGTACCTTTTTGTCCAGTACCTTACTGCTTCCTGTTCTTTCCTTGAATGGGAAATCTACTTCAACTTTTCATTTACTTTCTATATCCATAGTCCATACCTCCTTTCTTTGGATTCCCCATTCTTCAACTGACCAAGACAGTTTTAAAATCCTTCAGTTTTTGCTGTCAACCTGATTAAAAATTCTCCTTTCCTGCTTGCAATTCAACTGCTCTTCACCATGATTCTGCAGGTAGAGGTTGGCATCTCACCCATGGGAATTTAAGAAAATTCAGCAGGAATTAAGTGTTTATCTGACCTATCAGATTCATCCCTGCTTGGTTTTAACTCTTCCCACATTTAACTTTGGCTTTTTTTCCCCAATAGCTCATATGGTTTATATATATTATTTATTGCAGGCATTTAGTGTTTTTTTAGACAATTATATCTGCTGTGATATAAGCCCTGTTTCTTCTTCCATTAATTTTATTTTCTGGATATACTCTTACGAAGCACTTTAATTTGTCTCAACATCCTGCAGTTACAGAGGAGAAAAATAAACCATCTTGACTGCTTCCTTGCAATGCTTACTATAAAAAGCTTTCTTGCGTGACAGCTGAGAGGAAGATTGCTATCTACTGTGATATCTTCCGTGGCCTTAATAACTGTCAATTACTCTCTATTTCACATACAAAGACTGATATTTTGAAGAAACCAATAAATATCATTACCTGCAGATGAGAAAGAAAATAACGGCAAGTTTTCTCTGCTGACTTTTTACAAAAGCTACAATTCATTCCATGGATTGCTTGAGTAACCACAGGTTAATGTCTCATTTTATTTGGCATTACACCAATGTAAAAACTATCACAAGAACAGAACTAGGAAGAATGTTGTGTAAAAATACTTTCTCTTGGGAAATAATAGAAGCACAAAATGTTTTTTTAAAGAAACGTGAATAATTTCAAATGACATAGTGTGGTGAACTACATATACCTGTCTGGACACGCCCCCTGCTGAATGCTCCTGTGGCTCCTCCCACAGACCCCGGTATAAAGGTGATCAAGGCCTGAACCCGGCCTCTCAGTCTCCAGGATGTAGTATGGTGGTCACTCACTGTTTGTTCCTTCTTCCAGTCAATAAAAGCCGATATCTCGCCTTTACATCTCAGAGTGAGTTATTGATGGTGCACCACATAGAATTGCAGTGGACAAAATGAAAGACTACAGCTCTGGATTTGATCTATCTGAGCTGGTGGAGAAAGATCCTAGGTGACCTTCTTCAGAGCTATGTGGATGAATAGATTGCTATCTAAAATGGCAGATAAATGGTTGCAAATATTTGGAACATTTCACCATTTTCAAGGATACAGCTGAAGTCAGAAGTTTACATACACTTAGGTAGAAGTCATTAAAACTCATTGTTAAATCACTCCACAGATTTCATATTAGCAAACTATAGTTTTGGTGCCAAGCTGTATCGGCCCTTGCCCTTCCCTTGGACAACATCAGTGTCATGGAGAAAGGAGATTTGCTGCATGGGCAACTGCTGGTCTTCCATACAACCTTGCCCAGGCCTGCCACCTGGAAACCATTCCAGGCGCAGATCCATGGTCTCGTGAGACTAACGGATGCCACCATACAGTTTTGGCAAGGCGTTGAGGACATCTACTTTGTGCATAACATGTGTAATTTTTCCAACAATTGTTTACAGATGGATTATTTCACTTTAATATATCACAAGATCTCAGAAAAAAAATTGTGGACCTCCACAAGTCTGGTTTATTCTTGGGAGCAATTTCCAAATGCCTAAAGGTACCACGTTCATCTGTACAAACAATATTACGCAAGTATAAACACCATGAGACCATGCAGCTGTCGTACCACTCAGGAAGGAGACTCATTCTGCCTCCTAGAGATGAACATACTTTGGCGCAAAAAGTGCAAATCAATCCCACAACAACAGCAAAGGACCTTGTGAAGATGCTGGAGGAAACAGGTAGACAAGTATCTATATCCACAGGAAAATGAGTCCTATATTGACATAACCTGAAAGGCTACTCAGCAAGGAAGAAACCACTGCTCCAAGACCACCATAAAAAAGCCAGGCTACAGTTTAAAAGTGCACATGGGGACAAAGATCTTACTTTTTGGAGAAATATCCTCCGGTCTAATGGAACAAAAATTGAATTGTTTGGCTATAATGACTATTGTTATGTTTGGAGGAAAAAGGGTGAGGCTTGCAAGCCAAAGAACACCATCCCAACCATGAAGCCTGGGGGTGGCAGCATCATGTTGTGGGGGTGCTTTGCTGCAGGAGGGACTGGTGCACTTCACAAAACAGATGGCATCATGAGGAAGGAAAATTATGTGGATATATTGAAGGAACATCTCAAGACATCAGCCAGGAAGTTGAAGCTTGGTCACAAATGGGTCTTCCAAATGGACAATGACCCCAAGCAAACCTCCAAAGTTGTTGAAAAATTGCTTAAGGTCAACAAAGTCAAGGTATTGGAGTGACCATCACAAAGCCCTGACCTCAATCTGATAGAAAATTTGTGGACAGAACTGAAAAAGCGTGTGCGAGCAAGGAGGCCTACAAACCTGACTCAGTTACACCAGTTCTGTCTGGAGGAATGGAATAAAATTCCAGCAACTTATTGCGAGAAGCTTGTAGAAGGCTACCCAAAATATTTGACCCAAGTTGAACAATTTAAAGGCACTGCTGCTAAATACTAATGAAGTGTATTTAAACTTCTAACCCATTGGGAATGTAATGAAAGAAATAAAAGCTGTAATAAATCATTCTCGCTACTATTATTCTGACATTTCACATTCTTAAAATAAAGTAGTGATCCTAACTGACCTAAGGCAGGGAATGTTTTCTAGGTTTATATGTCAGAAATTGTGAAAAACTGAGTTTAAATGTATTTGGCTAAGGTGTATGTAAACATCTGATTTCAACTGTATATTCCATTCAGAAATCAAGACTGAGAAACATCCATGGAGGTTGTAAAGAAAGTTACTCATTATTACAGAGATTATTTCTGAACAGTTCATGAACACTACCTTGTTATTCTTCTTTTGCATGTATTATGTATTTTAATTTTTGTTGTACCCTATAGTCTTTTTAATATCTTGCACTGTGCTGCTGCCACAAGATAGCAAATTCCATGACATGTGTCAGTGATCAGAAGCCTGCTTCAGATTAATATTCTGATTTGGAGGTAGTGTCTGATAAATATCTCTCTCTCCCTCCCTCCCTCCCCCCCCCCCCCTCTCTTTCTCTCTCTCTCTCTCCTCCCCCTCCCTCTTCTGAAAGTCTTCTAACTTTTCAAGGCCTGAACTCCATACTGCACCTTGGAAGCTGCTTGCATATAATTTCCAGCAGGATGCTGCAAACACACTATCACATAGAATAGATAAAGGGAAGCCTTTCTCTCTTGGTATGAGGTTACAGACAATTGGGAATCAGACACTGCCTAATGATTTTATGTCTATATGCTTGGGTGATCATATCCATCTACAGATCCCTTACAAGACTTGGATACTCAGATATCTAAGTGCTGTTCTTGTGAGGCAGTTACCTCAAGGATAAAGCAGCAGGTGCATTTTCTTCTGGAAAGAGCGGCAGGAAGAGGAAGACCATGTGTGGATGGTAGCTTTTGTTTCCTGAATGAGTTGCTGTGATACCTTTGTGACTTCCCATGGAATAACTCTGCTCCAGCACAGAGTTCTTTATTAGATGAAATAATTGAAACAGATACTTATAACAAATACCTTGGTTCGCTGGGGATAAGCATGATTCCCATGTCACCTTTCCTGAACTAGGCACTGAATGTTTAGGTAAAAATGAATGGACATCGGCACGCTTGGTGATAATTGGACTGACCGCTATCTAAACAATTCTTTTATCTCCATCAACCTACTCAAGGAAATTAGTGCATGATTGGCCAATGTTCATAGGAGATTAAAAGAGCAAGAACTGATCTTGCTTGGGAGAAGCAGCTATAGTCAGATAGTGTAAGATAGAGTGACCATTTAACATAAACAGGAACCAGCCCTCAAAACACTTTCTGATGTAATCACTAAGTTTTCTTTAATCTGCAACTGCAAAGATAGCACTACCTTTGAAGAGAACATACAATGGAATTACACCAGAAGGCTAATGAAGAGATATAGCTTGGAAATTGACATAAAGACCATAAGACCATAGACATTAGGAGCAGAATTAGGCCATTTTGCCCATTGAGTCTCCTCTGGCTTCCCATCATGACTGATTTATTAGCACTCTCAACCCCATTCTCCTGCCTTCTCCCCATAATTTATGACACTGACACCTTGACTAATCAAGAACCTATCAGCCTCTGCTTTAAATACATCCAATGGCTTATCCTTCTCAGCTGCCTGTGGCGATGAATTCCACAGATTCACCACAATATGGCTAAAGAAATTCCTCCTCACCTCTGTTCTTCTATTCTGAGCAGTGCCCTCTGGTAGACACCCCACAATAGGAATACCTTCTCCACATCCACTCTGCCTAGGCCTTCCAGTAGTTTCAATGAGATCCCCTCTCATTCTTCAAAACTCTAGTGAATGCAATAAACTCTCCTGAGCCATCAAACGCTCCTCATATGCTAACCGTTTCATTCCCATTACCGTTCTCATGAACCTTCTCTGGACCCTTTCCAATGACAGCACATCATTTTTTAGATAAGGGGCGCAAAACTGCTCACAATCAACACGTGACATTCTCATACGTGTTGGACAACCACGCAGACAATAAGGCTTTGTTAATTGTCTGCATCAAACCATGCATCAGATATTTAACATTATGAGAGATGTAGTGGAAGATTCTAGACTGATTATTTTGTCACTGAGCACATTAAACATAGTCATCACCATTTGCTCTGTCAATCAGTATTTGAGATGTTTATCAATTGAAAAAGTCAGACTTCACAATACCCATGATAAGAGAACGAAGTTCTTGAATATCTGAGCTTAGTCCTCAGCAGCTTTCAGACAATCCTGTGAACTATTCTGCCTCAACAACAACAGTGTCATCAGTTAAGATGTGCGCTCACTATAAACATGCAGCACTGTCAACATGTAACAATTGAAAATGCATACAAAAACCCATTGCTACCTCAGTGCAAAGCCAGTATAAGAGATTCTAAAATTTGACTTTCCTTCGAAGACTTATGCCTGAATAAAGACTGTTTACAGTTTAACTTTCATTGTGGCTCACCCAGACAAAAGAATCATGGATTGTAGGAAGTCAACAGGGTTGATATTGAATACTTCTCCAAATGGAAGAGTCTAGAGTGAGCTTCAAAACAAAATATTACACATTGAGGACAAAAATAATGATTTTTTTCCTCAGCTGGACAAGAGTGTCTGAATTTCTCTAGCTAGAGAATTGTGAAGCCCTTAATTGAATTTCCTTGTTGCAAAAGATAACAGATCATAGTTCCAAGGGAAAGGCAAGAGTTAGGAAACAGCCAGGAAAGTAGAGCTTAGATTAAATCAATTCAAGCTTGGTTTTATTGAAAAGGCAAAACTGGAAGGAGAGGATATTTGGCCTGTTCCAACATCTACTTCTTTTATTCATTTGTTTGCATGTTCTTCAGTAGAGCAGAAAACCTGTATTTGACATACCGTCCATTACACACAAAGTCTGAATTTCATTATTGGAAAAGGAAGTTGCAGAGGTCAGCTAACCTCAACATTTATTTATCCTTCGCTTGGTTCAGCACAGGAAGTTCGCTAATATAGCTGACTGAAGACATGAAACACAAAACGCCAGCATGCAGGGTAACAAGTAAATAAGAAGGTGAAGGTGAACATATTTCAAACACGAGAAAGTCTGCAGATGCTGGAAATCCAAAGCAACACACAAAAAACACTGGAGGAACTCTGCAAGTCAGGCAGCATCTACGAAAAAGAATAAATAGTCAACATTTCAGGCCGAGATCCTTCTTCAGGGCTGAGAAGGAAGGGGGAAGATGCTTGAATTAAAAGGAGGAGCGGAGGGGGAGGGAACGGAGGTTAGCTCATAGAAAGTGAAAGGTGAAGCCTGGTGAGAGGGTCAAGAAAGGTCAAGGGCTGGAGAAGAAAGAATCTGATAGGAGAGGGAAGCGGACCATAGGAGAAAGGGAAGAAAGAGGGGATCCAGTGGAAAGTAATAGGCAGGTGAGAAGAAGTAAAAAGACATAGTAGTGAATAGAGGAATGTGGGGCAGGGTTAATTGTTTACCAGAAGGAGAATCGATATTGCCATTACATTGGAAGGTACCCAGAAGGAATACAAAGTGTTGCTGCTCCACCCTGAGGGCGCCCTCATCTTGGCACATGAAGCAGTCCTGGATTGACATGTCAGAACAGGAATGGCATATTTGTCTTTATTTCTACAGATTTAAAATTACAGAAGCACAGGTGAGCCTGCACCTGGTATATTGTGTACAGATTTTACCTCTTTCTTTAATAAAGGATATACCAGCATTTGATGCATTTCATAACAGATTGACAAGATTCATAATATCATAGAACACAGGACTAGGCCCTGCAGCCAACCATGTCAAGCCAGTCTTCAATCTCACTATCTACCTGATCTGTGCACCACATCAGGTTCCTCCTTCGATTTCTTCATTCCAAAGAAAACAAATCCAGCCTGTCTAGTCTCTCCTATAACTGAAATGTTCTATCCTACATCACAGTATGTAGGCAGTACCATAGTAGATCATATCTGCATCCTGTCCAGTGCATACTCCTCCTCTCATGTGCCACTAAGACTGGACAAAGTGCTTCCACAGGTTACATCACATCTGTCATCTTCCTACCACCTTCCAACTCATTAATATCATTCTGTAGCTGAATACAATCTCTTTACTGTCAGCAACATCATAAATTCTTATGTTAACTTCAAATTTCCTTATCTTATCTCCCACACGGCATAGCAGTCTCATAGCCTAATTAAGTGCTTTCACACCTTGCAAGTTTAAACAAAATTCTGTTTCATCACATTCTTTGTGGTTGTTATTTCTGACTTAATAACCATCATGCTTTGCTTATCAACCTCACAACTTGGCATCCTCCTTTTTAAGAGAGTTTACATGTGTAATGCTGGCCTTCCCAATCCTACCAACACTGTTCCATTAAAAATCCAACATAATACTTCAAAACAGGCTTATATATTAGTTTGCTATTTGTTTTTGCTCACATCTTTTGACTTCATGTCACTAAGATCATTTTTCACCAGCTTTCTTCTTGTTCGCTGTGTCGAGCAAAGCTGAATAGAATGTGTGACAACGCCCTCTGCTGGTTCTCTGCTATAAATGCTGCACTGATATTGCACATAACCAAACAATGATACAATAATATCATTTCAACCTAGAAAGCATTTGAATTGACTGACAGCGGGAAGGTCTAGCTGACTTTCACCACCCCTTCCAGACATCCATTCATTTAAAAACAATCCCTTTGTCATCCTTGTAAACTTCCTGTGGATTTTGCAGCGACAGACATCGTGGTCTTGAAACAAAGCAGGACGAAGTACAATGACACATTCCTTCAAAAGAATCCTCTCCTCCTGATGATATCTTCACCTCTTCTGCAAATGTAGATTCCTATGATGATGACCAGGCTCTTACCACTAAATGACACCATGGTATGCCTTCTTACAGCTTTAGTATAGTATTTTTCTCTTTAGTGCCTCTTTCTGTTTCAACAATCACACTTTTAAAACCTTTGCATTTTCTAACATCAACCCACATGCTTTATCTTACATTTTTTGCTTTTCACTGTTCTCCTCCCTCAAACTCTTCTGACACTTGGCAACTATGAAATCTTTTTCAACCAACCTTCACTTCATATAGTAAACACCAAGTACACTGCAGATGCTGTGGTCAAATCAAGACATACAAAAAAGCTGGATGAACTCAGCAGGTCAGGCAGCATCCGTTGACTGCTCCTTTCAACAGATGCTGCCCGACCTGCTGAGTTCATTCAGCTTTTTTGTACGTCTTCACTTCATATAGACTTCAAAGGCCATATTCACTGGTTTATATTTTACCCAATCATATTATCTCACAAATTCTATTCTCTTTAAGTATGTGTGAAATGATGTATAGCTTATACTGTAAAGGTGCAATATAAGTGCATGGTTTCTTGTGATATTAATGTTGGCAGTGGCATGATCTCAAGAAGATGTGAATGCCTCTATTAACAGTGAATCTGAGAAAAAATATGTAGTTTAATTGTTCACTATATACTAATGTAATATAATCCATGCTTGGTAATAAATTAATTACTTGTTCAAGGGTAAGAGTTTGGAGTGGGTGGATGAGTTATTCTCTACACAATTTGCTAAGCATTTTATTCATGAAAGGCAGCCCTCTTATCCCAGAAATTAGCCTGGTGAATCTTTTCTGGGTTGCTTCCAATGCTGGTAATCATTCATTAAACGAGTGAGCCAAAGCACTGTATAGCAGTCTTGGTGTGGTTTCCGAACATGCTGGGAAATTGCAGCAATACTCTATTTCTAACCTGCAACCCCACAGGTTTATAGTGATAACCAAGCAGTTACATGGTCTCCATTGCTCATGTTAGTGGTGGCATGGTAGTAGAGCAGTCAGTGCGATGCTTTACAGAGCCAGCTGAAAAGGTTTCCACCGCTGTCCAGAAGGAGTTTGCATGTTCTCCCCTGAATAAGTGGGCTTCCTCAAGATGCTCCGAGTTGGTCAACATTCCAAAGGTGTATCCTCATGAAGATGGCAGAGTTTATCATCAGAACATCGGTCATAATCAATACCTGTACCCGGCTGGAAGCCCAAGTAGACTTCATTCATCATGTACACCGAGAAAGCATGGGATCCTTTTTGAGCATATATTTTCTCCAAGTCTTTGCTTCCATTTTCTGCATACCTCATTCAGTAATTTCATCACTATATTACTAAGTCTGATATTTGGGAATGAATTCTGTACTTGGCACTTCTTTGGGTTGTGCATTATACTGGGAGAATGGTTTGCAATGTTTTGTTGCCTTCCACACAATCTTTTTAGCACTATCAGAATACTAATTTTTGATAAAAATGAGTGAGATAAAATCTGGCAGAGTAAAGTTCTTCAGTTTCTTAGTTCATCCAATTTTCACTATAGATGCTTGATCCTACTATGCCTCTATCACCCAGCAGGATAGATGAGGGGCCACTTCTTCTTTCTTGACACAATCAATGCTTCTCCATCACTAACCTGGGTCGCCTGTCTGAAAGTACCTCATATTGAATAACCATTTCTCTTACTGCACTCACTTTGAGCCTATAAACATTAATGCTGGAGGAACCCATCTAAGTGCCAATTATTTCTGCCACTTTCTAAGATACATAGAATATTCTTTATTTTTATCATGGTTTTTTTCCTGCACACCTATAACTGTGTGAGTGACATCTTCTATTTTCACCCATTTTTCATTTACTCCATAGATACTGAAATCAGAAATTCTGAAAATTTATTTTTAGATGATATGGCCTCCCAATTTTCATTTATATTACTGGGTAGCCAACATACGTTGTCTTATCTTTTGGTCGTATTCTTATAATCAGTCTGACAGCCCAATATGGGTGGCAATGGAGTTGAAGTCTAATGAGAACCTCTCCATCTCCACTTCTGGGATCCGCACTTCCTTGCCGTTTGCCTAAATCAATTGTTAATCCGGTTATCAGACACTCTCTGAGAACATGGGCTCAGTTCAGAAACTATAACTGGCTTCACGGTCTCTCTCTCTCCAGTCCTATTCTACATAATCATCTTTTTCAGCCTTTTATGCAGGGTTTAACATTTCTAGACTGGCACAGAAAGGGCATTAGGTGCTTTGAAGACTTTTTCATAGAGAAGCGCATTGCAACTTTTGAACAATTGTCTGTAAAGTTTGGCCTGCCTAACACTCATTTCTTTAGATATCTCCAAATTAGACATTTTATCAACCCTTTAATACAAAACTTTCCTGAGGTACCTGTTAAAAATGTTGTGGATATGTTTCTTCGTATGAATCCATTCAGTAAAGGTTTAATTTCTACTATTCGAGATATGTTAACGATGTTGAGGTGAGCCCCCTTTGCCAAAATTAAAACTGCCTGGGAGCATGATTTAAACTTTTCTTTGTCTGATGAGGTTTGGGATTCAATTCTCAAGTCAGTTAAGTCAACTTCTCTATGTGCTCGCCACTGCCTTTCAAGGCGGTACACAGGGCTCATATGTCTAAAGCTAAATTGTCACGTTTCTATCCTGATATTAGTCCCTGTTGCAATAAGTGTAAAGGAGGTGAGGCCTCTCTTATTCATATGCCTTGAGCTTGTCCTAGCTTGGAGAAATTCTGGAGAGATGTTTTATAACTTTATCTCATATAGTTAATTGCTATTTGGAACCTCACCCTCTGATTGCTCTTTTTGGTACTTTGGGAGAAGTTGACATGCACCTGAGTCCAACTATATGTCGTACATTGTCTTTCGCCTCTCTTTTGGCCAGATGTGCAGTTCTGCTTAAGTGGAGAGATGTTGCCCCACCCACTCATGCTCAATGGCTCAGAGACATTATGTCCTGATTAGACCTTGAAAAGATTCATTAATCACTTCTTAATTCAGACATAAATTTCCAAAAGGTGTGGAGACCTTTTCTTGAATATTTTCATAATTCCCTTTTAGATTAAGGGTGCGTCCCTTCCTTTTTTTCTTTTGCATTTAAACCTCTTACTTCCAAATTCTTATGGTTAAGATTTATGGGTTTTTTTATGTGTAAATGTATCATAGCTCATGTAGTAGGCAATATGCCTTTCTTTTTATAAATACAGCTTTGTGATGCTAAAGTTCTGATTAACTTTTTTATATATTGTAAGGTTGGCTTGGAGTTGGGTGGTGGGAGGGTGGGGTGGTAACTAACTTTATACGATTCTACTATGGGTGCTTTTCTTAATTGTTATGAACTGTACTTCTGATACATTTGTTTTGCAGTGTATAAACTTCTTACTGTATTTTTTTGCTTTGTCACATTGTAGCAACTCATAAAAAATTAATTAAAAAATTCTTTTCATGTTATAGTCACTGCTGCAGCTTGATTACTAAAATGTAACATCTTTAAACTGAAACAAGAAAGAAATTGCTAACACAGGATATCTTGTGTAATCATGTGCTTTACCAGTGACTTGTCTGACCCGTACTCAAAACCCTTCCTCTCTCTCTCTCACTCTCTCTCTCTTTCTCTCATATGAATTTTAAAAAATTTTACTTCTACATGTAACCCTTACCCAACAGGCTGGTATATGTCTAGGGGAAAAAGGAGATCCAGCCACTCTCCAACCCACCTCCCGTACACGCAGGTGCTGTGAGAATCGAGTTAATGCCTCGCGCCCGCCAACAGTATCAAACCCACAACAAATACTGTTATGAAATACACTTTAAAGAGTTTACTAAAATTAAAAAAAATAGTAGGCAATACAATATATATATATATATATATATACAAGGAAAAAAACAAAAGGTGCCAACTTATCAAAGTTCAGTCTGTTTAGTGCACTCGTTGGAGCTCAATCAACGAACCAATCGACCCATCCGGCCGTCGCACCTGGGACCACCCCGGTGGTCTTACGAGCAGTCCAGCACACGTCCACCTTCCTCAGCGACTTCCTCGGCCTCCCCAAAAAAACCCGCGAAAACCCCTCCCCCAAGTTCCCAGCATCACAAGACACAATGACATTCCCCATTGATTAACAAATGAATACAATTACCATATCAGCCATTCTAAAGTGAAACAACGGCGAGAGAAACACTTATCCGACAAAGAAACATTCCTACTTGTAACAAACCAAAGAGGCCATTTTGAGTAACATACCCAGGACATTGTACATTCTCTCCCCACCAGCAAATGTCATGCCCTCATGGCATTACTAGAGGTCCCCAAAGCTTCTTGCAACACACAAAACCCAACCCAGGTGCAGAAAGCAGTGACATAACTACCCAGAGCAGTAGAAATCACACTCGGTTCTCCCTGTACCACATATGTCAACCGCTCCGGGGGGCGCCTAATCCTCTGAGATCTCCATACCCCTTCTGCCCCACTGGGCTCCCTCGTCACCTGCGAACCGACTGTCTCGGACACCCCAGGTCTACCTGACAGACCCGCACCCCCTTCCTCACAGGGGTCCTCCCTCACCTGAGATCTCTCCGGATCACGCTCGGGTTCCACCCTCTCTCCCACCAATGTAGGCTGCCTCTCCATCTGACCCTCAAGACCTTCCCTCCCCTCACCCAATTCAGTATGGGAAGGGCCAGGAGCCTCCTCTCCTGGTACTGGAGCACCAGCGAATGGGAACAGGGCCCACTCATCTGAGTCGTCCTCCTCTGAATCGGTAGCCATTCCCGGGTGAGGGACCCGTCCCCGCTCTTCAGCAGCGGGCTCTTCCCGTTCTCCACGCCCTCGCAGAGTCCTTGTACTGGGCGTAACCTCCCACTCGGGCTCCTTAACCACCTGCACCGCTTGACCCAGTGGCAGCAGGTGATTCCTATGGAGTACCTTGATAGGCCCTTTTCCATCCTCGGGTTTCACCCGGTAAACTGGCAGGTTCGGCATCTGGCTCTCTATTACATAGGGGCTGGCCGCCCATCGATCTGCCAACTTGTGCTTACCAGGGAGTCCCAAATTCCGTAAAAGGACCCGGTCGCCCGGTAATAATTGTACAAACTTCACCTTTCGATCATACCGCATCTTATTCCGCTGATTTTGTTTGGTAGCCGCCGCCTCGGCCAACTCGTACACCCGCTGTAACTCCCTCTTCATGTCGGACACGTACTTTAGATGGGACTTCCCGGGAAATTCACCCACTCCACCTCCAAAACACACATCAATGGGCAACCTCGCTTCCCGCCCGAACATCAGATAATAGGGTGAATACCCTGTAGCCTCATTGCGAGTACAATTGTAACAGTGAACCAATTGTCCAATATGACGACTCCACCTGCTTTTCTGCCCAATCTCCAGCGTCCCGAGCATATCCAACAGGGTCCTGTTGAATCTCTCTGGCTGAGGGTCTCCCTGTGGGTGGTAAGGGGTAGTCCTGGATTTCTCAACCCCAAGCATAGTCAGTAATTCCTGGATAAGGCGGCTCTCAAAGTCCCGCCCCTGATCACTATGGATTCGCCTGGGAAGGCCGTAATGCACAAAATACTTCTCCCATAACACCTTCACCACTGTCGTCGCCTTCTGATCCTTGGTGGGAAATGCCTGAGCATAGCGAGTGTAATGATCGGTGATGACTAATACATTCGCGGTGTTGCTGGTGTCAGGCTCAATCGACAGGAAATCCATACATACCAGGTCCAGAGGTCCCGCACTCTGCAAGTGCGACAGTGGAGCCACCAACGCTGGCAGGGTCTTCCTCTGGATGCAACGACGGCATCCCCTACAGTATTCTTCGACGTCCCCCCTCATCTGGGGCCAGTAGAACCGGTCTTTGAGTAATCCATATGTCTTTTCCACCCCCAAATGTCCAGAATCATCATGTAAGGCCTGGAGTACAGCCTGGCGATACTCCTCCGGCAGGACCAGTTGCCAACAGCGGGGTTGGTCCGGAGGCGTCGTTACCTGGTACAAGATTTTGTTCTTTAACTTCAACCAAGACCACTCCTTCAACAACAGAGGCACGCATGGGTGTTTCGCCTTCTCAGCCAACGCCCCATCCCCCTTCTCGACCGCTCTCCACACTGTGCCAATGCCCGGGTCATTTTGCTGAGCAGTTGCCACTTCCCCCGGACTCAGTTCCGGCAACTGTTTAGTCCCCAGTGCGGTCAGGTCACAGTAAGCTAGGGGTGTGGCGTCGTCAAAAACCCCCAAATGGTCCACGGCTCGTTCCAGCCTCCCTCTTCCCTCGGCCTTCACGGTGATAACAAACTGACACATCGCCTTCACTCCAGGGGCAGGGACATTCTCCCACTCCTCGTCCCTCTCCTCCTCCCCCGGCTCCCGACGAGACAATGCATCCGCATCGACATTCTTGCTTCCGGGGCGGTACCTCAGGCTGAAATCATATACTGACAAGGCCGCCAGCCACCGATGTCCGGTGGCATCCAGCTTCGCCGAAGTCAAAATATAAGTGAGAGGATTGTTATCCGTTCTCACCTCAAACTTGGCTCCGTAAAGGTAATCGCCCAGTTTGTCCATCACCGCCCACTTCAGCCCCAGGAACTCCAACTTGTGAGTGGGATAGTTTCTCTCAGATGGCGACAAGCTTCGGCTGACAAAGGCTACCGGTCTCAATGCTTTGCCATGCTCCTGGTACAGAACAGCCTCGAGACCCTCTCGGCTGGCATCCGTGTGCAGCACATATGGCTTCTGGGGATCGGCAAAAGCCAACACCGGGGCCTGGGTCAGGGCCCTTTTCAAAGATCGGAACGCCTCTTCACATTGATCATCCCATCTCGAGCCAAAAGGTTCCGCCGGGTTCCAGTATCCTCCAGCGTCCTGCCTCTGGTTCCCCGTCCTCTTCTTCCCCACCGGGGGATAGCCACACAACAGCTGAGTCAACGGGTGACACACTTTGGCGTATCCTTTCACAAATCGCCGGTAATACCCACAGAACCCCAAAAATGAGCGCAGAGCACCCACTTTCTGGGGTCTCGGCCAGGTTGTCACGGCCTCTATCTTGGTTGGATCAGTAGCCACTCCCTCTCGCAAAATGATATGGCCAATGTAGTTAACCGACGACTTGCAGAACTGGCATTTGTCCAGGGAAAGCTTCAACCCTTCTTCATTAAGCCGGCCCAACACCTTCAACAGCCTCTCCTCATGTTCCTCCAAAGTCGATCCAAACACTATCAAATCGTCCAGGTACACCAGCACCTCCAACAGATTCATATCCCCCACAGTTCTCTCCATGAGCCTCTGGAAGGTGGCTGGGGCTCCCGATATGCCTTGGGGCATTCGTTCGAACTGAAAGAACCCCAGCGGGCAGATAAAAGCGGTCTTCTCTTTATCGCCCGCACTCATCGGGATCTGGTAATACCCACTTCTTAAATCCAGCACACTGAACCACTTCGCACCGCTCAGGCAGGCCAACGCGTCCTCGACTCTTGGGACAGTATATTGATCAGGGACAGTTCGCCGATTCAACGTCCTGTAGTCAACACACATGCGCACTCGCCCATTCTTCTTCCGTGCCACCACTATTGGGGACGCATAAGGACTTCGAGACTCAGCTATGATTCCTGCCTCCTTCAACTTGCACAAGTGCTGTCGCACGTCCTCAACATCTGCCGGAGCCAGCCGCCGGGATCTCTCTCGGAACGGGGTGTCCTCTGTCACCCGGATGGTGTGGCGAGTGCTTTTGGCGCAGCCAACATCAAACTCGCCCCGAGAAAAAACAGTTTCCATCTTCAGCATCTTCTCCACTAGCCGGTGTTTCCACTCCGGCGACACTGGGGAATCCCCGAAGTTAAAGGCTTCAGCGGTCAGCTCCCTTCGATGCTCCGATCCCTCCCCGTTAGGGGTCCGCACTGGTGCGCTGGACATTACCGTCACCGGGAACAGATGTGCCAGCGGCATTCCCCTCTTAAAGGTGATTTCTCTTGCCATGGTGTTCCTGACACTTATAGCTATACGCCTCGCATGTACCACCCCTGGTCTCTGCACTTCGGGCCTCACCAGCGCCCCCGCCGGAAATCGGGTCTCCCCTTCAAGATCGTCTGGGGTGTCTACTAACAGGGCTTCTCCCGTCGGCACTCCTGGGAATCTGGGGGTCCCCATCACTAGGGCTACCTCCCCTGGTCAGATCACCTTGGGCCTCGCCTATGTACACCACACCGTCCCTCGTTTACACTCCGGGTCCAGCCCTTGGGAGGCAACCCCTTCTTCGAACACTGCTCAAAACACTGGATGCACCGAGAGGGTCTCCAGAAAGTCTTCCCCCCCTTTCTCCTTACAAGCTCCCAGGAGCCGTCGCACAACTGGGGAGTTAGTCCCCACCAGGAGGGCAGCACCACCGGTTTCCACCGGGTCAGGACACACCAACACCAACGTCTCAATAGCTTCCGACACTCCCACATCGCCCTCCGAGAACTCCAATCTCACCGATAGGTACCCATCGTACGGGTAGTCACCCTTGCTCACACCCCAAATCTGTAGGGCGTCAAATGGTGTTACGGGCAAATGCTTTAGATATTGATTGTAGAAAGACCGGTACAATGTCACCTGCGATCCCGTATCAAGAACGGCTTTTGCGTAAATTCCCTCTATCCGTAGACCCACACTGGCACGGGGTCCTACCAGCCCATCCGGAACAGAGGCGTGGGCACCCGGTGGTCTTCCAGCTGATCTCTGGGAACGTGTTCCTCCAGAGGCTCCAGTCCGTTCCCTCACTGAGCCTCTCCTAAGTTTCCCGACACCTCTCCCTTTTTAGTCATAGGGGGGCTTGTCCTCCGCGGGACTCCTTGTCTCTCACAATCCCACCTAAAGTGAGCCTCCTCTCCACAGCTATAGCACACCCTCGGCCGCCCACAGTCCCGCCTGAAATGCCCCTCTTTCCCACAGTTAAAGCACACACTGCCGGCCGCCCCTCCTCTCCCAGGACGGCTCCTGCTCCCAATCCACTGCACTGATTGCCCCTGAGAGTAGCTACCTCCCCTGTCCCTCCCCTCCAAAGGGGGTTCCCTACTCCCCGGGGGATTGTCATTCCTCAACTCAGCCACCACTTCCTGTATCGCTGAGGATCGCTCCCGTAGGCCCGTGCCCCTTTTCCGCCCCAACGCTCTCTCTTCCTCTCGCACCTCTCTAATCAGTTGCCCGAAGGATGGAGGGGGACCTTTCCTATAAGCCTGCTGGATAGTCCACGCCACCTTGTCCTCCTCCAGAGAGCCACTGAATAGCTGACTCATCCTCACGCTAGCCACGTCAATCGCCTTCACTACCCCCCGGCGCCGCAGCACCGAGAGCATCCCCTCCATCCTAAATATGTACTTGGAGAGCTTTTCCCCTCTCCATTGTTCCAAGCGTTGAAACTCTGCTAAAAGCAGCCAGGGTTCCCCTGACAACCCAAACGCTCCCTCCAAAACTTCTAGGCATTCCTCCACTAGGCCCCAGGCTTCTCAGCTTTCAACTCCCGGACGGTTTTGGCTGCTAAACCCCTCAAACTTCCCACCAATCGCTGCCTCTTCTCCTCCTCTGAGCCTGGCCACTCCTCTAACATCAAAGACGTATGCTCGATCCAGGTCTCATAGTCCACCTCCCCATCCGGAGTAGGCTTGGCTCCGGAGAACACCCCCAGCTTCAGCCGTGGCCTCTCGGCCACCCCCACCAGGGAATTAAGTGCGGCTGCCAACTCCGAGGCTTCCACCCTACCTGGGGAGCGGGGCTTAGTCACGACTCCCTCCTGCCACCTCCCTTTACTAGTGCCGGGCACCTCTCTGGGGTCCACCTCTAGCTCTAGCTCTTCCCCCGATGTCTCCTCAGCCTCATCCTTGTAGGAGTGGAGCCCTCATGGCCCCTCCTCCCCCGGTACACTGACCGTCGCCGGCAGTTCCACCGTCCTGACTTCAGCACTCGTACGAACCAACACCCAGCTAGACTCTACCTCTTTACCACACCGTCTAGCTACCAATTCTACCTGCCCAATACCCTTCACCGAACTTAAACCCCGCACTATCGCGTCTCCCGAAACTCGAATATCCACTCCGCTCACTACGCATGCGTACTGTACTGGTACACCTTCAAACTGGCACCAACAAACAAACTTATCTCTGTCCATCTCCGCTCTGCTGCCTGCGCGATTCCACAGCCCCTGACAATCCAATCCCGGACGAGCACCCCACAAATGTAACCCTTACCCAACAGGCTGGTATATGTCTAGGGGAAAAAGGAGATCCAGCCACTCTCCAACCCACCTCCCATACACGCAGGTGCTGTGAGAATCGAGTTAATGCCTCGCACCTGCTAACAGTATCAAACCCACAACAAATACCGTTATGAAATACACTTTAAAGAGTTTACTAAAATTAAAAAAAATAGTAGGCAATACAATATATATATATATATATATATATACAAGGAAAAAAACAAAAGGCGCCAACTTATCAAAGTTCAGTCTGTTTAGTGCACTCGTTGGAGCTCAATCAACGAACCAATCGACCCATCCGGCCGTCGCACCTGGGACCACCCCGGTGGTCTTACGAGCAGTCCAGCACACGTCCACCTTCCTCAGCGACTTCCTCGGCCTCCCCAAAAAAACCCGCGAAAACCCCTCCCCCAAGTTCCCAGCATCACAAGACACAATGACATTCCCCATTGATTAACAAATGAATACAATTACCATATCAGCCATTCTAAAGTGAAACAACGGCGAGAGAAACACTTACCCGACAAAGAAACATTCCTACTTGTAACAAACCAAAGAGGCCATTTTGAGTAACATACCCAGGACATTGTACATACACTTTAGTTAAAGCAAAATATAACCAGAATATACAAGGGGTGATTGATAAGTTTGTGGTCTAAGGTAGAAGGAGTAAATTTTAGAAAACCTAGCACATTTATTTTTCCTACATTTACACACTTAGTCCAGCAGTTGTGGAGCATACAGATCCCTTCTTTGTAGAAGTTGGCATCTTGGACCTCCAGAAGTGGTCCACAGCAGAGGTGATTGATAAATTCGTGGCCTAAGGTAGAAGGAGATGAGTTATACAGATCTTGTTACATGCACATGCAGGTCAACTCTTTGACTGATTATGCAGAAAGTTTCAAGTTAATAACTCATCTCCTTCTACCTTAGGCCACGAACTTATCGAGTTCCCATGCTTCATGACTTTCTGAATGACACTACATAGGGAAACCTTATCAAACTCCTTACTAAAATATATATACACCACATCCACTGTTCTACCTTCATCAATGTGCTTTGTCACATTCTGAAAAAATTTAATAAGGCTCGTGAGGCCTTTCACAAAGCCAGGCTGATTATCGTTAATCAGCCTATGCTTTTCCAGATGCTCAAAAGTCTTGTCTCAAGGAATCTTCTCCAATAATTTGCCCACTGCTTTCTCTGTTTCTTGAACAAAGGAATAATATCTGCTACCTTCCAGTCATCAGGTACTGTTTCTGTGGCCGGTGAGGACAGAAAGATTATCACCAAGTGCAGCATCTCTTCCCTCACTTTCTATAGTAAACTGGGGTATATCCCATCCAGCCCTAGGGACTGAACTACCCTAATGTCTTTCAGAAGTTCCAGCACATAAGTTCAAAGTACATTTATTATCAAAGTCAATATACTATATCCAGCCTTGAGATTTGCCAACTTTCAGGCAACCTCAACACAAAGAAACTCAATGCAATCATTAAAGAAGACCATCAAACACCCAATGTGCAAAAAAAGCAAAATGTGCCAACAATAAAAATAAGCAAATAACATTCAAAACAGAAGATTACAAAAATGAGTCAGCAACTCCTTCCTATTTAAATATTTTGCACTAAGGAGGTGCCTGTCAATATTAGGAATCAATATCAACAACAACCCTGATATTTTAGCACCTTTCCATACTCTGTCTCCTGATCTATTCCTCTGTGTCTCTTTTGCTATTGGGGTTCCTACAGAATACTCAAATAGAGCAATTGCTTCCTTCCTGTTTCTGACTTCCACCCATATTAACTCCCTCCAAAATATCCTCCTTTTCTGTAGCTGTGATACTATCCCTGATTAACAATGTCACACTTTCACCTCTTTTACCTCCCTCCCTGTCCCCAGTTTTTTTTCCTCACAGTCTCTTTATACACTGTATCTACTGTGTACCAACTGCCCCAGCGTCTGTTCTTGTTCCCACCCCACTGCCAAACTAGTTTACACCCTCTACAAAAGCTCTAGTAAATCTATCCACAATGTTATTGGGCCCCCTCAAGTTTGGGTGTAACCCATCCTTTAGCACAGAAAGAGATCCCAGGGACCCACAAATCTGTAACTCTGCCCCCTGCACCAATTTGGCTCATTCGTCTGCTAAAAGTATCCTATTCCA
This sequence comes from Hypanus sabinus, assembly GCF_030144855.1. NCBI lineage: Eukaryota > Metazoa > Chordata > Chondrichthyes > Myliobatiformes > Dasyatidae > Hypanus > Hypanus sabinus. The sequence continues at coordinate 78,732,529 of NC_082707.1, read as the reverse complement.
ACCCTCAATGATAAATGAAGGTAGCAAACCAAAGATTACTGTCCTTCAGCATTCTGTTAGCAGCAAAGCCTGAACTAATTACTTAGCTGGGAGATTGTAGTTAACTAAATTAAATAATTAATGATAACTTGGTCTGGCTTTCACTGTGAATAATTATTTTGTGAACATTGGAAAGCAGTGGTGTGCTTCAAAGCTTATAAAATATATAAGACTGAATGGAATAACTAAGACTTAATTGCAGTCTTATTATGTGTTTTTTTCATACTTTTGCAGCTGCAGTCTCTAAATTATTTATGAGCTATATCACCATGATTGAAAGCCTCAGCGGTGGAAGTTAAGAAAGTTATTGACAAGTTCAAAGAATGCGTCACAGCTTTTGACTTATGGCATCACACCTCGGAAAGGATCTATTGGGTAAGCAGGAGGAGAGCAATGTTTGGCTCAAATGATTAAACAGGGGATGGGCTTTAGAAACCTGATTTAAATTTGTTTGAACAGAGAAGAATACGTGATTGAGATAAATTAAGGAAAAACTGAAGTATGTTTTAGGAACAAAAACTGAAAATGGATTGCACATTAATAATGGACAAAGAAGATAAGGAAGAAAGATAATCAGTTAATAAACTTTGCCTTCAATTCCATCCGTGCATGTTAACTTTGAAAATTGACTGTAAGGTAAATAGAAGGGTGACTTCAAACAGCAAAGAGTCACCTTGGGTCTTGGGCTCTGTTAGCAAATACTGACTTACAGGAAATGCAACAACCACTTCCTGCTGGCATTGTGAAATACTGTCTTTGGGGTTATGTGTCCTAGCAGTAAACTTGACAAATGGTCTTAGTAACAAACTTTTCCCTCGAGCCCATGAGCCTAAGAGTGGAAGACATCGTCTCATTTTATGCAAACCCTTAAATATTCTTAGCACCTGAGTACTTGGAACTTTGAGATAACCTCTTAACTCCAGGTACGTTGAGCACAGCACATTGTTATTCCATATGCAGTGGCCTGGCATCTGCTGAGGGGACATCTGGGGAAGGGCATGGCAGCATAAGACATAAACCACACATCAGTAGCTGTTCCCTTTCACAAACATGGATGCAGAATTAAGGCTGATATCTTCTCCTTTATCTGGAAATATTATACTGGTACTCATCATCTCTGCGCCTAAATCCTAGAACTCCGTGTCCAACAGGACTGTAAGCGTACTTTGACCAGAAGGGTTGCAGCAGTTCGAGAAGGTGGCTCAACCACCACCTTCTTAAGGGTCATTAGGATAGGCAATAAATGCTGACCTTCCTCAGAGTTTACATCCAAAGCAAAATTATATAAAAACATGGCCCTGATGAGATTGGAGTGTCCAAAAAGTCATTGTAAGGAATATGAGTGAGTGTCAAATGGTTTATTTCTGTCCTTATTTTCTAACCCTATGTTTCTGTTTTTTTTTTACAGAACCCCTTTGATATAATTTCCTTTAAAAGATCTAGAACAAAGACCTGTATTACAAGTTGACAAGAGATCTTCCAGAAACAGTATGATCAACCCTCCACTGTTAATTCACATCTTCGGCCACCTTCCATTGCAGTTATGACAGCAACATCCAATAATTCAGTCTTTCTGGCCTAAGTAGGTGTAGGATGAGAAGAGACATCACAGGAGACATCAAGAGTGTAAGTACGTCGGATGCCAGTTGCTATTTCAGAATTAATCCATCAAAGAGGACACGGGGCCCTAGGTGGAGACTGGTCCCAGGGAGTTTTCAGACTAACATCAGGAAGCATTTCTTTACACAGTGAGTTGTGGACACATGGAACAAACTATCTAGCTGTGTAGTTGAGAGTAGTACCTTAGAGACTTCCAAATCTAGACTTGTTAGTTATTTCAACATACTATATGAATAGGAATTTGGCAAGCTTTGTTGGGCCAAATGGCTTGTCCGAGCCAAAAGCTTTCCAATGTTCTAATATTCTGTCATCCTCTGCCTTAAATATCCCCAAAGACTTGGTCTCCATGGCCACATGTGGCAACGAATTCCACAGATTCACCACTCTCCACTAAAGAAATTCCTCCTTGTCTCCTTTCTAAATGGATGTCCCTCTATTCTGAGGCTGTGTACTCTAATCCTAAACTCTCCTATCATAGGAAGCAACCCCTTCACATTCACTTTGTTGAGGCCTCTCAACATTCAATAGGTTTCAGTGAGATCCCCTCCCCACTCTTACGAATTCCATTGAGTGCAAGCCCAGGGCCATCAAATGTTCTGCATATGATCAGCCTTTCAATCCCGGAATCATTTTTGTGAATCTCCTTTGAACCCTTTCCCATGTCAACATATTGTATCTTAAATAAGGAGCCCAAAACTGTTCACAATACTCCAAGTGAGGACTCAACAGAGCCTTATAAAGCCCGAACATTTTGTCCTTGCTTTTATGTTCTAGTCCTCTTGAAATGAATGCTAACATTGCATTTGTCTTCTTCACCGCCAATTCAACACGCAAATTAACCTTTAGGGAATCCTGCATGAGGACTCCCAAGTCCCTTTAGAATTTTCAATTTTCTCGCATTTAGAAAATAGTCTTTGCTTTTATTTGTTCTGGCAAAGTGCATGACCATACACTTCCTGACATTGTATTCCATTGCCATTTCTTTGCCCATTCTACTAATCTGTCTAGGCCCTTCTGTAGCCTCTCTATTTCCTCAACACTACCTGCCCCTCCACCTATTTTCTTTATCATCTGCTAACTTGGCTACAAAGCCATCAATTCCAAATCGCTGATATATAAAGTAAAAAGAAGTGTTCCCAACTCAGGCCCCTGTGGAACACCACTAGTCACTGGCCGCCAAACAGAAAAGGCTCCCTTTATTCCCAGTCCGTGTCTCCTGCCAATCAGCCAATGCTCTACCCAAGTTAGTATCTTTCCTGTAAGACCATGAGCTCAACTTGTTATGCAGCCTCATGTGTGGCACCTTGTCAACGGACTTCTGAAAATCCAAGTATACAACATTAACCAATTGTCCTTTGTCTATCCTGCTTGTTATTTATTCAAAGAATTCTAACAGACTTGGCATACAAAATTTTCCTTTGAGGAAACCATGCTGACTACAGCCTATTTTATCATGTGCCTCCAAGTACCCCAAAGCCATATTCTTAACAATTGACTCCAACAGCTTCCCAACCACTGAGGTCAGACTAACTGGACTATAATTTCCTTTCTTCTGCCTCCCCTATTTCTTGAAGACTGGAGTGACATCTACAATTTTGCAGTACTCCAAAAACATGCCAGAACCTATTGATTCTTGAAAGGTGATTACTAATGCCTCCATATTCTCTTCAGCCACCTCTTTCAGAACCCTGGGGTGTAAATCATCTGGTCCAAGTGACTTATCTTTCTTAAGATCCTTCAGTTTCCCAACCACCTTCTCCATAGTAATGGGAATTTCACTCACTTCTGCCCCCTGACACTCTCAATCTGCTGGCATACTGCTAGTGTCTTCCATAGTGAAGGCTGATGAAAAATACTCATTCAGTTCATCCACCATTTCCATGTCCAGCATTACCACCTCTCCAGCATTATTTACCAATGGTCTGATGTCCATTCTTTCCTCTCCTTTGTTCTTTGTATATCTAAAGGAACTTTTAGTCTCCTCTTTAATATTATCGGTTTACTTACCTTTGTAATCCATCTTTATGACATTTTTAGTTGCCTTCTGTTGGTTTTTAAAAGTTTCACGATCATCTTACTTCCCACTAATTTTTGTTTTATTATATGCCCTCGTTGGTGCATGGCCTAGTGGATAAGGCATCAGACTAATAACCTGAAGGTCACTGGTTCGAGCCTCAGCTGAGGCCATGTGTTTGTGTCCTTGAGCAAGGCACTTAACAACACATTGCTCTGCGACGACACCGGTGCCAAGCTGCATGGGTCCTAGTGCCCTTCCCTTGGACAACATCGGTGGCATGGAGCGGGGAAGGCCTGCAGCTTGGGCAACTGCCGGTCTCCCATACAACCCTGCCCAGGCCTGTGCCCTGGAAAAACCTTCCAAGGCGCAAATCCATGGTCTCCTGAAACTGATGGATGCCTATTATATTATTAATGCCCTCTCTTTGACTTTTATGATGGCTTTGAATTCATTTGTCAGTCATTTGTCCTGCCTTTAGAATACTACTTCTTCTTTGGGGAGTATCTGTACTGCACCTTTCAAATTGCTCCCAGAAACTTCAGCCATTACCACTCTGTCATCATCTCTGCTCGTGTCCTCTTCCAATCAGTTTAGGTCAGCTTCTCTCAAGTGCCTCTGTAATTCCCTTACTACACTGCAATACTGATACATCTGACTTTAGGTTCTCCTTCTCGTCAAGTCAGGTCAAGTCACTTTTTATTGTCATTTCGACCATAACTGCTGGTACAGTACACAGTAAAAACGAGACAATGTTTCTCAGGACCATGGTGCTACATGAAAGAGTAGAAAAACTACACTGAACTATGTAAAAACAACACAGACAAAAAAAATACTACACTAGACTACAGACCTACCCAGGATTGCATGAAGTGCACAAAATAATGCAGGCATTACAATAAATAATAAACAAGACATTAGGCACAGTAGAGGGCAGTAGGTTGGTGTCAGTCCAGGCTCTGGGTATTGAGGAGTCTGATGGCTGGGGGGAAGAAACCGTTACATAGTATGGTCGTGAGAGCCGGAATGCTTCGGGGCCTTTTCCCAGATGGCAGGAGGGAGAAGGGTTTGTGTGGAGGTGTGTGGGATCCTTCATAATGCTGTTTGCTTTGCAGATGCAGCATGTAGTGTAAATGTCCGTAATGGCGGGAAGAGAGACCGATGATCTTCTCAGCTGACCTCACTATCCGTTGCAGGGTCTTGCGATCCAAGATGGTACAATTTCCAAACTAGGCAGTGATGCAGTTGCTCAGGATGCTCTCAATACAACCTCTGTAGGATGTGATGAGGATGGGGTGGGTGGGTGGGAGATGGACTTTCCTCAGTCTTCACGGAAAGTAGGGACACTGCTGGGCTTTCTTTGCTATGGAGCTGCTTTTGAGGGACCAGGTGAGATCCTCTGCCAAGTGAACATTGAGAAATTTGGTGCTCTTAATGATCTCTACCAAGGAACTGTTGATGTTCAGTGGGGAGTAGTCGCTCTGTGCCCTCCTGAAATCAACAACCATCTTTTTTGTTTTGTTCACATTCAGAGACAGGTTGTTGACTCTGCACCAGTCCGTTAGCTGCTGCACCTCCTCTCTGTAAGCTGACTCGTTGTTCTTGCTGATGAGACCCACAACGGTCATGTCATCGACGAACTTTCTGATGTGGTTCGAGCTGTGTGTTACAGCACAGTCGTGGGTCAGCAGACTGAACAGCAGTGGACTGAGCACACAGCCTTGGGGGGCCCCCGTGCTCAGTGTGATGGTGTTGGAGATGCTGCTCCTGATGCGGACTGACTGAGGTCTCCCAGTCAGGAAGTCTAGGATCCAGTTGCAGAGGGAGTTGTTCAGGCCCAGTAGGCTCAGCTTTCCAATCAGCTTCTGAGGAATGATTGTGTTGAATGCTGAACTGAAGTCTATGAACAGCATCCGAACAAATGTGTCTTTTTTGTCCAGGTGGGTTAGGACCAGGTGGAGGGTGATGGCAATGTTGTCGTCTGTTGAGCGGTTGGGACGGTACACAAACTGTAGGGGGTCCAGTGAGGGGGGCAGCAGGGTCTTGATGTGCCTCATGATGAGTCTCCCGAAACACTTCATGATGATGGATGTGAGTACAACGGGACAGTAGTCATTGAGGCAGGACACTGAAGATTTCTTTGGCACGGGGACGATGGTGGCAGCCTTGAAGCACATTGGAACAATGACGCTGCAAGGCGAATTCTGTCATATTATGATCACTGACCTGAAGAGTTCCTTTACCTTAGCTCACTCATCAATTCTGATTCCTTGCACAACACCCAATGCAGATTAGCTGATCCCCTGGCAGGCTCAACCATAACGATCTCTATGAAACCATCTCATAAGCATTCTACAAAGCCCCCCTGTTGGGATCCAGCACCAATCTACCTGCATACTGAAATCCCCCATGACTGTTGTAACATTGCCCTTTTGGCATGCATTTTCTATCTCCCATTGTAACTTGTAGACCATGTCCTTACTACTGTTTGAGGGTCTGCAAGTACCTCCCTTCGGGATCTTTTTATCCTTGCTGTTTCTTAACTCTACCCGCAACAATTCTACACTTTCCAAGCCTATGTCACTTCTTTCTAAGGATCTGAATTCATTGTTCTGCAACAGAGCCAATCCAACCCCTCTACTTACCTGTCGGTTCTATTGATACAATATGTATCCTTAGATGTTAAACTTCAGGCTATAATCTTCTTACAACTACAATTCAAACAAGCCAATCTATAACTGTGCTCCACGTTCATCGGCCTTATTCTGTATTCTGCGTGCATTCAAATATAACACCTTCAGTCCTTTTTTTTTGTCCTTTTTGATTTTGTCCCCTTTTCCATTACAACTCATCCCGCTGACTGTAGTTTTGCTCTATCATCAGTCTATTCTTGCTAGCAGTCTCACTACATATTGCCTCAGTTTGTAAACCAACAACCCCATCCTGAGCCCTATCACTCCAGTTCTCATCCCCATACCAAATTAGTTTAACCCCTTCTGAACAACTCTAGCAAATGTGCCAGCAACGATATTGCACCCCCTCCCCCCACACAGGTTCAGGTGTAGCCCGTCCCTTTAGTACATGTCGTACCTTCCCCAGAAGAGGTCCCAATAATCCAGAAATCTAAACCCCTGCACTAGTTCCTCAGCCACTCATTTGTTGCCAGATGCTCCTATCCTTATCCTCACTGGAACATGGCACAGGCAGCAATCCAGAGATTACTACCCTGGTGGTCCTGCTTTTCAGGTTCCTACCTGGTTCCCTAAAATCTCTCTTCAGGATCTCCTCGCCTTTCCTACCCATGTCACTGGTGCCAATACGTACCTAAACGTCTGGCTGCTTACCCTCCCTGACCCTGGCACCTGGAAGGCAACATGCCATCTGGGTGGCTTTTCGTATCCACAGAATCCCATCTCTATTTCTGTAACTATGGGATCTCCTCTACTATAGCAGTTCTCTTCACCTCTCTTTTCTTCTAAGTCACAGGAGCAGACTCAGTGCCAGAGACCTGATTGTTGTAGTTCCCCCATGGTAGATTGTCCCCGCTTAATAATATCCAAAACAGTAAACTTACTATTGAGGGTGACAGTCACAGGGGTACTCTATACTGGTTACCCATTTCCCTTTTTTTTCTCCTGACAGTCACCCAGTTACCTGCCTCCTGCAACTTAGGGGTGACTATCTCCCTGTAGCACCTATCTTTCACTTCCTCAGTCTCCCGTATGAGCTGAAGGGCATTGAGCTGCAACTGCTGATCCTTAGCACATTCTCTGAGGAGCTCCAGCTCGGTGCAACTAGTGCAGATGTGGTATTTTATCTGGGTGGCAGGAGGTCTCTCAGAAATCCCACATCTCACACAAAGAACACAACATAGCCCCTGGAGCCATCCTTGCTGTATTAACTGTGCCTTGACAGATGGGGAATGAAGAAAGAAGAAGAAGAAGAAGAAGAAGAAGAAGAAGAAGAAGAAGAAGAAGAAGAAGAAGAAGAAGAAGAAGAAGAAGAAGAAGAAGAAGAAGAAGAAGAAGAAGAAGAAGAAGAAGAAGAAGAAGAAGAAGAAGAAGAAGAAGAAGAAGAAGAAGAAGAAGAAGAAGAAGAAGAAGAAGAAGAAGAAGAAGAAGAAGAAGCTTACCATATACTTACCTTGCCCAAGCCTGATCATGCCGAAGCCTTATGAGCCAAAACCACTAACACTGGCCCACTCACGTAATGACCACTCTAACAATGGCCGCTCAGTTTGCCCTGCTTTATTTTTATTCGCTCCGTCTAATATTACAGGGAGAAGGCAGGAGAATGGAGTTAAATGGGATAATAAATTAGGCATGATGGAATGGTGGAGATGACTCAATGGGCCAAATGACCTAATTCTGCCCCCATGTCATGCAATCTTACTGTCTAATCAAGACACTTAATAATTTTTCAAATTAAGTAAGTTATTAATTTAAAGTGAGTTGAAGTTACAAAATACAAATCCAACACAAAAAAGATGTTTAAACATTTTGAATAATTAAAAAATCGTGGGATTTTCGGGATTTGTGCTGATAAATGCAGTTTTGTGTGGAACTGGGGACAAAATCCAGCAAACTAATCTGAAAGCCTACAGAGGGATTGAAATAGAGACTTTCAGCAAATTTGAAGAATGGATCATGGAGAAAGGAATCAAGGGATTCTGGGAAACAGCTGATAGGCATAATTAAAGGAGAAGGACTCAGAAAGAGTTTAAGCAATTCCCATCAAACGACTTGAGTAACTAGTCATAAAAGAAGCCTAGAACAACTTCTCTATATGATAAGCTACAACTAGTTACAAGCAGCAAGATTAGAATGAGGAAGGGCCAGGTTCAATGAACAATATGTCTTCTCAATTCTTGCCTCTTTCTTTCCAGACTTGATGAAGGGTCTCAGCCCAAAGTGTTGACTATTTATTCATTATCCATAGATGTGAGTTCCTCCAGTATTCTGTGTGTTTTGCTCTGGATTTGCAGCATCTGCAAAATCCTTTGTGCTTTTGATTAACATATAAGTTTTATGTTTAGTTGTAATTTCTAAATATTTCTGATCCTTCCATCAAAATTCAGGATATGAGTAATAAACTGGAAAACATATTGCAAATTTGGAATCACAGTGAAGAATTCCTGGTTGGTCATAAGTCCTGCTGCTAATAACATCTAAAACTAGCATCTAGTCATGAAGACACACCAACAGCTCTTCTCCATCAGAATTTTGAGGAGATTTGGTATGTCACCAAAGACACCTGCAGATTTCTATAGGTATACACTGGAAAGCTTTCTGACTGGCTTCATCAGAGCCGAGAGTGGATACCTCGATATATCAGATCATATTGATATTTATACTGTTCTCTTTGTTTATTTTATAATTTATAATAATTCTATGTTTTTGCACTGTACTGTGGCCACAAAACAACAAATTTCACAAAATTGATAATAAACCTGATTCTGATTCAGATTCTGTTTACATATTCTCCCATTCTAATACCATTCTGAATATTTCCCTTCTAAAATTCAGAAGTTCAAAGTAAATTTACTATCAACATTCATGTATTTCACTATATACAACCTTGAGATTCTTTTTCTTGCAGGTATTTACAGAATAATAAAGAAATACATTAGAATTTATGAAAAAGTATACATAACAATGACAGACAACGTCAAAAGTGCAAAATAGGACAAACTGTGCAAATAATACATTAAAAAATATTAAATATTACTGAAATCGTGAGTTGTAGTGTCATTGCTAGTGAGCCTATAGGTTGTGGAGCAAACACAAGGAAATCTGCAGATGCTGGAAATTCAAGCAACACACACAAAATGCTGGTGGAACACAGCAGGCCAGGCAGCATCTACAGGGAGAAGCGCTGTCGACGTCAGGATGAGACCCTTCGTTCTGCTGTGTTCCACCAGCATTCTACAGGTTGTGGAGTCAGTTCTGCATTGTGGTGAGTGAATTACTTCATGCTGGCTCTGGAGCCAGATGGGTACAAGGTAATAACAGTTTCTGAGCCTGGTGGTGTTGGAGCTAAGGCTTCTGTCCCTCTGCTGATAGAGAGCATAGTCTGGGTGAAGGGGTTCTTTGATGAAGGATGCTGCTTTCTTGTGGCAGTGCTACTTCTAAATGTGTTCAATGATGGGGAGGGCTTTTCCTGTGTTGGACTGAGTTGTATCCACCACCTTTTGAATACTTTCCTGCTCTTGGGCGTCAGTGATTCCATACCAGGCCATGATGCAACCAGTTCAGATACTCTCCACTGTGCATCTATAAAGGTTTATTAAAGTTTTAAATTACATGCTGAATATGGACAGACATCTATGAACGTAGAGGCACTGTTATTATGCCTTCTTTGTAATGATACTTACATGCAATTTCCCAGGACAGCTTCTCTGATATTGTAACACTGAGGAACTTAAAGCCACTGACTATCTCCACCTCTGATTCACTAATGAATGGGTCTCCAGTTTCTTCCTGTAGCCAATGATCAGCTCTTTGATTTTGATGAGGTTAAGTGAAAGGCTGGTTGTTAGGGCACCGTCCAACCAGATTTCTGTCTCCCTCCTATATGCCGATTCATCACCAACTATGGTAAAGCCAGCAACAGTGGTGTCATCAGCAAACTTAAATATGATATTAGAACTGTACTTAGGCATGCAATCATTGGTATAACGTGAGCAGAGCGGGGCAGCACAGCTTTGTGGTGGATCTGTGCTGATAGCGTGAAAGTAATGTTTCTGCCAATCTGAAACGGCCGGGTCTGCAAGTGAGGAAACTGAGGATACAGTTGCACAGGGAGGAACTGAGGCCAAGATCTTAGAGCTTAGAGATTAATTTCAAGTGAATGATAGTGTTAAATGCGGAGCTATAGTCAGTGAAGAGCATTCTGATGTATGCATCCTCATTGTTCAGGAGCTCCGGAGCCGAATAAAGGGCATCTGCTACTGACCTGTTCAGCAAATTGGAATGGATCAAAGTCACCAGTCAGGCAGATGTTGATATACTTCATGACCCAACCTCTCAAAGTACTTCATCACCGTGTGCATAAGTGCAACTGGATGATAGTCACTGAGGCAGGTTACCACATTCTTCTCAGGTACAGGTATGGTGGAAGCCTTCTTGAAGCAGTTGGGTACCTCAAACTGCCAGAGAGAGGTTGAAGACGTCTGCAGGCATTCCAGCTAGTTGATTAGCACTGCTCTTCAGTGGGTGGATCATATTGTTCTCTGACCTTGGCAATCCACTTGCAGACGTTTCGTCACCATACCAGGAGATATCATTAGGGCACAGTTCATGTCTCTGTATGGTGAAGAAACGTTTGCAAGTGGACTGCCAAGTTTAGAGAACAACTCAAACCGACCATCAACTACCCGAGCTACACATTTTCGAGTCCTTTCGAACAGCTCTTCAGTCTTCAGTCATGTACATTGTCTGGTCCGGATGCTTTCTGTGGGTTCACTCTCATGAAGGATGCTTTCACGTCAGCCTCAGAGGCTGAAGCCACAGAGTCCTCAGGGGCTGTGAGGGTTCATGAAAGTTACCCCATGGTCAAAGCAAGCATAGAAGGCATTGAGCTCATTTGGGTATGATATCTTGTTGCTTGGTTTTGCTTCGTAGGAGCTGACAGCATTTGAGCCCTGTCACAGCTTTTGAGCATCCTCCTGTGATTCAAGTTAGGTTTGGAATTGCCACTTTACATGTGAGATGGCTTTCTGGAAATCATACCTGAACTAGTGTTTTTTTTAGATTGTCAGTCCCGAATGCCCTCTTGGCTCATCTAGAAGATTCTTAATGATATTGTGGGAACACACTTATCCGTGAGAGTCTTTATAAATTCTGTAGCAACTGTAGTATATTTGCTTAGGTCCTCTGATGAGTCCCTCATCATGGCCCAGTCCACCAACCTGAAGAAATCTCATGCCTGCTCTTCTGCCTCCCGTGACCTCCTCTTCTTTGTCGTCCTTACCTCTAGTGCTTCGCTCTTTAGCCTCTGCCTATATGCGGGTAGGAGGACAGCCAGGTGACCAGCTTTCCTGAAAGGAGGTTGAGGGATGGAATGGCAGGCATTCTTAATGGTAGTGTAGCAATGGTCCTCTGGTGCTGCAGATAATGTGCTGATGGTAGTTGGGCGGAGATTTCTTCAAGCTGGCAAGGATGTGGAAGGCATTAGGTCAAGCTGTTTCCTGTTCCTTAATCATGGCAATTAACACATTGAGTGCTTGCTTCACATTGGCTTTTGGCGGTATATAGACTGAGGTCAGGATTACAGTGGAGAAATTTCTCAGTAAATAGAGTGGTTAGCACTAAATCATGAGCTGTTACAGGTCAGGAGAACAAGAGTGAGACAAGTCAGCTACATCTGAGGGTGTGTTTACCATGAAGCAGATACCACCGCATCTACCCTTACCTGATGCCACCTTCCAGTCCATTCTGTAAACAGTAATTAACCTGGAACAGGACCTTGGTGAGATTGCATCTGGAAAATTAGTATGCAGGTATTACAGTGGTCTCCCTATCCAACAAATGAGATGGTTGTGATTGAGAGGGTGAAATGAATGCTTACAAGATTGATTTCTTGGCTAGGAGTTGTCTTGTAGGCAGAGTTGTATGGACAGAGCTTATACAATCCATATTTTTAGATGGGAAAGCCTGAGTTGAAACATACAGAATTCTTTTTGTTGGGATGAAAGCAAATGTGACGTTTCCCTTGCCTGAGCTTATAGAACCAGGAGACACAATGTCAAATTAGGTAATTGACTCAGGATGGAGGTGTAGAATGAGGTCTTTGGTAGTGAACTTTGGAATTCTTTACCAAAGACAGGGATTGACAAGTGTTGGGATTTTCACATGAAGCAAGGGATATGGGTAAAGGAAAGTGACACCGAGGAAAAAGGTCAGCCGCAATCTTATTGAATGGTAGGGAGGGAAGAGGGATTGAATAGCCTACTTCTAATTCATTTTGACACAGGATGAGGTAATTTCAGCAATTAACATCAGTTCAAAGAAAAATACTATTCTGTTACCTATTCTTCACATATCCCCAGCAATTCTACTATGTACCTACACATGAGGAACAACTTAGAGTATTCGGTGAACCTACTAAACACTTCTTAAGACTTTGGGATGTGGGCAGAGTCCAGTGCACCCAGAGAATACCTACTGTGCAACAAAAAGAGCTTATGTTCACATATTTTATATTTGCACATGTCAAACCACAAATTATCAGGCTTAGTGGAAAGAGTTATTTCAATTAACTTTCACAAACACAAGGAAATCTGCAGATGCTGGAAATTCAAGCAACACACACAAATTGTTGATGGAGCTCAGCAGGCCAGGAAGCATCAATAGGAAGAAGTACAGTTGACATTATAGGCAGCCCTGACGAAGCATTCCACCAGCATTTTGTGTCAATTAAATTTCTTCTGGTTTGCCCCTGATTTAGATTTCCTTCTGTTATAGTCACAATAGCAATTATTGGAGTGACCACTAGATGGCCCAGTTGCACTATCACAGAGAGGACTGAGAGCCAAGAACAAATTTCTAACAAGAAATAGGAAGCCATCTTAGTAAAATATTACATGCAAACATCTGTCTATAGCCAGAATCAAACAGCTCAGTGAAGAGGACACATAGTTGGCAGAGTATGGCTGATCTGAAATCACTATTATCCTTTTACTGATCCCTATTCAAACACACATCTACACCTTCCAAATAAAGACAACCAACGCCAGATGAAGTGAACAAAACCCCCATCAGTGGTCTAAGATGAAATAATTTTAGGCTCTTCCAAATATTTTCATTCATCAAATATATTATTGCTGAGAGACCCATATTTCATCAAATACATTACATTCAAGAGATTAGACTCCACCGAAATTAACATCTTTTCTTATTTTTCTACACAGCATTGCTGTCATTTTCCTTCCCATTTAAATGAAGGAACTAATGGCTCCTGAGGTAGTGTTAGGGTTTTACAGGTTGGTGCAAGAACCTGATTGTAGTGAAGAAGTAATTATATTCAGAATTCAAAGAATGGTTCTTCAGGCTTTTTTATCTATCCAAGAAAGTAAATGCTGGACAACTTTCCCTATGTGAGAATTGTTAAATTACTGATGTATAGTAGATGACAAGTACAGAATAGAAACAAGGCAGAAATGAACGATCAAGCCTGATGATTAATAAGATCTTAAGCATTTGTGAAGCTTCTATCAGAATTTTACAATGAAATAATAAACTGGGTATAACAGCTGCTCTTGTCTATAGCTATGTGGAATTTCTGATTGGTGAAGCCCCAAAATAGTAAGTCTATCTGTAATGCTGAATTGTTCTGCAGCTACTGTAATTAAAGAAAATCTATTTTAAATCTGGAGATATTCTAAAGTAACAAACAGAAAGTGCTTGAGGAAATCTGCATGCCAGGCAGCATCTGTGGAAAAGAGTAGAGTCAAAGTTTCGGACCGAGACCCTGCAGCAGAACTGGTCCCGATGAAGGGTCTCAGACTGAAACATTGACTATACTCTTTTCCATAGTTGCTGACTGACCTATTGAGTTCCTCCAGTATTTTGTGTGTTACTTGGATTTCCAGTATCTGCAGATTTTCTCTTGTCTATATTCTAAAGTACATATCTTATATTTTCCATCTTTCAATTTGAAATACATATGAATAACATTTTTTTTTGCAGGAAAAATACTGTCTATCTGTTCAGTGTTTGTCCTGATTAAAGGACATCATTCTGGCAGTTACTGTAATGGCCACTAGATGGTTTAGTGGCATCATTGTACAAGGGAGAAATGGAACTGGAGAGTGGAGTCTGAGATGCAAGAGCAGACATCCACTGAAAAGTACACACACCATCTGGACAAAAGCACTGGGTGCAATTGCCTTTCTACAGCCGGGACCACATCGATGAGGAGAAACATCTCTTTGAATTTACGCTGGCATTTTGCAGACTCACAGTCCAAACAAAATCAGATCTTGTATATTAAGCCATCAGATTTCAGATAGAGTGAAGGACAATCCTGTAGTGTAAGTGCTTTGGTGGGAAATAATTTCACACTCCTTTAAGTTATTAAATTCATTAAACCAAATACAATCATTTAAGCAAGGAAGTTACTTTTCCTTCCTTCCACCCAGCCCAACAAAACCCATTCAAATAGATGGGCTCAATGATTCTGTGTGGAATCAGGGAACAGATTCATAGTGTAAATTGCTGTAAATCTCAGCCAGATCATCCTCAATTACCAGACTTTGAAGATTCTGTAACCAGAAATTGGATTGCTCAGCCTACCCTGAAAATATTGACATCTGCATTCCCATATACGTTCAAAAACTTACCGACACATCCACTGAAGAATGCTGGGATTTAGAGCACAGAGTGTTGACACTATAAAAGGTTGTTTGGAGCATGTGTGGCACAGAAGGAAATCAAGGAGCATTGGGGTAGGACAATAAATGGGAATTATAGTGGAAGGAAGAATAACCAATTGTCACAAAATAGCTTCTGTTATGAGGAATCAATCCAAGAAAATAACGATGGAAGGAATTTTGTCAACAGGAAGTTAAGGAAGTGAAGTATAATCGATGATATGGAAAATGTACAAGCAACAAACAAAATGCCAAAGCACCATGGTTGGAGGCAAAGCCCTCCACAGCATTGAATACATCTTTGAAACTGTTCAGGAACAGTTCATGCCCTTGAACTGTCAGATTTCTGAAAGAGCATAGATAACTTCACTCCCCTCAACCCCGAACAGATTCCTCAACTTATGGACTCACATTCAAGGACTTTACAAATCATGTTCTCCATATTACATATTTCCATTTTTTTATTTGCATGGTTTGTCTTCCACATTGGTTATTTGCAGTCTTTGTGTGTAGTTTTTCATTGATTCTATTACATTTCTCTGTTCTGTTGTGAAACCTGTAAGAAAATGAATCTCAGGGTAGCATTTGATGATATGAACATGCTTTGATAATAATGTTCTCCCTGTGAAATGCATGGGTTTTCTCTGGGTCTTCCAGTTTCCTCCCGCAGTCCAAAGACGTACAGAGTGGCTTATTGGTCATTGCAAGGTGTCCCATGATTAGGTTAAGGTTAATCAGGTTTGTCAGGGGTACCTCGTGAAATAAATAAATAGATAGATGGATAATCAAACTTTGAACTTTGATTAACTGTGCATATCTTGTAACACTACAACCTGCATTACATTATTACTTTTTCCCTTGTACTTCCCTGATGTACTGATGCGATGAAATGATCTGTTTGGATGGCATGCACCACAAAGATTCCCCCTGTATTTCAGTACCTGTGACAATAATGAATCAATTTACCAATTTCAAATCTAGTTATCATTTGACTTTCTTAGCTTTTCTGATTCTTCGATCAGTGATTTGTGACGTAAGAAATAACTGAAGATGGCAGTCGTCCTTCTCTTGTGACCTGTCAGTAACAATGAGGAATTACTGATTCATGAAACACCAGGATGTTAAGTTCAGCTGTGATTGCATATCTCCAGGCTATTCATCCCATCTAGCCTGCGCTGAGCCATTTAACCTGCCTACTCCCATTGACCTGCAATCATTCAAGGAAATTTTCAGCCTCTCACTGCTAAGGACAGAAGTTCCCACTTGTTTCAAAAAGGCAACAAATATACCAGTGCCTAAGAAAAATAATGTGGGCTGCCTTAATGACTATCGCCTGGCAGCACTCACATCGACAGTGATGAACTGCTTTGAGAGGTTGGTAATGACTAAACTGAACTCTTGCCCCAGCAAGGACCTGGACCCATTGCAGTTTGCCTATCGCCACAATAGGTCAAGGGCAGACTCATTTTCAATGGCTCTTCTCACAACTTTAGACTTTAGACCTAGACAACATAAACATCTACGCCAGGATGCTGTTCATCGACTATAGCTCAGCATTTAATACCATCATTCCCAAAATCCTGATTGAGAAGTTGCAGAACCTGGGCCTCTGTACCTCCCTCTGCAACTGGATCCTTGACTTCCTAACTGGAAGACCACAATCAGTGAGGATTGGTGATAATATCTCCTCCTCACTGATGAACAACAATGATTACACCTCAGGGGTATGTGCTTATCCCACTGCTCTTCGCTCTGTATACACATGACTGTGTGGCTAGGCATAGCTCAAATACCATCTACAAATTTGCTGATGATACAACCATTGTTGATAGAACCTGAGGTGGTGACGAGAGGGTGTACAGGAGTGAGATATGCCAGCTAGTGGAATGGAGCCACAGCAACAACCTGGCACCCAACATCAGTAATACAAAAAAGCTGATTGTGGACCTCAGGAAGGGCAAGACGAAGGAACACATACCATTCCTCATCGAAGGATCAGAATTGGAAAAAGTGAGCTTCAAGTTCCTGGGTGTCAAGATCTCTGAGGATCTAACCTGATCCCAACATACTGATGTAGTTATAAAGAAGGCAAGGCAGCGGCTATACTTTATTAGGAGTTTGAAGAGATTTGGCATGTCAACAAATACACTCAAAAACTTCTATAGTTGTACCGTGGAGAGCATTCTGACAGGCTGCATCACTGTCTGGTATGGAGGGGCTATTCACAGGACCAAAAGAAGCTGCAGAAGGTTGTAAATCTAGTCAGCTCCATCGTGGGCACTAGCCTACAAATTACCCAGGACTTTTTAGTGTCTCAGAAAGGCACCGTCCAGTATTAAGGACCTCCAGCACCCAGTGCATGCCCTTTTCTCACTGGTACCATCAGATAGAAGGTACAGAAGTGTGAAGGTACACACTCAGCAATTCAGGAACAGCTTCTTGCCCTCTGCCATCCAATTCCTAAATGGACTTTGAAGCTTTGGACGCTACCTCACTTTTTTTAAATATAGATTATTTCTGTTCTTGCACATTTTTTAAAAGTCTATTCAATATACATAATTGATTTAATTGTTTATTTATTATGTTTTATTTTAATTATTTTTTCTCTCTGCTAGTTTATGTATTGCATTGAACTGCTGCTGCTAAGTTAACAAATTTCATGACACATGCCAGTGATAATAAACCTAATTCTGATTCTGATATAACGAAGGTTCTCCAGACCCAGCAACATCCTTGTAAATTTTCTCTGTACTCTTTCAAACTTATTTAAATCTTTCCTGTAGATAGGTGATCAAAACTGCACACAATACTCCAAATTAGACTTCACCAATGTCTTATACAGCTTCAACATAGCATCCCATCTCTTGCACTCAATACTTTGATTTATGTGGGCCAATGTGTCAAAAGGTTTCTGTGCAAACCTATCAACCTGTGACACCATTTTCAGTGATTTATGGACCTGTACTCCCAGATCCCTTTGTTCTACTGAACTCCTCAGCGCCCTACCATTCACTGCTGAAGACCTACCCTGATTGGTCCTATTGAAGTGCAACACCTTGCACTTGTCTGCAATAAAATCCATCTATCATTTCTCAGCCCATTTTTCAGCTTAACCAGGTCCTGCCACAAGCCATGGTAGGCTTCCTTGCTGTCCACTTTATGACCTATCTTGACCTCATCGCAAACTTACTTATCCAGATCATTGATATAGATGACAAACAACAGTGTACCCAGCACTGATCCCTGCGGTACTCCACGAGTCTCAGCCACCAGTCAGAGAGGCAACCACCTGTTACTATTCCCTGGCTTCTCGCACAAAGCCAATGTCTAATTCAATTTACTTCCCCATCTTGAATGCCAAGATTCAAAACCTTCTTGAACATCTCCCATGTGGGACCTTGTCAAATGCCTTGCTAAAGCCCATGTAGACAATTTCCACAGCCTTGCCCTCATCAACTGTCCTGGTAACTTCCTGGAAAATCTCTATAATACTGGTTAGACATGAAGCCATGCTGACTATCCCTAATTGTTTCATGTCAATCCATATATCATATATCTGGTTCCTTAGAATACATTCCAATAACTTTCCCACTACTGATGTCAGGCTCACTGGCCTATAACTTCCTAGTTTATTTTTTGAGCCTTTCGTAAACAGCAGCATGACATTAGCTATCTTCCAATCCTCTGTTATTTCACCTGTCGCTAAGGATAATTCCTGAAGAGGGGTTTTGTCCCAAAACATGAACTGTTTATTCTTTTCCATAGATACTGCCTGACCTATTGAGTTCCTCCATCATTTTGTATGTGTTGCTTTGGATTTCCAGCATCTGCAGATTTTCTTGTGTTTATTTTTAAAATATCTCTACTAAGGCCCCAGCTATTTCTGCACTTGCCTCCTGTAGGATCCAAGGAAACTCCTTGTCAGACCCTGGGGATTTATCCGTTCTAATTTGCCTCAAGACAGCAAACACCTCCTCCTCTGAAATCTGTATAGAGCCCATGAAGTAAATGCTATTTTGCCTACAGACTCTGTGTCTATTGCCTGGGTAAATACAGATGGGAAAAAATGCATTTAAGATCTCCCCAGTCTCTTTTGGCTCTATGCATAGATTACAATTCTAATCTTCCAGAAGACCAATTTTTGTCCCTTGCAATCCTTTGGCTCTTAACATATCTGTAGAAGCCTTTAGGATTCTCCTTCACCTTTGCTGCTCAGGCAAACTCATGCCTTCTATTAGCCCTCCTGATTTATTTCTTAATTGTTCTCTTGTAGCTCTTATACTCCCTAAGTACCTCATTTGTTCCTCCCTGCCTAGACCAGCAATATACCTTTTTCTTCTTAACCAAGGCCTCAATTTCTCTTGAAACTCAGAAGTCCTGCACCTGTTATCTTTACCTTTCATTCTGACAGGCAAACACAAGTTTTAACAGTCATAGAGTCATTGAGAAGTACAGCACAGAAATAAGCCCTTTGGCCCATCTAGTCCATGTTGATCTATTTAAGCTGCCTTTTCCCATCAACCTGCACCGGGAACATATCCCTCTGTATCCCCACCATCCATGAGCCTATCCAAACTTCTCCTAAACATCAAAATCAAGCCTACATGCACCACTTGAACTGGCAACTCATTCCACACTCTCGTGACCTTCTGAGTAAAGAAGTTTCCTCTCATGTTTCCTTAAACTTTTCACCTCTCTCCCTTAATCTATGACCTCTAATTGTAGTCCCACCCAACCTCAGTGGAAAAAACCTGCTTTTATCTAACCTATCTATACCCCTCATAATATTGTATACCTCTAATAAATATCTTGCCATTCTTCTAAGTTCCAAGGAGTGAAATCCTAACCTGTTCCATCCCTCCTTATAACTCAGGTCCTCCAGATCCAGCAACATCCTTGTACATTTTCTCTGTACTCTTTCAAACTTATTTACATCTTTCCTGTAAGTAGGTGACCAAAACTGCACACAATACTCCAAATTAGGCCCCACCAATGTTATGTACAGCTTTAACATAAAACCCCATCTCCTATACTCATTACTTTGACTTATGAACGTCAATGTGCCAAAGCTTTCTTTACAACCCTATCTACCTGCGTCACTATTTTAATGAATTATGGGCTGTATTCCCAGATCCCTTTGTTCCACTGCACTCCCCAGTGCCCTACCATTCACTTTGTTGGCCCTACGGAAGTGCAAAACTTTGCAATTGTCTGCACTAAATTCCATCATCTATTTTTGTGCCGGTTTTTCCAGCTGGTCCAGATCCTGCTGCAAGCCATGGTAGTTTTCCTCGCTGTCCACTATACCCCCAATCTTGGTGTCATAGGCAAATTTGCTGATCCACTTACCACATTATCACAAGCTCACAAGACAAAGGAGCAGAAGTAGGCCATTCGGCCCATCGAGTCTGCTGCGCCTCTCCACCATGAGCTGAACAATTCTCCCATCTGGTTCTAATTTCCGGCCTTTTCCTCATATCCCTAGATACCCTGACTAATTATATACCTATCAATCTCTTCCTTAAACACCCTCAATGACTGGGCCTCCACAGCTGTATGTGGCAACGAATTCCATAAATCCACGACCCTCCGGCTAAAAATCATTTCTCCTCATCCCTGTTTTAAATGGGTACCCTCTAATTCTAAGACTGTGACCTCTTGTCCTGGACTCACCCACCAAGGGAAACAGCCTTTCCACATCTACTCTGTCCAACTCTTTCCGCATTCGAAATGTTTCAATGAGATCCCCTCTCATTCTTCTATACTCTAATGAATACAATCCAAGAGCTGACAAATGCTCCTCATATGTTAGTCCCTGCATTCAGGGAATCATCCCAGTGAACCTTCTCTGAACTCTCTCCAACTTCAGCACATCTTTTCTAAGATAGGGGGCCCAAAACTGCACAAAGTATTCCAAATGAGGTCTTACTATTGCCCCATAGAGCCTCATCAACACCTCCTTACTCTTATACACTATAACTCTTGAAATGAATGCCAACATAGCATTCACTTTCCTTACTGCTTTCCTGGTGGTTAACCTTTAGGGTATCCTACACTAGGACCCGCAAGTCCTTTTGCACTTCTGATTTTTGAATTTTCTCCTCATCTAAATAATAATCTACCCGATTGTTTCTTCTTCCAAAATGTACAACTGTACATTTCTCAACATTGTATCTCATCTGCCATTTCTTTGCCCACTCTCCTAAATGGACCAAGTCTCTCTGCAACCTTTCCGTTTCCTCAACACTTCCTGCTCCTCCACCTATCTTGGTGTCATCCGCAAACTTAGCCACAAAACCATTTAATCCGTAATCTAAATCATCAATATACAGTGTAAAAAGAAGGGGCCCCAACACAAACCCCTGCGGAACACCACTAGTAACCAGCAACCAACCAGAATAGGATCCCTGTACTCCCACTCTTTGCTTTCTGCCTATCAGCTAATGCTCCAACCATTCCAATATCCTTCCTGTAATTCCCTGGGCCCTCATCTTATTAAGCAGCCTCTTATGCAGCACCTTATCAAAGGCCTTTTGAAAATCCAAATACACAACATCCACAGCCTCTCCCTTGTCAATCTTATTTGAGATTACCTCAAAAAATTCCAATAGGTTGGTGAGGCAGGATCTTCCCTTCATGAAACCATGTTGGCTTGGGCCTATTTTGTCATGCACCTCAAGGTAATTCATAACCTCATCCCTGAGGATCGATTCCAATAACTTTCCAACTACCGATGTCAGACTAATAGGTCTATAATTTTCTTTTTGCTGCCTCCCCCCTTTCTTAAACAACCGAACTACGCTTGTGACCTGCCAGTCCTCCGGAACCGTGCCAGAGCCTACTGATTCCTGGAAGATTATTTCCAATGTCTCCACAATCTCCAAAGCCACCTCCTTCAGAACCCGTAGATACACTTCATCCGGTCCGGGAGACTTATCTATCCTTAGTCCACTTAGCTTCTCAAGCACTTCCTCTCTGGTAATCTTGACTGTACCTAATTCTATTCCCTGAGACCTCTGGCTATCAGGTATGTTGCTAATGTCTTCCAATGTGAAGACTGATGCAAAATACTCATTTAGTTCCTCTGCCACCTCTTTGTTACCCAGTATAATTTCTCCAGCATCCTTTTCAATAGGTCATATATCAACCCGAGTCACTCTTTTGCTCTTCATAATTAGTGTCCTTTTTATGTTAATTGCCAATTTCCTTTCATAATTCATCTTTTCTTTCCTAATGACTTTCTTAGCTTCCTTCTGTAAATTTTTAAAACTCATCCAGTCCTCAGTTTTCCCATTAATTTTTGCTTCTTTTGCTTTTATTTTAGCCTTAACTTCTGTCGTTAGCCACATTTGTGTCATTTTTCCTTTTATGATTTTCTTTTTTCTTGGAATATATTTTTCCTGCACTCTCCTTATTTCTTGTAGGAATTTCATCCAATTCTGCTGTATTGTCCCTCCATTTAGCTTACTTTTCCAATCAACTTGGGCCGGTTCCTCTCTCATACCACTGTAATTTCCTTTGTTCCTCTGAAATATTGATACAACTGATACCAGCTTCTCCTTTTCAAATTTGAAACTGAACTTGATCATATTATGATCACTACTTCCAAGTGGTTCCATTACCTCTTGCTCCCTAATCGCCTCAGATTCATTACACAGCACCCAATCCAAAACAGCCGATCCCCTGGTGGACTTATGGAAAAGCTGCTCCAGTAAGCAATCCCACAGGCATTCTACAAACTCCCTCTCCTGAGATCCAGTATCTTCCTGACTTTCCCAATCCACATTCATATTAAAATCTCCCATAGTTATCTTGACATTTTTCTTCTGACACGCTTTTTCTATTTCCAGCTGTAACTTGTAGTCCACATCCCGGCTGCTGTTTGGAGGCCTGTATATAACTGCTATTAGTGTCTTTTTACCCTTGCCATTTCTTAACTCGACCCATAGGGATTCTACTTCTTCTGATCCTATGTCCCTTCTTTCTACTGATTTGTTATCATTGCTTACCATCAGGGACACACCACCCCCTTTACCTACCTTCCCATCTTTCCTATACACTGTGTATCCTTGGACATTCAGCTCCCAATCACATCCATCATTTAGCCATGACTCAGAGATGGCCACTATGTCATAACTTTTAACCTGTAGCTGTACAACAAGGTCATCCACTTTATTTCTAATGCTGTGGGCATTTACGTATAGTACATTTAGATCAGTATCTGTTACTGATTTTGCTATATTTTTATCGCACAGCAAATTATCCTGTCTATTCACCTGCCTGTCCCTCTTGCCATCTTTGCTGCACAGTATCTTTGACTTTTTCCTCTTCCTTCACCCTAACACCCTGGTTTCCTTCCCCGTGCCAACTTAGTTTAAACCTTCCCTAACAGCTATATTAAACAATCTCGCCAGGATATTAGTATCCATTGAGTTCAGGTGTAACCCATCATTTCTGTATAAGTCATTCCTCCCCCAAAATAGATCCCAGTGATCTAAGAACTTGAAGCCCTGCCCCCTGCACCAGTTACTTAGCCACACATTCATCTGCTTAGTTCTGCTATTTTTACCATCATTAGCACGTGGCTCAGGCAGTAATCCTGAGATTATTACTCTGGAGGTCCAGCTTTTTAATTTTCTTCCTAGCTCCCAGTAATCTTCCTTCAGGACCTCCTCTTTCTTTTTGCTGTCTACGTCATTGGTACCAACATGTACCAAGACTTCTGGCTACTCGCCCTCCCTTCTCAGAATACTCTGAACCCGATCTGAGATATCCTGCACCCTGGCACCAGGGAGGCAACACAGCACCCGGGTATCCTTGTCCGACTCGCAGAATCTCTCACAATGGAATCCCCTATAACTACGGCATTTCTCCTTGATTTCTTTATCACGGCACTGGGCAGATTGCCAGAGTCCCATTTGTTGTGGTCTTCCTCTGTCAGGTCAACCTCTCCAACAGCTATATATCAATAGACAATAGACAATAGACAATAGGTGCAGAAGTAGACCATTCGGCCCCTCGAGTCTGCACCGCCATTCTGAGATCATGGCTGATCATTCACTATCAATACCCAGTCCCTGCCTTGTCCCCATATCCCTTGATTCCCCTATCCATCAGATATCTATCCAGCTCCTTCTTGAAAGCATCCAGAGAATTGGCCTCCACCGTCTTCCAAGGCAGTGCATTCCACACCTCCACAACTCTCTGGGAGAAGAAGCTCTTCCTCAACTCTGTTTTAAATAACTGACCTCTTATTCTCAATCCATGCCCTCTGGTACTGGACTCTCCCAACATCTGGAACATATTTCCTGCCTCAATCCTATCAAATCCTTTAATTATCTTAAACGTATCGATTCCTGAGGGGGACCGTCACAGAGGTGCTGTCCACTATTTCTCTATAGGTACTATCAATCATCTCCTCACTTTCTCTAATTAGCTGAAGGTTATCAAGTTGTTGCTCCGGATCCCTCCCACGATTCCTAAGGAGCTTCATTTCATTGCATCTGGAGCAGATGTAATCCTGGGGGAGGCCGAGAGTCTCCCAAGGTCCCCACATCTGGCACTCCAGGCACAACACTAATCCAAAATGCATACCTCTAATCCAACTGTTAGATCTAAGTAAACAAACCTGTAACCTACCACTTTACTGTAAGACTCAACGGCTGCAGAAAGCCTCTTGCTGTTTTCGCCTAAGCCCGTTGAGCCAAAGCCCTATCACTCTGTACCCATTCACTCCGCTGCCCGCTGGATATGGCAGTGTTCTTTTTAAATCTTCCGCGCTCTGAGGTCACGCGCCTGTGCAGGTTTGCCTCTTTTATTCGAAGTTGTTTGGAAAAAAAACTGAAAAAATCCAATCTATTACTTCACCTTGAATGCTAAGCAGCTGAACCTTCTTGACCAATCTTTCATGAGGGGTCTTATCAAATGCCTTCCTAAGTTTTGTGTAGTCAACATCCACTACCTTGCCTTCATCAACTTTCCTTGTAACTTTCTCAAAAAAACCCTGTAAGATTGGTTAGACAAGACCACGCAGAAAGCCATGTTGACTATCATTAATCAGTTCATGTCTCAAAATATTAATATATTCAGTTCCTTTGAATATGTTCCAATAACTTCCCCACAACTGATGTCAGGCTCACCTGCTTACCTTCCTATTTCAATTTTAGAGCCCTTCTTGAACAGCAGAACAACATTAGCTATCCTCCAATCCTCTATTACATCACCTATCACTAAGGATTATTTAAATATCTCTGCCAGGGCCCAGACAATTTCTTCACTTGCCTCCTGCAGAGTCTGTGGGACACGTTATTATGCCTTGGGGGTTTATCCACCGTAATTTGCTCAGGACAACAAACAGTTCCTCCTCTGCAATCTGTGTAGCAACCATGAAGTTGATGTCACTTTGCCTCATTTCCATGGACTCTGTGGCTGTCTTCAGAGTAAACACAGACGCAAAAATATTATTTAAGCTCTCTCCCATCACCTTTGGTTCCACACATGGATTACCATTCAAAAATTCCAGAGGGCCAATTTTGTCCCTTGCAATCCTTTTGCACTTAAATTATCTGTAGAATCCCTTAGGATTCTCCTTCATCTTGTCTGCTAGGGTACCTCATGCCTTCTGATTTCTTTTTTAAGTGTTCTCTTGTGTTTCTTATACTCCATAAGCACCTCATTTTTTCCCACCTAAAGCCCCAAAATCTCCACTCTAATTCTCACCACTCTAATGAGGAATGCACCAAAAACAGCACGCTTTGCCTGTGCAAGCTAGCCCTGTGGACTGAGAAGAATGGTCTGCTGCTGCACATTTGCCCAGGGTTTGTTCTGGCTTAGAAAATGTTCTGGAGCAGCCTAACATTATTGAGAGCACCACTAGATGGCACAGTTGCATTATTTCACAAGAGAGAACTCAGATGAGAAAATGGAGTTTTAATAATTAAAATCATTATATCAAAGACAAATGTTTACAAGAATGTAATTATTTTCCTTCATCTCTGCCCTGTAGTCTTACAGTTCCCCTAATAATTCCCATCTCAGCTTTAGAAGCATAGAAACATAGAAAACCTACAGCACAATTCAGCCCACAAAGCTGTGCTGAACATGTCCTTACCCTAGAACAAACTAGGCTTACCCATAGCCCTCTATTTTACTAAGCTCCATGTGCCTATCCAGGAGTTTCTTAAAATACCCTATCATATCCACCTCCACCACCATCGCCAGCAGCCCATTCCGCACCCTCACTACTCTCTGCGTAAAAAACTTAACCCTGACATCTCCTCTGTACCTACTTCCAAGCACCTTAAAACTGTACCCTCTCACGTTAGCCATTTCAGCCCCGGCAAAATGCCTCTGACTATCCA
The DNA here is from genome assembly GCF_030144855.1 of Hypanus sabinus. NCBI lineage: Eukaryota > Metazoa > Chordata > Chondrichthyes > Myliobatiformes > Dasyatidae > Hypanus > Hypanus sabinus. Next base: position 78,706,125 of record NC_082707.1, on the reverse strand, counting down.
CACGATCAATGCCTCTCGTCATCTTGTACACCTCTATCAGGTCACCTCTCATCGTTTGTTGGTCCAAGGAGAAAAGACTGAGTTCACTCAACCTATTCTCATAAGGCATGCTCCCCAATCCAGGCAACATCCTTGTAAATCTCCTCTGAACCCTTTCTATGGTTTCCACATCCTTCCTGTAGTGCAGCAACCAGAATTGAGCACAGTACTCCAAATGGGGTCTGACCAGGGTCTTATATGGCTTCAACATTACCTCTCGGCTCTTAAACTGATGAAAGCCAATGCACTGCATGCGTTCTTATCCACAGAGTCAACCTGCGTAGCAGTTTTGAGTGTCCTATGGACTTGGATCCCAAGATCCCTCTGATCCTCCACACTGCCAAGAGTCTTACCATTAATGCTATATTCTGCCATCATATTTGACCTACCAAAATGAACCACCTCACATTTATTTAGGTTGAACTCCAACTGCCACTTCTCAGCCCAGTTTTGCATCAATGTCCCACTGTAACCTCTGACAGCTCTGCACACTATACACAACACCCCCAACCTTTGTTTAATCTGAAGCAAGATCAGAGACCAGATTCCCAATGTTTATGTCGAGGAATCTCACCAGGCAAGTTCATGGACAGGTTTTGGGAATGATGAGAAACATACCCTGCAAAATATGCAGGGAACACTTGCAGGGATGATGGCAGAGCAGCAATTGCTGGAGTTTCTAAAATCAATTTGGAAGGCACAGGTTAAATACATCCCAAAGAAGAAGAAGCATCCTAAAGGCAGGGTGACACAGTAATGGCTGACAAGGGAAGTCAAAGGCAACATACAAGCCAAAGAGAGACCATATAATACAGCAAAAGTTAGAGGGTGGGAATTTTTTAAAAACCAACAGAAAGCATCTAAAAAAGTCATAAAGAAGGAAAAGATGAATATGAAGGTAAGCCAGCCGATAATATTAAAGAGGATACCAGAAGTTTCTTCAGATATATAAAGTGTAAAAGATAGGTGAGAGTAGATATTGGACCGTGAAAAATTATGTTGTAGAGGTTGTAATGGGAGATAAGGAAATAGCAGATGAACTGAATAAGTATTTTACATCAGTCTTCACTATGGAAGATACTAGCAGTATGCCTGAAGTTTGAGAGTGTCAGAGGCAGAAGTGTGTAAAGTTGCAACTACTAGGGAGGTGTTTGGGAAACTGAAAGGTCTGAAGGTAGCTAAGTCACCTACACTCAGGGTTCTGAAAGAGGTGGCTGAAGAGATTGTGGAGGCATTAGTAATGACTTTTCAAGCGTGAATAGATCTTGGCATGGTTCTGGAGGACTGGAAGATTTCAAATGTCACTCCACACTTTAAGAAGGGAGAGAGGCAGAAGAATGGAAATTGTAGGCCAATTAGTATGACCTCAGTGGTTGGGAAGATCTTGGAGTTAATTATTAAGGATGAGGTCTCAGGATACTTGGAGGTACATGATAAAATAGGCTAAAATCAGCATGATTCCTTAAGGGGAAATCATGTCTGACAGATCTGTTGGAATTCTTTGAAGAAATAACAAGCAGGTTAGACAAAGGAGAGTCAGTTGATGTTGTGTACTTGGATTATCAGAATGCCTTTGTCAAGGTGCCACACATGAGCCTGCTTAACAAGTTAAGAGTCCATGGTATTATAGAAAAGATACTGTCATGGAGAGAGCATTGGCTGATTGGCAGGAGACAAAGAGTGGGAATAAATGGAGCCTTTTCTGGTTGGCTGCCAGTGACTGTGTCAGGGGTCTGTGTTGCGACCTTTTCTTTTTACATTATATGTCACCGATTTGGATAACATAATTGATGGCCTTGGACCATCTGATGAAGGTGCATCAATGCAGTCAGTCAGTGGATGACCTATCGACTGGGATGAAAAAAACAGAAACCGATGCCTTGTCCTGTCAGTTTAACAAACTCAAAAGAGAGGAGCATACTACCAACATTTTGCCCCAAGCCAAGACGATAGCACCAAATCACTGGGCAATCAATGCACTTGTTTGCAAGGCCCAAGTGCAAGAAGACATTCCTAAGAAGGATTCTCCGAACAATTTGTTTGTTGCAAGTTCTGTCTGGTTTCAAGTACTTCAATGGGGACATGCATTGAGAATGACCACTCACCCAGAGATTGCCAGAACCCTCAAGTTCATCAACAATAGCTATTTGTAGCCTAGATGGGCCAAGGGGCCTGTTTCTGTGCCATACTTCTCTTTGGAATGGCAAGAGTGGTCTGACAATATGTGCACACGTGAGGTGTGCACCCAAAATAAGGAGCCCCATATCCAAACTCAAGGGCTCCTTCTCTTTCAGCCTGTTCCAAACAGACCATGGGTGCACATCTCCATGGACCTCGTCATGGGTCTTCCGCCTTCCAATAGGAATATGTCACTGTAGTAATTGTTGATCATTTTTTGAAGGCCTGCAAATTCATCGCCTTGATCAAGTACCATCGGCAGTGGAGACAGCCAAGATTGTTCTGCACCAGGTCCAGGATCTATGGATTTCCAGTGGGCATTGTGTTGAATCGCAGTCCACAATTTGCATCATGTTTTTAAAGTGCATTCTGTGAGCTGATTGGGGCAACAGCGGGTCTTTCTTTTGGGTTTCATGCACAGTCCGACAGCCAAACACAGCAAGATTTGGAACGATCCCTAAGATGCCTGGCCTCAGATAAACCAGACAAGCGGAGTGACCATTTAATGTGGGCAGAGACCGCCCACAACACTTTACGGCATTAGGTGCACAGGATGCCAACTGGGTATTCTCCACCACTCTTCCCTGAGCAGAAGTCCGAGGTTGGGGTTCCTGCAGCTGAAAATCTTTTTGGACGCTGCAAGGGGAAATGGACTATGGCTAGGGAGATTTTGCTAGCTTCTACCCAGAAGGCTGAAATAAAGAGGAGACGGGGTCCAGCTTTGCAGCCTGGGCAACAAGTCTGGCTGTTGATTCAGGATTTACCTGTCCAGGTGGAGTCTAGGAAACTGGCACCAAAATTCATTGGACCCTTCAAGGTTCTCAAGTAAAGTAAACCCAGTGTCTTATGCCTTGCAACTTCCCAAGACCCTCAAGATTAATCCCACTTTCCACATTTCCGAATTAAAGCCTGTAAATACCAGTTCTTCAGCCCCTCCAGCATCAATCTCGTCACCAACCAGGTTTATCGATGGGAAGCAGGTCTTCACTGTGAGAAGCATTCTTGGATTCACAACTTGTTTGGGGTGTTCGGCAGTTCCTTGTGGACTGAGAAGGATTTGGAGTAATGGTGCATGTTTCATGAAAGGAGCAGCTTGGATCTGGCTCTCATCCATGACTACCATCACCCTCTCTCCGAGCACCCAGGTTTGTAGGAGTCAGCCATAGCAGGGAGGTCCTGTTACAATATGCACCCAACTGCACCAACCTCTGAGATATAGACACTCTAACTTTCTGGATAGCTGGCAGCCCCTTTGAAGATTCAGGCCACCCTGCTAATTGGTGGCCATGTTTTAGTGTGAGGATTGTAATATTTAAAGAGCACCTGAACGGAGCTTCAGTGCTCAATCGTCAGCTCCACTTGGATTATCATCTAGTGACTAGCATCTGGTTTAGTACTCTGTTCTCATTTCAATCTCGTATCGTGTCTCAACTCAGGTCTTGGATACTCTAGCACTTAGGTCCCAACTATCCTCACCTCGGTCTTTCATCACAGTTACTAAGCTCTGTCTCTTTTCTGTACACGGACTCATGCTTATTTGAGATATTACAGTGCTTCTCCTTCCACAGTGCTTTTCTTCAAACTGGCTGCCACTCCTTATGCACAGAAACTACCTTCTGACGCAGTAGAATTTCTTTCACTGACACTTCACCACAATCTCACCAAAGGGTCTTTCCACTCGCATTCTCTGTCTGCTCTTATTTTCTAGCAGCACAAGCTGCAAAGTCATTTCTCAATATTGTGAGATCAATGCTCTGTGACAACAGCATCATCAAACACACCAAACAGGAGAATAGCATAGTTATTTTACAAATTAACCAAGAGATTTTTCTCTACAACAAACTCATACCAATTATCTTCCCTGTCAGTTCAATTGATCTGTGAGGATATGAGACAGTATATGCCTGGTGAAACCTCTGATTGTTGGTTAACAATATAACAACTGGTGTCCATTTACATGAAGTCTTCTTCTAAAATCAGGATCTGCCTTACCTCCAACAAACACCACCCCTAAAACAACAAGAGTTCTTAGCTGGAAACATTTTATCCAACGGCTGGACCTTGCATAGATTCCCAGCCTGAGGTCCACAGACCCCTTGTTTATGGTATTAGTCCACGGCATAAAAAGATTGGGAACCTTTGCCTTACAGGGAATCCCAAACTGAAGTCCTGGAACTGACCTCAATTGAAGGAGTGCTACAAATGGCTTCCTCTGACCTTGATTATAGATTACATTCAAGACTCTTCAATGGCAGTATCTGAAAAAATAATTACATATAGTAATTGTTTATTGTGTTGTCTAGAAATAATTACGCTGAAAAGAGACAAAACAGGCCAATGGTGCCAGTCATTCCTCATTGTTTGTGCTCTGTGAGACTACTTGTGACCTCTATATTTTAATCAAATCAATAAAATCCTTGTATGCAGATCCAGCCCTGCTTTAACTGCCATATTATTTATCTTGAAATTTCCTTATCACAAGGATTTCTACATACTCATCACTCTCATTCCCCATAATTGGAAACTTTTTCAACATGTATTGTTAAAGATGCAAATTCAACCACACAGCGGGTTTTCAAATAAAAATCTAAGGCTTGGAAAGTTCTACCTTTGTTCTGAGAGCTTGTATTTCTGCTCTTATAGTTATAAATCTTGGCATCATCTCCAGACCATTTATGTCATTTTATAGATATTATTAAAATTGTGCACAACAATCCTAAGTAGAGTCTAGTTGAAGGTTCAGATCAAGTCCAGTGATTCAATCCCTCAGAAGGAAACACTTGGATTGTTTTCTTGTCTGCAATCTGGCAATATACGACCTTAAGAGGGGCATCAGATACCCATATCATTTTCAGGACCACCATTTCTGCAATTTTGCTTGACTTCTACCCTTCTTATCTCCTCATATTCAGCTTTGCTGCTTTTTGATTTGATCCTTCCAACATTCTCCAAGCAGTCTTCCTTTGATTTTTCCTGAATAGATAGACCGTTACCCTAAAACTGTGCATCTTGTGCCCTATTTTGTATCAAGTCTGATTTGGTCATTAACTCTGTGTTTGTTAACTTACACAGTTAGGTAAAGCCTTGTGTTTTTAAATCCTCACCCTTGCTTTGGAAATGTTGCATCTGAGACACTGCTTTCAAACTTCTACCAGTTATATGTTTTTTATAATTTCTCAGTTTGAAAAATTCAGTCATTTTCCAATCTTAGTCATTGAGCTGTCAGGTCTAGTGGTGCCTTTTTTTATTCCTTTATAAAAATGAGAGCAATGCTGACAAGGTCTGTGTTTGCTGCTCATTTCTAAATGTCCTTGAAAGGTAGCAGTTTACGACTATCTTGCATCATGACAATCGTTCAGTTGGAGGCACTCCCATATTGCTGGCAACTCAGTAATTCCCAGCAAGTATGGTGTGAAATCTCATGGAACTAGTTAGAGTGTGGCCTCATTAAGAGTTTTTCCCCGATAAAACTAAAACTTTCCTTTCTCATTCGAGTTCTATATAAACAGTTAGTTTAATGGACATGACATCCTTTCTGTTTGAAATTTCTTGTGAAGTTTTGATTCAAAAGTAACTTTTTTTTAAAGTGTCTTTGCTTGATGAGACAAAGTCTTTTCCATAGATCTCTCAGAAGATATCTTGGGGTACTTGAGGCAGCAAATGAACACACAGAATAACTAAGTGAGCAAAAAATGTGCTTCAGAGCACGACTTCAGATCAGACTCTGAAATTTATCCCAAGGATTGCTAGGAATTTTCAATCACTTAGAAGATGCTAATTTAATTATCCCTGGGATAATCAGATGGAAATACCCTGTAGATCTGGTAGATTTGTGGGGAGGGAAGTGGGTATCTCCAGCATTTTCTGCTTTTTATCATTTTCCCAGCAGTTACAGTAGAGTTCTTTGTTTCACTGAAAATGTTCTGGGATTTGGTAAGGTCAGTGCTGGTTTAATGATTCCCTTGCCCTGAGTATTAAATGCCAGGATTCAGTCAGAAATAAGCTGTTCATTGTCAGGTCATGCACAGGCTGCCAATTGTGCTCTTCAAGTCCATGTTAACCCTGGAAGCAATTCCCTCTCTTCTTTCCCTGTAACTTTTTCTCTCTCTCACTTGCTCATCAACATTCCCCCAATTCTCCTCCAACTCTCCTGCAATAGGAACAATGAACATTCTCAAATTAACCTGCTCACCAGACATTTTACTTTCATAACAGCATAAATTAGTCCACAGGTTCACGTCCTAAACTGAAGCAGGTGTAATTATTGTGAATTAATCAGGATCCAGCAGAGGTTGTCTGGGTGAACCTGTTTGAAGGGAAAGGAACAAATGGCAAGTGGGATCTTCTTCCTTGAGTTTTTACGGCAGTTGGCATCCACACTGTTGCATTACTGCCATCTTCAGGATTTACTGTCCCTCATTGTCCATTCACTTGACTGCCTAAAGTCATCTTTCCAGTCCCATCAGCCTTAAAAAAACTAAACAACCATTTCCTCCCCTGATCATTCTCCCCACATTCCAATAAACCTTTAACACTGTTCTCTACCAGTCCTGTTTTGTGTAACTGTTGTAGCATTTGCTGTCTTCCCTGTGCAAATTTCCTGCATGAAATAAGGATATGCTCTACTGTTTCAGTCTCCTGACATAGATCGCAAAAATCTGTCGGATGTTTATTTAGGATGGCCAGCGTATCATTAAGGTTGCTGTGCCCAATTCTCAGTCTACTTATAATTACTTGCTCCTTCTACTTTACTCCTCTACTCCTTCCCATATCTACTCTGTTCTGAATTGAATGTAAATGTCTTCCTTTTATTGCTCTATCCCAATGCTGCTTCCACTGTTGATTTATCCTTCTCCACGCTATGTCCCCTCTGATTTTGGTAGTTTAATATTGACCTCTACAGATCCTTTTTTGACTGCTGCATCTGCTTATCTGCTGTCTCATTTCCCATAATACCCGAATGTGCTGGAACCCACATGAATGCGATATTTTTGCCTTGTCTAGCCAGTCTTGAATTTACAAACAGGATTTCATAAAGCAGATCCTGGTGTCCTCTAGCTGTACCCACCTTGATGCTTGCAAGGGCCGATACAGAGTCGCTACATATCACAATATTACTACAATCAACCTGCTCACTCCATCCTAGTGCTAACAATATGGCAAATATTTCAACTGCATAAACACTCAAGCAATCCGGCATTCTCTTGCTAATTTCCACTTGATAACTTGGCACAACAGTTGCAGACCCTGTTGCACTCATTTTGGATCCTTTGATCTAACCGTAAAAATCTGTACATCTTTATATTTACATTCCCTAGACCTATGATATTCACTAAGTATATCAGCCATTTTATTACTGCATTTAATCTTAAGTAATTCCAAATCTACAGAAGGATTTTCTAATACCCATAAAGGTCTGACAGGCCACACCACACTTGGACAAAACTCTTTATCATATCCACCCATATCTTTTGCTGTTTGCTCTCCTGTCCAGCCAAAACTTTCCTTCTCCCAGCACGTCTTCAACACCTTTTTTGTAGGATGGCTATCACCATGCCCCCTTAAATTAATCCAGTAATTGGCCTCCAGCTGTTTATGTCACAGCCCCAATGGCATTTCATTTGCTTCAACTGGGAGTGCACACACTGGGGAAGTTCTAACTGCTCCCAAGCACACCCTTAGAGCCCGAGCTTGCACGATATCCAGTTCTGCTAACGCAGATTTTGCTGCTGACCCGTATACAATACTTACATAATCTAATCTTGATCTGATTAGTGCTACATAATATACCTCAGTGATGCAAAATCAGCACCCCAATCCAAACCAGCAAGACACCTCATGACACTTATCACATTTTTACATTTAGCAATTACATATCTAACATGTTCTCGCCATGTTAGTCTCAAGTCAAAGTGCACTCCCAAAAACTGAAAACTTTCAGCTCTCTCCAGGTTACTTCATACAAAGTTATTTGATACAGAGTCAGATTAAGTCCCCTGTGCTTTTTCCTTGTAAAGAATATGTTTTTTTTCTTCTCCACTGAAAATTTAACACCCCACTTTGTCCCCCACTCTTCAACTTGATTAATTCCATCTTGCATTTTCATAACTATGTGTTCAATATTTCTTCCTCTTTTCCACAAATCTTCATCATCTGCAAACAATGACTTCCCCACTTCTGTTGGTATATTTACTAATATATCATTTATCAAAATGCAGAATAAAATTGGACTCACTACACTCCCCTGAGGCATCCCGTTTTTTACAACATACTGGTTTGATAGCTCTGATCCTATCTTCACCTGAATAGTTGTCCCATTTAAAAAATCCTTAACTCAATTGAACATTTCCCCCCCGCCCCTGATTCCCATTAAATGCAGCTTGATTAGGAGCCCCTCCTTCCATAACATATCATAAGCTTTCTCAACATCAAAAAGAAACTGCAGTCACTGTCTCTTTATTTATGTGTGCTTTTCTTATTTCATCCTCTAGACACACCACTGGATCCATAGTATTCCTTCCTTTCCTGAACCCGCTTTGATACGTAGTCACCATACCTCTACTTTCCAGAAAGTACACTAACCTCTCATTTATCATACATTCCATAAGCTAACATATATGAGACGTCAAGGCAATTGGCCTGTAATTTGCTGGCCTGCTGGCATCTTTTCCGTTTTCCTTATTGGAATAACTATTGCCTCCTTCAGCTCCCTGGTATTCTCCCTTCATCCCAGGCTTTGTTATACAGAAGCAGTAGTTTCTCCAGACTTCCTTCACTCAGGTGTTTTATCATACCATAGCATATTTCATTTTTACCTGGTGCAGTCTTTCCTGCTCTATCTAGTGCCTTTTTTAATTCTCCCATGCTGAAAGGGACATCTTGCACACTGTCAAGGTTAGTTTTCTTACATATAGCCTCCATATTTTCAGATTTTGTTCTCTCTCTACTTCTTCTTCCCTTCTCAGTCAAATTATCAGAACTATGTCCATAACAAAAGTACTTGCCAACAACTCTGCCTTTTCCCTATTTGTTACTGCAGTCACATTTCCATCCACCAGAACTGGGTACCTCCACTCTCTCCTGTCCCCTCCCATCCTTTTTATCATCCCCCACACCTCTCCTACTTGGTTGTGCTTCTGATTGAATCACAATACTTTTTCCAGTGCGTCCTTTTATCATGTCTTATTGTCCTCCTTACTACTGCCTGAGCTTGTTTGTACTGAATCATATGTTGGAAGTTATGAGTTCTTTTAACCAATTTAAAATCCTTATTTCTATTTCTCACAATTATCCTTACAATTATCATCCCATCATGGCATTACTCTCTGCTTTGTTCCTTCTTTACTTTTTGGAATGGATTCTAATGCAGCTGATGTTTTATCTTGTTTTAATATGCTGTGAAGTGTTTCTATGTCCTTCTCATCACTGACCTGACTTAGATAGCAATCACTTTTTTTCCAGAAACTTCTCCCAATTGGCTTTCTCAAGGATCCATTTCCCACCTATATTCTCTGTGACCAATGATTCAGAAATATTTATCTTGCACCAGATTGGTTAATGATCACTCCCTACAGTTCCTTCTTGGTACACTATCCACTCACATACTGATGCAATAGAGTTTGATACTAAAGTAAGATCATTCTTTACCTGTATTAACATCAATTCTATCACTACTGCCATCATGTAGGCACACTAAATACTTCTCATCTAGCAACTCCCCTATTACTTGACCATTGATGTCTGTTCTGCCGCTCCCCCATAATACATCATGTCAATAAAATCACCACACCAAACGACGTTACTACTATTCTGCTCTTCTATCTCCTCAAGCTTGTTTAACTCTAGCCTTTTGCATGGATTATAATAATTCACAATCACCAACTCTTTCCTTTCAGCCCATACTTTTACTACCACATACTCTTGTTCACTTCCTATACCTAGTATTCTATAAGGAATACCTTGCCTTACATAAGTTGCACATTCTCCTCCTCCCCACTTTCCCCTGCCTTGCCTTACTGCCTCATAACCATATAAAACAAAACCTATATTAGGTTTTAACCAGGTCCCCTGGATACACACAACATCTGGCTTTTCTCTCCTACTAGCTATAAACTGCTTGAAATCTTGTCCATTACTAATCAGGCTTCTTGCATTCCATTGAAGAAGTAGCATTATTAGTAATATCAACCCACATATACTGCCTCTTGACTTGACTATATGTGAGTTCATCATTTACCTCTTCCCATTTTAATCCTATCATACCCAAATGGTGGTCTGCAGCTTTCACAATAATCGGAATCCTTTCAGTTTTAGATTTGATCTCACAAGTTGCATTTACCACTCCTGCTGTAAAGGTCACCAATGTCTTCTTCTCCTATCCATGCATTCTTCTTATCTTGCCTTTCTTTAGCTGCCACTTGCTCTTTGCTACACCCTCCCTCATTCATTTTCTTCTGTCCTGACAACTTGACTGCCTCAGCATATGAGACTTTTTCCTTCATCCTTATCTGCTGCACCTCCACCTTTTTTCACCACTTCACATCCCCAGTACACTACACTATGGTTACCTCCACAATTACAGCACTTTGGTCCCACTCCCTCTCCACATTTTCCGTATTCATGTTCCCCACCACACCTTGCACATCCTCTCCTTCCTTTGCACACTTTGGCTACATGCCCAAATTCCTGGCAATTGAAACACCTTATAGGTTTTGTTATATATTCTCTTACATTGTATCTTAGAAATCCAAAATATAACTCCTTTGGAGGCACCTTATCCTCAAATTCTACCAGAACAGTTTCAGTCTCCCTTTTCTCTGCTCCCCTTGTCATTCGTTTCACACTCTTCACTGAAATATTCCTCACCCTTAAGTTCTCCACTAGCTCCGGAGATCACCCCCTTGCAACCATTGACCCTTTGTGCTCCAACTCTTACAATCCTGGACACTTTGACTTTCCCAACATTAGTCACCTTCATTGCCTTCTCCATCTGCTCTTTAGTTTTACATCCTATCAGCAGGTTTCCATCTCCTAAAGTTCTCGCACTTCCCCTACTTGCCCTCTGATGATTTTTGTTAGATTAAGCAGATTGATTTTCTTGTCTCCCCCTTCCCCCTCAAATCTTACCACTACATTTAGCAATTTTGCCCTCAGGCCCTTCTCCTCAACTTCTCTTCCCTCATTTTCCGATCCACCTACAATAGACCCACCTCTTTTTTTTCTCTTCCGACCCATCACCTTCCTATTCTTAGTCTCTCTCCCCACCTCGTCTCACTCAAGCTCCGTGCTGCTGCTGTTACCATCAGTTTCCCCCCACCATACTATTGGAGTTTGCAAGGAACCGTGTACGAATATCGTTCCGGGCCTTTACAGGCTGTCAGTCAATATTCCCACAGAATGTCCCCCACAACACCCCAGCAGTTCCTCAACCCCGAGTCCAGCCCACCGCCACTCACTTCAACTGCTCAGACATTCACCACCACCGACTATCTGCGCTGCTCCAGCCACCCTGGCAAGTGAGATGTTCTTAAGAATGACATATAAATTGTCCATTGTTAGCATGTTCCTGCTGGGCTGAAGGATGAAACTGGCAAACTTTGGGAACCCAAGCTGACAGGAGATTGTCTGTACATCCAGTTGAACTCTGTCTTTTTGTGTGTTTCCCCCTAGCTGTCAGTCTGTGGTTTTGTATTGTCATGTGCTCCTGTCCCTGCTCCTGCTCTACTCCAGCCCCTGTATTACTGAGTACTCCATCTCTCATCTGTTTCTCATTATTACCTGTATTGCTACCACTTCTGTCTCATTGTGCTCCACCTATCATCTGCCTCTCTGTTTATTGCTCAGTGTATTTCAGTCCTGTGTTTTCACCTGTTTGGTGTCAGATTGTGCCAGTGAATTTTCCTGAGTCTTTCCAGCATTTGTATCTGAACTCTGGCTGTCTGAATATCGACTCTGCCTGGTTCCTGATTCTGGTCTTTGGATTTATCTGTCTGTTTTGATCTCTGCCTGAACTTTGATGCTGACTTTGTTTGCACCTCGGGATTTGTTAGTCAATTAATATCACTGCGTGCACAGTACTGGGTCTGCGATTGGATCCCTGCTCCAGTGTCCTGACAGAGATAGAGAATCTGGTCAAGAAAAGTAAGGAGGCCTACATTGGAGTTAGACTGGGGATGAGTAAATTATTTGAAGACTCTAGATCTCCTTGTCACCAGCTGAAATTCTGCCAGCTATAGTTGTTTCAATGGCAAATTTATAGATGGCATTCGAGCTGTAGCTAGCCGTACAGTTGTGGGTATAGAGAGAATAGAGCAATGAGCTAAGCAAGCATCCTTGTGGTACACCAGTGTTGATCCTCAGTGAGGAGCGAATATTATTTCTGATCGTCACTGACTGGTCTCCCAGTGAGGAAGTCAGTTGCAGAAGGAGGTACAGAGGCTCAGATTTTGGACCTTGTTAAATAGAACTGGGAGTATAATTGGGTGAAACATTGAGCTGTAATCAACCAGCAGACTGATATGTGCCTGATACATTCTGCTTTATCGACCTTCCATAACGCATCATCTCACAACTATCAGAATTAAATGCTATCTGCCTTTGCTTTGCCTATCTCATGAATTGAACAATAGCATTCTGTAGGCAATATTCATAATGACATGCATTGTATCAGATTAACTATGTGGACTGAGTGAAAAAAATCTATTTGCAGAGTGTCTTGTTTTAGGGATTTTTGTATGGGAAGTCACAAACTAATTTTAAACTTTGAACACTAGATGGCCCAGTTGTATTATTATACAGCAAGTAAAGAAACATGGTTCCATCTTTTGGTCCTGTGCACTTGCTCTGTTATTTAGTGGCTGATCTTTACCACAGCACCGTTTCCTGCACTAGACCCACATGCCTTGACTTTCAGAATATCCAAAAATCTAATCTGTCGTGAATACAGTCAGCGTCTCAACCTCCAAGGCCCTCCATTGAATTGGAGAAATCATTAATAAAAGTGGTGTGGACATCCACAGTAGAGAGCAGATAGTAAGGGCCAGGAAATCTCAATGGTGGAGGGCATGTAGGAGTTCTATCTGAAATGCTGATGACTTCTTTTGTCTCCCAGATGCTGCTTGGCCTCTCGAGTTTCTCCAGCAGATTGTTTGTTGCTAAAGGTTCATCACCCTCTGTGTGAAGAGATTTCTTCCCATCCCAGTCTTAAGTGACTGACCCCTGATACAGGGATCATTCTGAATCACTGAACCCTTATTTATTTTGAGATAATGACCCTGGTTCTAGATATCCTAGGGAGTGGAAGCAACATCCCTACATAAAACTCATCTCCATGAGAGTTTGTATGTTTCAGTGAGATCACCTCTCATCCTTCTGAACTATAATGAGTACTCCTCATCAGGAAAGCCTCCCATCCCAGGAATCCATTTGCTGAACCTTCACTCCACCCCTCTATTAGACCATAAGACACAGGAGCAGAATTAGGTTATTCAGCACATCAATTCTTCCATAGGGAGGGAAACCAGGTCAGTGCGCCACATTGGAATTGTTTTTTATTGTCACTCATACAAGGGTATAGTGAAAAGCCTGTGTTCCATATTGTTCATACAGATCAGATCAATACACAGTCATTGGGGTAGAGCAAGGTAAACTAATACAGAATGCAGAATCAAGTGCAACAACTACAGAGAAAGTGCAGTGCATGTAGTCAATAGTAGAACAAGCCAGATTATCAGGAAAAGACTCCATCTATCATACTAGGGAACCATTAAATAATCTTATAAGAGCAGGATAGAAGCCTTGCTTGACCCTGATGATACATGCTCTCAGGCTTCTGTATTTTCTATCCAATGAGAGAGAGGAGAAGGAAGAATGTCTGGGATAGTCTGGTCTTTGATTATGCTGACTACTTTAATGTGGCATCATTAGGTATAGACTGAGTCCAGGGAGGGCACGTTGGTTTCCAAAACATGCCGCAGTCTCCGTGGTCGTGAGCAGTGCAGTTACCATATCAAGCCAGATGGGATGTTTGGTTCAGTCTTACCAGTGTCCCAATGAGATTCAGAACCCTGCATAACCATGGAAATAAAAGTTCCAAAATTGACTCTGAAATCCTAGTGCAGAAATTCAAAGACAAGGATGTCACTTTGGTAAAGGCAGACACATACACTCAGGAACTGCCTAGAATAGCTCAATGATCACATGTATGTGTTCATGCAAGGCTTACTTGATGCTTCTGATGCCATTTTGCACTTTGTAGATAATATCATAACATCACAGATAAAAAATATAACAGCTAATCTTTCCACCCCCTCCATGCTTTAGGGAGAAATTTTTACCAGCTTGTCTAATGGCAATTACACATGGGTCGAAACAAAAAAATAGAAAGTGGTGGAAATACTCAATAGTTTCTGGGGTTGAAGTAAAGGTTGAAGAGTTGAGAGAATATTAGGAATGACTGTGATGCAGTTAACACCAACATCGTCCAGGTGACTTAATGTCTTGAGTGCTATAAGGACAAAGAGACAGACAGAGAAAGAGAGAGAGAGCAAGAGTGAGAGAGAGGGTAAGAGAGGGAGAGAGGCAGTGAGACAAGAAGATAAGGAGGCAAAGAGGGAGAGAAACAATGAATAAAAGATCACGTGGGAACTATGAGATGCTGAACAAAGCAGTTACATGAAGTTTCATAAAAAAAAGAATGCTGGACATATCCAGCAAAGTTCATCTGGAAATGGAGTTAATCAATGAACCCCATTTTAGGAGTATTCTTGTTCAAATTTTAGGTCAATAGGGGTTGTCCACATTCTTTTATGATATTCCCATTTGACCTCCTACATTGTTCTAATGATACCCAGTGAAACTCCACATAACAACCTGAGCTTTGAAGACAGCTTTGATATCACCTACCAGCAATGAAGAATGTGGTGGTCATGTTGAAGAAAATATGACATGTACTCTACAGTGCAGTTTGTGAGTCAGAAGAGCTTATTGAATAGGGAGGAATAGCCTGCAGAAAATCTCATTAGTGCCCACAGGGCTCACATTCCCCTCTTCTACAGTATGTGTACTGCACATTTTAAATACCATGAGGCTGTGCTCCAGTTTGTTTCAGACTCTTGAAAGGACTTCTTGCACAATAAGATGGGTTTTTGGTCTCACAGCTGATCACATAATGATTTTACACTTTGCCATTTATATGCACTGAACTTTTTTTGGTAGCTTTTACAGTTCATTCTTTCTGCTTACACTTTATTCTGCATTGATAGAGTTTTACTTTACTCCAGCTTAATTCACTGTGTAATGATTTAAGTTGCAGGAATAGTATGCAAAACAAGCTTTTCACTGCATCTTGGTACACGTGACAGTAATAAACTCACACCAACATCGATTGTAAACAACAGCAAGTGTGTCAGTAAATTATTACTATCTAATTGGGTCTGGTGACTGTCCTGTCTGAATAACTGTCAAGTCATGCTACCTATTGGCTGTGAGGGGAAGGTGAAGAATGCAAGTTGGAAAGTTAGAACACAGAATATAGAACAGAGAACAGTACAGCACAGGAACTGCAATTCAGTTAGAGGTTGCGCTACACAAGTTCAGACTCAGATTCATTTATTTATCGCATGTCGTCATCATCATCATGTGCCATACTCTGCCAGAGCCTCGGTGACTACTTTCTTCCACTGAGATCTGTCGGCAGTCAAACCTCTTGCATCTCTGGCAGTGAGGCTGGTCCACTTCTTGATGTTGTCGACCCAGGTTGTCCTCTGTCTGTCTCGGGAGCGGCTTCCTTCTACTCTGCCTTCAAGCACAGTGCGTTCCAGTGCGCCATCAGTTCTTGAGATGGGTCCGAAATAGCGAAGTTTCCTTTGGATAACGGTTTCCGGAAATATTGGTTTTGTGCCAATCTTTTCTAGGATGAAATTGTTGGATCTCCTTTCAATGTATGACATGTGCACATCAAAATAAATAGTGAAATGCATCATTTGTATTAACAACCAACACAATCAAAGGACGTGCTGGGATCAGCTGGCAAGTGTTGCCACACTTTATGGTTCTAACAGAGCATGCCCACAATGTTCAGCAAAACAACACAACAGCAAAACACAAACCCCTTTTCTTCCTCCCAACTACCCAACCATACATAAACACACACTCACACCGAGCCCCCCCCCCCCCGGTCAGACCACTTCTGGGCTTCCACCCTCCAGTCCCTGGACCAAACTCACAGACATCAAGCCTCCAACTTCCAGACACTCCAATCAAGGGGCTTCAAGGGCTTCAAACGTCGCCCACACCCAGCATCTACTATGGAATGCACTGACCTAGACTCCAGCTTCTGATCCTGACTCTTCATTTACTGCCCCAACCTCTAATTCCCTTCATCACTGTCCCCCAACTCCCCAAGTAGCCCCAAAAACCACCACCAAACACCTAAAAAGCAAGTCTAAGCCACAAAGTCGACAAGCATTGCAGCTGAACATTATCCTAATCTAGCAATTACACTAAGTGGCCATTTTATAAAGCTGCCTCTTGACTTCATTTCCTTGGTTAATAAAGGAAGCATTGCAATATGTCTTCTTTATTACCCTATGTAGCCACTTCCCCGGAGCTATGGATTTAGACTCTAAGATCCCTCTGTATATCAGCACTGTTAAGGGTCCTGTCATTAACAGTGCACTGTCTTTTTGACAAATTAGACTTTAAAATGTTATATTCTCTGTTCCTTTAAAGTTGATCCTTGTTTGATAGAAATAACTGGTAGATGGGAGTAGAGCTAGCAGGAAGGTTTGTTAATGCCAGACACTGGGGTTTAAAGTAGGGTTGCAGGGGGATGGGAACCAAAGTGCCAGACCTTCATGGAGAAATTGTTCAGGCAGATTTTGGTAAGACCTCATAAACAGTTAGGAATCAAAAGGTTGAGCATGGTGCGACCAGTATCCTGAGCTGCCGATTTTTCAATGCAAGAATTATCATAGGAAAGTGCTGAAGGTGAGGTAGCTGGTTTACAAACACAGGTTACAAGGAGGCGATGTGTAGTGACAAGAGGCTGTTGATAGAGAAAAATTGCAGTCAACAGGATGAGTTGCAGTTTCAAAGGTGGACAAAATCGAGAAGAGTGAATACAGGACTGAAGGTGTTGTATCTGAATGCGCGCAGCATACAGAATAAGGTAGAAGAACTTGCAGCACAGTTGCAGATTGGTGGGTATGATATAGGTATCACTGAATCATGGCTAGATGAAGATTATAGCTGGGAGCTAAATGTCCAAGGATACACATTGTATTGAAAGGACAGGCAGAAAAGCAAAGGGGGCGGCCTTGCTTTGTTGGTATAAAAATGAAATCAAATCATTAGAAAGAGGTGACATAGGATCGGAAGGTGTTGAACTATTGTGGATCGAACTAAGGAACTGCAAGTGTAAAAATGCTCTAATGGGAGTTGTAGGAGTTGACCTACAAATTACAATGGGAGATGGAAAACACATGCCAAAAAGGACAATGTTACAATAGTCAGGGGGTGTCAATATCCGGGTAGATAAGGAAAATCAGCTTGGTGCTGGATTCCAGGAGCAGGAATTCCTACAAGATGGCTTTTTAGAGCAGTTCATGTTTGAGCCCACTGGAAGATCAGCCATTCTGGTTTGAATGTCATGCAATGAACCAGAATTGATTAGCAAGGTTAAGGTAAAAGAACGCTCAGGGGAAGTGAACATAATATAAGT
This sequence comes from Hypanus sabinus, assembly GCF_030144855.1. NCBI lineage: Eukaryota > Metazoa > Chordata > Chondrichthyes > Myliobatiformes > Dasyatidae > Hypanus > Hypanus sabinus. The sequence continues at coordinate 78,688,187 of NC_082707.1, read as the reverse complement.
GAATTCAAGCGGAAGTTTGAGGAGGAGAAACTGAAGTCAGATGTATCAGTAATGCAGAGGAGTTAAGTGAGTTACAGAGGCACAAGAGTGGAGTTGGCCAGAATTGATTGGAAAAGAACACTGGCACGGATGATGGCATAGCAGCAATGGCTGGAATTTCTGGAAGCAGTTTGGAAGGCACAGGATATATACATCCCAAAGATGAAGAAATATCGTAAAGGAAAGATGACACAAGAGAAATCAAAATCAACATAAAAACCAAAGAGAGAGCATATAATAGAGCAGAAATTAGTGGGAAGTTAAAGGATTAGAAAGCTTTTTAGAACCAACAGAAGGCAACTAAACAAAGTCATTAAGAAGGTAAAGATGGATTTCAAAAGTAACTAGGCAATAATATTAAAGAGGATACCAAAGTTTCTTCAGATACATAAAGCATAAAAGACAATCTCAATGAGCATTTTGCATCAATATTCACTGTGGAGGACACTACCAATATGATAGATGTTACAGGTGTCAGGGGTCATGAAGTGTGATAAATTACTATAACTAGAGAGAAGGTTCTTGGGAAACTGCAAGGTCTGAAGGTAGAGAAGTCACCTGAACCAAATGGTGTACACCTCAGGTTCCTAAATGTGGTGGCTGAAGAGATCATGAAGGCATTATTTATGATCTTTCAAGAATTGCTAGATTCTGGAAAGGTTCCATAAAACTGAAAAGTTGCAAATAACACTCCACTCTCCAATAAGGGAGAGAGGCAGCAGAAAGGAAACATATTAGGCAAAGGAGAACCAGATGATGCTGTGTACTTGGATTTTCAGAAGGCCTTTGACAAGGTGCCATACATGAGGCAAAGGGTAATATGTGCCCTTTGTATTATAGGAAAGATTCTAGCGTGGATAAAGCAGTAGCTGGTTGGCATGAGGCAAAGACTGGGAGTAAAGGGAATCTTTTCTGGTTGGCTGCCAGTAGTGTTCCACAGATGTCTGTGTTGGGATCGATTCTTTTTTTTAAATATATTTTTATTGAAGGAATGACACAATACAGAATACATAATGGATTACATTTTCCTCCATTTTGCTTTTATATCTTACCCCTAAACAAACCTCCCCTCATCCTCCCTCCCCGAACATTCCATGGCAGCTAGTGTATTTACAATACAACACTTCACAAATACAAGTACGGACATTTCACAGCCATTCCCCACACTACTTTGAGACGAAGGCCCACACACATCCACAACATGTCAGATGATCCAAAATACACTCATGTTACAATTCATCAACCACCCTGTGAGGTAAGCATATGCGTTTTAAAAGGGAGGCAACTTCTCAAGTACAATCAAATGCCCTCAACTAGTAGGTAATTCCTTAAGACTCCCAAAATATGACAAGAAAGGTCCTCACTTTGAATAGAACTTTTTGACAGACCCCCTCAGAGGGAATTTAATTTTTTCTACTTTCAGGAAAAACATTACGTCCTCGAATCAAGCAGCAGCAGATGGGGGAGTGGCAGATTTTCAGACCAGCAAGATTCTCCTACGGGCCAATAGCAATGTAAGTGTAATGATACCTGACTGGCTTGCATTTAAACCCAAAACATCATCTGTCACACACAACATAAGTGGGCAAGGTCTCAGTGTCACCCCCAAAACCTCACTGAGAATTTTTAAAACCTGTGCCCAATAACCATCAAGCTGAGGGCAAGACCAAAATGCTTGCACTAAACCAGCCGGAGAGAAGGAACACCTGTCACAGCCAGCGTCTGTCCTGGGATATATGTCAGCAAGCCTGGCTTTACTTAAATGTACCCTGTGTAAAACTTTACATTGTATGAGCACCAGTCGAGCACATGATGATGAGGAATGAACCTTATTCAATGCTTTTGCCCAATATTCCTCAGCCAGATCCATACCAAGGTCGTCCTTCCACCTATTCTTAGTTTTGTTTAGATCTTGAACTCCCAAAGACATCAGCTGAGAGTATAGTATAGAGATCAGCCCTTTATTATTAAAGCTAAGGGTGAGTTTTTCCCACAACGTAGCAGGTGGTAGCTCAGGTAAAGAGGGAAACTTTTCCTTGACAAAGTGGCGAATCTGCAGGTATTTTTTAAAAATGATTATGCGGAAGGCCATATTTACTGCACAGGTTATCAAGACTATCAAATATGTTATCAGTGTACAAATCCTTAATGCACGTAAGACCATTCAAACCCCATTGTCTGAAATCTAAATCAAGTGTAGAGGGAAGAAATAGATGGTTTCTATGAATGGGACCCAAAACTGAAGCTGATGTGAACTTATAGTGGCAGCGAAATTTATTAAAAATTTTGAGGGTGGAGAGCACGACCGAGTTAAATGTGAATTGCAAGGATTTCAATGGCAAGGTAGAATACACTATAGCTGGGAGAGACGAGGAGTGGCAAGACTGTGTCTCAAGCAAGCACCAGTTTATATCTGGCGGTGGAGCCAAAATAATACCTTCTGAATGTTTGATGCCCAGTAATATTGAATAAAGTTAGGAAGGCCCATTCCACCTACGTCACGACCTCTTTGGAGAGTGTGCTTATTAACCCTTGGGACCTTATTTTTCCAAATATAGGAGGTTATAGCTTGGTCGACTGATTTGAAAAATAACTTAGATAAGAAAACTGGCAAGCACTGGAACAAATAAAGAAATCTGGGAAGTATAGTCATTTTCACTGATTGAATTCTCCCAGCCATAGTAAGGGGTAAACTGCGCCATCTGTCAAAATCAGCCTTCATTTGGCTAACCTGAGGCCTGTAGTTAGCTTCAAACAGAGATGTAAAAGAGCGAGTAATGTGTATTCCGAGGTATACAAAACCATCTTGAGATGAAGGAAAAGGCAAAGATTCCTGTCGGATCTGTAGGACCATGTGATTAATGGGAAAGCACTTGCTTTCAGTTTATAGCCAGAGATGGCTCCAAATTGACCTAATAATGACACAATAGCCGGACTGCTACCTATAGGGTCGCTAACATAAAGTAAGAGGTCGTTAGCATATAGAGATACACGGTGTTCCATGTCCCCTCTCCTAACACCCTGAAATAATGTAGTTGACAAGTGCAATAGAAAGAGGCTCAACTGCAATTGCAAAAAGAAGAGGGGACAATGGGCAGCCTTAGCGAGTGCCATGTGTTAATGGAAAATAGTCAGATGGAAAATAATTTGTCTGTATACATGCTAAAGGCGAGTGATATAATAGCTTAACCCAGGCTACAAATATTCTGCCAAATTCCAAATTTCTCCAAAACATTAAACAAGTATACCCACTCCACTCTATCAAACGCCTTCTCCACGTCCAAGGAGATAACAACCTCCAGACTCAGAGAGTCATTGGGTGAATAAACCACATCAGCAAGTTGATGGATATTAAAATAAGAATGGCGATTTTTAATAAAACCTGTTTGATCATCCGAGATTATCTTGGGAAGGGGACATTCTAAACGGCACGCAAGCACTTTACCAAAATTTTCACATCCACATTCAAAAGTAAGATGGGGCAATATGATCCACATTGAGTCGGATCCTTATCCTTTTTAAGAACAAGTGAAATAAGTGCTTGTGGGAGAGTAGGGGGTGAGGAACCATTCTCCAGAGATTCCTGAAACACTTCTAGAAGGACAGGTGTGAGCTTATCCTTAAATTTCTTATAAAAATCTATTGGATAACAATCAGGGCCTGGGGACTTATCACTCTGCATAGCCATAATGGCATTATTAATCTCTTCCTGCTCAAGAGCCTGATCTAAATTCTTCACCTCCTCTGGTTCAAGAGTTGGTATTTCCAAATTATCTAAAAAGCATTCCATATTTGTTATATCTGAGGGAAACTCTGAGGTATACAGAGAGGAATTAAAAGTTGCAAAGATGTTTGAATTGCTTGTCAAGTTTTGGTTCATGTCTCTTATCTGGGGAATAAGTCGTGATGCAGCTTGATGCTTCAACTGATGAGCCATAAGCCGGCTCACGTCACCATATTCATAACAGAGGCCACGTGTCTTAAGAATTAATTGCTCTGATAGATTTGTAGATAGAAGATTAAACTCTGCTTGCAAATCAGCCCGACTTTTATATAATTCCGCAGTGGGTGCCTCAGAATATCCAGGTCCAAAATAGATTGCAATAACACTTGTATTTCCTTCCTACGCTCTTTATTGACATGTGAAGTATAAGATATTATTTGACCCCTTAAGTAAGCTTTTAAATTTTTTCAAGGAGTATGGTACCGACTCAATTTTGTTAATCTCGAAGAATGTGTCAATGTTAGCTGATATATAACTACAAAGTTTCTCATTGGAAAGCAAAAGGGGGTTAAGTCTCCACAGAGGCTGTTCTCTAATGTTTAAAGGAAAACTTAGGTCCAGTTTCACGGGCGAGTGATCAGATTTAACTATAGCAGTGTACTCAATTTGTCTAATCATTAGTATCAAGGAGCTATCTATAAAGAAATAATCTAGCCTGGAATAGGAGTGGTGAACATGAGAAAAGAAAGAGAATTGCCTAACTGATGGATTCAAAAATCTCCAAGGATTCATATAAGCATTTTGTTGCATAAAAATCAAGAAGGCCTTTGCCATACCAGAAGATGTTCCCCTAGAGCTAGACCTATCAAGCAGTGGGTCAATAGCACAGTTCAAATCTCCTGAAAAGATTAGCTGGTGTGTATTCAGGTTAGGTATTAATGACAAAACCTTATTTGAAATTTGGACGTCATCCCAATTAGGGGCATAAACATTTACCAAAATAACAGGTATCTGAAAGAGAGATCCAGAGACTATCATAAAGCGACCATTAGGGTCACTGATTACATCAGATGGTGTAAACTACATACTTTTGGTGATTAATATTGCCACCCCACTGGACCCACTATTAAATCTGGAATGAAAAACCCGACTAATCCATGCTTTACGAAGTCTATTATGGTCTTTCACTCTTAAATGTGTCTCTTGTAGAAATAGTATATCTGCTTTTAATTGTTTCAGAAGAGAGAAAACTTTAGCTCTTTTAATAGGACCATTGAGCCCCTTTACGTTCCAGGAAATAAACCTCACAGGGTGGCCTCCATCAGCAGCACTCATGTTAACCAGATCAAAAGACACAACAGTGTGAGGACACAAGCTGCACACAGTAACACAAGAAAGTCTGGCCAATCCATAACACACAAAAGAATAAGCTGCAATGGTAATCCCCCAAAACACTCCCCCACCCCTTTACACAAACAACAAAAAAACCCAATTAACCCCCAAACCTAGATCTACCTCCCCAACTGAGGATGATCGCAGGCATTACCAAACAAAAAACTTCCAAAGCATTCCCCATACAACCAGAACTTTCAATCTAATCTTGGGTGGCTCCCCTCCTTAAAATTTATACCATCACTTATTCTACATTCAATATATATAGGCTAAAGGTAACACAGGTCAAGCACAGCATTAAAAACAAAAAAAAACTAGGAAACTAAATGCCAGAGATGCAAATCCCAAATATTTACATTTTGGTGGTTGAAAGTTTTTGTCAATCAGATTCCACAGCATAGCAGTTCGACCAGGTGGCGTTCCACAAATTAAACTGGAAAAAATGGAATCATGAAAATTAACAGTTTGCCTCAGCAGGAGGCCCCTTCAATGCTGCATGAATAACCTAAAAAAAAGTCATTGTTCTTCTCGTTCTTCTTCTCCCCAGCGTGAATGGTAAAATTCTTTGGCCGCCTCTGGTGTATCAAAATAATGCTTTTTACCTTCATGGATGACCTGGAGCCGGGCAGGGTACAAGAGGCCGAACCTGACCCCTTTCTCATAAAGCAGGGATTTCACCTCCTTGAAGCTGCTTGTTTTTTTCCCCATCTCCGCACTAAAATCTTCATGGGAAAACATGCGATGTCCACAGAAATACAGCTCCTGCTTCTGTTTACTGATGATGCGTTGCTTATCTTGAAAGAAGTGAAAGAGAACCAGGAACGTTCTTGGTCTCGTTTGCTTGGCTTCAGAGACACCAGATGGTTTAGGCCCGACTTGGTGAGCACGCAAAAGTATGAGAGGCCTTGGGAAGAAATTTGTCCCCAGCACTTTGTCAAAAAACTCGGTCATAAACTTAACAGAACCTTCCAAATTTTCAGGAATGCTGACCACTCTCAAATTGGATCTCCGCGACCAATTTTCGAGGTCATCTAGCTTTCCGTTCAGAAATGCATTTTCACTCTGCAACACTGCAATGGCGGCTTCAGCTCTCGCCAGTCAGTCACTATAATCATTCAGGCCATCTTCAACCTCATGAATGCGTTCTTCGTGCAACTCATAATAAGACATAACTTGATCCATGGTAGCATTCACTGGTGACAAAACATCTTCAAGTTCTCTTTTTAGGGCAGAATGTACCGCTTGTGTCATGTCAGTAAGAAGTACTAAACGAAGCCTCTCCAAGTCATCGGATAGCACAGGTCCAGGTCCAGCAATGTGCAAAGGTGCCATTACTGTAACATCAGCTTTCTTGCTCGAGGCTTCACTATCTTTTCCCCGGTTTTACTTCAATGGCGCATTTTATTTGCCATTTCAGTATCCAGCAACATCCTGGTTTGTTCACATTGTTAAATATTCAGTTATCTTGAGCATATGGCAAAGGTAAACATGTAGATTTTCAATAAAAATCAGGAGCCACACTCACACACACCCACTCACTCCATTCTCCACCTGGAGGTCCGGGACCGATTCTTTTTACATTATATATCAATAATTTGGTCGAAGGAATTGATAGCTTTGTTGCGAAGTTTGTAGACGACATGAAGATAGGTGGAGGGGCAGGTGGTTTTGAGGAAGTAGAGAGGCTACAGAGGATTTAGACAGTTTAGAGAAATGGGCCAAGAAATGGCAGATGGAACATAGTGGCAGGAAGTATACAGTCGTGCACTTAGTTAGATGTAATGAAAAGGTTGACTGTTTTCTAAATGGAGAACAAATACAAGAAACTGAGGCACAAAAGGACTTGGGAGTCCTTGTGCAGGATTTCCTAAATGTTAATTTGCAGGTTGAGTTTGTGGTGAGGAAGGCAAATGTTAAAAGGCATTCATTTCATGAGGACTAGAATATAAACAAGGATGTAACGTTGAGACTTTATAAAGCACTGGTGAGGCCTCACATGGAGTATTGTGAGCTGTTTTAGGCCTTTTATCCAAGAAAGGCTGTGTTGACACTGGAGAAGGTTCAAAGATTGTTCATGAAAATGATTCGAAGATTGAATGGCTTGTCACATGAAGAGCATTTGATGGCTCTGGGCCTCTATTCACTAGAATTCAGAAGAATGAGCGGTGACTTTTATCAAAAGGTAAAAAGTCTTTATGGAGTGGATGTTGAGAGGATATTTTCTATGGTGGGGTTGTCTAGGACCAGAGAATAGTGAATCTGAAATTCTTTGCCATGGGCATTAGCAGAGGCCAAGTCTTTATGTATATTTAAGGCAGATGTTGATTGATTCTTGATTGGTCAAGGCATGAAGGGATACAGGGAGAGGGCAGGAAATTGGGTTGAGAGGAAATTGGATCAGCCAAATCAGAGAAGACTCAATGGGCCAAAAGGCCTAAGTCTGCTCCTATACCTTATGGTCTATTGCTTTAATCCCGACCTCTGTATCAAGTTTCAATGTTGCTCCTGGAACCATGTGAGGGTTTTGAACTGGTGCCCTGGTTTACTCCCACATCCAAAATCATTTAAATGCTCAGTTAACTGGCCCTTCTGTGCATGGGGGGGGATGAACATTAATTGAATGTGGGAAGAGTAAAATAGAATTAGAGTTTAGTCTAAATGCATTCTTCATGGCAGGCTCAAACATGGTGAGCTGACTGGTGCAGTTCCATGCTGTGTATCACTATGACTCTAGTTATTATTTTGCAAAACCCATCTTTGGTTTCAATACTTCTCTGAGGAATTTGCATCATGCACATAAAGCCTCCATGAATACCCTTTCAGATGTTTGACAGTTTCAGTTCATAACGGCCTCCCATAGCACATTGCAGTGTGCATGTGACATCATTGAAAATAAAATAACTAAAGTAACTGGGCCTAGTACACATGCATTTTAATGACGCAAGCATTCTTTTTTATTCTACTTGTGCACAGGGAGAACAGCATGGGCTGCTGTCCCCCACACTGCTCTCAAGTCTGAACAGAAAACTGCTATTTTTATACAGAATTGGCTTATCAGTTATGGATATTGATCATTGTAAATCATATATGTCAAATTCCTTACTTGTCAGGTCAATCGCCTTTCACATTAGAGGCACTAAAGTCAATCAAAACTTTAAGCGGACAGCCAATGATATTTTGAAGTTAATAAGGACAACAGAGCCTTAGTTGCTGCATATGTTTCACATCCTTTCATTATTCTTATCATTTCTGACTCTATTGTGTAAAGGGATGCAATGTTTTAGGAAGACCTTTCTGAAAAATTCTTACTACACAGGCCTCACTCACCCGGTTTGAACACACTCTGCCACAGTTACCTCAGCCTATTGTGGTGAACTATGTGCCTGTCGGGACACGCCCCTGCTGACTGCTCCTGTGGCTCCTCCCACAGGCCCCTGTATAAAGGAGATCTGTGGCCTGACGCTCGGCCTCAGTCTCCAAGACATTGTATGATAGACACTCACTCCTGGTTCCTTCTTCCAGTCAATAAAAGCCGATATCTCGCCTTACGTCTCAGTGTGAGTTATTGATGGTGCATCACCTATCTAGTTGTAAGCAGAAGAGTCTCCAGTGGTCTCACGACTGCCCCAGGCTTTCCTTGACTTACCACAACGTCCACAAATGCATTTTAGGAGGTTTGAGTCACCTTTGTATTGCACCATTTTCCTACAATATCAGAACTCCTATCTATATCAGTAATTACTGAACAACATGGAGAATGTTGGCTACACATAGTAATCTCCCGACTTCATTGGCTGCTCACAGCAGGTCTGAGTTAATCTCTCTTCTAACCTTCATGTTCATGTCATTTTTTTTTGCTCTTACTATAGAAGTACAAAATCTCAGCTGTATTAAGCGGATGTGATTTTCATAACTGTATTTATTTGGCACCTTAGCACTTCACAGCAACCTAACAGTGATATTTTTAAAGCTATTTATTTTACAGGAATGTTATTGACAATTCTAACAGTTGTTGTTCAAATCATGGTACAAACTGCCTACTTTAATCAACCCTTTTGATGAATCTACTAACAGCGTGTTTTCTTATATACTGAAAAGGAGATGAGCCAGGGGATTGTGTGGGATGAACCGGGAGCAGGGCCGGACAGAGCAAGGGACTGCAGACCCAGGAATAAGGAACAGTAATGGGCCACAGGTTGAATCAGGGAGAGTGGAGTATTTTGGAAGTGGAGTGGAGATGTGTAGAGTGAGGAGCCAGCACTGTAAGTAGAGGAAAGCATGGAGAGGAATCTATAGAAGACCGAAGTGAGAGCAAACCACAAGGTAGTGGGTAGCAGGGGTGGCGGGATAACCCAGACTGGATCTGGCAGGATGACCTGGAGTGGAATTTGGAGCTGAAGCAGACATGAAAGGGTAAATGTGTGGTGGAGCTAAAGGGAATGTGAAAAGGAGTAAAGCCTAGGGGGACCTGAAAGGTGCAGGGCAGATGAGGGCTGAAGCAGACCTGAAAGAGTGATGACAGTGTAAGGTGAACCAGGAGCCAGACCAGACAGAATAAAGAGTAATTAATCCTGGAATGCACAACAGAAACCTGCTGAAGGGTACAGCACTGAGAACAGTGTGAGTGGAAGCTGAATACGAAACTGAACAGGGAGCAGACCTGAAGCAGAAATTATACGGATTTGTGTACATAGTACAAGGGTGACTTTGACATGATGGGCCAAAGGGCTGTATTCCATGCTATGGCATTTTGACTCTAGTTAATTGTTCCCAAAGCCACCTGTCTCTTTTTGGTCATCATGCCATTTTTCCTCAATGATTTGCCCTTTGGATGCTCGGAAGGCCTCCATAAATACTCTCTCAGCAGTTTCAGTGAGCCATTTAAAGTGAAACAGGAACCAAAATAGGAAGAGTTAAGGTGCAACTAATATAGAATTGTGTAATCAGTGACAAGGTGAAGCATGGAGAGGGGGGTGATTGAAAGTGGCCAGCGAAATGTGAAGAGAGATGGACCTGGCAGGACGATACAGATAATAGGATTAGTGTATTTATACAAGGGTGGAATGGGCATCGTAGGCCGAGAGGCCTGTTTCTGGCCTGTATGATTCTATTACTTTCTTCCAGTGACAATGAAAGAAGAGCAATATATTTAAAAGAGGCCGTAACTGTAGGTAATAATATTCCCAGTTGCTGTTTACCCTTGGCTGTGGAGGTGATAGATATAAGACATACTGCTGGTGAAGATCTGCAGGCAACCGCATGGTGTAAAATGTGCAAACTCCATTCACAATGTTGAGATGATGGAGAGAATAAATGTTGTTGTGGTCCTAGTGTTGCTAATCAAATGTTTGAAGGAGCTAAAGATGGCAGCAGAGTTTTTCGCAGACCTGATTGACTTATTCAAGTTCATCTGTAAAACAGTTTAATTCTTTTCTTTTAATGTCTCTTTTTACCTTTTCAAGGTGGCTGGGGTCCTGTCAGAGTCAGTGATCTACAACTGCACTCAAACTGCAATTCTGTGGGTTCTCACCTTTGGAACTCGCTGAGTGGCCTGACGTTTCAATATCTCCAGGTTCAGCCTGGAAGGCGTGGGACTCCAGGGTGCAACCCTGTAGACAAACCAATTCCTCATAGACTGAAGTGTCATGGGAGATTGAAACATCGAGACTGCAGTGTATGCTGCTGTTGTAAGAAGGCCCTTGAGTTGAGGGAGTTTGAATAAGAAACTCTGAAGATTGTAACATCAAAGCAGCAAGCTGTTAGTCTCGCTAGCGAGAGAGAGAGCCTGTTTGAAATGTCAAAAAGTCAGGATGAACAGTAGTTTTTGATGGATTCTAGATCGTGGCCTTTGGGGGCTTTGCTATTGCTTGCATGGTGGGTGGTGGGGTTGATACTGTTGCTGGAGGAAGTTGGCTGAGGGGGAGGTTCATACTTTTGTTGCTGCTTGTGTGTGGGGGCTGTTTTAGGGTTCTATTATTTTCTTTTATCCATTCTTTGGGTTTTTCTCTTCTGTTTCATGGATGTCTACAGACAGTAAGTATTTCAGTTTGTATACTATCAAATCAAACCTTTGAGCCATTGAACTTTATCTTAGAATGTCCCAAGCTGTTTGAATATTGTCTGTGTTGTTCTTACTTAGGTTAATGAAGAATGTTCACCCATTCCACTAACATCGGCCTTGCAGAGAGTGAAAAACAGTGGGTCACAAGAAGTCAGTGTGTATCAGCATACACGATCTCTGACCTGTCCTTGTATCTGCAGATGTGATGAAGCTGATTCACTTGAGCTTCTAGTCCAGCTGCCTCATTAATCCATCAATCTGCTGTGCAGTAGGATTACCTCAGCAACCCTCATCTCATCCCCTCAAATTGTCATATTAAAGTGACCTCCACTATTCCTGTAAATTAAAACAAACTTGTTTTTCTCTATTCTATTTTTGATGGAGGCTTTTGACCTGAAATATTAATCCTGTATTCATTTCCTTAGATGTTGCCTGACCTGTAGAGATTTTCCAGCATTTTTCTTTGCAATTTCAGATTTTCAGCATCTGCAGGTTTCTAACCTTGAAGAAGGATCTCAGCTTGAAATGTTGACTGTTTGTTCATTTCCAAAGGTGCTACCTGGCCTGCTGAGCTCCTCAAGCTTTGTGTGTGGGTTGGTTTCGATTTCCAGATTTTCTTGTGTTTGTGGCTTTTAATCCTCACTGTTTTTTCCCTTTCGTGGAACAGATGAATATGTTTAGGCCCAGGATACAGCCCTGGTCAACTCCAGCAGTTTTGTCTTGGGTGGGAAGTGATGTCATTATCCTCATACCTCAACTCTTCCCTAGTTATGGTAATTAACCTATTTCTTCTTTTACTGGACAATTCATTGAAGTTGAGTATAACATGCACTCCAGTTCTACAGTTCCACTATAACATTGTAACCCCATGTGGAACCCACAGACTGCTACAGGTTGGGCATTGGAGACTACGTTAATGGGTTGTTATGGAACAATGAGCACCCCTTCCTCTTTGGTGACCATGTTGTATGACAGAGTGGTACAACTGATAAAGATGCTGCCTCACAGTTTCAGAGACTGGGTTCAATCCTGACCTCACGTGTTGAGTCTGGAGTCTGCATGTTTACCCAGTGCTCAGGTTACCTCCATATCCCAAGAACTGGGGCTTCTCAGGCTTACTGATGGGCAGTTGATGTGAATATATCAAACATAAAATATGGATTAATATAAGTTCAAAGTAAATTTATTATTAAAGTACATATATGTCAACTCTTCTAGGGAAGAGTTGGGGCATACTCAATAAATCCATATTTGAATAATATGGATCATAGAATCAATGAAAGGCTGCACCAACTGGCCATTCAACCAGTGTGCTAAAGACCACAAACTGTGCAAATACAAAAAGAAATAATAATAAATAAATAAGCCATAAATATTGAAAACATAAGATGAGGAGTCCTTGAGAATGAATCCATAGACTGACGGAACCTTTCAATGATGGGGCAAGTGACATTGAGTGAAGCTATAGGCTTTGTTTCAAGAGCCTGATGGCTGAGGGGTAATAACTGTTCCTGAACCTGGTGATGTGAATCCTGAGGCTCCTGTACCTTCTTCCTGATGGCAACATCAAGAAGAGAGCATGACCTTGGTGGTGATGGTCACTGATGATGGATGCATCTTTCCTGCATCAGCGCTTCCTGTACATCCTCCCAGTGGAATGTGTGGGTTTTCTCCAGGTGCTTGAGTTTCCTCCCACAGTCCAAAGACGTACCAGTTAGTAAGTGAATTAGTCATTATACATGTCCCCTGATTAGGCTAGGGTTAAATCATGAGTTGCTAGGTGATGTGGCTTCTTGGACCAGAAGGGCCTATTCCATGCTGCATCTCAATAAGTAAATGAATAATTAAATTCCCTCCAGCACTTTTCTCTCTGGTCCAGATCCTGCTGCAAGCTTTGGTAGGCTTCCTCATTCTCCAATATGCCCTCAATTTTGATGTCATCCACAGATTTGCTGATTCATTTTACCACATTATCATTCAGATCTTTGATATACAGTAGATAACTAACAACAATGGATCCAACGCTAATCTCTGTTGCACACTAGTGACAGGCATCCAGTCAGAAAGACAACCATCTATGACCAGTGTCAGTCTTCTCCTGCAAACCCAATGTCAAATCCAACACATTAGCTCATCCTGAATGACAAACGACTGAACCTTCTTGACCAGCCTCCCATGCAGGACTTTTAGAACAAGATAAAACAATAGCAGTGCTGAATAAAGCTTTACTGCTACAGACAAAATGAAGTGCAGATGAACAATACAGTGCAAGATCATAACAAGGTAGATTGTGAGGGAGAGTTTTAAGGATAATAATCACAAAATTATGTTAGCTTCACATAGAGATATACACCGTATAGAGCTCATTACCTCCATGTGAAGCCTGCATCTAATTAAAGTGTACACTATCTTGAATACCTCATCTTTTTCTTTAATCACTGAAATCTTTGTCAAGCCATTGTTTGGAGCCTTTTCCAATGTAAACGATATCTCTATTTAGATCATTTAAACAATTCAGGGAGCAGACTTGGCCGTTGCTATAGTGTTACCAGGATTGAGAAAGCCCAGATTATGTGGTTGGAAACATGACTGATTATTATCCAAATTGTGAAAGACAGGGAAGATTGATTACCATGTTCAATGTGAACATTCCAGACAAGCTGCGACTATGGACATAACATGCCAATAAAAACAATCGGTCAAATATAGATAAAGAATATAAATAATTTAGGACGTATAGTTAAATATTTTTATTTGACTTAATTTGACGAGAATAAGCAATATTACAGATCATTTCCTCTTGAAATTAAATGAAGAGATTTCTTGGTCCTCATCTTACCCGATGCTATGAGACCTGGAACCGATAATGAGAATCCATGGGTCTCCCACCTGTACACTGATCAGTGGGGGCACAAGAGACTGCTGATTCTGGAATCAGGAGTAACACAAGATGCTGGAGTAATTTGGTGGGTCAAGTAGTATCTATGAAATGAAATGGATAGTCAAAGGGTTCTTGACATGAAAGTTGGATTGTCCATTTGCCTCCATAGATGCTGCCTAAGCCACTGAGTTCCTCCAGCATCTTGTGTATCAGCTCTGATGGGTCTTTCCTGTTGCTAGGACCGAATGTACTCAGGAATTGCAATAGAAGTGAACATTGTGTGTAAGGTATGATGCTGCGAGTACAATTCTGTCAGGCTAGCTGTGACCACAGGCATAATGTGCCAATGAAAACAAGGACAAAATATTTTGTTTGGAATATCCGGTGGGACAGCTCTTCCAATTTTGACTTTAGTCTCCAGTCCTAAGGTACATTAGGCAGAACTACAGACAGTACTCCATTTATGATCTACTTATTATTTTGCGTAGTTTAGCAAACTTACTTGTTACAGTGTTTCATTATTTTGATCATAAAAATTGTCATTTCATTAGTCTTTTCTATTGTTTTCTGTACCTTGCATTTTAGTGATCATTTGGACTCCCCTGCTTTGCTTAACACCATTTAAAAACATATTTAGGTGACTCAATTTTTGTTTAAATATAGATGAGTTTAGACTTGCATCTTTTGATGTTAATTTGCTTCAGTTTTCCCATACTAATTAGAGTCCTTTTGCAATTTTAGATTCCTATCTAACTTACTTGCTGTAATTTGAACATAGAACAGCTCAGGAATAGGCCATTTGGCCTACCTTGTCATACCAAACCAATTAAATAAGGAATCAATGCCCAATTAAACTAATCCTTTCTGCTACAGAATATCCATTTCCAGGACATTTATGTGTCGACTTAAGGGCCGTTTGAACACCTCTGTTGTATTTGCCTCCATCACCACCCACTCTTGGCACCCATTATTCTCTGTGCAAATAAAATGTGTGCCACACACCTTCTTTGAATTTACCACCTCAACTAAAATGCTTGCTCTTGGACATTAAATATTTTAACCCTGGGGAAAAAATACTGTCTGACTACACTATTTTTGCCTCTCATAATCTTATAAATCTCTTTCAAATTTCTCCTCAGCCTCCAACACTCTAGAGAAAACAACTCATTTGGTTGTCCTCTAACCCAGGCAGAATCCTGGTAAACCTCTTCTGCACCCTCTCCAAAGTCACAATGTCCTTCCTATATTGGGTGACTAGAATTGAAAGCAGTAATTCAGATGGGGTCCAAGTAATGTTTTATAAAGCTGCAACATAACTTCCTGATTCTTGAGCTCAACTAATCAAGACAAGCATGCTATATGCCTTCTTTACGAGACAATTAACCTGCGTAGCCACTCCCATTGAGCTATGTGCTTGGACCCTAAGATCCCTCTGCACGTCAACACTGTTAAGGGTCATGTACTAATTCCTTATTTGAGTTCCCAAAGTGCAACACTTCACAACTAGCTGGGTAAAACTCCATTTACTATTTCACCACCCATATCTGCAACTGACCAATATCCTGCTGCATTCTTTGCCAGTCTTCTACACTACCCATAATGTGTGTGTGTGTGTGTGAGTGTGTGTGTGTGTTTTTCCCAGTTCTTCTAAAACCTATCCTATCCCTAAGTATCCATCCAGTAATTTGCCTGACACTAATGTGGATCTCACTGGTCCACAATTTCCAGGATTCTCCTCTTCTCACCATTCTCCAGGATCTCACCTATGGCTAGAGAGGACATAAAGATATTGGTCAAGGCCCCAAAAATCTCTTGCCTCTCTGAATAACCTGGTCTATCTCCCATCAAGTGCTGGGGACCTACCCACCTTAATATTCTTCAAGAGACCGAACAGTCCTCCTTCTTTATCTCAAAATGCCCCAGCAAACTGGCAGACTCCACACTGCTCTCTCTATCCTCGATGTTCAAAAGTTTAAAATTCGATGTAGCTTTATCATCAAAGTACATATATGGCACCATACACAACCGTGAGATTTGTTTTCTTGTGCGCAAACTTTGTAAATCCAAGAAACATAATAGAATCAATGATACAGCACACCCAACAGGACAGACAAACAACCAATGTGCAAAAGACAAAAGATAATAAATAGATAGATAGACAGATAGATAGATAGATAGATAGATAGATAAATAAGCAAGCAAGCATGACTATCAAAAACATGAGATGAAGAGTCCTTGAAAGTGAGTCCACAGCTCTGAGAACAGTTTAGTGATGGGGCGAGTGAAGTAATGCTCACAGCTTCAAGAGCCTGAAGGTACGGGTTAATAACAGTTCCTGGTGTGGGTCCGGAGGGCCATATACCATCTTCCTGATGGCAGCAATGAGAAGCAAGCATGGCCAGGGTGGTGGGATCATTAATGATGAATGCTGCTTCCTTACAGCAGTACTCCAGTTAGATGTGCTCAATGGAGGGGAGTGCTTTACTCGTGATGAACTGGACCATATCCATTACTTTTTGCAGGATTTTTTGTTCTTGAGCATTGGTGTTTCCATACCAGGCCATGATACAGATATACTCTCCACCACAGACCTATAGATATTTGGCAAAATTTTTGATATCATGTCGAGCCTGCACAAACTTCTAATGCAATAGAGGCACTGCCATAATTTGTAATTGCACTAGGCCCAGGCCAGATACTCTGAAATGATAAGACAAGAATTTAAAGTTCCTCCTCTCCTCCTCTGATCTCCTGATGAGGTCTGGCTCATGGTCCCCCAGTTTCCTCCTCCTAAAGTCAATATTCAGCACCTTAACCTTGCTGACTTTGAGTGAGATGTTGTTGTTGTGGCACCACCCAGTCAGATTTTCCATCTCCCTCTTATATGCTGATTTGTCACCATCTTTGATCTGGCCAATAATAGTGATGTCCTCATCCATCTTGAATATGGCATTGGAGCTGTGCTTAGCCACACAGTCATAATTGTATGGTAAGTAGAGCAGTAGGCAAAGTGCACAGCCATGTGGTGCACCTGTGCTGATGGAGATTGTGGAGGAGATGTTATTGCCAATCCAAACTGACTGGGGTCTACAAGTGAGGAAATCAAGGATCCAATTGCACAAGGAGGTATTGAGGCCAATGTCCTGAAACTTATTGATTGGTTTTGAGGGAATGATGGAATTGAATTTCCAAACTATAATCAATAAAAAGCATACTGATAAATGCATCAGGATATATCATATATCATATGTCCTTCCCTTTAGTAAATACTGGCACAAACCACTCATTTAGGACCTCACCTATATCCTCGCCTTCTAAAGACATGTTCCCTTCTTTATCCTTGGAATGCCTTGTCATCCTACATGGCAAGGACTTTTCATGGTCCCTTCTGGCTTTCTTAATTCTTTTCTTGACTTTTTTTCTGGTTCTTATAATTTTGAAGAGCTATGATTAATTTCAGCTTCCTAAACCTTACATACTTTCCTTTTTCTTCTTGATTAAATTCAATCTCTTTTGAAAGCCAAGGTTCCCTTAGCTTGCCAAACTTGCCCTTTCTTCAGAGTACCTGTCCTGTACTGGTTGTATTTCCATACTATCCATGACCAGGGCCACACTAGTCTTTGACCAGCCGACCATTGAAGAATCCTGAGTGAAGCAAGCCTAGTTGAGCTGAATCCAGAATGAGTCATCATCTGCTAAGTTCATCTAGTGAATGTGTCAGGGCATTTTAATAATCACCAAAAATTTGGAGGGACAAAGGGATCTATTCACAACCTGTACCTAATAAAGATGCCAAAGGGTGTATGTTCGTGGTCCCCTGCCACTGTAGCCATCCTTGTCAAGGCTCAACATGTTGTGCATTCAGAGATGCTCTTTTGCACAACTCTATTGTAACATGTGGTTAGTTAAGTTACTATCAACTTCTTGTCAGCTTGACCATGTCTGGTCATTCTCCCCCTGACCTCTCTCATTAGCAAGGCCTTTTCGCCCACAGAACTCCCGCTAACGGGAAGATTTTTTTTCTCACACCATTTTTGTAAACTCTAGAGACTGTTGCAAGTGAGAATTCCAAGAGTCATGGAGCTATAGAGAAGTACAACACAGAATGAAGCCCTTCAACACTTCTAGTCCATTCCAACCATTTAAACTGCCTACTCTCATCAACCAGCATTGGAAACAGACCCCTCCAG
This sequence comes from Hypanus sabinus, assembly GCF_030144855.1. Classification (NCBI taxonomy): domain Eukaryota; kingdom Metazoa; phylum Chordata; class Chondrichthyes; order Myliobatiformes; family Dasyatidae; genus Hypanus; species Hypanus sabinus. The sequence goes on along the minus strand of NC_082707.1, from coordinate 78,669,900 downwards.
ATCCCTACTATTCATGTACCTATCCAAACTTCACTTAAACATTGAGATCAAACTCACATGCTACACCTGTGCTGACAGCTCATTCTACACTCCCATGAAACTCTGTGAAGAAGTTTCCCCTCATGTTCCCCTTAAACCTTTCAGCTTTCACCCTTAACCCATGATCTCTGATTGTAGTCCCGCCTAACCTCAGTGGAAAAAGCTGGTTTGCATTTGCCCTATCTACACCCCTCATAACTTTGCATAGCTCTATCAAATCTCCTCTCAGTCTTCTACGTTCTAAGGGATATAATCCTAACCTATCCAAACTTTCCTTATAATTCTGATCCTTCAGACCCAGCAACATCTTTGTAAATTTTCTCTATCAATGTGTTTACATCTTTCCTGTAGGTAGGGACCAAAATTGCACACAGTACTCAAATTATACATAATCAATGTCTCATACAACTTCAACATAACATCCCATCTCATATGGCTTTCTGAAGGCCAATGTACCAATAGCTTTCTTCATGACCCTGTCTACCTGTAAGGCCACTTTAGTGAATTACATTCATGTATTCCCAGTGTATTACATTCATGTATTCTACTACATTCCTCAGTGCCCTACCGATCACTTTGTAAGACCCACCCTGGTTGGTCCTACCAAAGTATAAAACTTAACACTTGTCTACATTAAATTCCATCTTCCATTTTTCCAGCTGATGCAAATCGCTCTGCAAGTAATTCTGCAAGTCATGATAGCCTTCCTCACTGTCCAATAAACACTCATTATTGACGTCATCGGCAAATTAAACCAGTTAAACAACATCACCATACAGAACATTTATATTGATAAATACAACAAAGGAACCAGCACTGATCCCTGCGGCACTCCGCTAGTCACAGGCATCCAGTTAGAGAAAGTTAAAAAGTTAAAGTCTGTCCCGAGCCTTTATAGGCTCATCAGGCCAGTGCTTATGCCAGTTTCCTTGGCGTGAAGCGACTGAGAGTGCGAGACTCCCTCTCCCCCCAGGACGCCAGTCTATCGCGAGGTTAACCTCCAGCATTTTGCCGGTACCCGTTTTCAGCTGGGTGGACTGGAGCAATGTGTAGTTAATGCCTTGCTCAAGGATACAACACGTTGCCTCGGCTGGGGCTCCAGTCAGAGCGACAACCCTCGACTACCAATCTCTGGCTTCTCCCACAAAGCCAATGTCTAATCCAATTTACTACCTCATCATGAATGCTGAGCGACTGAACCTTCTTGACCAGTCTCCCATGCACGACCTTGTCAAATGCCTTACCAAAATCCATGTAGACAACATGCACTGCCTTGCCTTCAGCCACTTCCCTAGCAACTTGATTGAAAAATTCAATATGATCGGTTAGGCGTTATCTACCACACATGAAGTTAAATCAGTCCATGTTTATCCAAATACTTATATATCCAGTCCCTTAGAATACCCTACAGTAACTTCCCCACAACTGATGTCAGACTCATTGGCCCATAATTTCCTGGTTTATGTTTAGGGCCTTTTTTAAAATATTGGCTATCTTCCAACCCTCTATTATCTCTCCTGTCTCAAAGGATGTTTTAAATATCTCTGCTAGGGCCCCGGCAATTTCTGCACTTGCCTTCCTTAGGCTCTGATGGATTTATCCACCCTCAGGACAGCAAATGCCCCCTCCTCTGTAATCGGTGCATGGTATGAAGTTGATGTCACTTTGCCTTCCTTCCATACACTCTGTACCTGTCTGCTGACTAAATACAGATGCAAAGAATTAACAAGATCTGCCCCATTCATTTTGGCTCCACACATGGAATACCATTCTGGTCTTCCAGAGGAACAGTTTTGTTGCTTAAAATCCTTTTGCTCTGAACATATCTGTAGACTCCCCTAGTATTCCTCTTCACCTTATCTGAGAGAGCAACTTAATGCCTTCCTTTAGCCTTCCTGATTTCTTTCTTGTATTCTCTTGCATTTCTTGTTCTCCATAAGTGCCTCATTTGTTCTTTCCTGCCTAAACCTGCTGTGCACCTCCTTTTTTTTTTAACCAGGGCTTCAGTATCTCTACACTTGTTATCTTTATCTTTTATTCTGACAGGTTTGTACTCTCAAAATGTCACTTTGGAACGCCTTTCACTTACCAAATACACCTTTGCCAGAAAACAGCCTGTCCCAATCCACATTTGCCAGATCCTTTCTGATAACATTGAAATTGGCCTTGCTCCAATTTAGAATTTCAACCCACGGACCAAACCTATCTTTTTGCATACATACTTAGCAACTAACGGTATTGTGGTCACTGGATGCAAAGTGTTCCCCTACACAAATTTCTGTGAACTGCTCTGTCTCATTTCCTAATAACAGATCTAGATCTCTCATTGGGACTTCTATGTACTGATGCAGGAATTGTTCCTGAACACATTTGACAAACTCTATCCTACCTAGTCTTTTACAATATAGGATTCCCAGTCAATATTTGAAAATTCAAAATCACCTACTATAACAACCTTATGTTTCTTGTAACAATCTGTAATCTCTTTGCAAATTTGTTCCTTTTGTTGGGTGTCTGTAATACAGCCCCATTAACATGGTCATCACTTTCTTATTTCTCATTTCCACCCTTAACAGCTCACTGTTCGAGTTCTCCAGTCTGTCCTGACTGAGTACTACCATGACATTTTCCCCGACTAGTTACACCACCCCTCCTCCTTTAATACCCCCCCTCTTCTCTGTCACACCTAAAACAATGGAACCCTGGAATATTGAGCTGCCAGTCCTGCCCCTCCAGCAGTCAAGTCTCTCTCATGCTACAACATCATAACTCCAGGTGTTGATCCATGCCTGAGCTCTTCCACCTGTCCTACAATGCTTCCTGCATTGAAATATATGCAGATCAGGATGCTAGTCGCACCATACCCAATCTATTGATTCTTGATTTTGTCTGAGATCGTCCAAACATCTGCCTCCACAACCTCTCCACTAACTGTTCTGGCACTCTAGTTCCTATCTAGAGTTTAATCTGCAACTCTAGTTTGAACTCCATTGTGCAGCATTAACAAACATTCCCACTAGTTCCCCTCTAGTTCAGATGCAAACTGTCCCTTCTGTATAGGTCTGACCTTCTGTGGAAGAGAGCCCATTGATCCAAAAATCTTATGCCTTCCTTCCTACTAACTCATTAGCCATGTATTAAACAGTATAATCTTCCTAGTTCTGGCCTCAGTAGCATGTGGCACAGGTAGCAGTCCTGCGATCACAACCCTGGAGGTCCTACCTTTTAACTTATCACCTGACTCCTTGAACTCACATTACAGAACCTCGTCACTCGTCCTACCAATTTCATTAGTACGTACATGGACCGTGACCTCTGGCTGGTCATTTGATGCTGAGGACTCATTTGCAGATGTTCCAGACCCTGGTACCTGGGAGGCAACATTCCATTCCAGAATCTCGTTCTCACCCACAGAACCTCCTGTCCGATCTCCTACCTAACAAATCCGCTACCACCACAGTGTGCCTCTTCTTCCCCTTTCCCTTTTGAGTCACAGAGCCAGGGACCTAACCATTGTGACTTTCTTCCATTAGGCCATCCTGCCCAACAGAATCCAAAGTGATATACCTGTTGTGAGGACGGTGTCCACAGGAGTATGCTACACTGGCCTCTGAACCCCTTTCCCCTTCCTGACCGTCACACAGTTTCCTGTGTCCTGCACCTCTCTATGTGTCCTATCCTCCTGAATGATCAGGAGTTCATTCACTTCCAGCTCCAGCTCCTTGATGCATATCGTTAGAAGCTACAGCTGGATGCGCTTCTTGGAGCTGTTGAGATGCTTAAAGAGATCAGCAGTTTCTGCGATATGCAAGCCACCCAGTCAGGCACCAAAAATCATTCCACAGACTTCGATCATATTTCTTCCCCATTCTGATGATTGGAATGAACAACAACTAAACCTCTTGACCTTGTCCGCATGCTTTTAACTTGCTGCCATATGAATGGCTGGTTAGATATTTGCTCTAATAAGCAGCTGTACTGGTGTATCTAATAAAGTAGGCACTGAGAGTTGTGTAAAGAAGTTCAGTACATTTTCCATTCATTGGTTGAATGAAATAAAAAGGAGTCCTTCACTGCACCGAGGACATTGCCATCTAGATTTACTTGATGAAGCAGCTAAGATCCAGTACAATGTGTTAGAAAAAAACAAACAAGTAAATGTAAAGCATATAAACTGTAGCCAAGAAACGGCATTTTACCAACTTTAAAGTGCTGAGTATATACTGAACCGTGATATAATTAAAGGATTCAGTAATTATCATTAAACTGGCTTCCTTTAAAAAGTTAGTGTTTTCTCTCAATCTGTTGCTAAAACATGATCTGTGTGATTGACAGTGCCATCTGGTTACATGCATTGGAGTCACAACATTACAGTCATTAAGGCATTGGGAAGTTTGTCAGAGCCTTAATGGAGTATTCCCATGGCAATGACAAATGTTGGACAAAGTGTCAGAATGAAGACGAATTTTCCTATGTATACAGTCATGTCATTGCTATGCAGTCCCTATCATGCATTCATTCTTCTTCTCCAAATGGTCCTAAGCTGCTGAGAGTTAGGATCAGACATCCAAATGAGCTCAGGTCTCTTTAGTGTTGATGTGGACTCTGAATAGTCCAATGCCTCAATGTGAATAGATGAATACTATTCGGGATATTTGCAAGGGATAGTGATATTGACCTGACAGTGGCCCAGAGTATGCAATTGTCCAAACAGGCCATATCAGATGGTTCAAGTCAGATGGCGAAATTTAAGAACTGTTTTGTTAATATGCCAAACAAATGAGCCTGAGAGTAATATCCTTACAATGACTACTGTACATCTGAATTTGTAGGGAAATTCATTCCAGAGAAGGGTTTCGAAACAGCTATTGAAGGAGTGAAAAGCATCAGTGTATTGTCAAAGAACATAAACCATTCCACACTCATCAGAATAAGAAGTGAATTCAGCAGGGGTACTCATAGGATAGTAATGTAACTTTGTCATGGAATAATTTGGAAAAATCAGTTTCCACCAACATCTTAATGCTTAATATGTAATAGTCTAAGTGTGCCATTTTACAAATAAACCTCTACCTATTTGAATACATATATGCTGCATCTCAGTTTATTTCTGAAGAGACTAAAAAATAATATTGCTAAATAAAACATCAGAAGAAAATCTTGCTCCTTGTCAAATGATGTCTTGGGATCTATCCTGTATATTCACGTAAGTGGAAGCCAGGGTCTCACTAAAGTAGACAACTCCAGTATTGCAGATCTTCTCAGCACTGCATCAAGTTAGTGACTTAATTATTTTGGTGATGAAAAGCAACACTAATTAATCAAGTGGTAAGAAAGATAGGTTGTCATTCAGTGACCACAAATAATTTCCATGTTTATATTCGAATACTGTAAAATAACATACTGAATGTAAAATAATGTAATGCCACCCATCAATGAACAGTGTTGCAATTTTCTGCAAGGGTTGAAGTTTTATATTCATGGGGATTATTTTATCATGTTACTCAGAAAGGGTAGATGGATAGTAGGAGTGGTTTTCACTCTAAGTTACTCTAGTACATTTCATTCCACGTTCTGAAGTAAAAACAACAAAAAGGGGAGTCATTCTATTTTGACTTGTATCTAATCCTGTGAAATATTCCAGAAATAATTCATTGACAGGTATTAACCACTTTGGAGAGATAACTCTCAATTTTAATGATTAACCAGTTTATGTAAAAATGTAGAATCTGGAGACAGATCATTTGTTATAGCAGTTATTTCCATATTATTTCTGTAATTTTACATTGGGCTCGATTCCAAAAAGTATGGGTTGCTCAATGTCAGAAGCATTAATGATTTAGTGAGAGAATAAACACGCAAGTTACCTTTTTCAAAAGTTACAACATCTGAATAAATGTAGTGTTATTTACATCAAGTTAGGCATTATTATGAAGCTGGAAAGTTGGCAAGAACCATTGGAGCACTCTGTTTGACCTTGTTGCATGATGACAACACTCACAAGAGATTTCATGCATCAGTTGCCCAGCGTTATTTAAAAGGTCACTTCTTATAACTGGTATATGTTTATCTCTAGTATGAATATGAGACAACCATGACTTCTTTTCCCTTGTCTTCCCTGTTCGTTCTTTGTTCTTGTAATACTTAATAAATGGCCAAAAGCACCAAGTTTTATGCCTTATTATTGACTTTCAAAGAAATATCTTAATCAATATCAGAATTGGGTTTTTTTATCACCAGCATGTGTCGTGAAATTTGTTAATTTAGCAGCAGCAGTTCAATACAATACATAATATAGAAGAAAAAAAATAATAATAATAAATAAATAAGTGAATCAATTACAGTATATGTATATTGAATGGATTAAAAATCATGCAAAAACAGAAATAATATATATTAAGAAGTGAAGTAGTGTTCAAGAGTTCAATGTCCATTGGGGAATCGAATGGCAGAGGGGAAAAAGCTGTTCCTGAATCACTGGGTGTGTGCCTTCAGGCTTCTGTACTTCCTGCCTAATGATAACAGTGAGAATAGGGCTTGCTCTTGGTGCTGGAGGTCCTTAATAATTGACGCCGCTACTTGAAGATGTAGCTTGAGTTCTTTGTAAGCTAGTACCCAAGATGGAGCCAACTATATTTACAACCTTCTGCAGCTTCTTTCAGTCCTGTGCAGTAGCCCCCTTTCTTTCCCCCATACCAGACAATGATGCAGCCTGTCAGAATACTCTTCACAGTACATCTATAGAAGTTTGTGAGTGTATTTGTTGACATACCAAATATTTTCAAACTCCTAATGAAGTGTAGTTACTGTCTCGTCTTCTCTATAATTGCATCAATATGTTGGGAGCAGGTTAGATCCTCAGAAATCTTGACACCCAGGAACTTGAAACTGCTAACACTCTCCACTTCTGATCCCTCTATAAGGATTAGTATGTGTTCCTCCGTCTTACCCTTCCTCAAGTCCACAATCAGCTCTTTCATCTTACTGACATTGAGTGCTAGGTTGTTGCTGTGTCACCATTCCACTAGTTGGCATACCTTGCTCCTGTATGCCTTCTTGTCACCATCTGAGATTGTTGTACCATCAGCAAATTTATAGATGGTATTTGAGCTATGCCTAGTCACACAGTCATGGGTATAGAGATAGTAGAGCAGTGGGCTAAGCACACACTCCTGAAGTGCACCGGTGTTGATCGTCAGCAAGGAGGAGATGTTATCACCAATCCACACAGATAGTGGACTTACGGTTAGGAAGTCAAGGATCCAATTGCAGAGGGAGGTACGGAGGCTCAGGTTCTGCGACTTCTCAATCAGGATTGTGGGACTGACAGTATTAAAAACTGAGCTATAGCCAATGAACAGCATCCTGACAAAGATCTTTGTGTTATCCAGGTGGTCTAAAGCCATGAGAAGAGCCATTGAGATTGCATCTGCCGTTGACCTATTGTGGTGATAGCACATTGCAATGAGTCCAGGTCCTTGCTGAGGCAGGAGTTCAGTCTAGTCATGACCAACCTCTCAAAGCATTTCATCACTGTCGATGTGAGTGCTACCGGGCGATAGTCATTAAGGCAGCCCACATTATTCTTCTAAGACACTGGTATAATTGTTGCCTTTTGAAGCTGCTATCCATAGCAGTGAGAGGTTGAAAATGTCCCTGAATGCTCCCACCAATTGTTTTCAGAGTCTTACCAGGTACTCCATTGGGACCTTCTGCCTTGCAAGGGTTCACTCTCTTTAAAGACAGACTAACATTGGCCTCTGAGACAGAGATCACAAGGTTATCAGGTGAAGCAGGGATCCTCACAGATGTAGCTATATTCTCCCTTTCAAAGCAGGCATATCACCAGATCCAATCATAATAAATGCAGTCGAATTTGTGATGAGAAATAAACTGATGCCATGGAGGACTTGCAGTTCAGTACTTTACTTTCATATTTTTAAAGAGGTTTCCGGAAATATTATCATACATGTAGGCTATTCGAAAGAATTGGTTGGCAGTTGAAAACTTCAGACATTCATATCAAATTTTTTCAAAGAAGCATTTGGCAATGTCTTTGGCAAGGGAGCCAGTGGTGAAGGAGTTAGAAAGTGGAACTGATGAAAAAAAGAGGGTGACTATGAGGAGATTTGGAAAGATGGAATTGGGCTTTCCATCTCTAAGATTTGGTAGTATTGTGGGTGCAACATTTGGTGTAGATTGCGGAAAGAAACATGCTTGCGAATAAAAATATTACTTTCAATACAAGTCATGGGTGTTCTGCACAAAAGGAAGGGGCTTAGTGAGATCACAGAAGAACTATTAAAGCATAACATTTACGTTAATATCAACTACAGGGAGAGAATGAGTGAGAGAGAGACTTAAGAGAATAGCTCAGGAGGTGTAAGGGAGAGAGAGGTAGAAATAAGATTTTTAGCAGCGTGATCAAGAAACACAGAGTGCAAGTTAACTTGCTTCATTTCTAATATTCAAAGGTTTCCGGGATCTTTAGATCACCAAATCAAAATACAGATCTATTTTGTAGACTTTCAGGTTAACTCAGCAAATATCAAACATGCATTAACATTAGCACTGTGTAGAACTAAGGTTGCCTTACTATATATTTGTGGAATTTGGCATTTAATTTTACATTAGAACACACTCCTGTAGTTCCCAGCAACTGATTGGGGGAACACTAGTAGAGGTCAGTAAATTGATTTTGTGCTATTTGCACAGGGATATGGTTTGAATCTCCACTTGGTAGTGGAAGGAAAGAAATATCAGTAAATAGAAAAAAATATATTCAGCTTCATGTGCTACTCCCCTGAAATGCATCAGATATAAAGCTGTTCTGTGTGACTGTAGTCAAAAACACAGAGGGCTGAATAAATAAAACTCTAATGACCTGATCAAACTAAATTTGGGCTTTAAAACAGAGTTCATTGGTTATTTTTGAATTCATTCATGGGAGATTGGCTTTGCTGGCGAGTTTCAGTATTTATTGACCAAACTAAGGACAACTGACTGTCTGAATTCACAAAAAGCCCAGCTTGGGACTTTGGATTAAATGGATTTTTCAAATAAAGTTCGTAATTATTATAAAGAACTGTTTTTTTATTGTTGAGCAGCAAGTTTAGTTTTGTCTTTCATATCTCTAGAACATTCCCTCACAAATCTGAGGATTATCAGGGCAGCAACGTAAAATAAACCCCACTCTATCTTGCTCCTTTATGATTACAGTTTAAGGAAAGTGGTCCATTGTTCTCATAGGAACTTAACCTGTTAATTTTATGGTGTAAAATAATTTTATCATTAAAATGTAACATTTTAGTCACCTAGTGAAAATGTGTGTCAAGTTTGTTGAAAGGCAACAGGAAATTAGAGGGTTGTTGGTTTATTGACTAAACTAGAGATCTTTATCTAATCTTTTTTTAGAATTTGAACATGGTAATAAAGAAGATGTTATCTGAGAAGACGATCCGTTGACCGCGATCAACAAGGTAAGATAAAATAATTTTTAAACAAACAAGTGATTACTCCTTGTTTATTATTTATTTGGAATATATTGTTACATTTGCATTTCCAAATATCAGTTGAGTTTTAGAGTTTTCTAGTTAAAAACTATTGGATGACACTATTGCTCAGAAAGTTGATGAATGAGTCACCCACAATGTCCACTGGTATTACCTGACTCATAGTTTCAGAAAGCACATAGGAGCAAAAGATCACCATGCTGAGACTTTTGCCAGCACCCACACCCATTGATCATTATGCCCTAATTTTGCCTTTGATGTGCCTTACTGTTACAGGCATGATATCACCTTAATCCAACTTGTGGTTGGTTAGGGTATTTTTGAGAATGTCATGTGACAATACTTTTCCAGTTAGGTCATATGTACTTTAGTATCCTAAGCCTTCACATATTTCTTAATCAAAGGTATGAAATTAAGAGACAGCAAAGAACATAGTGACACATTGGCATCTGCAGAACCTCTGGTGGTTATGATTGCGCAAAACATTCCCCCATCTTTCATTGACCTGGAGATAAACACACTTCATATCTTCTCAGTGCAATGTTCTTCATCTATCTGTATCCCTGGAAAATTAAATTATTGTCATAGTGAATATTTATCCTTCTAGAGCCCATATCCCTTTAGATAATTAAAACACTGACCTCTCTGAAGAACCAGGACAATTCATGGTGTTTGGATGGAGAAAGACAAATATACCAGGTAACAAAGATGGGGAAATCCAAATATTCTACACATATATTAACTTCCCAGAATAATTGTATAATCTTTGATTTAAAACAACTATTATAAAATCCGTACTTTAATTAGCATTGTCCATAACAAACATGCTACTGCTAATAACCAGATGAGATTCAGCAGATGCTTGAAATCCAGAGCAACACACACAAAATGCTGGAGGAACTCAACAGATCAGGCTTCATCCATGAAAATGAATAAACAGTCAATGTTTCAGGCTGAGATCTTGACTGTTTATTCCTTTCCATAGATGCTGCCTGATCTGCTGAGCTCCTCCAACATTTTGTGTGTGTTACTATAGCTAATAAAGCTTTAGCTAAACTACACTGAAGAAAACTTTGACCTTGTGATCTATGATCACACAAAGCTCAGTGTCCAGAAAAGATTTTAACTTAATGAAAGGAGCTTGTTTGCTATAGTATCTGTAATCTTCTTTAATAAAAATCTGATTATGTGTATTTGTTTGCCCTGAGTCCTATATACATTCAGTGTGTCTGCACATAGAGATAGTTGCTTTATGCCTTTATCAGTGGCTGCATCTTTGATAAATAACTTCTTGTCACAGTCTGCAGGTTCTTGGAGAGTTATATTATAAGATATCTTCAAACTATGTTCAAGATGGCAACATAAAATGTTTTTGAGCAGCACAGACACCAACAGCTTCCTCCTGTGATGTAACTTTTCTGTGAGTTTGATAACTTACTTTATTATGAAACTAATTTCAGGCACTTTCACTGGGTAAAAATTGCCTTTGCATGCATGCTGGAGGATTTGTCATGATACATAGTTCTAGAGAAAGCCTACCATCTCCTCATCAAAAACAAAAAAGGAAATGCAGGGAATTCAGCAAGTCAGACAGATTTTGTGGAAAGAAAAACAGTGCTAAGGATTCAGATCATTAACCATCTGTGAAATAAGCTGAAATGTTATCTCTGAGTCTCTTTCCGCAGGTTTCCCTGGTCCTAAACTCATCTCTGGAGCATCTGGAAGATAAATCTACCTATGTTAGACTTCTGTTTATTGAGTACAACTCCAACTTCAATACTATAATTCTGAACAAACTTGTCTCCAAACTCCTCAAACTGGGACTCAATGCCTCCCCTTAAAACTGGATCCTTCACGTCTTGACTATCAAACTGAAGTCATTAAGGATGAACAGCAATGCCTGCACCATGATTATCCTCAATGCTAGTGCCCAGCATCTTCAGCTTCCTATTCTACTCCCTATACACTCATGACTGCATTACCAGATTCTGCTCTAACTCCATGACATGTTTGCAGATGTTACCACCATGATGAGCTGAATCTCAAATAGCAATGAGTCAGTATATAAGAAGGAAAAAGAGCCTAATAGCTTGGTGTCATGATACAACATTTTTCCTCAAGTCAGAGCTCTGGCCATTAACTTCAAGAAGAGGTGTTGTGCATGTGTTCCTGATTATATCAGTGGTGTTGAAATCAGAATGGCTGAGAGTCTGTTTTGGTCCAACCTTGTAAGATGCCATGACCAAGAAGGTGCATCAGCACCTCAACTTCCTCAGGAGTCTAAAAATGTCTAACACACACACTTCAACCATCACCAATTTTTATAGATACATTAAAGAAGGCATCCTAACTGAGTGCATCATGGCTTAGTGTAGTAACTGCTCAGCCTGAAACCACAAGAAACTGCAGGCAGTTGTGGCACAGCTGCACACATCCTGGAAAACCAACCTCTCCTCCATAGACTCTGTCTACACTTTTTGCTGCCTTGGTAAAGCAGTCAAGATGATCAAAGACTCCACCTATCAAAGACAGTCGCTTGTCTCCCCCTCCCATGGGACAGAAGATACAAAAGCTTGAAAACACATATTAACAGACAGAAGGACAGCTTCTGCCCCTCTGTTGAACTACTGAATGGTCCCCTCATAGGAAAACCTTGCATTCTTCCTTATTATGTCCTTGCAGCTTATTGGCTGTCTGGGCTGCACATGTTCTGCTGAGGTATTTTGTTATTGTCTTTCTCTTGCACTTCCTCCATATACTGAGCTGGTGAAAGGACCTGTATGGATGACATACAAGTCAAAGTCAAAGTCAAAGTGGTGTGCTACACACAGCGCTGGAATAACGACTTGCAGATGGTGAGTTACAGTTGCGTAAAAGATTTATTCAAACTTCGTGGCCTCGCTTTTAAGCTTTCCCACTTCCGCCTTCCCCAGGCAGGAATGCTGTAGGGGGCGCATATTCACAGTCCCTTACCATGCGCGGGCTTTTCCCCTTGCTAGTGGTGAAGGCCTGGTGCCCTTTTTGGGGCTGGCCTCTCTGCCAGTGCGTGCCATTTTGTGAGCCGGTTCGAGTGCGCTGGAAAGTGGGTCACCACAAAACCCCCGCCCCAGACCCGGTGATACACCCCCCAATGTCCACAGTCTGGGACTATGTTTGGGAGGTCTGCCTCTGCGCTGCGGTGCCAGAGCCCCAACCGGCTGCGCCAAGTCCACGTGAGCTGGTTTGAGTCGGTCCACCATGAAAACCTCCTCTTTCCCCCCAGTGTCCAGCACGAACATGGACCCGTTGTTCCTGATCACCTTAAACGGCCCCTCGTAGGGCTGCTGTAGCGGTGCCCGATGTCCGCCCGGGCGTACAAAAACTAACTTACAGTTCTGCAGGTCTTTGGGTATGCAGGTCAGGCTCTGTCCATGCTGTGAAGTGAGTATGGGGACCAGGTTACTGAGCCTCTCACATAGTCTGTCCAGGACTGCTGCGGGTTCTTCCTCCTGCCCCCTTGGGGCTGGTATGAACTCTCCCGGGTCAGCCAGGGGTGCGCCGTACATCAACTCAGCCGACGAAGTATGCAGATCCTCTTTGGGTGCCGTGCGGATTCTGAGCAGGACCCAGGGAAGCTTATCCACCCAGTTAGGTCCTTTCAGGTGGGCCATGAGAGCCGACTTCAGGTGACGGTGGAAACGCTCCACTACTCCGTTCGATTGTGGGTGGTAGGTAGTTGTGTGTTGTAGCTGTGTTCCCAAAAAGCTGGCCATAGCTGACCATAGGCTGGAGGTGAACTGGGCACCTCTGTCAGAGGTAATGTGGGCCACTACATCAAAGTGAGATACCCAGGTGGCGATCAGTGCTCGGGCATAGGATTCGGAGGTGGTGTCGGTGAGTGGGACTGCCTCTGGCCATCTTGTGAACTGGTCCACGATAGGCAGGAGGTGCCGCGCTCCTTGGAACATGGGCAGGGGGCCCACGGTATCCACATGAATGTGGTCAAAACGCCGGCAAGTGGAGTGGAACTGCTGCGGCAGGGCTTTGGTGTGCCGCTGCACCTTGGCTGTTTGGCACTGCATGCACGTTTTGGCCCATTCACTGACCTGCTTGCGGAGTCCATGCCAAACAAACTTGTTGGAGTCCATCTGGATGGTTGTCCTGATGAAGGGGTGCGCTAAGTTGTGAATGAAGTCGAAAACTCGCCGCCGCCAGGTTGCTGGGACGATGGGGCAAGGTTGGCCGGTGGCTACGTCACACAGTAGGGTCCTCTCAGCTGGGTCTACGGGGAAGTTGTGGAGCTGCAAACCGGAGATTGCAGTTCTGTAACTAAGGATCTCATCGTCTGCCTGCTGCACCTCTGCCAGCGCTTCATAGTCCATCCCCTGGGACAGGGCCTGGATGGTAGGCCTGGATAGTGCAACCACCACAACATTGTCCTTTCCCGAGACATGCCAGATGTCCGTCATGTATTCGGAGATGTAGGACAGATGTCGCTGCTGGCGGGACGATCAGGGATCGGTTGCTTTCGTGAACGCAAAGGTAAGCGGTTTGTGGTCCGTGAACGTGGTGAAGGGCCTACTTTCCAAGAAGTACCTGAAATGCCGGATTGCCAGGTATAATACCAACGGCTCCTGGTCGAAAGCACTGTATTTGAGTTCGGGTGGTCATAGGTGTTTGCTGAAGAATGCCAGGGGTTGCCAGCGACCCTCGATGAGTTGTTCCAGCACCCCACCGTCTGCCGTGTTAGATGCGTCCACTGTGAGGGCGGTAGGAACGTCTGTTCTGGGGTGCACTAGCATCGTGGTGTTTGCCAAGGCTTCTTTGGTTTTAACGAAAGCGGCTGTGGCCTCTTCGTCCCAAGTCATGTCCTTGCCCTTACCCGACATCAGGGTGAACAGGGGGCGCATGATTCAGGCTGCTGAGGGGAGGAAGCGGTGGTAGAAATTCACTGTACCCACAAATTCCTGCAGGCCTTTGAGTGTGTTGGGTCAAGGGAAGTGGTGGACCGCGTCTACCTTGGCGGGCAGAGGGGTTGCCCTGTCTTTAGTAATCCTGCAGCCCAGGAAGTCGATGGTGTCGAGTCCGAACTGGCATTTGGCCGGGTTGATTGTTAGGCCGTATTCACTCAGCCGGGCGTAGAGTTGACGGAGGTAGGACAGATGCTCCTGACGACTACTGCTGGGTGTGAGGATGTCGTACAAATAGATGAACGCAAAGTCCAGGTCGTGTCCCACCGCGTCCATGAGAGACTGGAATGTCTGTGCGGCAATCTTTAGGCCGAACGACATTCGGAGGAATTCGAAAAGGCTGAACAGAGTGATGAGTGCTGTTTTGGGGATGTCACCCGGATGCATCGGGATTTGACGGTATCCCCAGATGAGGTCTACCTTGGAGAAGACCCGTGCGCCATGCAGGTTTGCTGCAGTAGTCGCCGCATGGACTCCAGCCCCCTGATGCTTTGGGCACCTTGTGCAGGGGGGAGGCCCATGGGCTGACTGACCGCCATATGATCCCCAATTCCTCCATCCTCTTGAACTCCTCCTTCGCCAGGCGGAGCTTGTCCAGGGGAAGCCTTCAAGCACAGGCGTGGAGGGGTGGTCCCTGGGTCGGGATGTGGTGCTGTACTCCATGTCTGGGCATGGCTGCCGTTAACTGCGGTGCCAGAACTGATGGGAAGTCCACCAGGACTCTGGTGAATTCATTGTCGGACAGCGTGATGGAGTCCAGGTGTGGGGCTGGCAACTTGGCTTCATCCAGGGAGAATGTTTGAAAAGTCTCGGCGTGGACTATCTCTTCCCCTGCAAGTCGACCAGCAGGCTGTGAGCTCACAGAAAATCCACCCCCAGGAGTGGTTGGGCCACGGCGGCCATTGTTAAGTCCCACGTGGTGTGGCTGGAGCCAAACTGTAGCCGCACCATACGGGTGCCATAGGTCCGTATTGCGCTGCCATTTGCGGCCCTCGGGTGGGTCCCGGTTCTCTGTTGCGGGTGTCGTAACTTGTCGAAGGTAAGACGCTGATCTCAGCTCCAGTGTCGACCAAAAAGCGGCGTCCCAACTGTTTGTCCCAGACATACAGTAGGCTATCCTGATGGCCAGCCGCCATAGCCATCAGCAGCGGCTGGGCCCTGGTGTTTCCCGGGAACTTGCAGGGCGGGCTACAGCGGCGGGCTTCTGTGCCCTACTGCTGGTGTTAGAAGCACCATTGTTCATTGGCATCCGCACTCCTGCCTCTGGGTTTTGTAGGCTCTGCTGCCGGGCCTGGTTTGGTCTGCTGTTGGGCAAGTGGCCTGGTGATCTGTGTGACGGATGCCCCACTCTCTTTCTTGGCTTTCCACAGCACATCTGCCTGGGCTGCCACCTTCCAGGGGTCGCTGAAATCCGTGTCGGACAACAGCAGGCACATATCCTCGGGCAGCTGCTCTAGGAACACCTGCTCAAACATGAGGCAGGGCTTGTGTCCTTCAGCCAGGGCCAGCATCTCATTCATTAATGCTGACGGCAGCCTGTCCCCCAAACCATCCAGGTGCAGTAAGCGGGCAGCTCGCTCGCGCCGTGAGAGTCCAAAAGTCCTTATGAGCAGGGCTTTGAATTCTGTGTATTTGCCGTCCTCTGGGGGCGACTGTATGAACTCCTCAACCTGGGAGGCTGTCTCCTGATCGAGGGAGCTCACCACGTAGTAGTAACGTGTGGAATCCGAGGTTATCTGCCGAATGTGGAATTGGGCTTCTGCTTGTTGGAACCATAGGTGAGGTCGCAGTGTCCAGAAGCTTGGCAGTTTTAACGAAGCTGCATGAACAGATGCGGCGTCGTTCATCTTCGGTCCAAATATCGTTTAGGCAGTCGGGGTCACCAATTGTAGCAGTGTGCTACCCACAGCGCTGGAATAACGACACGCAGACAGTGAGTTGCAGTTGCGTAAAAGATTTATTCAAACTTCGTGGCCTCGCTTTTAAGCCTTCCTGATTCCGCCCTCCCCGGGCGGGAATGCTGTAGCGGGCGCATATTCACAGGCCCTTCCCACACACGGGCTTTTCCCCTTGCTGGTGAAGAAGGCCTGGTGCCCTTTTTGGGGCCGGCCTCTCTGCCGGCGCGCGCCATCTTGTGAGCCAGTTCAAGTGCACTGGAAAGTGGGTCACCACAGGTTTTCCTTGAACCTCAGCACATGCGACAAATTGACTGATTTAATGATTGTTTCCAAATTCTTGATTTCTTAACCTTCAAATTCCCAACATCTGTTCATGTCTTCCTTCTATGCCACATCCAAAAATTAATTCCATTAACTTCAAAGGAATGAAATTTTAAAAGCAGAATGGAACACACAGCTGCTATCACACAGGTATTTTAGCTGGTTAAACGTTCATATATATTTCATATGTATTTCTTTCTCATTCTGTTAACACCTATTTCAATGCAGTACTTAGAGGCCACAGACATTTGCCCAAAGAACATTCTGTGGAATGGCTGTGTGGTTAAACATTGGCTTCACACCTCTTACTTTCAAATTTTAACTTCAGCTGTGGCTACCACTCTCATCTCTGTTCTAGTCATGAATATAGGAGCCAAGTCAGATACTTGCATTTGTGCCACAAAATTAGCCTTACTCCCTGCAAACACTGGGAGTTCCTTTTGAAAAACAAACCAACTAATCAGCTTTCACCATCTTTTCAAGAAGTATTCCAATTAATAACAACTTGATCCTTTAATGTGTTTAAATCTTTCCATTAATCTTGCCTACTTTTGTCAATGGGTAACTTCAATCTGCTGAAATTATAGAATCAGAAAATATTAATGATCCAGAAGGAGACCATTCAATCCATCTATAATCTATGTTATCTGATAAACAGTTTACAAGCCTAATCCCATCTCTCAGTATTTGGTCTGTCGTCCTACAACTCACAATCCTTCAAATAACATTAAGAGCACTTTTAAGCATGATGAATGATTTGTCAAAAGTACTTGTTCTTGACAATATTGCCCTGAAGGTGAGAACACCTCTTACAAACAAGAGAAAATCTGCAGATTCTGGAAATCCAAACAACACATACAAAATATTGGAGGAACTCAGCAGGCCAGGCAGCATCTATGGCAAAAAGTACAGTCGAAGTTTCGGGCCTAGACTCTACAGCAGGACACTCTACTCTTAATTCCTTCCACTGATTGGAAGGAAATCTACACTTCTTGAAATATCTGCTGACAACACTAGAATATTGCAATAACTCTATCCATGCCCTTTATAATGCCCTCAAGCCTTCCTTCAGCCTCCCATTTTTCAAAGAAAATAGCTCAACATACAATATTCACAATTTCCATCTGGCAAACATTTTCAAGTTGTATTTTAATATTTGTTTATTTATCCTGTATTCTCTCCACAGAAATTAAGGTTTTGCTGGACTATGATGATAGAAATTCAATAACATTCAAATAGTTACTTGGCTTTTACTGTGTATTGTTTCAACATAACTTCACTGCTCTTTTATTCCATGTCATTGGAAAAAGGGATGAAAGTGATCAGAAAAACATACTTTTTATAAGATTTGTACTTTTTAAAAACTCATGTATTTTTCACTATCTGTGGTGGTTCATTCCCATTCACTGGCAGAAAGCGATAGAGCAGATAAACTAATGGTTTATCACCTTTAACACCTAGGCAGCAACTATGGAAAAGAGTAAACAGACAATGTACCAGACCCTTCATCAGGACTAGAAAATAGAAATTGAAGGGTCTCACACAGCAAACACGAGGAATCTGCAGATGCTGGAAATTCAAACAACAACACACACAAAATGCTGGTGGAACGCAGCAGGCCAGGCAGCATCCATAGGGGTGAAGCGCTGTCAATGTTTCGGGCCAAGACCCTTCATCAGGATTGAAGGGTCTTGTTAGTTTGCTTAGACCTGTTTGTAACCAGGTAACTGTTGAGTATCATTTTTATTGTTAAAATGCACTTATGTATTCACCTTGCTAATGCTAAAATAGCTGCCTGTGCCTTTAAGAGAAAATGGTGATGTCACTTTGCATGACTGGAGTAGAATGAAGAGTTGCCATGTTCTAGAAAGGACGACGTTCGGATACTTTTCCCAGGTTTGATGGGGAAAGGAGAATAATATTTGATAATCTCCATGTAAGTTCGTTTATACTTGTTTGTAAATCTAGAAAATCAGTAATTTGATGTGTTTTACATGTGGACGCTTTAGATTTTCACGAGTAAATTGATCAGCGCTGAATAGCTTGACTGTGAACTAATTGGCCTACTAGATAAGTCTTTTTAGTAATTCAACTACAAGGCAATATATTGTAAAAGTTTATTTGTCTTTCTTTATTGTTCCATGACCGAATGTGAATGTAACAGAGTAATGTGAATATGTTAATTTCTGCTCACGTACCGTGAGCGAGGAGAACTCATTTCAAGGTGTAGCCTATATGTGTTCGGAAGTTAAGCACGTGCATGCCAAATGTGAGTATACCTCTTAGTTGAGATGAGATATATTTATTCATATTTTTGATGCTGTGTATAAGGTACAGGGTTGGTGGGACTCTAATGTAGCTTGTATTGTTTTATTTAGAATTGCTACTACCGTATTGGTTTTGTATCTTTTGGTTTAGTTTTCATACTGCATATGTAACAAGGGTGTGGTCAGAAGTTAAACTGAGATTGTGATGGCGGGAACTGTTTTTTTAAAATGCAATTTGTCGTTTTTATTTTGATGCACTCTTTCTGCAATAAAACATCTAAAACAAATAAAGGAATTTAAGACTCAAAAAAGTATTTGTTGTCCTGTGTGTGTATTTTTCCTCAGGCTACAAAATGTATGTTTGTTTGTACTGTACTCTAAAATAGACACACATAGAATTAAGACTGCTCGTCATTATTGACTCCTGAATGAACCCTCAGAAAATGAACAGAGCTCCAACAGCGATCATAAGCCTGCTTTGCACCTCCTTGATTTTCTTCTGTCCTGACAAAATGGTGTTAAATATTTCAGTAATTAACTAAGAGTAGGTAAAAATTATAGTTTCTTCAATGTCTACCACATTCAGATAAAAATGTTTTTTTATCTGAATTTGCTACAGTTTTAAATTAAAGGTTAGCTGTGCTTTTTTAAATAATCTATTCATTCTTTCTACCGGAATCACAAATGCTTTATGAGTGCCAAGGATGACATGCTTTCTTATCTAAGCCTAATTAATTCAATTTTGACACCATCCAGCTGATCGTGGATATTTGAGTTTCTCTGAGCAATTTGAAATAGCAATATTGGTTTATTATTGTTACATGTAACAGGATACAGTCAAAGATCCTCAGTTTAGTCCTAAGTCAAATTTGGTTTTAAAAATTCAATTGCCTTCTTCAGTGTTTAATTACAAGCAAAATCATGAGTGTCAATTTGATCTCAAAACCTAAAGGCAATGAAAAGCTATACCATCGGTTAATTTTTTTCAAAGAAGATTTGTTCCCATTACTCTGTCCAGCTGAGAATCTACAAAGAGTTTCCTTACCAGTGAATTAATGTGTGACCTCAAAAATTGCTTTTCAGTGTCTATACAGCAAAACGTCATGGAAACTTTATTGAACGAAATAGAAAAAAATTCTTCTGAGAGTAACTTAATGAGAATTTGAAATTGAGAGGGTTTAAACTAGATGTCATTCCTCTGTGGTTTCTACCAAACTCCCACAGAAGTGAAAGGCAGACATTGGGGAATTCCCAGGGAAATTATGGAGAGGATATTTGGGGGTGTCTTTTTCTGAATCTGCACTGCCATTGAAACTGAATTACCTGTGACTGACTGTGCTCTGTGGTTTTATACATCCTTGACAAATGCATGCCTCCTTACTGCAACAGTGTTGAAATTAAGGTGACCCCAATTCTATTGCCCGTTATGATCAGCTTTGTGCATGACACCAAAATGTGATTGGGCTGAAATGAGATAACCGATGGATGATGTGTCCATAAGGGAGTTTAAGTTGCCAGCCGTTAATTCACTACGTCCTAAACACCTATACACATTCAGCCAAATTCCGAATTCTGAGAGTAAAAATGTTGCCACGTCCAAACTCCCATGCTACTGCAGAGAATACCACAGGAACCAGCAAAAGTGTATTGACAAGCTGAGGGGTGAGACTAGATGCACTTAGCATCTTATTCTCCACTCCACACTAGAGTTGGTTGGTCTAATATCAGAAACTCCATTCTTCCAAGCAAACATTTAAAGTTTTAGGTTGTTTGTATCTAAAAGTGCCAGTAGACATTTATTTTAAAAATAAAACGATATGATGCATTTCTGATAAAGGATCATAGATCTGAAACATTCACTGGCTTTCCACAGAAGCTGCTTAACCTATTGAGTATTTCCAGTGTTTTCTGTTTTGTTTAAATATTTATGACATATTAGTTTGATATCTTAAATTACTTGTTAGTAGTGTAAGTTTTTTTTAAGTTAAATGTATACTTTCCTTTATAAAATAATTTTACTGATAGGAACCAAAGAGGCAATATTTTCATCCAGAGTGAGGTCTATATGTGGAATGAACTGCCAGAGGACATGGTTGAGGCAGGAACTATACAATAACAACACTTAAAACACACTTGAGCTGGTATATGGATAGGAAAGACTTAGATGAATGTGGGCCAAATGTTAGCAAATGCGACCAGTGTAGATGGGGAATCTTGGTCAGCATGGGACAGTTGGGCCAAAAGGTCTGTTTCCTTTCTGAGGAAATTCTGAGATTTATGTGATTATTGCTGTGGATTGCAGTTTATTTTGGCCTCCTTCTGTGTTTTTGTTCTTGTTGCTGATTCACGAGTTTGAGGATTGGGGGTTTGATGTCGTTGCTGTTTTCTGGGTGAGTGGTGCGAGAGAGGGGTCGGGTGTTAGGGTCTGATGTCCTTGTTGCTGTTTTCTGGGTGAGTGGCGCGAGAGAGGGGTTGGGGGTTAGGATCTGATGTCCTTGTTGCTGTTTTCTGGGTGAGTGGTGCGAGAGAGCGGTCGGGTGTTAGGGTCTGATGTCCTTGTTGCTGTTTTCTGGGTGAGTGGTGCGAGAGAGGGGTCGGGGGTTTAGGGTCTGATGTTCTTGTTGGTGTTTTTCTGTGTGGGGGATCTGTTAGTTTTTTGTGCAAAGGAGAGGTTGAGGGGGTTTGTGAGGTTTTTTTTGGGGGGGGTGCTTTGGTGTCTTTTCTTTCAACAACTTCCATGATTTTTCTGTGTTTCATGACTACCTACAGAAGACAAATCTGAGAGTTGTATTCTGCAAGCATAATTTGATAATAAGATGGTCTTTGAACCTTTAAAGGCAAGGTGGACTGTTTTGCAGACTGTTAAAAGGTGGAAAGAACCCAAGCGGTATTGTCTCTGCTCCACTTTGAAACAATACCATAGAATCTTTCAAGTCCCTATAAGACTGTCTAGGACAGCAGCATAAAAGCTCATTTGGAAGACAGCACCTTCCAACTAGGATGCAGTCCCCAATACTTAGTTCGAAGCAAGTGGCTGGAGTAGGACTTTGTTCACACCGTTTTAGCTAAGAATAGAATGCCACCGCTGAGCTGAGTCTAGAAATCAACAACATTTAAATAAGAGAAAATATTAAGTTGTGAATTATCTACCCTATAGAGATGCCACAATCCAAGATGGCGTTGCGACGCAGCTTGCAGCGGCCACTCCGGAGCTGATTATCTGTTATTTGTGAAGCAGGGTGCCGTGCGTAATCATAATCGGTTGAAAACGGACGTGGGAGCACGGAGGAACATCTGGAAATCTCCAGGAAGACCTTCTTCGTTGCTGTTGCTGCTGTGAGGTCCGGTTCTCTGCCGGGAAGAACAGGCCCCCAGTCCTCGGGATCACTTTGCCGATGGCCGTTGGCGAGGCCGTCTTAATACAGTCGGCAGAGGATGGTGCTCGGAGAAGCTGTGCCGGAGGGGATGGTCGGAGGTTCGACGGACTCTAAGTCCACTGCGGTCAGGTCGCTTTCACTGTGTCCTACGTCTGCGAGGCTGCGTTCGACAGAGCTTTCACTGTGTGCTGCGTCTGTGAGGCTGAGTTGGGCAGCGCCAGGGTAGTCCATAGCAGGGGTATTCCCTTCTGCTGCCGGCGTAGGATGACGAGTCAAATTGGGACCCTGAGGACTTGTGGAATCTGTGTGGTGCTTTCTTTCGAACTTATAGTCTTTTAACATCTTTGGACTATTTTTACTGTGCCCATGGTCTGTTTTTTTTATCAATTATGCTATTGTTTGCACTGTTGTAACTATATGTTGTAACTATGTGGTTTTGTGCAGGTCTTGTAACTTTAGTTTTTGGTCTTGTTTGTCTGGTGGAATTGGAGCTCCTTTCCGGGGAACACGCTAAGATGCTAGCGCGATATTAATACGCAGCAGCCTGTCTGAATTCTGGATTAGGGATTGCCAAACTTTATGTGGATTTTCTGGTGTAGTCTGTTTTGTCATGTGCTTTTGTGATATCATTCTGGGGGAACGTTGTCTCATTGTTTAACTGCATTGCGTTTGTGGTTTCTAAATGACAATAAACTGAATCTGAACCTGATTTGCAATGAAGTAGTGCTTGGAGGTGTTACTTTCTTTTGTACTGCTCTGGCAGTACAAAAGTAGCAAAATAAAAGGTGCTACTTTTTAAATTTGACTTGCAGCATATCTGTTATCTTAATTGTGTGTATTCCAGTATTAATTGCATTGAACATTGTTTTAGATTTTGGTGCTTATCACTGTAATAGTTTTCTGACTCAGAAGAAACTCTGCCAACCAAGCTACACGGAAAGCTTATTCCTCAAGGATTGGAAAGCAGGTCTCCAAATGAAAACGAATAAGAGCAAGATTTTGGCAAGATTAGCAAATCACTTAATCAATATGTATGAATAAAAGGTAGTGTTAATTTTTTACGTAATATCATGGAAATTTGAAATTGCCACTAGAACCTAGAAGTGATCATATAAAACCTAACGCACTGCAAAGGAAAGACAATTTGGTGGATCTGCTGACCTTGGAAACTGTTCTAACAGACAAAACAACCACATTGAATATGTAAGATATACCATTACATTACCTCAAGTAGGTCTAGATTTATATCTTATTTATACATCCTGTGCCTTGTGGTCATTAACACAACATGTTTAGCAAGACTCCTCCGCAAGCAGCTCAGAGACTTAAACAAATATGACTTTTGTAATTCTGTAACAAAAAAGAGGCACCAAAGATGTAATAAATATCAATAAATATAATTAAGCCTGAGATATTTCTGACCATCTATTAGTGAATTATTGCAATAAAATTAAATCTATTAACACTGACTCTGATTTCTAAATTGTATATAAATTAGTTTTCCTATATTTCTAGCAATGCCAGTATATACAATGAATGTCCCTCACAATAAATTAAGAGTTAGGGTTTTCTCCTGCCCGTATAGTTATGGCTTACACCCAGCATTCAGTGGTACATTCAATCCACATGATTTTAATTGAATATTTTAGTAATATTATTAAAACAACTGTCATACAATCTTTAGATTCTCCAGGAACGATGTATTTCCTTTTGACTTGCATAATTATGTAATAGTAACAATTTTATTTATTTGTTTATTCCCCAACATTGTTGCTACCACAAAAATCACAGCTCCAGTTAGCTAACCTTCCAGGTATTTAAAGCACATCAAAGTGTTTCAGGACAAACAAAAAAACTGGAAGAAAAGGATGTGATACATGAAGTTGGTCCATTATCTTTTAGGTCCGCGTTTAATTTTAGTAACCCTTGTAGAGAATTTAGATTTTCAAAATAAAAGATACCCAAATGCCATTCAATGAAGAGCAAGAAGTTTACCCAATATCCACATGACATTGTTTCCTGAACCACTGTCATTAAAAACAAATGGTTAAGATTAAATAACTTCATTATTTGCTAGCATACCATATACCAATATATGTGGTTAAGTGTGAGGAAAAATGTCAGAGAGTCACAGGAACAGGCTCGTTGGACCATTATATACATGTCAACCATTTATCTATGCTAAAAGCATTACTCAGTATTTCATTCACATCCTTTTTTACCATGGTGAATCAACTGCTCACCTGTCTACTTTTTAAATGTTGTGAGAGTACCTGCCTCCATCATCCACTCAGGCAGCATATTCCAGATTGTAATCGCTCCATGTGTGGAAAAAAAATCATCCTCAGATCCCTCTAAATCTCTTAATCCTACACCATAAGCTTATGCCCTGTAGCTTCAGACACCTGAATAATTTGAGGTTTCCTTTTATATTAATACTGCATCCAAGGTAGTTTTTCAAAGATCATGTATCCAAAGGATTGAAAATGGAGTGGCTTTATCGATTCACCAATAACAGAGGGTTCCTATAATTGTTTAAGTATAATAGTATAAAACGGTTATACAACTCACACCAGAAGAAATCTTCCTTTCATAATTGGATTGATGAGCAGCACAATAAACGATGATTCTAGTTGCTGTGATAAGCAATTGCCATTTTCTTCCAATCTTCCTTTGCACTCTAAAATAGGCATTAAGGTAAGATTAGTATGATGGGTTCCTGGTTAGCTACCTGCTTTGTATCCTTCATCTTTTTGACATGAGTTGCTAAATGATCACTGTCCATTACTATCATCATTTTAAAATCCATTAATGAATGATCACAAAGAGGTAGCATTCTAGATAATTCTTTTGATTAGGAAACACAGTCCTATCTAATCTGTATTTCTGGCCTCATTCCAATCGTGTTGGTATATTTCTTTCAGGCCATCATTTTAAATATGGTATTCTAATACCACCAACTTAATTGACTCAGTAGACTTAACTTTCTGAATGTTTCCCATTCCTTTATATGCATCCCAGTTAACGTGGCTTATCTGACCTTCCCTGGCAAAAGATGACCTGGCCTTATTTAGATACCAAACTGTGATATTTTTGAGCCCTGTTAAAGATGTTATTTTTGTTCATTTATGAAATGTGGTGTCCCTATCAAGTCAAGTATTTGCCACAAACCCCAAGTTCCTTATGACGAGGTGTTGTAAAGTACCTTCCTGAATCATTTGGTCATGTGTTAGTGTGTAGGAAAGCACAATATTTAGATCTGGAGACAAGGAATAGATGATGATGTCCTGGCCCACATCTTGGGGGCAGTTGTAAGCCATGACATTCCCATTCTCCTGCTGCCTTTGTCCTTGCGTTCTCACTCACCTGGTGCCCTTGTCTGTAGAGATGCTGGCTGGGTTGGTACCTCAGTCTTGGTAGTCAA
The DNA here is from genome assembly GCF_030144855.1 of Hypanus sabinus. Classification (NCBI taxonomy): domain Eukaryota; kingdom Metazoa; phylum Chordata; class Chondrichthyes; order Myliobatiformes; family Dasyatidae; genus Hypanus; species Hypanus sabinus. Next base: position 78,644,113 of record NC_082707.1, on the reverse strand, counting down.
ATTGCTGGTGTATTTCAAAGATGTATGGTTAGGGTTAATAAGTTGTGGGCATGCTATGTTGGTGCTGGAAGTGTGGCAAAACTTGAAGGCTGCCCCTAGCACAATCCTCGGAATGGTGGTTGTCAGTGCAAAATAATGCATTTCACTGTATGTTTTGACGTTTTGACAAATAAGGCTAAACTCTCTATTGTAGCATTTGTTTAAAGAGACCTAGAGTGAGAGCGGACTGAGAAAAAGTTCTCAAGACATTTGGTTTCAAGTTCCAACAAGGACCATAGAAACATCAGCCAAATAAATTGATCAATATTTCATTTTTTACTTACATCAGTTATTGTCACAGGAAAATGTTTGATTTATTAGCTTTACAATTCCATTTTGGGCCATCGACAAATATTCTTGAATATTTATTTTGAATCCTTTCAGATACATTTCCATTCTTGTGCTAAGAAATCCTTCATCAGAGTGGTCAACCCTCAGAAAACAAGGATTGTAAGTGAAACTGTATTTCCTCAATTTAATCAAGCCTATAATACCAAGCAGCAGAATTAGTCCATTTGGCCCACTGAGTGTGGTCCACTATTCCATCATGACTGACTTATGATCCCTCTCACCACATTCTCTGCCTTCTGCCCATAACCTTTCAGGCCCTAATTAATCAGGAACCTATTAATCTCCACTTTAAATTTACATAGTGAATTCTCCAGATTCTCCACTTTCTGGCTAAAGAAATTCTTCCTCATCTCCATTTTCAGCCAGAGGGTGGAGAATCTGAGGAAGTCCCTCCCATAAAAACTGCACCACTTCTAAATAATAACTATTCACATGAAGAAAGTGTTAAGTTCTACTTGACAGATATTGAGAAGACAAGCATCCAATGCACTTCACGATATTGCAACAAATTCTGTTTGTGATGCTTCATTATAAAGAAATAAAAATTCAGAACATAGTGTAGTGCATGTTCAACTGATTCATTGACTTGAAAGACATATCTAGTCTCAGTTTCCATGTATATTAAAGATACTAAGCTGTGATGTGCAATACAATTCCCTTCTACATTTAACATTTTGTTTTTCTCTAATATATCTTTGGACACAAAAAACTTTTTTTAATCATAAGTGAAAAGTAAATGGCCAGCTGGCAAACCTGATGTAAAATGTATATCCATGTGTTCCAGATTTCTGCAACAGTGCAGCAGCGCAGGATGAACTGGAGATACCATGCTAGCACGCGTGTCCTCCCACTCCATCCTGGACTCCGCAATGATTCCGGTCCTATTCTGTAACATAGTAACCTGATAGGCAGCATTCATTTCACATCTAGTCCCTCATCTCAGCACAAAGCACAGTTGGGAAATTGGACATGGTCCTATTCATTTGAAGATAATGTGACAACACAAGGAAATAGAAGCAGGATTAGTCCAGTCCTTTCACATATCACTCAATATTAAATAATCATGGCTGATCTGTGTATGTCTCCATATTCCTTTGTTCTTCATTTGATAGAGTATTTATCCACCACCACTGGATATACCTCCCCTGACTCAACTACCTGTACCCACTGGAGCAAAGAATTCCAGAGATTCACCACCTGCTGAGAAAAGAAATTTCTACTTACATCAGTTTTACGGGACCTGCCCCTTATCCTGTAGTCATGTTCCCTTGTTTGAGACTCACCCAGCATGTAAAAACATCCCAGCATGTCCCCTGTCAAGAATTTTCAGGATCTGACATGCCTGAATAAGGGTCACCCCTTATACTTCTAAACGTCAACGAGTACTAGTCCAAGCTTTTTAGTCTACCTTAGTTGGATAACCCTCTTGTTTCAAGAATCAGCCTGATAAAGTTTGTTTGCACTTCCTCCAATATTACAAAACCTTTATTTAGGTAAGGAGATCAAAACTGTATACAGCTTTCAAGTACATAACAACTCCCACAACTTTCTGTACACTTGCCACAAAACCTCCCTACTTAAACTCCAAACCTTTTGCAGGAATGCCATTTCCCTTCTTAACTGCTTGCTGGATCTGCCCACTAGCTTTTTATGATTTGTCCATTAAAACACCATTCGGTACTTAACTCACTTTCAGTCTCTCTCCATTTAGATAATAATCTGTCTTTTTTAATTATGTACTGGAGTGTGTCACCTCACACTTAAACTTCATTTTGACAGCTTTGTTTTTGCCCAGTCACTCAATCTCACTGACTTTTACCAAAATGATAGGTGATTTGTTTTGCGCAAAATTAATCTCATTTTTTAATTCTTGGATTAATATTTCCCTTTATTTTAATATTGTGAAGACAAGAGATTCAGTAGATGTTAGATGATAGGGTGTATTCTGGAGCTGGGGAATATAGAAAATATTTACTTCACCAACCAATCTATGGACCTGAACGATGAATGTAGATTAAATTTGAAATGCAGCCCTGAACAATAGTTTCCTGGAGCTATGGACACCAGTTAATTGAAATCCAGAAAATGCTGATTAACATTCAGTTTGGGTGTCTGGAGTGTGGGTGCGAAGAAGAAGGTGTGAACGTTATCTGCAATTCAAAGGACGCACTGTTAATACATTGTAACTACAGAATTGGCCCGCTGTTATCTCTGAGCTTTAGCATGTAAAATGTGATATAATACTGAGCTGAACAGACCTCTTTCCCACGAATGTCTCAATATGATGCCTGCTGCTCATTTTTGTGTAATAAAACACTTCTAGATCAACCAGCTTCAGTGTCTCTCCAGTGACTTTGCTCACATTACAACGTTTGGAAATCAGGACTCAGAGGAAGGTGAAGGTCTTGATAAAGGGTCTCAGCCCAAAACATCAATTACTCATTTCTTTCCATAGATGCTGCCTAAGCTGCTGAGTTTCTCCAGCATTTGGTGTGTGTTACTCTTCATATTGTGAACATGTTTTGTAGCTGTGTGTAAATGTCTCTAATTGTCAAGCACATTTAAAAGAGTCGAAAAAGCTTTTGTCAATGCAAAATGTTAGAAGGCTGAGGAAAGGGATGGAGAGTTCCATAAATGAGGTGTTATTTCCCATAAGGATATAACCATTGGAACTAGCTAACTTGGCACTTGCTAACATCATATTCCTTGATTTCCACAATATCCAAAATGCTATACATTCCTATCTAGAATATGCTCACCAACTGAGTCTTCACAGCCCAGTGGTAGAAAATTCAAATGGTTTATCACTCATTGTAAGATTAAATGTCCTTTCCTTGCTGTTTTGAAAGGCGATTCTCTTATACATTGACTCCAGATTCTAGATATCTGTTTCCACAGTTACTTTGTCAAGCACCATGTGATTCAGGGAGATTGTCTTCCAGCCCTCTGCAAAGACCCAGCCTATTTAATCTCTCCTCATATGAGAACAACCCCTCCCCACCCATCGCAGGAATCAATTTGGAGAAACATCATTACACTCTCTCTATTGCAAAAACAGTTTTCTTTAATTCAGAAGATCAGACCTGCATACAATATTACAGGTGCTGTATCACTTGATTGTCTATTTTTACATCCAAGTTTTTTTTCCATGAGTGTATTCTACCTGACACATTTTTGCCCATTTCAACATTCTTCCATCAGAGAACTTGATAGATTACATTTGAAAACATTGACATAGATTCTGAACATATGGGACTCCAGCACCAATAGCTAGAGTACCTCCGTTATCACAGTCCTCAATCCTAAAAATGACTAGTCCAATGTTCTGTTGTATGTCCATTAGCCAGTCCTCAGTATGCATTAGTATATTACTCCAATCCCAGACACTTTATCCACTGTTGTGGTCTGCATGTTGTTGCTTTGCCTGTGGAGGGTAATTACTTGGGGCAGGTCTTTCTCTATCCTTTGACTATCCTAGGGCTGCTGTCCCACAGCTCCAGTGACCCAGGTTTGATACTAACCTTCACTGCTGAATGTATGGAGTTTAAACATTCTCCCAGTGATGGTGCAGGTGCATATCCCAAAAATTTGCAGATTAGTTGGTTATTTAGCCACTGTAAATAGTTCCTGGAGGGTAGGTGAGTGCTAGAATGATATATGAGTTCACAGTAGTGTACAGAGAATAAAAGGGGAGCGTGGTGGTTCGCACAACACTTTACAGAACCAGCAACACAGATTCAATTCTCACTGCTGTCTGTAAGGAGTTTGTACGTTCTCCACACAGCAATGCGTGCTCTAGGTTCCTCCTGCAGTGCAAAGATAGGTTGGTAGGTTAGTTGGTCATTGTAAATAGTCCCAGGATTAGGCTAGGGTTAAATCCGGGGTTGTTGGGCGGTGCAGCTCAAAGGGCCGGAAGGGCTCGTTCCATGTTGTATCTCAATAAATAAATAAATGGTATAGCTTTAGTATAGTGATTGTTTGGTGGTTGGCATGGAATACTGGGCGGAAGATTGTTTTGCTGCAGTATATAATCTATAATCTCATGTGTGGTATTTTTTCAAACGCCTTCTGAAAATTTAAATTCACCACATCTATTTGTTCCCCCTTATCTTATCTGCAATAACAACCTCAAAAATCCCCATTTCCCCTCTATAAATTTATGTTGATTCTACCTATTTTCTAAGTTCTCTGTTATCATTTCCCAGCATTTCCCCACTTGGTCTGTGGTTCCCATTTTTTTTCTCCCTTCTTCCATTCTTAACAAAAAAGTGAGTTATAATATGCTATCATCCAGTCTGTGGGAATCATTCTTGAATTGATGAAATTTTAGGAAATTATCAACAAATAGGTTTTCTATCTTTGCAAAAAAATTGGATCAACAATTATGATTTCTTGGGATTTATTGATTCATTAGATTTCTTCAGCACTTTTTTTTACTAAAGCTGATTTCTTTCAGCATCTTAATCAGTCAAATAGTGAAATACTACTCTGCTAATTTTGCAAGTTTTTGGCTTGTCTTCCACAAAGGTATACTCATAATCATGGTTTAATTTCCTTGTCAGTCTTATTTTTTTGTATTCTTATTTTTCTTTAATTTTCTTTCCATATCCAGCCACTCATAGCCCTTTTCACAACGTGGAATGGCCACAAAAGAAGGTTGTCAAGATGACAGGAACCTAGCAACCATAAAAGGTAAAGGCAACCACACTTAATGGTTTATTTTCCCCGAAAATGTAAATTCGATGAAAATGATTAAGGCTATATTGTGGGAAGATAAGACCACAAGGAAGTGCTTTGCAAATACACACAGATAAAAAACAATATATAAAGGCAGATCACTGCAGATCACTTTTGAAACAGATCAACTTTACACTCTCCTAATCTCTTGGGTTTTGTCACTTTCTGTGTAAGATCAAGAGAATGAAACAAATTGTCTGCAACTGTGGGAACCTGTTGATGGCAGTGCTGGTTGGACTGTTGATGCTCAGCTCAATGGAAAGGTTGTCATTTGCAGGTAATTACATCCTAGCGTTTGGCTCTATTTGAATCTTTCAGTTAGTACCTGCTAACTTTAAACTGACATGTTGTTTCTGCTTTGCTGTTGGTGAATTGTTTCTTTTTTAACCAATATCCCTGATGTTTATTTCATATAGATGCTCAGTCTCCAGTTGACTGTTGTCTTTCATATTCATCAAAACCTTTACCTTTGAAAATTATCAGAGGCTATGTTTGGCAGTATTCAAATGAACTCTGCAGCATAGATGCTGTCATGTAAGTGCAAAATCTTTCCCTTAAATAGGAAGATAATGCTTTGAAGTTAATTTTACGTTCTTTAATTATGTTTAAAGTAGACATGATCTGAATTGTAATCTCGCAGCATGATCAAAGTTTTTTCAAAAAATTTCTTCACAGTTTTTACACAAAGAAACGCCTAAGTGTATGTGCAAACCCTGAAGATAAGTGGGTGCAAAATATAATCAGCGGCTTTCTGAAGTAAGGAAATAAATCATTGTCTAAATATTCATTCAACTTTGAAATGCATTTAAGTAATGTCCGTTTTTCTATGTTCGCCCATGAGTACATTATATGCTATTGTGTCAAATCAAGAAATTCCTTGCAAGTAAGAATATAATGGAACACAGTTTTGGAACAGACATTTTTGTCAGATGTATTTATTTAGAGTGAGTTGAAAGCAAAATCTGAATGAATGTAGAAAAGCAACAAAAGACAGCAAACCACTTCCTCAGCTTAATGAGCCCAGGCAGAGTGTTTTATCAAGTGACAGTTCTTTGGGCTGTATAATCAACACGCTTCACCATAGATCCTTCACGCTATTGCCAGTACTTGTCATTAGAGCTAACCGGGTACCTCTGAGGAAGTTCCAGTTTTCAGCTCAGGTGTCAACCATTGACTTGTTGCTGGACTCTGTGACTGCCTCATCCTGTTTTCAGCGGAGAGCGGAGCCCAAAGAAGCAGTATGAACATATACAGCCTTCCATATCCTAGACTGGAAATCTAGCCTGTAAATTTGAGGCTAGGTTAAAGTATGCCCAGAAATCACATTCAAATGAATGTGAGGAAAGCAGATGTCAGGAGAAGGTCAGCAATTAATATTTATTATTCATTCTATTTTTAATGTTTGCTTTTCCTATATTTGAATATGGTTGTGTATGGGGTGAGATAAATGTTCAAACAATATTTCATTGCTTAAATTATGATGAGTTACAAGTGCTACTGAATATTTTGTTCAATAAAAATATACCAAACATTCAGTAGTGTTTGAATATTGTCAATTTATAACACTGAAGACCCTGACAGCCAAACAGCCAGAGGAGATGGGGCTAACAGTGGGCAAGGGCAGGGTAGGTGACAGAACTTCCCTAGCTGATATGAGTGGAGCTTGCTGTCTTGTATAGATTCAGCTCATGTCATGTTGATGTGTTGGGAGCCAAGCTCCTAGTAGAAGACTACACCAGGGGCGACAGTGGGAGAAATAGTGCAGCTCAGGGGTAGGGGACCAGGAATTGTAAGTCAATGGAAAATTCACCCCATTATTAAAAGAAAGGGCACTGTGTACAAGAAGTGGCAACTGAACGAACAAATTGGAATTACCAATCTAATAAACTCTGTTATGTACATAGACTGCACCTAGTCAAAGTTTCTGTCCTTTGATTTTTAGGGATGTTGTAATTAATTCTATTTTTATATTTACATTTTAGGAGGGAACTGAAGAAGAATTGAGAGACCACATCTCAATTCCATTGGCATGAAGAATCCCACCTTTTGTAACGATGGAAAAGACTATTGTACTTGTTTTTAATTGTTATTTGCTTCAGTATATGATGTATGCACTCTTCTCACATTCTACAAATGTATCCAGTATTTGCCTCCATTAAGCTATTAAGTTCTGACAAAGCACTGTGAATGTTTTATTTCATTATATGTATTTTATGGATCAATAAACACAATGTGTGAAAACAGTACTTTAGACATATTGCTATTGATATTTTCACATTCAGGTTAAAGCTGTTCCATTTGCTCGATTAAAATATTGCATTTGTTGAATCAAATGGATAGACCTTGTGAAAGCACTGCGGGTCAAAAGCCCCATAACGTGCAGTATTTTTCTACGTCTGCTGTTTATCTGAAAAGAACTACAGCAATGTTGTTAGAATTCATCGGTGCCATTTACTTGAACTCTAAGATTTCTTTCCCATCAGTTTTCTTGGAATTTGTTCGATGTGTCCAGGAAGGATTCCTGACACACTATGTAGACAGGGCAAATAGAGCAGAAGCCAAACTAAATCTGGTGCAAGGCAATGAATCAAGTCAGGTGTCAGGTCTTTTGCTGGGCAGTGACCATAAAACCCTAACCTTCCATAGCTTTGCTCAGAGATAGGAACAGGCAGCACAGGGAAGTATTTAATTGTGCGAACTATATTGCGATTAGGCAGGAACTTGGGAACATAAATTGGGAACGGATGTACTCAGGGAAATTCACAATGGAAATACAGAAGCTGATAAGAGAACATTTTCATGGGTTCAGGGTATGTATATCCCACTGAGCCAGGGATAGGATGATTGTGTGAAGGAACCATGGTTGACAGGAGATGTGGAACATCTAGTTAAGAGGGAAAGAGAATCATACTGAAGGTGCAATGATCCAACAAGGCTTGTGAGGGGTACAAGTGTAACACCCTGCTAAAGGTTTTACTGCTCACATTGTTGGGTGTTTCATGTCATGGTCTTTCTGTAGAAGCGGTTGCTGAGGAATGTGAGCCATCCAATCAGGAGAGAAGGCTGGGGAAACAGGGATTTTTTTTGTGCCCGACACCAGAGTGAGCTTTTGGTCTTTCGTTTGGTGGGGGATGACAAGAGGAGACGCTGGAGAGAACCGGTCACAGGGTTCAATCCAGTGGGGACCGTGATTCAATGGAGCAAGGTGTGGCAGTCTGCTGCGGATCAGTGAATATGGCTTCTGGAAGATTTTATCTCCAACCTGTGCACATTTGACTGTTTAATTATAATAGACCTTTTTCTGTTTTTTTTCTTTACGAACTCTTTAGTTAAGTTAATATTCATAAATATACTTCCTTTAATTATATGCAGTGTGCGGTCTGGTATTTCTTGGCAATGAGCTGTAACAGGTCACCCTAGACATACGAAGTCAGAGAACGGTGGGTTTCTTGGCGCTGAGTTGGGAGACTGCCAGCAAGGGCTAACGAGCTGTTTCCTGAGACACCCTGGAAGAAAGGGATTTCAAAGGTAGCCAGGAAGGAACTTAAGAATGGACTAACAAGAGCTAGAAGGGGATATGAGAAGACCTTGGTGCGTAGGATTAATGAAAACCGCAAGGCGTGTACCTGAAGAACAAGAGGCTGACTAGAATGAGGGTCAGATTGATCAGGGTTAAATGAAGAAACAGGTGCCTGGAGTTGGAGCAGGTAGGCAGGTCCTTAATGAATACTTTGCTTCAGTATTCACCAGTGAGAGGATGTTGACTAATGCGAATCAGCATTGCACAGGCTGATATCCTGGAATATGTCATTGTTAATAAAGAAATGTGCTGGAACTTTTGAGAAACATTAAGATTGGTATGTTTCTCAGGTCTGGATGGGATACCCCAGGTTACCAGGGGAAGTAAGAGAAGAGATTGCTGTTTCTTTGACAATAAACTTTGTCTCCTCACGAGCCAAAGAATAGAATGGTGTAAAGTATTATTCCTTTGTTCATGAAAGTTAATAGGGATAAATCTGGGAATTATAGCCCATTGAGTCTTACAGCAGTGCAGGGCAAAATATTACAGAAGATACTTAGAGACAAGTTTCAGAGCGTTTGGAGAAGCAAAGTTTGATTAAAGGTAGTCAACATGGCTTTGTGAGAGGCTGGCTATGTCTTATGAGCCTGACTGAATTGTTTGAGGAAGTGACAAAATATATTGAAGGTAGAGCAGTGGATATGGTGTGTTTGGATTTTAGCAAGACATTAAACAAGGTTTTTCATGGTAGGCCCATTCAGGAAGTTGGGAGGCATGGGATCCGGGAATCAGAATTGGTTTGATCACAGAAGGCAGAGGGCGGAAGTAAATGCAGTGTAGCCTACCCAGACACCGGTGACCAGTGGCGTTCTGGGACAGATGTGTTTTTATTAATGATTTGGATAAGGAAGCAGAAGGGTGGGTTAGTAAATTTGAAGATAACACCAGGTTTGGTGATATTGTGGATAGTGCAGAAGCTTGTTGTAGGTTATAAAGAGACAATGTTGGACATAAAGCTGGGCTGAGAAGTGGCAGATGGAACTAAATCTGGAAAATGGCGAAGTGATTCACTTTGGATGGATGAACACGGAGGCAGAATACAAAGGTAGTGGCAGGATTCTGAACAGTGTACAGAGCAATCTTGCAATTCACATTTAACAATCTCTCAAAGTTACACATCAAGTTGGTAGGGTGGTTAAGAAGGTGTGTGGTGTGTTGACCTTCATTAGTCAGGGGATTGAGGGAAGAGCCACAAGGTAATGTTGCATTTCTATAGAACTCTGGTTAGACCTCATTGTTCAGTTCTGGTCACCTCATCAGGGTGTGGAAGCTTAAGGATGTGGTGCAGAGGAGATTTGCCAGGATGCTCTCTAGATTAGAGAGTATGGCTTATGAGGATAGATTGAGTGAGCTGGGGTTTTTCTTTTTACAGAGAAAAAGAGTGAGAGGTGATTTTTAATGAGATGTGCAAATGACGAGAGGCACAGACAGAGTGGATATCCATTGTCTTTTTCCCAGGGCAGAAACTGCTAATATGAGGTTTTTAACTTTAAGATGTTTTGAGGAATGAGGAGGGATGATGTCTGCGGTGGGTTTGCTAAACAGAGAATGATAGGTGCAGGGAACACACTGCCAGGGGGTGTTGTAGAGGCAGCAGTATTAGGGGTACTTTAAGTGACTCTTGGATAGACACAAGGATGAAAGAACAATAGAGGACTATGTAGGAGGAAACCTCGTGCTGGGGCTATATGGCGTTGAGGCGCGTCCCCTGAGTGGTGGATGGGGGATCCCTCGTGTGAGGGGTGCACCGGATAATATGGAAGAAGGTGCCATGAACCAACATAGCTTAGGAGAAGGAACTCTGATTCCAAACCCAGGTAGATAGGACTCGTTAGCCTTGGATGGCAGCCTATCTAGGAGAGGGTAAACTCTGATTTCAAACCTGGGTAGGTGGAACTCGTTAGCATGGAAATGCCATCGCCTAGGGGAAGGTGATACCGACAGAAAACCCCTGGTCCTCCAAGTTGGGGGTTGTGCAATGGGCTAACAACCTGTTCACGTAAAACAAGCAATTGTTACAGAAACCGTCAACAGATTGTCAACCACTAACCCAGATCTCGGGAAAAGCAGGGCCCCATTCAGGAGGCTGATGACACGCTGCAACCAAACCCATCAGGAAGCTGCAGGGCTGACAACCCTCCTTCACCCGAGGAAAACCATAATGGAGGTTCCAATGCTGCTCTCACAGAAGAAATCTATCCTAATCGGAACATGGAATGTGAGACGGCTTTGGGGGACAGGTAGGTGCACACAGGCAGTGAAGGAAATGAACCGATACCACCTCACACTCCTGGGCATGTGCGAGCGAAGCAAGATGAAATACTTTTGGTGGGACCAAACTACAGTCGGGAGAAACTCTGCTCTATTCAGTAAAGAAAAAGAGGAAAACCCACATGAGACTGGTGTGGCCCTGATGTTACCAAAGAAGCAGCCAGAAGTTTGATAGAATGGGAACCAGTGTCCGATCGTATCATCACAGACAGATTTGAGTCCAGATTCCAGAAGGTATCCATTATCCTGTGCTACGCCCCAACTAACAACGCAGAAGAAAAAGATCTCTTCTACACCCAGCTTCAAGCAGTAGTTGGAAAGGTACCTAAGCAAGATATGTTGATTGTCATGGGAGATCTGAATGCCAAAGTAGGCAGCGATAACACTGGCAGGGAGAGAGAGATGGGCCAGAGTGGTTTGGGGAACATGAATGAAAATGGAGAATTCCTTACCGACTTCTGTGCCTTCAATGAACTGACCATTGGAGGTACCCTCTTTCCCCACTGACACTGCCACAAGATAACCTGGGTCTCGCCTGACCGTCAAACAGAGAACCAGATTGATCACGTCATAGTCCGCCAGTGCTGGAGAAGTTCATTGCAAGATGTGAGAGCCAAAAGAGGAGCAGATATTGGATCTGACCACCATTTGATTGTTGCAAAGCTGAAGATGAAGCTGTCAGCCAAGAAGAAGCAACAGAACACGTGAATAAAGTTTGATGTTAGAAAACTACAGACGGAAGAGAACAAGAAAGATTTCTACATCGCCTTGCAAAACCATTTTGGGGCTCTTCAAATAGAGGAACAAGATGAGAGAACAGCGGAACACCCCTGGATTACTTTCAAGCAGGCCACTGTAGGAGCCTGCGAAGAAGTACTTAGAAGACCACCAGTCAACAGTAAACCTTGGATCAGGGACGAGACATGGCAGAAGGTGGAGGAAAAAGCTCAAACAGGAGTTGAATCAGGCCAGAACCCGGCAACAGAAACAAATCACCACTAACAGGTACAGCGTGATGACCAAGGAGGTGAAGAAACAGCTCAGAAAGAATAAGAGGTCATACTTCAATGAAATAGCAGAGCAAGCAGAAACAGCAGTCAGTAAAGGGAACCTCAAGGCACTCTACACGACAACTAAGCTTTTGAGAGGGAAGAAAAGCAATTTCAACAGACCTGTTAGAGACAAGACAGGCCATCTGCTCACTTTGGTTGAAGAGCAGCTGGCAAGATGGAAGGAACACTTCCAGGCAGTATTGAATAGACCACCACCACAGAATCCACCTGACCTGGAGCCTGGAGACCCACTCAACATCAATATAGGTGAACTCACCAAGCAAGAAATTCAAAAAGCCCTGAAAAGCCTGAAGAACGGCAAGGCTGCTGGAGAAGACAACATTCCTGCAGAAACATTGAAAGAGGGTGGAGAGGTTATGGTGGACCATTTGCATATACTGCTGAATTTGATATGGAGAACAGGAGAGATCCCATCAGATTGGAAGAAGGGCTTCCTTGTGAAGCTGCCAAAATCTGGAGATCTTCCACTGTGTGGCAAGAGGAGGGGGATCACTTTGTTGTCCATTCCTTGCAAAGTTCTCACCAGGGTCATCTTGAAGCAGATGAAAGATGTCATTGACCAGAGACTTAGAGATGAGCAGGCAGGGTTCAGGAAAGGGAGATCTTGCATTGACCAGATAGCTACACTTAGAGTCATTGTGGAGCAGACAATAGAATGGCAAACTCCACTATATGTGTGTTTTATTGATTTTGAGAAGGCATTTGACAGCCTGGACAGAAAGACAATGTGGAGCATCTTATGACACTATGGTGTACCGAAAGAGATGGTGAATATCATCAAGCAGCTTTATGATGGCTTCTCATACAGGGTCATCCACGATGGGAGACTGTCCGAAGAGTTCCTGGTCACTACTGGAGTCAGACAGGGATGCCTGCTGTTGTCTCTACTTTTTCTTGTGGTGCTCGACTGGGCTACAAGAACAGCCTATGCTGGCTCAGAGAGAGGCATCCAGTGGACATTAACAGGGAAATTGGAAGACCTGGCATTTGCAGATGGTCTCGCTCTTCTCTCACACCATCTCCAAGATATACAGAAGAAAACAGATCCCTTGGGAGAGACCTCACAGCGAGTAGGCCTTAAGATCAGTCAGGAGAAGACCAAAGTTATACACATTAGTAACAAACAAGAGGAGCCATTATGGATTGAAGGACAAATAGTTGAAGATGTAGACAAATTTACCTACCTCGGAAGCAAAATCAGTAAATCAGGAGGTACAGATGAGGACATCAGAGCAAGGATCGGAAAAGCCCAACATGCCTTCACAACCCCGCAACCTGCTTGGAGATCTACGGCCATCTCTGTCAAAACTAAGCTCCGTATATTCAGCTCCGATGTGAAGGCCATCCTGCTATATGGATCCAAAACATGGAGAATCACTAACACCAGCAGCAACAAGATCCAGACCTTTCTCAACAAATGTCTCCGGCAGATCCTCCACCTCAAGTGGTACGACAGAGTGTCAAACCTAGACCTATGGAAGAGAGCAAACCAAGAGCCCATTGTATCCCAGATGAGGAGGAGGAAGTGGAGATGGGTCGGCCACACCTTGAGGAAGAGCCAGTCGAATGTCACTTGACAATCACTCAAATGGAATCCACAAGGGAAGAGAAGAAGAGGTCGCCCAAAGCAAACCTGGAGGCGTAGGCTTTTGGACGAACTGAAAGCCGCCGGCCAAACTTGGGAGACTGCAAATACATCTGCTAGAGATCACAGGAAGTGGAGGACTTTTGTTGAGGCCCTATGCTCCATAAGGAGCGAAAAGGATTAAATATATATGTAGGAGGGAAGGGTTAGATCGATCTTGGTTTAGGTTAAGACATCAACACATCATCATAGGTCATAGTACTGTGGTGTACTGTTCTACATTGAATGTTCTAGTAAATCACCTTCCTCTTAGGAAAAGGGTAACAGCATGGAAATTAAACAGAACTGGTAAAGTGAAATGAGTGTAATGTGTGACAATATGGGATATTACAGTTGCTGAATGGACTCTGGAGTTCTCAAAATCGCCCTCATTCGAGTACTGTGTTAAATATTGACTGCGTAAGCATAGCAGCTCTGCATCCAGGTTAAGCAGGGGTACTCAGCTATCAAGTATACCAATAGAAGAGTACTGGATGTTGGACCCACCACACACTCACTTCCTTCTGACCTCTCAGATCATAGTTTTGCTCATGTAAGGTTGAAATTACAGTCCTGGCAGCATCTGGGCAAAGCCTCCATTTTTTGGTAATTGGCTTTTCTCTTTCACTTTTGGATTCTGATTGTTGCTACCAAGGCCAGCATCTATTGCTCTCTCCTAACTAAAAGCTGTTGTAAGTTTCTGGTGAAGGTACCCTCACAGTACCTTTGGATAGAGAGTGTCAGAGTTGAGACACAACAACAATGAAGGTCCAGCAATATATTTCCAAGACTGAAGGGTGTATGACTTGGGGAGAAACCCATGTTCCCCTATACCTGATACTTTATCATTCTTGGTGATGAAGGTTGAGCATTAAGTTTGGGTGGGGATGGGTGGGTGTAGGGTGTGCAGTGGATGGAGCCTAGGTGAATAACTGCAGGGAGTTATGTAAATGATACACACACTAGCCTTTGTATTCTGGTGGAGGAGAAAATGAATGTTTACAGTGGTAGATGGAATGTTAATCATATGGGTGGTACTGTCTGTGTAATGTTAAGTAGTGTTATTGAGTGAAAGGAAAGTATTCCATTCCAGCGTCTTCCCCTCTGCTGTCAGATTTCTGAAAAGTTCATAAACCCATGAACACTATGTCACTATTTTGCTCTCTTTTTGCACTACATATTTATTTAAAAAAATTATTATTGCAACTCATAGTGATTTTTAATGTGTTGCACCATACTGCTGCTTCAGAACAACAAATTTCATGTCAGTATTGTCATTTGGTGCCATGGGTGAGAGTTTAGACATTGTCCTGTTTTATATTTTCACTAGTGCTAATTGTCATTTATCAATCTTGCCCGAATTTTCCCTCAGGGTCCCCATGGGCTGTCTCAATTGCTCTGGATATTTAGCAGTTATCAAGTCTGACCTTTTGTTGGAAGAAAGGTTAAACAGAAGCAGCTGAAAATGCTTTGTGTAGGTTACACTTCTGAGGCACTGCTGATATAATGTCCTAGGACTTCCAAAAAGCACAGTCGTCTTCCTTTGTGCAAGATATAATTCCATCCATTGTATTATTTTCCCTCTGATGCCTTCTGACTTTAGCTTTACCCATCCTCCTTGATACCACACTCAGTCAAATTCTGCTGTTCAAGGCAAGGCTGATCACGATAACCTGTCTTCTGAAGTTCACTAATGTTTGCTCAATGGGGTGTTGAGGTCTGCACCAGAGCCATTCTGAGAAGTCCAGACTGAGCTTTGTTAAGTAGATGATTAGAGAGTAAGTACTACTTGATGGCGCTGTCAATGACATCTTCTAATGCATTGATAACTGAATGATTGAACAGTCATTCACCAGACTGGATTTGCTGATTGTTTTGAACAAAATATACCCAGACAATTTACCACATCATTGTCTAGATCCCAGTGTTGTATCTTTACTGGAACAGCATCCAGACCTGGAACACTGGCTTTCAGCTGCCAGAACTGTTCTTTGTCTCTCTGATTTGGCATGATTATAGTGTCACACAACACAATACAGAAGGTCCTTTGTGTGGTAATAAGGCTTTGCCCGCACAATTACTTTTAACAATACTGTTAAGGACAGATGAAATTGTCACTGGTAAATTGGTGAAGAAAATGTAAGGTGTTTTTATTTCCTTAGTCTGGTTCATTTTAGCAACGTGTCTTTCAATTTCATCTGTAACCATGTTAAAAAACCACTCTTGGTAGCAGACATTGAAATCCCCCACCCAGAGTACACTCAGTCACCCTTAAAATATCCAGTGCTTCTTCCAAGTGCCATGTTCTGTTCTCGTTGTTGCCATCAGGAAGAAGGTACAGGAGCCTCGGAACAAAACATCGTCAGGTTCAGGAACTGTTGTAACCCCTCAACCATCAGGGTCTTGAACCAGAGTGGATACCTTCATTCAAATTGACTCACCCCATCCCTGAACTGTTCCCACAAACTGCGGACTCACTTTCAAGAAATCTTCATCTCATGTTTTTGATAATTTTTGTTTGTTTTTTTATTTATTTTCTATTTGCTCAGTTTGTTATCCTTTGTACAAGGATTGTTTGTCTGTCCTGCTCTGTGCAGTCTTTCATTAATTCTGTGGTGTTTCTTGGATTAACTGTATATGCCTACAAGAAAATAAATCTCAGGGTTGTATATGGTGAAATATAAGCACTTTGATAATTAAGTTACTTTGAACTTCGAGCTGCTGCTCAACATGGAGGATTCTGTTGAGGGAGGATAGAAATGATGATCAGGAGCAGTTTCTTTGCCCATAGTTGACCTGAAGCCAGAAATCATATTCACAAGCACACAGAGATAACCAACTCCCAGTGCCAACTTACAGATTTTATTATTTCTCCAGAAATATAGTGAAAATGAAAGTCAGAAAGTCATATGAATTTCCATACTTATTGATAATAAGATTCAGATAGCGTAATTCTACAATAAAGGATAACAGAAAATGCCGGATACACTCAGCAAGTCAAACAGTGCTTATAGAAAGAGAAACAAGACTTGATTTTGCAAGCTGAAAATCTGTCATGTGGTAGTGCATGCTTCATTAAACCGGAATTGATCATTTGCTTAATAGTAATGGTTGCATGATGGGACATACTAGGTCAGAGCTCAGAAGTCAGACTCTACTGCTCATGGTGCCTACTTTCAAGTTGACAGATCTGTTCTTTGCCTTCCCCATTTGTCAGGATTATGGCACCCACCACACAACTGAATGAATCATGTCTGGTGGAAAATGCTCAACCAAAAATATTAACTGTTTCTTTCTGTATGGATACTACTTGACCTGCAGACTGCTTCCAGTACTTGCTTTTTGTATTTCAAACTTCTACTGTAACCCTTTGTGACAATGCACACAATTATGTGGTTGCAACAAAACATTTTGGGAGCATGAGCAAAAGGCCAATCCCTCTTAGCATTGCATCCTGCAGTATGGATGACCATTTTTCTTGGCTGGGTGTTGAAAAATCCATTGGATGAAAGAAAACTACTTGCAGTGAAGGAGGGGAGGAGGCTGCTGTTTATTAATTACAGTTCAGTGTTCAAGACAATTATGTCCTCAGCTCCAAAACCTAGGCCTCTGTACCTCCCACTGCAATTGGATCATTGACTTCTGCACTGGGAGATCCCAGTCAGTGTGAATCAGAAATAACTCCTCCCCTTCGCTGACAATCAACACTGGCACACCTCAAGGATGTGTGCTTAGGGCATGAACTCACAACTGTGTGGGCTAGGCACAGCTCAAAGGACATCTATAAATTTGCTGATAAGAAAACTATTGTTGGCGGTATTTCAATGGTGATGAGGAGGTGTAGTGTAGTAAAATAGATTAGCTGGTTGAGTAGTGTTGCAACAACAACCTTGCACTCAACGTCATTAAGACTATGGAATTGATTGTGGACTTCTGGAAGGAGGAGTTAAGGGAACAGATATCAGACCTCATCAAAGGATCAGCAATGGGATGAGTGAGCAGTTTCAAGTTCCTCGTTGTCAACAGCTTTGAAGATCTATCCTGGGTCCGATACGTGATGCAATTACAAAGAAGGTACAACAGCAGCTACATCTCATCGGCAGTGTGAGGAGACTTGGTGTGTCATCAAAGGCACTCACAAATTTCTACAGGTGTACGGTGGAGAGCATTCTAACTGTTTGCATCACCATCTGGCACACAGAGACCACTGTACAGGATTTGAAAAAACTAAAGGAAGTTTTCCAGCTCAACGAGCTCCATCGTCGACAGTAGCCTCCCTAGCATCTAGGACACCTCCAAAGGTAGCACCTCAGGAAGGCTGCATCCATCATTAAGGACCCCATCACACAGGACATACCCTCTTCTCATTGTTACCATCAAGCAGGAGATACATACCTGAAGACACTTCACAAACAACTTCTTCCCTTCTGCGATCAGATTTCTGAATGGACAATGAACCCATGAACAGTACCTCACTACTTTATTTTTGCTTTCCTTTTACACTACTTACTTAATTTAATCTTTATATGTATTTCTTATTGTAATTTATAGCTTTTTAAATTATTATGTATTGCATTGTACTGCTGCCTCAAAAAAATAAATTTCACAACATGCATATTAAATCTGATTCTGTAGATACTTTTATATCCATGGAATGCATCAAAAAAGAAATGATATTTAAATAAATGAAACCAACAGCAAAAGAGTTAGATATGCATTTTTTAATGTAGGCTAACATCTTTTGCAAGTCGTACAGGTACACTATCGAACAACATTTATATAGAATCACAGAAGATGTTTGGGCAGGAGCTCAGATGTTTGATAAAAATGTGGGCTATGGAAATCTAACAGGACAGAGAGACAGAAAGAAGCAAAGAAGCAATTTGCTTAGGAAGGAAATTTTTAGTCTTCTGTCTTTGGCAGGTGAAGGTAATTTCCAACTGATAAAGAAGCTAGAATTCTAATCCAAGCTGTGTACATAACCTGCAGCACAGGATCAGGTTACAGAGATAGGAATACTGTATAAAGGTCTAGAAAAAAAGGAGAGCTTCAAAAGCAGAATAGTGCTCAGCCACCAGTCTTTGTAGATTAGAAAATGATAAGGGAGTTTGTGACGAACAGAACTTTTGTTTGATAGAGATTGAAGAATTTGTATGACCTTGCCAAGTTCTATTTATTGGCTTTCATTTGTCAACATCATTCTATGCTGTAAATTCCCAGGTTATGGACCCCAGCATTCATATGTCACTCTACATTTTAACATAACGCATTCTGCAGCTAATACTATATCCTATTCTGGATGTCTAGATGATTTTGCAATAAAAAAATAAAAAAATGAAAACAATATTGTGATAGTATTAAAAATATTAGTTTGATTTTGCTTGTGTACGTTGATAAGATTCAGATTTTTCTGAAATATTCCCCAATTTCCTGCTGCAAATCAAAGAAAAATTTGAATTATAGATCCTATAACATTTTATTACATCATTTTTTCCACTTTATCCCCTGTATACAGACCAAAGTGTTTCAGGTGACATTTATATATTGATTGATAAATAACTCAACTGTAATCTATGTTGTTATCTGTTATATCTTGCAAGATTGCTGGGTGCCATGGTTCCAGAAGGGCCTATTCTGTGCTGTATCTCAATAAATAAATAAATTAGAATTTTGTGATAATCATAGAGTCATTGTGAGGGGCAGGCCATGCTTCACAAGCTTGACTGATTTTTTTTTCAGGAAGTGACAAAACATATTGATAAAAGTCAGGTGGTGATACGGATTTTAGTAAGGCATTAGACAAGGTTCTCCAAGGTAGGCTCATTCAGAAAATCAGATTACATTGGATCAAGGGAAACATGGATGTCTGAGTGTATTCAGAATTGGCTTGTCCATGGAAGGCAGAGAGTGGTAGTAGATGGAGCAGACTCTGCCTGAAGTATATAAGGAAGTGGAAGGGTAAATTAGTATGTATGTAGATGATGCAAAGATTAGTGGTATTGTGGAGAATGTTGAAGATTGTTATAAGGCAATAGTCAATTGGGCAGAGAAATGGCAGATGAAGTTCAATCTAGAAAGGTGTGAACTGGTATACTTTGGTGAGTTGACCTCGATGGCAAAATACAGGGTTAATGGTAGGATTCTTGGTAGTGTGCAGGAACAAAGGAATCTTGAGGTCCACATCCATAGATCCCTCAAAGTTGCCATGCAAGTTTATAGTGTGATTAATAAGGTGTATAGTGTGTTTGTTTTCTTTAGTTGAGGAATTAAGTTCAAGAGTCTCAAGATAATGTTGCTGCTCTATAAAACTTTGGTTACTCTGCACTTAGAGTATTGAGTTCAGTTCTGGTCACTTTATTATTGGGAAGATGTGGAAGCTTCAGAGAGAGTGCAGAGTAATTTACCCAGATGCTGCCTAGATTAGAGGACATGTCTTATGAGGAAATATTGAGTGTGCCAGGGATTTTCTTTTTGGAGTGTACCAGAATGAGAAGAGACTTGATAGAGGAGTATAAGATGAGAAAAGGCATAGACGGGGGGGACAGCTAGCATATTTTTTCCCAGGGTAACAATGGCTAATACAAGAATACATACTTTCAAAGTGAATGGAGGAAAGTATAGGGGTGGGATGGCAGAGGTAGTATTTTATTCAGGAATTGGACAGTGCATGAAAGGCACAGTCATGGCCAGTCATTAAAGCAGATACATTATGGACATCCAAGTGACTCTTAGATAGGTATGTGTATGAGAAGCTATCTGGGAGGGAAGGGTTAAATTGATCTTGAAGTACGCTAAAAGGTTGGCACAACATCGTGGACTGGACTGTGCTATACTGTTCTATGTTCTATATTCTATGGTATGCTGGTAAATTAAATATATAGATTCCATTAGAGGATAAACTTTTTGTTCTTACCTTGAGAAATGCATTGCTCATCTGACCCACATATCATTTGTATTCACACAAACCACCGGCCTTTCACAGTGTACAGTCTATTGAAATAAGTGAAGAAAAGATTAATTTTAGGTTGACCTTAGCTGTAAGGATTTCAGAAATGATTTGCCTTTTGTAGCCTAAGACCTACTCATACAATAGCATCAATGTCACAAAGTTCATTGGATTTCTGTTCCACATAACCAGCAATACATGCAAATGGCAGAGATGACACTGAACAGCTGAGTCAATAGGCTTGCACTGATAGACTCACTGTGCAACAAATTTGTGAAAATGTTATAAGCTGGTTAGAAAGAAGCACAATAGCACTGAGACCAAGTATAATAAGTTACTCATGACACAGAGTCATGTTCATTCCTTTCTGCAGCATTCAGCAGGTTGGTAGTATGATGCTTTCTCTTCAGACCACTACCTTCTTTGGAATCCTTTCTCCCACTTAGTTGAGAAATGAGAAAGACTTCGTCTGATTAATTCATGGAATTCCCAAGAAGATTTTTAACAAGGTAGGTTGAAATAGAAAATGGCAGTGAGGTTCCTACCAGGAGAAGCAATGATATTAAGGATCAACTCTAATTACTTTAACCATCTTTATTTTACCTTTCCTACAGAATTAACAAAAATAAGACGCAAGAACAAAAAAGAGCAAATGGAGCAGGGCATTTGGTTTTTTGAGCCTGGTCAGTCAACATTATTAAAGATGAGGTTTTTCATTAACTTCCCCTTCTCATACAACCCCATTGTCACAATGCTTTTCAAATCAACTAATTTCTGCCTCTGGGCAGGGAGCTTAAAACATTTTCCTGAATGTCTCCTCATTTCATTGTTAATTCGATGATGCTTATTCCAAGGTTGGCCTATAGTTTTAAACACAGAAGAAAGAACCATAGGCTCATAGCGTCATAGAAAAGTGCAGCACGGAAACCACCATTCAGCCCATCTAGACCATGCCAAACCATTTAATCTGCCTACTGCCATTGATCTACATGAGACCAAAGCCCTCCATACCCCTACCGTACATGTATCTATCTGAACTTCTCTTAAATATTGAAATTGGGCTTGTATGCACCACTTGTGTTGGCAGCTTGTTCCAAACCCTTTGACACTCTGAGACAAGAAGTTTTCCCTCATGCTTCCCTTAAACTTTTCATCTTTCCCCCTTAACCCATGATCTTTGGTTGTAATCCTGCCCAACCTCAGTGGAAATAGTCTACTTGCATTTACCTATCTGTACCCCTCATAGTTTTGTATATATCTATCAAATATCCTCTCAATCATCAATGTTCCATGGAGTAAAGCCCTAACCTACAAAATCTTTCCTTATAATTCAGATCTTTCAGACCCGGCAAAATACTTGTAAATTTTTTCAGTACTCTCTTAGCCTCATTTACATCTTTTCTGTAGCTAGGTGACCAAAATTGCCCAGAACACCCCAAATTAGGCCTTACCAGTGTCTAATACGACTTCTACATAATATCCCATTTCCTGTACTCAGTACTTTGATTTATGAAGGCCCATGTGCCAAAAGCTTTCTTTATGACCCTATCAACCTGTGACACCACTTTCAATGAATTATGGACCTATATTCCAAGAACCCTTTGTTCTACAGCATTCCTCAGTACCCTCCCATTCACTTTGTAAGACCTAGCCTGGTTTGTTCTACCAAAGTGCAACACCTCATAATTGTCTGCATCAAATTCCATCTGCCATTTTTCAGCTCATTCATGCAGCTGGTCCAGATCCCACTGCAGGCCATGATAGCCTTTCTCACTGTCCAATACAACCCCAATCTTGGAGTCATCCACCGATTTACTGATCCAGTTATCTGTCAGAGTGTTAATGTAGATGACAAACAACAATGGACCTGTCACCGATCCCTGCAGCACACCACTAGTCACAGGTCTCCAGTCAGAGAGGCAACCATCTACTACAACTTTCTGGCTTTTCCCAAAAAGCCAAAGTTTAATCAAATTACTCCCTCATCTTGAATGCTGAACAACTGAAACTTCTTGACCCATTTCCCATACAGGACCTTGTCAAATGCTTACTAAAGCCCATGTATACAACATGTACCACCTTGTCTTCATCAACTTTCCTATGAAGTTCCTTGAAGAACTCTATAAGATTGGTTAGACATGACCTACCACACACAATAACTTGATGTCAGGCTCACAAGCCTATAATTTCTTGGTTTATTTTTAGAGCCTTTTCTTTGAACAGTGCAACAACATTGGCTATCCCCCAATCCTCTGGTACCTCACCTGTCACTCAGGATGATATAAATATCTCTGCTGGGGCCCCAGAAATTTCTGCGCTTGCATCCAGCAGTATCTGAAAGAACAACTTGTTAGGCCTTGAGGGTTTTTCCACCTAAGCAGCTCATCCTCTGTAATCTGTGTATGGTCCGTAAAGTTACTGCCACTTTGTAAACTCTGTGTCTGTCTCTTGAATAAATGCAGATGCAAAAAGATTTATTTGAAATCTCTCCCACCTCATTTGGCTCCACACATTCTTGTCTACCAGATGATCAATTTTGTCTCTTATAATCCCTTTGCTCTTAACATATCTGGAGAATCCCTTAGGATTCTTTTCACCTTATCTGCTAGAGCAACTTCATGCCTTCTTTTAGCCTTCCTGATTTCTTTCTTATGTGTTCTCTTGCATTTTTTTATACTCCATAAGCATTCCATTTGTTCCTACTTTTCTTTTCTTAACCTCTTGACAATCAAGGTTCCTGCATTTATTATCTTTACCTTTTATTCTGACAGGCACATAAAAGCATTGTTCTCAAAAAAATTTCACTTCTGAAGGCCTTACACTTACCATACACTTTTGCCAGAAAACAGCCCATCCCACTCCACACCTTCCAGCTCCTTTCTGATGCCATCAAAATTGGCCTTTCTCCAATTTAGAATCTCAGCTCATGCACCAGACCTATCTTTTTCATATTTAATTTGAAACTAACGACATTGTGGTCACCAGATGCCAAGTATTCCCCTAAACAAACTTTTCATTCCCTAATCACACTTTCTCTCATTGTATTGATTAAGGAAACTTTCCTGAACACATTTGCCAAACTCTACCCCATCTAGACCTTCTATGTAAGGGAAATATTCTCCCAGCATCTACCCTAGCTTAAATTAATTTCATTTAAACATATCCATTCATTTGAAAGAACACTTAATAAATCTATATTTTAATGTAATTTATTCAAACTGGGGAATATAAGCTTCATCAGCTCAATCTCTTATAACATTCAATTCTTGCATCCCACAAATTAGTCAAATGAACATGTACATTCAAATACTGCAGAAGAATATAGACACCCTTAGGTAAGTGGGACAAAACAAAACATAGTACATTACTTATTACTTCAACTTTAGAGCAGTGAAGAAGATTCACTTATTTCTTACTGGGCCTATAAGAAATATTTAGACTTTCATTGCAACCAAGAGCTCCAACGAGATGTTTACAGAATGGTACCTAATTCTAATCTGATTTATCTCATTTTAGCAGTCAATTTCTCGGATTTAGTTGCTGTGAAATCAACCAACTGTACCCAAAGGAGGTTCAGCAGTTTCGTTTTCCTAGACTGTATATCTGGAACAGTCAGTTTCCAGCTCATGTCATTAGTCCAACACTAAACATTGACCCCTTTAAAATGAAGCACAGACTTTAAGCTGTACAAGTAGACAAATACATAAACTGTAAAAAGATCCATACCAGAAATCAGCTGAGAGATCTTCAGTTTAATCAGTTAGGTAAATATAGAGGCGCAGGAGAACAAGGAACTTTACACAACCATAATGTAGCCTTTCATTAACAGAAGAGGTTCTACAGATGGGGGAAATCCAGAGCACGCACACAAAATGCTGGAGGAACTCAGCAGGTCAGGCAGCATCTATGGAAAGGAATAAATAGTCAATGACTTGAGTGAGATCTTTCATCAGGATTTAATGTAGCCTGTCTGAATATCCATATACTTACTTGAAAGACACACAAAGAATGTAAAGTTCTCCCACAAATATATCTTTGAAGTGTTTTTACACTAATACATCAATAATTCAGCACCTGGAAGACAAAACTGGCAGGAGAAAAATAAACCTAAGTTCTGACGTGCTAATGTTTAACTAGATATCTTCAAAAAGACCACATTATTTAGCACATTGATATTCCATGAACTCTTGCATTTTGTTTAAATTGCATTTAGCAGGTTTAAACCTACTAAAAAAGATAGTTTACTAAAGCAAGAATTCTAAATTAATAGGTTAGTATTTTGTATTAAGAAAATTACTAAAATATGTTGTGATAAAAGGATTATGGAACTTACCTGCATATGTTCCAGAACAAACGAGCAGTTTCAAGACCAACAGTGATATTAAGCTAGCATTAATTGATGGGTTGTGACCCATTTTTTTTACACTCCTTTCCTAACCCCTTTGGTTGATCTGATCAAGATAATGAGTGAATTCAACCTCCTGCACCGTATTTGTTTTCTAAAGATATCCACTGCTTCAAAACCCTTATATTTAGCACCATAAACATGCACGCCTGTGACAAAAGCAAGACTTTACACCCTGGTTTCCTCTTTCTCTTTTCATGTTTTATGCTTAAGTCACAAAGCTGCAGGGTTTGTAAAGTTATTATTTTGTATATGGATTTCAGCAAGGCACTTGAGTAGTGTATATGGATTTCAGCAAGGCATTTGACAATGTACCCCAGGCAAGGCTAACTGAGAAAGTAAGCAGGCAATGGATCCAAGGGGACATTGCTTTGTGGATCCAGAACTGACTTGCCCACAGAAGGCAAAGAGTGGTTGTAGGCGGCTCATACTCTGCATCAAGGTTGGTGACCAGCGGAGTGCCTCAGGGATCTGTTCTGGGACCCTTACTCTTCATGATTTTGAGTCCTGAAACCATGAAGTAGCAGCTCTAATAGCTGTGTCACTGTTCTACTGAAAACCTGATAAAGCAGTCTAGAATGACTCTCTGTATAGTATCAAGAGTCATACTCCAGTGATACTGAAGACTAGTGTACTTTCTCAGCAATCCATTAACTGAATGAGATTATTCACCAGAAGCCAAGGTTAAAATATACAACATGAGTCTGTAACACACTGGATCTATAGTTACTCACTGAGCTCTCTGAAAGCAACTATTTCTGGAATAGCTTATTGTGTCTCTATGTATTAAATAATATATATCTGCAAATAAAACTGGTGTATATGCAATCATCATCAACAAAAAAAGATGCTTTTTGGGACAGTCTAATCTATTTATTTTGTATTAAAATACAATGGATTCAGGTTAATCGGGCCATCAGTTAATTGGGCAGCCCCTTATTTGGGACTACTCTTTAAGAACAAAAGCTATTTGAGGAAATAGCCAGAATTCCCTTTATTTATTTGGGATGTAACGCCATTTCATTGGTACAGGTGACTATTGCCAGAAGTTTCTAACCAGCGTCAGTCACATGCACTTCTGTGGCCATTAGACACCACACGGTGCTTAGAGTGAACGGTTTTTAATAAATCAGTTGTGTATACTTGTGTTATATTATCGATTTGGGCTGGCGGATGCAATTGTCGAACACATTTTTTGTATTGAAGCACCAAGTCAGGAAATAAGAAGTCAAGGAGAGAGATGAAAATGATACATCTGAACTAATGACCACAAAGGATGCCAAGAAATTTATTGTTGGATTATGACATTACTTCATGAAGGAACACAATGCAGGTTGTCTATTCCCTGCACTAGGTGCCGGTGCTGATTATTGAAGCACATTCAAGAGAGCATTCAAGGGCATTTTCAACCTCTCACTGCTACAGGCAGAAGTTCCCGCTTGCTTCAAAAAGGTAACAATTATATCAGTGCCTAAGAACGATAATGTGGACTGCCTTAATAATTAACACCCAGTAGCACTCACATCTACAGTGATGAAATGCTTTGACAGGTTGGTCATAACTAGACTGAACTCCTGCCTCAGCAAGGACCTGGACCCATTGCAATCTGCCCATCACCACAATAGGTCAATGGCTCTTCACATGGCTTTAGACCAACTGGACAATACAGACACCTACAGTATATCAGGATGCTGTTCATCGACTATGGCTCGGTATTTGATACCATCATTCCCACAATCCTGTTTGAGAAGTTGCAGAACCTGGGCCTCTGTAATTCCCTCTGCAACTGGATCCTCAACTTCCTAACCGGAAGACCACAATCTGTGCGGATTAGTGATAATATCTCCTCCTCGCTAACAATCAATACTGGTAAACCTCGGGATGTGTGCGTAACCCACTGCTCTACTCTCTCTATACCCAAGACTGTGTGGCTAGGCATAACTCAAATACCAGCTATAAATTTGCTCATGATACAACCATCGTTGGTAGAATCTCAGATGGAGATGAGAGGGCATACAGGAGTGAGATATGCCAACTTATGGGGTGGTGCCGCAGCAACAACCTGGCACTCAACATCAGTAGGATGAAAGAGTTGATTGTGAGCTACAGGAAGGGTAAGATGAAGGAACTGGTCTCAACATATCGATGCAATTATAAAGAAGACACGACAGAGCTTTTATTTCATAAGGAGTTTGAACTGATTTGGCATGTCAACAAATACACTCAAAAACTTCTACAGATGTACTGTGGAAAGCATTCTGACAGGCTGCATCACTGTCTGGTTTGGGAGGGGGGGTGCCTACTGCACAGGACTGAAAGAAGTGAAAGAGGCTCCATCTTGGGTACTAGCCTACAAAGTACCCAGGACATCTTCAGGGAGCAGTGTCTCAGAAAGGCAGCGTCCAATATTAAGGACCTCCAGGACTCAGGGCATGCCCTTTTCTCACCGTTGCCATCAGGTAGGAGGTACAGAAGCCTGAAAGCACACACTCAGTGATTCAGGAACAGCTTCTTTCCCTCTGCTATCCGATTCCTAAATGGACATTGAACATCTGGACACTACCTCACTTTTTAAATATATATTATTTTTGTTTTTTGCATGATTTTCAATCTACTCAATATACATATACTGTAATTGATTTACTTGTTTATTTATTATTACTGTTTTAATTTTTTTCCTTCTTCTATATTATGTATTGCATTGAAGTGCTGCTGTTAAGTTAGCAAATTTTACGACACATGCCGGTGATAATAAACCTGATGCTGATTTTGTTCATTTACAGCCAATCAAAAGAACACAGCAGCATACACTGGATGAATTCCTTCACAGATAACTATTAGGAACTAATACAGAGTTTTATAGTATGTAGTAGTATCAGTAGTGTCTTAATTTGTTCTGTATTTCACTTAAATACATAATTTGTTACTCAGTTAAGTATTCCAGAGATGGTTAATAGACAACAGGTGCAGGAGTAGGCTATTCAGCCCTTCGAGCCAGCACCGCATTTAACTGTGATCAGGGCTGATCATCCACAATCAGTACCCCATTTCTGCCTCCTTCCCAGATCCCTTGATTCCATTATCTTTAAGAGCTCTATCTAACTCTTTCTTGGAAGCATCCAGAGACTTGGCCTCCACTGCCTTCTGAGGGAGAGCATTCCACGGATCCACAACTCTCTGGGTGAAAATTTTTTTCTCAACTCCATTCTAAATGGGCTACCCCTTATTCTTAAACTGTGGCCTCTGGTTCTGGACTCCCCCAACATTGGGAACATGTTTCCTGTCTCTAGCATGTCCAATCCCTTAATAATCTTATATGTTTCAATCAGATCCCCTCTCATCCTTCTAAATTCCAGTGTATACAAGCCCAGTCGCTCCAATATTTCAACATATGACAGTCCGGCCATCCCAAGAATTAACCTTGTGAACCTATGTTGCACTCCCTCAATAAAAAGAAAGTCCTTCCTCAAATTTGGAGGCCAAAACTGCGCACAATACACCAGGTGTGGTCTCACCAGGGCCCTGTACGTCTGCAGAAGGACCTCTTTACTCCTATACTCAACTCCCCTTGTTATGAAGGCCAACATGCCATTAGCTTTCTTTACTGCCTGCTGTACCTGCATGCTTACTTTCAGTGACTGATGAACAAGGACACCTAGATCTCCTTGTGCTTCCCCTTTCCTAACTTGACACCATTCAGATAGTAATCTGCCTTCCTGTTCTTGCCACCAAAGTGGATAACCTCACATTTATCCACATTAAACTGCATCTGCCATGCACCTGCCCACTCACCCAACCTGTCCAATAGTCACCCTGCATTCTCATAACATCCTCCTCACATTTCACACCACGACCAAGCTTTGTGTCATCTGCAAATTTGCTATTGTTACTTTTAATCCCTTCATCTAAATCATTAATGTATATTGTAAATAGCTGCGGTCCCAGCACCGAGCCTTGCGGTACCCCACTAGTCACTGCTTGCCATTCTGAAAGGGACCCGTTAATCCCTACTCTTTGTTTCCTGTCTGCCAACTGATTTTCTATGCATGCCATCAATACCATGTGCTCTAATTTTGCCTACTAATCTCCTATGTGGGACTTTATCAAAGGCTTTCTGAAATCCCAGGTACACTACATCCACTGGTTCTCCCTTGTCTATTTTCATAGTTACATCCTCAAAAAATTCCAGAAGATTAGTCAAGCATGATTTCCCCTTCGTAAATCCGTGCTGACCCGGACCAGATTTGTTACTTGTTATCCAAATGTTCATCTTTTTTTCATCTATTTCATTTTTTATAATTGACTCCAGCATCTTCCCCACCACTGATGTCAGGCTAACGGGTCTATAATTCCCTGTATTCTCTCTCCCTCCTTTCTTAAAAAGTGGGATAACATTAGCTACCCTCCAATCCTCAGGAACTGATCCTGAATCTATCCTGGAAAATGATAACCAATGCATCCACAGTTTCTAGGACCACCTCCTTAAGTAACCATGGATGCAGACCATCAGGCCCTGGGGATTTATTAGCCTTCAGTCCCATCAGTCTACCCTACACAATTTTCTGCCTAATGTGAATTTCCTTCAGTTCCTTCATTACCCTAGGTCCTCTGACCTCTATTACATCTGGGAGATTGTTTGTGTCTTCCCTAGTGAAGACAGATCCAAAGTACCTGTTCAATTCGTCTGCCATTTCCCCGTAATAAATTCACCCATTTCTGTCTTCAAGGGCCCAACTTTGGTCTTAACTAATTTTTTCCTCTTCACATACCTAAAGAAGCTTTTACTATCCTCCTTTATATTCTTGGCTAGCTTACCTTCGTACCTCATCTTTTCTCCCCGTATTGCCTTTTTAGTTATCTATCTTCTGTTGCTCTTTAAAAGTTTCCCAATCCTCTGGCTTCCCACTCATCTTTGCTATGTTATACTTCTCTTTTATTTTCATACTGTCCTTGACTTCCCTTGTCAGCCACCCCTTACTCCCCTTAGAACTTTTCTTCCTCTTTGGAATGAACTGATCCTGCACCTTCTGTATTATTCCCAGAAATACCTGCCATTGTTGTTCCACTGTCATCCTTGCTGGGGTATCTTTCCAGTCAACTTTGGACAGTTTCTCTCTCATAGCTCCATAGTCCCCTTTGTTCAACTGTAATACTGATATTTCCAATTTTCCCTTTTCCCTCTCAAATTGTAGATTAAAACTTATCATATTATGGTCACTACCTCCTAATGGCTGCTTTACCTCGAGGTCCCTTATCAAATTTGGTTGATTACACAACATTAAACCCAGAACTGCCTTCTCCCTGGTAGGCTCCAGTACAAGCTGCTCTAAGAATCCATCTCAGAGGCACTCCACAAACTCCCTTTCTTGGGGTCCAGTACCAACCTGATTTTTCCAGTCTACCTGCATGTTGAAATCCCCCATACAACTGTAGTATTACCTTTGCGACATGCCAATTTTAACTCTTGATTCAGCTTGCACCCTATATCCAGGCTACTGTTTGGGGGCTTGTAGATAACTCTTATTAGTGTCTTTTTGCCCTTACAATTTCTCAGTTCTATCCATTCTGACTCTGTAACTCCTGATTCTATGTCACCCCTCCCAAGGAACTGAATTTCATTCCTCTCCAACAGAGTCACCCCACCCCCACTGCCTATCTGTCTGTCCTTTCAATAGGATGTATACTCTTGAATTTTCAATTCCCAGCCCTGGTCCTCTTGCAGCCATGTCTCTGATATTTCTACGACATCGTACTTACCAATTTCCAACTGAGCCTCAAACTCATCCACTTTATTTCTTATACTTCATGCATTCATATATAATACTTTTAATCCATTACTCCCTTCACCTTTCACATCGATTCCTATTGCACTTGGCCATACTCTCTGATCCTTTCCTGAGCTTTCTGCCCCGTTAATTCTGTTGTCTTTCTTAACTTTTCTTATTCTCTCTTTCCCTTTAACTCCATCCTTATATTTCCAGTCCGTCTCTTACCACCCCCCCCCCCACCCCACTTCTTAGTTTAAACACACCCATGTAGCAGTGGCAAACCTGCCTGCCAGAATGCTGGCCCCTGCCTGTTAAGGTGCAAACCGTCTCCTTTGTACAGTTGATCCTTACCCCAAAACAGATCCTAATGGTCTAGGAATCTGAATCCCTGCTTCCCGCACCAGCTCCTTAGCTACACTTTCAGATCCCCTATCTCCCTCTTCCTGCCCTCACCAGCACAGGGTTAGTTGGGTAATTGGTCACATGCCTGTAATTGGGTGGGATGGGCCTGTTACCATGCTGGATATCTTAATGTGGTGTGGCCTTTAGCTCAAGAACATGTTAGAAACATATACACATAGAAAACCTACAGCACAATACAGGCCTTTCGGCCTACAATGCTGTGCCAAACATGTACTTACTTTAGAAGTTACCTAGGGTTACCCATAACCCTCTATTTTTCTAAGCTCCATGTACCTATCTCAGTCTCTTAAAAGACCCTATCATATCTGCCTCCACCACCGCTGCAGACAGCCCATTCCATGCACTCACCACTCTCTGCATAAAAAAACTTACCCCTGACGTCTCTGCTGTACCTACTTCCAAGCACCTTAAAACCGTGCCCTCTCATGCTAGCCACTTCAGCCCTGGGAAAAAGCCTCTGACCACACAATCAACGCCTCTCATCATCTTGTACACCTCTATCAGGTCACCTCTCATCCTCCGCTGCTCCAAGGCCGAGTTCACTCAATCCGTTCTCATAAGGCATGCTCCCCAATGCAGGTAACATCCTTGTAAATCTCCTCTGAATCCTTTCTATAGTTTCCACATCCTTCCTGTAGTGAGGCGACCAGAACTGAGCACAGTACTCCAAGTGGGGTCTGACCAGGGTCCTATATAGCTGCAACATTACCTCTCGGCTCCTAAACTCAATCCCATGGTTGATGAAAGCCAGTACACCACAGGGTCAACCTGCACAGCAGCTAAGTAGTGAAATAATGACTGTATAAACTATTACTATTGTACAAATCTTAATTTACTTTACCTGAACTCTGACACTATGGCATAAATAAATAAGCCACAGATCTATAGATGGGATGTGATAATGTGACCTTCTGGTACATTCAATCATAAACTGAAAATGAGCCACTGCTCAGAAAAGAAAAACTAGGGTACATTAACCCCTTGACATTTCTATGGAGTCAGGAA
Organism: Hypanus sabinus; assembly: GCF_030144855.1. Lineage (NCBI taxonomy): Eukaryota > Metazoa > Chordata > Chondrichthyes > Myliobatiformes > Dasyatidae > Hypanus > Hypanus sabinus. The sequence goes on along the minus strand of NC_082707.1, from coordinate 78,611,891 downwards.
GACCTTTGAATCACAGACAAATGGAAATAAGATGCATTATAATAAACATTTGTAATTAAGGGTTTTCTTCCCACACAATAGTTGAAATTGTGTTCAATTATTTTATGTGTAACATAATCACCTTGTCGACTCTTCCCACCCCTCCACTTCCTCTTTCAGGCGTCTTGCAAAATTACTTTTTCCACCTCTTATCCTGAGAACTGAAGGCCTAAGGACATGGATGTTCTGCTACGAAATAATTTAGTTTCACACCCATTGAAACATCATCAGAATCCATTTCACAATATTTGCATCAACAGCCTACATACTGATCCATTCTGTACAAGTGTCACCCACCCAGCATCAGTCTCAATCAATCCATCAACACTGAAATCAGATAATCATAAGCACTCTCCTCAGCAATTACCACACACACACACACACACACACACACACACACACACACACACACATCTGAAAGATGCTTTGGTTGGACCACAATGGGAGTATTGTGAGGAGTTTTAGGTCCTTTATCTAAGAAAGGATATGCTGGCTTTGGAGACAGTCCAGAGGAGCTTCACAAAAATGATCCTGGGAATGCAAGGGTGAATGTAAGAGGAGTGTTTAATGGCTGTGGATCTGTATTCGCTGAAGTTTAGAAGAATGAAGGAGGATTTCGTCAAAACCCATCAAACCCATCAGTGACCAGTGGGGGATCAGTTCTGGGACCCTTACTCTTCATGATTTTTATCAGTGACGTGGATGAGGAAGTGGAGTGATGGGTTAGCAAGTTTGCTGATGACACAAAGGTTGGAGGTGTTGTGGAGGGCTGTCAGAGGTTACAGCCAGACATTGATAGTCTCAACATCCTTGTAAATCTCCACTCAAAGCAGTGGAGATTTACAAGGATGTTGCCTGGATTGGGCAGCGTGCCTTATGAAAACAGGTTGAGTGAACCTGGCCTTTTCTCCTAGGAGCGACAGAGGATGGGAGGTGACCTGATAGAGGTGTATAAGATGATGAGAGGCATTGATCGTGTGAATAGTCAGAGGCTTTTTCCCAAGGCTGAAATGGCTGCCACAAGAGGACACAGGTTTAAGGTACTGGGGAGTAGGTACAGAGGAGATGTCAGGGGTAAGTTCTTTAACACAGAGAGTGGTGAGTGCGTGGAATGGACTACCGTCAATGGTGGTGGAGGTGGATACATTAGGGTCTTTTAAGAGACTTTTGGATAAGCACATGGAGCTTAGAAAAATAGAGGGCTATGGTTAACCCTAGTAATTTCTAAGTTAGGGACATGTTCAGCACAACTTTGTGGGCCAAAGGGCCTGTATTGTGCTGTATGTTTTTCTATGTTTCTATGTTTTCTATGTCCCACCTGCGTAGCCAAAATCTGGTGACATGACCATTGAATTCTCCAACTTCTGGTAACTGCTCCTCCACCATCCCTTCCCTTCTCTCACTTACCCACAGCTCTCTGTCACCCTATCTTTCTTTTCTGCCTCCTCCCAATCTAATTGGCACCCATCACCATATTGGTTCCCCCCCCCCCACCTTATCGATCTATTCATCACCCACACACTCCTCCCTCTGGTTTCCCTCCGGCGACCCATCCTTTATTCCATGCTGCAATTTCCTCTTGTCAAATTCCAAAATTTGCAGCTCTTTGTCACCTCTGCTTTTGGTGTCATTCATACTCTCCTCTCCCCTTCTGCCTTTCACTCCTCATCATCTGGATCCTCCTATCACTCACAGCTATTACTCCATCCCTTCACTCCACCTTTTTATGTTAGCTTTCTCCAGTGTATTGTCTGTTACAATAATCATCCTGTGTATCGTATTCTGGAGCTACACACAATGAAGAGAATACATATTCCTAAAGAGAAAACAACTGGATATGGTTCAAAGATTCACTTTAATATCAGAGAATGTATACAGTATGCAACCTGGAATTATTATTCTTCACAGACATTCATGAAACAGAAAAAGCCCCAAAGAATGAATGACAGAAACATCCCCCTCCCCTTCTTGCTCCAGCAAAAGCACCCCCTCTCCCCCCACCACGGAAGCTATACTTAACTGCAGGTTTTCTATGTTTCTCTGTTTCAAATATTGAAGGGAGAGGATGTTTACGATGGTGTGAGAGTCTAGGACCAGAGGGCACAGCCTCAGAATTGAAGGATAACCCTTCAGAACAGAGATAAGGAGGAATTTCTGTAGCCACAGGGAGGTGAATCTGTGGAATTCATTACCGCAGATGGCTGTGGAAGCCATGTCACTGGGTATAGCTAAAATGGTGGTTGATAGGTTCTTGATTAGCAAGGGCATCAACAGTTACAGGGGAATGGGGTTGAGAGGGATAATAAATCAGCCATGATGGAATAGTCTAGTAGACTTGATGGACCAAATGACCTGATTCTGCTCCCATGTCTTATAGTCTGCCGGTCTTACAAATTACACTTCAGCTGTTGAAGGCTAAGTACAATGGGCATTGGAACAACAATCCCAATAGGGACAAGCTCTGCTGTAGTAGATCTTTGCTCTGGCGGAGCTTTTATGACAGCCGTTTCCAGGGAGTTTATCACTGACACAAACCTAGAGACCAGTGGTATGCCTTAGTTGGGAGTCATTTTATCTTTAATTTGTAGGTGGGACTTGCTCTTGCCCACTCGTTTACTCATGTTACTGAACACCTTTTCCTGCCGCAATATAGCAGCCTTGCTACATGGTGAGCTGTTAAAGCCTTCCTTATTTTCTATGAGATTTTATTACTATGATAATACACCAATGCTCAGGACATTGGTAATGTACTAGCAGATTTTCCAGACTATTGGATGCTATATACCAGCATATTTGCAATGCACCTTTTTAAATACATTAGTTAGTATTCTAATAAATTTTCCAGTGAATTTAAGTTTAAGGGGAAGCTAAATCCTGGTTGATTTAAAGCAAGTGCAGTTACCAGGGCTTCATAAGTTTAAAAAGTAGTGTGATGTCCCAGTGAGCTGACATGGAGCAAGAGGACAGGGTCTGGTTACAGGGAGCAGAACAAAAGATCGGAGACCCCAGTGAAATCTAATGTGAGAACTAGGGCCCTGGTTAGTAAATGGGACATGGGAATCAGTGAATCGAGAGTACAGCAGACAACACCTGGGATATCTGAATACTTATCTAGCTGATTCCTTACTTACCTACTGCCACTTATGCTGCTAGCATTTAGGGCAACAATGACGGTTCTCCATCTTTGGTGGGGTTCGGGCCTCCTTCATCACGTCAGTAGCTTCCTCTTGATTTTCACTGATGTCAGTCATGCATGACCCGGGTGGAGACTCAGGAATACCATCACACTCAGATGTAGAAAGATTCTTCATTGCTGTTTCTGTAACAATTTTGTTTTACCAGTCAGGACTGTTGGACCTGAGCTGATCACCCAATCCTGGAAGACTAGTGGACCAGTCTTAGCCTGTCATCTACCCACTGACCTGTTTGGCATGGGTGATCCTACCAAGAGCCAAAGCATAAAGTCCCGACTCCGGCTAACAGAGCTCTCTGGGTCATGGAGGCACACAAGCCTCCAAACCACAACAAGGCTGCAATCCTCTTAGAGGGTCTAGCTGATAATCAGGGCTTTACTGGCATATGAAATATTTAAAAATATATATAAATGTATTGTTAAAAACTAACAACGAGCTATCCAAATCCATTTGGTTTCTGTTCATTAGTATTTTTTTGGTCACAGACATTGCAGAACTCTGAGTCATCAGACTCCACCTACTAGTTCAAAGTTTTACTATTTAATCGCTATGAAGTACATTGTGCATGACTGAAGAAAAGAACTTTAGAAATGAGTAACACGATTTTGAATGATTCAATAATTCTGTTCGCTTCAGAATTTCCATTATAAGTTGTTAAAATTAATGAACTGCCTCGAGCCTTAAAAGGGGAAAATTTAGTGACCCACTTCAAGTCTAAAGGGGGAAACTTCATTAACAAATCCTTTATCAAAACTTAGATTGATGAAGGATTTGTTAACGACTGACAATGTAATTGTATCACTAGGATATTAAATGTTCATTGAGAAGCCCTAGGTATGAAAAAGAGCTTTAGCGTTTAAACTCCACTCTCCACAAATGATTAAATTTGTATTTCTTACATGAAATACCAGGGAGAGTGAAAGAAAAACCTTCCACAGGGGCTTATATCATTATCAATACTGTTGAGAATCCAAAATGAAAACTAAGTGCTTAGGAGGATGCATTCAAAGTTTAAGAAATCTGTGAAAAGGAGCCCAGAGAAAGCTGTTAACTTTAAAAAGCTTGCAAATGAATTGAGTAAAGGAGACTTGAAAGGGATAGAATGGTCATGTTTTTAAGATATAGTTTTAAGTATAGTATAGTATAGTATATAGTATATATATATATAGTGTGTGTGTGAGTATATATACACTATATATATAGTATTGTGGCAACCCATTTCCTGGCACATCCGAACCGACTCACAATTAGATAGCCTACGGGGGTTTGCAAGCACAGAGCTTTGGAGCCTCTGCGCCATGGGGGGCAGGTTGAGGGAGGCTTAAAAGTGAGGCTGAAGATTTCGAATAAAGTTTTTTCCTTCGACTGCAGTTACCGACTCCGTGTCGTAATTTTAGCGCTGCGTGTAGCACACCGCTACAATTGGTGACCCCGACGGTCCAAACGATTTTTGGACCAGAAATGACCGACGCCGCCTCTGTTCATGCGGTTTCGTTGAAACTGCCGGGTTTCTGGACACAGCGCCCGAACCTATGGTTCCAGCAAGCCGAAGCCCAATTCCACGTTCGCCAGATCACCTCAGAAGACACCCGCTACTACTACGTGGTGGGCTCCCTCGACCAGGACACAGCGGCCCAGATCGCGGAGTTCGCACAGTCGCCCCCGGCAGACGGCAAGTACACGGAATTCAAAGCCCTGCTCCTCAGGACTTTCGGACTCTCACGGTGCAAGCGGGCTGTCCGTTTACTGCACCTGGATGGCTTGGGAGACAGACCTCCATTGGCTTTAATGAATGAGATGTTGTTTCTCGCCTACAAACACACACCCTGCCTCATGTTTGAGCAGGCATTCCTGGAGCAGCTGCCCGAGGACATACGCCTGCTGCTGTCCGACGCGGATTTCAGTGACCCCCGGAAGGTGGCAGCCTGGGCGGACTTGCTGTGGAACGCCAAAAAGGTGAGCGGGGCGTCCATCGCACAGATCTCCCAGCCACGCTCCCGGCAGCAAACCAGTCCAGGCCCGGCCGCAGAGCCCGCCAACCCCCGGCCCAATGAACACTGGTGCTTCTACCACCAGCGGTGGGGCGCGGAAGCCCGCCGTTGTCGCCCGCCCTGCAAGTTCCCGGGAAACGCTAGGGCCAGCCGCCGCTGATGGCTACGGCGGCTGGCCATCGGGATAGCCTCCTGTATGTGTGGGATAGAAGGTCGGGATGCCGGTTTTTGGTCGATACTGGGGCTGAGATCAGCGTTTTACCTCCGACGAGTTACGACACCCGCAGCAGGGCACCGGGTCCCCCCCTGAGGGCCGTGAATGGCAGCACAGTAAGGACCTATGGCACCCGTCAGGTGCAGCTACAGTTCGGCTCCAGCCAGTTCACGTGGGACTTCACACTGGCCGCCGTAGCCCAACCGCTTCTGGGTGCGGATTTTTTGCGGGCTCACAGCCTACTGGTCGACCTGCCCAGGAAGAGACTGGTACACGCCGAGACCTTTCAGACGTTCTCCCTGGGTGCAGCCCAGTTGCCAGCCCCTCACCTCGGCTCCATCACGCTGTCCGACAACGACTTCACCAGGGTCCTGGCGGATTTCCCATCGGTTCTGGCACCGCAGTTCACAGCGACCATGCCCAGGCACGGCGTACAGCACCACATCCCGACCTAGGGACCACCCCTCCACGCCCGCGCTCGGCAGCTTCCCCCGGACAAGCTCCGACTGGCGAAGGAGGAGTTCCAGAGGATGGAGGAATTGGGGATCATCCGGCGGTCCGACAGCCCATGGGCCTCCCCCCTGCACATAGTGCCCAAAGCGACGGGGGGCTGGAGACCGTGCGGCGACTACCGCAGGCTGAACGAGGCTACCACACCGGACCGCTACCCTGTGCTGCACATTCAGGACTTTGCAGCAAACCTGCACGGCGCACGGATCTTCTCCAAGGTAGACCTCGTCCGAGGGTACCATCAAATCCCGATGCATCCTGACGACGTCCCCAAAATGGCTCTCATCACCCCGTTTGGCCTTTTCGAGTTCCTCCACATGCCGTTCGGCCTGAAGAATGCCGCACAGACGTTCCAGCGGTTAATGGACACGGTGGGACGGGACCTGGACTTCACGTTCATCTATTTGGATGACATCCTCATAGCCAGCAGCAGCCGTCAGGAGCATCTGTCCCACCTCCGTCAACTCTGCGCCTGACTGAGTGAGTACGGTCTTACAATCAACCCCGCCAAATGCCAGTTCGGACTCGATACCATTGACTTCCTGGGCCACAGGATTACTAAAGACGGGGCAACCCCTCTGCCCGCTAAGGTAGATGCAGTCCGCCTCTTTCCCCGACCCACCACGATCAAAGGCCTTCAGGAATTCGTAGGTATGGTCAATTTCTACCGCCGCATCCTCCCTTCAGCTGCCTGGATCATGCACCCCCTGTTCGCCCTGATGTCGGGTCCGAGCAAGGACATTACCTGGGACGAGGAGTCCGCCGCCGCTTTCGTTCAAACGAAGGAAGCTTTGGCGGACGCCGCAATGCTAGTACATCCCAGAATGGACGCCCCTACCGCCCTCACAGTGGACGCATCAAACACGGCAGTCGGTGGGGTGCTGGAGCAACTCATCGCAGGTCGCTGGCAACCCCTGGCGTTTTTCAGCAAACACCTGTGACCACCCGAGCTCAAATACAGTGCTTTCGACCGGGAACTGTTGGCGCTCTACCTGGCAATCCGGCATTTCAGGTACTTCCTAGAAGATCAACCCTTCACTGCGTTCACAGACCACAAACCGCTTAACTTTGCGTTTACGAAAGCGTCCGACCCCTGGTCGTCCCGCCAGCAACGCCACCTGTCCTACATCTCTGAATACACGACGGATGTCCGGCACGTCTCGGGTAAGGACAATGTCGTGGCGGATGCGCTCTCTCGCCCTACCGTTCATGCCCTTTCCCAAGGGGTAGACTTTGAGGCACTGGCAGAGGCGCAGCAGGCGGATGAGGAGATTCCAAGTTACAGAACCGCAGTCTCCGGTTTGCAGCTCCAGGACTTCCCCGTGGGCCCGGGTGAGAGGACCCTACTCTGTGACGTCGCCACCGGCCAGCCCCGTCCAGTCGTCCCGACAGCCTGGCGGCGACGCGTTTTTGACTCCATTCATAACTTGGCGCATCCCTCCATCCGGACAACTGTCCGGATGGTTTCCAGCAGGTTTGTTTGGCACGGACTCCGCAAACAGGTCAGTGAATGGGCCAAAACGTGCATGCACTGCCAGACGGCCAAGGTGCAGCGGCACACCAAAGCCCCACTGCAGCAGTTCCATCCCGCCCACCGGCGTTTCGACCACATTCATGTGGATATCGTGGGCCCCCTGCCAGTGTCGCGCAGAGCGCGGCACCTCCTGACTGTCGTGGACCGGTTCACAAGATGGCCAGAGGCGGTCCCGCTCACCGACACCACCTCCGAATCTTGCGCCCGAGCCCTGATCGCCACCTGGATATCTCGCTTTGGTGTACCAGCCCACATTACCTCCGACTGAGGCGCCCAGTTCACCTCCAGCCTGTGGTCAGCTATGGCCAGCCTTCTGGGGACTCAGCTGCACCACACCACTGCCTACCACCCACAGTCGAACGGGCTAGTGGAGCGTTTCCACCGTCACCTGAAGTCGGCCCTCATGGCCCGCCTGCGAGGAGCCAACTGGGTGGACGAGCTTCCCTGGGTCCTACTCGGCATCCTCTTCGGCCGAGTTGGTATACGGCGTGCCCCTGGTCGTCCCCGGGGAGTTCCTACCAGCCCCAAGAGGGCAAGAGGAAGATCCCGCAGCAGTCCTGGGCAGACTACACGAGAAGCTCGGTAACCTGGCCCCCATACCCACTTCACAGCACGGGCGGCACCCGACCTGCGTACCCAAAGACCTACAGAACTGTAAGTTTGTGTTTGTACGAAGGGGCGGGCATCGGCCACCGCTGCAGCGGCCATACGAGGGACCGTTTATGGTGCTCCGGAACAACGGGTCCACGTTCGTGCTGGACGTTGGGGGGAAAGAGGAGGTTTTCACGGTGGACCGCCTCAAACCGGCCCATGTGGACCTGGCGCAACCGGCTGAGTTTCCGGCACCTCGGCGCAGAGGCCGACCTCCCAAGCAGGTTCTGGCCCAGACTGTGGACATTGGGTGGTGTATCGCCGGTTCTGGGGGGAGGGGGGTTATGTGGCGACCCATTTCCTGGCACATCCGAACCGACTCACAATTAGATAGCCTACGGGGGTTTGCGAGCACAGAGCTTTGGAGCCTCTGCGCCATGGGAGGCTTAAAAGTGAGGCTGAAGATTTCGAATAAAGTTTTTTCCTTCGACTGCAGTTACCGACTCCGTGTCGTAATTTTAGCGCTGCGTGTAGCACACCGCTACAGTATAGTATATATAGTATATAGTATAGTCTTAAGTATGGTATAGTTTTAAGATAGATATGGGTGTGAATGATGTCTGCATCATTATTTCCACAACGTGAGGCCACAGAAAGAAGGATAGTATATGGAGCATCAGGAACTCAAAATGAAGTTTGAGAGTACTGTATTGATGTTGAAAAAATAAAGGAAGACAAAGCAGATTGTGGGTGATAAATGTGGGTTAGGGTGAGAGATAAGAGAATGATTGACTGTCAAAATAAAAACTGCACCAATTCTGCATTCGACTGTATAATCCAGCATCACTTTTCTTTTTCACCACGGTTTTGAATTTATTGTTAATAACACCACAAAAATTAGAGAATATTTTGGACAACATACCCCATTTGACACACCTTCTCCTGCTTTTTGTAGTCTTCTTTGTTGAAAAACTGGGCAAGATTATCTGACAAGCAACCACAAGACAGAGCGTAAAAATGGCTGGTGTGATTGCAGGCCTAAGTTAAATTACGTGATCTCATTTGATAATGTCCACATAAGTGTGGGCCAGCAAAGAATATGCAAGCAGAGGACCATTGATGACAGCCAAATTTGATGAGGAAACAAATATACAGAAATATTAAATGGTGTTTCATTTTAAATTCATATTAAACTTAAAAGAAATTACCGATGCTAGAAATCTAAAGTAAAATAGAAAATATTGGTGAGGCTGCATCTGTAAAATAAAATTGTCATATTTCAGATCCAGAATTTTCTATTTTTATTGCAATTTATTATGAACCTTTAATCTAAATAATTAATTTAATTTGAGTTAGTTTATTTGTAAAGAATTAAGAGTCTTTACTCAGTTACTCAACACCCATCTGTTGGTTTCACAAGTTGGAGCTGGTTAACCTCTGAGCATACACGAGTAGGATGTGCTAACCTCCAAATCTCCTACATGCTGCGGTATACCCTCCAAATGAGTCAGTGAAGTTGCCTTGTTCAAAAAAAAAACAATTTTCTGATTTACTCCATTGAGTATAAAATGTTTAACAGCCCATAGTTGGATAGGAGTATATTAGCTTCACTGGTTAAGGTAAAAGATAAACAAAATACAGATATAATAATGAATAAAACTATCATAGGAAAGAACCAATTGAAACAATGAGCCTTTTCCATATTATCAGTTCATTTCATTCTCATTACGATCCTCATCCTTCTGTTCTCTCAGCATCAAATGCCTGACCTTGTGGGAGAAGCTAAACACCTTCTACATCAACACAGAGAGGAAATAACTTAAAGAAAGGCCTTTCTAACTGCTAAGAGTGATCAATGGCCCATGATTGTGTGGTGTGAGCTCCGCAGAGTGATGTCACTGACACTTAAGAGTTTGTGACCTATTTAAAGTCAGCTTTGTTTCGGGAGCTTACTGGGCATGAGTTCATGACCTATATAAAGTCAACCTTAACTGGGTTTAACCCTTCTTAAAACGATCAATTCCTAATGTTCAATTGTATTCCAATTTATCACAGTGCAAGGTATACTTGTCAATGAAACGCTGGAAGAATAACCTGTTTACATTTTACAAACAAGAGAAAATCTGCAGATGCTGGAAATCCAAGCAACACATGCAAACTGCTGGAGGAACTCAGCAGGCCAGGTAGCATCTATGGAAATAAAGCTAACAGTCTTTGCTTCGAGCCAAGGCCTTTCAACAGGACTGGGGAAGAAAGATGAGAAGCCAGAGTAAGAAGGTGTGGGGAGGGGAGGAAGAAATACAAGATAACAGGTCATAGGTAAAAGTGGGGAAAAGGGTGAATTAAAGAGCTGAGAAGTTGATTGGTGAAAGAGATAAAGGACTGGAGAAGAGGGAAACTCTTAGGAGAAGTCATGGAAGAATGGGTAGGGGGAGGAGTACCAGAGGGAGGTGATGGGCAGGTAAAGACATCAGTTAAAAGAGGGAAATAGGAATGGGGAATGGGAAGTGGAATTAAAATGGGTGGCCACTGGGAGATCGCGCTTTTTCTTGCAGATGGAACATAGGTTTTCAGCGAAGCAGTTTCCCAATCTATGTTGGGTGTCACTGATATACAGGAGGCCACAGCAGGAGCACCGGATGCAGCAGATGACCCCAATAGACTCGCAAGTGAAGTGTCACCTCACCTGGAAGGACAGTTTGGGGCCTTGAATGGTAGTGAGGGAGGAGGTGTAGGGGCAGGTGTAGCACTTGTTCTGCTTACAAGGGTAAGTGCCAGGAGGGAGATCAGAATGGACAAGGGAGTCGTGTAGCGAGAAATCCCTGCAGAAGCTGAAAGTGGCATGGAGGGAAGATGTGCTTTGTGGTGGGATCCCATTAGAGATAGCAGGTTAGAGAATTATGTGTTGGATGCGGAGGCTAGTGGGGTGATAGGTAAGAACAAGAGGAACTCTATCTCTGGTGAGGCGGTGGGAGGATGGGGTAAAGGTAGACCTGCATGAAATGGAAGAGATGCATTTGAGGGCAGCACTGATGGTGTAGGAAAGGAAGCCCCTTTCTTTGAAGAAGGAGGACATCTCCTTAGCTCTGGAATGAAAAGCCTCATCCTGAGAGCAGATACAGCAGAAAGGGAGGAATTGAGAGAGGGGGGTGGCCTTTTTCCAAGTAACAGGGTAGAAAGAGATATAGCTCAGGTAGCTGTGAGAGTCCGTGGGTTTCTAAAAGATATCAGTGGATAAGCTGGAAATTTGAGGGTAGAAGATTGACAGACAACTATATTCAAACATATAAGATCTTAAGGGAGTTTGAGAAGGTAAATGTTGAGATGTGGGAGAGTCACAAACAAGAATATTTGGTTGCAAAATAAGGGCTATTGAAATGTCTTCTCACAGTTAGCAGTGACACTCTGGAACTTGCTGTTCCAAAAGGTTCTGTAGGCCAGATCATTAGTTATATTTAAGGAGGAGATAAATCACTACTTAAACGATTGAGGAATTGAGGGTAAAAAAGCAAACTGGTGGAGCAACCAATCCACATGAAGGATCACAACGTGCAATGTCAACTGTCCATTTCCCTCAGCAGATGCTGCCTGACTTGTTGAGTTCCCCCAGGTTTCTTTCCTCACTCCAGATTCCAAAATCTGCATCTCTTGCATCCTCGAGGAACTGAGAGTTTCGGAAAGCTGCACAGAAGTGGGTTTCTAATGCCAACATGGCTCAGCCATGACCATATTGAAAAATGGGGTTAGCTTGAGGGGTTTGTTCACCTACTCCTGCTCCTATTTTCTTGTGTTTTTGTGTTCTTGTCACTATTACTGCTCAACTTTTATTGTATTTGATCAATTTCCTCCATTTTTTAAAAGAGATTTGTGATCAATATTGCGTGTGATTTTCTGACTGGGATCCTTTGTTAGATAAGTATATGGCAATATTCCCACTTACTGGATAAGCCCTTACCCCATATAATCAAAATATAATAATATAAAATAAATAAGCCTGTATTTTATCATATGGAAACATTGAAAAGCATGTGGTACAGTCTTTTTTTAAATGTGCAATTACTGGAGTTAAATGCTAGAAAAACATAAAGTCATTCTGCACAGATTATTTTTAGATGGAAATAATTTGCACAAAGTACATTGTGTTTTAATATGTCTGATGAAAACAGTTTGTATACATGCTAGCACTCAATGATGGATTTGCTGCTGAGTTGGCAACCATTTGCAAACTTCAGCATGTGCACAGCTCTCTGAGTATGCACTGGAAATGTAGCAGTAACATTGACATAACAAAGTAATAACTCAATACCAACCCCAACTTGTCAGGATAACTTCCATGTGATTGATGATGTTATTGGACATTCTATAAATCGAAGGTAGAAGGGCAAAGAGCCAGTTTGCGGCAGAGGGTCTATTTTTGATGGTGTTTGAAAGACTAGCAGAGAGCTGAAAACATCAGATACAGCTGAAAAAATAATCAGGGATTAAATTAAAGTGCAGAAAAAAATACAAACATTTATAACCTTAATTTACACCATCAATCATGATTATGTCCAGTTGCTAATTCACCTTCATAGTGAAATCAGTGAAACAAAATTAAACTGTATAAGAAAAATTACAGACATAAATGTAAACCTCTGTGATAGGAATGCTATACTTTACAGCTTGAAGCAATTAGTATTTATAAAAGTATATTAAATTGAAACACTGCCCATTCAAAAATCATAAAGCCAAAATAGTTTTGTCAGTAATATGCAAAGGCTACTACAAATTGGTATTGTCATATTCTGTTGAAAATTTGATCATCAGATTTTTGCTCTAAAATTGGTTCGCATTTCTAGCTTCAGATTTATACAATATAAGAATTTAAGCTTTGAGACAACTCATCAATGCCAAAGGGAATGGAAGTCATCTAACCACATAAAAATAAACAAAGGTTCCAAAGTCAACCACAAACTTAGACTTCTAAAGCATTAGGGAAAATGTTGATGGACGAGAAAATGGTTAATATAAGTTGTTAATCATCCTTTTCGAATCTATAGTTGGTGTTTGAACTATATAACATAATTTTACCCAAAAATTACTTCAATTTCATTGTTGCATAAACATATCCACATTTATTGGTGACCTTTTTATAATAACCTCATAAAAGTGACTACCTGGCTGGAAAAGTTTTCAGAATATATAATATATTTAAGTGGCCCATATGTTTCTGTGCTATTAGAATGCCATTTAATTTCTAGGTGACTGATATTAGTAATGTTAAATGTCAGTCATGCATGAGCAACTAAATTTAATTCTAGTACCTCCCACCACTTCCTACTACAAAGAGTTCCAATAGCAGAAACGGCAGGCAAATTATGACTATCTTTACTGAAAAAAATTAAACTCCTGTGTGCTCATAGCCTTATTAATGCATTAGCTGGAGAGGCTGCCATTTCTGAAAATCAAAACCAAAATTGGAGTAATCTGAGATGAAAAAGAAAATGTTGGAAAAATATAGCTGATTAAGCAGCTTCTCTGGAAGGAATTGTTGATGAGAGAGGAAACAATTCTCCTGAAGTCAATATACCTCTCCATGGCTTTGAGAGCATTCAGATCCAAGTTGTTGTGACTGCACCGGGACCCTAGCTTGATTACTTTGGGTGGTACTTGGATCCATCACTTCTGCTGATTAGCCTAATGACAGTTGTGTGGTCTACTCATCATCAACATTTCAGGTTGAGACCTTTCATCAGAAAATTCCACAGATACAATATTTCCTGCTGAGTTTTTGCACCATTTTCTTTTTTTAGTTCACAGTTTCTGTCTTGTTTATTTAGTGCAGATTTCATTGTGACTTTTATGTCACGATACTCCTCTAACGGATTGTAATGTACTTTCTCGATCTGCTGCCATTTGCCTACTGAGCCAATAATCTATAGATCATGGAGTTAACACCATTCCGGACTTCACACCACAGCAGCTTGACACCCCTGGTATATATGTCAGCATGTTCTTTGTAGATTTCATTTCAACCTTCAATACCATCAACCCAGAGCTTCTCCAAACTCAGTGAACCAAGTGCCACCTGCAGGCAGATACCTAACTTCCTCTCTGACAGGAGGCATGCACGTCTCCTCACCCCACTCAGTCAGTACTGGTGCACTATAAGGGTGTGTGCTCTCCCCTATTTTCTCTATACACTAATATTGCATCTACAGTGATCCTTCAGTTGAACTCATAAAATTTGCAGATGATACTACTGTTATTGAACTAATCATCAAATACCGCCAGGAAGCAAACAAGCTTCTGTCCTGGTGCAGTCACAACAATTTGGAGCCAACTGCCCTCAAAACTGTGGATATATATATTGGCTTCAAGAGAAATGTGTCTCCTCCCCATCCACTCATCATCAACAATCAGGTTCCAGGCCATCATTATTTCACAGGACCTCATATCTCCTTCATTAGCAAAAAAGACTCAGCAGAGGATGTACTTCTCGAGGTAGTTGGTAAAATTCTATCTTCCCCAGAAAATTCCAGTGCAATTCTATATTGCCATCATAGAAAGCATTCTCACATCAGCCATTACTGTCTGGTTTGATGCAGTATCTTCTCACAGTATACAAAAACTACAAAAGACTAACAGGTCAGCAGAAAAGATCATTGGCTACAACCTACCATCACTGCAGGACTTGTATGTATCCAGGACAAAGAAGTGGGATAGAAAATCATAGCAAACACCACTTACGCTGCTGACTGCTTTTTCTAATGGCTTCCTTCTAGAAAGCACCATAAGGCAGTTGAAATAAAAACTTAACACCATCTTAAAAGTTTCTTCTTGCCCCAGGGAGTTAATCTGATTAACCATTCTAGTTTGCCTCCACCCCCTCTATCTATTACCTCAGTCAGTGCACTGCATTGTAAACTGGAAACACTTCCAACCACTTTTTATAATTCTGCTTATATTATAAATACATGCTGGTATTTATATATTTATGTACACTTTATTTCATATCCATACTTTAAACTTTATTTTTATATAATCCTTTATAATTGTTGAATGTTCTTTTCTTCTCATGTCATACCAACACATCACAGCAAATTCTGAAAATAATGTATATAATGAATAAAATTAATCCTTAATCTTTGATCCTTACAACTTCTGATCACCTCTTGATTCTACTGGTTGAAGGTCTAATGGAGGAAATATTCTACGAGGGGTGATGGATAAGTTCTTGGCCTAAGGTAGAAGGAGTCAATTTTAGAAAACCTAGCACATCTATTTTTCCTACATTTACACACTTAGTCCAGTGGTCATGGAGCATACAGATCCCTTCTTTGTAGAAGTCGACATCGTGGATCTCCAGAAGTGGTTGAACTGCATGTGCAAGTAATGAGAGCTGCATAAGTCATCTCTTTCTACCTTAAGCCACAAACTTATCAATCACCCCTGCTGTGGACCACCTGGAGGTCCAAGTTGCTCTCGTTACATACATGTGCAGTTCAACTCTTTGAGTGACAATGCAGAAAGTTTGAAGTTAATAACTCATCTCCTTCTACCTTAGGCCACGGACTTATCAATCACCCCTGCTGTGGGCCACTTCTACAAAGAAGGGATCCATATGCTCCACGACCGCTGGACTAAGTGTGTAAATGTAGGAGGGGACTATGTCGAAAAACAGATGTGCTAGGTTTTCTAAAATTGACTCCTTCTACCTTAGGTCACGAATTTGTCAATCACCTCCCATATAAATATGAACACAGTGAGGCTTATTTTAATTCAAAGGATATGAGAATATTGAATATTTATATATTAGGGTGTGTATCTTTAAAACTGCCTGCTGATCTGAAGCATTAAGTAACTCATGCTGAAGCACCATTTGCTATTAAACTTACAACTTAATTTTTTTCGATTCAAAGTTCAGTATTCATAACAGTCCCATCTTAACAAGACAAATATATGCCTTAATATAGGAGCTGAGAATACTTCGTATATTTACCATTATATTTGTTAATTTTTATGTCAAAACAGCAAATATTAAATTCTCATACGAATTTTATTTTGAGTGTTCCATTTCACATTTTCTTGCCATATGGGAGGAGCATAATCAGCAGTCAAGTTCATGCTGATTTTCAAAATTTCCCCATCGGTCTTCTTTTTACATATACTTCTCTGCCTAAGAACTTCCATAGTATCCATCCACATACAATTAGTCTACCCAAATGCATGTTTTTGGGACATGGAAAGTCCCCACCTAGTTGCAGGAAAAACATACAGATACAATCCAAGGTCAACATCAAACCAGCTGAGCTGCCATAATCTTATCTAAGAACAAAATTAAATAGAAATGTATAACACTATGATTATCTGGCAACTTTCAGACTTCGGTAGTGTTCGACTGGCAGATACTCTGGACTATTGGATGCTGTATTAATACCCTCAATGCACCTTGAATTCATTTATCTTTAATTGGTTACATAGGAATGTAATATATTATATAATTATCCTGGTTATTTTAAAGGGACCACGGATGAATTTAAAAGGAGTATGGGAAACGTGGTGCCAGTGAATTTAAAGGAAGTGCAGGAGAGGTGCTGAACCACCGGGATTTTCCAACAGTACTAGCAGGATTATTGGAATGTGAATCATTTTAGTTAAAAAATAAACTTCACAAACTACATTGTACCTGAGCAATTCAGCTAATAGACATCTATGTTATTTGTTCAACAATGCCAGATATGAAGTCAATTGTTAGCTCCTTCCAGTAGTACATAAGGATCATAGTATTAGCTGTTAATGTTGGTTAAGTATTTAATTATATTCAAGTTCCTTTTGCAGAAGAGCAGTAATATTGTAAAGACTGTAGTCTTTGACTAAAATGAAGGTAAAAAAGACACAGATAAGGCAGTACGTCACTTCAGTAAATGATATTTTGTAACTCATAAATCATTATCTGATAAAAATGACTTAATTGATTCATTGCTAGCAAATAAATTATTAAATATAACAATATTTTATTTACTGCATAGAAGTCCATACAAATCTTTTTGTATGAATTTTACATGATTTTATATTTTTTGTCTCTTTTCTTTGATATAGTGCATATTGTGGATGACAATGGACCTCTCTGTAATAGAAGTTAATACTGTATATCATGGCTAAGGTTACAAACGAAGCTGGTGTTAGGACCTCCATCTCAATAGGCAACAAAACCAGCAGCAGCACCTGCAGTATATGGCAATTGAACAGCTTCATTATGGACCAAGAATTATATCTGGGATTTTGCTGGTTTAATGTATATGCTCATTAAAAAATTAGATCCCTTTCCTCATATATATTTCCCTATATCCAAAAGTTTTCAATATAGTTATTGCAGAGTGAGCAAGAAGCAGGGGAAGATGTTGTTGGGAAGTTGGATCATTGGTGCTTGCTGACAAAATTGTTGAAGGAAGGTCCATTTGCACTGAACATCTGGATGGAGTTCCATTTACTGGAAAGAGGTATGTAAAGAGGGTTTCTTCTTTTTGTTAACTAGCAGGAATGCTAATTTACTGATAACGAAAATGGTATTCCTTTGTAAACCAAATGGGGATTAATGTTCTTTCTTCTAAGTCTATAAACTTTTGTTGACGGGCTTTTGGGCAGATCGGCGCGAGGGGGTCGAGAGAGAGGACACAATGCTCTAAGCTGGGCGAGGATCGGACCCCAAAGGGGGGTCCGAGGCCGGGAGATTCTCCGAGGGGGGGGGGATGAAGCTAGATGTGCTTGGTTGATCACTCGGAGGGTCCTGAGCTGTTTGGAGAGTCCGAGGAGTTCGGAGGGTCCTGAGCTGCGAGTCGAGGAGTTCGGAGGGGAGCGAATGGTGGCCAGAAGACTTCAGAAATTGAGCTCCAACGGCTGTGCATGAAGTGGTTTGGACTTTGATAAGTTTGGCGCCTTTTCTTTAATTTTCTCTTCATATATACTGTATCGTTATTAATCACTTAGTTATAGTAACCTTTATAAATTGTACTCATTTAATCGCATATGGTGTACTGTCTGTTTTTGGGTGAGGCGGGGACATCACACAGCATCCACACCAGCTGATTACCCAGTTTGGCGGGGCCGAAGGCTGCTCCCCCTAGACGAAATGAGCTGAGCGAGCCTGAGGCGACCCAGGGGGTTACATTGTGGGGTGCTCGTCCAGGGAGGTGAAGAAATTACAGACGAATCTCAGCAGAGAGAAGCGGAAGCTTGAAGGGAACCTGAAGATGACCATCGACAGTTCAAATGAAGTGCAAAACCTGAAAGTTGATCTGGAAGAAGTCATGAGGAAGAAAAAGCTGGAGAGAAGTGCAGTGAATACTGAACAGGAGGCTGAAGAGACTGTGGGAGCAGTGCAGGCCACGTGTTTCCGTTTGGAGAAGATCAAACAGCAGCTACCGATCACAGGAATGAGGAATAATACAGATTCGATGGATGATGTGCTGGATGTGTGGTACATGCTGCCTTTTGCTGACTTTCCCTCGATTGAGGAAGAGACCTTTGACCCTTCTCCCATTGAGTCAGGTGTAGCGGGGAGGGTTAGCTGTGTGCAGTGTGGGGCATGAGTGAGAGGTTGAGAGAGGAGTTGGTAGTGGGCCCAAGGTATCCCCAGTTGTGTCCGAGCCTGAAGGGTTTAGGTGAGGGGGTACGGAGGCCTCAGAAGGGTTAGGGAACTCCCAGATAGTTGGCCTAAGTAGCGCCTGAAAAACAGGGCGTGAGGGTTATTGTGTGGGGAGGAGATGTCACTGTTTGTGCTTGGGTTACGGTGTGTTGGCAGGAAAGGTGGTGAATTATTTAGTAGTCATGAGGACATGACTTTTATTTGGTGGAGGGAGAGTGTAAAGAGGGTTTCTTCTTTTTGTTAACTAGCAGGAATGCTAATTTACTGATAACGAAAATGGTATTCCTTTGTAAACCAAATGGGGATTAATGTTCTTTCTTCTGAGTCTATAAACTTTTGTTGACGGGCTTTTGGGCAGATCGGCGCGAGGGGGTCGAGAGAGAGGACGCAATGCTCTAAGCTGGGCGAGGATCGGACCCCAAAGGGGGGTCCGAGGCCGGGAGATTCTCCGAGGAGGGGGGGGATGAAGTTAGATGTGCTTGGTTGACCACTCGGAGGGTCCTGAGCTGTTTGAAGAGTCCGAGGAGTTCGGAGGGTCCTGAGCTGCGAGTCGAGGAGTTCGGAGGGGAGTGAATGGTGGCCAGAAGACTTCAGAAATTGAGCTCCAACGGCTGTGCACGAAGTGGTTTGGACTTTGATAAGTTTGGCGCCTTTTCTTTAATTTTCTCTTCATATATACTGTATCGTTATTAATCACTTAGTTACAGTAACCTTTATAAATTGTAATTTAATCGCATATGGTGTACTGTCTGTTTTTGGGTGAGGCGGGGACATCACACAGCATCCACACCAGCTGATTACCCAGTTTGGCGGGGCCGAAGGCTGCTCCCCCTAGACGAGAACGAGCTGAGCGAGCCTGAGGCGACCCAGGGGGTTACAGGTAAAATAAATCACCTTTTCTATAAGCGACGAAAGAAAACCAAATGAAGACTACATGATATCAAATAGAATATTAAACTGACATGCACTGATTTTAATCATATTTTTTCATGGAAGGCAGTGAACCAGGCTGTATCTCTTAAGATTATCATTGAGCTTGAGCTGCGTGGGAAACATGCTTTTTTTTGCAGAATTTTGAAAACCACATCCTCTAATCTTTCCATTTGTTGTGTGCATTCATTTTAAAATGCCAATGATACTTCCAATTATTGCAATCTATTTCTTCTTCTTTATATATAATTTGCTCTTGGTATGTAGATAAACAAAGGTAAAAAATCTTAATTTTCATAAATCTTAAGTTATGTTATATCTGTTCATCCCATATTGATGGAAATACAACTTGTTTGTTTTAATATCAATGAGATAAGTAGGTTTTCATTAAATGGGGTCAGAATGTCTAACAAACCACAAAAGTATTAATTACAGACACTCACCTAATTTAAAGCATCATCTTAAAATTCCCCGAGTATTTATAAGTATATATTTATACAGAGTCTTCAAAGGTTTTTATGAATAAACAGAATGAAGGAATCCAATTTTTTATCAGATATTACATAAAACTGAAGATAAGGTACTTAAGGCAGTCAGATGCTGAATTAAAACCAATTTTAATTTCATGTTAATTATAATCACTCTCTATTAATATGTTAAACCGTTTAAATGACTAAACAATAACGTGACAATGGCTAATTCAATCCAAAAATTAAGTCAATTTAATAAGAGGAAACACTTGAGATTTTTATAATTCTCATGAATATATTTGTTAAATTAATTGCTTTTAGAATACATCATGAGGTCTAAATTTTTAAAGCACCCACCCTACAATATTCTGGAAATACCTTTCCAACAGATGAACTGCAGCTATTCAAGAATGAGGCCAACAACCATTTTATCTTCAGCAGTTGAGGATAGACAGTAACCATTGGTCTTGTCAGCTATTCCTGGGTCTAGAAAAATGAATATAAAAAGAATCTAAATTTTGAAATGGAGAGGTGGATATAGACACTTGTTACGAACCCCGTAACTAGGTCACTTACCAGCGAAGATAGAGACATCCGTTGAAGTCTGATGATACTATTTTTAACAGTATTTATTAGTAAAAATACACAAAAATAATATCAATGCAAATATACAGATAATATACGTCGTCAATACTAAATCTAAAAGTGTGGGTATAATAATAATCAATAAGAAATAAGCTCTATCGTTGTCTAGGGGATAATGTATTGTCCGATGGAAATATAAAGTTCACTCAGTTCATGCAGGCTGCAGCCGTTGAGGACCGCTGTGTTGCAATTGTTGGAGAGAGAGAGAGAGAGAGAGAGATAGGATGGGAACAGTTACCGCTACGAGTTTTTTTCCAACCTTCCTTTATGATTTCGATCTGTCAGGTGTCTCGTTGCCGTGGCCGTTCAAGTGTGACCTCTCCTTTAGCTAAACCATTCTTCCGTGGTGAGCCCGCCACCCAGGCAAGGGAGCACACACACGAGCCCTCACCGGCTTTTGCTATAAAATGCTGACGCGGGATTCCTAGCATTTCTCCTGGTGCGTCTAAAGCGGTTGTTCCCCAGACCCCTCTTTTACTCTTACTCACGGCGTCTCAGATGTCAATCAGGTTGGGATGATGCAATCCCTCAACCAGACCACTCTGGTTATCCCCTGAGGGGTTTCAATGAATAGTACAGTACTCAATACACAATTCCGTCTCCAAGAGACAATGGCCGTTAACAGTGGTTCTGTTCCGCTGATGTCAGGACACATTCCAAACCTTGTGTACTCTGGATGTCTCTCTCTCATTTCCTGGGTCCCAGACCCAAAATAATAGCGATCCTGCAATTCTCAAAAAGGAGGGGGCGACGTTGTACCCTTCGGCCCCTCAGAGTTGCTTCATATTCGTAACACACTAGAGAAAACCATCATCTGTGTACTGCTCGCATGGGAAAAAAAAAACTATGGAACCACAAACTTTAACACTTTTTCTGAAGCAACACCTTATCCAACTGTGGAAATGCAACTCACCACAGTTATTTTTGGACAGGTTATCACTACGTGTATTCCAGGAATACAAGAATTACAATTAGATCTACATAACAAAGGCAATAAAAACAGTATGAAGGCAAATGAGAAACACTTAGTTTTCAAATCGATGCCATTACTTACTAGGGAAGTTGTTCATGTCGAGTGTGATATGCACATAACCAAACAAACAAAGTTAATGTGTTATGCTATAATTGAGTAATATAAGCACATTTTCCTCTTTAAGAATACTGCTCATTTTAAGACTGTACAATTCTGAGCATATTTTGATTGTGGTAATAATGAAAATTATCAAGCTATACCATTAATCACACATATGAATTTCGCCTTACAGATGATTCAAGATTTTTGAATATTATTGCAGGCTCCCAAACAGGCAAATTTACTCAGATATACACAAAATTCTGCAGATGCTGGAAATCCAGAGCAACACACACACAAAATGCTTGAGTAACTCAGCAAGTTAGGTAACATCTACAGAGAAGAACAAACAGTCGACATCTCCGGCCAAAATCCTTTACTGGTCCTACTGAAGGACCAAAACAGTAATTATCGCTGGATTGTTACATGAGCCACATGGAAATTGGTACAGGATGTACTAAGATTAGAGCTAAATGTGTGGCTCAGACGTTGGTGTGGAAGAAGTAGGTTTGTATTCATGGGGCATTGGCACCAGCATTGGGGAAGGAGAAAGCTGTTCCATGCTGGGACTATGGTTCTGCCATAAATGGAGCTGTTGGTGGGACTTTAAACTAGGTAGTAGGGGTTGGATTCAACAGTTAAAATAAAGGGGAAGGAGAGTGCAAGAGCGGTTAGCGAAGACTCCAGAATAAAGACATTAAGACCATAAGATAAAGTAGAATAAGCCATTTGGCCCATCGCGTCTGCTCTACCATTTCATCACCACTGATCCAATTTTCCTCTCAGCCCCAGTCTTCTGCCTTCACCCTGTATCCCTTCATATCCTGACCAATCAAGAAGGTACCAACCTCTACCTTAAATATACACAAAGACTTGCCCTCCACAGCTGCCAGCGACAAAGAATTCCACACATTCACCACTCTCTGGTTAAAGAAATTCCTCCTCATCTCCATTCTAAACGGATGCCCCTCTATTCTGAGGCTGAGTCCGCTGCTCTTAGACTCTCCCACCATAGGGAACATCCTCTCCACATCCACTCTATCAAGACCTGTCAGCATTCAGTAGCTCTCAGTGAGGTCACCCCTTATTCTTCTGAATTCTAGTGAATACAGGTGCAGAGCTATCAAAAGCTCTTCATATGACAAGCTATTCAATCCTGGAAACACGAGGAAATCTGCAGATGCTGGAAATTCAAGCAACACACACTAAATGCTGGTGGATGCAGCAGGCCAGGCAGCATCTATAGGAAGAAGCACTGTCAATGTTTTGGGCCAAGACCCTTCGTCATTCAATCCTGGAATCAGTTTCGTGAACTGCCTTTGAACCCTCTCCAGCATATCCTTTCTAAGATAAGGGGATCAAACCTGCTCACATATTCCAAGTGAGATCTCACCAGTGCTTCATAAAGTTTCAATATTACATCCTTGCCTTTATATTATTGTCTTATTGAAATGAATGCTAATATTGCATTTGCCTTCCTCACCACAGACTCAACCTGCAAATTAACCTCCACAAGGACTCCCACGTCCTTTTGCATCTGCTTTTGTGTTTTCTTTCAATTTAGAAAACAGTCAACTCTTTCATTTCTTCTACCAAAGTGCATGACCATACACTTCCCAGCACCATATTTCGTCTGCCATTTCTTTGCCCATTCTCCTAATTCGTCTAACCCCTTCTGCAGCACCTCTACTTCCTCAAAACTACCTGCCCCACCACCTATCTTCATATAACCTGCAAAATTTGCAACAAAGCCATCAAATCCATCATCCAAATCATTGACATATAACATAAAAAGAATCAGCCCCAACACATACCCCAGTGGAACACCACTAGTCACCAACACCCAGTTGGAGTAGGCTTCCTTTATTCCCACTCTTTGACTCCTGCCAATCGGCCACTGCTTTGTCCCTGCTGGAAGCTTTCCTGTAATATCATGGACTTGTAACTTGTTAAGCAGCCTCATGTGTGGCATCTTGTCAAAGGCCTTCTGAAAATCAAGTACACAATATCAACCAATTCTCCATTGTCTATCTGCTTGTTACTTCTTCAAAGAAGTCCAACAGATTTCTCAGGCAAGATTTTCCCTTGAGGAAACCATGCTGATTGCGGCCTAATTTATCATGTACCTCCAAGTACCCTGGGACCTCATCCTTAATAATCGACTGCAACATCTTCCCAACCACTGAAGTCAGACTAACTGGCCTATAGTTTCTTTGCTTCTGCATTTCTCCCTTCTTGAAGAGTGGAGTAAAATTTGCAATTCTGTAGACTTCCAGAACCATTCCAGAATTTAATGATTCTTGAAAGATGCCTGCACAATCTCTTCAGCCACTTCTTTCAGAACTCAGAGGTGACTTACCCTTCAGATCTTTCACTTTCCCAAATACCTTCTCCCTAGTAATGCTAACTTCACATATTTCATATCCCCTGACACCTGGAACATCCACCATACTGCTAGTGTCTTCCACAGTGAGGACTGATGCAAAGAGTAAGATAAAAGCTCAGAAAAGGATAAAAACTTAACTTCAGACAATATTAAGACAAAATGAAAAAGGAAGGTGGTGAATGCTGGACCGAGGTAGTTACATTAAATGTACACAGTCTACGAAATATGGCTGGCAATCTTGTAGTGCAGTTAGATATTTGCAGGTATGACATTGTGAGCATTACATAGTCATGGTTGAAATAACATCATAACTGGAATCTTAACATCCAAGAATACACATTATATTGAAAGGACGGGCAGATAAGCAGGGGTGACACTGTTGGTAAAAAATGAAATCAAATCCTTAGGAAAAAGTGACGTGGGACCAGAAGATACCAAGCTGTGATGCACCCAGACAGAGCAGCAATAAAAATTATTGAGAGACAATGGGAAGTTACTGAATTTCCTTAGCTCCCTGTGCTGCAACTTATCATTATTTGTGATTTGCTACTACTGTGGCATCACAAGATCACAAGACAAAGGAGCAGAAGTAGGTCATTCGGCCCATCGATCCTGCTCCGCCATTCCACCATGAGCTAAACTGTTCTCCCATCAACTGCAAACTTGTAAATGGTATTGGATCAGAATCTGGCCACGCAATCATGAGTGCATAGAGAGTAGAGTAGGGGGCTGACAATACAACCTTGTGGAGCTCCAGTGTTTAGGATAATTGTGGTCAAGGTCGAGCTGCCTATCTCTATTTCTGTTGGTCAGAAAGTCAAGTATTCAGTTGCAGAAGGAGGTAGTAACTCTCAGGGTCTAGAGTTTGATGAAGAGTTTGCTTCAAATAATAGCATGGAGGCGGAAATGCAGTCAATAAACAATAGCCTGATATATTGTAGATGTCTTTACTGTCCAGATGCTTCTGAGATGAGTGTAGGACCAGGGAGATGGCATCCACCATAGACCTGTTTCAGTGGTCGGGAAATTGCAGTGGTTCAAGCCTGTCTGGAAAGCTGGAGTTGATGTGTATCCTCACTCATGGCCAGGGAGATATCTGGGACCGCCGCTTTTGCGGGTTCACCCTCCAGAAGACTGATCTTATGTCTGTGATTCAGATGGAGACTATCAGGCTGGGTAGTTACAGACCCATTTCCTTCTGTTCAAAGGATGCATAGAATGTGTTAAGCTCACTGGGAAACGAAGTGCCATTTTTGGCAATGCTGCCCAGCTTTATTTTGTAACACATTTTAGTGTGTTGGCTCCAGCATAGCTGACAGCCAGACTGAGACTTGATTTTGGACTGGTACTGTGTCTTAGCATCTTGGATGGCTTTGCAGAGGTTGTATCTGTAGCTTGATTTCAATAAAGTCCAGGAGCACCGGATTAGAATACTACAGATCAGGACTTCATAAAGCGACTGGATCTCCCAGTACATTCATGGTTTCCAATTTGGAGACACCCAGACTGTCCCCTTCGGTATACAGTACTCAACATTCTTGTTGATAAGGTCTGTATTGGTAATGCCTTGTACCTTGAGTTCACTGCAAATGGGCCTGTTTTCAATAAGAAAACTCATCTCTGTTTTAATTGTGATAGTAATGGCCTTGCTGATTGTGAAGCTTTAAACTCAAATGAAGAGCTTAAGCCCTATCTCATATAAATAGCTGTCACTAAAGGGAGATTATACTATAACTACAGAATCCTTAAAGACTAGTTTACTTGTCTGCTTATTCTCCATAGCGAGCTTAGCTGGCAATGCTCACTATTCCAGCAGTGGGTCCCATTGCCCTACCAAGGAGAATGTACTTCCAGCTAACAAAGTAGTTTAAAACACAGTTCATTTATTTTCAGAGATACATGATTAAATCCATACAGCACTCTTAAAACACATTTAAAACTCAGAGGATTTTACATCGTAAACATTTCCAAATCACAAATCATTTCTAAAACACAAAGCACAAAGCATTAAGTATAAAGCATTGCCAAAACACAAATGTCAAAGGATTTTTTAACTCAAGGGATAGAGCATTAACAATTTCCAAAACACACAAACAATTCCTATAAACTAAAAAGACATACAATGGTTCAGAAGAACAAGTCATCCATCGCAGAAACCAAAGCTGAAGGAATGGAATTTCATTCACCCTGTGTTTTTTCCATATTTCTTCTTGGTGTTCCTTACCCCATTTCTAATAAATCTGAACTGTTACCTACATTTTCTACCATTTGGGTGACTTCACAAACATGTGATATTTCCTCAGATATGCTTTTAACACAAGTGATCTACAGGTAACTTTTGGAGACATAGTTCTTGATTAATGCTGTAAAGCAAACTTTTCTAAGTACATAAAATCCTTTGAACTATAAACACGTCAGTTCTGCAAGCTTTTCTGAACTAAGCAACTTAAGAGTCAGCTCAAACAAGAGAATACCTGCAGATGCTGGAAATCCAAGCAACACACACAGAAGGCTGGAGGAACTCAGCAGGCCAGGCAGCGTCTATGGAAAAGAGTACAGTTAACATTCTGGGCCGAGACCCTTCACCAAGACTGAGAAAAATGACTTGTCTGTTTGAACCAACCCAAATTAAACAGGCCATATTCTTATACTGCATCTTTGAATAGTAAAGCAGGTGTAGTGACTTTCCTCAGAGTGTCTTCTTTATACAGAGCTCTATTCAAAGCTGTTCTATAGAGTGTTTTTTTTTTAAACGTTGAGCTGATTATTGCTTTCCATTTGTATTTAAAGAACTAAAGACTGACTTCCTTTTACGACCAGAAACTATACAAAGCAATATATTTGGAAGTTTACTTGCAACTGTTTTTGATCTTACAAGTGGCAGATGTTGTGTATTTAGAAAATCAAGGTTAGCAAAACAACCAAGAGGCCTTCTGGTCAGGAGTGAATTTCCATCACATAATAACAATGAAACTATCACATACACTAAGCTCAGTATCTCCTTCATCGACAATCTATATCCTGTCCCACCCAGACCCACCAAAGTGAATGACTCTTCACTCGCTTTTCAGAGTAGGAGTAATATTGCTTGGACAATCAATGGCAGAATTGCCAGCAATATCAATATCCACTCTACAAAAAGCAACTTCGTGTACTGTTAACAAGCCGCTGAAAATGTTTTATTAATTGGAGTGTTTAATCCACCTCTGGTGAGTAACATAATTATAACGAGCTAAAGTATTAAAATTAAAACACACAGAATATTTGCTATTAGGAATTAGCAGATCAGAGTGTCAATAGACTGAAAATAATACAGGTAAAATCTTTGAAGGCTTGCCTATGTGTGCTGTTGCACCCCACACAAAAAGGTTAGTTGTCAAAATTAAGTATACTTGCATGTAGCAGAAACTCACCAAATTTGGTCTTCGGATAAGGCCAGTTTTCTGGGGAAGGCTGTCTTCCCATGGCATTTTATAATGCATTGTATAAAGTAATTGACTACAACTATCTGCAAAAGCTGGAATTTGGAGCAATAAACAAAGTTTATTCAAAGTTCATCAGGTCAGACAAAAAAAAATTTCTAAACAAACAAAGTTTAGAAATTCATCAGATCAAGCATCTGGGGGAAGGGGATGGAAGAATTTTGGCATTTTAGTTTGAGACTTTGTCTGGTTGCATCATCCTCCTCAAAGGATCATAGTATATGACGTTCAGTAGCAGTGCCAAATCTCTTAGCATTAACATTCAAAGTGAGAATGTGCTGATTCTTATAACCTCCAGTAAAATCCGGAGTATGACAAACAGAACTGATAACATCTTATCAATATCATACTGAAAACTTTCCAATGACTTGCATGTGAAAAAGGGAGCACCTGCAAATGAAGACTGCAAGTGTAATCAAGTCATGTTACTTTCAGTCGATTAACAGTAAGCGACCGTGGGCTGTTTGCCCATTAAGGAGGAGTTGCTTGTAAATGCCAGAAAAACAGACTTCTGAGTGTCCTTGAGTGAATTGACCCTGCTTACCTTCTGATCTCATAAGTCCACTGAGCTTGACTGGAAAGAAACCACTCGTACATAAACCATGGCAGAAAAGGAATGGAAGAGCACATTATAAGTTACAAATCTCAGCCCGAAACGTCGACTGTGCTTCTTCCTGGCCTGCTGTGTTCCACCAGCATTTTGTGTGCGTCGCTTGAATTTCCAGCATCTGCAGATTTCCTCGTGTCATGTTACACATTGTCAGGAAACTGAATGGTGAAGCACAGGTTTCAGATGCAGATATTAAATGTGTGTTTTGCAAATAACTGCACTGATGAATATGTCCTACTTAGGGTTTGTATCGGCTCCTTTAATTGTTATGTAGCATTGGGTCCTAATGCAATACAAGTTAAAATTAAAGAAATTCTTTCTCATTTCTGTTTTAAAGGGATATCCTTCTATTCTGAGGTTCTGCCCGCTGGTCATAGAATGTCTCCCTATACTGGAAACATCCCCTTTGTCCACTCCATCCAGGCCTTTCAATATTCTACAGGTTTTAATGAGATATGCCCTTCATCCTTTAAACTCCAGCAAGTGCAGGCTCAGAGCCATCAAATATTCCTTATAAATTAATCCTTTCTTTACCAAGAACATTCTCATAAACCTCCTCTGGACCCTTTACAATGTCGGCACATCCTTCTCCAGATATGGCACCCAAAACTGCTCCTAATCCCCCAAGTGGGTACTGAACAATGCCTTATAAAGTCTCAGCATTAGTAAGCTCTAGTTAATTTTGCAGGAGGATCCCAAGTCCCTTTCCATCTCTGATTTTTTCATTCTCTACACATTATAGAAAATAACTATGTTCTTATTGCTTCAATCAAATTTCATCCATCATACACTGCCCTCCACTGCATTCCATCCATCAGCTCTTTACCCATTCTCTCAATCTATCCAAGTCCTTTGGCAGACTCCCTGTTTCTTCAACATGACCAGCTCATCTACCTATCTTTGATCGTCTGCAAACTTGGCCACAAAGACATCAATTCTGTCATCCAAGTCATTTGACATATAATGTGAAAAGAAGTGGTCCCGTCAGCAATTCATGCGGAACACGACCAGTCACTGGCAGTCTCCAAATAGGGAACCGTTATTTCAATGCTTTGCCTTCTATCAGTCACACAATTTTCTATCCATGTAATATCATGAGCTCTTGTTAAGCAGCCTCGTGTGTGGCAACTTATCAATAGCCTTCTGAAAATCCAAGTAAACAACATCCACTGACTCTCATTTGTCTATCCTGCCTGGATATTCCTTAAAGAATTTCAACAAATTTATCAGGCAATATTTTTTCTGCCGGAAACTATGTGGAATTTGGCCTATTTTATCATGTGCCTCCAAAACCTCACCCAGTATAATGGACTCCAACATCTTCCCAACCACTGAAATCTGGCTAATTGGCCTCTAATTTCCTTTCTTCTGCCTCCCTCCCTTCTTCAAGAGTGGAGTAACATTTTTAATTTTCCACTCCTCCAGAACCATTCCAGAATCTAGTGATTCTTAAAAGGTCATTATTAAGGCTTCCACGATCTCTTCAGCTGCCTTCAGACCACTGGGGTGTAGTCCACCTAGATGACTTAATTGCCTTCAGACTGCTCAGCTTCCTAAGCATCATCTCCTTATTAATAACTGCAACACACACTCTAGCCCTGTGACTCCCTCGAATTTCCACAGTGAAGACCGATGCAAAATGTCTTTTCAGTTTGTCTGCCACTCCTTTATTCCCTATTAATGCTTGTCTAGTGTAATTTTCCAACAGATCAATATCCACTCTTGCCCCTCTTTTACTCTTTCTAAATCTGAAAAAAAACATTTGGCATTCTCTTTCATATTTCATCTTTTCTCCCCTTATTGCTTTCTTAATTGTCTTCTAATGAATTTTGAAAGCTTCCCAAATCTCTAGCTTCCCACTAGTTTTTAGTAATACAGTCTGCCTTCTTTTTCACTTTTATGCTGTCTTAGACTCCTTTTGTCAGCCACTGTAATCTTATCCCTTTAGAATGCTTCCTCTTCTTGGGATCTATTGATCCTGTGTCTTCTGAACTACTCCCAGAAACTCAACCCAGTCCTGTATTCACCCCCTTCTCAAATTTGTCTCCATGTTGCCTGAAGTTAAATTACAGTATTATCCTTTTCTAATATTTTTCTAGTTTATCTTAGAGACTGTAGTAACCTCTCCAGAATTCTACTTCACTTTTAATTGATACATATTTTCCCATCTGTTAAACACAGCATCTTACTATTTAGTTTAGAACCCTAACCATAGCCCTAAAATCATAACAGAACATTTTTAATAATTCTGGTCATTATTTAATTAATTAATACCATTCCATTAGCATTCCATCCATGCCAGAATAATGAGCCTGAAGTATGCTGATTTTGCAAGGAGAGAAAAGATTATCTTGAGAGAATATTACTTCACGTTTAACCAGATGGTCTATCTCATTGGGCTTGTCTACATTGGAGAGCAGGAGACAAGCACCTTAGATTAGCACAAAGGGTTTGTCTCCATCTGAAGAATTACCTTTTCATTTTTTGTTCAGAGGTACAGTAAATGCTCCTGAACACGTCATTGACTTTCAGCCTGGGTAGCCTGACATCTATATCACAAGAAAGAATTCCAGCTCCACAACGTGTTTACTGATCTCTGGCATTAAAGGTCAGTAAAATGATTCATGGGTAAAATGCAAAGGTGCTGTAGTTGGTATCATGGCTCTGGACTGAAATCCAAAATTAATTAATTAATAATCCTATTCCTGAAAGCTATACAGTTACTAATGTTGAAAGATAGCTTTGTGTGAACACACAGGGTGGGACATCAAACAGACACCATAAACCACTATGTATTTTCAGAGCATCTGCAAATGTTCTGCTTCAGGACTGCTTTGTGATGCTAATATAAACTTTGCTTTGGAACAATTGTAAAAACTAAGAGTATTAATGCAGGTTTGATGCAGAAGGGAAATTTAAACACACTTACTTACATGAACCAGGAATTAAAATGTGATTATCAATAACCATTACCTCCAAAATCTACCCAAAGTTACCTTTGGGAAGCCTGCTATCCTTGGCTGGTTTAACCTTTAACTCAGATTCCATACTGAGAGCTAAATGAAAGACTTAAAGTGCTCTCTGAGAGGGCAATCACTCATTCAAGATCAAAAGTAAATTGGGATGGGGAGTAAACCTGAATCTTGATGATGATAATATCCACATTCTTTGAATGAATACAGAAAATCTTCTGCAATACTGACTCTGAACTAAGATCATAATACAATGTACTAAAATACAACAGCTTTATTTCACTATCTGTGGTGTGTGGGATTACGCATTTTGCTCTATGAATGAAAAAAACTTTTCAAATCCGTCTTGCTTTTTCTCCACTGGCTGGTAGCTGGGATTTATCACAAGCTAAATAAAAAGCAATGCCTATGTTTATCCAAACCAGAGCACTTGAGTCTCAAACAGCTGCTACTGAAAAGTCAAAGCAAATGTTCCTGCTATGACAGGGTGGTCTTCTAGTTTTGCTAGCATCTGCCACCTTTAAGCAAAAGTCTATCTTGGACAAACTCAGAACTGTCTTGAAAAAGGACAACATTAGCAAGACCACCATGGACATGTTCTTCACTTGCTTAGCAAATAATATTGAAGTTGTTTAAGAGCAAATGGCTGGCTTTAGAACATCTTCTTCAATCATGCTAAAAGGGGGCATGGATAAAGGTTAAGAAAAGGAAGCATCTTTAAAACAAGGATTATAAGACTGTAGAGTTCCAAGGGTTATTTGTTCTATCAGATATTGAGGAAAAAAAGTTGGATTACTGTTATTCCAAGGTCATGCTGGACCTTGCAAGGTCATGAAAAGCAGCAGTTTTCATTTACTCAAATAGCTTATTCTTCCAGGAGTATCTTAGAATGTAAATTTGATCCTGAAAATAAAAATGAAAAATCATTTTGGAAATTGGAAACTGGAAATTGATATATTATTGTCAAGTGTACTGAGGTGAAAAGACAACTTTTCTGCATACTGTTCATACAAATCAGTGCATTAAGATAGTAAACAGTAAAATAATAAAATAATGCAAAATGAAGTGTTACAATTACAAAGAAAGTGCAGTGCAGGTAGATCATAAGGTGCAAAGTCATAACGAGGTAGATCGTGAAATCAAGAAACCATCTCAGTTCATAAGGCCATAAGAAATAGGAGCAGAGTTAGGCCATTTGGCCCATTGAGACTGTTCCACCATTCAATCATGACAGATCCTTTTTTTCCCCTCTCAGCCTCACAGCCCGGCCTTCTCCCCATAGCCTTTGATGCTGCGTCCAATCAAGGATCTATCAGGCTCTGCCTTAAATACATTCAATAACCTGGCCTCCACAGCTGCCTGTGGTAACAAATTCCACAAATTCACCACTCTCTGGCTAAAGAAATTTCTCCACATCTCTGTTTTAAATAGACACTCCTCTATCCTGAGGCTGTGCTAGACTCCCCCATCATGGGAAACATCCTTTCCACATCTACTCTGTCTAGGCCTTTCAACATTTGAAAGGTTTCAATGAGATCACTTCTCATCCTTCTGAATTCCAGCAAGTACAGACCCAGAACTATCAAATGTTCCTGGTATGATAACCATTTCTTTTCAGGAATCATCCTTGTGAACCTCCTCTGAACCCTCTCCAATGCCAGCACATCTTTTCTTAGATGAATAGCTGAAAATTGTTCACAATACTCAAGGTGAGGCCTCAGCAGTGCCTTATAAAGCCTTAGCATCACATCCCTGCTCTGGTATTCTAGACCTCTTGAAATGAATGTTAACATTGCATTTGCCTTCCTTACCACTGACTCAACCTGCAAGTTAACCTTTAGGCTGTTCTGCACAAGGACTCCCAAGTCTCTTTGCATCTCAGATTTTTGAAGTTTTTCTCTGTTTAGAAAATAGTCTGCACATTTATTTCTACTACCAAAGTGCATAACCATGCATTTTCCAACATTGTATTTCATTTGCCACTCTCTTACCCATTCTCCTAATCTAAGTCCTTCTGCAGCCCACCTGTTTCCTCAACACTGCCAGCCCCTCCACCAATCTTGGTATCAACTGCAAACGTGGCAACAATGCCATCTTTTCCATCATCTAAATCATTTATATACAGCATAAAAAGAAGTGGTCCCAACACCAACTCCTGTAGAAAACCACCAACCAGAAAACAATTGGCAGCCAAACAGAAAAGGATTCTATTATTCCCACTCACTGTCTCCTACCAATCAGCCAATGCTCTAAACATGCCAGCAACTTTCCTGTAACACCATGGGCTCTGAACTTGATAAGCAGCCTCATGTGTGGCACCTTGTCAAAGGCTTTCTAAAAGTACAATATATAACAATATACCACAACCTCTTTACCTATCCTACTTGTTATCTCCTCAAAGAATTCCAACAGGTTCGTCAGGCAGGATTTTCCCTTAAGAAAATCATGCTGACTTTGTCCTATCTTGTCCTGTGTCTCCAAGTACTCCATAACCTCATCCTCAACAATTATCACCAACATCTTCTCAACCACTGAGGTCATGCTAACTGGTCTATAATTTCCTTTCTGCTGTCTTCCTCCTTTCTGATAGAGTGGAGTGACATTTGTAATTTCCCAGTCTTCTGATACCATGCCAGAGTCCAATGGTTTTTGAAAGAACATTATTAATCTCTCCATAATCTCTACCACTACCTCTTTCAGGACCCTAGGGTGCAGTTCATCTGGTCTGGGTGACATGCACCTGTAGGTCTTTCAGCTTTTTGATCACTTCTGCCTTGTAATAGTAACTGCAATCACTTCTCCTCCCTCACACCCTTCAACACCTGGCACATTGCTGGTGTCTTCCACAATGAAGACCGATACAAAATACTCTGCGGTTTCCTTGGCCCCAGTTATTATTTCTCCTGCCTCATTTTCTAGCCATCCTATATCCATTTTCATCTCTCTTTTATTTTTACATAGTTGTAAAAGCTTTTACTATCCACTTCGATATTGTTTGCTAGCTTGCTTTCATATTTCACCTTTGCCCTGCTAATGAGTCTTTTAGTTGCTTTTTGTAAGGTTTTAAAAGCTTCCCAATCCTCTGTCTTCCAACTATTTTTTGCTTTGTTGTATGCCTTCTCTTTTATTTTTACGTTAGCTTTGATTTCCCTTGTCAGCCACAGTTGTACCATCTGCCACTTGAGTATTTCTTCATTTTTGGAATACATCTATCTTTTATCTTCCTCATTTTTTCCAGAACCTCAAGCCATTGTTGCTCTGCTATCATCCCTGCCAGCATCTCCTTCCAATTTACTTCAGCCAACTCTTTTCTCATACCACTGTAATTTCCTTTACTCCACTGAATTACTGCTATGTCAAACTTTACTTTCTCACTAGCAAATTTCAAGTTGACCTCTATCATATTGTGATCACTGCCCCCTCAGGGTTCAGTGATGGCCACAACATCATACTTGATAATCTGTAATAGTGCAACAAGATCATCCACCTTATTTCTTACACTTTGTGCATTGAGATATAATACTGTATTTGCTACCTCTTTTGATTCTGCATCCCTAATGCACTGGTTTTCACCCTGCTGGCTGCAATTATGTCCTATCATCTGCCTGTCCTCCTGACAGTCTGACTGCAAGCTATTCTGAGTCCTTTCACTCCAGTTCCAACAACCCCCCCCCCACCACCAATTTAATTTAAACCTCCCCAACAACTCTAACAAACCTGCCCATGAGAATATTGGTTCCCCTCGGGTTCAGGTGCAACCAATCACTTTTGAGCAGGTCATACCTCCCCCAGAAGAGATCCCAATGATCTAAGAACCTGAAACTCTGCCCCCTGCACCAGCCTCTCAAGCCATGCATTAATTTGCCACATCATCCTGTTTCTACCCTTACTGGAGCGTGGCATAGGCAGCAATCCAGAAATTACTACCTGGGAGTAATTATCATACTAGGGAAGTGATCAGTAGGCTAATAACAGAAAATTAGAAACTTTCTTTGAGCCTGGTAGTATGTGCTTTCAGGCTTTTGTATATTCTGCTCAAAAGGAGAAAAGAAGGGAGGATGTCTGGGGTGGATGATGTCTTTGATTATTTGAGCTGCCATACTGAGCAGCAAGAAGCGTGGACAAAGTCCATAGTGGGGAACTGAGTTTCTGTGATGTGCTGAGCTGTGACTGTAACCTTCTGCAATTTCTTGGAGTCAGCGACAGAGCAGTTTCCATACCAAGCCAAGTCCAGCAAGGCCAGATAGGATTCTCTTTATCATGCATCAATAAAAAAAATTATGACAGTCAAAGGGAACGTGCCAATTTTTTTTAACCTCCAGAGGAAGTAGAGACACCAGTAAGCTTTCTTGGAGAATGGGTAAACGTGATTCGACCGGGATAAGCTATTGATGAAATTCACTCTGAGGCATCTGAAGCTCTCAATTCTTTAAACCTCAAAATTGTTGATTAACAGGAATATATGCACCATCTCAACTCCTTTGTTTTGCTGACTTTGAGGGAAAGATTGTTGTTGTGAC
This sequence comes from Hypanus sabinus, assembly GCF_030144855.1. Taxonomy (NCBI): domain Eukaryota; kingdom Metazoa; phylum Chordata; class Chondrichthyes; order Myliobatiformes; family Dasyatidae; genus Hypanus; species Hypanus sabinus. Next base: position 78,576,104 of record NC_082707.1, on the reverse strand, counting down.
AACATGTCACTAGGCTCTCTATCTCTTCCCTAACCTCTGACTCATCGCTATTTGAGTTATTAACCACTATGGTGTTATTACCTGAAAACTTGGAGTTAGAGCAGAATCCGGTCAAGCATCGGTGATTGCATAGGAGGTAGAGTAGGGTACTGAGAGCATAGCATGGTGGGGCACCAGAATGCCCCACAATCATGATGGAGGTGTTGCTGCCTATCCTTCCTAATTGTGCTCTGTTGGTCAGGAAGTTCAGGGTCCATTTGCAAAGGGAGGAGTTCAGTCCCAAGGTTAGCAGTTAGGAGATGAATTTGCATGGAATTATAATATTGAAAACAGAGCTGTAGTCAATAAACAATATTCTAATGCAGTTGCCTTTACTGGCCAGGATGCTCCAGTACTGAGTGTGGAGCCAAGGGAAAAGTTTAAAGTTCATTCTAAATTTACTATTAAAGTACATATAGAGTGCCTATAAAAAGTATTCACCTCGCATGGAAGTTTTCATGTTTTATTTTTTTACAACATTGATTCACAATGGATTTAATTTGACTTCTTGAAATTGATCAACAGAAAAATACTATTTTGCTTCAAAGTGAAAACAGATTTCTACTAAGTGATTTAAATTAATTACAAATATAAACACAAAATAATTGGTTGCATAAGTATTCACTCCACCTTGAATATGTCACACCAAATCGTCACTGATGCAGCCAATTGGTTTCAGAAGTCATATAATTAGTTAAATGGAGATCTGTTTTTGGAGACCTGTGTGCAGTTAAGGTGTTTCAACTGATTGTAGTAAAATACACCAGTATCTGGAAGGTCCAACTCCTGGTGAGTCATTATACTGGCAAAAACTACACCATGAAGACAAAATAACAATCCAAGCATCACTGTGAAAATGTTATTGAAAAGTACAAGTCAGGAGATGAATACAAGAAAATTTCCAAATCACTGAATATCCCTTGCAATCAACAAGAACTGGAAAATATATGGCACAGCTGTAAATCTGCCTAGAGCAGGCCATCCTCGAAAACTGAGTGACTGTGCAAGAAGAGGACCAGTGAGGGAGGCCACAAAGAGACCTCTGACAACCCTGGAGGAGTTACAAGCTTCAGTGGCTGAGATGGGAGAGACTGCACTTACAACAACCGTTACCCATGTGCGCCACCAGTCGCAGCTTTATGGGAGAGTGGCAAAGAGAAAGCCACTGTTGAAAAAAAACGCACATGAAATCTCAGCTAGAGTTGGGAAACTCTGAATTCAGCTGGAAGAAACTTCTTTGATCTGATGAAACCAATATTGAGCTTTCTGGCCATCAGACTAAACGTTAGATTTAATGTAAGTCAAACACTGCACATCACCAAAAACGCACCATCCCTACCATGAGACATGGTAGTGGCTACATCATGCTGTGGGGATGCTTCACTGCAACAGTCCCTGGAAGGCCTGTGAAGGTAGATGGTAAAATGAATGCAGCAAAATCCTGGAGGAAAACCTGATGCAGAACTGCGACTTGGGAGAAGATTTGTTTTCCAGCAAGACAATGACCACAAGCAAAGTTGTAGAGGAATGGCTTAAAAACAGCAAAGTTAATATCCTGGAGTGGCCCATTCAGAGTCCAGACTTCAATACCATTGAGAATTCAATGGTTGGACTTGAAAAGGGCTGTTCACTCACAATCCCAATGCAATCTGACAGAGCTTGAGCAGTTTGGTAAAGAAGAATGGGGAAAAATTGCAGTGTCCAGATGTGCAAAGCTGATTGAGACCTATCCACACAGACTCAAGGCTGTAATTGCTGCCATAGGTGCATCTATTAAATACTGGCGATGGGGGTGAATACTTACGCAATGAATTATTTTGTGTTTTATGTTTGTAAGTAACTTAGATCCCTATGTAGAGATCTGTTTTCACTTTGACATGGAAGAGTCTTTCTTCTGTTGATCAGTGTCAAAAAAAGCCAAATTAAATCCACTGTGATTCATTGTTGTAAAGAAATCCCCCTCCTCTTTGCTGATTCATCATCACATTTGATTTGGCAAATGGCAATGGTGTCATCAGCAAATTTCAATATGGCATTAGAGCTGTGCTTAGCCTCACAGTTGTAAGTATAAAGTGAGTAGAGCAGGGGGCTAAACACACAGCATTGTGGTGCACCTGTGCTGATGGAGATTGTGGAGGAGATATTGTTGCCAATCCAAACAGACTGGGATCTACAAGAGAGGAAATTGAGGATCCAATTGCATGATGGCATTGAACGCCAAGCTATGGTCAGAGCATCCTGATGTATGTATCTTTGCTGTCCAGATGCTTTAGGGTTGGGTGAAGAGCTAATGAAATGGCAACTGCTGTGGTCTTGTTGATTTGCTGGGAGCTAAATTGAAGTGGATCCAAGTTGCTTCTCAAAGGTGGTGTCTTTCATCACCATCTTTCAAAACACTTCACCACAGTTGATACAAGGTGTCACTGGACGATAGTCATTGAGCCAGGTTACCATGTTCACCTGAGGCACTGATATAATTGAAGCCTGTTTGAAGCAGGTGGGTATCTCAGACCGCTGAAGCAAAAAGGTTAAAAATATTGGTGAACACTCCAGCCAGTTGATCAGCACAGGTCTTTAGTACTCGGCCAGTTGCCGACCTGGGTAGGATGCTTTCCGTGTGGTCACCCTCCAGAACAATGCTCAGGTTAGCCTCAGAGACTGTAATCACAGGATCATCAGGGGCATTGGGTGTTCATGAAGGTTCCTCTATGTTTTGATGGTCATAGTAGTATGATTTGTCATATGCAATGTTTTGGTGATTGCTCTGTATCTCATCAAGGATGAGTATTCCAGAATATTTTGCATTTAATTATTTCAGATTTTCAATTTCTTCAGTTTTTTTTAATTTTCAGTCCTACTTTTGACTTCTGTGTGAGTGCAGAAAGAACCCCACGTGTATTCTGGCCTGTCTGGCCCCCTGCGTTATTCTAACAAAGCCAACTGTATCTGAAAGAAAAACACCTTATCTCCCAATGAGGCATGAGCACCCATGGGGCTCATTATTGAATTTAGCCTTTTCTATTTATGCCAGTACTAGCCACTGCTATATAAAGGCCCTGGTATTAACAGGTCTAGTCCTCATGAAGGGACTTGGCCCAAAACACTGACAATTTATTCATTTCTATAGATGCTCTCTGACCTGCTGAGTTGCTCCAGCATTTTGCATGAGTAACTCAGTTTTTCCCTTTCCATGGGTGCTTCCTGATCTGTTGAAAAAATGTTTCAGCATTTTTTCATTCAGATACCCAATAACCACTATGCTCCAAAGTTCTGCAATATTCTTTTATTGTAATCCTCTCTCCACTTCCTCCCATTCACCTATTAACCAGATGACTCCGAAAACACTGTGACATGGACATAACTCTGGTCTACACCTCATGAAAGATATTCTCTTTACTTTAAGATCAAGATTCATGATTCAAGTTTATTAATCAAGTGTACATAGAAATATACAATAAACTGTGTCATTTGAGTTAACAACGGGGGCGGCCTACAAGTGGCACCGCACAGCCTGATGCCAACATAACTTGCCCACAGTGCTCAGCAGAATAACACAGAACACAGCAAGCAACAAAATAATAGAGCAAACAAGCCGCATTCCTCCTTTACACCTACACGTATACACAGTCCTCTAAACCAAGGCCATCTTTTTCATCCTCCAGACTCCAGCAAGCTCAGACTCAGGTTTGCAGACATTTAGCTTCAACTTCCTCAGTGCACTCACAGAGATTCACAGACTCAGCATTCCGGCCAACACAACTTCCGGACTTCTGATTCAACCCTCAGGCCATGATCCTTGGCACTGATCCCAAGAACCCAATGATCACTAAACACTAGGCCTTGAACTCCGGATTTACCAGTGATGTGCCCCCAAATACGAGACCTTGAACTCCAGTCTCACCAATGCAAGAACCTAGGGTAGGTGTGTCATTGGACCTCGTTCCGTCTGCCTGCATGGAGCTCGGACTTCTGAAACCAACAACAAAACACTCAGAAACAGAGAGCTCACCAACACTCCTTCATGCTAGTGTGCTGGTCTGACATCTGGCCAGACAGCCCAGCCTGACACGCACAAGTCCTATGCCCGCATTGTCGTCCTTTGAATGTGGAGCAGAGACGAACACTCCAGCCTGACCTCTGATTCCCCCACATTACCATCTCTACATGTTAACCTGACCCTAAACTCTCCTCTCTGCCCACAAAATCATCTCTACAAACGTTAAAACAAAACTAAGAATTCCCCCTTTGCCCTTGAGACTTGAGACTTGTTTCTCTTATCTCCAGTTCTGATGAAGAATCATTGACTTGAAAATTAAATCATTTTCCTTTCTCTGCAAAATTATGAACATCCTATCTGATACTTGCATATCTATTTGTATTTTCAGACAAATACAATTTAATTTTCAATCCTGAAGTGGAACATGCTGTTTTCTGCACTAAGTACATGTTCTCCAACACTTGTTAACAATTAATACAATCATTGTTATGATTTCACATAACAGATTCAGAGGATACTTCATGACTGGGGTTACTGGGAGGAACAAACTATATGCTTATGTTTTATCCTTTTTTTTAATCTGGTGGTCCTGCTCAATGAACATATCTTGTTGGATACTTTCTACTCATGCCATTTTCTATTATATTTCTTCCCTTGGCATTTGGTTTGAAAAAGGTCATTCATTTTCAAATACTGTGGGAAATGCATCACTCTCAGGGCTACATGAATGTTAATTCATAACTCCAAAGGTGTGTGGGAGGGGAGAATATGGATCAATTTCAGAGACAGCTCAAGGGACAAGAATAGAGTTACAAGAAATGAAATATGAACAGAAGAAAGCAACATCCCTTCAACGCTGTTCCACCATTCAACATGATCACAGCTGATTTTCCCCAAGCCATCTCTCCACTTCTGTTCATAATCTTTGCAAACACTTTCCCATGGAAAGGAAATAGAAATCCTTTGCATTTCACTTCTTCATCACAGAATCGTTCTCTCTCCGAAGAAGCAAAACACAAAACACATAGATGAATTCAGCCGGTCAGGCAACATCTACGGAGCAAAGAGTACAGTTAACTGTCCAGCCAAAACCATTCATTAAGACCGGAAAGAACGAGGCCAGAAACAAGAATAAAAAAGTGAGAGGAGAAGCACGAGATGGCGGGTGACAGGAGGTAAATCCAGATGAGGTTGAAAGTGGGAGGATGGAGAGTGGGAAAGAGGGATGAATGAGAAGTTGGAAGGTGATAGGTGGAAGAAGCAAGAGGGATGATGGACAGAGAAGGGATAAAGATACTAGGTTAAGCAAATTTGGTTGGTGGGGGAGACACAGAAGAGTGGTTACTTGAAGTTGGAGAAATTTGATGCCATCAGGTTATAGAATACAAAGACAGATCATGAGTTGTTGCTCCTCCTACATCTAGCCTCAACAAGGCATTAGAGGAGGCTGTGGACAGTCTTGTCAGTGTGGGAATGGGAAACAGAATTAAAATGGCTGGATGTTGGGAGATGCTGGCCATTACAGTAGATGGAGTGAATGTGCTCAATGAAGGAATCACTGTTCAGCATCAGGTCTCATCGGTACAAATGAAGCCACACCTGAGCACCAGATACAATAATTGACACTCTCCAAGTGAAGAGCTGGGAGGACTACCTATGGCCCTGAATGCTGGTGAGGGAACAAGTGTAAGGCAAGTGTAATAGTTAGCATTGTTGCAAGGATAATTGCCAGTAGGGGGATTGTGAGGAGGAATGAGCAGTCAAGGGAGTCATGGAAGGAGTAATCCCTGCAGAATGTAGCGGGGGTTGAGGGGAAGATGTTCCTGATGGTGGAATGTATTGGACATGGTGTTAGTTGCAAAATATGATGTGCTGGATGTGAAGAAGGGTAGAGTGGTAGGTGAGGACAAAGGGAACCTTATCCATGTTACGTTGGGGGAGGAGGTGTGACGGGGTGAGGCCAGACATGCGGGATCAGGTGGAGATGTGTGTGAGGGCTGCATTGATAGTAGTGGAGGGGAAACCTCATTCTGTCTAAAAAATAGATGATATCTTGAATGTCCTGGAATGGAAGGCCTTATGATGAGAACACATGAAGCAGCAATGGGGAACTGAGAGAAGGAATAACATGGCAGGGTGGGAAGAGATGTAATCAAGGTAACTGAAGGATTCAATGAGTTTGATAGTTAACCTCTCTCCAGAGTTGGAGAGAGAGAGAGATCAAGAAAGGGGAGAGATGCGTCAGAGATGAACCAAATGAATTTGAGAGCAGGGTGGAAGCTGAAAGCGAAGTTGTTGAAATTGACGAGCTCTGCATGGGTGCAGGAAGCCGCACCAATACAGTCATCAAATTTGGGGAGAAAGCACTGGGGAGTGTAGGCTGAAACAAAGGGACCTTTGCAAGTGCCCATGGCTACAACTTCATTCAGGAGGAAGTGAGATGAGTTGAAGGAGAAGGTGTGATGAGTGAGTACCAGTTTGGCCCTTGTCTGCTCATCCCTCCCCACAATCCCCCAACAGGCAACTGTATGAAGTGTTGCACCTGTCCTTAAACTTTTAACTTAAGCATTTGAAATCAGATTGAAATACAGATCCACCACAGGCTCCACGAATAGCATTCTAAATTAGATGATCACTTAAGTGGCATTTCCCTGGAAGAATTGTTCCTTTTAGATAGTTCATCATTGCACTTGCTGACACTGGAATATCCCAAATCACTCTGAAGCTGTCTCCAAAAAATTTAAAATGAGGCTCAACAGATAATCCAGGGTGGGAATTAACTAAGAAGATGTTGGATCCAAACCTTAATTTCTTTGCTTTATACAGAGTGGCAAAAGCGATGGAACAGCTGACCTTCATGCCTAAAGAGGGAAAGAAGCACTATTAAAAAAAAACAAAATGCATGATGAACCCCCACAAAATGCTGGAGGAACTCAGCAGGCCAGGCAACATCTATGGAAAAAAGTATAGACAACATTTTAGGCCAAAACCCTTCAGCAGGACTGGAGAGAAAAAAAGCTGAGGAATAGATTTGAAAGGTGAGGGGGAGGGGAGAGAGAAATGCTAGGCAATAGGTGAAACTTGGAAGGGAATGAAGCAAAGAGCTAAGAAGTTGATTGGTGAAAGAGACAGGCCATGGAAGAAAGAATAAAATGGGCGGGAGCACCAGAGGGAGGGAGGGAGGCGATGGGCTGTCAAGGGGATAACCTGAGAGAGGGACAAGAGGATGGGAAATGGTGAAGGGGGAAGAGGCATTACTGGAAGCTTGAGGGAATCGATGTTCATGCCATCAGATTGGAGGCCACCCAAACAGAATATAAGGTGTTGTTCCTCCAACCTAAGTGCGGCCTTATCCCGACACTGTGTGTTGATCGGAGTTCCAGCATCTGTAGATTTTCTTTTGTTGGTGACCCCTGCTCCCCACAGCAGACACCATGATGATTTTAGTTTTGGTTTACGAATGTGACAATTTCAGGAAAATTCCTGACTGTTTTCAAGAGAAAAGATTTGAACCTTGTATTTAGGAATTCCCTGATAATGATGATAATCACTGAATTGTTGGTTAATAAATGAAAAGATATTTTACTTTATAAGCTACTTAATGAAAAATATTAGTATGTGTTGTAGAATCGTTTTACACATCGAGTACCTGACGTAAGGAAAACAATTGAAGAGTGCCAGCTGCAGGATGAAAGTATTGCTATTCCCACAAATCCACCACTCGGAAGCAGAAGGACTTCATACTTGGGAATGTGATCATCCTCACGTTTTCTTTGAGTTGAACATCTTAAATGGGAACGTGAGACTGGGAGGCCCTGTTGGAGAGCTTTGGTGAGTAACAATACTGCATTTTGTACATGGTACATATTCCAATCACTGTGTGCCTGTGGAACCAGAAATGAATATTTATGATGACGGACAGAGTACAAATAAAATAGACTTTGTTCTGGAAGGTGTTGAGTTTCTCAAGTGTTATTGCATCTGCTCTCATCCAGCTAAGTGGAAATTATTCCATGTGCTCCGAACTCTCACCTGGTAAAATGTGAAAAGACACTGAGATGTCAGAAAGTTAGTCACTCACTACTGGATAGCAAGGCTCTTATAGCCAACAGTTAGCCCCATTGAATTTCTGTTCAAAGCTCAATCTCAGGATGGTGATGGTGGGTGACTCACTGATGATGATGTCAATGAATGTCAAGGAAGGTGGTTAGACTCTTTTGTGTTCTATGATCTTTGCCTGACACTTTGCTGTGAAGATGCAAATGAATTTGAATATTGTGGGACCATCAGTGACCAGCCCCCACTTCTAACATTTTAGTTGAAAGGGAGGTCTTGAAAAATCAGATTAATAGAATTGGGCTGAGGACAGGATTTGAAACATTCTCATTACGATGCTCTGCATTATGGTAGTTTGCTCTTGTGAGGTACAGTTATGATCATTGGTTAGTTTCCCCTTGATACCAAATACTTTTAGTTTTTAAAAGGCCTCGTGATGCCACATTTGATCAAATTCTGCCTTGCTTTTAGGGGCATTCACTCTCATCCCAACCATAGAATCCAACTGTTTAAACCAAAGGTGTGTTGAGGTCTTGATCCAACTGGTCCTAGGGCAATTCACTTTGGGCATCAGTGAATCAATTATTGACAGCTCAAGTTGTATTTGATATCTTTGTTAAAGTCACTTTCCATTAATTTACAGACATTTAATGTCTCAACCAAGCAAACGCTCCTTTCAAGAATCACTTCCTCAGCGACGCGTGGATTTTCCGATGGTATTTTTACTCTCAAATATCCAGATCGGAACTTGAACTTGGAACATTCTGAGTCAGAATTCTCCCTTCCAACTGACCCAGCTTTACTGCAGCAGTGTGCAGAAGCATTTTCAATGAGTTATCTAGGTCACAGAGGCAGCCGCAAACGTCACAGTCAGTGGGCAAAAAAATGTCACTGTGTTACAACAGACCTACATTTATTCAGAAATAGACCTCCAACCAAAATCACTTATTTGTCATGCAACCCATGCAATCATATTAATGTAAATCGTTAAATCTAAATTACATAGAAATTGCATCGCAAAATGACGATAATTTTCGGACAATAATATTTGATATCACCCTAATCCACCAGCAATCATTTCCATATAAAGAAGAACTAACTCAATATAGAACCAAATACTTGCATCCATGAATGATGTTAGTCTGTTTGATCTTCACCCCAGCATCAGGAATGCACTTCATGACACCAATATTTAGTACTGATTACTACTGCAAGTTGGCATTCACTACAGCTGGTGTTTAAAGCAGTTTCAATAGAAGTAGAAGGTCATGATCCCAATCTATTGATTGAGCTGCTGAAATTGGGAAACCTTTCTTATAGCTTGCCTATCCAACTCCAGTTAATGACTCCCATTGATATTACAGTTTGGGTCATCTTGTATCAAACTTGTTGAGTCTTGAGGCTCAGATAAGGCTCAGATTGATAAAGATCAGCACTGGGGTTTAATTTTATACCAATGCCTGGGCTGTTTCATTACCTACTAAGAGCTGCCCAGACACCTACCAAAATCTCTAGAACATGTTAAAATTAACAAGAAATACCTTTTCCAGCATTCATCAACAAAGGTATTTATTCCATGGTGCTGTTGCTGGTTATGACTGGTCACTCAGGATGAATCAGATAGTTCAGGCAAAAACTTGTCCGCTGGTGAAGTGTTTACTCCCAGAGACTCCACATCCTACCTAGATCTTTCAAATGAACAATACATCTATAGACTTGTATGGGCTCTGAACTGAATTTGAGAGTGAAAATAAGTCAGCCATGATCGAATGGTAGAACAGACTTGATGGGCCTTTATTTATCTATTTTTATATGGATTCTTATTGTAATTTATAGTAATTTTTATGGATTGCACTGTATTACAAATTACACAAGATATTTCAGTGATAATAAACCAGATTCTGATTCTGACTCTGCTTAATATCATTAATGACTTACCACTCCAATTACGTGGATGACTTCCTACAGTATCTCTGTAGACACAAAAGACTCCCAATGCTATAATCCACAGCAGCATTCAGTTAAAGCATCTCAGTGGGTTGAATAGCATCTGTGAGAGGCAAGCAATGTTGACATTTTGGGTCAAAGCTGTGCATCAGATCCCAAAGCATCAACAATTCCCCACACCCTCAGATCCTGCTCAACCCACCAATGTTTTGATCACCAATAATGGGTGCAATCCAATATCTGTGTAAGTATATTCTAAGAACATAGAGGTACGTACGACAGGAAAAACCATCTGTCACTTCTTCAGAAGACTAAGGGAATAATTTGAAACTTGCAAATCAGCATTTTACGATGATATTGTTAGTAAATTTTGTTTTATCCAAACTGCCTACTTCTCTTTCCCAAGATCGATTAGTACTGTGGAGTTTCTGTCCACATATTAAAATTAACAAGAATCCTTGGAGATGGTATAGACTAAAAATTAGGTTTCAAATTGCTGCCCTTAAACAAGATTTACAGTTCTACTAAATTATCTAAATTACTCTTTATTCCTCAATTGATAGTTTCTAAATCAATTTATCTTCTGCGGATGAAAATATATTAAAAATGCTGTAGATGTTGGAAATCTGAAACAAAAACAAAAAAATGGTGGAAGCACTCAGCAGGTCAGACAGCATCTACAGAGAAAGGAATAAATATTGTTTCAAGTCCAAGACTCTTCATCAGAACTGGAAATACTTATGGAAAAAATTGGAAAACTTCTTCCTAATTCTGATGAAGATTTAGAAATATTTTCTGCTTAATATGCTTCCCGGCCCATTGAGGGATCCAATATATTCCATTTTTATTATCTTCCATGGACTTCAATTCTATTTTGTCATAACATGTTTGCCATGCATATTTTTATATACATCTGTTGAGCCATATATGAGCCAAAAATGGGGAGCCATATTTTGTCTTGCACATTCAATATTTGTCTGTATTGTAAATAAAATCAAATTTTGGCTTTTACCATTGTGACACTTAAATGTCTGAGCAGTTCTTTCATTTAAGATTGCATACCCTACCTTGAACACATTGATGAACTCTGTCTGAGCTCCCTGTGTCGACTTTCATTTAAAATCCTATGGCACGTGACATTCTAGAGTGAGCTAATGATAACCATACAATTGAAATGTACTCATGTTTAAAATATAGAGCAATATTATACCCTCACTGCCAGAAGTATAGTCCAATGATTTCATTTAACTTGATTGAGAGGTAGCCCAGCACTACACTGTCACTTTAATCTTTATGGGTGTGTAAACTTTTAGAATATGTAGCAATAAGGGCTGTAGTAATACCTCATAATGACTGCAAATTACTTGCTGTAATGAGACATGTCAAACAGGTTAAGCAAGCAAAATTCCCATCATAAATTTTGTTGTAGATGGTGACATCATTCTTACTTGGCATTCAATGTAATCAAACATTAAAGGCAATTAGAGAATGTAAGAATAATTAGAGAACAACACACACAAAATGCTGGTGGAACACAGCAGGCCAGGCAGCATCTATAGGGAGAGGTGCTGTCGATGTTTCGGGCTGAGACCCTTCATCAGGACTAACCTAAAGGAAAGATAGTAAGAAATTAGAAAGTAGTGGGGAAATGCAAAATGATAGGAGAAGACCAGAGGGGTTGGGATGAAGCTAAGAGTTGAAAAGGTGATTGGCGAAAGTGATACAGAGCTGGAGAAGGGAAAGGATCATGGGACGGGAGGCCTCAGGAGATAGAAAGGAGTTGGGGGGGGGACACTAGAGGGAGATGGAGAACAGGCAAACAACTAAATATGTCAGGGATGGGGTAAGAAGGGGAGGAGGGGCATTAACGGAAGTTAGAGAAGTCAATGTTCATACCATCAGGTTGGAGGCTACCCAGCTGGTATATAAGGTGTTGTTCTTCCAACCCGAGTTTAGATTTAGGAACCAACCTTATCAGCTCTGGGGATCTCCCAAACCATTTCTTTGAATAATTAGAGAGTTTGCTTGAACTTTGTGGGGGAAGGTATTTTGCCACATGTATTATATGGTTTCTGTCCATTGTCCTTCATTTGCAGGCAAACATGTATCGACCTCTTTAAATGATGATCATAACTTGGATTATTAGTTGTCCATTTGCCTTGACTGAATGTACAGATGTGCCCTAGTGCTTTAAGGGGAAAATGGTGGCATGAGAGAATTTAACAGAACTGTACAGGCAGCAGATGAAAGTGGCTGAGGGAGATCTTCACTTTTTGTGGGATGGAAAAGGAGTAAGTCTGCTTCACATCCAGGAAAGAATGCAATTGGCTGTAGAACAGGCAAAATTGCAGAAAGAGAAAATAATATTACCGCTATTGTAATCTCAAAACTAGCCAAATAAAATAGGATGAAAAGTGTTAACATTCCAAACCAAAGATGCCAGGTGAATTTCTCATTGATGCCAGTAAACAGTAGACAACCAGCATCCGGTAAATTATCATCCTGGTACAAACAATGTTTGGCTTTGAATAAGATGGCCAAAATGCAAAAGATAGAAGACAGACATTAGAAGATGAAGATCAAATCTTCTCTCCTCTCTCCTCTTCTATAAGATTCTTCCTTCTTCAACCCTTTACCATTCCCACTTATTACCTCCCATTTTTGCACTTCAACTCACTCCCCCACCTACCTAACCCTCTGCACTCTCACCTGACCTCACCCATCACCAGCCATCTTGTGCTGCTTCTCCTTACCCCACCTTCTTATTCTGGCTTCTTCCCTCCTTCTTTCCATTCCCCAATGAAGGGTTTCTGCCTGAGATATTGAGTCTTTATTCTCTTCCATTGGTGCAACCTGACCAGCTGTGTGCATTGCCCTGGATTTCCAGCACCTGCAAAATCTCTTGTGCTTGTACGATAAAGTATATTTTGCATAACATTATTAGGAACAATAATTCTGAGGTGTTTTTGGGAGTATTAGCTCATACTTTTTTTAAGATTAAGTCACGTAAGGAATTGATTGGAAGATAATAATTTCCTGTGTGCTGCACCTGATAATATTCATTGGACAACTATTGCACGCCATCAACACAGGTGCCCAGTGATCTTGCTCCTCTCCAGAGTAAAATTTGTAAGATTACACTGATGGATGAAGGAGGGAAAGTGTTTTGAGTTTGATACTACAACAGACCCAAGGACCTGCATGACCTATCCTCTCCCCTTGTGACAGTGACATCAGAAATCCAAAGGAAGTTCACTTGTCCCTCATTTGTTGAATCTGTGGTGAGGAACACAAAAGTGATGTTAGCATTTATTTCAAGAGGACAAGAATATAAAATCAAGGACATAATGTTGAGACTTTATAAAACACTGGAGAGGCCTTATTTGGAGTATTATGAGCAGTTTTGGGCCCTTTATCTTAGAAACTATGTGTTGATACTGGAAAGGGTTCAACAGAGGTTCACAAAAAGGATTCCAGGTTCGAATGGCTTGTCATATGAAGAGCGTATGATGGCTCTGAGCCTAGTATTCACTAGAATTCAGAAGACTGAGAGCAGCCCTCATTGAAACTTATTGAATGGTGAAAAGTCTTGATAGAGTGGACGTGGAGAGGATGTTTCCTGTGGTGGGAGAGTCTAGGACCAGAGGACATAGCCTCAGAATGCAGGTGTACTTTTAGAACAGAGATGAGGAATAATTTCTTTAGCTAGAGATGGTGAATCTTTGGTATTCATTGCCACAGGCAGCTGTGGAGGCCAAGTCTGTACATATATATTTTCAAGGCAGAGGTTGACAGATTTCTGATTGGTCAAGGCATGAAGGGATACGGGGAGAAGGCAAGAGATTGTGGCTGAGAGGAATAATGGATCAGCCATGATGAAATAGCAGAGCAGACTTAATGGGCCAAATGGTCTAATTCTGCCCCTATATATGGTCTTATTTACTTACAATGTCTGTGCATATCAACAGTTAAATGAAAACATAATTGTTTATGCCTATTAAGTGATCATTTAAATGTTTAAGCAACAGAAATACCACATAATAACAGGTGACATGAAAGAAAACAAGCGCTTAAAGATATGTTCCCACACAATCCAAAGGAATGATGTATGACTGCATTGTATTGAAAATTATCACTCTGTTGCTTTGGCAGAAAGGATAGTTATATCTTTACAGTGATTGCTTATTAAATAAATGTTTTAATTAAACATTTCCCTTAAGGAAATGTTCAGAAACTAACAAAGTATTTCACAAAAACTGTGTTCAATTGTTCTTTGTTTCATCTAATTCTGCCATTTTTATTGTGAATAGTCAACTTTGTTCACTGCCACAGTCAAACCGAATATAGTAGACTGCTAATAAAGATGGTTATTGTGCAATTCTTCAATTTGCTCTATTGACTTAAAAGGTAAATAATTAAAATTAAGAGAAGCGGATTAAAATTCATTGGCAAGAAACGATGGGAGGGAAAAGAGAGGTGGGTTTTAAATTTCCAACACACTGGCAGTGGGAACACTGTCAACAGATGGAAGAGCTGATCTTTCTCAGCAAAATGATTGCTAGATTAGCTTTAGCTCAGCAATTCCATTTATCAGTTAGTTCAGAGCTTCCTGGTTAATTAAGCATAAAGTATCTAACAGCATGCAGACATCAGCTCTGGTGCACATGCTTGAAGTCACATTGCACAGCATTATATTTGAAAGACCCTTGTTTTCCCTACCTCTCAGGTCCCTTTTCCACTTTTCCCACTTTTCCCTCCCCTGCCCATTACCCATAACTTTCTCCCGTTGGTTCCCCATCTCCTTTCCATGGCCCGCTAGCCTCTCCCATCAAATTCCTTCTTCTTCAACCCTTTGCCTCTTCCATGGTCACCTCCCAGATTCTCATATTATTCACTTTTTCACTGCATACCTGCCTCCTATCACCTTGACTCACCTATCACCCACCAGCTCATGATCCTTCCCCTCTCCTAACCCTTCTATTCTGGCTTCTGCCCCCTTTCTTTCCAACCCTGATGAAGAGTCTCTACTTGAATCCCTCCATAGATGCTGTCTGACCTACTTTTTTTCCTCCAGCATTTTGTGTGTGATTACTTGAATACATTCTGTTGTTCCTTACATTACAAAAGAGGCAAATGAGTAGTGAATGAACAGAACTGCTCCTCATTCAGTGCTGTCTCGCCACAGGCTATATTGGGAATTTAGGGAACTTCTTCTCTGCTGGAGTAAGAGGAAAATGTCTGCAGACAATCCCAGGAAAAAATACAGAGCTAGCTACAGAATCAATAGTAAGAAGTGTGAATCTTTTTCTAGACTGAATTACCTTTTCCAGTCAGGAATACTGTACACAGCTGCAGATTCACTCAAAACCAGCTAACATCGACTGCAGGGTTAGTCCCAAAAATACCAGACTATTCAAATGAAGATGGAATCTCTGGTGACAGAATCTTATCCCATTCAAATATCTTGTCCATGACACAGTCACCTGGAGTAGGTATCAGAAGCCAGTGAAAATCAGAAGTCAGTCTTGCATATAATCTAAACTCTTAGTATTTACATTTGGAGTTGTATTTGATGTCTTCAAATCAATGCAGAACCTTCACCTACTATACAATCTATCAAGTAAAGTTTATTTTTGTTTAACTATATACATGTGTTGTAGCCCGGGGAAAAGTACACACTCAGGACAACTACTTTTTTGGGTTTTAATTCCTTTATCTGTTTTAGATGTTTAAGTGCCAGAAGAGGGTCGTAAAACAAAACAAACAACTTTACAATTAGACCCTACCGTTACAATCTCTGTTTAACCTTCGATCCATACACGTGTCTCAACCAATTGCGTGTGCAGTATAAAAATACAAAGAAAATCGCACAAACCTAATACAGTACTAATACGGTAGTGGCAATTCTGAAGAAACACAATACAAACAACATTAGAATCTCCCCCAACCCTGTATTTTATACATAGCAGCAAAAAATATATGTGAATATATCTCATCTAAGATGTCTATTACTCTTTCGTACACATGTGCTGAACCCCCCGAACCGAGACTAAACATTCACGTTACGCGGTTACATGCACAATCAGTCATGATATAATAAAGTTAGACAAAAGGTACATTTTGACACAACTTTTACAAGATATTGCCTGGTAGTTAAATTACAGGAAGACTCAGCTACCTGGCCTGTGAGGAACTTTGCAAGCCATGCTATCTAGTGTCGAGTTCTTTACTCGTGAAAACCTAAAGCATCCGCATGTAAAGCATGTCAAATTACCGATATTCTCGATTCGCCAACAAATATAAACAAATTCACATGGATATTGTAAATTAATGCTCACCTTTCCTCACCATGCCTAGCACCTCTGGGGGAACTTGATTCCACCGCCTTACCAGTTTCGGCAGCAGAAAGTAAATGGTCTCCAGCTATCCCGCGCATGCATAATGACGTCACCATTTCCACTTAAAGACACAGACAACTATTCTCACTTTACCTGGATGAAAGCCTGAGTACACTTTTTAAAGATAATGAATAGCATTCGATGGTCACCCGGTTACACATGTATACCTCAGACAAGGCAATGTTTCTCCGAACTAGGGTGTAATCCACAGTAGTACACATAACACACATATAACACATGAAACCCCAATTTACTGGGCATCTCTAGAGATGCAGTTTATTAACAGCCACCGGACTCAGCAAAGAGAAAAGCACCTTTCCCAGACTCCTTATGTCAAGGGTAAATATAACTTGGGTCCCACCAGACCTGTGAGATTCGGATGTCTTGCCCACATGAACTCCAATCTGTATGAATTCTGTGTAATTTACTGCCCCCATGCTAATGCCTGTCTGCAAGAAATAACAGACCATACACTGCATACTATTATAAAGAAAGTATATTTATGAATGCTAACTTAACCAGACCATTATTAAAGAAAAGACAAAAAACAAAAGGACCCATCATAATTATATAGAGCTCAGAAAACTAGGGGGCTATGGATAACCCTCGTTAATTTCTCAGGTAAGGACATGTTCAGCACAGTTTTGTGGGCCAAAGGGCCTGTATTCTGCTGCAGGTTTTCTATGTTTCTATAATTAAGCAGTCAAATGTGCACAGTTGGAGATCAAATCTTTCAAAAGCCATTATGTCCAATGTACTCACTATGCCAACTCCTGTTCACTGATCTCCGGTAGAATTCGCCCTCTTAGGCTTCATGGAATTACGCATTTCTGCCAGATTGAATCCTTTCTCAAGCTTCTCCTCTCTCTACCTCCCACCAAAAAGACCTCAACCCACCTCAGTGTCCATCACAAAACCTTTCAGCTTAGCATTCTCTATAACCTTCTCCCGGTTCCGCCATCCTGATTGGATAACACGACATTTCTTAACAGGAACATCACTACCTCTTATCTTTAATGGCAACCCAAACACTAGCAGAGGAACACACAGCTTCTACAGAAAGCCATTATAGTAAATATCCTACAACATTAGCAGTAAAATCTTTACCAGGAGTTACACCCACAATAACTTATGAAAGTGAGAGTGAAATCTACAGATGAATTATGCATAAATAAACAAAGTGAAGTGCATAAATTAAATATTGCAGGATAGAAAATGGATTAATCAGTGACACTTTGTTTGTGATGCAGCTTGGAGGTTAGAAGCCTAATGGTCTGAGGAAAGAAACAGTTTTGCATCCTAACTGTTCTGTTTTTATACATCAGAGTCTCTAGCCTGATGGTTAAAAGTCAAAGAGTTCACTGAATGGATGGGTGGGATCCTTAATAATACTAAGGGCTGCATGTATGCAGTGCTCCTGATAAATGTCCCTGATGGATGGTAGGAAGGCCACAATGATCCTCTCAGCCATTTATATTCCTTTGTTGGGACTTCTGGTCTGATGCTCTTCTGCTCCCATACCAGATGTAGATGCAACTTGTCAAGGCACTCTCAATGGTGCTCTTCTGCACAGGAAGGGGTGCTGCAATAGGAGGATGATAATGAAAACTTTGAGGAAGACGTCATGCACCACAAGGATGCACCATTACAGAACTTGGGCTTTCTATTCTTTTGGGAACAGTGGGGTAAATGGTTGGGTTTACACCTGGTGCAACAAAGCAGGATTAGATGGTGGAGGTAGGTGCAGTGCTGGAAAATATAAGACAGAGATTGTAAACCTCCCCAGATATTGTATCTTGTTTCCTCTTTTCTTCATTCCCTGTCTTTTCTTTAAGTTCCTCTCTGAGGAGCTCGTGTCTTCCCATGCACCTATTTTCAACACTCTTTGATGCACTACGTTGTGGACTGAACATGAAGGAAGCATCTTCCATGACATCATGTTGGTCCATACTGAAGAGGTCATCTGGAATGATAAATTCAACAAAACCACATTGTCAGTATTCCAATGAATTGCCCCATCATATTTCACATTGCAGAGATAGATTCATGTTTCATTCCTTGTCTGAATAATTTGGAAAGGGTGGAGATTTATAGGATAAAGAAATCAAGGTTGTTGACTGGGTACTTTGCACATCCTGAAAACTGTATTTGCAAACCATCTAGAGATGAAGAGAAACACAAGAGACTGCAGATGCTGGAAGCTTGAGCAAAATAATAAGTAACTGGACAAACTCAGCGGGTGGAGTAATACCTGAGGGGGAGAAATTTGTTGGCAGTTCAGGTCAAGACCCTACATCAGAACCCTGTACAAAAAGAAAAATTACCTCTATGTATCAGGATTATTTTCACAAAAGGAAAGGGGGCATTTAGAACATATAGCAATCCTTACACTTGTATGGCAAAATGGACAAATATAATATTGAATCACCCATTTAAAAACATGGTACTGTATAAAATGCAGTAATGCAGGGCCCGTAAGTAAGGTGTCAGACTGAAATATTGACAATTCCTTTCCTTCAGCAGATGCTACTCAAGCTGTTGAGTTCCTCCAGCCATTTACTATTTTGTTGGAGATTAACAGGACTAAATCTTTTTTCCTGGAGTGAAAGCAAAAGTGATTAAAATGTAAATCCTGAGCAGCTACAGGTTTCTGGCCTGAAATGTTAACTCTGCTTCTCTTCCCTCAGATGCTGACTGGCCTGCTATTTCTTGCACTTCCTGTCTTTGTGTAACCTTCTGAGCATCTTCAACAATCAAGATGTAGAGGCAATGTTTTCTCTTGTAGGAAACTGTAGAACTAGGATCTTTGTTTAAAAACAAATATCATCAATTTAAGACAACTGAGGTATTCTAGTTTTTTCTTGACAGGTTTGTCAGTTTCCAGAGCTTCCTTCATCAAAGGGCAGTGGAAGCAGAAGCTTGCAATATTTTAAGGCAGAGGTAGATATATTCTTGATAGTCAAAGACAAGAAAGGTTACCATTAATAGACAAGCATGCCAAATTGAGTTCCCAGTCTGATTGCCCATGATTAATAGATGGCACAGCTAGCTTGAGGGACTGAGTGGCCTTCACTTACTCCTAGTTCATATTTTCATATGGGTATGCCATTTGGTTGCAGTTTATCTTCCACCGTATCCAAGCCAATCAGGATTTGGATATCCAAGAGTCCTCTCATTTTGATTGTTGTTATCTATGATCATTGACGTACATGGCAATTTTCTCAGTTACAACATACGTACTGGTTGGTGAAAGAAACCTCATTCACTTACTAATACACAGGCATGACTTGACAGAAATCCTGAATCTGTCTCTAGCTGGATCCTGAAGTGATCTGCAGGTTGAATGTTTGGTTACTTTTATATGGAGCAAGTTCATCAGGCTGAGCAAAGAGCACATTTCATTTAAGAAGGCTTGAGGAGTTCTGGCACTAGCTATGTGAGTGCTTAGGCTTCGCAAGACTCCACTGTTCTGACATAAGTTTGTGAAAGTATTCCCTGTGTGGAGTGTATGGTTCCTGCAACCCACGCGTCTGTCACAGGCTCCCCTCTGTTTTACAGTTGTGACCTACTCAGATGCTGAGGCTCCTGTGATTACCCAGTCCACCCCAACTCTGAATCCCAGAGTGTTGCTTCAGGTATTGGTGGCAACCCTCTGACACCTGTAAAAGATATGCACAGATCTAAACTGTAGATACCAAACAACAGATTCAGACTCAAGACATTCACCCCAAAGGTTTGTCAAAACAAAGTTCAACATATATAAAGAAAACGTTTCACATTTGTTTTAGCGTGTCACACCAGACAGTCAGCCATTCTTGTCTGGCGTGTGGTGTCAGGATTGGTCTCATTTCGGATTAACCGGGTCACGATATGAACATTCCTAACTAGACCCTTGTTTTTTTTTCTTACAAGGCCGAATGGCTAGCTCAATGCTCAGCCTGTCACAGATGGAAAGGGTACTCAGGGGTGGCCCGACTTGGATTTGAACTCAGGAGCCTTTGCTCCGGAGTCCGGCGCTGATGCCATTGTGCCACCAGCCGGCCTTCACAGTCACTTAGAAGAACAGGTTTGGAGCTAAGGTTTTTATTGAGAATTCCATTGTTAGCTCATTAAACTCCTTGGGAAAAACCATGGATCCTGTATTAAAACCAAACTGAAGTCACACATAATGACTGATTAACAGACTGAAATTAATCTGTCTCTCATTTCTTCACTACTGAAAAGTGTCCAACGTATAAATTTAGAACTGGAGAGCACAGTGGTTTCCATAATCATTTACAGAATTATCTTAGTAACTTCCCTCAGGAGTTCAAATCCTCTCTGCTTTGTTTTTCTGCCAATTGCCCTGTCAATTATTTGTTGTGACTTCTAATAGAATATCCACGGATGGGTTTGGGAATTTTGGAATTTCTGGCACCAAGATTGATTGTTCACAAGGTCAATGACGCAAAGAATAGGTAACCTCCTAAAACTGAGCTCTCGGGAACACTGCAGCAATGAACACAAACATAGCAAAGAATGTCTGAATGGCATCATTTTCATACTTGATACCATGCATGATGAAGAATTTTGTTTTTCATGTGATAGACTTTATCAACATATGAATTTCAGAATGATCTCTTGAAGAATTTCCTGGCACGTGTACAAGCTTACACTTTCAGAGGCTAAAAATATAACCGGGGTATTTTTGAACAAAACATCTGCCACAGCTTCACTGAGATTTGTAAGGGCACTGCAGGTTTGAAATTTCAGGTACAGAAAATATAAGTGAAAGCATGGGATTTTTCAAATCTTGTGAAATCTTGACTTGTACAATTCTTGATTTTCATTCAATATTTGTGCACTTGACACTTTGACACATAAGAAACCCCAGATATTTGAGGCAGTGTCCAATTACATCCCAAGCACATCTGGACTCATGGGAGAATCAAAGGGGATCACTGCACATGGATGTTTGGTGGGTTTATGCAGGCTGGTGGGATGAAGGGTTTATTTTCAGGCTTTGTGACTCAAAGTTCTAGGATGTTCGATGATGCACATATGGGATAATATTATTGTTGTTGTTAATATTATTATTAATAATAATAACTATGTACTTTATGGATCCTAAGAGGGAAGTTTGTTCATTACAGCAACAACATTTAAAATTACAAGGACAAAGCAAGTCCAAACTTGGTGCTCAGACCTGATTTCAGGTAGGTCTCCTATACTGTGCTCTCCTATTGTTCACACCAACCTTCCATCCTTGTAATTACTTTCATCCTACCCTGAGCTAGCAAGACTTGTCCAACACATCACTCTTCCATACCACAGTAGGGCCAAAAGTAGTAGTGGTTGAAGAAGGTAACTCACCACCACCTTTTCACAAACAATTAGGCATAGGCAATAAATATTGGGCTTGTCAGCAACAGGCAAGTCACAAAATTAATTTGATAAAATAAACATTGATAAATATGAACTATGCAAACTAATAAAATAATCAGAAAAAGTAATGGTTACGTAGTCCAACAGAAGATGCAGGAAATGATTGGCAGATCATGTAGCACCTGTGGAAGAAGAAACTGATAACATTTCAGGACAAAGACGTTTTGTCAGAACTGAAAATAAGAGAGAAACAAGTTAGTCAATTGCAGAGAATGGTGGTTTTCACGGCTTTTTTATGTCAAATAAAATGAAGATTATTAACAGGATGGAGAACACAACACAGGCATTCAGGATTTTGGGCACAAGATTCCAAACCCTCTGTAAATATTTATAAAAATGAAAATTGCAAAGAAATAACCTTTAAATAGAAAATACTTAGCTGTCAGGCAGTAGCTATGAAGAGAAAAGCAGTTACTGTCTCAAGATCATTCATTGGAACTATGAAAAAACATTCTTTTTCAAAATCAGAGAAGATAGAGGAGAAATTAATTAGACAAAGGGAATATATCTGTTAAGAAGAGACTGAATGAGTTAACATCAGTATTGTCAATTAATGTGGAATAATTTTAAAGGTGACAAACTGAATTCTGTTTCTTTAGTTTTATTAATATTGTATTAAATATGTAAATCCATATGTATGTCAACTTTACTGAAAGTTTTTTCCTGCTTATTTGCTTTTTGCAGACTGTCATTGTTTTTCTTTTGTATTTTAAATTGATACAAAATAATTGAAATTTGTTACTGAATTTTGATTGCGATTGCTGTGGAAAAAGAGAGGAGGAAGCTTGTAACGAGGGGAATTTGTTTCTCTTTTGTAACCCTGTAAATTTTCCCATGACATATCTTACCTAAACTTAGAATCTTCTCTATATAAGTAGGTGATAGAAATCACGTTCAATGCACAGTTAGAGATCTTAGAATCATTTGTATCACGAGAAAAAATTGCTTCAGCATGAGAGCTCTCAGGCATCTGTCAGTGGCTGTTTTGTTTTCATTCTTGATTCTGAACATGATCGATGATTCAACCTCTGCAAGTAAGTCTACATCTGTTATTTAATTAACTGCATTTCAAGGTACAGAATAAGGTTGATATTATTTCTGTTGATTTGTTATGTGGATTCCAGTTAATCGGGACCAGTACATTCTAGATTCTGCTCCTATTAAGAGAATGCCCCAGTTAGCCAAAGTTTCATGGAAATGGTTTAAAAGATATTTAAAAAGCTGAGTAACAAAGCTGTGTATTTAAATTAAATATGGAACAAATTAGAACACGACCAACACTACTACGGTACTATAAAACTGTATCAGTTCCTAATAGGTATCAACAGAGGAATTCCTCCAGTGTACACAGTGAATGAAATCAGCACAGACACCTGGTACAGATAATGGAGTGCCTTCACACAATGCAAGATGATTGTCAATACCCTTCAAATTCTTCATAGTTCTTAACTTGCTGAAGTAGTGAAATAGTTTCATTTCTTCCCGGCTGTTTCTGGCATCACCAAGCCTCAATGTTTGAAAACGCAGTGAGCAAGACAGTTCTGATTTGTCTTATTGGTTGTTTCTCAGCAACTAACAGTGACAAAAATCACTCCTTTTTGAATACAGACACACGCATCTGACACTATTTAAAAACTGTTCACTCTAAACATAGGGTAGCATCTAATGGCTGCACAAGTGCATGCGACTGATGCTAGTTAAACCCTGTCTGGCAACAGGCTCCTGCTCCAATTAAGCAGTATAGTGTGACAAATATATAATAAGGGAATCCTGGCAGTTTTCTCAATTAGTTTTTATTCTTTAAGAGTTTCCCAAATAAATGGCTGCCCTGATGAACCAATGGCCCAAAAAACCAGAATCCACTGTATAAAATATCGGACATCAGTAAGATGAAAGTCCTATTAATTATTAAAATTTATTTATGACCAGAGTTTATTGCCCATTCTTGAGAAGATAGCAGAGAAACATCAGATTGAGCTGTTGCAGTTGGTATATTAAAAGTATTGCCACAATATAGGATCTTCCAGAATTTGGTCCCAACTAAGGTAAAGAAATAGCAAAGGATTTCCAAATACTGCAAACTTGAATGGGAATTTACTGATGTTGAAATTTCCATAGGTCTTCTATCCCATTAGCACCATATTAGTATCAAGGAACTAGCGCTCACCTCAGCATATTTATGCAGCTTAATCAATACGTGGACTTTTGTGTTAATTCTAATACAACAAACATATATCTATCCACAATAGGCATTTAGCTGAGGACAAGATCAAGCAGTTTTCCTTTCCTGAAGGACATTAGTGAGCTAGTTGGGTATTTATAACAAAGCACAGCCACTCAAATTGACAATAGCTTATTTTATTCTAAATGTCATGATATTTATTAATAGCTCTCCAGAATCCATGGTGAAATTTAAGCCAGATCATTAATTCATATTTAAAGTCTCAATTTATATAAATAAATGATCATTAGAAGAATGATAACATTATAAAGGTGTTAATTATTTTTAATTCAAACTTTAATACACAAATGAACTATTGAATATTATAATTATAAAATTCTATAGTAAGTGTAATAAATATTCTTATCACATGAAAAGAATATTTATCATATGTCTTCCCAATTTTTCTCTCCTCAGTAGCAGACTGCTGTCTCCACTACTCCCAATCTCGACTACCATTCCGACTGATCTCTGGGTTTGTGATGCAACAGTCTAATGAGATGTGTGATATTGATGCAGTCATGTAAGTACATGGTACTGAACTATCATTTAGACTGAATTAGCACTGGGAATGTGCCTTAATTGACATTCTTTATTTGAATATGTTTTACAGATTCTACACAATTAGAGGACGAGCTATTTGTACAAATCCAGAAGAAAGATGGGTGAAAAGAGCACTGCACTTTCTCAGGTATGAGCACACTCTAATCTGTACCTAACTTGTTGCAGGTTAACTTGACTTTGTGTTAAAAGTGTAAATCTCATTACTACAGCAAATCAACAATTAAAACAATTTGGAAAATTTTTAGATGAAAATCTGGCTTCCCACTCACTCTCATCTATGACCTCACGCACAATCAAAATACCTTCCTTACTCACTAAAGAGATTAAAATAAATAACAGTGATATTTTAATCTATCTTTGGATATCATTTTACTTCTGAGCAAATTTCTATCAGACTTAAGATTGATTCAAAAGTTTATGTTATGTTTTATGGATCTTATTTGAAATTACAAGCACAATTATTTGAAAAATACTGTATGGTAATAGCTCTAGCATAATAGATTATTGATAAAAAGTTAGAGGACAGAATGTCGTAATGTATGTGTAAAAATAGTTCAGTTTTTTTTTATTTTGCCTGCATTTACCAGCTTTCCAGTTAAAGAAGTTTTTTCGGTAAATGATAACAATCACATGCAAGGCAGCTGCTGCAGGATATGAATAAGAATCATACCTGCAAAATTTGTTTATATATGTTTACTGTGGGTCTGACACCCTTGATTTGATCCGGATGCAGAAGCCAATGTTCTGCACCAAACATATGGTTTTTTAACTGAGATTGTTGACAGAGAATGAATGAAATAGCAATGTTCTAAATCATACAAACATTCTTTGGCTTAATGATTACACAATTTAAATAAAAATTGTGGAAAAAAAGAAAAACAAACCAAAAGCCAAGCTATTCCATATCTACAGAAAAACAGATTTATGCATTGGGCACGAGAGACCAGATGATGCAAACCTAAAATATCATAGGAAATGAATGAGGCAGCATCTGCAGATACAGCAGGCTAAAGGAAAAGAAAACAATTTGAGTTGGTAGCCATCTTCAAAATAAAGTGTAAGAGTTGGGCAGGGAAAATTTATTCAGTAAGCTTTATTAAAGATAGGGACTGAAATTGGCTACAGATCTGTTTTGTCTTAACATTAGAGACCAGATGATTAGTAATCAATTTCCTTTTGTCTTTTCCCCATAGCAAAAAGCTAGAAGAATTATCCGTTGTTGGATGAAATCATTCTCCAAAGCTATATTACTTAAACAATTATTTCTGCATAGCATCTATGTATTAAAGTATAGTTAATGACAACATTCCTCTATCTGCACTAAGTTGTAATGCTCAATTATTTTTTATTATTATTTGATCGCAAGTTTGTAATACAATGAAACCTATGTTTATTGTAAATCATTCAATGTTATTTTTATATATTTTCTGCAAAATTAAAGATCTAAAAATCCATCACTTTTTATTTTCCTAGTATTCTTTTCAAGGCCATAATACTAGGGTGCTTACCAGCTTTTCACACTTTACAGAATGAAATTAAATTCCTGGGTATCAACATATCAGATGAACCCAGCACATAGGTGTAATATTAAAGAAAATGCGACTTCGCTTTCTTAGCAACACACATAAAATGCCGGAGGAACAGCAGACCAGTCAGCATATCTTGAAAAGAGTCAACAGTCGACATTTTGGGCCAAGACCCTACTTCAGGACTGGAAAGGAAGGGGAGAAGTCAGAGTAAAAAAGCTGGGGGAGGGGAGGAGGAAGTACAAGATGGAGGTTACCCAAACAGAATATAAGGTGTTGCTCCTTCGACCTGAGTGTGGCCTCATCACGGCAGTAGACGAAGCCATGTTCATGCCATCAAGATAGATTTCAATGACTTCAAGGTCCCTAGCCCAGACTATCTCATTTTCACTATAGACATCCAGTCCTCATTCACCTCCTTCTCCCATCAGGAGGGCCTTAAAGCTCTCAGTTCCTTTCTGGGAAAAATATTTGTGTATGTTGCTTTGAATTCCCAGCAACTGCAGATTTTCTCATGTTTGAGTTTCTTTACCTTCTTGGATGGTTAAGGAGGTTTGGTCTGGTACCAAACACTCGAACAAACTTCTCCTGACTGGTTTTATCATGCCCTGTTATGGCAATTTGAATGTGCATCCCTCCCTACCATTGGTAAACCAAGAATCTGGAGGAGTTCAGGAAGGTGAACAGCATTTGTTGGAGAGAAGGAATTATCAATGTTTCTTGTCAAAACCCTGCATCAGGACTGAGAGTGGAGAGGGGAGAGAGCCCCTTTTCAATCACTGTGCTAAAATGGACTTTGGTTATTTTTATGTTCTAATTGTGTTCTTTCTTGTTCCTGCACCTGATTAACTCATGGTGATATAATTGTATTTCTGTTATATTTCTATGTCATATTATACATACTATCTATTATGAGTTACTATAAATTGCACATTTCACATTTAGACGGAGATTACATGAAGGATGACAGTAATAATAAAGTCAATTCAATTGCAAAAGCTGTGTACAATGTACAGTATGTTCAGTTTTATGTTTTTCTCGTGGATGCTGCTTATATGATGTTGTGTGCCTGGGGTGCTGCTGCAATTTAGCTTTTCTCTGCAATTGTGCATAGATATACTTATGCAGATGGCAATAAACTCAACTTTGACATGAACTTTCAGCAGCTCCTGTGGCTCTGATGCAAAGACAACATATACACAAACATCAGAAAACACACTCGCACCTGTGGTCACTGTTTTCTTTTCACTTTCCCAACACCCACCCTCCCCTTCCCCTCTCTGAATTTCCAAGCTTCCAGTCATATCTTTTCCTTTGGTCTCCCACTCAGCCCTCCCGCCTGCCCTCAGACCCCTTCCTTCTTGCCTTCACCTCCTCTTTACTTCCCTGCATCAGGTAACCTTTACATTCTCTCTCTTTCTGCCCCTTTGCTGTCTACCTTCTCCCACTAAACACCTGCAATCCAAGTCGTTTTCACAGTCTCCCTCACTCCCTGGACCTGGCGCCACTCCCCTACCTGCTCATGATGTGTAGTGTCCCATTGATGAGATGACAGGACAGGGTGTGGGGCTACCTCTGATCAGCAGGTCTCAGAGTGAAATAAAGTAGAGGAATGGGACTACTGAAGGAGGGCCAGCTCAAGGGTATCACCTCCAACTCAGTTTTCTCTCTCAACATATACTGCCTCCCGTTTAAACCATTCCCTCTTCTTTTCCCTCTGCCACCCAATCCAGGCTCCTCTGACTTTCACTACTTGTTGAAAGGGCATGGCTGGGGACGAACCCAGGAGCAGGACACAGGTGCAGAGACAGAGTTGTGAGGTGTTAGCACTGTCACAAATGTGGAACCTGTATCCGGGACAGTCTTTACACGGAGACAAGGTTTATGTAGAATATCCAGGAAACAATGCAAAACTTAGAACTGCCAGTCCTAAGGAATCAGGACCCGAGGTTTACTCACACTAGAGTCAACCAACGAATTGGCAGCCCATTGCTGTGACTCCAGGGTTCTTATCCTGCATTCACTGATGGAAAGCTGGTGTGCTGTAATCAATGGAGCTGGGAACAACTGGGCATCAGGCGAGGGGATTAAGTCCCAATCAAGGAGATAATAGCAAGATGGGGGATTGCCAGATGGGACCATGACACTACTGGTTGTGAAGCACAACAGGATATTTGTAATTGTGCTCATTCCTATACTCTATCACTGCCACATGAACCGGTAAAGAACCGACAGATAGGATGGTGAACAAGGCATATGGGATGTTTGCCTTCATCACTTTTGGCAAAGAATAAGACAGGAGGGATATTGTGTTATAATTTTATATTGATTAGGCCACCCTTTGAGTATCATGTGTAATTCTGTTTGCCACACCAGAGGAAGGATGTGATTGTGCAGGCGAGGGTACAGAGGAGATTCACTGGGATGTTTCCTGGATTCTTGTTTTTCAATTATAATGAGAGATTGGATAAATTGTTTTGTTTTTCACCCTTGAGACACAAGAGATCTGCTGGAAGAGCTCAGGACGTTGAACAGTATTTGTTGGTGGGGGGAAGGAATTATCAAAGTTTCACATCAAAACCCTGCATCTGGACTGAGAGTGGAGAGGGGAGATAGCCATTATAAAGAGAAAAGGCCCTTTTCAGTCCACCAGTCACCTTGAGATCTGTCTCAACAACCCCACCCCACCCCCATGTGCTGGCTATTACCCCTCTCACTAATGCAGTGGAGTTCAGAGGGAGTGAAGGGGAAAGGAAACATAAAGGACATGGTTTCAACCCAAAGCAGTAATAGTTCTTTAACCTCACAGATGCTGCTCAATTTCTCCAGCAGGTTGTTTTACCTGTAATGCAGCAGGCTGATGGGTGGCATCGCTATGAGGGACAACATAGAAGACAAGTTTCTTCTTCCCATGGCGAAGGCGTCTACAACAGGATCGCACAGGTTTAAGGTGAGAGAGAGGCGGTGTAGGGAGAATCTGAGGAAGAATTTTTTCACCCAGAGGGTGCTGTTTGACTCTAGGACCCTATGACATCTTGATTAAAGCACACACAAACACAAATTCCCACACTCTTTTGATTTATTTATAACTAAGCAGTAATTTACAGTAGCAAACTTAATTGGCAAGTATGCCAATTAATATACATTACCCCCAGTGAAGGTTAAAGGCTGTTGATGGGTATGTGTGAGATGGGTTAAGAGAAAAAGATTGGGATTTTCTCCAGGGGTTGCTCCCCTGGGGAGCTAATAAGGAACAAAGCAATTAAGAGTAGGAACAGGCCATTCAGCCCTTCACCTCTACTCACCCATTTAATAAGATCATGACTAATGTTTTACCTCAGCACCACTTCCCTGCATTAACCCCAGATCCCTCAATTCCCTAAATAGCTAAAAAATCTATCAAACTCTAACCTTATTTGGCTTCCTTCCATGTGGTTATAAATATAAAATAGGAAGACAGAAACCAAAAAGCAGGTCCGTGCAATGTGAGAAGAATTCAAAGCAGCCAGCAGATATTAAAAGACCAGCTTTATTCATCACACTTACATCGAAACATTTAACCTTGCAGCAAAGTTCTTTGACTTGTATCAACAACCAACACAGACTGAGGATTCTGCTGAGGCAGCCCGCAACTGTCGCTGCACTCCAGTGCCAACATAACCTACCCACAACTCTAACCCTAACACAACTGTAAGTCTTTTGAATATGGGAGGAAACCAGAGCACTTGGAGAAAACCCAACTTTCACAAGGAGAGTGTACAAACTTCCTACAGAAAGTGGCAGGCATTGAATCGCAAGTGGTGATCGTTGGTAAAACATTGTTCTAACTGCTACTCTACAATGCTGCCACAACATGCAAACTCCACAGAGGGAGACTGAAGTCTGGATCAAATGTGGGTCCTTAGAGATGTGAAACAACAACACCTACTAGCTCACTCCCATGCTACCATTCTTTTTGTTTTAATTTCCGCATGCCAGCTTTATCCTTCTCCCAGCCCTGGATCAGTCGTCCACTCCATACTCCTATCACAGTGTTCCCCGTGCTCAAACAAAATGAAAAAGTCAGCCACTTCAGAACACATAGAAGCAAGTTATTCTCAATCCTAACAAAATGCTAAGGACAGGAGAAGAAGAAAATACTGCTGTTTTGTGCACAAATTGAATCAAATTCAAACGAACAGCGTATTATATAAGGATTATTAGAATTCCTCTTGGCTGTAGAGACTAATGGTAAAGGATTGACATGCATTTTTATTGCATGCATGACATCATCTAGTGACCATGTCAACACTTATAATCTGTTATATTGCATGGCATGTGTAATAAATTCAAATGGAGCTCACTGATGCAACTGCAAAACACAAGAGGTTTGTCATGACTTCATTAGGTTACTTGCTGAGATTTTTTACGTTTAAATAATGTTGAATGTTTATTTCCGTAAAACAAAAGAGCTAAGAGCAGAATTAGGCCATTGAGTCTGCTTCACCATTTCATCCTGGCTGATTCATTTCCTTCTCAGCACTATTCTCCTGCCTTCCCCCATAAAATTTGACACGCTGATTTATCAACCTTTTAACCTTCACCTTAAATATGTCCAATGACTTGGATTGCACAACTGTCAATGAATTCCACAGATTCACCATCCTCTGGCTAAACCTCCTGTCAGTTCTAAATGGATATCCCTTAATTCTGAGGCTGTGCTCTCTACAGGAAACATGCTTTCCACATCCACTGTATTCAGATTTTTTAATATTAAAAATGGGATCTCAATGAGATCCCCCCTCATTATCCTATACTCCAACAAGTACAGGCCCAGAGCTATTAAATGCACCTCATATGTTAACCTTTGAAGTCCTGGAATCATTTTCATGAACCTCCTCTGTATCCTCTCCAATGCCAGCAAATTTCTTCATAGAAAAGGGGCCCAAAACTGCTCACAATACTCCAAGTGCTGTCTGCCCAATACCTTATAAAGCCTCAGCATCACATCATTGTTTTTGTAAGTTCTCTGGAAATGAATGCTACATTGTTTTTACCTTTTTTAACATCATTTTATCAAGCAAGTTAACCTTTGGGAATTGAGTACGAGGACTCCCAAGTCCCTCTGCACCTCCGATTTTTGGATTTTCTCCCCATTTACAAAATAGTCCGTGCCTTTATTGCTTCTGCCAAAGTACGTGACCACATACTTCCCTACATGATATTTCTTCTGCCACTTCCCCTAATCTAGTCAAATCCTTCTACAAACACCATACTTCCTTAACTTTACCGCGCTTCCACCTATCTTCATTTCACCTGCAAAACTGGCCACAAAGCCGTTAGTTCCTTAATCTAAATAATTGGCATACAATGTCTAAAGAAGCAGTCCCAACACCAACCCCTTGCAGCGTACCACTAGCCATAGGCAGCTAATCAGAAATATTTGCAATTTTCCAGTCCTCAAGAACCATTCCAGAATCTAGTGATTCTTGAAAAATCATTACTAATGCCACCACAATATCTTCAGCCATTTCTTTCAGAACTGTAATGTGTAGTCCAGATGGCCTACCTACTTCCAGACTTCTCAGCTTCCAAAAATAACACTTTTGTCCCCTGACACTCTCGCATTCTGCTAGTGTCTACTACAGTACAGAATGATGCAAAATACTTATTAAGTTCATCTACCATTTCTTTGCCCACAGTTACTAGCTCTCCAATGTCATTTTCCAGTGGTCCAATATCCACTCTCATTTTACTCTTTATATATCTGAAAAAACTTTTCGTATCCTCTTTGATATTCGTAGCTAGCAAACTTTCTCAATGCATAACTTCTCTCTTTATGACTTTTACATTGCCTTCTGGTTGTTTCTAAAAGCTTCCCAATCCTCTGCCTTCCCTCTAATTTTTACTATATTATAAGCCCTCTCTTTGCTTTTATGCTTTCTTTGACTTCCCTTGTCAGCCACAGTTGCCTCATTCTCTCTTTAGAATACTTCTTCAGCTTTGTGATGGAACTTCTGAAATTCACCCAGAAACACAAGCTGCTGTCAGTCCTGATAGTGTCTCCTTCCAATTAACTTTGACCATGCCTCTGCAATTCCCTTTAGTCCACTGTAATACTGATCCTTCTGAATTTAGCATCTCCTTCTCAAACTGCTATCATATTGTGATCACTGCCTCCCAAGAATTCCTTTACCTTAAGCTTCCAGATCAAGTCTGAGTCATTTTCTAATGCCCAATCCAGAAATGCCATTCCCCTATTGGGCTCAACCACAAGCTGATCTGAAAAACCATCTCATAGGCATTATACCAATTCCATCTCTTGGGATCCAGCACCAACCATATTTTCCCCAATCTAAATGCATTTTGAAATCCCCCCTGACAATCACAACATCTCCCTTTTTAAATATCCTTTCTCTCACTCATTGTAATATTTTGCCCACATTCTGGCTACTGTTCAGAGGCCTTTATATAACTCCCATCAAGGTGTTTTCGCTCTTGCAGTTTCACCCTACATCTTCTGATCCTTTGTCACCTCCTTCTAAGGATTTGATTGTATTTTCATAATGTTTCCTGCTCAAATTATGGTCGGGAATTCACAGAACCATCATGAATTTTTAGATGGCTTTCAATCTTTTCTGAATACATATCAATGTATATTGAAATATTAATATTGCTGAGTACATTTAGGATGTATTATGACATTTCCAAAGTTGCTCCTGGCATCTAGGAGATTGTATCATTGATGCTGGGATATGAGGATTGATTTCCTGCACTTATAATACACTAGTAAATACTCTTGCAGAGGTAGATTTGGTATTCCAAGCTGGTCAGCAGTAGGTCACTGCAGCGAGGAAAAAGCTTTGATCAGTGACCAATCCAAAATCAGAAGTTTTGAGAGGAGGGGATTTCACTCAGGTCCATTGCCTGCGTAGAAAAGGGAGCAGAGGGTCACTACAGCGAGAAGGAACTTCGACTAATGTTCCCTCTAAGGTACGTGGATGTGCACATCTTTGGCTATTGGCGCACAAGGAATTTAAACCGCACACAAAAGGATGTCATCCTCTACCTCATTGGCATATTCGGTATATTTCACGATCTTACACAATCACATCTCCTTTTCCAATTTCTGATGCGGACAGTGTTGACAACGTGGAGTTTGTAATGTTAGAAATGGCTTATTTCTGCTGTTTTTATTGGAGACATTATTGATTCACCATGTCAAGCTCCAAAGAAACAAAGGACATGGAATGCAAAATAACTGCTACTTCTTTTAAAGCAGAATGGCTTAATGAAACAGTAGAAACTGCTTCATCAAAAGTTCATGAGGTTAGGAACATGCAGCCATGAGAAATATTTATGTATAATGCAGAAACTGGTGTTACCTGTGTGATTTGTCACCATGCAAATGTTGTTGGAGAATTTGCAAGTGGGAAAAAGTGGAGAGATATTTGTGTATTGCTCTGGTTAAGATTTTTTCCGCTATGCAGTAGATATTTTATTTTAGCAGTTCTATAAGACCAGTCTGTTCTGCTTTTAGCATGTTTGGTTTGAACTAAAGATAAGGGGCTATGTTGTTCAACTTAGGAGTATTATGTCAGCCAATCAGGATGGTAGAATTGGGAGAAGGTTCTAGAGGATGCTGGGCAGAGAGGTTTTGATGACGGATGCTGGTGTGGGTCGAGGTCTTTTTGGTGAAGCTGGGAGAAGACAGGAGGGAAGAGGGCTGAGGATGCAGTTATTACAAATTAGAGGGAATATTGCTTTTGACCCGTGACCAATCTGGACATCACAATTTTTAAGAGGAGTGGATTTCACTCAGGTCCACTGCCTGAGTG
Source organism: Hypanus sabinus (assembly GCF_030144855.1). NCBI lineage: Eukaryota > Metazoa > Chordata > Chondrichthyes > Myliobatiformes > Dasyatidae > Hypanus > Hypanus sabinus. Next base: position 78,542,115 of record NC_082707.1, on the reverse strand, counting down.
AAAGCCAGCAGAAGGTTGCTACAGCAAGAAAGAGCTTTGACCAGCAACCAATCCAGGCATCGGAAGTTTCACTCAAGCCCACCATCTGAATAGAAAAGTGGACGCTACAGCGAAATAGAGCTTTGACCAGTGACCAAACTGCTTTTGGGATTGATTAGCAAGAGCAAATTAAAGGAACACAGGAGCAAGTGCAGTGCCCATCATCATAACAGACACTGTTTGAGTGGACAGAGTCAGACAGGTGATCGTGAGGCTTTAATCTTTTCAGGGCTTCAGCACAGAAAAGAAAAGCTGAAGGTCAATTTTTTTTTAACTCCCTTCCTTCTTTATATCTGCAAAGCTAAGACAGTAGAGATGTCAGGCAGGATGGTGGAAGGCCCCTTTTGTGGGATGTGGGAAGGCAGGGAGACATCCAATGTCCCTGATAACCACAACTATGAGAAGGGCATCCAGCTGCAGATTCCAACATTCTACAATAAGGAGCTGGAGCCAGAAATGGATGAACTCCACAACATTTGGGAGGCTGAAGGGGTGATAGATAGGACTTATAGAGAGCAGTTACGCCCAAGGTGCAGGACACAGAAACTGGGTGACAGTCAGGAAGGGGAAAGGAGCCAGTGTCCCTGTGGACGTGCCCCTTAACAACAGGTACAGTATATCACTTTGGATACTGTTGAGAGGTTGAACATAACAGAGGAAAGTCAGAGAGTTCTGGTCTCTGCTACTGTGACTCAGAAGGCAAGGAGGGAGAAGAGGCATGCTCTGATGATAGGGTATTCGTTAGATAGGTGAACAGAAAGGAGGCTTTCTGGGCAAGAACAAAATTGCCTCCTGGATGCCAGGCTCCAGAATATCTCAGATCAAATCCTTAGCATTCATAAAAGGAAGGGTGAACAGGAAGGGTTCATGTAGGTACCAATGCCAAGGTTAGGATGAGTGACGAGGTTCTGCACAGGGAGTTCAGGGAGTTAGGTGCTCCAGGGTAATGATCTCAGGATTGCTACCCATGCCACATACTAGTGATCCCAGAACTAGAAAAATTATACAGTTTAATACCTGGCTAAGGAGTTGGTGTAGGAGGGAGATTATGAGTTTTTTCGATCATTGGGCTCTCTTCCAGGGAAGATGGAACGTGTACAGAAGAAACAGTTTGCACCTGAATTTGAGGGGAACTAAAATCCTAGCGTGAAGATTTGTTAATACTGCACAGTGGGGTTTAAACTAGAGTTTCAGGGGAATGGGAACCAGAGTGCCAGAACAGTTAGTGCAAAGGTGTGGAGGCAGATGTTGGTAAGACCTCAGACAGAGTTAATCAAAAGGTTGAGACTGGTGTGACTAGTGTCCTGATCTATGTATATTTCAATGCAAGAAGTGTTGAGGGAAAGGTGGCTGATAGTGCTGAAGATGGGGTTGCTGGTTTACAAACAGAGGCAATAGGTAGTGAGGAGAGGCTGTTGATAGAGCAGAATTGCAGTCAACAGGAAGAGCTGCAACATAAAAAATGGACAAAATTGAAAAGGGTGAATACAGGACTGAAGGTGTAATATTTGAAAGTGCGCAGTATATGGAATAAGGTAGAGGAACTTGCAGCACAGTTACAGATTGGCAGGTATGATGTTGTAGACATCACTAAAACATGACTGAAAGAAAATTATAGCTCGGAGCTTAATGTCCAAGGATACACATTGTATCTAAAGGACAGACAGGAAGGCAAAGGGGGCAGCTTTGCTCTGCTGATAAAAAAAATAAAATAAAATCATTAGAATGAGGTGACATGGGGTCGGAAGGTGTTGAATCATTATGGATAGAGCTAAGGAAATGCAAGGGTAAAAAGACCTTGATGGGAGTTGTATACAGATCCCCAAAGAGTAGTAAGGATGTGGTCTGCAAATTACAATGGAAGTTAGAAAATGCATGCAGAAAGGGCAATGTTACAATTGTCGTGGGAATTTCAATATGTAAGCAAATTTATTTGAATAGCACTTCCCAAACTCAGCAGTTCGAAGTGCTTTACAAGTACAAGATATAAAAATCAAATATTTAATTTCAGACAATATACAAGAGAATAAATCACACAAAAATGAATATGATAAATGGAAGTTGCAGTGCAGGAGATTCTAACTAAAAGCTACAGCAAAGAGAAAAGTTTAGAGCTTCAATTTAAAAAGACCTTAAATTTGGGATAGACTTCAGATCCTCTGGAAGGTTATTCCAGATATGTGGAGCATAGTAATTAAAAGCTGGTTCACCATGTTTAGTTATATCCTGGGGATGGTAAGCAGACCCACCCCAGATTACCTGGGAGCTCAGGAAGGTTCACAACGCAGCAGGAGATCAGAGATGTATTTTGCCCCTAGAGCATCCAGTGCTTTATAAACCAATAGTAATCGTTCTTTTTTTGGCACCAACAACATTTATTTCAGTTTTCTCTTGTTGACCATGAGGAATTTTTGGCTCATCCAGTCAATGATTTGTTCAATACAGTTTTTATTGATTGTATGGGATCATAGTCACTTGACGACACTGTTATGTGGATCTGAGTGTCATCCGCATAATTAAGGTAAGATTTTTTTTTTAGCTTACCATGATTTGAGCTAGAGGGAGCATGCAGGTAGATTGGGAAAGTTAGGTTGGTGCTGGATTCCAGGAAGGGGAATTTCTAGAGTGTCTACAAGATGGATTTTAGAACATCTCATGTTTGAATCCACTAGTGTATGTTGTGCAATAGACTAGGATTGATGTCAGAGCTGAAGGTAAAAGAACACTTAGGGGAAGTGACCATAATATGATGAAAGGTCTTGATAACAGCCCTGATGAAGGGTCTTGACTTGAAACGTCAACTGTACTCTTTTTCATACATGCTGCTTGGCCTGCTGAGTCCCTCCAGCATTTTGTATGTGTTGCTTGAAATTCAAGTATCTGTAGATTTTCTCTTGTTTAAGATCAAATTCACGCTGACATTTGAGAAGGAGAAGCTGAAGTCAGATGTCTCAGTATTACAGTGGAGTAAATAGAACGACAGAGACGTGAAAGAGAAGTTGGCCAATATTGATTAGAAAAGAACACTGGCAGGAATGATGGCAAAGCAGCAATGGCCAAAATTTCTGGAAGCAATTTGGAAGGCACAGGATATAAACATCCCCTGGCTAGACATCTAATTCTTCTTAGATGGAGAGATGTTGCCCCACCCACGCATGCTCAATGGCTTAACGATATCATGTCCTGTTTAGACCTTGAAAAAATTCATTATTCAATTCTTAATTCGGATATAAAGTTTCATAAGGTCTGGGGACCTTTTATTGAGTATTTTCATAACTTTCCTTTTAATTAAGTTTTTTTTCAGTTCCTTGCTTTCAGCTTTTTTTTGGTAGTAGGCATTATTATCTTCTGTTTTCAATTGTATTTACAGTTTTGGGGGTTTGAATGTTCTGATTTATATTTTCTACACTTTGTTTTGGTTGGTCTGGAGTTTTTTTTTGTGGGGTTGGGGGTGGACACTAACTTTACACGACTTCAACTTGGGTGCTTTTTCAATTATTTTATTTTGTATTATGTTACTATTGTATGTTTATCTTGCACTGTACTGATTTCCTATTTTGTTTTTGGGCTTTTTTTTTGTTTGTAGTGTTGTAGACAATGCATAAAAAAATCAATTAAAAAAAAGGATATAAACATCCCAAAGAGGAAGAAGCATTCTAAAAGAAAGATGACACAACAATGGCTAACAAGAGAAGTTAATGCCAACATAATGGTCAAAGACAGGGCATATAATAGAGCAAAAATTAGTAGGAAGTTAGATGATTGGGAAGCTTTTAAAAATGAGCAGAAGGCAACTAAAGAAGTCATTAGGAAGGTAAAGATGGAATACGAAAGTAAGCTAGCCATTAATATTAAAGAGGATACCTAAAGCTTCTTCACAAAAATAAAATGTAAAAGAGAGGCGAGTCTGGATGTTGGGCAACTGGAAAACAATGCAAAGAGGTAATAGTGGGGGACAAGGAAATGGAGGATGAACTGAATAAGTATTTTGCATCAATCTTCATGGTGGAAATACACTAGCAGTATTGTGGAAGTTCCAGGTTTTCAGGAGTCATGAAGTGTGTGAAGTTGATATTACAAGAGAGAAGTTTCTTGGGAAACTGAAGGGTCTGAAGGTAGGTAAAATCATCTGGACTACACATCAGTCTTCTGAAAGAGGTGACTGAAGAGATTATGAAGGCATTAGTTACAATCTTTCCAAGAATGACTAGATACTGCAAAGGTTCCTGAGGACTGGAAAATTACAAATGTCACTGCACTCTTCAAGAAGGGAGAGAGGCAGAAGAAAGGAAACCATAGGCCAGTTAGTCTGACCTCTGATTGGGAAGACGTTGGAGTCAATTATTAAGGATGAAATCTCAGGATAATTGGAGGCACATAATAAAATAGGTCATAGTCTGCATGGTTTCCTCAAGGGAAAACTTGCTTGACAAATCTGTTGGAATTTTTTGAAGAAATAAGAAGCAGGATAGACAAAGGAGAATCAGTGATGCTATGTCCTTTGATTTTCAAGAAGGCCTTTGACAAGGTGCCATACATGAGGCTGCTTAACAAGCAATGAACCTAATATATTACAGGGAATGATTCTAGCATGGATAAAGCAGTAGTTATTTGGCAAGAGGCAAAGAGTGCAAATAAGAGGAGCCTTTTCTGGTCGGCTGCCAGTGACTAGTGGTGTTCCACTGGGGTCTATGTTGGGACCAACTCTTTTTACTTCATAGAATTAATGATTTGGATGATGGAATTGATGGCTTTGTTGCAAAGTTTGCAGATGGTATAAAGATAGGTGGTGGTGCAGGTAGTATTGAGGAAGTAGAGAGGCTACAGGAGCGCTTAGACAGATTAGGAGAACAGGCAAAGAAATGGCAGATGGAATATGGTGTTGGGAAGTATATGGTCGTGCACTAGGGTAGAAGAAATGAAATGGTTGAGCATTTTCTAAACTGAGAGAAAATCCAAAAACTGAAGTACAAATGAACATGGAAGTGCTTGTGCAGGATTCCCTAAAGGTTAATTTGCAGGTTGAGTTTGTGGTGAGGAAGGCAAATGTGATGTTAGCATTTGTTTCAAGAGACCTAGAGTGTAAAAGCAAGGATGTCATGTAGAGAATTTATAAAGCACTAGTGTGGCCTCATTTAGAGTATTGTGAGCAGTTTTGGGGCCCTTATCTTAGAAAGCATGTGCTGAAACTGGAGAGGGCTCAAAGGAGTTCCACAAAAATATTTCCTGGATTAAATGGCTTCTCATACAAAGAGCGTTTAATGGCTCCTGGTCTGTAGAATTCAGAAAATTGAGGGGTGACCTCATTGAAACCTATCAAATTGTGATAGGCCATGATTGAGTGGGCGTGGAGAGGATGTTTCCTATTGGAGAAGAGTCTAAGACCAGAGAACACAGGATAGAGGGCATCCTTTTAGAATAGAGATGAGGAGGAATTTCTTCAGACAGAGTGTGGTAAATCTGTGGAAATCATTGCCACAGGTAGCTATGGAGGCTAGGTTTTAATATATATTTAAGGCAGAGGCTGATAAATTCTTGATTGGTCAAGGCATGAAGGGATATGGGGAGAAGGCAGGAGTTTGGGGCTGAGTGGAAAGCCATGGATCAGCCATAATGAAATGGCAGAGCAGACTCGATGGGCCAAATGGCCTAATTCTGTTCCTATATCTCATGGTATTATGGTCTTATTTCAAACTAGCCAAGGAGCTGTCGAAATCCTCAATTCAAGATTCCTGACGAGAGGAGCTTCCACAATGAGCCCTGAGGAGAGGAGTTTCCACAAGTAAGCCAAGTATGAGGGAGGGTGGAACCTGAATATCCTCAAGTAAGTTTGACGTGATATTTCAAATTTTCTTCCTCTTTACGTAAAGTATAGCTCTTTAAGTCAATCATATTTGGCATTTAAGTTTACGTCATCTTAATTTGTCACTACTTTCTTTCACAGCTGCAGAATATCAAAGCTGTACTTTTTGATATAGCTCAAGTTCCAATTCCTGAACAAAGTCTTAATTTTGCTGGACTCTCAATGAGGCCATGTGCTACATCAAAGTCTCCTTAATTCTGAACATTATACACTGTTTCTATGCATTGCTCTTGGTATTGTGAGCACCTTTGTAATATTAACCACCTCCAATCAATAGTAACCAATGAAATCTTTAATGGTTCTTTATTTCCATTTGATACCCAATGTCTGCTTGCTGGTCTCACTTTGTCCTGTAATAACAGAGTCTTTATGGCAGGGAACATGACCTGTCACCTTGTTGAATTTACGTTGGGTTCCTAGGAGAGCAATTCCATCAGTTCCATTTTTTTTTTGGTTTTCCCTGATAACCTTGTAAGTAATTCTCTCTCTACTGTTTCTCAGCTCATTTCTGAAAACACTGATTCACTCTGTTTCCACCACCACTAGAAGCAGTGAATTTCAGATCCTATCTTCTTTTTAAGTAGAAAAGCTCTGGTGGCAGTGGAACACAGTTTGTTCACCATCCTCTGAACTGGAAAACAGTAGGCAGAGTGGACAGCACTGTGGTACGATTAGCAGAACTGCTATCTCATACCACCAGTTCCCTATATTCAACCCTGACCTCTAGTGCTGTCAATGCAGTTTTAAGTTTTCCCTGTGGGCTTTCTCTAGGGGTTTTGCTTTCTTTCTGTGAGTTGGTGTGGTGATTAGCCACTCTAAACTGCATTTTACAGTGAGTGTTTGAATATAGTAGGAGCTGAAGTCAATAGAGGAAGAATAAAAGAGAACTATTGTATAAACAGCTTGATAGTTGATGTGGAATTGGCTAACTACAGTATCTTTTTTCATGTTGTAAGATTCTATGACTAACTACTTGTCACTGATATCTGATGTGTAAAGCTATTTTGGTCCATGAAAGAGTAACCCTTTAACTTCAAATCCCTCAGGGTTTGCTGACCAAACATTCGCGTATGAATTTATCAATGACTTCTGAAATTCCACACAGATGGCATTTATTACATTTTCTTCCACTACTCAAGTTAGTCAAGAATGAGTTGGCTTTGATGTCTTCCCTTTCGGAACAAATAACTTTAAGCATAGTCAGCCTTTCTCTAATGGTCTTTCTAGAAATTTTTATCTCATTATTAATCTTCACTACCCCTCATTCTCTCATATTCTCGTATCATGCTCTTCCTACTAAAAGATGGATATAACAAATTCAATTCATATTCATGCTCTGCATTCTGCCTCTAATCAGTCCTACCTCTCTTTTCACTCCCTGATTACTACTTACATGCCTGAAGTACACTTCTAAATACTCTTTTTATGTTTACTGCAATTCTCTTTTCATACTCTCTTTTGTTACTCTCTACCTTCCCTTCTCAGTTTACATTATTTAACCAAGTTCTCAATGTTTATTTCCACCTGATCTATGTCAGGCACATTTTTTTCTTTATCGCTTTCTCCATCTCCTTTACCATTCAAAAAAAACCCTTTAGTGTTGTTTCTCTCATCTGGTCCTTATGGGAATTAACCTAACCAGTACCTGAAAAATTCTTTCAGTAAAAGAGACAGTTTTGGTTTTACAGATTTACCTTCCAAACTTTGTTTTCTCTTCAGCTGGATGAGTCACATTTGTTAATGTGACTGCTCGTGTGTCCGGCTGTATTAATACCACTTATACATATACTCAAATCACAGGATCCCTGTGTTACCTTGTATCCAGCCCTCTATGTATTGCAAACTCCAATGTTTGGAGCAGCTATCACTGAAATCTGGGAGGATTGCATTTTAACACAAAAATCAAAGCAAAAACCTTGCTAATGAGAGAGAGCCTGTCTGATATACTGATATATGGGGTGGCCTGTAGTTTTTTTTTGATGGACTGCAGATCATGGTCTCTTTGGGGGTTTTGCTATTGCTTGCATGGTGGGGGGAGAGGGGGTGCTTTTGTTGAAGCAAGAAGGGGAGGGGGATGTTTCTGTCATTCATTCTTTGGGGCATTTTCTGTTTCATGAATGACTGTGAAGAATAATAATTCCAGGTTGCATACTGTATACATTCTCTGATATTAAAGTGAATCTTTGAACCATATCCAGTTGTTTTCTCTTTAGGAATATGTATTCTCTTCATTGTGTGTAGCTCCGGAATACGATACACAGGATGATTAGTGTAACAGACAATACACTGGAGAAAGCTAACATAAAAAGGTGGAGTGAAGGGATGGAGTAATAGCTGTGAGTGATAGGAGGATCCAGATGATGAGGAGTGAAAGGCAGAAGGGGAGAGGAGAGTATGAATGACACCAAAAGCAGAGGTGACAAAGAGCTGCAAATGTTGGAATTTGACAAGAAGAAATTACAGCCAGAATAAAGGATGGGTCGCTGGAGGGAAACCAGAGGGAGGAGTGTGTGTTGATGAATAGATGAATAAGGTGAGAGGGGGTGAAACCAATATGGTGATGGGTGCCAGTTAGATTGGGAGGAGACAGAAAAGAGATGGTGTGACAGAGAGCTGTAGGATAAGTGGGAAAAGGGAAGGGATGGTGGAGGAGCAGTTACCAAAAGTTGGAGAATTCAGTGCTTGTGTCACCAGACTGTTGGCTACGCAGGTGGAATATAAGATAATGTTCCTCTAATTTGCATTCAGCCTTGACTTAGCAGTGGAGGAGGCTGAGGACAGACACATTGAAGTGAGAATTGGAAGGAAAATGAAAACAGCTGGCAACCATGAGAACCAGATGGTCACAATATACAGTGAAAGTGCTCAGCAGCATGCTCTTCCTTGTTTGTGACTAGTCTCACTGATAGAGAGGAGACCACAATAGAAACACTGGATACAATAAATAACATTGGGGTATTTGCTGTGACAGACTGCCTCACCTGGAAGGGATGTGAATGGATAGTGGAGAGGAAGAAGGTGTAGAGTATTTGGGGAGGACGGGCATTGTGGGAGGCTGGAGCCGTCTATAATTCATTATTACTGGAGTTCTTTGAGGATACAACAACAAATGTACGTTATTTACTTGGATTTCCCAAAGGCTATCAATAAAGTACCACATAAAAGACTAAAGGTACAAAGAATTGGGGGTGATGTATTAGCATCAATAGAGGATTGGTTAAGTAATAGAAAGAAGAGAATTGGAATACATGGGTATTACTCTGGTTGGCAATTAGTGGTGAACGGTGTGCTGCATGGGTCGGTGCTGAGCCCACAAATGTTTGCGATATACATTAGCGATCTGGAAGAGGGGACCGAGTGCAGTGGATCTAAGTTTGCTGATGATACTAAATTGAGCGGAAAAGGAAATTGTGCAGAAGATATGGAGGGATATAGATAGGTTAAGTGAGTGGACAAGTGTCTGGCAGAAGGAGTACAATGTAGGTAAATGCGAGCTCATCCACTTTGGAAGCAAAAATGAAAGAGCAGATTATTATTTAAATGGTAAAAAATTGCAGCATGCTGCTGTGCAGAGGGACTTGGGAGTGTTTGTGTATGAATCACAAAAGGTTGGTTTGCAGGCTATCAAGAAGGCAAATGGAGTGTTAGTCTTCATCGCTGGAGGAATTGAATTTAAGAGCAGGGAGGTTATGCTACAACTGTACAGGGTACTGGTGAGGCCACACCTGGAGTATTGTGTGCAGTTCCATTCTCCTCACTTGAAAAAGGATATACTGTTTTTGGAGGCGATGCAGATGAGGTTCACTAGATTGATTCCAGAGATGAGGGGGTTAAGCTACTAGGAGAGATTGTGTCACCTGGGACTGTACTCACTGGAGTTCAGAAGAATGAGAGGAGATCTTATAGAAACATATAAAATTATGAAAAGGATCGGGAAGATAGAGGCAGAAAAGTTGTTTCTACTGGTGGGTTGGACTAGAAGTGGGGGACAGAGAGTAGACTTTGGATGGAGATGAGGAGGAAATGCTTTTCCCAGAGAGTGCTATATCTGTGGAATTCTCTGCCCGATGAAGCATTGAAGGCTACCTCTGTAACTATACTTAAGACAAGGTTGGATAGATTTTGCATAATTAAGGGTTATGGGGACAAGGCGGGTAGGTGGAGATGAGTCCATGTCCAGATCAGTCATGATCTTATTGATTAGCAGAGCAGACTTGACGGGCCAGATGGCCTACCCCTGCTCCTATTTCTTATGTTTTTGTGTTCTTATACTGTAGTTGGCATGGACCAGTTGGGCCCAAAAACCTGCTTCTGTTACTCTATGACTCAATGATGGGCGATGTATAAATCTGAAAACTTGAGTGAAAATAATACTATCTTTTCTACAGCAGCAAAAGGGCAAATTACACTCATCACTATTAACATATATCTCATAGGGTAAGAGCAAAAAGGCTTTACTCACTGCTTTCAACAAAACATGGTTTCATGTCTGAACTTGATCATAATTCAAAAAGTTGGGTTGGATGGTGTTGGGCTGAGACTGCCTCCTGAAATAATTGCTTGTGGTTCCCACACTTAACTGGGTCAAGTGAGGAAAGCTTATCTCGCTATCCTGCTGTACCCTCTAGTCAGTTGTAAACTATAAATATCAACTAGGAAGATTAAAGCGGATGTATTGTTTACATGATTACAGCAAAATGTACATAAATGAGACTGCATCTACAACCCAAAAGAAGATAGAGCACTTTCCTATATTTAATAAATGTTGACAACAACAATGGGCATACGCTGTGTGGAAGCATCCAGAGTATTCAAAGCTGACGTAAGTTTAAAACTACTGAAAGTATCTGGCCAAAAGTTTTATAGGCTGAATGGAATTGAGATGCACATCAAGGAAGCATAACCTAAAAAAGTCTAACAAAATAATCAGGAATTTCCATAAGATAACTTAAGAAAGATAATGCAATAGGATTCAACTCAACAAAATGATGCAGAAATTCCAAATCATCTAAAAAAAAACTGTTCACAGATCCACACACGAAGGCTGGTAATTTCCTTTTTGACAATAATGAAACACTCGTCACTTGGATTAATGTTTAACTGATAAGGTAGCTAGAGGTGCTGATATCAGACGAATGTAGAAAATTCCTACAGTGTTACTCTTTAGCACTGAGCCTGTCCTTTCGGTTTTGCTGAAACTGGGAATGGATTTGCTGGGAAGTAAATTGCATTACTGAAATTTTCAGTGCATTACATGACAATTTACCTAATTATGTTGTGCCATACAAAGAGTTGCTTGTCAATATTTTAGCTGATTGTTGTTCACTTCTATTTCCCTGCACTATCCCATTCTGTTGCCTGGCTCAGCTTTTACTTTCATAATTTTAATTTCAATCATATTTGGACCTCAATTCATCATGGAGCCAAAAGAAAATGAAGTTGACTTTTACTGCAGGTTTTTTAAAAATTTTGCTTTCTTCATTGTTGGAGGCAGATTCTTTCCCCCTCATTTTCTCAGGTGTCCAATATTCTTTCCACTGCCATTATGTTCTTTCCATTATAAGGTGCACAGCACTGCCCAGCCTGACCTGCCATCTGAATCGTCTTGATTTCTGTTGCAAACTATTAACCTTCAAATTAGGATTAGAAACTCACTACATGTAACCCGATGGAACATCTGGTAGAGCCGCTGCCTCACGATTTCAGTGACCTACAATAGATTGGCTTCTGACCTCTGGAGCTGTCTATGAGGAGTTTGTGTGTTCTCCCTGTGACTGTTTTGGTCTCCCCTGAATACTCAGTCTCTGCACATGTCTCAAAATATGCAGATTGAGAGGCAGATTATTTATTGAATGATAGTGTCCTGGGGTGAGTTGATGGGAACTGAGGAATTAGGCACAAACCTGTTGGACCAAGAGCCTAGTTCCATGGTATGTAAAATAACTCTCCACTTGTTTAGAGGACTTCATTATAGTTGGTTCAGATGAATTTTAAAAGAGCAATGTAGTTTCTATATTTAATTGCATCATTATTTGCAATAAATTGAATGAAACAATTAGACATAAATTTGTTTGACCTAATCAGAAACATGGCTACAGGGTGAACAGAACTGGGAGATGAATGCTCAAGGGAATTTAACATTCAAGAAGCACAGTCAAAAATATAAAGGAAATGTGGCCATGAAATTAGTAATTGATGAGATTAGTGCATGGGTGCAAAATAATTATGATTTGTCAGATTATTATTTTGAATTAGAAACAATAAAGGGCAGAAGATACTAGTGAGGGTTACTTATAGGTCAATAGCTATAACACCAGGCACATTGTAGATTAAGAACATATCATAAAACAATGGTAATTGGTACTCATGGGGAACTTTAATCAAAACATAGTGTGGATAACTTAAATTAATAATAAATATGAGGAAGTCTGCAGATGCTAGAAATCTAAATCAACACACACATAATGCTGAAGGAACTCAGCAGGTCAGGGTATGGAAATGAATACACAACCAACGCAATCAACATTTCAGGTAAAAGACCAGAGTAGGGAATAGAAGAATAGGGGAGGGGGAAAGGGAACTTTTTTTAACTGGAAGGAGAAATTGATATTTATGCCATTGAGTTGCGAGCTGCTCAGGAAGACTATAAGGTGTTATTCCTCCACCCTGATGGTGGCCTCATTGAGACAAAAGAGGAGGCCATGGACTGATTTTCCTCAATCAATAATGTTTATTTAGGGACCAAATACAGAAAAGGCTATTCGCGTTATTGAAATATACAACATGAAAGGTGAGTAACACACACAAAATCCTGGAGGAACTCAGCAGGCCAGGCAGCATCTATGGAAAAGAGTACAGTCTATGTTTTGGGTTGACACCATTAAGCAGGATTGGAGAAGGGTATCAGTCCAAAACATCAACTATTTACTCTTCTTTATAGATGCTGCCTGGCCTGCTGGGTTCCTCCAGCATTTTGTGTTTGCTACTTGGATTTCCAGCATCTGCTGATTTTGTCTTGAATGTGAAAGGCTGACATATTATATTATTGCAAAAGGGCTTTTAGGAAAGTGTGACCGTAACATAATGAAACTTTAGAACAAGTTTTAACTTGATACAGTTTGCCCTGAAACTGGAGTATTAAATTTAAAGAAGGAAATGATGAAGGAAACATTGGGCTGCTGACCTGTGGTTGGTTGGGAAACACCCTTCCTATTTGTCGGTGGCTTTAATCAAAGCCTTTCACTGAGTGTACTTTTACCATTAACGTCAGCACTTGTTGTCTGAATGGAAGGGGTGTGCTGTGAATTGTCAGGATATTGTAATATGTTATTAACATGTCATTGGTGCCTTTAGAATTTTGCAGTACTACACATATTACAATTCATTTAAATGGATTTTACTTTTTGTTTTGAAAACTAATACTTTCTCAAAGAGGGGTATAAGTGAAATCCAAGAGTTATAGAGAAGTATAGCAAGCCCGTTGACCCATCTAGTCCATGCTGAGCCATGTAAACAGCCTACTCCAATTAATTTACACTAGGACCATGGCTCTCCAAACCCCTACCATCCATATACCTATCCAAACTTCTCTTAAGTATTGAAATTGAGCTTGCATACATCACTTGCACTGGCAGCTCATTCATTCCACACTCTCACAAACCTCTGAGTGAAGAAAGTTCCCCTCATGTTCTCCTTAAACTTTTCAACTTTCACCCGTAACCCATGACCTCTAGATGTAGTCACACCCAACCAAAATGTCTGCTTGTCTATACCCCTCATAATGTTGTATATCTTTGTCAAATCTCCCCCTCAATCTTCTACCATCCAGGGAATAGTCCTAATCTATTCAACCTTTCCTTATGTCAGGTCATTCAGTCCCAGCAACATCCTTGCAAATTTTCTCTATACTCTTTCAACCTTATTTACATCTTTCCTCTAGGTAGGTGGCCAAAACTGCACACAGTACTCCAAATTAGACTTTGCCAATGTCTTTGCCAACTTTAACATAGTATCCCATCTCCTGTACTCAGTAATTTGATTTATGAAGGCTAATGTGCCAAATCCTTTCTTGCTGGACCTATCTACCTGTGACGCCACTTTCAATGAATTATGTACCTGTATTCCCAGATCCCTTTGTTCTACCGCACTCTTCCGTGCCCTACCATTCACCGTGTAAGACCATTCTAGTTTATCCTACTGAAATGCAGTAGGATAAAAAACTTGTCTGCATTAAATTCCATCTTGCCAGTTTTGAGCCTCGTGTATACCTGTCTGGACACGCCCATCTGCTGACTGCTCCTGTGGCTCCTCCCACAGACCCCTGTATAAAGGCAATTGGGGCACTGCTCCTCCCTCAGTCTCCGAGATGCCGTGCTCCCTTTTTGCTTCTAATAAAAGCCTATCGTTCACTTCCTGTGTTACGAAGGATGAACACCTCTGATGGGCAGAAGGGTGCAGAGTTGCCAATGCCCCCCCCCCTTTTGGAGAATTGCAAATCACTACTATTTCGATGCTATTATCAAGGAAGTAAGAGAGATAAAAGGGACTCTGCCAGGGCAGTTGTTATTGATAACAGCTCATGAAAGTTAATGAGAGAGAGGCACAGCTAAGGTGGAATGTCTCATACCAACACAAGAGAGCAGACCCATTGATTACTGCTGTTGTCTTTTGGAGAAGGATTGTGTACTTGGTACTGTTCTATTCATTGAAACCTCTCAGGGGGCAACCAGAGTGGGCTGGTTTGATGGGTTACATCACCCTAACCTGATTGACACCTGAGACCCCGTGAGTGGGGATAAAATTGAGGTCTGGGGTGACACCCCTCAGATGCACCAGGAGAAACGCTAGTGAGCATCAGAACCCCCACGAGACAGGGTGGGAGATCGGAGACCGAACGAAGGGTCGGTAAATTTTAACTCACAGTGTTTTGTAGCAAGACCGGTGGAGGCTTGTGTGTGTGTCCACCCTTGCCTGGATGACGAGTCCACCATGGAAGAACAGTCTAGCTAAAGGACGGAGGGGTCATATGTGAATGGCCACAACAACAACGCATCGACGGATCAAAATCGTAAAGGAAAGTTGGCAAGATAATAGCTGTTATTGTTCACACGTTTTTTCTCTCTCTCTCTCTCCCTCTCTCGCTCTCTCTCTCTCTCTCTCTCTCTCTCTCTCTTTCTCTCTCTCTCTCTCTCTCAATTGAAACACCGCGACCAACAACTACCGCAGCCTGCATGAACTGAACTGAACTTTATATTTCCATCTGACAATTCATTATCCCCTAGACAACGATAGAGCTTGTTTCATTAGTGATTATTATGATACACACAACTTTAGGTTTAGTATTGCTAATGTATATTCTCTGTATTTTCGCATTGATACTATTTTGTATATTTTAGCTAATAAATATTGTTGAAAATAGTATCACCAGACTTCAACGGACACTTCTATCTTTGTTGGTAAGACACCCAGTTACGGGGTTTGTAACACCTGTCTCCAAGAGTTTTTGATGGTGCATCAAGCCCATTTTTCCAGCTGGTCCAGATCCTGCTGCAAGCTCCGATAGTCTTCTTTGCTGCCTATTACACCTCAGTCTTGGTGTCATCCACAAATTTGCTGATCCAGTTAACAACGTTATCATCCAGATCATTGATATAGATGACAAACAACAATGGACCTAGCACCAAACCCTGTGGCACTCCACCAGTCACAGGCCTTAAGACAGAAAGGAAGCTATCTACCACCAGTCTCTGGATTTTCCCACTAAGCCAATTCTAATCCAATTTACTACCTCACCTTCAATGCCAGGCAACTGACCAACCTCCATACAGGAGCTTACCAAATGCCTTCCTAAGGTCCATGCAGGCAACATCCACCTTGCCTTCATCAACTTTCTCGAAGAAATTTATAAGATTGGGTAGACACAACCTACCTGGCACAAATCCATGTTGACTAGCCCTAATCAGTTCTGATTTCTTGCTTAAATGTTCTCTTGTATTTTTTTATACTCCAAAAGTACTTCATTTATTCTTACCCATATGCAGTTCCTTTTATTTGTTTAACCAGGGACTCAGCATCACTTGTAAACCAAAGTTTCCTAAAGCTGTTATCTTTATTTTTTATTCTAACAGGCACATACAAGTGTTGTACTCTCAAAATTTCAATTTCAAAGGCTTCCCACTTATCAAGTACGCCTTTGCCAGAAAACAGCCTGTCCCATCCACACTTACCAGATCCTTTCTCATACCACCAAAAATAGCCTTTCCCTAATTTAGATATGAACCCGCAGACAAGACCTACTTTTTTCCATATTTACTTAGAAACTAATGGCATTGTGATCATGAGATACAAGGTGTTCCCCTACACCAACTTCTGTCACCTGTCCTGCCTCATTCCCTAACAGCAGATCGAGTATCACACACTCTATCATTGGGATCTCTACGCACTGATGAAGGAAACTTTCCTGAACACTTTTGACAAACTCTAGCCTGTCTAGTCCTTTTACAGTATGGGAGTCCCAGTCAGTATGTGGAAAGTTAAGATCACCTGCTATACCAACCTTATGTTTCTTGCAACAGGCTGTGATCTCTCTACAGATTTATTCCTCTAAATCCCATGGACTGTTGAGTCATCTGTAATATAGCCCTGGTAAGATGGCTAATGGGGCTTTTCTAGTTCTCAGTTCCTTTATACCTTTCTTTTTTCTCAGTTCCACCCATAACACCTCACTGGACAAGTTGTCCAGTCAGTCCTGACTGAACACTGCAGTGATATCTTTCCTGACTATTAATGCCACCCCTCCTCTTTTAAGAGGTGCCATTAACATGACTATATTGTCTGAGGTTAGGCAATGGCTCAGAATCAGAATCAGATTTACTATCACTGATATATATCTTGAAATGTATTGTTTTGTAGTACCAGTGTAGTACAAGATATAAAAATTACTAAGTTAGAGAAATAAATAAGTAGTGTAAAACAAAAGGAACAATGAGGTAATGTTAGGGTTCATGGACCACTCAGCAGTCTGACTGTGGAGGGGAAGAAGCAGTTGTTAAAATGTTGAATGCGGGTCTTTAAGGCTCCTGTGCCTCTTCCGTGATTTTAAGAGGTGCAATTAACAAGCCTATATTGTCTAAGGTTAGGCAATATCTTCAGAATCTTGAAGGCTCCTGTGCCTCTTCCATGGTGGCAGTAATGCCAAGAGGATATGTTCTGGGTGCTGAAGATATTTCATGGTGGATTCCACTTTCTTGAGGCACTACCTCTTGAAGATGTCCTCAGTATCAGGGAGGGTTGAGTCTGTGTTAGAATTAGTTAACTCTAAACCCTCTGTAGCATCCTCCTGACATTGAAGGCTCCACACCAGGCTCTGATGCAACCAGCAAGAACACTCACTACCCTACAATTATCAAAAAATGGAAGAGTCTTTGGTAACATATTAAATCTCCTAAAACTTTTAATGAAGTAAAGTTATTGTTGTGCCTTCTTTGTGATTACATCAATGTGTTGGGCTAAAGATAGATGCTCTAATGCATTGATGACCAGAAACTTGAGGTTATTCACCCTTTCCACAACTTACCCCTCAATGAGAATTGTGTGTGTTCTCCCGACTTCTTCTCCCTGAAGTCCACAATCAACTCTATGGTCTTGCTGATGAGTGCAAGATTACTGTTACAACATCACTCAACCAGCTGATGTATCTCACTCCTGTACACCTCTTCATTGTCATTTGAGATTTTGCCTCAGACAGTGGTGTAATCCGTACATTTATAAATGGCTTTTAAGCTACTCCTAACACAAAATTATGAACGTAGAGTCTGTAGAGCGCTGTATTGTCAGCAAAGGGATGTTAATATCAATCTGCACTGACTGTGGTCTTCCAATGAGGAAGTCAAGGATTTCAGTTGCAGAAGTAGGTAGAGGCTGTAAAGTTTCTTGATTTGTAGTGAGAGAATGATGGTGTTGAATATCAAGTTGTTCCAATCAATAAACAACGGCCTGATACATGTTTTGCTGTTGTCTAGGTGCTCCAAAGAAGAATTGAAAGCCAGTAAGGTTGCCTCCACTGTACGCCTGTTACACTGGCAGGCAAACTGGAGTGGATCCAGGAATCTGCTTAGGCAGGAGTTAATTCTATCCATGACCAAGTACTTAATTACAGTAAATGTGAGTATAACTGAGCGATAGTTGTTGAGGCAGCCTACCCTGCTCTCCCTGGGCACGAGTGCGATTGATGCCTGTTTTGCTGCAACTGGGAAGTCTGACCGAAGCTGTGAGAGAGTAAAGGTGTCCATGAACACTCCAGACAATTGGTTGGCACAAGTTATCGACACCCTGTCAGGTACACCATCGGAAACAACAGAAAATCTGCAGACGCTGGAAATCCAAACAACACACACAAAAACACACACAAAACTCAGCAGGCCAGGCAGCATCTTTGCAAAAGAGTACAAGCGGGACTGGGGTAAAAAAGATGAGGGATCGAGGTGGAGGGAGGGGTGGGAGAAACACAAGGCGATAGGTGAAACCGGGAGAAGGATGGATAAAGTGAAGAGCTGGGACTTTAATTGGTAAAAGAGATACAGGGCTGAAGAAGGGGGACTCTGATAGGTAGGACAGAAAGCCATGGAAGAAAGAATAGTGAGGAGGAGCACCAGAGGCAGGTGATGGGCAGGCAAGGAGACAAGGTGAGAGGGGGAAAAGAGAATGGTGAAGGAGTGTGGTGGAGGCCATTACTGGATGTTTGAGAAATTGATCTTCATACCATCAGGTTGGAGGCTACCCAGATGAATATAAGGTGACATTCCTCCAACCTGAGTGTGGCCACATCATGACAGTGGAAGAGCCATGGATAGACATATTGGAATGGAAATGGGAAGTGGAATTAAAATGGGTGGCCACAGAGAGATCCCACTTTTTCTAGCAGATGGAGCATAGGTGCTTGGTGAAGTAGTCTACCAATCTAAGTCAGTTCTCACCGATATACAGGAGGACCTACCAGAAGCACCAAACACAGTATACGACCCCAATAGACTCACAGATGAAGTTTCGCCTCACTTGGAAGGACTTTCTGGAGCCCTGAAAGGTCGTAAGAGGAGGAGGTGTAGGTTCAGGTGCAGGTGTAGCCCTTGTTCCATTTGCAAGGATAAGGGCCAGAAGGGAGATCAATGGGGAGGGACAAATAGACAAGAGAGGTACAGAAGGAGCAATCCCTGTGGAAAGCAGGAAGTGGAGCAGGAGGGAAAGATGTGCTTGTGAAGGGATCCCTTTGGAGATGGCGGAAGTTCCGGAGAATTATGTGCTGGATGCAGAGGCTGCTGGGGTGGTAGATGAGGACAAGAGGAACCCTATCCCTGGTAGGGTTGCAGGAGGTTGGGGTGAGAGCAGACGTGCATGAAATGAAAGAAGTGGGAAGGAAGCATTGATCGTGGTGGAAGGGAAGACCTTTCTGTGAAGAAAGAGGACATCTCCTTCATTCAGGGATGAAAAGCCTCATCCTGAGAGCAGATGCGAGGAATTGAGAGAAGGGGATGGCGTTTTTGCAAGTAACAGGGTGGGTGGAGGTATAGTCCAGGTAGCTGTGAGAGTCCATGGGTTTGTAATAGATATCAATAGGTAAGTTGCCTCCAGGGATAGAGAGATCAAGAAAGAGGAGGTGTGGTGTCAGGAATGGACTAGGTAAATTTGAGGACATGTTTGAGATTGGTGGCAAAGTGGATGAAGTTGAAGAGTTCTGCATGGGTGCAGAAAGCAGCACCAATGAGTCATCAGTGTAGCATAAGGGATGTGGGGGACAGCTATCAGTATAGGCTTGGCACATAGACTGTTCCACATAGCCAACAAACAGGCTGGCATAACTGCAACCCATGTGAGTGCCCATGGCTACACCTTTTGTCTGAAGGAAGTGGAGGACCCAAAGGGAAAATTATTAAGAGTGAAGATGGTTTCTGCTAGGTGGAGGAGAGTGGTGGTGGAGTGGAACTGGTTGGTTCTGGTGTCCAGTAAGAAACAGAGAGCTTTAACGCCTTTTTGGTAGGGGATGGAGGTGTATAGGGACTGGACATCCATGGTGAAAATAAGATGCTCTGGGCCAGGGAACTTGAAATCATTTAAAAGATCTTGAGTGTGTGAAGTATCATGGATGTAGGTAGTAAGGGTCTGAACTAGGGGTAATAAAACAGAGTTGAGGTATGTCGATATGAGCTCAGTGCGGCAGGAACTAGCTGAAACAATGGACCTGCCTGGACAAGGGGGTTTGTGAATCTTAGGTAGGGATAGAAATGGGAGATGCAGGTGTATGGGAACTATGAGGTTGGTGGCAGTGGATGGGAGATCCCAGAGCTAACAAAATCAGTGTTGGTGGGGAAGAAAATAACCTGGTGCTCCTTAGCAGGGTCCTGTTCGAGGGTAAGTTAGGGGAGGTGTCTGAGAGTTGTTGCTCAGCAAGAGGTCAGTAAACCAGACTACTACAGACCCCCTTCCCTCATCTGCGGGTGTGATGGTGAAGTTAGGATTGGTGCAGAGGGATTGGAGAGCAGAACATTCGGAAGAAGTGAGGTTGGAATTGGAAAGAAAGTGTGTTGAAGTCAAGGTGCTTGATGTCCTGTTGGTAGTTGGCGATGAATAGTTCCAGAGTAGGCACAAGACCAGGGTGGAGTGTCCAGGAAGAGGAGGATGGTTGAAGATGGGAGAAGTGGTCATCGGTGCAGGGTGGCAAGTCCTTGGCAAAGAAATTGGCTCGGAGACGGAGGCGGAGGAAGAAGAGCTCAGCATCATGGCGGGCTGAGAACTCACTGATGTGTAGGCACATGGAGACAAAGGTGAAGCTGTTACCGAGGACAGAATGTTCTACCTCAGAGAGGGGAAGGTTGGAGGGGATGGTGTAAACCCAGCATAGGTGAGAGCTGGGACCAGAGGGGGAAAGGGGGTTGGTAGTGTCTGAGAGGAATGGAGGTGTGAGGTGTTCTGGAGAGGTGGGGTAAGAGAAAGATGGAGTTTCTGAGGGCCCAAGAGCTGGTGGTGGGACCTGAGAGAGGCGGGGTTGCAGAATGTTGGTGGGGGAAGGGGAGATGAAGGTTCCAGTGGCAGCGCATGAAGACCTGGCCTCGAGGTCAAGGCTGGAGTCAGAGTTGGAGGTTGCACAACTGGCTCTTTGGAAGTGTCTGAGGTTGTTGGTACACCATCAGAGCAAGGATTCATCCTCATAAAGGAAATTCTGAGACAGAGATTACAGGGTTGCCAGATGCTGTGGGGATTAGCATAGATATGTTGTTACTCTCCCTTTCAAAGTGTGCATAAAGGTGCTGAGCTCACTGGGGAGTGAAGCAACACCGCCAATTATGCTGTTAGTTTTCACCTTAGAGGAAGTAGTGGCTTGGAAATATTCCACAGCTCTCATACATCCAACTGAGTCTCTAATTTTCATGTAATTCCCTGTTTGGTCTCATGATGCCCTGGACTTCTTTTAGAGTTCTCGGTCACTGGTCTTGAACATCACAGATCTAGACCTCAGCAAACAAAGGAACTCCTGGGTTTATCCCAGGCTTCTGTTTTGGGAAAGACTCAGTATGTTTTCAAAGATACACAAGTGTTGATGAAGACTGTGACAGCTGGAACATATTCATTCAGAACCGAGCGCTAATCTATAAATATGGTCCAATCCACTGATTCAAAGCAGTCCCAAAAGCACTTGGCAACTTTACCTCCCTTGATATGCCTTGACAGTTAGCTATTTTTTCCATGAGCCAGAGAATCAGGCTATTTGGTTTTCATCAAGGTATCATGTTATAAGCTGCTCAAATATTATACAGGTGGAGATTTACAGCATGAAGCATGCTTATTTTCTGAAAAGAATTTAAAGAATTCAATTGAAGTAGTCAAACACAGAAATAGAGATTTAAACTAGCATTTTCCTTTCCAGAGCTAATACACACCAAATCACATAGCAGTATCAACCTTGCACTCAATGTCAGTAAGACCAAAGAGCTGATTGTGGACTTCAGGAAGTGTGAGACGAGGGAACACAAACCAATCCTCATAGAGGGTTCCAAAGTGGAAAGACTGAGCAATTTCAAATTGCTGGGTATCAATATCTCTAAGGACCTAACCTGGACACAACATACTGATGCAGCTATAAAGAAAGCAAAACAGTGGCTATATTTCATTAGAAGTTTGACGAGATTTGGTTTGTCAACTAAAACACTCAAAAACTTCTACAATTACACTTATCACCATCTGGTGTGGGCAGGGGGCTACTGCACAAGATCGAAATAAGTTGCAGAAACTTCTAAAATTATTCCGCTCTATCACGGGTACCAGTTTCCGTGGTATCCAAGGCATCTTCAAGGAGCGGTGCCTTAGGAAAGCGACGTCCATCATCAAGGATCTCCATCACCCAGGACATGCCGCCTTCACTCGGTTACCATAGGGACGGACGGTACAGATGCCTGAAGGCACACACTCAGTGATTCAGGAACAGCTTCTTCCCCTCTGCCATCCCACTTCTAATGAACATTACCTCGCTACTTTTTAATTTATATTATTTTGCTCCACCTATATTAACATAACTATTTAATGGATACATATACTTAGAATAACTCAGTTTTTTATCATTTATTTCATTATACTGTTGCTGTAAGGTTAACACATTTCACAACATATGCCGGTGATATTAAACCTGATTCTGATTCCAGGTTACCCACAGTGTTTCAGAGGTCCACACTGTGAAACTAATTAAGGAAAAGAATCTACTGCCTATTGATCTCTACATTAAAATAACAGGCAGACGAGCATGACACAAAATATTCAGATTTTGTCATCCACGATTGACAGCAGTCATTTCTAGGCAGAACTAATTTTTACAATGTAAAAGATTTAAAATCTTAAAAATGATTTTAATTTCACTGAAGCTATTTATGATTTCCACTGCGATTAATTACAGGGCAATGGCATTGCTTTTAATTATTTCTTGATCAATTTTCCAAATTCCTTCAACCTGCCTCTTTCTGAAAGCACTGAATAATGTTGAGGTTGTATTTTAGGTGCCCTGGTCCTTCAGCATGTGGCTATTTCACAGGCAAGATGAAGATTAGTGCACACTGCTTATTTAATAAATGAAGTTACTGCAGCATTCATCTTCTCTGCATGGTGAAGGCATATGCATTCCAACAGCAGTCTGCAGCAAAAAGTGCTCATCTGTTTTGTTTTAACTGGCTCAGTGATATGACCGAGATAAAATTTAAAAGCGCACTCTCAGATGCTGAACATATAAAATAAAAGCAGAAAAAAAGCCAAAAAGCAGGTCAGGTAGCAGCTGTGGTAAGCGAAACACAATTAACATTAAACATTTACAGTCTATCTCTTTCTACAGAAGTTGCCCAGTTTTCTGAGAATTTCTTGCATCTTTTGATTTTATTTCATTAATGTGAAACCTAACTTAGTAATATCAAAGAATAGCATAATAAAGAAATATCTTTGTCAAACTTACAATAAAACAACATATTTGTTTTTACTTTTTCCTCAAATCACTGGAATGTGTACGTCTGTCTTGAAACCCACATTGAATATGCAAACACCTTTTTACAAGGTGGTGCATTCTAATTTATAAACATTTATTTATTGAGATACAACGCGGAATAGGCCCATCCAGCCCTTCAGTAATTTTGCCAGTCACTTTGAATCATTCACACTTATTCATTAACCCTTCAGACACTGAAATGACTGACTTTATTTCACTATTTAATCCTTTCTTGATTATGAAGGGCCTCTGTTATATTTCATACTTTCATATGGCACAGAAGGTCATTGGGCCTACTAAATCTATACCAGCTCTCAGTGCACTCACATTCATTTTGGTGTAATTTCCCTGTATTCTGTTCTCTCTCACATGCTTATTAGCTCCACCCTGAATCTTCCGTCACCACTTACACCAGAAGCAATATACAGCATTCAACAAATTTACCAGGGTGTCATTGCAAATTAGAAAGAATTCAGAGCACCTGCAGAAAAACACATTTGGGTATTTCGATTACATTAGATTCAACTTCATTGTCAGTGTGCCGAGTACAGATACAAAGCCAAATGAAATGCTGTTAGCATCTAACTAGAAATGCAAAGAATAGTGTTATTTACAAAATAACTGCAACTAAAAAGTAAGTGCTACAGAACACAAATATAAAAGTACTGAGACAGTACAATATGGGTGCAATACTGCTTAGTGCTGTGATGCGAGGTTCAGCAGGGTCACAGCCTCAGGGAAGAAGTTCTTCCTGTGCCTCGTGTTGGAGCGGAGTCTCCTGTAGCACCTACCGGATGGGAGGAGAGTATGCGCAGAATGCTGAAACTCCACACAGACTGCTTAAGGCGATCTTCAGTCAAAGGAGATCAACACCAGCCTCTCCATTTAATTCACATCATTGTAATTTCCCAGTCCTGGAATCATTCCAGCAATCCCGTATGCAACACCGAGGCTGAACTTTTGCTTTCAAGACCTTCCTTCCAGCAGACTTACAAAGGTCCAAAGAGAAAAATCAGATATCTGGAAAACTTGAATCATTTTCTTTTACAATTTCTCTTTTAAACTGTAATGGCATTGGGTTTGCTATCTGTGAATTTCCAAACTCTATTGAAGATGGTAATCCCTATCCAATATGGATAACCTTGTTCACACTCACTAAAGGGAGGTTATACTGTAACCATCTACTCTTCAAAGGCCAGATCACATCCCTGTTTATCCTCCACAGTGAACTTAGCTGCCAATACCCACTATTTGAGTGGTGGGTCACCCAACCCTACCAAGGAGCAGATATGACCAGTCAACAAAGTAGCTTCAACACAGTTCATTTATTTTTACATGTGTATTTCAATAACCATCTAACCATATAACAATTACAGCATGGAAACAGGCCATCTCGGCCCTTCTAGTCCATGCTTACTCTCACCTAGCCCCACTGACTCGTACTCAGCCCATAACCCTCCATTCCTTTCCTGTCCATATACTTATCCAATCTTACTTTAAATGACAATACCGAACCTGCCTCTACCAACTCTACTGGAAGCTGGTTCCACACAGCTACCACTGATAAGATTCAGATGTAGATAAGATTCTGAAAACACATTTAAAATTCACAAAGATTTTCTATCTTATGAAAGATTTCCAAATTACAAACAACTTCTAAAACACTAAGGATTTCCAAAACACAGGCACAATTCCTGTAAAATAAAATCATATACCAATGTGTGCAGATGATCACGTTGTCCATCAGAGAAGCTGAATGCAGAGGAATGGATTCTAATCAGCCCGACTTTCTGTCATTGTTCTCATCGTTCCTTGACCATTCCTAACAAGCCTGACTGCTCCCTAACATTGACACTGTCTTTGGTATTTGTTGACTTCACCTGCATCTGATGCTATTTTTTAGTTACCTTTGTCAGGATGCTGAATACACTGTTTAGTTAAGCTGAAGTAGACCCCATTGTTTTTTCTTGATTAAATAATGCGCCAACAAAGACCCTGGTGTTCACCCGACCACCCCCACACCTCATCGGGCATGGATAGTGAATGTTCATCAGAAAACAGAAGTAAGTTATATAATAGAGCAAACTGCTACGTGATTCATTTTACACAGCAACACACATAAAATGCTGGTGGAACACAGCAGGCCAGGCAGCATCTATAGGGAGAAGCGCTGTCAACATTTCGGGCCAAAACCCTTCGTCTGGACTAACTGAAAGGAAAGATAGTAAGAGATTTGAAAGTAGTGGGGGGAGGGGGAAATGCGAAATGATAGGAGAAGACCGGAGGTGGTGGGATGAAGCTAAGAGCTGGAAAGGTGATTGGCGAAAGTGATACAGAGCTGGAGAAGGGAAAAGATCATGGGACGGGAGGCCTCAGGAGAAAGAAAGGATGTGGGAGAGCACCAGAGGGAGATGGAGAACAGGCAAACAACTTAATATGTCAGAGATGGGGTAAGAAGGGGAGGAGGGGCATTAACGGAAGTTAGAGAAGCCAATGTTCATGCCATCAGGTTGGAGGCTACCCAGCCAGTAGAGAAAGGTGTTGTTCCTCCAACCTGAGTTTGGATTCATTTTGACAATAGAGGAGGCCATGGATAGACATATCAGAATGGGAATGGAACATGGAATTAAAATGTGTGGCCATTGGGGGATCTTGCTTTCTCTGGCAGACCGAGCGTAGGTGTTCAGCGAAACGGTCTCTCAGTCTGCGTCGGGTATCACCAATACATAAAAGGCCACACGGGGAGCACCGGACGCAGTATACCACACCAGCTGACTCACAGGTGAAGTGTCGCCTCACCTGGAAGGACTGTCTTGGGCCCTGAATGGTGGTGAGGGAGGAAGCGTAAGGGCAGGTTAGCACTTGTTCCATTTACAAGGATAAGTGCCAGAAGGGAGATCAGTGGGAAGGGATGGGGTGGGGGGGGGTGGGGGGGACGAGTGGACAAGGGAGTCGCGTAGGGAGCGATCCCTGCGAAAAGCAGAAAGAGGGGTGGAGGGAAAAATGTGTTTGGTAGTGGGATCCCGTTGGAGGTGGCGGAAGTTACGGAGAATTATACGTTGGACCTGGAGGCTGGTGGGGTGGTAGGTAAGGACAATGGGAACCCTATCCCGAGTGGGGTGGTAGGTAAGGACAATGGGAACCTTATCCGCCACCTCCAACGGGATCCCACTACCAAAATAGGGTTCCCCTTCTCCTTACCTACCACCCCACCAGCCTCCAGATCCAACATATAATTCTCCGTAACTTCCACCACCTCCAACGGGATCCCACTACCAAACACCTTTTTCCCTCCAACCCTTTCTGCTTTCCGCGGGGATCGCTCCCTACGCGACTCCCTTGTCCACTCGTCCCCCCCATCCCTTCCCACCGATCTCCCTCCTGGCACTTCCCCTTGTAAATAGAACAAGTGCTACACCTGCCCTTACACTTCCTCCCTCACCACCATTCAGGGCCCCAGACAGTCCTTCCAGGTGAGTCAGCTGGTGTGGTATACTGCATCCGGTGCTCCCAGTGTGGCCTTTTATATATTGGTGAGACCCGACGCAGACTGGGAGACCGTTTCGCTGAACACCTACGCTCGGTCCGCCAGAAAAAGCAGGATCTCCCAGTGGCCACACATTTTAATTCCACGTTCCATTCTCATTCTGATATGTCTATCCATGTCCTCCTCTACTGTCAAAATGAATCCAAACTCAGGTTGGAGGAACAACACCTTATATACTGGCTGGGTAGCCTCCAACCTGATGGCATGAACATTGACTTCTCTAACTTCCATTAATGCCCCTCTTCCCCTTCTTACCCCATCCCTGACATATTTAGTCATTTACCTGTTCTCCATCTCCCTCTGGTGCTCCCCCACATCCTTTCTTTCTCCTGAGGCCTCCCGTCCCATGATCTTTTCCCTTCTCCAGCTCTGTATCACTTTCACCAATCACCTTTCCAGCTCTTAGCTTCATCCCACCCCCTCCGGTCTTCTCCTATCATTTTGCATTTCCCCCTCCTCCCACTACTTTCAAATTTCTTACTATCTTTCCTTTCGGTTAGTCCTGACGAAGGGTCTCGGCCCGAAACGTCGACAGCGCTTCTCCCTATAGATGCTGCCTGGTCTGCTGCATTCCACCAGCATTTTGTGTGTGTTGTTGTTTGAATTTCCAGCATCTGCAGATTTCCTCGTGTTTGCTCACATGATTCAATTTATTTGCCAATTTCTGATTAATTAGCTTTTCAAATTATTGATTCATTTTACTGAATAATTTAGTGAAGCTCCCTGTGCCTAGATAAAAATGTTCACCTTTAAAATTCATCGGTTTTGTGTACACAATAGACAATAGACAGTAGGTGCAGGAGTAGGCCATTCGGCCCTTCTAGCCAGCACCGCCATTCACTGTGATCATGGCTGATCATACACAATCTGTACCCCGTTCCTGCCCTCTCCTTATATCCCTTGACCCCGCTATCTATAAGAGCTCTATCTAACTCTCTCTTGAATGCATCCATAGACTTGGCCTCCACTGCCTTCTGGGGCAGAGCATTCCAAATATCCACCGCTCTCTGGGTGAAAAAGTTTTTCCGCATCTCTGTTCTAAATAGCCTACCCCTTATTCTTAAACTGTGGCCTCTAGTTCTGGACTCACCCATCAGCGGGAACATGCTTCCTGCCTCCAGCGTGTCCAATCCCTTAATAATCTTATATGTTTCAATGAGATCCCCTCTCATCCTTCTAAATTCCAGTGTAGTACTGACCCATTTTGGACTACAGCAACAGCTGGTTTTGAAAGGTTATTTTCCATAGATTTTCAATATATTGTAATAATACTTTAGAATCCAAATGGTAATAACAGAAGAAACAAACTAAATAGCAATTAAGTATCAATTGTGCTCTGCGTATTACAGGGATCTATGTGCCTGTTGTAAGTAATTTTTTCCATTATACTTTCTTGCCGTATTTGTGCACATGACAATAAATTTGACAATTTGTTTTGACTTGGAACAAGATACTCCTGAACTCTTGGACAGTTAAACAAAGGGGTTAGTAAGTACATAAATTTTGATGTCAGTCTGCCAAAGTCTATTTATAAACTTGGTGATGTAATCAGGTAAAGTGTCATAAAGGAAAACTCAAGGAGGTCACACGATATATTTCCTTGTTTTAAAAAAAATTCCCAACTCTACGAGTACAGTATATAAACAGGTTGACAAAAGATCAAAACCATCAGATCACAGCACAACCATCAAGTCAACAAGTTCCATAGGCAAGCTACCTGGTAAACCAATAACCAGCAATGAACAAACTCCAGCAACTTGCCTCGGTAGCCATGCTTTCAATGATCATACTCAGCACGTTCAGTGACTCAGTATCAGCTGGTAAGTCCTAAAGCTGCTTCTTTATTCATTATTACAAATCAGATTTTACAATTATATTGACTAGTATTACATGCATACCATTGTTTTTTATTCTTCCAGTTACACATGCAGATTGCTGCCTCAATTATTCAAAGCATCGATTGCCACGGAAATTAATCTCTGGTTACTTGGAGCAAAATTCCAATGAAATGTGTGAAATAGATGCAATTATGTAAGTACAACATAATATATTGCATATGACTTTGTAGAACTAAACTTATTAGATTTTTCAATCAATTGATTTAAATATCTTACAGACTCTATACCATCAGAGGAAGAGCAGTGTGTGTAGATCCTGATCAGCCCTGGGTGAAGAGAACACTGTTTTTTTTGAGGTAAGAGCACAGCTTTAAGCATTCAGCAAATGCGTTGACCTGTTACAATGAGAAAGCTATAGTGATGTTCTGAATGTATAGTGACAACAATTAAGACAAGGGTAGCATCCACTATCAGATTTCCATATGTATATCTTAAAAATGTAATTTTCTTCACCAAATTGCTATAAAATGCACAAATTTTTCAGTGATTTTTAGTATTTAGAGAAAAAAACATTCACACTTTAAATGATTTTTCTTTTTATTACATTTGATTATTTGAAACTTATTGTTCCTCTTTTCTTCCAGCAAAAAACTGGAAACCCTGTCGAATCATTGAGCTGCATCTTGAGAAAAAAAGTTATCTGCATTAGATGGATGATTCTGACAAAACCTCCTGCATAGTATCTATGCACAGACAAAATGTTTGTTAAAACTGATGTAACTCACAATTGATGTGAAAAATGTTTTATCGTATGTTCCACTGAACATGGTAAAGTAACTTAATTGTGGAGCCTTATTTATTTTCTGTTACATTCTGCTAATATCAAGTTAAATGCAATTAATATTGTTATAATTATCTGTATATTTATTTGTTACTTTCTAGTCATATTTATTGGAAAGTGTAACTTAAGTAGGAATATTTCTAAGTTTAAATATAACCTTGTTAATTGACACTTCTGTTTAAATTAAATAAATTATGTGAATGAATAATAAAGAGAATTATTTCAATTTCTTTTTCTTCTGTAATTTTTTATGCATTATGTTAGCCTCTCTTATAAAAACATTTGATGCAAAGTTGGCACAAGTGTACATACTATGTGTCTCAGCACCAACATGACTGCAGCATCATCAGGCATGAGGAGGAAACAAATAGGATTGATTTGATCAAATGCTGAAGGTTTCCAGATTGAGAATCAGAATCAGGTTTCATATCATTGGCATATGTTATGACATTTCTTGCTTTGCAGCCGCAGTACAGTGCAATACATAATAAAACAACTATTAAAATACTCAAAGAAATATACATTACAAATTAAATTAAATAAGTCATACAAACAGAGAGAAAAAATAGTGTTCATGGGTTCATTGTCTGATGGCAGAGTGGAAGAAGCTGTTGCTAAAGTGTTGAGTGTGTGTGTTCATTCTCCTGTACCTCCTACCCGATGGTGGCAATGAGGAGAGGGTACTCCATATCCTGGATGATGCAGTCCTTCATGATGGATGCCTCCTTTTTGGGGCATCACCTTTTGAAAATGTCTTCAAAGCTAGAGAGGCTTGTGTGCATGCTGGAGTTGTCAAGGTTTGAAGCTTTATGTACGGCAGCTTTTACTCAACCTGTGCAGTGGTCCCTCCATACCAGAGGGTGAAGCAACCAATTATAATGCTCCCCATTTGTAGAAATTTACCAGAGTCTTTGGTGACATACCAAATGTCCTCAAACTCTTTCAACAAATGTGAAATATAGCCACTCTCATGCCTTCTTTGCAATTGCCTCAATATGTTGGACTCGGAATAGATATTCATCCTTTCCACTTCTGATCCCTCGATGAGGACCAATGTATATTTCCTTGACATCCCCTTCCACATTCTACAATCAATTCCTTGGTCTTCCTGACATAGAGTGCAAGGATGAGTTAATAATTCCAATTCATCCAGATTAAACTGATGTCATGTTCACCAGATATATTGGAATTTCTTGCTTGCTTACAGTGTAAACAGTATACATGGACACAATAAATACAATAATAAATATAGTAACAAGCGCAGAAACAATGCAACAGTGCTGACCGTAGTAACACAAAGTGATATAACAGAAGCGGGAGAACTAAGTATTTATGTTTGTGCCAGCATCACCAGTGATCTGAAAGAGATGATTGATTCAAAAATCAATTGATTCAGAAAATAGATCTCACGCTCATATGATATAGGTGCAAAAAGAGGCTATTCAGCCCATCAGGTTTACTCTACCATTCCATCATGGCTGATTTATGACCATTCTCAGCCCCATTCTCCTGCCTTCTTCCCATAACCTTTGACATCCCTACAAATCGAGAACATATAAACCTCTGCTTTAAATATACCTAATGACCTGGTCTCCACAGCCATCTGAAGCAGTGAATTCCACAGATTTACTACCCTCTGGCTAAAGAAATTCCTCCTCATCCCTGTTCTTAAGAGACATCCATCTATTCTGAGGCTGTGCTTGTTTCATTTCTGCCAAAGGAAAGAATTAAACAATGAAAAGGAGCATTTAATCTTTCCACTACTTGTTATATTCTGTAACTCCAGAATATTAAGTTAATTTAAAGGAAAAGATGGGAGTCCAAAATGTGAGTCTAATTTTGTGTCTTACCTCAGAGAAGCATACACATATCATGTGGTGGTGTGATGACATACAGATAATCTGCAGTGCATTATGTAAACAACAAAGAATGCTTAATCAAACAATATATTTACAATATTACTAAAATATTAAATATATAACACTTCTCCCTGTATATCTATAAGCTATAACTCTATTTAGAATGTATGTCAACTATATACAGAGCATACTATTACATACAATAACTATACAAATGTCTAAGGTGTAGTAGATTTTAAATGATCCCATTCAGACCATCCGATGAAAGATTTGATCACTGTGGAGGATTTCTTACCCTTGTGGAATAACACCTTTCTGACAAGGGAGGTCACAGTTCATGAGACATGTGGCTGTGAAAACAATCTCAGGTTCCGTGGTGCTTGTAGGAGTTGACTCTGAGACTGATGGAGTTGACTCTGAGACTGATGAAATTGGTGCTGACAGCTCTGGGTATCTTTCCTCTCACTCACTTTTCTTATTCTGGTTTGGGAATTTTGATCTTGGGAAGGCAGTTCACTGGAATGTTCTCTTATTAATCCTTCAATTGCTCCCTTTACAATCTGTTCTCAGATGGTTTATTCATCCACAACATCATCCGATGAATCCTCTGTGTCATATCTCCAATGACTCCTTTAATTATTCTCCTTCCATTCATCCAGCTGAGCTTTAGTCTTTGCATCTACTTTTACAAGCAGATTTTTGTCTTCCTTTTGAAGTTCATGCAATAACCTTAATGCACGCAGAGTCGATTCTGGCCTGCTGAATTCCTCCAGCATTTCATGTGTGTTGTTTGGATTCCCAGCATCAGCTGATTTTCACTTATTTGTGACCTTTAAACCTGCATTGGTCTGGTGTATGAGAGCCCCTGCCACAACAGTAACACAACTTGTTTGACCAGGCACACTTCTGTTTAGACATTGCAATTTTGCTTTCACTCACTTTCATTCTTGACTGCAAATCAATTGCACCTCAGTCTGCTGCCTCCATTGATACAGCAATTTCAACTGCTCTTTTAAACATAACACGTGTTCCAGCCATTTTTGAATGATTTGTTGTAAGATTCCACGAACTAAACGATCTCATCATTAAGCCCAACTGACAATGCTCAGACACTTCACTTCAACCATGTAAGCTGAAATGGATTCCCCTTCCTTTTGATTCCACCACGAAACCTAAAACATTCTGCAATCAACAATTGTTTATACTCTGCACTACTTTCTACAATGTCAGCAAAGCTCAGTCGGCTGATATGATGGGAGAAGTTAAACTTTGAAGCAAACTGTATGTCTTAAACTCAATGCACTCAACAAAACTGGTGCTTCATTTTCAGATCAAACACGAGGAAATCTGCAGATGCTGGAAATTCAAACAACAACACACACAAAATGCTGGTGGAACACAGCAGGCTAAGCAGCACCTATAGGTAGAAGCGCTGTCGACGTTTTGGGCCGAGACCCTTCATCAGGACTAACCGAAAGGAAAGATCGTAAGAGATTTGAAAGTAGTGGGGGGAGGGGGAAATGCGAAATGATCGACATATTTAGTTGCTTGCCTGTTCTCCATCTCCCTCTGGTGCTCCACCACCCTTTCTTTCTCCAGAGGCCTCTCGTCCCATGATCCTTTCCCTTCTCCAGCTCTGTATCACTTTCGCCAATCACCTTTCCAGCTCTTAGCTTCATCCCACCCCCGCCAGTCTTCTCCTATCATTTCGCATTTCCCCCTCCCCCCACTACTTTCAAATCTCTTACGATCTTTCCTTTCAATTACTCCTGACGAAGGGTTTTGGCCCGAAACATCGACAGCGCTTCTCCCTATAGATGCTGCCTAGTGTGCTGTGTTCTACCAGCATTTTGTGTGTGGTACTCAATTTTCATTGGTTATTTCATTTGCTTTGAAATTAGCTCAGTGTACATGAGCCAGTTATCCAATAGAACAATCTTTCCAATGTAGTCAGCCATTTCTGCTCTTTTTTATGTTGCTACCACCTGGTATACATTGTAAATGAACCTGTGAACTCCACTGCTTTCTACCTTTATTTTAACTTAACTATCTGTGTACATGCTGAGCTGAGCTGTTTTTTTCACTCACCATTCCTCATTGAACACATTTAAAACACATTTCATCTGTATACAAAGTAATTTTATGTGACTTTAGTCCTATGCCTGGAGCAGATATTTTGGGGTCTCGCCGAATAGCCTCAGCCAATGACTCGATCACTAGTGTGAAAAGTAGCGGTGATAAAGGGCAGCCCTGCCGGCAACCCCTCAGAATACTAAAATTATCCAACCCAATATCATTAGTGAGAATCACAGCCAAAGGGTCATTATAAAGAAGCTTAAAATTATTGCCCAAACCAAATCGTTCTAAAGTGTTAAAAAAAAGATGCAGCCATTCTACATGATCAAAGGCCTTTTCTGCATCTAAGGAAACAACCAAGTTGTCCACTGCCTGTTGTTGACATGCCTGAATCGCATTAAGTAATCTTCTGATATTGTTAGATGATCTACAACTAAAATTCTGCAGATTCTAGAAATTCAAAGCAACACACACAAAATGCTGGAGGAACTCAGCAGGCCAGGCAGCATCTGTGGGAAAGAATACTGCTGATGTTTCATGCTGAGACCCTTCATCAGGACTGGAAAATAAGATGAGGATTCAGAGCAAGAAAGTGGAGGGAGGGGAGGAAGACCCACAAGGTGATAGGTGAAACCAAGAGGGGTGATGTAAAAAGCTGGGAGATCGATTAGTGAAAGATACAGGGCTGGAGAAGGGGGAATCTGATAGGAGAGGACAGAAGGCCATTAAATAAAGGAAAGGAGAATGAGCACCAGAGGGAGGTGATGGGCAGGTAAGGAGATAAGGTGAGAGAGAGAAATGGGAATGGAGAATGGTAAAAGGGGGTATTACTGGAAGTAACAAAAACCGATGTTAGTGCCATCAGGTTGGAGGCTACCCAGATGGACTATAAGTTGTTGCTCCTCCGGCTTGAGTGTGGCCTCATCACAACAGTGGAGGAGGCCATAGACTGCCATGTCGGAATGGGAATGGGAAGTGGAATTAAAATGAGTGGCCACTGGGAGATCCCGCTTTACCTGCCACACAGAGAGTAGGTTCACAGCGATGTGTTCTCCCAATCAGCGTTGGATCTCCCCGATATAGTGGAGGCTACAGCAGGAGCACCGGATACAGAGGATGACCACAACAGATGCAGAGGTGAAGAGTCGCCTCATGTGGAAGGTCTGTTTGGGGCCCTGAATAGTAGTCACAGAGGAGGTGCAGGGACAGATGTAACCCTTCTTCAACTTGCAAGGATAAGTACTAGGAGGGAGATCTGTGGGGAAGGACAAATGGACAAGGGAGTCATGTAGGGATTAATGTAGGGAGCACTTCCTGCTTCCCTGTGGAAAGCAGGAAGTGGGGGGGGGGGAAATTACACTGCATATGGCAGAAGTTACGAAGAATCATGTGCTGGACACAGAGACTGGTGGTAGGTAGGAGAAGACAAGAGGAAAACTATCCCTGGTGGGGAGTGGGAGGACGGGTTCAGGTTGGACATGCGTGAAGTAGAAGAGATGCGGTTGAGGACAGTATTGATGGGGGAGGAAGGAAGCCCCTTTCTTTGAAGAAGGACGGTATCTCCTTAGCTCTGGACATGATCTTTCATTCATCTGTTCTTTTTTTGTAGCTGCCTATTTTGTTTTGAATTCTCATACCCATTTTCTCTTTTTTAACCACACTTTTAGGCACAACATTTGGGATTACAACTACTAACCATATCAGCATGTTTTAGCATTTTTGCACTCTATGTATTTATCTATTGTCAATCACTTTCAACCTGTGTTCCCCAGGTTTCTTTCTCAACTTCAAATAATCCTTACTTTACTTCAGATGCTGTGTGGTATTTGATAGCTTAAACTGACAGAAGTGTTCTATAGCAAGTTTAAATGGCCAATTGCAACTCCAGGATATCGCTTCTTTTGTAGACTCCTTTTCATTGGATCAAGTACTTACATACATGTTAACACAGAGAAGTGTTGCCTTCTGTTGTCATGGCTGTCCCGGACATATTTTACCAAAAGCAAGGACATCACATAATCTGCGCTGCTCCAGTCAGGCAGAACGTTTATTAAAAGCTTTTGATGGATTCAACTGCAAGAACTAGATTTTTCTTGAATCTTGAACCTTGAAACATACCAGATCACTATTTCTCAAGCATTGATCTAGAAATTAAGCTAGCAATTTACATCTGATCTGTAATTTTTATGTTGTGTGTGCCTAAATATGTAGAAATTTGATTGTTGGCACAGTTAGTAGTAATAATCTGAAATGTTTTGCCTGAAAGCATGGTTGGTACAGATTCAAGTGTGGTATTAAAAAGAGAAGATTGTTAAATTAAATAGAGAAGCTATGAAGAAAGAGCAACTGAATGAAAATTTGGGTTTTGAATTGAACAATATACAGAAGATTTTGTCAGTAAATTCAATGGTTGGGCCATCCTAATGAAATCCTATTTTAATTTGTCGTTTTGCCCATGCAAAACCGCTGAACTAATTGACTTTGCTCAGTCAAGTAGAAAATCTATAGAACTGAATCAATTCTCAATATTGAGGCATTAATTTAGCAAGAGGAACCAAATACAAATTCCTACCCATTTATTTTTTTATCCTTTTGAGTTGGTCAGGGATCATCTGGAGTTAGGAAATCATGCTCAGCGTAATTATGGATAAAATAAAATGAGACCCAGTCATCAGGAAATAAAACCCTCACACAACTTAACTTCAACTGATATATTCTGGCTGGTGAAACCAGTCATTCTGATTGTGTCCTGTTGAAACTACATAGGGAAAGACAATAGACAGATGTTACTGCCATTAACATATTGTTAAATGTGCATCCCCCTCACTTAATGCACAGTTCAGTTCAGGTCACATTTGTCACTTAACCTGGTTAGGTGAATATTCATGGCGCCATTCTTCAACACTACAGCAAAATGGGCACACTTACAGTGTCTGGCTTTTAGAACAGACACCAGTAGTGAATATTCCAACTTTCAGCTAGTTGGGGTATGCTGCCATTGTAAGTTTGTAATTCTGTAACTTTATTTGACTGTATTCAGTATGTGAATTTGGTGATTATAACAATGAAATCAGTAGTTGCTTGTGTTGAAGTGTAAAACATTGTGTCAGGAGAGTAAGATTTATATGATCATAAAACCATAAGATGTAAGAGCAGATTTAAACCATTTGGCCCATTGACTTTGCTCTGCCATTTCATCTGGCTGATCCAATTTTCCACTCACCTTCATTCTCCTGCCTTTGCCCCGTATCCCTTCACACCCTGACCAATCAAGAATCTACCAACCTCTGACTTAAATATACATGAGGACCTGGCCTCCACAGCTGCCTGTGACAAGGAATTCCACAGGTTCACCACTCTGCCTTTAGAAATTCCTCCTCATCTCCATTCTAGAAGGATGCCCTCTATTCTGGGGCTGTGTTCTCTGCTCATAGACTCTTCCACCCTAGGAAACATCCTCTCCACATCCACTCTATCAAGGCCTATCACCATTCGACACGTTTCAATGAGGACACCCCTCAATTTTCTGAATTCGAGTGAATACAGGCCAGGAGCCATCAAACACTCTTCATATGAGAAGCCATTTAATCCTGGAACCTTCTTCGTCAGCCTCCTTTGGATCTTCTCCAGTTTCAGTATATCTTTTCTAAGGTCAGGGGCCCAAACCTGATCACAATACTCCAGGTGAAGCTTTATCCGTGCTAGAATCTTTCCTGTAATACCATGGGCTCATAGCTCGTTAAGCAGCCTCACGTGTGGCACCTAGTCAAAGGCCTTTGGAAAATCCAAGTAAACAACATCCACTGACCTGCTAGTGATATCAAAGCAGTTAGACTATAGGACCATAAAATATCGGAGCAGAGTCAGGCCATTTGGCCCATCGAGTCTGCTCTGTCATTTCATCATGGCTGATACAGTTTTCCTCTCAGCCCCATTCTCTTGCCTTTCGTTGCATCCCATCATGCCCTGACCTATCAACCTCTTTCTTAAATATATATGACTTGGCCTCTATAACTGCCCGTGGCAAAGAATTCCACAGATCTTTTTTAGTTGACTTCTGTTGGTTTTTAAAAGCTTCCGAATCTTCTAACTTTCCACTAATCTTTGCTCTATTATATGCCGTCGATTTATCTTTGATCCTCATGGACTCTCTTTCTCCTGGAGGTATGCTAAGCAAATAAAGCATTTGGTATTTCCCAGTTACAGCTTCTCTGTTGCTCAGTTTTTATTAGACACAGCAGAGAATATTTGGTTTCAATTTAATGAGAGATCGGAGCCTATGCCATAACAAATGACTTTACAGGGGCATAATGGAAGTTACGTTTTCATAACGGAAATATTTGTTTGAGTGTACAATGCCTTGCACCCATTAACAGAAAATAAATCTAGGTTATCTACTCACTTAAACTTCTCACCTTTCATCCTTAACCCATGACCTCTATTTGTAGTCACACCCAACCAAAAAGTCAGCTTGTCTATATCCTTCTTAATGTTGTATTCCTTTATCAAATCTCTCCTTCAATCTTCTATGTTCCATGGAATAAAGTGCTAATCTATTCAACCTTTCCTTATAACTCAAATCCTCCGGTCCCAGCACCATCCTCGCAAATTTTCTCTATATTCTTTCAACCTCATTTCTACCTTTCCTGTAGGTACGTGGCCAAAACTGCAAACGATACTCCAAATTAGACTTCGCTAACATATTATACAACTTTAACATACCATTGCATCTCCTGTACTCAGTAATTTGATTTATGAAGGCCAGTATGCCAAACCCTTTCTTTCTGGCCCTCTCTACCTGTGACGCCACGTTCAATGAATTATGAACCTGTATTCCCAGATCCCTTTGTTCTACCACACTCTTCTGTGCCCTACCATTCACTGTGTAAGACCACTCTAGTTGATCCAACTGAAGTGCAACACCTTGCACTCGTCTGCATTAAATTCCATTTTGCCAGTTTTCAGCCCATTATTCCAGCTGGTCCAGATCCTGC
Source organism: Hypanus sabinus (assembly GCF_030144855.1). Lineage (NCBI taxonomy): Eukaryota > Metazoa > Chordata > Chondrichthyes > Myliobatiformes > Dasyatidae > Hypanus > Hypanus sabinus. The sequence continues at coordinate 78,503,546 of NC_082707.1, read as the reverse complement.
TGCAAGCTCTGATGGTCTTACTCGCTGTCTATTACACCTCAGTCTTGGTGTCAGCCGCAAACTTGCTAATCCAGTTAACCACATTATCATCCAGATCATCAATATGGATGAGAAACAACAATGGACCCAGCACCGAACCCTGTGGCACTCCACCACTCACAGCCCTCAAGTCAGAGAGGAAACCATCTACTACCAATCTCTGGATTTTCCCACTAAGCCAATTCTAATCCAATTTACTACCTCACCTTCAACACCGAGCATCTGATACTTCCTGACCAACCTCCATACAGGACTTTATCAAATGCCTTCCTAAGTTCCATGCAGACATCATCCACCTTGCCTTCATCAACTTTCTCGAAAAACTTTGTAAGTTTGGTTAGACGCAACCTACCCGGTACAAATCCATGCTGACTGTCCTTAATCAGTCCATGTCTATCCAAGTACTCATATATCCGGTCCCTTAGAATACTTACCAACAACTTACCCCTTACTCATGTCAGGCTCACTGGCCAATAATTTCCTGATCTATTTTTAGACCCTTTCATAAATATGGAACAGCATTTGCTATCCTCCAATCCTCCAGCACCATACCTGTCACTAAGGATGATTTAAATATCTCTGCTAGGGCCCCTGCAGTTTCTGCACCTGCCTCCCACAGGATCCAAGGAAACACCTTGTTAAGGCCCCAGGGATTTGGGTCTTAAGACAGCAAACACCTTCTCCTCTGTAATCTGTACAGTGTCCATGAAGTTGATGCAGCTTTGCTTCAATGTTATAGACTGTGTTTCCTTCTCCTGAGTAAATCTGTTTCAGATCTCCTTCTTCTCCTTTGGCTCCACACATGGACTATCATTCTGATCTTCCAGAGGATCAATTTTGTCCCTTGTGTTGTAAACATATCTGTAGAATCCCTTAGAATTCTCCTTTACTTTGTCTGCTCAGGCACATCATGCCTTCGTTTAGCCCGCCTGTTTTCTTGCTTAAATGTTCTCTTGTATTTCTTATACTCCAAAAGTACTGTGGTAAACTATATATACCTGTCTGGACACGCCTCTCTGCTGACAGCAGATGTCGTGCTCCCTTTTTGCTGCTAATAAAAGCCTATCATTCACTTCCTGTCTCCAAGAGTTATTGATGTTGCATCAATTTTATTAGTAGCAATTTTAAAACATGGAGAGCATTTTATGACCCAACAGATTGGATCTCGACCTTCAATCCCAGGAAGTCAGTGACACTTTTGAACTCTGGCTAGCATGCTTCGAATCGTACCTGGAGGAGATGCACGTGACTGATCCTGCCACGATGCGCAGGGTCCTGCTCTCCAGAGTCAGTCCATGACTCCAGGTCTACTCCATGATCAGGGACCAAATGGACTACCGGAGTGCGATGGGTGCCCTCAAATGGCAATACCGGCGGCCGGTGAACACCGTCTACACAAGACATCGCTTAGCGACACGGCGGCAGCGGGCCGGAGAGTCAAGTGCTGAGTTTGTCCAGGCCTTACAGACACTCGTGCGGGCCTGCGACTGCAGGGGACTGACGGCGGAACAGCTTGCAGAGCTGCTGGTAAGAGACGCCTTCATTACGGGGATCAGGTCAATGTACGTGCGGCAGCAGATGCTGGAACATGCCGATCTTACCTTACGTTCGGCAATCGAGCTGGCCGAAACACTGGAGGCCACTCTGCACAACACTGACACTGTCCAGGTACGTGATCTCCCAACGGCTTTATGGATACTGCAGACCCCGCAACAGGCCGGCGAATTGACCTTGGCTTCTGCCAGTCGCGAGTCCATGCAGTGTTACTTCTGCAGACTCGGAAAGCACCCCCGAAAACGCTGCCCAGCCCGAGAAGCAACCTGCTCCAGCTACGACAAGAAGGGCCACTTCGCCAAGGCCTGTGAATCCAAACCATGAGCGGGGTCCAGCAGCGCCCACGTGTGAGGCATGGGGGTTGCCACCTTGCCTGCCCGCCGCGTGCGAGATGTGGGAGTGACCATCTTGGTCACAGCCATCTTTGTCGGCGCCAGCTCGCCCCGCCTCCGACCCACAGGTGCTTACCGGGCCCCAACTCTGGCCTCCGTGACCCTCGACCAAATTGCTCCACACCAGCTCGCAAGGTCAATGATGGACATACAATAGTAATATAATACAAAATAAGATAATTGAGAAAACACTCATTGAAGTCATGTAAAGTTAGTGTCCACCCCAAGCCTCACAACAACAAAAAAGTGTGACAATGGAGTATAACGGGCCCCTCCCACCAATCACCGTCAGAAATCCTCAGTTTTGTGGGGCTTCATCATGTACCCCGCTACTGACCACACACACACACACCGACCCGCACATCCACCCAACACCATTCCTACAGCCGCGCTATAGACACCACTTGCAGCCTCTCCACCCTCAAGATACCTCCCCCACTGCTGTTCGCCAACCTGACCCCCAACTGTAAACCTGTGGCAACTAAAAGCAAGAGGTACAGCGCAGGGGACAGGGCCTTCATTCAGTCAGAGGTGCAGCGGCTGCTCAGGGAGGGGATCATTGAGCCAAGCACAAGCCCTTGGAGGGCCCAGGTGGTCATTGTTCACACGGGGCAGAAAAATAGGATGGTCGTGGACTATAGCCTGACCATCAATAGGTTCACGCAGCTTGACACGTACCCCCTACCCCACATCGCGGATATGGTCAATCAGATAGCTCAGTACAAGGTGTACTCGACCATAGACCTGAAATCCGCTTACCATCAGCTCCCCATCCGCCCAGAGGACCGCCCCTACACCGCCTTCAAGGCAGGCGGCAGGCTCTATCACTTCCTGAACGTCCCCTTCGGTGTCACGAATGGTGTCTCTGTCTTCCAGAGGAAAATGGACCGGACGGTGGACCAGTGCCAACAGAAGGCCACATTCCCATATCTGGATAACAACACCATCCGCGGTCACGACTGGCAGGATCACGACTCCAACCTCCAACGATTTTTCCAAGCGGACAAAGCTCTGAACCTTACCTATAACAGGGACAAGTGTGTGTTCGGAACCACCCGACTTGCTATCCTTGGGTATGTCGTGGGGAACGGGGACATTGGCCCTGACCCCGACCGTAATCACCCCCTATTGGAACTCCCTCTTCCCACCACCCTCAGAGCCCTCAAAAAGTGCCTGGGCCTCTTTTCCTATTACACCCAATGGGTCCCTCACTACGAAGACAAGGCCCGTCCCCTGGTCAAGTCCACCACATTTCCCCTCTCAGCTGAGGCCCGCAAGGCCTTTAGCCGCATTAAAGGGGACTTTGCGAAAGCAACAATGCATGCGGTGGACGAGACCATTCCCTTCTAAGTAGAGAGTGACGCCTCCGACTTCGTGCTAGCTGCTACCCTCAATCAGGCAGGAAGGCCGGTAGCATTCTTCTCTCGTACCCTTCAAGGCCCTGAAATTCGGCACTCCGCGGTGGAGAAAGAAGCCCAGACCATAGTGGAAGCTATTAGGCACTGGAGGCACTATCTTGCCGGCAAAAAGTTCACCTTGCTGACCGACCAGCGCTTGGTTGCATTCATGTTCAGCAACCAACAGCGGGGCAAAGTCAAAAATGATAAAATTTTGAGGTGGAAAATCTAACTCTCCACCTACAACTATGACATCCTGTACCAGCCTGGAAGGCTCATTGAGCCCCCTGATGCCCTATCCCGGGGAGCGTGTGCCAGCACGCAGCTCGACCGGCTATACGCCCTCCATGCAGATCTTTGCCACCCGGAGGTCACCCGACTTTACCATTTCGTGAAAGCCCAGAACCTGCCTTACTCCCTTGAGGAAATCAGGACGATGACCAGGGACTGCCAAGTCTGCGCTGAGTGCAAACCGCACTTCTACTGTCCTGAAAAGGCACAACTTATCAAGGCCACCCGCCCCTTTGAGCGACTGAGTGTTGTCTTTAAGGGCCCCCTTCCCTCCACTGACCGCAATGTGTACTTTCTTAACATAATCGACGAGTACTCGCGGTTCCCCTTTGCCATCCCCTGCCCCGATACCACTGCCACGTCTGTCATAAAAGCCCTGCGCCAGCTCTTCACTCTGTTCAAATATCCCTGTTACATCCACAGTGATAGAGGGTCCTCATTTATGAGTGACGAGCTGCGCCAGTACCTGCTGGCTAGGGGTATTGCTACTAATAGGACCACGAGCTATAATCCCCGGAGGAATGGATAGGTGGAGAGGGAGAATGCCATGGTGTAGAAGGCCACACTCTTAGCCCTTAGGTCAAAGGGATTGCCGGTTTCTCGCTGGCAGGAGGTCCTCCCCGAGGCACTCCACTCTATCCGCTCTCTGTTATGTACGTCCACCAATGCCACCCCTCACGTGCGCCTATTCTCTTTTCCCAGGAAGTCTGCCACTGGGACCACACTACCAGCTTGGCTGATGTCCCCAGGGCCAGTGCTGCTCCAGAAACATGCGGGGAGCAATAAATACTCCCAGCTGGTCGAGAGGGTTCACCTACTTCATGCGAACCCCCAGTATGCCTACGTGGTCTTACCTGATGGGCGGGAGGACACGGTCTCCGTCCGCGACCTGGCACCCACTGGAGCACCAGACCCCTACCCTGAACACTCCACAGTGACTATGAACCTCATACCCACCGATGTATATACCCACGAGACACCGCGCATGCCAAGCCCTACACAGACTCCTCACGACACTCCCATACCGGGCCCATGCACACGCATGAGGGATTACTGATGCCTAACTGGCTGGCACCTCAAGTCAGACCAGAGACAACACAACCACCGTCACCGGTGCAATCACCACCGGTGCTACGTAGATCGCAGCGACAGACTCAACCGCCTGGTAGACTTGACCTGTAAATATACTTGTAAGAAACTTCGCCCCATGGGGACTCTCTTTTAAAACAAAGGGGGGGTGAATGTGGTAAACTATGTATACCTGACTGGACACGCCCCTCTGCTGACTGCTCCTGTGGCTCCTCCCACAGACCCCTGTGTAAAGGCAATTAGGGCACTGCTCCTCCCTCAGTCTCCGAGATGTCGTGCTCCCTTTTTGCTGCTAATAAAAGCCTATCGTTCACTTCCTGTCTCCGAGAGTTATTGATGGTGCATCAAGTACTTCATTTGTTCTTACCCATAGGCATGTCCTTTTCTTTTGTTTAACCAGGGACACAATATCACTTATAAACCAAGCTTTCCTAAACCTGTTAACTTTATTTTTTATTCTAACAGGCACGTACAAGTGTTGTACTCTCAAAATTTCACTTTCAACGGCCTCCCATTTACCAAGTACACATTTGCCAGAAAACAGCCTGTCCCATCCACACTTACCAGATCCTTTCTCACACCACCAAAACTAGCCATTCGCTAATTTAGATATGAACCCACAGACAAGACCTATCTTTTTCCATATTTACTTAGAAACTAATGGCATTGTGATCACTAGATACAAGGTGTTCCCCTACACCAAATTCTGTCACCTGCCCTGCCTCATTCCCTAACAGCAGATCGAGTATCACACACTCTCTCATTGGGATCTCTACGTACTGATGAAGGAAACTTTCCTGAACACTTTTGACAAACTCAAGCCCATCTAGTCCTTTTACAGTATGGGATCCCCAGTCAGTATGTGGAAGGTTAAGATCACCTGCTATACCAACCTTATGTTTCTTGCAACAGGCTGTGATCTCTCTACAGATTTGTTCCCCTAAGTCCCATGGTCTGTTGAGTCATCTGTAATATAGCCCTGGTAACATGGCTAATGGGGCTTTTCTAGTTCTCAGTTCTTTTATACCTTTCTTTTTTCTCAGTTCCACCCATAACACCTCACTGGACAAGTTGTCCAGTCAGTCCTGACTGAACACTGCAGTGATATCTTCCCTGACGAGAATGCCACCCCTCCTCTTTTAGGAACTGCCATTAACATGACTATATTGTCTGAGGTTAGGCAACATCTTCAGAATCTTGAAGACTCCTGTACCTCTTCCGTGGTGCCAAGAGGAAATGCTCTGGATGGCGATGATCTTACATGGTGGATTCCACATTCTTGAGGTACTACCTCTTCAAGATGTCCTCAGGGTTGAGTCTGTGTTAGAATTAGTTAACTCTAAACCCTCTGTAGCATCCTTCTGACATTGGTGGCTCCACACCAGGCTCTGATGCAACCAGCAAAAATGCTCTCTACCCTACATTTGTCGAAATTTGGAAGAGTCTTTGGTAACATATTAAATTTCCTAAAAGTTTTAATGAAGTAAAGTTACTGTTGTGCCTTCTTCGTGATTACGTCAATGTGTTGGGCTAAAGACAGATGCCCTGATGCATTGACGACCAGAAACTTGACGTTGCTCACTCTTTCCACAGCTGACCCCTCAATGAGAATTGTGTGTGTTCTCCCAACTTCTCCTCCCTGAAGTCCACAGTCAACTCTTTGGTCTTGCTGATGAGTGCAAGATTACTGTTACAACATCACTCAACCAGCTGATGTATCTCACTCCTGTACACCTCTTCATTGCCATTTGAGATTTTGCCTCAGACAGTGGTGTAATCCGTACATTTATAAATGGCTTTTAAGCTACTCCTAACACAAAATTATGAACGTAGAGTCTGTAGAGCGCTGTATTGTCAGCAAAGGGATGTTAATATCAATCTGCACTGACTGTGGTCTTCCAATGAGGAAGTCAAGGATTTCAGTTGCAGAAGTAGGTAGAGGCTGTAAAGTTTCTTGATTTGTAGTGAGAGAATGATGGTGTTGAATATCAAGTTGTTCCAATCAATAAACAACGGCCTGATACATGTTTTGCTGTTGTCTAGGTGCACCAAAGAAGAATTGAAAGCCAGTAAGGTTGCCTCCACTGTACGCCTGTTACACTGGCAGGCAAACTGGAGTGGATCCAGGAATCTGCTTAGGCAGGAGTTAATTCTATCCATGACCAAGTACTTAATTACAGTAAATGTGAGTATAACTGAGCGATAGTTGTTGAGGCAGCCTACCCTGCTCTCCCTGGGCACGAGTGCGATTGATGCCTGTTTTGCTGCAACTGGGAAGTCTGACCGAAGCTGTGAGAGAGTAAAGGTGTCCATGAACACTCCAGACAATTGGTTGGCACAAGTTATCGACACCCTGTCAGGTACACCATCGGAAACAACAGAAAATCTGCAGGCGCTGGAAATCCAAACAACACACACAAAAACACACACAAAACTCAGCAGGCCAGGCAGCATCTTTGCAAAAGAGTACAAGCGGGACTGGGGTAAAAAAGATGAGGGGTCGAGTTAAAAGGTGGAGGGAGGGGTGGGAGAAACACAAGGTGATAGGTGAAACCGGGAGAAGGATGGGTAAAGTGAAGAGCTGGGACTTTAATTGGTAAAAGAGATACAGGGCTGAAGAAGGGGGACTCTGATAGGTAGGACAGAAAGCCATGGAAGAAAGAATAGTGAGGAGGAGCACCAGAGGCAGGTGATGGGCAGGCAAGGAGACAAGGTGAGAGGGGGAAAAGAGAATGGCGAAGGAGTGTGGTGGAGGCCATTACTGGATGTTTGAGAAATTGATCTTCATACCATCAGGTTGGAGGCTACCCAGATGAATATAAGGTGACATTCCTCCAACCTGAGTTTGGCCACATCATGACAGTGGAAGAGCCATGGATAGACATATTGGAATGGAAATGGGAAGTGGAATTAAAATGGGTGGCCACTGGGAGATCCCAATTTTTCTAATGGATGGAGCATAGGTGCTTGGTGAAGTAGTCTACCAATCTAAGTCAGTTCTCACCGATATACAGGAGGACCTACCAGAAGCACCAAACACAGTATACGACCCCAATAGACACACAGATGAAGTTTCGCCTCACTTGGAAGGACTTTCTGGAGCCCTGAAAGGTAGTAAGAGGAGGAGGTGTAGGTTCAGGTGCAGGTGTAGCCCTTGTTCCATTTGCAAGGATAAGGGCCAGAAGGGAGATCAATGGGGAGGGACAAATAGACAAGAGAGGTACAGAAGGAGCAATCCCTGTGGAAAGCAGGAAGTGGAGCAGGAGGGAAAGATGTGCTTGTGAAGGGATCCCTTTGGAGATGGCAGAAGTTCTGGAGAATTATGTGCTGGATGCAGAGGCTGCTGGGGTGGTAGATGAGGACAAGAGGAACCCTATCCTTGGTAGGGTTACCGAGGATGTGGTGAGAGCAGACATGCGTGAAATGGAAAAGGTGTGGTTGAGGGCAGCTTTGATTATGGAGGAAGGGAGGACCCTTTCTGTGAAGAAAGAGGACATCTCCTTTGTTCAGGAATGAAAAGCCTCATCCTGAGAACAGATGCGGTGGAGACAGAGGAATTGAGGGAAGGGGGATGAGGTATAGTCCAGGTAGCTGTGAGAGTCCATGTGTTTGTAATAGATATCAATAGGTAAGTTGCCTCCAGAGATAGAGAGCTCAAGAAAGAGGAGGTGTGGTGTCAGAAATGGACGAGGTAAATTTGAGGACATGTTTGAGATTGGTGGCAAAGTGGATGAAATTGAAGAGATGTGCGGGACAGCTATCAGTATAGGCTTGGCACATAGACTGTGCCACATAGCCAACAAACAGGCTGGCATAACTGCAACCCCTGCGAGTGCCCATGGCTACGCCTTTTGTCTGAAGGAAGCGGGGGGCCCAAAGGAAAAATTATTAAGAGTGAAGGTGGTTTCTGCTAGGTGGAGGAGAGTGGTGGTGGAGTGGAACTGGTTGGTTCTGGTGTCCAGTAAGAAACAGAGAGCTTTGAGGCCTTACTGGTAAGGGATGGAGGTGTATAGGGACTGGACATCCATGGTGGAAATAAGATGCTCAGGGCAGGGAACTTGATATAATATAAAAGATTTAGAGCATGTGAAGTGTCTTGGATGTAGGTAGCAAGGGTCTGATCTAGGGGTAATAAAACAGAGTCAGGGTATGCAGATATGAGCTCAGCGGGGCAGGAACAAGTTGAGACAATTGATCTAGCTGGACAAGCGGGTTTGTGGATCTTGGGTAGGGGGTAGAAATGGAAGGTGCAGGCTACGGGAACTATGAGGTTGGTGGCAGTGGAAGGGAAACCCCAGAGCTAACACGGTCAGTGTTGATGTGGAAGACAATAACCTGGTGCTCCTTAGAGGGGTAAGTTAGGGGAGGTGTCTGAGAGTTGTTGCTCAGCAAGGTGGAGATCAGTACACCAGACTACTACAGAACCCCTCCCCTTATCTACGGGTGTGATGGTGAAGTTAGTATTGGTGCAAAGGGTGTAGAGAGCAGAACGCTCAGAAGAAGTGAAGTTGGAATTGGAAAGAAGTGTGCTGAAGGGGTAGTGGAGGTATAATTTGTCCATCTGTGCTGATCAACCTATCCTTGACTAAGCTGTTCCACTATGATTATGAGTCAACATGACACTTTCAGATCAGGTCATGCATAGCACATACCTCCACCGCACTGCTCAAGTGTGTTTCTGGGGTACAGGGGCTAGCGACCCTTGTGCCTGTTTTTTCTGTTCTATCGCTGAGCAGCAGTGAAACATCTGATTGGCCTATCAGAGCTCTCATTAGGAACTAGTTGACTTGATCAGCATTTCTGATTTGGCTATTGTTCAAGATTGCACTTAATTAAAAAAGTCAAGATGGTCGATGTCCTGTCAGCAGTTGGCAATGAATAGGCACAAGACCAGGGTGGGGTGTCCAGGAAGAGAAGGATGGTTGAAGGTGGGAGACGTGGTCATCGATGCAGGGTGGCGAGTCCTTGGCAAATAAATTGGCTCGGAGATGGAGGTGAAGGAAGAGGACCTCCGCATCATGGCGGGCTCAGAACTCACTGATGTGTGGGCACAGGGAGACAAAGGTGAGGCTCTTACTGAGGACAGAATGTTCTGCCTCAGAGAAGGAAAGGTTAGAGGGGATAGTGTAAACCCAGCATGGGTGAGAGCTGGGACCAGAGGGGGAAAGGAGGTTGGCAGTGTCTGAGAGGAATGGAGGTATGAGGTGTTCAGGGATGCTGGGGTGAGAGAAAGATGGAGTCTCTGAGGGCCCAAGAGCTGGTGGTGGGACTTGAGAGAGGCGGGGTTGCAGAATGTTGGTGGGGGAAGGGGAGATGAGGGTTCCAATGGAGCGCGTGAAGACCCGGCCTAGAGATCAAGGCTGGAGTCAGAGCTGGAGGTTGCACAACTGGCACTTTGGAGGTATCTGAGATTGTTGGTACACCAACATTTAACTAGAATTTCACTAGAAGTTTAACGAGAATTGGTTGGTCAACTAAAACACTTGAAAACTTCTACAAATACTCTCTGACTGGCTGCATCACCATCTGGTGTGGACAGGGGGCTACTGCACAAGATCGAAATAAGTTGCAGAAACTTGTAAAATTATTCCGCCCCATCACGGGTACCAGTTTCCGTGGTATCCAAGGCATCTTCAAGGAGCGGTGCCTTAGGAAAGAGACGTCCATCATCAAGGATCTCCATCACCCAGGACATGCCGCCTTCACTCGGTTACCACAGGGACGGACGGTACAGATGCCTGATGGCACACACTCAGTGATTCAGGAACAGCTTCTTCCCCTCTGCCATCCCACTTCTAATGAACATTACCTCGCTACTTTTTAATTCATATTATTTTGCTCCACTTATATTAACTTAACTATTTAATGGATACATATACTTAGAATAACTCAGTCTTTTATCATTTATTTCATTATACTGCTGCTGTAAGGTTAACACATTTCACAACATATGCCGGTGATATTAAACCTGATTCTGATTCCAGGTTACCCACAGTGTTTCAGAGGTCCACACTGCGAAACTAATTAAGGAAAAGAATCTACTGCCTATTGATCTCTACATTAAAATAACAGGCAGACGAGCATGACACAAAATATTCAGATTTTATCATCCACAATTGACAACAGTCATTTCTAGGTAGAAATAATTCTTACAGTGTAAAAGATTTAAAATCTTAAAAATGATTTTAATTTCATTGAAGCTATTTATGAGTTACACAGCAATTACTTACTGGAGTATTGACTTTGATTTTAATTATTTCTTGATCAATTTTCCAATTCCTTCAACCTGCCTCTTTCTGAAAGCACTGAATAATGTTGAGGTTGTCTTTTAGGTGCCCTGGTTCTTCAGCATGTGGCTATTTCACAGGCAAGATGAAGATTAGTGCACACTGCTTATTTAATAAATGAAGTTACTGCAGCATTCATCTTCTCTGCATGGTGAAGGCATATGCATTCCAACAGCAGTCTGCAGCTAATGGTGCTCATCTGTTTTGTTTCAACTGGCTCGGTGATGTGACAGAGATAAAATTTAAAAGCACACTCTCAGATGCTGAACATATAAAATAAAAGCAGAAAAAAAAGTCAAAAAGCAGGTCAGGTAGCAGCTGTGGTAAGCGAAACACAATTAACATTAAACATTTACAGTCTGTCTCTTTCTACAGAAGTTGCCTAGTATTCTGAGTATTTTTTGCATCTTTTGATTTTATTTCATTAATGTGAAACCTATCTTAGTAATATCAAAGAATAGCATAATAAAGAAATATCTTTATTAAAGTTACAATAAAGCAACATATTTGATTTTCACTCTTCCCTCAAATCCCTGGAATATTTACGTCTGTCTTGAAACCCACCATTGAATATGCAAACAACTTTCTACAAAGTGGTGCATTATAATTTATAAACATTTATTTATTTATTGAGATACAACGCGGAATAGGCCCATCCAGCCCTTCAGTAATTTTGCCAGTCACTTTGAATCATTCACACTTATTCATTAACCCTTCAGACACTGAAATGACTGACTTTATTTCACTATTTAATCCTTTCTTGATTATGAAGGGCCTCTGTTATATTTCATACTTTCATATGGCACAGAAGGTCATTGGGCCTACTAAATCTATACCAGCTCTCAGTGCACTCACATTCATTTTGGTGTAATTTCCCTGTATTCTGTTCTCTCTCACATGCTTATTAGCTCCACCTGAATCTTCCGTCACCATTTACATCAGAAGCAATATACAGCATTCAACAAATTTACCAGGGTGTCATTGGAATTTAGAAAGAATTCAGAGCACCCACAGAAAAACACATTTGGGTATTTAGATAAGATTAGATTCAACTTCATTGTAGGTGTGCCGAGTACAGATACAAAGCCAAATGAAATGCTGTTAGCATCTAACTAAAAATGCAAAGAATAGTGTTATTTACAAAATAACTGCGACTAAAAAGTAAGTGCTACAGAACACAAATATAAAAGTACTGAGACAGTACAATATGGGTGCAATACTGCTTAGTGCTGTGATGCGAGGTTCAGCAGGGTCACAGCCTCAGGGAAGAAGTTCTTCCTGTGCCTGGTGTTGGAGCGGAGTCTCCTGTAGCACCTACCGGATGGGAGGAGAGTATGCACAGAATGCTGAAACTCCACACAGACTGCTTAAGGCTATCTTCAGTCAAAGGAGATCAACACCAGCCTCTCCATTTAATTCACATCATTGTAATTTCCCAGTCCTGGAATCATTCCAGCAATCCCGTATGCAACACCTAGGCTGAACTTTTGCTTTCAAGACCTTCCTTCCAGCAGACTTACAAAGGTCCAAAGAGAAAAATCAGATATCTGGAAAACTTGAATCATTTTCTTTTACAATTTCTCTTTTAAACTGTAATGGCATTGGGTTTGCTATCTGTGAATTTCCAAACTCTGTTGAAGATGTTAATCCCTATCCAATATGGATAACCTTGTTCACACTCACTAAAGGGAGGTTATACTGTAACCATCTACTCTTCAAAGGCCAGATCACATCCCTGTTTATCCTCCACAGTGAACTTAGCTGCCAATACCCACTATTTGAGTGGTGGGTCACCCAACCCTACCAAGGAGCAGATATGGCCAGTCAACGAAGTAGCTTCAACACAGTTCATTTATTTTTACTGATGTGTATTTAAATATAGATAAGATTCTGAAAACACGTTTAAGATTCACAGAGGATTTCTATCTTATGAAAGATTTCCGAATTATAACTTCTGAAACACGAAGGATTTCCAAAACACAGGCACAATTCCTGTAAAATAAAATCATATACCAATGTGTGCAGATGATCACGTTGTCCATCAGAGAAGCTGAATGCAGAGGAATGGATTCTAGTCAGCCCAACTTTCTGTCACTGTTCTCATCATTCCTTGACCATTCCTAACAAGCCTGACTGCTCCCTAACATTGACACTGTCTTTGGTACTTGTTGACTTCACCTGTATCTGATGCTATTTTTCAGTTACTTTTGTCAGGATGCTGAATACACTGTTTAGTTAAGCTGAAGTAGACCCCATTGTTTTTTCTTGATTAAATAATGCGCCAACAAAGACCCTGGTGTTCACCCGACCACCCCCACACCTCATCGGGCATGGATAGTGAATGTTCATCAGAAAACAGAAGTAAGTTATGTAATAGAGCAAACTGCTACGTGATTCAATTTACACAACAACACACATAAAATGCTGGTGGAACACAGCAGGCCAGGCAGCATCTATAGGGAGAAGCGCTGTCAACATTTCGGGCCAAAACCCTTCGTCAGGACTAACCGAAAGGAAAGATAGTAAGAGATTTGAAAGTAGTGGGGGGAGGGGGAAATGCAAAATGATAGGAGAAGACCAGAGGGGGTGGGATGAAGCTAAGAGCTGGAAAGGTGATTGGCGAAAGTGATACAGAGCTGGAGAAGGGAAATGATCATGGGACGGGAGGCCTCAGGAGAAAGAAAGGGGGACAGGGGGAGCACCAGACGGAGATGGAGAACAGGCAAACAACTAAATATGTCAGGGATGGGGTAAGAAGGGGAGGAAGGGCATTAACGGAAGTTAGAGAAGCCAATGTTCATGCCATCAGGTTGGAAGCTACCCAGCCAGTATATAAGGTGCTTTTCCTCCAACCTGAGTTTGGATTCATTTTGACAATAGAGGAGGCCATGGATAGACATATCGGAATGGGAATGGGACGTGGAATTAAAATGTGTGGCCACTGGGAGATCCTGCTTTTTCTGGCGGACCGAGTGTAGGCGTTCAGTGAAATGGTCTCCCAGTCTGCATTGGGTCTCACCAATATATAAAAGGCCACACCGGGAGCACCGGACGCAGTATACCACACCAGCTGACTCACAGGTGAAGTGTCGCCTCCCCTGGGAGGACTGTCTGGGGCCCTGAATGGTGGTGAGGGAGGAAGTGTAAGGGCAGGTATAGCACTTGTTCCATTTACAAGGATAAGTGCCAGGAGGGAGATCAGTGGGAAGCGCTGGGCGGGGGTGGGGGGGAATGAGTGGACAAGAGAGTCGCGGAGGGAGCGATCCCTGCGAAAAGCAGAAAGAGGGGTGGAGGGAAAAATGTGTCTGGTAGAGGGATCCTGTTGGAGGTGGCGGAAGTTACGGAGAATTATACGTTGGACCTGGAGGCTGGTGGGGTGGTAGGTAAGGACAAAGGGAACCTTATCCGCCACCTCCAACGGGATCCCACTACCAAAATAGGGTTCCCCTTGTCCTTACCTACCACCCCACCAGCCTCCAGATCCAACATATAATTCTCCGTAACTTCCGCCACCTCCAACAGGATCCCACTACCAAACACCTTTTTCCCTCCAACCCTCTTTCTGCTTTTCGCAGGGATCGCTCCCTCCGCGACTCCCTTGTCCACTCGTCCCCCCCATCCCTTCCCACCGATCTCCCTCCTGGCACTTATCCTTCTAAGCGGAACAAGTGCTACACCTGCCCTTACACTTCCTCCCTCACCACCATTCAGGGCCCCAGACAGTCCTTCCAGGTGAGGCGACACTTCACCTGTGAGTCAGCTGGTGTGGTATACTGCGTCCGGTGCTCCCGGTGTGGCCTTTTATATATTGGTGAGACCCAATGCAGACTGGGAGACCGTTTCGCTGAACACCTACGCTTGGTCCGCCAGAAAAAGCAAGATCTCCCAGGGGCCACACATTTTAATTCCACGTCCCATTCCCATTCTGATATGTCTATCCATGTCCTCCTCTATTGTCAAAATGAATCCAAACTCAGGTTGAAGGAACAACATCTTATATACCGGCTGGGTAGCCTCCAACCTGATGGCATGAACATTGACTTCTCTAACTTCCAGTAATGCCCTTCCTCCCCTTCTTACCCCATCCCTGACATATTTAGTCATTTGCCTGTTCTCCATCTCCCTCTGGTGCTCCCCCACATCCTTTCTTTCTCCTGAGGCCTCCCGTCCCAAGATCTTTTCCCTTCTCCAGCTCTGTATCACTTTCGCCAATCACCTTTCCAGCTCTTAGCTTCATCCCACCCCCTCCGGTCTTCTCCTATCATTTCACATTTCCCCCTCCCCCCACTACTTTCAAATTTCTTACTATCTTTCCTTTCGGTTAGTCCTGACGAAGGGTCTCGGCCCGAAACGTCGACAGCGCTTCTCCCTATAGATGCTGCCTGGCCTGCTGCATTCCACCAGCATTTTGTGTGTGTTGTTGTTTGAATTTCCAGCATCTGCAGATTTCCTCGTGTTTGCTCACATGATTCAATTTATTTGCCGATTTCAGATTAATTAGCTTTTCAAATTATTGATTCATTTTACTGAATAATTTAGTGAAGCTCCCTGTGCCTAGATAAAAATGTTCACCTTTAAAATTCATCGGTTTTGTGTAGACAATAGACAACAGACAGTAGGTGCAGGAGGAGGCCATTCGGCCCTTCTAGCCAGCACCGCCATTCTCTGTGATCATGGCTGATCATACACAATCTGTACCCCGTTCCTGCCCTCTCCTTATATCCCTTGACCCCGCTATCTATAAGAGCTCTATCTAACTCTCTCTTGAATGCATCCAGAGACTTGGCCTCCACTGCCTTCTGGGGCAGAGCATTCCACATATCCACCACTCTCTGGGTGAAAAAGTTTTTCCGCATCTCTGTTCTAAATGGCCTACCCCTTATTCTTAAACACTAGTTCTCTAGTTCTGGACTCACTCATCAGCGGGAATATGTTTCCTGCCTCCAGCATGTCCAATCCCTTAATAATCTTATATGTTTCAATGAGATCCCCTCTCATCCTTCTAAATTCCAATGTAGTACTGACCCATTTTGGACTACAGCAACAGCTGGTTTTGAAAGGTTATTTTCCATAGATTTTCAATATATTGTAATAATACTTTAGAATCCAAGTGGAAATAACAGAAGAAACAAACTATATATCAGTTAACTATCAATTGTGCTCTGCGTATTACAGGGATCTATGTGCCTGTTGTAAGTAATTTTTTCCATTATACTTTCTTGCCGTATTTGTGCACATGACAATAAATTTGACAATTTGTTTTGACTTGGAACAAGATACTCCTGAACTCTTGGACAGTTAAACAAAGGGGTTAATAAGTACATAAATTTTGAAGTCAGTCTGCCAAAGTCTATTTATAAACTTGGTGATGTAATCAGGTAAAGTGTCATAAAGGAAAACCCAAGGAGGTCACACGATATATTTCCTTGTTTTAAAAAAAATTCCCAACTCTACGAGTACAGTATATAAACAGGTTGACAAAAGATCAAAACCATCAGATCACAGCACAACCATCAAGTCAACAAGTTCCATAGGCAAGCTACCTGGTAAACCAATAACCAGCAATGAACAAACTCCAGCAACTTGCCTCGGTAGCCATGCTTTCAATGATCATACTCAGCACGTTCAGTGACTCAGTATCAGCTGGTAAGTCCTAAAGCTGCTTCTTTATTCATTATTACAAATCAGATTTTACAATTATATTGACTAGTATTACATGCATACCATTGTTTTTTATTCTTCCAGTTACACATGCAGATTGCTGCCTCAATTATTCAAAGCATCGATTGCCACGGAAATTAATCTCTGGTTACTTGGAGCAAAATTCCAATGAAATGTGTGAAATAGATGCAATTATGTAAGTACAACATAATATATTGCATATGACTTTGTAGAACTAAACTTATTAGATTTTTCAATCAATTGATTTAAATATCTTACAGACTCTATACCATCAGAGGAAGAGCAGTGTGTGTAGATCCTGATCAGCCCTGGGTGAAGAGAACACTGTTTTTTTTGAGGTAAGAGCACAGCTTTAAGCATTCAGCAAATGCGTTGACCTGTTACAATGAGAAAGCTATAGTGATGTTCTGAATGTATAGTGACAACAATTAAGACAAGGGTAGCATCCACTATCAGATTTCCATATGTATATCTTAAAAATGTAATTTTCTTCACCAAATTGCTATAAAATGCACAAATTTTTCAGTGATTTTTAGTATTTAGAGAAAAATTATTCCCACTTCTATTGATTTTTCTTGTTATTACATTTGATTATTTGAAACTTATTGTTCCTCTTTTCTTCCAGCAAAAAACTGAAAACCCTGTCGAATCATTGAGCTGCATCTTGAGAAAAAATGTTATCTGCATTAGATGGATGATTCTGACAAAACCTCCTGCATAGTATCTATGCACAGACGAAATGTTTGTTAAAACTGATGTAATTTGCATTACTCACAATTGATGTGAAAAATGTTTTATCGTATGTTCCACTGAACATGGTAAAGTAACTTAATTGTGGAGCCTTATTTATTTTCTGCTACATTCTGCTAATATCAAGTTAAATGTAATTAATATTGTTATAATTATCTGTATATTTATCTGTTACTTTCTAGTTATATTTATTGGAAAGAGTAAATTAAGAAGGAATATTTCTGAGTTTAAATACAACAATGTTAATTGACACTTCTGTTTAAATTTAATAAATTAAGTGAATGAATAATGAAGAGAATTAATTCAATTTCTTTTTCTTCTGTAATTTATTTTATGCATTGTGTTAGCCTCTCTTACAGAAACATTTGATGCAAAGTTGGCACAAATGTACATACTATGTGGCTCAGCACCAACATGACTGCAGCATCATTAAGCACAAGAAGGAAGCAAATAAATGCAAGGGATTGATTTGATCAAATGCTGAAGGTTTCCAGTTTGAGAATCAGAATCAGGTTCCATATCATTGGCATATGTTATGAAATTTCTTGCTTTGCAACAGCAGTACAGTGCAATACGTAATAAAACAACTATTAAAGTACTCAAAGAAATATACATTACAAATTAAATTAAATAAGTCATACAAATAGAGCGAAAGAATAATGTTCATGAGTTCATTGTCTGACAGCAGTGGAAGAAGCTGTTGCTAAAGTGTTGAGTGAGTGCGTGTATCCATTCTCCTGTACCTCCTACTCGATGGTGGCAATGAGGAGACGGTACTGCATATCCTGGATGATGGAGTCCTTCATGATGGATGCCACACTTTTGAGGCATCAACTTATGAAAATGTCCTGAAAACTAGGGAGGCTTGTGTCCATGATGGAGTTGGCTAGGTTTGAATCTTTATGTACGGCAGCTTTTTCTGATCCTGTGCAGTGGTCTCTCCATACCAGAGGGGGAAGCAACCAGTTATAGTGCTCTCCATTTGTAGAAATGTACTGGAGTCTTTGGTGACATACCAAATGTCCTCAAACTCTTTCACCAAATGTGAAATATAGCCACTCTTATGCCTTCTTTGCAATTACATCAATACATTGGACTCGGGATAGGTATTCATCCTTTCTACTTCTGATCCCTCGATGAGGACCAATGTATATTTCCTTGACAACCCATGCCACATTCTACAAAATGCATAAATGTCTCAGTGATTTTTAGTATTTTGAGAAAAATTATTTACACTTTTATTGATTTGGTCTTCCTGTTATTGAGTGCAAGGATGAGTTCATAACTCCAATTCATCCAGGTTAGCCTGTTGTCATATTCATCATGATATGTTGAAATTTCTTGCTTGCTTAAAACTTACAGTGTAAATAATATACATGGTAACAATAAATACAATAATGAATATAGTGACAAGCGCAGAAAGAATGCAACAGTGCTGACTGAAGTAACACAATGCGATATAACAGAAGAGGTAGAACTAAGTACTTGAGATTGAGGCAGCATCACCAATGATCTGAAAGAGATGAATGATTCAATAATCAATTGATTCAGAAATCAGATCTTACAACCATATGACGGAGACGCAGAATGAGGCTATTCAGTCCATCAAGTTTTCTCTACCATTCCATCATGGCTGATTTATGAGCATTCTCAGCCCCTGTCTCCTGCCATCTTCCCATAACCTTTGGCACCCCTGCAAATCGAGAACATATAAACCTCTGCTTTAAATACACCTAATGACCTGGTCTCCACAGCCATCTGAAGCAGTGAATTCCACAGATTTACTACCCTCTGGCTAAAGAAATTCCTCCTCATCCCTGTTCTTAAGAGACATCCATCTATTCTGAGGCTGTGCTTGTTTCATTTCTGCCAAAGGAAAGAATTAAACAATGAAAAGGAGCCTTTTCCACTTTGTGTTATATTCTGTAACTCCAAAGCATTGTTAATTTAAAGGAAAAGATGAGAGTCCAAAATATGAGTCTAATTTTGTGTTTTACCTCAAGAGAAGCACACATATATCATGTGGTGTTGTGATGACATACAGATAATCTGCAATGCATTATGCAAACAACAAAGAATGCTTAATCAAACAATATATTTACAATATTACTAAAATATTAAATATATAACACTTCTCCCTGTATATCTATAAGCTCTAACTCTATTTAGAATGTATGTCATCTATATACAGAGCATACTATTTCATACAATAACTATACAGATGTCTAAGGTGTAGTAGATTTTAAATGATCCCATTCAGACCATCCGATGAAAGATTTGATCACTGTGGAGGATTTCTTACCCTTGTGGAATAACACCTTTCTGACAAGGGAGGTCACAGTTCATGAGACATGTGGCTGTGAAAACAATCTCGGGTTCCGTGGTGCTTGTAGGAGTTGACTCTGAGACTGATGAAATTGGTGCTGACAGCTCTGGGTATCTTTCCTCTCACTCACTTTTCTTATTCTGGTTTGAGAATTTTGATCTTGGGAAGGCACACTTAGTTCACTGGAATGTTCTCTTATTAATCCTTCAATTGCTCCCTTTACAATCTGTTCTCAGATGGTTTATTCAACCACAACATCATCCGATGAATCCTCTGTGTCATATCTCCAATGACTCCTTTAATTATTCTCCTTCCATTCATCCAGCTGAGCTTTAGTCTTTGCATCTACTTTTACAAGCAGATTTTTGTCTTCCTTTTGAAGTTCATGCAATAACCTTAATGCACGCAGAGTCGATTCTGGCCTGCTGAATTCCTCCAGCATTTCATGTGTGTTGTTTGGATTCCCAGCATCAGCTGATTTTCACTTATTTGTGACCTTTAAACCTGCATTGGTCTGGTGTATGAGAGCCCCTGTCACAACAGTAACACAACTTGTTTGACCAGGCACACTTCTGTTTAGACATTGCAATTTTGCTTTCACTTGCTTTCATTCTTGACTGCAAATCAATTGCACCTCAGTCTGCTGCCTCCATTGATACAGCAATTTCAACTGCTCTTTTAAACATAACACGTGTTCCAGCCATTTTTGAATGATTTGTTGTAAGATTCCACAAACTAAACGATCTCATCATTAAGCCCAACTGACAATGCTCAGACACTTCACTTCAACCATGTAAGCTGAAATGGATTCCCCTTCCTTTTGATTCCACCACGAAACCTAAAACATTCTGCAATCAACAATTGTTTATGTTCTGCATTACTTTCTGCAATGTCAGCAAAGCTCAGTCAGCTGATATGATGGGAAAAGTTAAACTTCTAAGCAAACTGTATGTCTTAAACTCAATGCACTCAACAAAACTGGTACTTCATTCTCATTGCCTTTTTCATTTGCTTTGAAATTAGCTCAGTGTACATGAGCCAGTTATCCAATAGAACAATCTTTCCAATGTAGTCAGCCATTTCTGCTCTTTTTTATGTTGCTACCACCTGGTATACATTGTAAATGAACCTGTGAACTCCACTGCTTTCTACCTTTATTTTAACTTAACTATCTGTGTACATGCTGAGCTGTGCTGTTTTTTTCACTCACCATTCCTCACAGAATATATTTTTAACTCAAACATATTTTTAACAGCTCGGTAGCCGTCTCAGGTTCATTTTTTAAATACCTCATCGCCACTGTTATGTTTTCTAACTCCAAGACATTACACTAATTGAAAAGAAAACATGGGAGTCCAAACTACAAGTCTAACCTGTGTTTTACTTTAAATGAAGCGCACACATATCATGTGGTGTGAAGATGCTTGCCAGTTATGTATGTTTACAGATAACCTGCAATGCTTAATCAAACAATATACTTACTGTTATCTTACGATTATATTACTGAAATTTTAAATAACACTACTTCTTTGTTTAAGATGACTTCTGTTTTTCACCGAATTCTCTCTAATCCATTACATATTCGAACAAAGATTTATAACGAATTCTTTGCATTCATATTTTCTGTGCTTTTTTTTTAGCCTTTGGCCTTGCTCATGTTTCATGTCTTTTCTTTTTATCTCCTCCATACTTTCAATACGTTCATGATTTACAGTACTGTTGTGTCAATTTTTGTTGACACATTGATGGGATTAGTTATGAATGCAATTTTGGTTTTACACAATAGTTTACAAGGCATGGTAGAAATATATTGTGAGCCATAAGACACCGCAAGTTGCTGGCTGGTTCATGCAGTTTTCCTGCTCTACTCTATGAACATGACAGCTCTCCATTTGAGAAATTCCTAAAGTCTCACAAAAAGGTTGTTTTGATAGTTAATCTCTTTTTATGCTGCCATAATCCTATTCAACATAGGGAAACAATAACTAAACACATGCAGTAAAGAAATTGCTGTTAGAATTTTCATTTTACATTTTATTTTCTTTCTTTTTATGTCTGTTCTCCATCCCTTTCCATTTGGCCTTTTAGTTTCTTTATCAGCAAATGATTTGACTCTCAGTAACCCAGCTCTTTTGAATCTATCCTGGCTCAAGGCAATCCAGACAATCTCAATCAACTACAACTAAAATTCTGCAGATTCTAGAAATACAAAGCAACACACACAAAATGCTGGAGGAACTCAGCAGGCCAGGCAGCATCTGTGGGAAAGAATACTGCTGACGTTTCATGCTGAGACCCTTCATCAGGACTGGAAAATAAGATGAGGATTCAGAGCAAGAAAGTGGGTGGAGGGGATGAAGACCCACAAGGTGATAGGTGAAACCAAGAGGGCTGAAGTAAAAAGCTGGGAGATCGATTAGTGAAAGATACAGGGCTGGAGAAGGGGGAATCTGATAGGAGAGGACAGAAGGCCATCAAAGAAAGGAAAGGAGAATGAGCACCAGAGGGGGGTGATGGGCAGGTAAGGAGATAAGGTGAGAGAGGGAAATGGGAATGGGAGATGATAAACGGGAGCATTGCCGGAAGTTCCAGAAATCGATGCTCATACCATCAGGTTGGAGGCTACACAGACAGAATGTAAGCTGTTGCTCCCCCATCCTGAATGTGGCCTCATCACAACAGTGGAGGAGGCCATAGACTGCCATGTCGGAATGGGAATGGGAAGTGGAATTAAAATGAGTGGCCACTGGGAGATCCCACTTTATCTGCCACACAGAGAGTAGGTTCACAGCGATGTGGTCTCCCCATCAGCATTGGATCTCCCCAATATACTGGTGACTACAGCAGGAGCACCGGATACAGAGGATGACCACAACAGACGCAGAGGTGAAGAGTCATCTCAGCTGGAAGGACTGTTTGGGGCCCTGCCAGTCCCAATGGTAGTGAGAGAGGAGGTGTAGGGCAGGTGTAGTACTTGTTCCGCTTGCAAGGATAAGTGCTAGGAGGGAGATCTGTGGGGAAGGACAAATGGACAATGGAGCCATGTAGGGAGCAATCCCTGTGGAAAGCAGGAAGTGGGGGGGGGGAAATCACACTGGATATGGCATAAGTTATGAAGAATTATATGCTGGACATGGAGGCTGGTGGTAGGTAGGAGAGGACAAGAGGAACCCTATCCTTAGTGAGGGTGGGGGGGTAGTGGGAGGACGGGTTCAGGTTGGACATGCGTGAAGTAGAAGTGATGCGGTTGAGGACAGTATTGATGGGGGAGGAAGGGAGCCCCTTTCTTTGAAGAAGGACGGTATCTCCTTAGCTCTGGACCCGATCTTTCATTCGCCTGCTCTTTTTTTGGAGCTGCCTATTTTGTTTTGAATCCTCATCCCCATTTTCTCTTTTTTAACCACTGTTTTAGGCACAACATTTGGGATTACAACTACTAACCATATCAGCATGTTTTAGCATTTTTGCACTCTATGTATTTATCTATTGCCAATCAATTTCAACCTGTGTTCCCCAGGTTTCTTTCTCAACTTCAAATAATCCTTACTTTACTTCAGATGCCGTGTGGCATTTGATAGTTTAAATTTACGGAAGTGTTCTATAGCAAGTTTAAATGGCCAATTGTAACTCCAGGATATCGCTTCTTTTGTAGACTCCTCTTCGTTGGATCAAGTGCTTACATACATGTTAACACAGATAAGTGTTGCCTTCTGTTGCCATGATTTCCTGGACATATTTTACCAAAAACAAGGATATCACATAAACTGCTCTGCTCCGATCAGGTAGAACATTTGTTAAAAGCTTCAGATGGATTCAACTGCAAGAACTAGACTTTTCTTGAATCTTGAACCTTGAAACCTACCAGATCACTATTTCTCAAGCTTTTCTCTAGAAATTATGCTAGCAATTTGCATCTGTTCTGTAATTTTTATGTTGTGTGTGTCTAAATATGTAGAAGTTTGATTGTTGGCAGAGTTAGTAGTAATAATCTGAAATGTTTTGCCTGAAAGCATGGTTGGTACAGATTCAAGTGTGGTATTAAAAAGAGAAGATTGTTAAATTAAATAGAGAAGCTTTGAAGAAAGAGCAAGTGAATAAAACT
Organism: Hypanus sabinus; assembly: GCF_030144855.1. Lineage (NCBI taxonomy): Eukaryota > Metazoa > Chordata > Chondrichthyes > Myliobatiformes > Dasyatidae > Hypanus > Hypanus sabinus. Next base: position 78,479,637 of record NC_082707.1, on the reverse strand, counting down.
CTGGGTTTTGAATTGAACAATATACAGAAGATTTTTTCAGAAAATTCAGTGGCTGGGGCGTCCTGATGAAATCCTATTTTAATTTGTCGTTTTGCCCATGGAAAACCACTGAACTAATTGACTTTGCTCAGTCAAGTAGAAAATCTATAGAACGGAATCAATTCTCAATATTGAGGCATTAATTTAGCAAGAGGAGCCAAATACAAATTCCTACCCGTTTATTTTTAATCCTGTTGAGTGGGCCAGTGATCATCTGGAGTTAGGAAATCATGCTCAGCGTAATTACGGATCATCAGGAAATAAAACCCTCACACAACTTAACTTCAACTGATATATTCTGGCTGGCGAAACCAGTTATTCTGATTGTGTCCTGTTGAAACTACATAGGGAAAGACAATTGACAAATGTTACTGCTATTAACATATTGTTAAATGTGTATCCCCCTCACTTAATGCACAGTTCAGTTCAGGTCACATTTGTCACTTAACCTGGTTAGGTGAATATTCATGGCGCCATTCTTCAACACTACAGCAAAATGGGCACACTTACAGAGTCTGGCTTTTAGAACAGACACCAGTAGTGAATATTCAAACTTTCAGCTAGTTGGGGTATGCTGCCATTGTAAATTTGTAATTCTGTAACTTTATTTGACTGTATTCAGTATGTGAATTTGGTGATTATCACAATGAAATTAGTAGTTGTTTGTGTTGAAGAAGTGTAAAACATTGTGTCAGGAGAGTAAGATTTATATGATCATAAAACCATAAGATGTAGGAGCAGATTTAAACCATTTGGCCCATTGAGTTTGCTCTGCCATTTCATCCGGCTGATCCAATTTTCCACTCACCTTCATTCTCCTGCCTTTGCCCCGTATCCCTTCACACCCTGACCAATCAAGAATCTATCAACCTCTGACTTAAATATACATGAGGACCTGGCCTCCACAGCTGCCTGTGACAAGGAATTCCACAGGTTCACCACTCTGCCTTTAGAAATTCCTCCTCATCTCCATTCTAGAAGGATGCCCTCTATTCTGGGGCTGTGTTCTCTGCTCTTAGACTCTTCCACCCTAGGAAACATCCTCTCCACATCCACTCTATCAAGGCCTATCACCATTCGACATGTTTCAATGAGGACACCCCTCAATTTTCTGAATTCTAGTGAATACAGGCCAGGAGCCATCAAACACTCTTCATATGAGAAGCCATTTAATCCTGGAACCTTCTTTGTCAGCCTCCTTTGGATCTTCTCCAGTTTCAGTATATCTTTTCTAAGGTCAGGGGCCCAAACCTGATCACAATACTCCAGGTGAAGCTTTATCCATGTTAGAATCGTTCCTGTAATACCATGGGCTCATAGCTCGTTAAGCAGCCTCATGTGTGGCACCTTGTCAAAGGCCTTTGGAAAATCCAAGTAAACAACATCCACTGACCTGCTAGTGATATCAAAGCAGTTAGACGATAGGACCATAAGATATCGGAGCAGAGTCAGGCCATTTGACCCATCGAGTCTGCTCTGCCATTTCAGCATGGAAGATACAGTTTTCCTCTTAGCCCCATTCTCTTGTCTTTCCTTGTATCCCAGCATGCCCTGACCAGTCAAGAATCTATTAACCTCTTTTTAAATATACATGATTTGGCCTCTATAACTGACCGTGGCAACGAATTGCACAGATTCACCTCTTTCTGGCTAAAGAAATGGTGGATGAACTGAATAAGTATTATCTTCCTCATCTTCATTCTAAAAGGATGCCCCTCTATTCTGACGCTGTCACCTTTTGTCTTAGACTCTCCCACCATAGGAAACACCTTCTCCACATCCACTCTATCAAGGCCTTTCACCATTTGATAGTTTCAATTAGGTTACCCCTCATTCTTCTGAATTCTAGTGAATACAGGCCCAGTACATGCTTTCTAAGATAAGGGGCCCAAAACTGTTCACAATACTCAAGTGAGGTCTCACCAGTGTTTGATAAAGTCTCAATATTACATCCTTGCTTTTATATTCTAGTCTTCTTGAAATGAATGTGAACATCATGCTTGCCTTCTTCACCACAGAGTCAAACTGCAAATTAGCCTCGAGGGGATACTGCACGAGGACTCCCATTTTGCACTTTCTCTCCTTTTAGGAAAAAAGTCGTCTCTTTCATTTCTTCTACCAAAGCACACGACTATACACTTCCCGACACTGTATTCAATCTGCCATGTCTTTGCCCATTCTACTGATCTGTCCAGTCCTTCTGTAGCCTCCATACTTCCTCAAAACTACTTGCCCCTTCACCTCTCTTCATACCATCTGAAAACTTTGCAACAAAGCCATCAATTCCATCATCAAAATCGTTGACATAATAATCAGTCCCAACACAGACACCTAGAATCTCGCCCTTCTTCGAATGACATTTGCAATTTTACAGTCTTCTAGAGCCATTACAGAATCTAGAGATTCATAAAAGACCATTACTAATGCCTTCATAATCTTTTCAGCCACCACTTTCAGAACTCTAAGCTGTACACCATCTGGTCCAGGTGACTTACCTACCTTCAGAGCTTTCTGTTTCCCAACAACCTTCTCTCTAGTAATGGTATCTTCACACACTACATGACCCCTGACACCATACACTAGCATCTTCTAGAGTGAAAACTGATGCAAAATACTTATTCAGTTTGTCCACCATTTACTTGTCCTCCATTACTACCTCTCCAGCATTGTTTTCCCACTATCCAATATCCACTCTCACCTCTCTTGTACACTTTTCTATCTGAAGAAACTTTTGGTATATTCTTTAATATTATTGGCTAGCTTTCATATTCCATCTTTATCTTATTAATGACTTCTTAGTTGCCTTCTGTTGGTTTTTAAAAACTTCCCAATCTTCTAACTTCCCATTAATCTGTGTTCTATTATATGCCCTCTCTTTACCTTCACATTCCATCTTTATCTTCTTAATGGCTTTTTTAGTTGACTTCTGTTGGTTTTTAAAATCTCTCAAATCTTCTAACTTTCCATAAATCATTGCTCTATTATATTCGTGGACTCTCTTTCTCCTGGAGGTTTGCTAAGCAAATAAAGCATTTGGTATTTCCCAGTTACAGTTTCTGTGTGGCTCAGTTTTCATCAGACACAACAGAGGATATTTGGTTTCAATTTAATGAGAGATTGGAGCCTATACCATGACAAATGACTTTACAGAGGCATAGTGGAAGTTACGTTTCCATAACGGAAATATTTGTTTGAGTGTACAATGCCTTGCACCCATTAACAGAAAATAAATCTAGGTTATCTACTCACTTACTCATCTCAGTTCTCACTTGATGGCTGAAAATTGCTATAAATTGCTATAAATTGCAAATTAAGTCATTTTTTATTTGACTAATATATCCCAATAGATTGTCAGTGATGGCTCATTACTGATCTTATATTTTCATGTTCAGTGAGCAACTACAGGTATCAAATTGTTGAAGACAACTAAGAGGTAAATTAGGCAGTTGCCAACATGTATTCTGTGAAGCTGTGTATTAATATTTACTAGTGATGTACAGTACCAAACAGCAAGCTGGCTCACACAGAGCACGACTCAGCCTTTGAATATTCGAAGTGCTTTACAACCAATTAAGTACCTTCAGAAGTTGAGCTTTAACTGAAGAATGCTAAAATTATGAAAATATGGTTCTGATTTTCTATGTGTATGGTCTATAGATGCATACACAGTAATACACACACAAGCCACACGTATATGCAATGATAACAAATGGCTTTTAATTAATGTTGTAATATGATATCTAAAAATGTGTTCATGCATTAACTATAGGTTAGGGTGGACAAAGGAGAGTCAGTAGATACTGCTAACTTGGATTTTCAAAAGGCCTTTATCAAGATGCCCCACATGAGGTTGCTTAACAAGGTAGGAGCCCATGGTATTACAGGAAAGATAATCACATGGATAGAAGGTGGCCTAATTGATAGGAGGCAAAGAATGGGAGTAAAGGAAGCCTTTTCTGATTGGCTGCCGGTGACCAGAGGTGTTCCATGGGGACAGTGTTGGGACAGCTTCTTTTTATGTTATATGTCAATGATTTAGATGATGGAATTGATGGCTCTGTGGCTAGGTTTGCGGTCAATGTGAAGACAGATGGAGTGGCAGCTAGTGTTGAGGATGCAGGGAGTCTACAGAAGGGCTTAGACATACTGGGAGAATGGACAAAGAAGTGACAGATGGAATATAGTGTATAGTCATGCACTTTGGTAAATTGAATAAAGACACAGACTATATTCTAAACGGGAAGAAGATTCAAAAATCAGAGCTGCAAAGGGACTTGGGATCCTCTTGAAGGATTCCCTGAATTTTAACTTGCAGGTTGAATCAGAGTTAAGGCATGCAAATGCAGTCTTGGCATTTATTTTGAGAGTATTAGAATATAAAAGCAAGAATGTAATGTTGAAGCTTTATAAGGAATTGGTCAGACCACACTTGGGAGTATTGAGAGCAGTTTTGAGCCTCTTATCGAATAAAATATGGAGAGGGTCCAGAGGAGTTCCATAAAAATAATTCTGGGAATGAAAGAATTAACATATGAGGAGCATTTGATGGCTCAGCGCCTATAATCACTGGAGTTTCGATAAATGGTGGTGGTGTGGGGTGTGTATATTTCCTTGAATCCTATCTAATATTGACAGGCTTAGAGTAGATGTGGAGAGCATGTTTCTTAAGGTGGGAGTGTTTAGGACTGGATGGCACAGATTCTGTTCAGAAGGGTATTCCTTTAGAACAGAGATGAGGAGGAAATTCTTTAGCCAGAGGGGTGGAGTGGAAAATCGGTGGATTTCATTGCCACAGATGGCTGTGGAGGCCAAATCTTTGGATATATTTGAAGTGGTGGTTGATAGGTTCTTGATTAGTCAGGGTGTGAAAGGTTCCATGGAGAAGGCAGGAGAATGAAATTGAGAGGGTTAATAAATCAGCTATGGAGGAGTCACAGAGCAGACGATGGGCCAAATGGCCCGATTCTGCTCCTACTATATGTCTTATGGACATAGGACTCTCCCACAACAGTAGATCTTAACCCAAGGTTTGAGGCCTTCTGCAATGTTTAGCCTCACTAGATCAATAGTTATAGAATCCAAGAACATTTTTCTTATCTGGATTCTCTTTAACAATATTCAGTCTGACACTCAAACACCCTTACCAAGGCTTTAACACTGGATACAGTGTAGACCACAATATTCCTGGAGACATACAGTAGAGAAAGAAGGCGTGAAGGCAGTGCCAAAAGTCGGAGGGGCATTGGAGCGGGGATAGCGCAGGAAGGCGATTATTAAGGATCAGACTTCTGCTTGGATCCCAATGTCCTCTTCCATAAAGCAGAAGAAATAATAGCAACATTACCTCTCGGCTCCCAAACTCAATCCCACAGTTGATGAAGGCCAATGCACCATAATGGCCTTCTTAACCACAGAGTCAAAATGTCTAGCAGCTTTGAATGTCCTACGGACTTGGACCCCAAGATCCCTCTGATCCTCCACGCTGCCAAGAGTCTTACCATTAATACTATATTCTGCCATCATATTTGACCTACCAAAATGAACCACCTCACACTGAGAGATCTGACACATGACCAGATTCATTTCCCAATATCAGATCAAGTACAGCCTCTCCTCTTGTAGGCTTTCCTACATGTTTGTCAAGAAACCTTCCTGAACTCACCTAACAAACTCCACCCCATCTAAACCCTTTGCTCTAGAGAGATGCCAATCAATATTTGGGAAATTAAAATCTCCCACCATGACAACCCTGTTATTATTACATCTTTCCAGAATCTGTCTCCCTATCTGCTCCTTGATTTCCTTGTTACTATTGGGTGATCTATAAAATACACCCAGTGGAGTTATTGACCCCTTGCTGTTCCTAACTTCCACACACAGAAATTCAGTAGACAATCCCTCCATGCCTTCCTCCTTTTCTGCAGCCATGACAATATCTCTGATCTGCAGTGCCGCGCCCCCACTTCTTTTGACTCCCTCACCGTCCTTTCTGAAACATCTAAAACCTGGCACTTGAAGTAACCATTCCTGCCCCTGAACCACCCAAGTCTCTCTAATGGCCACAACATCATTGCTCCAAGTACGGATGCACACTTTAAGCTCATCCACTTTGTTCATGATGTTTCTTACATTAAAATAGACACATCTCAAACCATCAGTCTAACACATCCCATCTCTATCACCTACCTACTTTCCCTCTCACACTCTCTACCAGCTTTCTCCATTTGTGAGCCAACCTCCCATTCCTCTGTCTCTTCAGTTTGGTTCCCACCCTCCAGCAATTCTAGTTTAAACTCTCCCCAAAAGCCTTAGCAAACCTCCCAGTCAGGATATTTGTCCTCCTTGGATTCAAGCATAATCCGTCCTTTTTGTACAGGTCACACCTGTCCCAAAAGAGGACCCAATGATCCAGAAATCTGAATCCTGCCCCCGCTCCAATCCCTCAGCCATGCATTTATCCTCCACCTCATTCTATTCCTATACTCACTGTCACGTTGTACAGGTAGTAATCCTGAGATTACTACCTTCCTGTTCCTGCTTCTCAACTTCCTTCCTAACTCCCTGTAGTCTGTTTTCAGGACCTCCTCCCTTTCCCTACCTATGTCGTTGGCACCAACATGCACCACGACCTCTGGCTGTTCTCCTTCCCACTTCAGGATATCGTGGATGCGATCAGAAACATCCAGGATCCTGGTACCTGGGAGACAAACTACTACCCGTGCTTCTTCCTTGCATCCACAGAATTGTCTGTCTGACCGCCTAACTATAGAGTCCCCTATCATTGCTGCCATCCGCTTCCTTTCCCTACCCTTCTGAGCTACAGGGCCGGACTCTGTGCCAGAGGCGCAGCCACTGTTAGTTCCACCAGGTAGGCTCCCCCCCAGCAGTACTCAAACAGGAGTATTTATTGTTAAGGGAACAGCCCAGAGGGGTACACGCTAGATTCTGCCTCTTGCCCTTCCCTCTCCTGACTGTTACCCACTTACCTGTCTCCTGAGGCCACAGTGTGACTACTTGCCTTTAACTCCTCTCTATCACCTCCTCGCTCTCCCTGACCAGACACAGGTCACCAAGCTGCATCTCCAGTTCCCTAACCCGGTCCCTAAGGAGCTGCAGCTCAACACAGCTGGCATGAATGTGGCCGTCCAGGAGGATGGGAGTCTCCCAGACATCCAGTACAGAACATCAGCCTCATACACATACTTCCTCTCTCTATTCTACACAGGCAACCTACCTCGCCTCAACCCGTTATCGTCTAAGCCCCATTGAGCCAAAGCCCTCCTACTCTGTTGCCCACTCAATAAAGCTGTCTTTTTAAACTCTTCTCACTGTTCTGATTGTAGCAGTCCAATAAGGATACTGTAGAGTAAAATTTCTGGTAACATTAGACTTGATTCTGTGCAAAGAATAAAAATCAACACTTTGCCCAGTATGGTAACTGGAGTTCACAACTAACCCAGAAGAAAAACGTGTGGAGGATAATGTTTATTGTCTATGGATAAGCTGATAGGAAAAACTAATTCCACTCTCACTGCAGCTGATTGACCTAGTACCTAATAATCAGGATGCTCCTCTCCTTGTGAAATGAAAAATCTGGCTGATACCAAAGTGCTTAATAGCTCAGCTGCAGAAGACAAGTGCGGACAGAATACAGGGTTAGGTTTGAACTCGACTATCAAAGTGGTGTCATCTTATTGGAGCGAAAAAGAAGCAAATGGATCTTCAAACAGGACTTATCTCCTTACGTCACCACGGAGCATCACCAAAACCTGGGGTCACAGAGAAATACCACTGACAAGGAGGAATTCTGGATATCGGTCTCTGAGAACAAAAGGAATCTATAAGTGTCTAGCCAAGACTGATCACCTCATGTATTGACCGAAAATATATTGTAGAAGACATGAATGTATCCATGTTGGCTTTGCAAATAAGTATTTGAATAAAGTAACGCATACCTTTCACCCATTGTTAGTACTGCAGCTCTAATATATGTGTGAATTTTCACAACACTGGGCACTTTCTGCTGCAGTCCCCTGTGACCACAATTACCTCATTAACAATTACTTCATGGCAATATCTCCTGTGAACACTTCCTATGTGGTTGATAGATTCTATGCTACCTCTCTAAATCTAAATATTTGGTTTTGTTTCCCAGGAAAGTATTTGAAGTATTGAACTAGAATTTCAAAATTATTAATAGAAATCATTACTGAAATGTGCCTTGTACTTTCATTTCCTGTTCTTGGCAACAAACAGCTAGATTATGTTTGATTTATTATTTTTAGGATCTTTTATTTTACACAAAACCAGAATTTAGTGATCAGAATGTTGTGGATATCTAGCAGATCAGGAATTAACTGCAGAGGGAGGGTGTAATAATTCAGGTCTGTCTTTACTTGCAGAGAAAAGGAGAAGGTAACAGGAAGCCAAAAGAAATATCCGTGAAATGGTGGAAATCAGCAGCAGTTAAAAGACAAGAAGTGGAAAGGGGAAAATAGTAATAAAGGAAAGAGTAAATAAACCAAAGGTGGTTTTTAAGGCAGTGTGACTAAGAGAAGTAAAAGCATTAGCTTAAATTATGAGCACAAAATAGAGTGGATGCTGGGAATCTGAAATAGATCTAAGGAACTGCAGAAATTACTCATTTTCTGAAAATGTTGAATTAACTGCTGGATTCAGACAATCTGAATTTACACAGTATCTCAGTTGTTCCCTTTTATTTGGATAGATTCTACTCTGCTAATTGCTGTTAAGTATTTAAGAACGTAACAAATAGGAACAGTCAACACCTTATGCTCACAAAACTTCATGGTTGATCTATTATTTCAGCACAAACTTCCTGCATTGGTCAAATATCCTTTGGTTCCCTTAATATCCAAAAAGTAATTGTCTCTATATACTTCACTGACTCCAAAGCTTTCCTGGATAGGAAATTACAAAGATCCACAGCTCTCTGGGTGAAGAAATTTCTTCCCATCTATTATGATAAGGGACCTCTCCTGAGTCCACAAACAATGCCCTGGGTAAATATCAATCTCACATCCATCCAAAAAAGCCCCATAACAATTGTGTATGTTTCAATAAGATCAGTTCTCTTTCTTCCAACATCAAGTTGGTGTTGGTTCAGTCAGCATAATTTCTTCTTGTATGACAAACTTCCATCTCAGGAGAAAGTTATAATCCACATTCTACATGTGTTATATATAACACTATATTCTGTTGGATTTTTTTTACATTTTGTACTAGCTGGATATATTTACATAAATATGGATGACATGCAAACAAAGGCGTTTCACTTCATCTCAGTGCAGGTGACAACAATAAACCAAGTACCAATGACAAAACTTTTGGTTTCACCAGGGCCCTGTATAATTGGAGCAAGATGTCTCTACATTTGTGCTCAATTCTTCTTATAATAAAACACAACATGCTATCTGCTTTTCTGTACCCAAGTGTTAATTTTCAGTGATTTGAGGTCATAGAATCATAGAAAATTACACTGTAGAAACAGGCCTTTTGGCCCATCTTGTCCATGCTGACTGATTTAAACTGCTAACTCCCATCGACCTGCACCAGAACGATAGCCTTCCATACCCCTATCATCCATGTGCCTATACAAACTTCTTTTAAACTTTGAAATCATTTTGCATGCACCACTTGTACTGGCAGCTTGTTCCACACTCTCATGACCCTCTAGTGAAGAAGTTTCCCATCATGTTCCCCTTAAAGTTTTAAAGTTTTCACCTTTCAACCTTACCCCATGATATCTAGTTGTAGTCCCACCCAACCACCGTGGACAAAGCGTATCTATATCCCCCATAACTTTGTATACCTGTATCAAATCTTTCCTCAATCTTCTATGTTCCAAGGAATAGTCCTAACCTATTCAAATCTTTACATATAACTCAGGTCCTCCAGACGCGGCAACATCCTTGTAAATTTTCTCTGTACTCTTTCAACCTTATTCACATCTTTCCTGTAAGTAAATGACCAAAACAATACACAATTCACCAGATTAGGCCTCACCAATGTCTTATACAATTTTAATGTAACATCCTATCTCCTGTACTTCATACTTTGATTTATGAATGCCAACATGCCAAAACTTTTCTTTACAGCCCTATCAATCTGTGACACCACTTCCAATCAATTATGGACATGTGTTCCCAGATCCCTTTGTTCTACAGCACTCCTCCATGCCCTACCATTCACTGCGTAAGACCTGCCCTGGTAACACTGAAGTGCAACACCTTGCATTAAGTTCTGTCTGCTATTTTTCAGCCCAATTTTCCAGCTGGTCCAGATCCCACTGCAAACCATGGTAGGGTTCCTCGCTGTCCACTACACCCCCAATTTGGTGTCATCCACAAATCTGTTGATCCAGCTGAACGCATTGTCATCTATATCGTTGATTAACGGTAGTAGTAGTAGTAGGCCTCCGTTAGTCTCAATAGACAATGGATTTGTGCCTTGGAAAGTTTCCAGGGCGCAAGCCTGGGCAGTGTTTTTTTTTAATGTAAGACCAGCAGTTGCCCAACCTGCAAGTCTCCCCTCTCCACACCACTGACATTGTCCAAGAGAAGGGTATTAGGAGCCATACAGCTTGGCATCGGTGTCATCGCAGAGCAATGTGTGGTTATGTGCCTTGCTCAAGGACACATACCCACTACTGATGTCAGGCTCATTGACCTATAATCTTCAGGTTTATTTGTGTGCAAGGTCCAGCAAGTCACTCTGAACACCAACACTAATATTTCACCATTTTAAAAAAAATACACTGTTCCTACATTTTGTTTTGTCAAAGTGGATGACTTCAGTTTTCCATCTTCCCTAGACTTGCCATCCACTTAAAAATACATCATCAAAGGTCATATTTGTCCATTCATTCTCTCTCTGGATCAAACTGATTAAAAAACATACTATATCCCTCTGATTCCTTTTTACATACTTGTCATAGTCTACAATATCTTTATAATTTTAGCCCTCTTGCGTATGTTATATTTGATCACCTCAACCATATCATTGTTGCAGTTACACATTCGGAGAGCCAATGAGTAATGTTGCAAACACCCCATTAGTCACAGCCTCTCAGCCTTTTATTTGTATTCTTTGTTAAAGGTGAATTTGAATGATAAGCAAAGTAGACATTTTAATTGATATCTAACTTTCTTATTGTCACTATCAAAAAATAAGTAAAAGCAGCCATTTGGGATATTGAATGACTTCCTTTTGTTTAAAATTTTTTTATTGAATTTTCAAATAGGTTACAGAAAGAAAAAAAAATCATCAACCCTTCCCCCCTCCCCTTAACCCCTCCCTCCAAACATATCCCTATAGAAAAAAAAGGAAGAAAGAAGGAAAGAATGCCTGGATATCGGAAGATCCCCACATGCTCCATGGTGTTCATAATAGCTTTAATATGTATATTTAATTCTTTTCCCAGATAACCAATAATTTCATCTTCAAAGCATCTATATACTTAATCCTATCTTTTGTAAATAAGGGTGCCAAATTTTCAGAAATATTTCATATTTATCTCTTAAATTATAAGTAATTTTTTCAAGGGAAATGCAGCTAAAAATTTCATTCTTCCAACTATATATACTTAAGTATGAATCCGATTTCCAAGTAACTGCAATAGCCTTTTTGGCTACTGGCAGTGCAATTTTTATGAATTCTTTCTGATATTTATTCAATTTGGATTTCGATTTTACCCCTTCAATATCGCGTAATAAAAATAATGTTGGATTATGTGGAAGTTGTATTCCAATAATTTGTTCCAGTAAAACTCTTAAATTTGTCCAAAGAGGTTGAATTTTAAAACAAGACCAAGTAGAGTGTAAAAAAGTACCAATTTCTTGATTACATCGAAAACGTTGATCAGATAAATTTGAGTTTAATCTATTTATTTTTTGTGGTGTAATATATATCTGATGTAAAAAGTTATATTGTACTAATCTTAGTCGAACATTTATTGTATTTGTCATACTGTCAAGACATAATCTTGACCAACTTGTTTCATCAATTTTAATATTCAAATCAGTTTCCCATTTTTGTCTTGACTTATGAATTCCTTGTTTAATTGCCTATTTTTGAATCAAATTATACATACCAGAAATATTTTTTTAAAATTTTTCCTTTATGAATTAAAGTTTCTATTTCATTAGGTTTCAGCAATAACGTTGTTTGACCCGGTTTATCTCTTAAATAAGCCCTTAATTGGAAGTAACAGAAGAGAGTGTTATTTGATATTTTATATTTATTCTTTAATTGATCAAATGACAGCAATATACCTCCTTCAAAACAATCTCCTATATATCTAATCCCTTTTTGAAACCAGTTATATAAAAGTTGGTTATCCATTTTAAAAGGAATGAATCTATTTTGAATTAGAGGTCTCTTTGCTAATAAAGATTTCTTTATCTCATCATCAACATTTATCTTATTCCATAAATCAATCAAATGTTTCAGTATAGGAGATTCTTTCTTTTCCTGTATCCATTTAGATTCCCATTTATATATAAAATCTTCTGGCATACTTTCTCCTATTTTATCTAATTCTATTCTAATCCATGCCAGTTTATCTTCATCAAAAATAGATGCAATAGATCTAAGCTGATTTGCTTTGTAATAATTCTTAAAATTTGGTAATTGTAACCCTCCTAGATCAAATTTCCATGTCAATTTTTCCAACGATATTCTTGACATCTTATCTTTCCAAAGGAACTTCCTCACACATTTATTTAACTCTTGAAAAAACTTCTGCGGTAATTGTATTGGTAGTGTTTGGAATAAATATTGTAATCTAGGAAATATATTCTTTTTTACAGCATTGACTCTACCTATTAATGTTATTGGTAACATCATCCATTTATCAAGATCCTCTTGCATTTTTTTCAATAATGGCAAATAATTTAGTTTATATACATTCTTTATATCATTATCAACTCTTATACCTAAATACCTTATACCATTTGTTGGCCATCTAAATTGAGTTATTAATCAACATTGACTATAATCTCCTTTAGTAAGGGGTAAAATTTCACTTTTATCCCAATTTATTTTGTACCCTGATATTTTCCCATATTCTTCCAATCTAGAAGATAATTTACGCAACGAATGCAATGGGTTAGTTAGATAAATCAGAACATCATCAGCAAATAAATTAATCTTATATTCCTCCTGATTAACTCTGAAGCCCATAATATCTGAATCAGTTCTAATTAATTCAGCTAATGGTTCTATCGCCAACATAAAGCAGGTGATAATGGACAACCTTGTCTAGTTGACCTTGTTAACTGAAATTATGTTGAAATTTGGCTATTTGTCACCACTTTAGCTTTGGGGTTAGTATTTAAGGTTTTAATCCATTTTATAAAAGATACTCTTAATCCATATTTTTCCAATACCTTAAATAAAAAATCCCATTCCAATCTATCAAATGCTTTTTCTGCATCCAAAGCAACTGCCACACTCATTTCTTCCCTCTTTTGTGCCAAATGAATTATGCTAAGTAACCGAGTTGCATTATCTGCCTGTTGTCTATTTTTAATAAATCCTGTTTGGTCAATGTGTATTACTTTTGGTAAGTATTTAGATAATCTATTAGATAAAATCTTTGCTATTATCTTATTGTCTGTGTTCAACAAAGAAATAGGTCTGTATGATGTTGGCTTTAAAAGATCTCTGTCTTTTTTTGGCAATACTATTAAAATAGCTGTCGAAAAAGATTCTGGAAGTTTATGTTTTCTTTTCGCTTGGTGTATTAGCTCCGTAAAAGGAGGAATTAATAAATCTTTAAACTTCTTGTAAAATTCGGGTGGAAAACCATCTTCTCCTGGAGATTTATTACTCTGAAGTGATCCTAGAGCTTCTTCGACCTCTTTTAATGTAAAAGGTATATCTAATCCCTTCTGTTCTTCCGAATTCAATTTTGGAAGAGTTATTTGTGATAAAAACCTTTCTACCTCAACAATATCATTTTGTGATTCTGATTGATACAGTTCAGAATAAAAAATTTTTAATGTTTCATTGATTTCTAAAGGTTTATAAGTAATTTTATTTACACTTGTTCTAATAGCATTTATCGTTTTGGAAGCCTGGTCTGTTTTTAACTGCCAAGCAAGAATCTTGTGTGATCTTTCACCTAGTTCATAATATCTCTGTTTAGTTCTCATAATTGCTTTTTCTGTTCGGTATGTCTGAAGTGTATTATATTGTAGTTTCTTATTAACAAGTTGTTTTTCTTCTGTCATATATCTTTGAGATTCTTTTTCTAATTTTGTAATCTCTTTTTCCAATTGATCTATTTCTACCATATATTCCTTCTTAATTTTAGAAGTATAACTTATTATCTGGCCTCTCAAATATGCCTTCATCGCTTCCCATAATATAAATTTATCATCAACTGAATATGAGTTCATATCTAAAAAAAAACTGAATCTGTTTTTTCATAAAATCACAAAAATCTTGACATTTTAATAATATTGAATTAAATCTCTATCTGTAAATCGATTCCTCCTTATCCATCATTATCATTGTCATTATCAAGGGGGAATGATCTGACAATATTCTTGCTTTATATTCCATATTTTTCACTTTGTTTTGAATATTTGCTGATAGTAGGAAAAAAATCTATCCTTGAATAAGTTTTATGTCTATTTGAATAAATTGAATAATCTCTTTCTATATATCAATCAAATTTAAATCTTTCATCAATGATAAAGTTAATTTTGCTACTTTTGGTTTTGTAACAACCTTTGTTGACCTATCTAAAACTGGGTCTAGACAAAAGTTAAAGTCTCCACCTATTAATATTTTATCACGTGCATCAGCCAAATTCAAAAAAGCCTCTTGTATAAATTTTACATCGTTTTCATTTGGTGCATAAATATTCATAAGAGTCCATAGTTCTGAAAAGATTTGACAATGTATAATTACATATCTTCCCGCAGAATCAATTAATACATTTTGTATTTTAATTGGTAAAGTTTTGTTGACCAAAATTGCAACTCCCCTCGCTTTTGAATTAAATGAAGCTGCTATAACATTTCCGATCCAGCCTCTTTTTAATTTCTGATGTTCCATCTCTGTTAAATGTGTTTCTAGTATAAAAGCTATATCTATTTTCATTTTCTTAATGTGTGTTAAAATTATTTTTCTTTTCACCGGTCTATTAAGCCCATTAACATTAAAACTAAAAATTCAGTAAATTAGTCATTATTTTTAACGGGGTTACTCCAGTCTATAATAATACATAATATGTCAACTCTCTTAGTACCTTGGGGAATTATTTTAAAATTCTCCATGTTGCTATGTGTCTCCCCTCCGATCATCCAGGCAAAGAAAGAAAGATAAAAGAAAAATAGATTATAAAGAAAAAAAAACAAAAAGAAACTCCTGTTAATGTTGTGAATGAAAAAAAACACAACATTACCCCCCTCCGTTGTGCGGGTCATGGCAAACGCCATGATTACACACGTGAATCCCATAGCGATCGATCCGAAGATCCCTCCAGCTCTCTCGTAACATGAAAAAAGTATATATAAGAGAAGAAAAAATAACATCACTACTCTCGATTAATATTTCTCAAATTTTTACCTTTCTCCCCCGCATCATATAATTAAAAGTATATTTAAATATTCTTCTGTCCTTAAAGTCCATCAATTCACTTCACTGTCCCTGTCTTCATCTTTAATCTGTTTCACTTTTAAATCTTTACTGTGTCTAGCGAATATTTGGGAGTTCTTGTGCAAACTCCTCTGCATCCCGATGATCAGTAAAAAATCTTCTTTTTCCGTCATCCAAAAAAATTATCAGTGTTGCCAGGTGGTGGAATATAAATTTATAACCCTTTTCCCATAAAACTTTTTTCTCTGGATTAAATTCCTTCTTTCTCTTCAAAAGGTCATAACTTATATCAGGATAGAAAAGAACTGCTTTCCCTTCTATCATCAATGGCTCATTTATCTTTCTGGCACATTGGGCAGCCACCTTCAGCTTCGTTTCTTTATTTTGATATCTTAAGCATTTTATCAAGATTGGTCGTGGGTTTTGATCAGGTTGAGGTATTGGTCTTAAGGCTCTGTGGACCCTTTCGATTTTAATCAACTGGGTTCCCTCTTCCATTTCCAAATTTTCCGGGATCCATTTTTGAAAAAAATTTATTGGATCCTTTCCCTCTAGGTAAATTTTCAAGCACGTCTATTTTTTCCAACCGTTGTTTTCTTTCTGATGTCCAGGCAAGAATATTATCTTCCATTTTATTCACTCTATCGATAGTGTCTCCCGTTATTTCTTCCAGCTTTTTAAACTTTCTTGTCCATTTTCTCCTATTTTTTCACCATTTTATCAAACATAGTCTTCATATTTTTAATATATTCTTTTATTATTTTTAATGTTCTTAATTCTTTTAATTCATGCATTATTTGCACCAAAGCTTCTCTTATGTCTCCAGAATATCTTCCATCTCTAACCTCTTCCTGTTGTTCTTCTTTTACCTCCTCATCTTCATCTGTATGTTCCAGAGAATCCAAATCCACCTTGGGTTCATTTTACCTTCCACTTTCAATCGTAGCTGGGATTTGTAGTTCAAATTGCTCATGTTTGCGCATGCCCTTTCCTTTGCGCATGCGCCATTCCTGTTGTTTCTTCTTGGAGACTGTTGATGTTGCCACCGATTCCTGTTCTGTATCGCCGGAGGTAAGATGCACTTGAGTCCAAGGCTTCTTCATGGCAGCCAGGCCAGCTTGTACTGTCTTCAAAGTAGTGGTTTTCTTCTTTGTCTGTTTAGGAGGCATATCTAAGGAAAATCTTGAGTAGTTTAGACGTAGTTTTTAGAAAATATTTACTAACTTTTCTTCACTTAAACATTAATTTATTAGTTTTTTTTACGGGAGGGCTGGATTTCCACGTCTCGATCCTACGTCATCTCGTGACGTCCCCCTTGAATGACTTCCTTAAAACAGCCATTGTTTATTCCCAGATTATCTAGGCTGGCTTGTTTTGGTTCAAAACTATCATAACATGAAATTAATATTCTGAAGCAGTAATTATCTATCAGTTTAATCCATATAGAGAATGAATGGGTAAATATAACCTTTGATGCTGTAGTTCTATTTGACCAAATTTACTCCACAGATTTACAATGTTGGAGGATGGACAGTTTGTGTAGACTCTCTGAGATAATGGGGAAAATGCTCTGGAAATTTTGAGGAAAGAACAATCCTTTGATTGACATTGATACCGGACAAGATAAAAGAGAAGAATTTCTTGTTTAGAATTTCTGGCATGAATAATATGTTCTTCTCATTCAAAATTTCACCACAGAGAAATTTGAAACGTCTACTGATAGGACATACAATATATTTTGTTCAATATAAAGCATGTCAAATTCAGTTTCATTATACAGAGTCAGATTCATTTATTCATCATATGTACATCAAAACATAGAGTGAAGTGTGTTAATAACCAACACAACCCAAGAGTGTCCACAAATGTTGTCACTCCTCTGGTGCCAACTTAGGGTGCCCACAGTTCAGCTGAACAACACAATCAACACCACAACAGCAGTAAAACAAAACAACAATAAAACAATCCCTTTTTCTCCTTCCCACCCATCCACCCACTCACACCACACAATGATAGATCTTCAACCACATGACAGACCACCTCTGAGTTTCCAACCTCTGGTGCCTGGCCTGAATGTGCAGACTAGCAGATATCAGGCCTTGACATCTAGACTCATTAACTTTGGTCTTCCATTTTTGAGCTTCAATCTTTGATATTGATCCTGAGCTTTACAGATCCCAGGACTTTGAGCCCTAGACTTCAAATGACTTCTGGACTTGCATGGGCCTCCAACGCTGGGATTCTACAGTCTGAAGAGTTGTCTCTGGTCTAGACTCACAGACTCATATGGACCACTGACCCCAGTATTTCCTGACCTGGAGAGTCACTGTCGCTCATGCCTCCTGCCTGCACAGGTCTGCAATAACGGGCCATACCAATCTGGGGTATCACATGTTCTTGTCCATGGAGCCTGCTGACTTCAGTCATTGACCATGGGGATCGCTGGTCTTTAAATGAGTGCCTGCCCGCCGGACACTGTTCTCAGGGATTGCTGGCCTTCTACCGTGGAGTGCTCTGACTCCTGCCACAATGTTTCATTTACTGCCAGTGACCGGCAACTTTTTCCATCCCTGTTCCTAAACACTAATCTGTACATTATCTCAATACGTACATTTCAATTTTGTGTTCCAGTATGCAAGTATCTTAATTGCAAATACTTATTTACAGTAAAACCCATGCTGGCTGCACCTTGGCCTGGTATGTAAACACCAATGCCTTGGAACAGCAAATGCTACAAAAGGTAGTCCAATGTGGGTATAGCTGTCCCAAGCACTCAGCAACTATAAACACTCTGTAGGAAAGCAACATCCATCATCAGAGATCCCCACCACCCAGGTCATGCTGTCTTCTTGCTGCTGCTATCAGGTAGACGGTACAAGAGCATCAGGACTCGTACAACCATGTTCAGAAACAGTTATTATCCCCCAGTCATCAGGCTCTTAAATAGAAGGGGATAGCTACACTCACATGCCACATCACTGAAATATTCCTATAGCCAATAGTCTTACTTTAATTACTCTCTATCTCATTATTTATTGCTATTTACTTCTATTTACACTTGCACAGTTTGTTATCTTTTGAACTCTGGTTGACCTTGTTATAGTTACTTTTCTATAGGCTTGTTGAGTATATCAGAGTCATATAAGGTGACATATACGTACTTAGATAATAAAATTTACTTTGAAACTTTGATCCAATATGCCTGAGTCTTTGGTGGTACTGCATTAGCAGATTTTCCATAGTATTGAATATTTCAACATGCTTTTCATTAGTGGCGTATTGAATAGTTCAGTGCACCCAGTAACCTTAAATGAAATACAGAAAACAATGCTCTAAGAAGTGGGAAGCGATAGGAAACAGAACCTGTGAATTTTGAGTAATTATGGGAATCAGGGTCTCAGTGAAATTTTAGGAAGTGTGGGATCCGGGATGAATATGAGCAAAGGGTAAGTGGCAACCAGAGCACTGGAGAATGAAAGGATGAGTCAGAACATGGAGGTCCTGCTATGTGAACCACAGAGTGAATCAGGGCCTTGGAGAGTGGGAATCAGCACCTGATGAGCTAGATGCCATTTTTTTGGATTTCTGAATAGTAGGATATCAGATTATGAGAGTTTCTCAATACAATGGAAACGTCATTTCACCCTGGATCCAGTTTCAGTTGAAATAAAGGAGAAAATCTTGAACACTACACTGTTCTGTGACTGCTCATTATTCTCACCCACATGTGTGACTCACTACAAATCTGACAGTGCAAAATACCTGTATATATGAAAAAATTGCCTTTTTGCCTAATTTGTTATAGATTCTAAGCCACGTTACTCAGTCCTTGTTTTAGGAGTTAAAAAAGATCCATTAATTGTAAAATACTAATCTCACTTTTTACATACATTTTTGCAGATTGGACTTTAATGATGAGTGTTTTTTTTTAATGAGAGGTACATTCATACAAGCAACACTCACATTTTCTACTTGCCACATACTGCCAACAGCAATATGTTATGTCATAATCCTTTCATGCAAATTAAACTTTTAGAGAGTAGTTAGAAGGATTACTTGGTAATATTTTACGTAATTATAATTCCATTGCCAACAGTGTAATTTGGTCCATCTGAAAGCTCCATTAATGACACCAGATCCATTAAGATATCTACAGAACCACTGCAAACACCTGGCAAATCATGCAACATCTGCAGAAAGAGAAACACAGGTAATGTTACACTTCAAAAGATCTGTCAGACTTGAAATATTAATGCACTTTCTCCTTCCACAGATGGGGCCAAACCAGCTAGTGGTTCCACTATTTACTGTTTTTTATTGAAAACCCCAAACACCTTGCAGGAATAGTGGTTTAACTTAATTTACAGTTTATTTTGATCTCAACCGGGATATCTATTTTTCTCTCCTGTTCTAACAAGATTTTCCCATTTTTCAAAATTTATTATATCTTTGCAAGTTATAGTTTTACTAATATTTTATATTCTATTCAATGCTTAGGGCTCACCAATACTTTACTTGCATTTGAGAATAATTATAGACTACAGATCCAGAGTAAGAACTGAAACTATCCTGATGACCTGAAAATATTTCAAATTCCAATACCTTCTCTCACTAGATAAACTTTATTAGTTATGGCACTATCTATTGCTTCCTTTAAGATGAATGATTCTTAACCATTTATCAATTTACAAGTAAGCTCTGTGATCTGGAATTCTAATCAGCCAGTTGTCCCTTCATTATTTAGGGAAGAAAACATTTCTTTGGCTTCAATTTCCACATGACCCACAGGAATCTGTAGATCTGTGCCTAGAAATGTTATTTTGTAAACCTTCTTCTTTTCAAGATTGCATACTGAAAATTAATTCTTCCCAAGTGAAGTACAAGATCAACCATTTTAGACTCTTTTATACAAGAACCTCGTGTTGTAAGTCACCATTTTAACCCCCACATGTTTAAAACATGGTTTAACCCCCACAGTGACAGGACAGGAGAACTGCAGGGAGGTGATAAACAGTTAAGTGAGATACTCATCTACATTCTGGTCTCTCTCTGACAATTAACGTACTGTACCCTCTTATCCATCTTCAGAGAGTATCAGTAGGTCCTTCATATGAAGTAGCCCACCCCTCCCAAGATTCCAGCTTCATAAGTCTGGCCGCAAGAAGACTTGCTTGTACATTTTCAGATGCAACAACATGAATTGTTAGCTCTGTTGTGACAAAGGCCCCAGTCTCAACTGAATCTTGATATAGAGAAATAACCGTCACTTTTCTGCCATTTAGCCTACCCGACATGATGTACTAACATTTCTCAGCTCTGACACTTGTAGGTGGAAAAGCCTGGACAGAGTGGAGAGGATGGTGCCAGCAACAGGAAAATTTAGGACCAGAGAGCACAGCTTCAGAATAAAGTTATATACCTCAGGAGCACATATGCAGAGGGACTTCTTTAGCCAGAGGGCAGTGAATCTGTAAAATCATGGCCACAGATGGCTGCGGAGGCCAGTTTAAAGCAGAGGTTGTTAGGCTCTTAATTAGTAAAGGTGCCAAAGGTTATGGGAAGAAGGTAGGAAAACGGGGTTGAGAGGGAATAATAACTCTGTCGTGATCAAGTGGCAGAGCAGACTCAATGGGCTGAATGGTCTAATTCTTAATTTCTTAACCTTGCTGTCAATCACTCCACGTAACGTCGTATCTAGTGAACTTGTTTAACTGTGGCATAATTCAGTTACTTCCTTTCTATCACTGCCAGGGAGATAACGGTGATTCAGGGGATGTTGTTGGGAAGGACTGTAGCTCACCTAGAGATTGTGAAGGAACACAGATACTTTAAAATTTTGAATGCATATCATATGTGAATAGAAGGATACTGAATACAGGCAGTTCAGATAGAGCTAATAGGGTGACAAGTATGGGACTGAAATTCTTTAGTTTGGTATTTCATTCCCATAGGGAAAATACAGGAATGTGTTAAATGATATGTTAAGACTGGTGTACAAAATAATTTTGATCCCTCTGTATTAGAATTAAAATTCAATAAAGATGGTTGGATCAAAATTAAACCTTTTTATCCAGAATATGAGTTAAACTTAAATATCACCATTAGGCATTTCATTATAAAAGTTAATAAATATAAGTTCTGCCTGTGGACTACTTTTAATGAGAAAAGAATGCTAAAAAGTTAATGATCTGCTGTATAATTAAAGGACTGAAAAGCACAACATGTATCTTCTCTCTGTAAAAGCAAAATAATATGGTCCCTTTGAACGGGTCTGAAGGCTATGTGGCATAACCCACCCATTAGATTGTAGGCCTGGTGACTACAGAAAACAAAACTCTAATAATGTGGAAGCTTTATTCTTGAAGAAAACTTCAGGAAGGAAGCAAGAACATTACTTATAACAACTTTTTTGAAGCAAATAGTGGTGAATTATCGCTGCAGACTCTGATTACGCAGGTAGCGGCAAGGCTGGTTCAGGAAATGAGCTGTTCTGGGTCATTCCAAGGGCCAATGCATTCGTGTCAGGTTCACTGATAGAGTTCGGATCACTGCCAGATATTGAATGGATGCGGAAGAGTTTTGATACCCATCCAACTAACCCGGGTGCGAGGTTGGATCACTCCAAGTGCCGAGTGGATTTGGTGGATGGCCCAGGCGTGTCAGGATGCCTGCATCCGGGTCCTAATATGTGGCACTACCCGGTGTTTAGACAATTTAAACACCGGCCACAGATAGACTGGAAGCCTGGGTGTCTGGTAGGGAGGCGAAGGTTGGGCTGATGTCACTCGGACTCTAGCTAATGTTCATTTCTTTCTCCGTGGTGCCGTGGCTATGAACTGAACTGTTTCTGCCCCGCTGGTGTGATGAATTGGGACCGAGGCTTAGGCCTGCTCCGACTGCTCCAGGAGCAAATCTGGGACACAGTCTGGTTCAGGATGCTGTTGGCTTGCCTCTATTGTCTGCATGATGTGTTTTTTCCTCTCGCTTTCTCTGTACAGTGGTTTTTTGGTCTTATTTTTTTCAATTGGGCTGTTTGAGCTTCTTGCTTTGTGGCTGCCTGTAATCAGACAAATCTCATTATACTTTGAGAAGTTGTCCAATCCAAATTATGAAGATGATGCACCACCGTCAGAAAGTGTCATGTGTCTGTGGTCCTGTTATGTGAAGACCAGTTCACTCATTAAATTGAATGAGTCCAGCCCTTTTGACTTTGTTCCTTCAAAAACTAAGTGGATTGTACATTCAGTTCTGGTGTTCAACTATTTTTTTCTGCTTTTTGAAAATATTCTAAAGACACATGGGCGTAGGAATGAGCGACCAAACCAGTTCACATGAAGTTATGCTTGAATGGCAAGGGAAAATAAATAAATATCTGAAAATCTGTGTTACCCCCAGAATGCGATGAATATGAATTCTAAGGCCCAAGAATTAATAAATTATAAACTGAATAAATTTTGATTAAATTACTGAAACATTTGAGTGAAATGTACTATGATGAAACAGAACCTATTTCCAAATACTACAACATTACTGTGGGTGGTAATTTAATCCATATTCCCCACCCTCTCCTCCTACAAACATCACCAGCAAACTCACAAATCTCAATCAACTATCGCAGCTTTTCTGTGACTCATTCAGCCTGAGGAAATTTGCAATAAACCACAAATGGTGTAACTGTTTACCACAGTCTCCCCAAGTCTTTCTGGCAGCTACTCACCGTCATTCATTTTCCCAGGCTCTGTAACTGCAGAATGTTGTGTGGACTCTGATTTTCCCTTCTTCACATTTTCTATTAATTTTGAAAACTAAGTCTTGATCATCACATGTCACTTTGAGCTCCTTCGCCTGTGCTGCGCTTTACAGCCTGTACACTCGGCCGCCAGTTACTAAACTGCCTCTCTACAATGCTGCTAAGGTGAAATCAATGACTGTCAATAATTTCAGCAAAAAGAATATTGATAAGAACAGGAAATGGTGGAAGCACTCAGCAGATCAGGCCACATCTGTGGGAAGAGAAACAAAGCTACCAATTCGGGTTGAAGAAACATTATTTCTCTTCCCACATATACAGCCTAACTTGTTGAGCATTTCCGACATTTTCTGTTTTTATTTTAATGTATCATCATCTGCAGTTCTTTTTCTATTCAGGCATTTTGTTGTTGCTACTTTATAGAAGCAGGATACATACAAGCTTATAAGAAAAAGAAAAAATCACATACACCTATTTTTAAAAAGACCAGAAATTTTATATTATATGGATAAATAGTTTATCCATAGTTTCAAAAAAGTAACTATTTTAACAGCAGTTACAGTGCTTCCACTATAAGCACTCAGTGGTTTTTCTTCAATTGCATAAAGTTATGTAACTGAACTAAGATTTCAGTGACCAAAACGAATGATGCAGATACTCATCCAAATCTTACAACAGCATTTGCGGAAATGCACCAGTAAGTCAACTAAATGTGAGATGTAAAGTCATTATAACCAACGATGATCATGAAACTGGTGCATTGGTATAAAAGTCAATTATAATATTTCTGTCCTGGAAAGAAGCCTGCCGCCATGGTCTGGCCTGACCTACATGCGATTGTCAATGCACTGTCATTTCATTAGCCCAAAAACGAACACTGATCTCAACAAAATGCCGACTGCACTGATCTAGCAGTCTCTTGGATTTCCTGGCTCTGATGCTGGATGTTGTCAGGTATTCTTTTCTGCTGTCCAGAAACACCAATGTCATAAAGCTGGCTGGATAACCCACCACTTTGAAGAATTCTCACACACAGCCAAGAAGGAAACTCTCCAACTTTTATTAAATGCTTTAAAAGTTTACAGAATGTGAATAAAGATAAGAATATCCATGTAAGATAAAAGCAGTCAAAATAGCATAAAACAACTAAAATCACGATGATTAGTTCAATTAGATTTTAAATATTCTTCTGATGGAATTATAACATACACACATAAAATTCATTCTTTCGGGATCAGTTTGCACAGCACAAAATATGCCATTAAAGATTTGTGTATCTCTCATGCCACAAAGTATGAATCGTTCATTACTTTCCAGTGAGAAGAGTTTGTGAATATGTTAAGTTTTTGTCAACCCACTGAATTCTGGAGACTTCTGAGAGAAATTTACAAAGCAGCACATGATGTGGCAGAGGGCACTGTCTGGGAAACCACACTTAAAAATACACATCTGTAATACAGTACAGTTGCTGTCAATTTTATGTTGTGTGGGCAGTGGATGTTAACATTTTTCCTTTAATTACAGTTATAAAGTTTGAATCTATGTATTTAAAGACATTTACAAATAATGAAAGTAGTTCAATCAGGCTTCTTTAAATCTCTGCACAATTATCAACATATATCCTGCAGTACCAGGGCTCCCAACACACATGATCACTGCCATGTATACTACAATTAGGAATGACAACCATTCCATTCCTAGATTAAATTTGGGAAATATGATCAACTGGCTGTTTTCCTCCTACCTGCATACAGGCAGAGGCTAAAGAGCAAGGCTCAGATATTCTGTAATGACAAAAAGAGGTGTGTCAGTACCTCCAGTTGAACTCTGTCTCTTTCTGTGTATCCCCCAGTCATCAGTCTGTGGTTTTGTATTGCCACGTGCTTCTGTCCCCGCTCCTACTTTACTCCAGCCCCTGTATTACTGAGTACTTCGCCTCTCACCTGTTTCTCATTATTACCTGTATTGCTTCCACTCGTGTCTCATTGTGCTCCACCTATCATCTGCCTCTCTGTTTATTGCTCAGTGTATTTCAGTCCTGTGTTTTCACCTGTTTATTGCTAGATTATGCCAGTGAATTTTCCTGAGCTTTTCCAGCATTTGTATCTGTACTCTGTCCATCTGAATATTGACTCTGCCTGTTTTTGGATTTCTCTGGATGTTTTGATCTCTGCCTGAACTTTGACACTGACTTTGTTTGCACCTCAGGATTTGTTACTCAATTAATATCACTGTGTGTACAGTACTGGGTCTGTGATTGGATCCCTGCTCTGGTGTCCTGACAGAGGTGTTTGTGGGAGGCCAAGGAGATACTATGGAATTGATTTGAGTTGTTAGACTGGTGTTCAAGAACTCATCTGTGGATCTAAATGAATAAACCACAGTTGTCAGACTTTATGAAAACAATCATAGATAAGTATGCCCACAGAAAATCATGGAGAATCTTCTACAACCAGCAGCCCTGGATGAACCATGAGATCTGCAATCTGCCAAGGGCCAGATCAGTGGCATTCATGTCTGGCGACCAAGTGAGATACGAAAGGTCCAGGCACAATCTCCAGAAACCCAGCTCGCGTGGGAAGTGGCAATTCTAGACCAAACTTAAATCACTGAAGGATACTCGATAGCTGTGGCAAGGTTGGAATATTATTACTTCTTACAAAGTAAAATCAACAGGGCTTTACTCACAGATGTCAAAACATTGGGAAACATTCACAGACTCCCAATGTCCCTGACGACCTGGTGATTTCAGACTCTGAAGCCGATGTGAGAGCATATTCCAGGAGGGTGAACCCGCAGAAAGCATTTGGCCCAAAAGGCCATGTAGAAACATCCTAGGGTTACTCATAGCCCTCTATTTTTTAAGCTCCATGTACCTGTCCAGGAGTCTCTTAAAAGACCCTATCGTATCCGCCTCCACCACCATCGCCAGCAGCCCATTCCATGCACTCACCACTTTTTTTTTAAAAAATCTTACCCCTGACATCTTCTCTGTACCTACATCCAAGCACCTTAAACCTGTACCTCTCGTGCTAGCCATTTCAGCCCTGGGGGAAAAAGCCTCTGATGAACCACAAGCTCAATGACTCTCATCATCTTATACACCTCTATCAGGTCACCTCTCATCCTCTGTCGCTCCAAGGAAAAAAGGCTGAGTTCACTCAACCTATTCTCATAGGGCATTCTCCCCAATCCAGGCAAATCATTTTAAATCTCCTTTGCATCCTTTCTATGGTTTCCATGTCCTTCCAGTAGTGAGGCAACCAGACCTGAGCACAGTACTCCAAGTGGCGTCTGACCAGGGTCCTACATAACTGCAATATTACCTCTCAGCTCTTAAACTCGATTCCATGACTGATGAAGGCCAATTCACTGTATGCTTTCTTAACCAGAGTCAACCTGTGCAGCAGCTTTGAGTGTCCTATTGACTTGGACCCCAAGATCCCTCTGATCCTCCACACTGCTAAGAGCCTTACCATTAATACTATATTCTGCCATCATATTTGACCTACCAAAATGAACTACCTCACACTTATCTGGGTTGAACTCCATCTGCCACTTCTCAACCCAGTTTTGCATTCTATCAATGTCCTACTGTAACCTCTCACAACCCTCCACACTAACTACAACACCCCCAACCTTTGTGGCATCAGCAAATTTACTAACCCATCTCTCCACTTCCTCATCCAGGTCATTTATAAATAATCACAAAGACTAGGGGTCCCAAAACAGATCTCTGAGGCACACCACTGGTCACCAACCTCCATGCAGAATATGACCCGTTTACAATCACTCTTCACCTTCTGTGGGCAAGCCAATTCTGGATCCACAAAGAAATGTCCCCTTGGATCCCATGCTTTTTACTTTCTCAATAAACCTTGCATGGGATACCTTGTCATATGCCTTACTGAAATCCATATACACCACATTTAGTGCTGTACCTTCATCAATGTATTTAGTCACATCCTCAAATTTCAATTAGGCTCATAAGGCATGACCTGACTTTGACAAAGCTATGCTGACTAATCCTAATCATATTATACCTCTCCAAATGTTCATAAATACTGCCTCTCAGGGTCTTCTCCAACAACTTACCAACCTCTGAAGTAAAACTCACTGGTCTATACTTTCCTGGGCTACTTTTACTTCCTTTCTTGAATAACGGAACAACATCCACAACCCTTCAGTCCTTCGGAATCTCTCCTGTCCCCATTGATGATGCGAAGTTCATCGCCAGAGGCTCAACAATCTCCTCCCTTGCCTCCCACTGCAGCCTTGGGTACATTTTGTCCAGTCCCAGTGACTTATCCAACTTGATGCTTTCCAAAAGCTCCAGCACATCCTCTTTCTTAATATCTACATGCTCACTTTTCAGTCCGATGTATGTCATCCCTACTATCACCATGATCCTTTTCCGTAGTGAATTCTGAAGCAAAATACTCCAAGAATCTCTGCTATCTCCTTTGGTTCTACACAGACTTTTCCACTGTCACACTTGATTTGGTCCTATTCTGTCATGTCTTATCCTCTTGCTCTTTACAAACGTAGGCGGCCTTGGGGTTTTCCTTAATCCTGTTCGCCAAGGCCTTCTCATGCTCCCTTTTGTCTCCCCTAATTTCTTTCTTAAGCTCCTTCCTGCTAACTTTATAGTCTTCCAGATTTCTGTCATTACCTAGTTTTTTTTTAACCTTTTGTAAGCTCTTCTCTTCTTGACTAGATTTACAACAGCCTCTGTACACCATGGTTCTTTACTCTACAATACTTTCCATCTCATTGGAATGCAGAACTCCCTGAACGTTTACTATATTTCTTCCACAAATTTCCCTGAGAACATCTGTTCCCAATTCCTGACTGATAGCCTCATATTTCCACTTACTCCAATTAAACAACTTGTCTGTTCCTATCCCTCTCCAATGCTATATTGTAAAGGGGATAGAATTGTGATCACTATCTCCAAAATGCTCTCCCACTGAGAGATCTGACACCTGACCAGGTTCATTTCCCAATACCAGATCAAGAACAGCCTCTCCTCTTGTAGGCTTATCTAGATATTGTGTCAAGAAACCTTCCTGAACATACCTAACAAACTCTACCCCAATCTGAATAGACTACAGATCACCATTCAGACAACCACCCCCTGAAAACTAATCACTAAGACCCTGGCCTCAATACCTTCTTGTGCAATTAGACCCTGAATTTCCCCTCTCGCAGACCCCAGTCAGTTCAGATTGGTAACAACACCCCCTCCACAATCACCATGAGCTCAGGTGCACCACAAGGTTGTGTGCTTAACCTCTTGCTCTATTGACATTATACTAAGCACAGTGGCAAAACCATATTTAAGTTTGTTGACGACACTACTGTTATTGGCCGAATCAAAGGAGGCGACAAATCAGCATATAAGAGGTAGATTGAAACTCTGGCTAAGTGGTACCACAACAAACTCTCACTCAAAGTCAGCAAGACCAAAGCGCTAATTATTGACCTGAGGAGGAGGAAACCAGAGGTTCATTAACCAGTCCTCTTTGGGCAATCAGAGTTGGAGACAGTCAGCAGCTTAAAAACCTAGGGTGTTTTGCTTTCAGAGGACCTGTCCTGGGCCCAGCACATAAATACAATTACAAAGAAAGCACGACAGTGGCTCTACTTTCTTAGGATCTTGTAAAGATTTGGCATGTCATCTAAAGCTTGGATGAACTGCTATAGATGTGTGGTGAAAAGCATATTGACAAATTGCATCACGGCCTGGTGTGGAAACACCAATGCCTTGAATGGAATATCCTACAAAAAGATATGGCCCAGTCCATCACGAGTAGAGCCCTCCCCACCATTGAGCACATCTACACAGAGCAAAACAAGATACATCATCGAAGACCCCCAGCATCCAGGCTCTCTTCCCACTGCTGCCATCAGGAAGGTCCAGGAGCCTCAGGGCTCACACCACCAGGTTCTAGAGCCAAAGGGGACATCTTCACTCAACTTCATTTACCCCATCATGAGCTGTTCCCACAACCTATTAATTCACTTTCAAGGACTCTTCATCTTATGTTCTCAGTACTTATTATTTATTTATTATAGTTATTTTAACTTTTTATTTTGTATTTGCGGTTTTTTTAAATCTTTTGCACATTGGGGGAAGTCTTTTATTGATTCCATTGTGTTTCTTGGATTTACCGTGTATACTCACAAGAAAATGAATCTCAGGGTTGTATATATTTGATAACAAATTTACTTTGAACTTTGAAAGGGCAGATATATAAGAATTAATGCTGACATTTCTAAGAGAAATAATAAATGAGGCAATTTCTTATAACATTGCAGGCATTCAGATACTTATTTTAAGTAAATAGTATGACAGCAAACATTTTGTGAAATAATTTTGGCCTTCTTTTTGTATAGAACAGCCTCACCATTTGCAACACATGACACGAAGAAGCCTAACTTGCTATTAACCAACCACATTTAACCATTTAGACATATCCTATCATAGATATTTCTTTTGTTCCAAAAACCATGAGACATAGGAACAGGATTAGGCCATTCATCCGATTGAGTCTACTTCACCATTTCATCATAGCTGATCCATTTCCTGCTCAACCCCATTCCGCTGCCTTCTCCCTGTAACTTTTTTGTATCCTGACTAGTCAAGAACCTATCAGCTTCTGCTTTAAATCCACCCAGTGACTTGGCCTCCACAATTGCCCGTGGCAACAAATACCACAGATTCACCACACTCTGGCTAAAGACTCCATTCTAAGTCTCCATTCTCATCTCCCTCTATTCTGAGTTTGTGTCCTCTGGTGCTAGAGTCCTCCATCATAGGAAACATTCCTTCCACATCCAATCTATCTAGGCCTTTCAACATTCAATAGACCTGTACATGCCTTCCCTGTCTTCTGCTGACAACTACCTAGTATTTCTCCCTTCCCAAGTTCTGTCGAAAGGTTAACTGTTCCACCTTTCACAGATGTTGCCTGTATTCATAGACAACAAGCATCTGACCAAGCACTATACCAAATTATTGACAAAGCAGGAAGAAATCTGCTAAGACACTGTACTGGCAACAAGTGAATGAGGTCTTTCCTTTTGATTCAAGTGTTCTAAACCATACATCAGGTAAGAGGTCAGTTCTGGAAGGAATAAAATGCATGCATACAGAAGAGATAAATCAAATAACCTATTAAGGATACGTGCTTAATTTGTGCATAGCAAACAAGGATGTAATATTAAATAGAAAACACTGTAATTTGTCATCTGAAAGTAGGCACTTATAATAGCAAAGAATGTGCAGATATTAAAGCTAAAAAAACATTTATGTTTATTACATTAAGTTTGCCAAATCAGATTAATATCTGGCTTTTAAAAAGGAACATTGTGACATTGATACAATCATGAGTAATGAAAATTCAGATTTTAATTGTTCGTTCTGCATAGGCCCTTTGCCTAAATTATTTGTGTGCAGCTGTAAATATCTGCGTATGCACCCTTCCTGTAAAACAAGAAATTAAATACACTTTTCCTGTGTACTCTAAGCATCTCAAACTATTTGTAGCTGTCAATATGTAAAAACAATGTGGTATATTTTTCAAATAGGAATCATTGTTTACTAGAATGCTTTATGCCAAGTTAATCATTAAAATACACAGAGGGAAGCATTGTTGTACAAAATACCAGTTTTCTGGGAAGTGGGGTGATCTTTATACTTCAGATTTATTTGAGCTTTACAAGTTCAAGGATAGTTACCCTGTGCTGTGAATATTACACTGATGATTACAGTTTATCCACTGACAAACAAAAAGTTTCAAAATTATAAATCCACCAGACTTCATGCTATCAGAAAAGAACCAAGAACCATTTTGTTTAATTCCACTATTACTGAACAAGTCTGATCCAATCACCACCAAGGTATTTTGTTCCTTTCAAAAATGTAATATAACTATATCCTATCGTCATCACAAAACAAAACAAGGAGTCTCTTGGGTCTATTAAAGGGGAGGGGAGATTCTGACGGTGAGGAGCATCTCTGGTGAGTAAGAGCGGTATAAAGAAACTTACTTTGGTTCCATAGCTGTCCTGAGTTTGCTCCAGCTTCCTCGATTCCCAAATTACGTAGATTTTAGCTACCAACAAAATAAAAAAAACCTGCAAAGCTGGTTAGATAAGATGCTCCAAGCTTCTAGAACATAGTTTGAACAAGAGCTCATTTCCTGGGAGTGATTTGGCTGCACACCCATTGCTCCACCTCAATGCAACCCAGAAGTCACTAGGCTGGAGCTGCTTCCTCAGATTATTGTTCCATTTAATCCCCAACCACATTTAATTAGATACATCATTCACACTGGCATTTCCCAGCAGATACTTTATCAGTACTGTTCTTTAGATTGAACCATGCTTATTAACAGGATGGTACCAATACCAGACCACTATACAAGGGAAGGCAAGAACAAAATTAGCTTATGCCAATATTTGAAAAGGAGATAATATTTTAACATAAGAAATTTGTGTTGAATGAACAATTCCACAAATCCATCCAAATAGTAATATACTGTGAATAATCCATTTGTACAATAGTATATATCATGTCTAAAACATCAGATGCAATTGTAAAATTGAATGCAACTTCTATATATCACTTTTTTTCATAATGACTGTAGCTGCTGAATTGTGAAAATATAATATTAATGTACTTTTAAAAAACACTAGGCTTGTTTGGTCTTCTACCTGATTAGCTCTTTTTCATTTTTAACAAATGTTGCAAGTGGAATTAAATAAAGGGCTTAAAATTAAACCAAAAGTCATATTTGTACAGGCCGGTATTCATGCATATTCGTCTCCTTCATCAATTGGTTGAGCAGTTAAAAACAATGGAACAGTTCAATCTTGGCTGACTATCTTTCAGAGTCCAGGTTGAAATTACCTGGGACTCACTAGTGAATTCTATGAAGAGTTCACAGGATTATTATGAGAGCCTATGCTTAAGATGTTCAATCATGCATTTAATTGTGGTCTCCTCCCACCATCGAGAGAAGCTAATATCTCCCTAATTCTTAAGAAAGGAAAGAGCCCTGAAGATTATGCCTTCTACAGGCCTATTTCATTGTTAAATGTTGACTTAAAATTGTATCTAAAACTTTAGTGTTGTAGTTAGGAATTGTGTTAACTTTTATCATAAAAGAGGATCAAACAGCTTTTGTAAAAGGCTGTAGATCATGTAACAATAACAGAAGATTACTTAATGCGATTCAGGCATGTCAACAACAGGCAGTGGACGGCTTGGTTGTTTCCTTAGATGCAGAAAAGGCCTTTGATCATGTAGAATGGCTGCATCTTTTTTTTACACTTTAGAACGATTTGGTTTGGGCAATAATTTTATTAAGTGGGTTAAGCTTCTTTATAATGACCCTTTGGCTGCAATTCTCACTAATGATATTGGGTTGGATAATTCTAGTATTCTGAGGGGTTGCCGGCAGGGCTGCCCTTTATCACCGCTACTTTTCACACTAGTGATCGAGTCATTGGCTGAGGCTATTCGGTGAGACCCCAAAATATCTGCTCCAGGCATAGGACTGAAGTCACATAAAATTACTTTGTATACGGATGATATTCTAATTTTCTTATCAAACCCTGCTATATCAGTACACAACCTTATACAATGCATCAATTCATTTAGTGCCATTTCAGGTTATAAAATCAACTTTACTAAATCAGAGGCTATGCCTCTGGGGAATTTGCAGCAGGTACCTGACACTCAGGGTGTTTTCCCCTGTAAATGGTCACAGACAGGTTTTCTTTACTTAGGTATACTTATCACACCTATGTTAGATTAATTGTTCAAAGCTAACTTTATACAGTTATTTGACAAAATCAAACAGGATCTTGAGCGATGGAGCACTCTTCCCATTTCTTGGCTTGGCCAAATATCCTTGCTCAGTTTGTAATAGAACTAAAGCATTGCAACTCAAAATTCCGCATAGAGCCCATCTGACTCCAGATGGTCTCTCAAAAGACGGGGGTTTCTCCAATGTGTTCTAAATTTAAGTAAATACTGGAAATTTCACCCACTGTTTTTGGACTTGTTCCAAACTTCAGGCATACTGGAGTGATATTTTGGGTGAAACAGAAAAGATTCTGAAGATGGAGTTTGAACTGGACCCAATGTCTTTTCTCTTAGGCCTACCCAGCAGTTGTATTATTAATGCACATCAGAAAGAACTTTTTAACATCCCGACATTTTGTGCGAGGAAGAACATTTTACTTTGTTGGATATCCGATAAGGCCCCTGGACGTTTTGATTGGCATAAATTAATCATGGAATACATTCCTTTGGACTCTTGACATGTATGGTACACTCAAAAACAAATAGTTTTCATAAAACATGGCAACCTTTTCTGCAGTATGTAGATGTAAACCTGTCTGCTATACTAATAAGGGCTTT
The DNA here is from genome assembly GCF_030144855.1 of Hypanus sabinus. NCBI lineage: Eukaryota > Metazoa > Chordata > Chondrichthyes > Myliobatiformes > Dasyatidae > Hypanus > Hypanus sabinus. Next base: position 78,445,783 of record NC_082707.1, on the reverse strand, counting down.
TGTATAGGATGTTATGGTAATGTCTATATTTTGATGGAAATGTTCTGATACCTGATATCTGTGAGGGGAAGAAATGTAAATATAAATGTATCTGGAAATTGGAAATTTTGTTATGCTGAGCAAATAAAAAAATTAAATTAAAAAAAAAGAAATTACTTGGGAAATTTACCTGGTTAAGCTAAGTGAAGTCACAGGAACCTTGATCAGTATTTGTTTGGTATGTCACTTAATAAGTGGCATTCCTTTGTATGCAGCAATCTTGAAACCAATAATTGGCATAAGTCCTTTAGTTTAAATAAAAATGTTTGGCTCGAGCTGAAGTACTTTTGCCTCAAAGTTAGAAAGTTATGAACTTATATCTCTGGAATTTAATTGTACAGTTTTTAAAAAAAATTTTATTCAATTTTTAAGATAGTTACATAGAATAATAGAATAATATAATATCAGCCCTCCCCCTCCCCTTAGCCCTTCACCCTTAACATTCCTATCTAAACAAAGAGAAAAGAAAGAAAGAGAGAAAGAAAGAAAGAGAGAAAGAAAGAGAGAAGGAAAGAAAGAAGGAAAGAAAGAAAGAAGGAAAGAAGGAAAGAAAGAAGGAAAGAAGGAAAGAAAGAAGGAAAGAAGGAAAGAAGGAAAGAAAGAAAGAAAGAAAGAAAGAAAGAAAGAAAGAAAGAAAGAAAGAAAGAAAGAAAGAAAGAAAGAAAGAAAGAAAGAAAGAAAGAAAGAAAGAAAGAAAAAGAAAGAAAGAAAGAGAGAGAGAGAGAGAGAGAGAGAGAGAGAGAGAGATTGCCTGGATATCGGAAGATCCCCACATGCTCCATGGAATTCAAAATAGCTTTAATATTATGTATTTATTTTTTTCCCCAGATGACCAATAACCTTAAGAATTATTATAAAGCAAATCAACTTGGATTTATTGCATCTTTTTTTGATGAAGATAAACCGGCATGGATTAGAATAGAGTTAGATAAGATGGGAGAAAATATACCAGAAGATTTTATTTATAAATGGGCATCTAAATGGATACAGGAAAGGAAAGAATCCCTTATATTAAAACATTCGATTGATTTATGGAACAAGACAAATGTTGATGATGAGATAAAGAAATCTTTATTAGCAAAGAGACCTCTAATTCAAAATAGACTCATTCCTTTTACAATGGATAACCAACTTTTATATAACTGGTTTCAAAAAGGGATTAGATATATAGGAGATTGTTTTGAAGGAGATATTGCTGTTGTTTGATCAATTAAAGAATAAATATAAAATATCAAATAACACTCTCTTCTGTTATTTCCAATTAAGGGCTTATTTAAGAGATTTAAGAGATGTTATTGCTGAAACCTAATGAAATAGAAACTTTAATTCAAAAAGGAAAAATTAGAAAATTTACTTCTTGTATGTATAATTTGATTCAAAAACAGACAATTAAACAAGGAATTCATAAGTCAAGACAAAAATGGGAAACTGATTTGAAGATTAAAATTGATGAAACAAGTTGGTCAAGACTATGTCTTGACAGTATGACAAATACAACAAACATCCGACTTAGAGTAGAACAATTTAATTTTTTACATCAACTATATATTAAACCACAAAAAATAAATAGATTAAACCCAAATTTATCTGATCAATGTTTTTGATGTAATCAAGAAATTGGTACTTTTTTACACTCTACTTGGTCTTGTTTTAAAATTCAACCTTTTTGGATAAATTTAAGAGTTTTATTGGAACAAATAATTGGAACACAACTTCCACATAATCTAATATTATTTTTACTAGGTGATATTGAAGGGATAAAACCGAAACTTTAATTGAACAAATATCAGAAAGAATTCATAAAAATTGCATTGACAGTAGCCAAAAAGGCTGTTGCAATTACTTGGATATTGGATTCATACTTAAATATGGATCGTTGGAATAATGAAATTTTTAGCTGCATTCCACTTGAAAAAATTACTTATCATTTGAGAAATAAATATGATGTATTTCTGAAAATTTGGTGCCCTTACTTACAAAAGATAGGATTAAATATATAGGTGCTCCAAAGATAAAGTTATTGGTCAATTGTACAGTTTTTAACCCCAAATGGTTTTTTGGTAGCTTTAGGTTCATTAATGTGTTTTAACTGAATGACATCTTCTCTAGATCATGAGTCTGCTCAAAGCAGACAGAAAGCTTAGCATCTGGAGATCTGGGAACTATTTCAATCAAGCAGACTCCAATAGGGAGCGTCAGATGTCGAGATGGTGGTGCATATGTGTGGTGGTGGGGGGGAGGTGGAATAGACACCAATGAAGTACATTTCACAACCTCCTGCAGTGCCTTTTCAAAGTATTGACCAACCCCTTGGAAGTTTTCAAGTTTTATTGTATCATGACATTGAATCATAGTAGATTTAATTTGGTGTTTTTGACACTGATCAATAAAAATAGATTTTGTGTCAAAGTGAAAACAAATCTCTACAAAGTGATGTAAATTAATTACAAATATAAAACACAAAATAGTTGATTACATAAGTATTCACCCTTCTTTATTGTGACGCACCAAATCATCACTATACAGCCAACTGGTTTTAGAAGTCATGTAATTAGCTAAATGGGGATCTGTTTGTAGAGACGTGTGAGCAGTCAAGGTGTTTCAATTGATTGTAGTAAAAATACACCTGTATCTGGAAGTTCCAACTGCTGGTGGATCAGCATCCTGGCAAAAATTACACCATGAAGACAAAAAAACACTCCAAATGACACTGTGAAAATATTATTGAAAAGCACAAGCCAGGAGATGGATACAAGAATGTTTCCAGGTCACTGCATATCCCTTAAAGCACAGTTAAGTCAATCATCAAGAAATGGAAAGAATATTGCACAGCTGTAAACCTGCCGAGAGCAGGCCGTCCTCAAAAACAGGATAACTGTGCAAGAAGGGGACTCATGAGGGAGGGCCACCAAGAAATCTATGACAACTCTGGAGGACAACAAGCTTCACGGCTGAGATGGGAGAGACTGCATGTACAACAACTGTTGCCCGGGTGCTTCACCAGTCACAGCTTCATGGGAGAGTGGCAAAGCGAAAGCTGCTGTTGAAAAAAAAAACTCCCATGAAATCTCAGCTAGAGTTTGCCGTGAAGGCATGTGGGAGACTCTGGAGTCAGCTGGAAGACGGTTTTCAGGTTAAACATTACATATTGCATAAGGCAAACACTGCACACATCAAAATCACACCATCAGTACCGTAAAGCATAGTGGCGGCTGCATCGTGCTGTGGGGATGTTTCACTGCAGCAGGCCGTGGAAGGCTTGTGAAGGCAGAAGGTAAAATGAATGCAGCAAAATACAGGGAAATCCTGGAAGAAAACCTGATCCGGCCTATATGGTAACTGTCACTTGGGAGAAGATTTGTTTTCCAGCAAGACAACGACCCCAAGCATAAAGCAAAGCTACACAGTACAGTAATGGCTTTAAAACAACAAAGTTAATGTCCTGGAGTGGCCAAGTCAGAGCCCAGACCTGAATCCAATTGTGAACTTTTGGCTGGCCTTGAAAAGTGCTGTTCGTTCACGATTCCCATGCAATCTGACCGAGCTTCAGCAGTTTTGTAAAGAAGAATGGGAAAAAAATTGCAGTGTCCAGATGCTCAAAGCTGATAGAGACCTATCCACACAGATTCAATGCTATAATTGCCACCAAAGGTACATCCACTAAATAGTGACTTGAAGGGGATGAATACTTGCGCAATCAATTATTTTGGGTTTTATATTTGTAATTAATTTAGATCACTTTGTAGAGATCTGTTTTCACTATGACACGACAGAATCTTTTTCTATTGATCAGTGTCAAAAAAAGCCAAAGTAAATCCATTGTGATTCCATGTTGTAAAACAGCAAAACATGAATACCCAAGGGGGGGGGGGTAAATATTTTTCATAGGCACTGTACCTTACAACAGGGAATTCAGTCTCTCAGACCTGTTCTGTCACTCAATAGGACCACAGCTGTATCCAAATTCCATTTACATGATGCCACATGCCTTTTATTGCTGCATAACAAAGCAAGTTATTCATCTCATCTACAAAATATGCCTCAGAGAAAAGTTCCACATTTTTATTACACTTTGTGTAAAAAAAGTTCTTTCTTGTGTCACAATCTCACTTTTAGTAGAAAAGTACCTGGTCTATAGTCAAGAATCAAGGCAGTTTAAATTTCTTACCATGATAGTCTTTCTGTCAGCATTAGCAGTTTAAGCCATAGGTACACATAACATCAGCTGGGATACTTTTCTAGCCTGTTTTCACTTCTGCATGCAGTTGTCTGCAAAAAACTGAGAAATGTAAAATGAGTTCCTATACACATATTGCATCTAAAATAGCATAGGTTGTTTCGGAGAATTACCTTTGCACCAGATTACTAGTCCTGCATTAATCTAATCTGATTTTTTTAAAATTTAACTTCAATCAATATTCAACCTTGTCAGATTTAGTTTACACGTTGTACACTGAATCTGTGCAAGATCCTTGTTATACTGATTTCATTGCATTGTAAATTAGATTTTATTAAATTAGTTTGTTTTTTCAAAGCCTTTTAGACTCCACATACTGCTGAAGTTAAGCTTGACCCACATAAGGTGTCAACTAAATCTATATAAACAAGAGAAAATCTGCAGGTGCTGGAAGTCCAAGCAACACACACAAACTGCAGGGACATCTCACCGCACCAGGTAGCGTCCATGGAAAAGAGTCAATGGCCGACATTTTGGGCCAAGAATTTTCGTCAAGACTGAGAAAGAAGGGGGAAGATGCCAGAATAACCTTCTTCTCCAGTACTTGACCTTACCCACCCAGCTGACTTTGCCTATCCACTTTCAGCTACTCTCTTTCTCTTCCAGCCAACTTTTTATTCTGGCAATTTCCCCCTTCCTTCTCAACCCTGACAAAGGGTCTCGCCTCAAACATTTACTGTTTATTCATTTCCATAGATGCTGCCTGACCTGCTGCATTCCTTCAGCATTTTGTGTGTGTTGCAATTTATTTGTACATTTCTTCTCTGTTACATGAGCATCTGAGAGGTGAGGTCCAGGGAAGACACAGTGAGTGGATGATATCTGGAACATGCTGCCAGGAGGCGGCGGAATTCGATATTATCACTCTATTTAAGATCCACTTAGACAGTCCCGTGAATAGGAAAGGTGTTAAAGGTGTAAAATAACCTAATGCAGGAAAGTGGGCAAAAAGAAACAGCATGGAACTGCTGGGCGGAAGTGCTCACGTCTACGTGTGCTGTACAACTGAGTGACCTAGAAAATATATGTATGATAAAACAAGCCACATATTTGCAAAACTGAACTGCATCTGACAAATTTAGTTCTGCTGAATAGAATCTTAATACAGCTTTTCTATTTGTTAAAATCTGAAGAATTTTTTCGCATTATAGGTTTGCTGGTTTCACCATCTCTGAGGAACTATCCTGGCTCCAACACACTGATGCAAACTTGCTGAAGGTGCACCAGCATCTCTGCTTTCTTAGAACTTTACAGGGATTTGGCATGCCATTGATGACCCTGGAAGACTTCAGCTGATGTGCATTCTGATTGCTTCCGTCACAGCCTGGTACGGAAACACAACATCCCATTCACAACATGTCTTAACCCACCCAGTCCTGACATAGAGCTGAGTAGCTGGGTGTACATTGCCTCTGAAACCTTTCTTCATCACGCCAGTGAACTGCTGTTAGGCTCCATTGTATGTCCAGTGGTAAAGGTGAGGTTCAGACCCACTACTCATTTAAGTTCAACCCATTATACTGCAGAGATAGAGTACAAATCTATTCATAAAACTATGTTGACATCATTAGTAAATGCTCTATTATTCAAAAAAAAAACAAATAGACGAAGAGGTAACTTTAATTCTTCTATTGCAATTGTTTTCTTTTAGGAAGTTCATAATTCCGTCTCCTTTACAATAGCATTGGAGAGAGGTAGGAACAGACAAGTTAGAAAAGCATTTAATTGGAGTAAGGAGAATTATAAGGCTATCAGGCAGGAAATTGGAGGCTTAAATTGGAAACAGGTATTCTCAGGGAAAAGTACTGAAGAAATGTTACAAGTATGCAGGGGATATTTGTGTGGAGTTCTATATAGGTACATTCCAATGAAACAAGGAAGTTATGGTAGCGTGCAGGGCCGTGGTATACAAAGGAGGTAATAAATCTAGTCAAAAAGGGAAAAAAAGCTTACAAAAGGTTCAGAGAGCTAGGTAATGTTAGAGATCTAGGAGATTATAAGGCTAATAGAAAGGAGCATAAGAAGGAAATTAGGAGAGCCAGAAGGGGCCATGGGAAGGCCTTGGTGGGCAGGATTAATGAAAACCCCAAGGTATTCTACAAGTATGTGAAGAGTAAGAGGATAAGACATGAAAGGAGAGGACCTATGAAGTGTGACAGTGGGAAAGCACGTATGAAACCAGAGGAAATAGCAGAGGTACTTAATGAATACTTTACTTCAGTATTCACTAAGGAAAAGGATCTTGGTGATTGTAGTGATGTCTTTCAGCAGACTGAAAAGCTTGAACATGTAGATATTAAGAAAGAGGATGTGCTGGAGCTTTTGAAAAGCATCAAGTTGGATAAGTCGTCGGGACTGGATGAGATGTACCCCAGGCTACTGTGGGAGGCGAAGGAGGAGATTGCTGAGCCTCTGGCAATGATCTTTGAATCATCAATGGGCACAAGGGAGGTTCTAGAGGATTGGAGGGTTGCGAATGTTGTTCCTTTATTCAAGGAAGGGAGTAGAGATAGCCCAGGAAATTATAGACCAGTGAGTCTTACCTCAGTGGTTAGTAAGTCGATGGAAAAGATCCTGAGAGGCAGGATTTATGAACATTTGGAGAGGTATAATATGATTAGGAGTAGTCAGCATGGCTTTGTCAAGGGCAGGTTGTGCCTTATGAGCCTGATCGAATTTTCTGAGGATGTGACTAAACACATAAATGAAGGGAGAGCAGTAGATGTCGTGTATATGAATTTCAGCAAGGCATTTGACAAGGTACCCCATGCAAGGCTTATTGAGAAAGTAAAGAGGCATGGGATCCAAGGAGAGATTGCTTTGTGGATCCAGAACTGGCATGCTCACAGAAGGCAAAAAGTGGTTGTAGGCGAGTCACATTCTGCATGGAGGTCGGTGACCAGTGGGGTGCCTCGGGGATCTGTTCTGCGACCCTTACTTCTTTGTGGTTTTTATAAATGTCCTGGATGAAGAAGTGCAGGGATGGGTTAGTAAGTTTGCTGATGGCACAGAGGTTGGAGGTGTTGTGGATAGTATGGAGGACTGTCAGAGGTTACAGCAGGACTTTGATAGGATGCAAAATGGGCTGAGAAGTGGCAGATGGAATTCAACCCAGATAAGTGTGAAGTGGTTCATCTTGGTAGGTCAAATGTGATGGCAGAATATAGTATTAATGGTAAGACTCTTGGCAGTGTGGAGGATCAGAGGGACCTTGGGGTCCGAGTCCATAGGACGCTCAAAGCAGCTGTGCAGATTGACTCTGTGGTTAAGAAGGCGTACAGTGTATTGGCCTTCATCAATAGTGGGACTGAGTTTAGGAACTGAGAGGTAATGTTGCAAATATATAGGACCCTGGTCAGACTCCACTTGGAATACTGTGTTCAGTTCTGATCGCCTCACTACTGGAAGGATGTAGAAGCCATAGAAAGGGTGCAGAGATTTACAAGGATGTTGGCTGGATTGGTGAGCATGCCTTATGAGAATAGGTTGAGGGAACTCGGCCTTTTCTCCTTGGAGCGACAGAGGATGAGAGGTGACCTGATAAAGGTGTAAAGGATGATGAGAGGCATTGATCATGTGGATAGTCAGAGGCTTTTTTCCCAGGGCTGAAATAGTGAGCACAAGAGGCCACAGGTATAAGGTGCTGGGGAGTAGGTACAGAGGAGATGTCAGGGATAAGTTTTTACTCAGAGAGTGTTGAATGCGTGGAATAGGCTGCCAGCAACGGTGGTGGAGGCGAGTATGATAGGGTCTTTTAAGAGACTTTTGGATAGGTACATGGAGCTTAGTAAAATAGAGGGCAATGGGTAAGTCTAGTAATTTCTAAGGTAGGGACATGTTTGGCACAACTTTCTTGGCTGAAGGGCCTGTATTGTGCTGTAGGTTTTCTATGTTTCTATGTATTAAGTAGTCAAAAATTAAAAATATTCTTCAAATATGGTAGTTATCATCATTTTTCTTCTACTTTCAAACATCTCATACAAACACAGACAAGATATGAGAGGAAGACAAAAAGGCAGTGCCAAAGATGTCAATACTCACCCATATGTAGTTCAGAAAACTTTATTGAATTCAACTTTTACTGAATTCAATTCAATTCAAGCTTAATTGTCATTTAACCATACCCGCAGGGTACCACAGGATCAAGGTGCAAAGACACATTACCAACAGTCAAACAGAGAAAGCACAATCACGCAATAAAAGTCCCAAGGCCCACCTCCACCCACTCCCGGTGATGTCGTGGCTTGATGGCCTCACATATGCAAGTCAACAATACCATTTAAAATATCAGTAAAAACAAAATGATGCAGAGTATGTACACGGAAGTCAGCCCACCAGTATCATCTATCAACCAGCCCACGACACCCACTAGGCAACACTGCTGCTTTAAGGCCCAGTGCTCACCCCAAGGCCTGACTCCCACCAAGCAAATCTGTAGCTTTGAGACCCAGTCCTCACATATGCAATCATATATAGAATATTAGTAAAAACACAACCACACAAATGTATTTGTATATAGTATAGACCCCTCAGTCCATTTGAAATATTCAGTCCCACAACTGCGCTACGCTACCCCACCCCAGTACAGCCTGCCAGCTTGGATGCCTCTTCCTCCAGTGGCTGAAAACCAGGCAGCCCGACAGCTTGGCTGTTTTGCAGCCAAAAGAGAAAGATCTGCAGGCAGCCACAACACAGCTTGCCTTCTGCTGAGCGTAACTCTGGGAGGGGAGCTCCAACTCCCTTCAGGACACTGGGCCATACCACCCCTGATGAAGTGCAGTGGCCTTGTCCTCTCACTCCAGGTGGCTGCAAACAGGCTAGGCCCCCTCCATCTGCCCCTGCTCTGATCTGATAAATCAGCGAATCGAACTTGCGGTGTACCAGATTAACAACGTCCAAAGGGATCTTGCAATCATGACAGGCACCGGTTATTTTACTGTGAGCCTCCATCAACTTGGGCAGGAGAACGTTGCACAGCTCCTTCAGTATCTCCGCCAGGGAACATTTCTAATGTTCCAATCACTTGAAGTACGTTTAAGTAGAACAGTAGCACCTTTTGTTGACCCCATTGAAGCCGCTGTGACCAGTCATGCCATCATTTTGCCAAACTGAAAATATCTAAATCACACACTTAAATCAGTTATCAAATAGATCAGTCATGTAAGGTTAAATTTCATCATTTTCTGCAAGTGTGAGTCCAACAGAATTAAAAGAACAAGGCAAGACATCATGACACTTATTTTAATTGTTCTTTTAGTAGAACAGCATTTACAATGCCAGGTCAGCCAGATTTTCACAAACTGTGGGACCTTTGCCCTCTGGTGGTCAGACCTTTATATTACAGGCTTTCAAACCAGATGCTGTAATGATACACAAACACTAAGAAAACTTGACTGATCTAAAGGATCCGCAAAACATATTTTGATTGCAGCTTGTTTTCTGAAAATAACTTAAGACAAAATGTTTAGCCAATTTTATTGTTTAACCAATTTTATTGGTTTGTACTGTAAAAGCAAGCCACTCAGGGATATCAAACCATTGTGTTAAGCACAATGATCTCGAGCAGGGTTCCGTGGAAAACATTTTTGAGAACTTGTGACCAACTTGACAATAATCTTCCAAAAATATCTTTTGCATCCCATGATAAACTTGGGAAGATATTATAATTGATTAATGAGTTAATAACAAAAATATGGACTTTTTGAGGAAAAAGAATGAATATTGTTGCTTGTTTATGTGTATTCATAGTTTTATTATTTCTAAAAGTGTAGCAGACAGATTAAAATAAAGGAAGCATTTTGGAAAAACTGGTTAAAAGTTATTTATATTAATCTTTTGGCAGTCCCAAAGGCTGTTTGTGCAGCCCAGAAGCTTTGTAATGCGGGTTTCAGCCAGACGGGGTGCGTGATGGAAACCCGTGTCAAGGAGCACGGGAGGTATATCCGTTTGGGTTACCTGAGAAATTGGTGTTAGGAGAGCATTGCATTCACAATGCCACAGGACTGACTACTGAGCCATACCAATGGCTTTTGGGACTGCCTGGTAAAGGAAGCCATTGAGATAAAACTGGAGTAAAGAATGTTAACATAGTCAAATGGCTCGCTTTAAGAAAGAACTGGAATTCAATTGTGAACAAGGTGGGATAACGGAAACCTGATTGAATGAGAACATAGAACATAGAACAATACTGCACAGTACAAGCTATTCGGCCTACAGTGTTGTGCTGACCCTTAAACCCTGCCTCCCATTTCACCCTCCACCTTAAGTTCCTCCATATACCTGTCTAGTAGTCTCTTAAACTTCACTATAATATCTGCCTCCACCACTGACTCAGGCAGTGCATTCCACGCACCAACCACTCTTAGAGTGAAAAACCTTCCTCTAATATCCCCCTTGAACTTCCCTCCCCTTACCTTAAAGCCATGTCTTCTTGTACTGAGCAGTGGTGCCCTGGGGAAGAGGCGCTGGCTGTCCATTCTGTCTATTCCTCTTAATATCTTGTACACCTCTATCATGTCTCCTCTCATCCTCCTTCTCTCCAAAAAGTAAAGCCCTAGCTCCCTTAACCTCTGATCATAATCCATTCTCTCTAAACCGGGCAGCATCCTGGTAAATCTCCTCTGTACTTTTTCCAATGCTTCCACATCCTTTCTCTACTGAGGCGACCAGAAATGGACACAGTACTCCAAATGTGGCCAAACTAGAGTTTTACAGAGCTGCATCATTACATTGCGTCTCTTAAACTCTATCCCTCGACTTATGAAAGCTATCACCCAATAAGCTTTCTTAACTATCCTATCTACCTGTGAGGCAACTTTCAGGGATCTGTGGACATCCCCCCTGCTCCTCCACAGGACCAAGTATCCTGCCATTTATTTTGTACTCTGCATTGGAGTTTGTCCTTCTAAAGTGTACCACCTCACACTTCTCCGGGTTGAACTCCATCGTCCACTTCTCAGCCCACTTCTGCATCCTATCAATGTCTCTCTGCAATCTTTGACAATCCTCTACACTATCTACAACACCACCAACCTTTGTGTCATCTGCAAACTTGCCAACCCACCCTTCTAACCCCGAATCCAGGTCGTTAATTAAAATCACAAAAAGTAGAGGTCCCAGAACAGATCCTTATGGGACACCACTAGTCACAACCTTCCAACCCGAATGTATTCTCTCCACCATGACCCTCTGCCTTCTGCATGCAAGCCAATTCTGAATCCACCTGGCCAAACTTCCCTGGATCCCATGCCTTCTGACTTTCCAAATAAGCCTACTGTATGGTACCTTATCAAAAGAGAAGTATCCAGTCAGGAGGGATGGACTACAGGGGTATAAATACCACCAGGTAGACATATCCAGTCATCATCCCTGATGAATTTGGCAGAGTTCGTCATTGAAACGTTAGTTATAATCGATACCTATACTCGGCTGGAAGCCTGAAGTGAGTTTGATCGGCATTAGAGAGGAATTAGCCAGAATTGTTTGGAAAAGGACACTGGCAGGGATGACAGCAGAGCAGCAATGGCTGGAATTTCTGAAAGCAATTCAGAAGGCATAGGATATATACATCCCAAAGAGGAAGAAGTATTCTAAAGGCAAGATGACACAACTGTGGTTAACAAGAGAAGTCAAAGCCAACATAAAAGCCAAAGAGAGGGCATATAATGGAGCAAGAAATAGTGGAAAGTTGATTGATTGGGAAGCTTTCAAATACCAACAGAACACAACTAAAAATGTCATTAAAAAGGTAAAGATGGAATACAAAAGTAAGCTAGCTAATAATACTAAAGTTGATGCCAAAAGTTTTTTCAGGTAAGTAAAGTGTAAGTGAAAGACGAGAGTGGATATCAGACCATTGAGAGTCAATGCTGGAGAGGTAGTAACGGACAAGGAAATGGTGGATGAAGTGAATAAGTATCAGTCTTCACTGTGGAAGCCACTAGCAGTGTAGTGGAAGTTCCAGGTGCTTAGGGGTTATGAAGTGCGCGAGGTTACCATTACTAGGAAGCAGGTTCTTGAGAAACCGAAAGTTCTGAAAGTAGATAAGCCACTGGAACCAGATGACTTACACCACAGGGTTCTGAAAGAGGTGGTTGTAGAGATTGTGGAGGCATTAGTAATGATCTTTCAAGAATCACTAGATTCTGGATTGGTTCCAGAGCCTGAAAATTGTGAATGTCACTCCACTTCAGAAGAAAGGAAATTACAGGCCAGTTAGTAGGACCTCAGTGGTGGAGTCAATCATTAACAATGTGATTTCAGGGTACTTGGAGGCACGTGATAAAATAGGCTGTAGTCAGCATGATTCCCTCGAGGGAAAATCTCACCTGACAAATCTGTTGGAATTCTTTGAAGAAATAACAAGAACAATACTGGTAACAATAGACAAAAAAGAATAATTTGATGTTGTGCATTTTGATTTTCTGAAGGCCTTTGACAAGGTGCCACACATGAGGCTGTATAACAAACTATGAGTCCATGGTATTACAGGAAAGATTCTAGCATGGATAGAGAATTGGCTGATTGGTATGGGGCAAAGAATGTGAATAGAAGGAGCCTTTTCTGGTTGGCTGACAGTTACTAGTTTTGTTCCACAGGGATCTGTGTTGGGACCAATTCTTTTTATGTTACATGTTAATGATTTGGATGATGGAATTGATGGCTTTGTTGAAAAGTTTACAGATGATACAAAGATAGATGGAGGGGCAGATAGTTCTGAGAAAGTAGAGAGGCTACAGAAGGACTTAGACGGACTAGGAGAATGGGCAAAGAAGTGGCAGATGAAATCCAATGTCCGGAAGTATATGGTCATACTGGTAGAAGAAATGAAAGGGCTGACTATTTTCTAAATGGAGAGAAAATACAGAAAACTGAGGCACAAAGGGAATTGAGAGTGCTTGTGCAGGACTCCCTAAAAGTTTATTTACAGGTTGAGTCTATGGTGAGGAAGGCAAATGCGATGTTAACATTCATTTCAAGAGGACTAGAATATAAAAGCAAGGATGTAATGTTGAGACTTTTCAAAGCCCTGACAAGGCCTCACTTGGAGTATTGTGAGCAGGTTTGGCCCCTTAGAAGGATGTGCTGAAACTGGAGAGGGTTCGAAGGAGGTTCAGGAAAATGATTCCAGGATTGAACGGCTTGTCATATGAAGAGTGTTTGATGGTTCAGGGCCTGTATTCACTAGAATTCAAAGGGTGAGGGGTGATCTCATTGAAACCTATCAAATGATGAAAGACGCTGATAGAATGGATGTCGAGAGTTTCCTGTGGTGGGAGAGTCTAAGACCAGAGGACACAGCCACAGGATAGGCGGGCATCCTTTTAGAACAGCGATGAGGAGGAATATCTTTAGCCAGAGAGTGGTGAATCTATGGAATTTGTTGCAACAGGGAGCTGTGGAGGCCAAGACTGTATGTATATTTAAGGCAGAGGTTGATAGGTTCTTGATTGATCAGGGCATGAAGGGATACAGGAGAAGGCAGGAGGTTGGGTCTGAGAGGAAAATTGGATCAGCCATGATGAACTGGTGGAACAGACCCGATGGGCCAAATGGCCTGATTCTGCTCCTGCATCTTACAGTCTTGTTCTGCACTGTTTTTTTTTTACTTTATTCTAGCTAAATGTACTTTGTAATGATCTGATCTGTACGAGCAGCATGCAAAACAAGCTTTCCTCTGTATTCTGGTACGTGTAACAATAATAAGCCAGTGCCAATACCATTACTAAGTACTGCAGAGCTTGACACCTTCTGTATTAAGGCCAGGTACAGAGGTTTGATGGTGAGGGCACAAATGGGATTGGGGTCAGCCATAACAGTATCTGTGGTCAAGGGGAATGCTGACTGGCTCTCATCAGAGAATTCTCACTGGGTTACTTTGGCCATGAGTTTAAGACAGTGTTTGGGGTGATTCAAGTCATCAGAGTGTGGAGCAACACACAAAGCACAGGAGGAACTCAGCACCACGCTTCGTTCATTCATTTCTGTGTGTGCAGACGAAGGGTCTTGACACAAGCCGTCAGCTGTCCATAACTCTCTGAGTTCCCCCAGCACTTCCTGTGTTGCTATGGTTTCCAGTATCTGCAGTCATTGGTGTCTCTGTATCAGAGTATGGCGATGGGACCTCAACCCAAATATCAGAAAATTGAGGGATTGGGTCCCTTAGGAACCTTAGGGATCAGAGGTCGGTGAATTGGCGGGCCACGCCTGAAATGGTGGGATCTCAGAATAAAACCCTGTGACTTCCTTTAGTTACTTATTCCCTTTGTAATACAAATTTCTGGATCAAATATTTTTCTGATCTCAACTTGTGCCAAAATGCAATTAATCTCTAATTGGCTTCATCTGTAAAAAGAAATAGACCTACTCATTTAAGGAGTTACACATCCTACAGTATTTGCATTAATGGTATCTATTCCAGAGAGCATGATATTATAAAACTAAATACCTTTATTAGTATCTCCAGATCACCAGCAGTGAATGCCTTATGAAAATAGGTAGAATGAACTCAGTCTTTTCTCCTTGGAGCAACAGAGGATGAGAGGTGACCTGATAGAGGTGCATAAGATGATGAGAGGCATTGATTGTGTGGATAGTCAGAGGCTTTTTCCCAGGGCTAACATGGCTAGCACGAGAGGGCACAGTTTTAAGATGCTTGGAAGTAGGTACAGGGGAGATGTCAGTGGTAAGTTTTTTACGCAGAGTAGTGAGTGCATGGAATGGGTTGCCGGGGATGGTGTTGGAGGCAGATACGACAGGGTCTTTTAAGAGTCTCCTCTATAGGTACATGGAGTTTAGGAAAATAGAGGGCTGTGGATAACCCTAGGTAATTTCTAAGGTAAGGACATGTTTGGCACAGCTTTGTGGGCTGAAGGGCCTGTATTGTGCTGTAGGTTTTCTATGTTTCTATGTCTGTCATTGGCTGCAAGCAAAAGGAATGTGTGGAGTTTATCTAAAAAGTGCGTAAACCAATAATAAAATTCTAATTAAGTACCTCTTTTTAGTCTGTTAGGCTCGGGGTAACTGAGTTCAGAGTTCAATTCTGGCATCATCTGTAAGAAGTCTGTACCTCCTCTGCATGGAAGGCCTGGGTTTTTTTTGTTTGCTCCAGTTTACTCTCTCTGTCCAAAGACCTACCGGTTAGGCCAGGGGTCGGCAACCTTTGCCACTGCCGACCCCTGGGTTAGGTTAATTGGTCATTGTAAACTGCCCATGATTAGGCCAGGGATAAATCTGGAGTTGCTGGGCAGCACAGCTCTAAGGGCTGTTTTATGCTGTATTTTAATAAAATTAAATAAGATAAATTATGATCAATTCCAAAATAGCATGCTATTATCCAGGGACAGCATTTCTAATACCGACGGTGAATTAAAACTGAGTGCTTCTATCACAATGAGACCACAAATATTAAATATACTTGAAATTTGCACAAACCTGAACAAATGAACAGAGAGGATAACAAAGAGCTCTTGTAAAAGCATTCAGCATAATTAGGAGCATATCACATTGTGTACCCTATGGCCTACCACTCCTGTGAAATGAACAGCACCTAGTCTGTTTATGTGGCTGTCTGGTGTTACATAATTTTCAGTGTCAAATAGCTAATTTGAGAAGTATGCCTGGGATGTAGAAAGAATTCTAGCATAAACATATCTGCCTCCAGGCAGATTAGGTGTTCCCTGATGACTTTGGGTATATAAAATCACCCTATTAAAAAGACTGTACTGAGCATCAACGTCAGTATTACGCAAATAATGCAGACTAGTGTTATTGCTGAGATACTGTTTGTCTTTAAAAGCTTACCTAAGTCTCCACGTACTTGCTAGATTTAGTTTTCCCCGTAGTAAACATTAGAAAGCACATTATTGAAATGAAATTAGGGCCCATGCCACTTAATGGGCATTCTGTTAATAGGAACACTTGTTTATTCGATAAATATTCTTCAAAGTGCATTCCACCAGATTTGATGAAGTGAGCATGTTATCAGTAGGAAGGAAGGACTTATGGGACCCATGTGTAATTACAAGTCTTTTTAATACAATCAAAATGAAACATAAAAATATATTAAATGATTTTTAAATACAAATATATTACTTCATAGCACTTAAAAAGTATTAAACATTTTTTGAAAAGGGTTGTGTAAATTGATATGATTTGGCTAGGGTGGGAGACAACAGTTCTTCCAATAGTAACATTAAAAATGGAGATACACTGTCACCACTATCTCATCCCATCAAAAGATGTCCTTGAAGTCTTGCTTTTGCATCTGGATCTAGCTATCAAAATATTCAGTATCAATGTTTGACATGAAAACAGAAAATACTAGAAAAACCCAACAGGTCAGTCTACAGCTGATGCAGGAGCCCCCAGTGATTTCAATTATACGAGTACCCAAGAGGAACATGGTGACCTGCCTTATTGATTATCGCCCAGTAACACTCACATCCACAGTGATGAAGAGTTTTGAGAGGTTAGTGATGAAACATATCAGCTCCTGCCTAAGAAGTGACTTCTCATTGGCTCTTGATTCGACATTGAAACATCTGGACAGCAAAAATACATACATCAGCATGATGTTCCAAGTCAGCTGAGCAGGACGGAGACAGAAACACCACATTTGTGCACCATGATGAATTGACCATAAACCATACTTCACCTCCTCTGTCTTTAAAAGACTGAGTTGTCCTGTCTTTGTGGAGAACGATGAAGCCATCAGGCTGCAGAACAGCATGCAAAATTGCCAGCGAGAGCCATGTTTCTGTAAAGCAGCGTATACAGCAACCCCTGATTGGCACAGCAATCTTGCTCTGAGGTCTTCATTTTTATTCTCCAGAGACTGTGCATTCGCCAGTAGGATAATTAGGAATGGAAATCTAATGTCTCTGCTTTTCACTCATTTCTGTGCAGTGTCTGTGCTTTTTCTTAAACGGCAATTGCACTCGTGACCCAAATCTGCCGTCCAAGCTTCGGCAGTCTCTTGAGTATCAATATATTCTTTAAATTTCTTAAAATGATGCTGCTTACTGAAATGCCCATGGCTGTGACTGTGGATTTCAGCTGTAGTAACCTGAAACGGGAATATTTGGTAATCCCCATCAGAGCTACATGCAGTCGCCACTTAATGGTACCATCTTTCCAGAAGATTCATTGAAGACAAGCAATAACTGAAGGGATGCAGCATGCTCTTTCTATTCTGAAGTTCCCATATGCAAAGTTTGTAGAGGGCTTTGTCCAATTATTCCATATTCTGCACTCCCTAAGCACACATTAAACATGCAGTAACCTAATGGGTAAGGAGAGTGTGGTAGTGTGGGAGCAGGAAGCAAAATTATAATTATCAACAGGTAATAAATACACTGTTGACAGGACACCCACTTTAAACCGTTTCCACCTTCTCCAATCAACAATTAAACTTCTCGCCATAGTCCATAACCCTACCTTGAAACCTACAATTTACAGTTCACCACTGGATTTCAATGCAACCACCATTTCACCAAGCAACTATTCCCCCTCCTGGTAAAAGCATAGGCCCAATTTGGCATTGGTCACTGGTGATCCTGAATTCAGTTTCCAAAACATATGGGTGACACTTCTTCTGTGCCAAATATGGGCAATATCCAGACAGGTTGCACCCCATGTCTGATCCCAAATTTGGCTTCCAAATTACATGGGTGACCCCTCTTCTGCGACTCACATGGACTACGTCCAAATAAGTTGTACAACTAATTACAGCTTGAGGAAAATCAAAGGGCTTGTCAAACATGATTTCTAGTTCACAAATCACCCTTTTTATGCCATGGACCCCAACCATTAACCAAGAGATCTGTGGGCTCCAGATTGGGAAACCCTTTGATTGAATCCTCATTATTTTTAAGAGACTGTTTTTCACTTCCTAATAATAAATTCCAGCTCTCTCCCCAGTACTGATGCCAAGATAACTAGTCTGTAGTTTCTCTGCTTTCTCTTTTCTACAATGATGAAGTTATAATTGTTACCTTTCAATCAGGAGGATCTGATGTGGAACTTGTTAAATCTTCAAATGTGACAATCATTTTAAACATTATCTACAAAGCCACCATTTGCAAGATGCCAAGCTGTGGAAGATAAGATCCTGATGATTCATTGACTTCTGAACCCATTAATTTCACAGTATGTTTTTCGCTAATGCTGATGTCTTTCAGTCCAATGAGTCATTTTAAGTTGGCATTTGCTGAAAAGAAATGAAGAAGTTATGGAAGACCAGATCTGGCCAAAGCTTCAATTTTTCTCCTTATACTGTAATTAATACCACCAATCAGGCCACTTCCCAGCCTTTCCAATAAAATTTGTGCTGTAAAAATGCTCTGGACATAGATGTATTAGGATCCAAAAGAAAATGATTGCGAAATAAAAAAAACAATTAGCCACAAACAATTTAAAAGCTGTTAACTCCAACTGTTTTTTATTTCATCACATAAACCTTAGGAATGTGGGTAGCCTGAGGAGTCTAAATCTTCATATTCCATCTGCGAGTGCTTATGAGGCAATGCAAATGAACAGCAATAGACATGCAAAGCCAGAGTGATTAGTTTCGGAAATATGAAGATTTACTTGGCATGCCCTAAATAATTAAGATTTTAGCAAGGTATTGCTTACAGAAAACAAAGTTTTCAGCACAACAAACAGCTTAGATCCCTGGACGTACAAAGAACAGTATTTATGCCGCTTCTTTAGAGACAGTGTCAGTGTCCAAATCAAAGGAAGAATCATGCCTGCTACATTGGAAGGAGAGTCAAGACATCTGACAGAGTATGACAGAGTAATGACACGATTGGATCCTTTAAGGCTAAAGATCATTACTCGGAAGAGACAGTCAGCATATCACAGAATCATGGAGTAATCTGGCATATAAAGGAGCTATTTATCATTCTTCTGCTGGATATATCAAAGAGGTGCACTCCCTACATTTTGAACACAATCATGTAAATATTTTCATTTCAGGTATTCACCCATCTCCTTTAGGAAATACTTGTATTTCTGCATCTAATACACTTTGATAAAGTTATGACCAGGCACTACATGGAAAGAAATATTTTTATTAATTTGCCTTTAGTTCTTACTATTGCTGTTAATTGTATTATCATCTGGATCTAACTTGCTAATTCCTGTGACATCCCCTACATCGTTTAATATGTTTCCTTTGTAACTCACTTTCTCTGATATGGCTCCTATTGTAATAGTAGGTTTTAATTAGCTGGTCTGATATACAATCATCTTCTAATTCTACTCCATTTCAATTTACCAAGAATGGAAAAGAAACTACCCTTCAACATCTTCCATGAAAGTGTTGACAAGGTTCTTCCAATTAATCTTTTGTTTCTGCAGTTAATGGTTTAAATGGTGACAAGGATTGCAATAATTAATGGGAAGCAAGGAAGCTTTCAAAAACTACCAGAAAGCAAATGAAAAAAAGCAATAAGGAAAGAAAATATTAAACATGAAGATAAGTAAGCCGATAATATAAAATAATACATTTTTCAGATATTTAAGGAGTAAACAAGAGACAAGAATGGACATTGGACCACTGGAAAATGAAAACGGAAATTGAGTGTAGTTACTATACCAAGGAGAAGGTGCTTGGGAAGCAGAAAGGTCTGAAGGTGGATTACACCTCAGGTTTCAGAAAGAGGTCAGAGAAGGGATTATGAAGTCATTAGAAGTGATCGTTCCAGAATCACTAGATTCTTAAATGCTTCTGGACGAATTGAAAATTGCAAATGAGGGGGAAAATGTTGCACAGCTGTTGAACATTAACCTCTTTCCTCTACTTCACCAACCTCTCCCCAACCCCTGGCATATGCATTGTGCATTCCTGGAAATTTATGATCGCAGAATTGGATGGGCCTGATCCTATATAGTTAAAATTTTAAAAGAAATTGATGCTAGAATAGCATCCATATTATTTTTCCATTTATAGCAGTGATAGATTAAGATGCAAGTGACCAATTCAGTCACTAAACGTAGGTCAGTTGTCAAAATTTTTGCAAAGGCCAAATGCCTGTATTTTTATTGTGAATCTATTTTTATCCATTACAAGCCTGATTTCTAGAGTTTAGGGAAAGTCAGCTGATAAAGAGGAATAATACCAGGCATCACGGTAACGTAGCAGTTAACATTATGCTTTACAGCATCAGCGGCCCAGGTTCAATTCCTGCCAGTCTCCGTAAGGAGTTTGTACATTCTCCCCATGACCACATGCGTTTCCACCCATAGTCCAAAGACGTACCAGTTAGTAGGACTATTTGGTCATTGCAAAATAGTCCTGTGATTAGGTTGGGGGTAAATAGGTGGGGTTGCTGGCCAGTGTGCTTCATGGGACCAGAAGGGGCTGTTCTGCACTTTATTTCTAAGTTAATCAGTTAAGTAAAAGAAGTGCTGAATCCACCAGCAGAGTAGATTTGTAGGAGTATTTCCTAAGTAGAACCATAGAACCATAGAACATTACAGCACAGTACTGACCCTTCAGCCCTCCATGTTGTGCTGACCCATATAATCCTTTAAAAAAAAGTACTAAACCCACACTACCCCATAACCCTCTATTTTTCTTCCATCCATGTGCCTGTCCAAAAGACTTTTAAATACCCCTAATGTTTTAGCTTCCACCACCATCCCTGGCAAGTCATTCCAGGCACTCACGACCCTCTGTGCAAAAAACTTACCCCTGATGTCTCCCCTAAACTTCCCTCCCTTAATTTTGTACATATGCCCTCTGGTGTTTGCTATTGGTGCCCTGGGAAACAGGTACTGACTATCCACGCTATCTATGCCTCTCATAATCTTGTAGACCTCTATCAAGTCCCGTCTCATTCTTCTACGCTCCAAAGAGAGTAATCCCAGCTCTGCTAACCTTGCTTCATATGACTTGTTCTCCAATCCAGGCAACATCCTGGTAATTCTCCTCTGCACCCTCTCCATAGCTTTCACATCCTTCCTATAATGAGGTGACCAGAATTGAACACAATACTCTAAGTGTAGTCTCACCAGAGATTTGTAGAGTTGCAACATGATCTCTCTACTCTTGAACTCAATCCCCCTGTTAATGAAGCCTAGCATCCCATAGGCCTTCTTAACTATCCTATCAACCTGAGCAGCGACCTTGAAGGATGTATGGATTTGAACCCTAAGGTCCCTTTGTTCATCCACACTCTTAAGTAACTGAACATTAATCCTGAACTCAGTCTTCTGGTTTATCCTCTCAAAATGCATCACCTCACACTTGTCCGGATTGAACTCCATCTGCCATTTTTCTGCCCAACTCTGCAGCCCATCTATATCCTCTTGTAACCTTCGACAACCTGCAGCTCCATCCACAACTCCTCCAATCTTCGTGTCATCCGCAAATTTACTCACCCATCCTTCCACCTCTACATCCAGGTCATTTATAAAAATCACAAATAGCTGGGGTCCCAGGACAGATCCCTGCAACACTCCAGTAGTCACCGACCTCCAGGCAGAATACTTTCCTTCCACAACTACCCTCTGCTTTCTTCCTTGAAGCCAATTTTTTACCCAAACAGCCGAGGTTCCACTTATCCCATGCCTCATGACTTTTTGAATGAATCTCTTATGAGGGACCTTCTCAAATGCCTTGCTAAAGTCCATGTAGACCACATCCACTGCCCTACCCTCATCAATTTCTTTTGTTACCTCTTCAAAAAACTCAATCAGGCTCATGAGGCATGATCTTCCCTTCACAAAGCCATGTTGACTATCCATGAGTAGACTGTACTTCTCCAAATGCTTGTAGATCCTATCCTTAAGAATCCTTTCCAGTAGTTTGCAGACCACCAATGTAAGACTCGCCAGTCTATAGTTCCCAGGTTTCTCCCTATTCCCTTTTTTAAACAAGGAAACTACATTTGCTATTCTCCAGTCCTCCAGCACTTCCCCTATAGCCAAAGAGGATTCAAAGATCATAGCTAATGCTCCAGCGATCTCTTCTCTCAATTCCCACAGCAACCTCGGATGTATCATATCTGGCCACGGGGATTTATCAATCTTGATGTTTCTAAGAAGATCCAGCACTTCTTCTTCCATAATCTCCACATTGTCCAGCACTCAGGCCAGCTCTATTTCGACCTCACCCTGATCAAGATCCTTTTCACTTGTGAATACTGAAGTGAAGTATTCATTTAGGACCTCCCCAACCTCCTCCACTTCCACGCACATGTTGCCCTCTTTATCCTTTAGCGGTCCCACCTTCATTCTCATCATCCTCCTGTTCTTCACATACGCATAGAATGCCTTGGGGTTCTCCTTAATCCTACATGCCAAGGCCTTCTCATGCCCCCTTCAAGCTTTCCTAAGTCCAATTCCCCAGTGAGATTCACCCCATTCAGCACAATATGTCCTGCCTCCTAAATGGCCATTTCATTCACATCCATTTATCATTATCACACATACAGGGAAGGACACAGAGATATGCATCATTTGCGGTAATACCTACACAACCTAAGGATGTGCAGGGCTTGTCACACATTCCGGCACAAACATAACATACCCACAAAGTTCAAAGAGCAACGCAAGCAACAACAGAGCAACAGCAACAAAATAAAAGCAGTAAAACAAGCCCCTTGCCTCCTTTCCACCCACCTACTCACGTACATACATAAAAACAGCCTTCCAACCCCAGAACAGGCCATCACTAGGCCTCCAGTGGTCTCATAGACTCTCAGACATTGGTCCTTCTACTTCCTTAGTGGACTTACAGGCACAAAGCTTTGGTCATCTGGCCTCAACTTCC
This sequence comes from Hypanus sabinus, assembly GCF_030144855.1. Lineage (NCBI taxonomy): Eukaryota > Metazoa > Chordata > Chondrichthyes > Myliobatiformes > Dasyatidae > Hypanus > Hypanus sabinus. The sequence goes on along the minus strand of NC_082707.1, from coordinate 78,422,726 downwards.
ATACTCTGATCAACCTTCGGACTTCGGTCTTTGCTATTAACCCCAGTCCTTGTTGATAATGGTGAATGAGTATTCTGCATGAGGACCTCGAATTCCAGGCACACCAATGACAGAACCCCAAATATTAGGCCTTGAGCTTCTATCTCGCCAACTTGCTTACTTAAGGGTATATGATTAATATGGTTCTGTTCTATAAACTTTCCTGCACAGGAGCCAGACAACCAATCTATCACGATATTGGGGAGGAAACCAGGAGAAAGAAAAACTGAAAAATATTAAGGAAAATCATAAATCTGAAGTTCTCTTCATATGCTATACTGAATGTATGGCTAAGCAACCCAGGGACATAAACTTGGGTTAACTGGTTGGCAAAGAAAATTTTCATTCAACAGGGGTATGGAACTCTCTGCTTGAGGGTTGGAAGTAGGAACCCTCACCCCAATTAAAAGGTCCCTAGATGAATATCTGAAGAGCTCTGATTTGCAGAACTATGAACCTAGAGCTGGGAAACAGAATTAATCTAGTCCATTTTTGACGAGCATGATCAATGATAAAATCTCTCTGTTATAAATTGCTATGATGATGTGATTAAAGCTATCAGGGTCTTTGCAACACATGCTATCATACTGGATAATACAAACTAACAAACCCAATTTTAAACTCTGAAGTAATCTGTTTAATGTGGATATGTTGGCTGGAAAATGGAAGGGTCCCATGTAGGGGGAACATCAGATGATCCTAACGGTTATTCAGTGGCCATTGTTGGAAAGTGCAGATGTGATGTTGAATGAGTTAAGGTTGTGCTTGGCTCTGATACACTCCCATATGTTGAGATCCCATCTTTACAATTTGGCCTCGGTCATGAAATAGATTGGCTGTACACTAGTGGAATGAATCTTTGGAAGTGTACCATAAGATGAATTAAAGTCTTCAGGAAAAGAACAGCAACATGAAAAAGTAAGGTTGCTTTCAGATCTTCCAAACAAACATAGTAACTAGGTACAAAGAAATTAAGTCCTATTCTGCAGCCTTTCAGTAACAAACATCTGCTCTGCTGCAAGATTTGCCTGGCCAGTTTTGTTGGTTGTTTTTCTTTTGCTGCTTAGAATTATGTATCATTGCATAAAACTGAGACAAGGCATCAATTCAACAAGGAGTGTTGCTGTAATTATTATAAGTTAGTAAAGAATGTAATAATTGGCACATTGTAACCACAGAGCACTTAAATATATTATAGGAGTGTGTACGTAATGAGCAGTGCAATTAAAATTTAAAGCTAACTTGCTATGTGTTGTATCACATATTCCACTTGGTGTTACTATTGACTTTAGCAACATCTTGCTGGCAAAGTAGCATAATAATGCAATGTATTTGAACATAAAACTGACAATTAATGTCAATGCAATATAATGTAGTGACTATGCCAGTGCATGGGAAACATATAATTCTCCAGTACACCAGTGAATGGGAGTTCAAAATCTTTCTAAGCCAGTCTGGGAATTTGAATTAAGTTTTGAAACAGGTTACCTGTAAGTGAAAAAACCAGCATCAATGATATTCATGAAACCTAATTAATGTAACAATGGAAATTGATCCATTTTGGTGTTTATGTGACTACAGGCACACATCAGTTTGGTTGGCTCTTGACTGTCCACATAAGTGCTAACAAGATCTAATTAATTAGAAACATAGAATTATGGAAGAAAAAATCAACACAGAAAAAAGCCATTCTGCTCATCAAGCTTTGTTGACTCTCTATAGAGCAATTCCAAATCCCTCTTGAAATTACTGTCCAAATCTATTTCCACCAGCTGTTCTGAGTTGCAGATTCTAAGCAGCACACACAAAATGTTGGAGGAACTCAGCAGGTCAGGCAGCATCTATGGTGAGGAATAAGCATCAATGTTTTGCACCAATACTGCTTATCAGGGCTGGAAAGGAAGAGGACAAAAGGAATTGTGGGAAGGGGAAGTAATACAAGCCAGTAGGTGATGACAATATTTGTTGCTTATCCTAATTAACCTTGAGTAAGTTACTGCCATCCATCTGATAAAAGTGCTACTACAAATCTATTCTACTGCATAAGGAATTGACAAAATGGCTTAATGACTTTTTTAGAGGAAGTAATAAAGTAGTAGCAAACTTGGTAAGCAAATGGATGTAACTTATCTGGAATTTTAATGGGTTTTCTAATAAGATTAAGAATAGAAAATACTGGAAATACTCAGCATGTCAAGCTGCGTTTGTAGGAAGAGTAAACAGTGCTTCTGGTTAAAGACCATTTGTCATAACTAAAAAGGAGACAAAAACAACTTGTTAACTACACTGAGGATGGGGAGGGGGTTGTCTCTGATGGGGCAAAACTGAGGTAACTATTGAGATAAGCTATAGACAATGTTATCTGATCTGATGAGCTGAAGCAATTATAGAACATATAAGCAAAAGAACTAAGACAAACGTATGTGGAAGCACAAGAAGCCATGATTGGCAGGCCTGGCTGGGCATCCTTCTCCTGCAGATGTTGTTGATTTCATGTATTCTATCTCATGTACTTGTCTCCCAGATGATTAAGGCTGTGGGCTGAGAGGTGTTACAATAGATTAGGTCTGCAACCGAATTGCATCTTACAGCTATTATGCACGGCAGTCATGTTGTACTGGTGTGGAGGGAAAGGATGTGAATAGTGGTCCCAGTGTCAGTCGGTGATGTCAAAGTTTGGAGATGCACACTGTTCCAGCTGTTCTGCATGATTTCTCCACTGGTGTAATGAATTGGGACTGAGGCTTGAGCCTACTCCGGCTGCTATAGGAACAGATCTGGAGACTCAGTCTGGTTCAGAATGCTGTTGGCTTGCTTCAATTGTTTTCATGATTTGTGGGGTTTATTTCTCTCTTTCTCTGCACAGTGGTATTTGGTATCTTTTTAATTGGGTTATTTGGGTTTCTTGCTTTGTGGCAGCCTGTAAGCAGACAAATCTCAAGTATCATTTATACATTCTTTGATAATATATCTGCTTTGAAATCTTTGAAGTCATGAAATCTTTGAATTAAAGTTATGGGGAACCAGCACAGAAGAGGTGTTGAGGTCAGCACATATGAGGCATGATTACACTGAGTTATGAGCAGGCTTGAAGGGTCTGGTAGCCTACTCTGCCTTAATTTTCTTTATTTCTTGTGTTATCTTCAAACCTTTCCTCTATCCAACCTTCCACAGACTGATTTTTTTTTTGGCTTCAAGTTCTGTTTTGGCTCTAGGTTGCAATTGCATGGCTGAATTTCAAACATGGCTGTTTCGGGGAGATATAATATGACAAACGTACGCTGATGTAACTACAGGGTAGTGATGAGGAGTCCAGCCAAGACAGCCTTATTGAAATCAGCTTCAAAGTGATGAAGTCATGTGGAAGAGCCTCAGCTGCGGAAGGAGCAATTAGAGGCTGTAGATGTGAAAGATGAAAAAATAATTGATCTTGCAATTAATGTTAGTTTGAGATCCTGTTTGATTGGTCACTTAAGGCTTCAGTTCATTTTCAACAGTTCATTAAAAGAAGGAATATAGCGAAATCCAATGTCAAAAATTCAATGTTACAGGCTGTTCACATAAATCAACCTAGCCAGCCATGCTAAAGAAGGTAATTCACCTTTAGAATGAGTGAGAGAGAGACTTGTGCAGTTCATTGGCTGAAAACCAGCTGAAACGGCCATGAACATGTGTGAGGACAGGGGATGGCGCCATAAATACTGCAGACACTGATAAGGACTTGCCAGTTTCTGAAACCTTAAGCTTATGCAAGGAATATTATATTATTAGTTAAGAAGTGACAAGAAAATAATTTTTAACAGAGGGAGAAGAAATATAGGAAGGAATCTAAGATACCAGTTTAATGGAGCTCTGTAAAATTTGCTAAGCATTTAAAACAAATAGAAGGAATAGGCTTGGTTAGAAATATTGATACCAAAATAATGATTAGAAATTGTGAATATTTACAAATGAGGGAAAGACGGCTATCTACCCAATTCCTGTTCTGAAGGCAAAGTACAATGTGTACTGAATTTAAATAAAAGTTAGGTTTATTTTGCTCTTATATCTGACCTCCAAGTATCTGTTATTGCATCCTGTTGATTTGAACCAAAGTCTACATTTGTTTTTTCAGACAAAACAAATAATTATCAGCAAGCTTACCCAGCATACAAAAGTAAAACTGAAAACAACGATTGCATTAGAAGAGCCTACTCATTAACAGAGAGGAAATTATAGTTTGTTTACCAAATGAGTAAGTCAGTGCTCCAGTGTGACGTGCTGGGTGGGCGAGGGAGGGGGCAGCAAGAAACAAAAAGGAGAAAAATATGGGAAGGTCATAGCACTCAGAGGACTGTGATGAACTTTCCACTGAGCAGGCTATCTTCTCCTATCACTGGGGAAGGAATGCTGATCAGACTTCAGAAAGCATTCTTAATTAACCAGATGGCCCACACATTGTGGTAATTGTTTGAAAAGTAAGATATTGTAATAAATCAGTCCAAGCGGTTATCATTCAGTTTCACCAGAGAGCATTTTTCTGGTTCTTTCTCCCAAAATCCCAAATGTCTGGGGTTTTGTGTTTGGATTTGAGCTCTGTCCTACTTACATATTTATATTCACATTGAAGTTATGGTGGGCTTTATCCTGTCCAGATGGTGTTTCTCCAAAGGGAGGTTGAAGAGTTATGCGAAACAATTTTTTGCTAAGGTTTTCAAACATGAGAAAATATACGACTCAGGAGGAATTGTGCAGCTTCAGGATGCATAAATCTGTTAATAAATACATGTTTTCCTTTCTGCTTTTTATCTTCAATCTTGTTGTTATTCTGCAGATTATTTTCATGAAATAAAAGTAGAGCAAATGTGATTCATGTCCAGACTTGCCATTGTTCTTATTACGTTTAGCAACTGCACATCATTGCAACTAACTGAAGGCCTCTTTACTTGTTGAGTTTTGTGTTGTCAGAGCACTTCAAATTTCTGACATAACAATCTGCAATGCTATGCAGCAATATCTTTTTTCAGCTACAGACACAAAATTGGCTGCAGCGGTTGAGACCGTCTGTTTAATTGGGTGTGGTAGTGGGATGATGTATTGGGTTTGCCTTGAGGAATTTCTTCTTTATTTCTATTGGGTCTCATACCTTGCTCCAAAGGTTGTCTGGAGGAAAATAATGGTTGTGTGGATTGCTCCAGAGACACTTGTATCATATCTTGAACTTCACTCACCTTCTCTGGGTTCCTGTCTAGCTAGTGTCACTCCCCCACACATCTGATATTACAAAAGCTAGCTGAAGCATCCATGTTATGTGGCCTGTCATTATATACCAAACTGTTCAATATGGCTACAGGTTGTTCCTTAGCAATAATCACAAATATCAAAGAAGAATGTAACTAAATGAAATGAAAATATCAAACCAAAGCATATTTCAGGTTATTACAGCCATTCATTCCTACTGGTTTTCAGCAGGGGCTTAACAAGAAGTTGAAGGTGTTCACCCGTTACTCCTCATTAATGGAAATGTGAAGAAAGAACCCACTGAAACTTAGCAATGAAACAAGTGTAACTTCTGTAGTCTCTACATAACATCATGAGTGGTAGCCAAAGTCTTTGTTTTTTCATTAGCTAACTTTGCAACATCATGGGCACATGTAAAGTGCCCATGAGTATTAGTGTTAGAAAAAATAGACGTATCAATGTTCCGGTGTAGTCCCACCATGTCTTGGTATTGAGTGCCCAGAGCAGAACTGTATATGTTTACAAGCAGATATAAGGTTCAAAGGTTCAAGGGTTTATTTATTACTGATGTATACAACTCTGAAATTCTTCTTCTCTAGATAGCCACAAAATGAATGACAGCATAATCATCAAATCCCAACTCTTCCCACCCCGTACAAAAAAATTGAACAAAAACGGAACAGGCACACCGACCGCTAATTCCCTCTCCCTGTACACAAGAAAGGTTGATGAAAAACACAGACTGTAAAAACTATAAGATTGAAAAAAAAGTCCATAGTCCAAGTACATGTCCAAAACGCAGAAAACCTGGGTTACATTATTCTCTGGGTACAGCAGCAAGTTCTACCTTCTCCAGCAGCAGAGCAATCTCACCAGCAATCAATAGACAGTCACTCCTCTCCAGTAGCAGAGCAATCTCACTGGCAATGAAAAGGCAGGTCACTGGTGCTCACCTTCCACATTCACCTCGATGTTTCAATCTCCCTCTTCGCTTTAATCGGCAAACAATAGAAGCATTCATTGGTGAAAAGGAGTTGAACATCATCTCACACCCTGTCCCACAGCCTTCTCACCATGAGATTCATGCATGATGCCGCTGTCTCCCAGAATCCTATTCAAGATGAAAAACAAGTGTAAAAGACAAAAAAGAAATGGTTTCATGGTCTATCCAGAAGATGTCAACAGTGGGAGATTTGTATGCATGCCCCATTTTGACCGGAACAATTCTAATGCTGTGGAAACAGACAAATGAAAAGCAGAAATTCTACTTTCTAATATTAACATGGTAGCTATACCTGTTATTATTTGTGAAATAGTTGTATATTATGGTGATGGACGTGCTATTGCTATCAAAATAGTAATGATTGTCTATGATAGAGCAGCATATTATGTTTACTGTATTTCATTCATTATCCTTAAACCACAAAATAATCACTCTTTGCTAAAATATCAGTCATATTTCCTGTTAGTACCAATACCTTTCTCAGCAAAAACCCATTGCAGCTATTCAATGTCTGTATTTCCTACTTTGTGAGTGTAATCACTAAGTAAACCTTTACAGACTCTTCACTAACAAAATTATCAAAGTTTTGATGTAAGTATTTTTTCTAAAATATTTTCTGTCCAGTAGATAATCTGGATATGCTACCTTGACTTCATTTTGACATAATCAACAATGGCACAGAGACTTGAAAACAATAAACTCATAAAAATTCATATGTCTCATTTTTGAATCTGAATAAATGAATATAAAAGCAAAGAATACAGTTAGAGAATAAGGAACATACATGATGAAAAATACAGACCTGCGGAATATGGCTGGCTGTGCTAACAGAGGGAGAAAATAGAACCAATGTCATAGATGTGCTGGCTGGTTCTGTTACAGACAAAGAAAGCAAGTTATTTGAAGTTACAGAATCAAAAGGCTGTATGCAAGGTGCCTAGCTTCAAGATAAGGTGCTGTTCCTCATGCTAACACTGAGTTTCACTCTAATAGTACAGGCAGATGCTGTCAATTAGTGTGGGAGTGGGAGTGAGAAATAACGTGACAGCTGCCTCTTGAGGTGTTTTCAGCTTCCTCAGCAGTGACATACCTCTGCCTTATTCAAAAGGGCCCTTCTCTCCACCTCATCTAAATCCTGTGCTTCTGCTCTCAACCTGACTCCTCCTAAACAGAGCAGGAATGGGCTTGGACCCTATCTTTCATTCTTATAGCCTTCTCAATTAAAGGATTATCCTTTGGAATTTCAGTCATTTTTGAAGAAGAAATTTCATCATCAGACACATCCTTCTCCTTTACTATCTTTAGGTGCTTTATGTAACTCCTTGCTCTGCTCTTATATCCATACCAACTATAAGACCATAAGATATAGGAGCAGAATTAGGCCATTCAACCCATCGAGTCCACTCTAGTATTTCATCATGGCTGATCCCGGATCCCATTCAACCCCATACACTTGCCCTCTCATCATATCCCTTCATGCCCTGACCAATCAGGAATCTATCAACTTCGGCTTTGAATAAACCCACAGGCTTGGCCTCCACTGCAATCTGTGGCATAACATTCCACAGATTCACCACTATTTGGCTGAAAAAAAATTCCTCCCTACTTCTGTTTTAAAAAGTCACTGAGGCTGTGCTCTCTAGTTCTGAATACCTCCACCAGAAGAAACATTTTCTCCATATCCACCCTATCTAGTCCTTTCAACATTCAGTACATTTCAATGAGATCCCCATGCATTCTTCTAAATTCCAATTAGTACAGGCTCAAAGCTCCCAAACACTCCTCATATGTTAACCCCTTCATTGCCAGAATTATCTTCATGAACTTCCTCTGGGCTCTCTCTAATGACAATGCATCCTTTCTGAGATACGGGGCCCAAAACTGTTGACAATACACCAAATGCGGCCTGACTAGTGTCTTATAAATGTTCAGTGTTATCCCTTTGTATTTTATATTCTATTCCCTTTGAAATAAATGCCAACATTGCATTTGCCTTCTTTACCATAGGCGCAAACTGTAAGTTAACCTGCTGTGAGTCTTGCATGAGGACTCTTCAGTCCCTCTGCACCTCTGAGGTTTGAATTTTCTGCCAACTTACATAATAGTCTGCACAATTGTTCCTTTTACCAACATGCATTTCCCAACACTGTATTCCATCTGCTACTTTTTTGCCCATTCTTCCAATTTGTCTAAGTCCTGCTGAAATCACATTGCTTCCTCAGCACTACCTACCCCCCACCTATCTTCGTATCATCGCAAACTTTGCCACAAAGTCATCAATTCCATCATTCAAATCATTGACAAACAATGTGAAAAGTAGCGGTCCCAATACTGACCCCTGAGGATCACCACTAGTCACAGTCCCCCTATAATCCCATGCATTACCTCCTGCCTGCCAGCTATTCCTCTATCCACGCCAGTATATTTCCTGTAACATCATGGGATTTTATCTTGTTAAGCAGCTTCATCTGAGCCACGTTATCAAATGCCTTCTGAACATCTAAATAAGACATCCACTACCTCTCCTTTGTCCACCCTGCTTGTTACTTCCTCGAAGAATTTTAATAGATTTGTCAGGCAAGATTTCCCTTGACAGAAACCATACTGACTTTTACCTTATTGTAGCATTAGTCTCTAAGTACCCAGAAACCTCATCCTTAATAATGGACTCCAACACTTCCCCAACCACTGATGTTTGGCTAACTGGCCCATGATTTCCTCTCTTGTTTTGCTCCCTTCTTGAAGAGTCAAGTGACATTTGCAATCTTCCAGTCCTCCAGGACCATGCCAGAATCAAGTGATTCTTTAAAGATCATGAACAATGAATCTGTTATCTCTTCAACAACCTCCCTCAGGACTCTGGGATATAGTCCATCTGGTCCAGGTGATGTCCACCTTAAGACTTTGAGTTTATCTGGCACTTTTTCCTTTGTAATAGCAATGGCACTCATTCCTGCTCCAAGACACTCACAGACCTCTGGCATACACTAGTGTCTTGCATAGTAAAGACTGAAGCAGAGTATTTATTAAATTTTTCTATCATTTCTTTGTCCCTCATTACTGCCTCACAGGCATCATTTTCCAGTGGTCCAATATTAACTCCCATCTCACTTTTATTCTTTATATAACTGAAAAAATATTTAGTAACCTGCTTTAAACTATCAGCTAATTTGCCCTCATATTTTATCTTCTCCCTTCTTATGGCTTTTTAGTTGCCTTCTGTTAGATTATAAAAGCTTCCCAATCATCCAACTTCCCACTCACTTTTGCTACCTTATATGCCCTTTCCTTGATTTTTTATGCAGCCCCTAACTTCCCTTGTCAGCCACAATCACCTAGCCCTGTCATTTGAGAAATGCTTCTTCTGTGGGACATATCTATCTTGTGCCTTGTGAACTATTTATTCCCAGAATATTCAGCCACCTCTGTTCTGTCATCATCACCACCAGCATCCCCTCCAATCTACCTAGGCAAGCTCCTCTGTAATTCCTTTAATTCCATTGTGGTACAGATACATCTGACTTATGCCTTTACCTCTCAAATTTCAGTATGAATTCAATCTTATTATGATCACTTTCTCCTAAGGGTTCCTTTACGTTAAGCTCCCTAATAAGATCTGGGATAGCACACAAGACCCAATCTAAGATAGCCTTTCCCCTAAGAGGCTCAAGCACAAGCTTCTCAAAGAAGCCATCTCATAGGGATTCAACAAACACCCTCTCTTGCAATCCCACCAACCTGATTTTCTCAATCACCTTGAATATTGAAGTCCCACATTTAAGTTGTGTCACTACCCTATTACATGCCTTTTCCAGCTCCCTTTGCAATCTCAGCCCCAGATCTAGACTACTATTTGGAGGCCTATATGTGATTCCCATAATGTTTTTTTTACCCTTTGCAGTTTCTTAACTCCACTCACAAAAATTTGATAGTCTCTGACCCCTATGTCAACTCCTTCTGAAGAATTAAAACCATCTCTTACCAACAGAGTCACACCACCACCTATGCCTTCCTGCCTGATCTTTCAATACAAGGTAGACCTTTGGATGTTAAGCTCCCAACTATGGCCTTCTTTCAGCCCCAGCTCAGTGCTGCCCACAATGTCATAATGCCCTTTTCCAGCGTCCTTCTTGTAGCATTTCCCATGTAATTGTAAGATATGCTATTCTTGTCCTTTCAACTCTTCCCTCCTCACCTTCCAAAAGTACAACAGAACTTCCAGGCAAAACAGTAATTCATTTGCGCCCTTTTGAATCCACTGTACAGGGTTTGGTATTCACAATGTGGTCTTCTTCACATAGGGGAAACTAAATATAGACTGTGTGACCACTTTGCAAAACATCTGTGTTCAGTCCACAGTGTCCTCTGGATCTTCTATTGCCTGCTACCTTCTCCATCCTGATCCCAACCCAATCTGCTCTATCTGTCTGCACCCTACCGTGGTGCTATAAAGAGGTCCAAGATAGATTTGAAGAAGAGCACTTCTCCTTCGTCCAGAGCATTGTTCAGTCTGGAAGACTGCACATCGATTTCTACAATTTCAGGTAATTTGCATTCTCTGTGTATATCAGAAACAGCCAGTGCAAATGTGTTTTAGTTCAGATTTCTCTCTCATAACTTCACCTGCCAGGTGTACGCAACACATCGTCCCTTCCTTGTGTTTTCACAATTTAACAGCCTTCACCTCATTGCTTTTATATTCCTTTTTTCAAATTCTCTCTCTACTTGACTTCATTTTCTGTATTCCCCATGTCAATCATCTAATCAGTTTATTAGAGATGTTCCCACTGCTCTATCTATCTACCCACCCAACCATTTACACTCAACATGACCTTTCTCAGTTCCAATCAAAGACCTTAGACCTGAAATAATAATTCTATTTTTCCTTCCACAGGTGCTCCATGGCCTACTTTGGTTAGCTAATAGCAGTATCATCAGCTCTGCTTAGATAGTATCTGAACTCTCATCACAGGTGTAACCTTATCCTATCCATGATGACATTTGTAGTACCCAGCAGATTCAATTCCTTGATTTTCCTCTGGGCTTGCCCGATTTTTGGTAATAACTTTACAAGTATATTGTCAGAGCTCCCAGGATAATTTCCATTAGGAATGGCTGACTTTTAACCATTTATGTCAATTCTGGGTTTTATGCAACTCCTCTACAGAAAATCCACCCAGGTTTATGTTACCTTGGAAAATGAATATACTTAAAGTCTGGTTTGACATTACACTGGAGTTCAATTCAAAGTAGCATAAAATCCAAATAGCATGGAATAAGTTTTTCAAATTCGTGAAGTGCTTGGATTGGTATCTTATTCTGATTGCAAACTGTAACATTTAAATTTTTACAAGACAAGGTTTGCTTTCAAATGTTGGAAATGTGATATATAATTACTGACCTTTAATTGAACTGATGATCACAGATGCAGTATAAATCGAAATTTTAGCTGTTTTTTATGTAGGACTTTATTGCCCTGAGATTATTGTTGATGTAAAATAATTAGTGGACTCAAATTAGTAGTCAGGGCTACAGTAGATATTTATTCTCCAGATAATAAACAACTGGGTGTGTGTGGCTTGTTTCGGTTGAAAGCGGCTTCTGTCGTGATCGGTCAGTTTATAAACTGCAGCTGCTCTTCCTATTGGTTGGCTGGAATGCCACGGCACCTAGTTTCAAACACATTGGGGACATAAAAAATAGCAAGTGTGAGAGATTCTCTTTCTTTCCCTTTGTTCCCAGGCATGCTGCACAAAACCCTTGGGAGGGTATGCTCCGCACACACTTTTAACAGAGTACCTCTCTGTTAAATATTCATTTCTGTAGTTTGTGTAACTTGGGGGAATTTAAATGTTTGGTCAAATGTTTTACTGTTTGTAAATCAATGATTAATGTATTTATTAGTAGTCAGTGTTCTCTGTTTCACTCACCAAACCCGTGAACTTGCTTCAACATTTCAATAATGCAGTACATAAAATAATATAGAAATAAAAAAAATATGGCACATATTTACCTTGCCACCTTTAGAAGCTAACCCATTTAATACCTCTCTGCTCTTTTCTACTAAATCTGCTAACTTTACTCTTGAAGTACTTGTCCAAGGCCCATTTAAACTTTTAAAATCAACTTACACCATCCTATCAGATAGTGCATTCCAGATCATAATAAAAGTATCATCCCCTCTTTTTTTCATCTGTTACTTCAGCCTATATCATCTGGTTAGTAACCTTTCTAACTGTTATGTATGAAATGTAGGTTAGATAAAATACATGTACTTGTTGGAATAAAATAATGAAAGATACAGATGATTTGCAATGGAGGCTTATCAGACATAGTCTTAAACAGAGATTTGTTAAGAAGAATAAAGTCAAGTCAAGTCAACTTTTATTGTCATTTCAACTATAACTGCTGGTACAGTGCATAGTAAAAATGAGACAACGTTTTTCAGGACCATGGTTTACATGACACAGTACAAAAAACTAGACCGAACTACATAATAAAAACAACACAGAGAAAGCTACACTAGACTACAGACCAACACTGGGACTGCATAAAGTGCACAAAAACAGTGCAGGCATTACAATAAATAATAAACAAGACAGTGGGGTAAGGTGTCAGTCCAGGCTTCGGGTATTAAGAAGTCTGATAGCTTGGGGGAAGAAATTGTTATATAGTCTGCTCGTGAGAGCCCATACATCTATTAAATACTGTACATTAAAAACTAAAACTCAGTAGCTATAATCAATCCAAAAGTATAAAATGTATGAAAAACATATATAAATTCTTTATTCCATATTTTGTTTCACAGCACATTAAACAGAGTAGAATGGAAATAGATGTAAAGATACATAATTTCAGCAGTCTTTATATTTCATCATTGCAGTGTTCCTCATTCCTTTGAAGTTATTCAGACACAAATGATGCATTATAATCACAGTTCAAAGGTTTTTTTAAATTTCTTGTGACTCAGTGCTTTATGTTTAACCAAGATTTCTCTCAACATGTCAAGGATGATCAGATAACAGCAGAGTTGTTATACTGTAAAGCAAGTTCCAGTTACTAATCAAACATTTTTAATGGTATTGCTTTTGAGTATTTACTCCAGATCATCTTGCTAAGTTCTCATTATAAATCCATTTTATTATTTAGCACTTGGAAGTTGAACCCTTCTGCGATAACGTAAATCTTTGTTTCTTCTTCACTCTCATATGTACAAGCACCACAACCAGACACCAACTCCACATTTTGATTATGTGCTTTATTTTATTATTCAAATTTATTGTGACAAAGATCAAATTGTTAGATGTCTCTCACCTGACATTCATTACACACTACTATCAGATGCACATATTAACTATTATAAGTTAACCATTATTAAGCAGTGAAATATGAAAACAATTAAATATTGAAAAGATGTAGAAAATTCTTTAATCTGGTGTAGATCTACAATTATTTACTGAGCAAATGTAAATACTTATATTGAACATTGAAGCAGCTGTAAATGTTAGAAATTTGTATAAAATTAGAAAATATTGGAAATACTCAGCAGGTCAGGCAACATCTGTGGAAGCAGATTTAACATTTCTAAGCCTGAAACCATTTACTCAAGATTTCAGATATGAAACAACAGCTTGTTCTCTCTTTCTATGGATGCTGCCTGACCTACTGAATGTTTCAAAACATCTTTATTCCCACTAACTGTTTTGTTGGTAATGTTGTAGACATTGGTTTAGCTGTGGTTACATACTCCAATCTATTGTTAATCTCTTCAATTTAATCAAGATTAAAATCAATAAGAAGTCCACCGGGTGGTCACATTTGATTTATAATTCACAAGAGAGCTGAGAATGCTTTGAGTGGTGTCATAATGTACCAGGAATTTTAAAACTTACTACATTCCAAAAGAAAGACATGGATGTTTTGTCTAAGTACACCCCTCAGTGATGGAACTCCATCACGGTTTATCACATAGACTTGAAAATGTGGTAATATTTAATACTGATGATTCAACAATTGTATCAAAACAATTACTGAAAATTGATTCAGAGAACCATACACCTTCCTAAGCTCTCTATCTGCTTGTGTTGTCACCCTCAAGGAGCTAAGGTCTTGCTTTAAATCAATCCTTGTAAGGTCCCTGTCATTCTTTCTATATGTCCTATTAAATATGTACACTTGTCCAGATTAAATTCCATCTGCCATCAGCCCACCTGTCTTCCCAGCTAATCTATGTCATTCTGTATCCATACAACCATATAACAATTACAGCATGGAAACAGGCCATCTCGGCCCTTCTAGTCCGTGCCGAACGCTTACTCTCACCTAGTCCCACTGGCCCGCACTCAGCCCATAACCCTCCATTCCTTTCCTGTCCATATACCTATCCAATTTCACTTTAAATGACAATATCGAATCTGCCTCTACCATATCCTTTGACTCTATCCTTCGACTACCTTCCTCACCCTTCACAGCTTGGCTTTTTTTTCCTCTGTAAACTTGCTAATCACTCCACCTACATTTTTATCCAGTCCACCAAGTCACTCTGGATCTCACATGATTCAATGTTCTGGATCAGCACATAATAAAGGACATTGTCAAATTCTTTACTAAAGTCCATGTATGGAGCATCCACTACCATACCCTCATCAGTCATCTTTGTCATTTCCTCAAAATAACTCAGTCAAGTTTGTAAGATATGGCCTTATTCTGCAACCATGCTGACTATCCATAATAATCCTATGGTTTTCAAGATGTGAGTAGATCATCTCTAAGAATCTTCTCCGGTAAGTTTCCTACCACAGATATAAGGCTTGCTTATAACTTGCTGAATTACCCATATTTCCCGAAACAAAAGGACAACTGGCTGTTTTCCCTTCCTCAGAGGATAAAAAAAATTCTGACATGGAAAATGCAAAATTACTGGACAATTTTAAATGGAGGTTGCATAGCAAGCAACATGTCATTAAGCTAGCCTCAGACTTTGCTTAACAAAGTTTGCTACATGTGATAGGGATAAGATGCACGAGGATTAAGCCACATCTCACATCACTGCCCTCAGTCTGTTGTCATGCCGATCAGTGGTTGCACTGAAGCATTCAGATTCAGATTCACTTAGGCAATAAAATTTGAAACATGCACTCAGCTGAGTGTACATTCGTGATCTTCTGCTGCTGTGACCCATCCATGTCAAAGTTTGACTTGCTGCACATTTACCAGGATGGCTGCACACCACTATCATAAAGTGTGGTTATTTGAATTACTGTTGCCTTTCTATCGGCTTGAACCAGTCTGGCCATTCTCCTCTGACCTCTTTCATTAACAAGGCATTTTTCACCAACAGAACTGCTGCTCACTAGATGTTTTTTAGGGGGTTTTTTTTGCACCATTTTCTGTAAACTCTAGAGACTGCTGTGTGTGAAAATGCCAGAGGACTTGCAGTTCCCCAGATGCTCAAACCATCCCGTCTGCCACCAGCAATCATTCCATGCTCAAAGTCACTTACATCACATGTCTTCCTCATTCTGATGTTTGGTCTGAACAATGACTGAACCTCTTGACCACTTCTGCATGCTTTTATGCATTGAGTTGCTGACACATGATTGGCTGACCAGATATATGCATTAACAAGCAGGAGTACAGGTGTGCCTAGTACAGGGGCTACTGAGTGTACAGTGAAATGCATCATTTGTGTTAAAAGAAACACAGTCGATCAGATCTTATGTGATCCAGCCATTCAATATCTCCACCAGCACTACAGAAACTAATCAAGGCTTCCTTGACCCTCTACTCCATTACGCTGAGTACTAGTGCCCCCCAGGACTGTGTACTCAGCGTGCTGCTGTTCATGCTGCTGACTCACTGCCAGATCCAGCTCAAACCACATCAATGATGAGTCAGCATACAGAGAGGAGATAGATAGGAATGCCAAATGGTTTGAGAACGATTACATGGACAAGACAAAAGAGATAACTGTGGACTTCAGGAAGGTCCAGGTCGTTCACCCCCCTTTGCACGTCCATGGCTCTGCTGTGGAGAGAGTGAAAAGCACCGTGTTCCTTAGCATGAACATCAAGGTTCTGGGTTCAACGAGTATTTATTATCAAAGCACGTATGCAGCATACAGCTCTGAAGCTCATCTTCTCCAGGCAGTCACGATACAAAGAAAAACTATGAAGATATTCAGAGAAAAACGTCACCACCCCATGCAAAAAAAAAATTATATATCACACAAAGGCAACAAGACAGAATGGCTGAAAACATGGCATAGAATAAAAAGACATAAAACTGAAAGAGTCCAATTTGAACTACTGTTCAATCCACAAATTGCAGAACTTTGGAAACATCCTCCAATAGTACAACAGATGATCTAACCTGGACCCACAACATGTCCTTATTAGTCAAGAAGGCTCAGCAGCATCTACACTTTCTGAGGACATTGGGGGATGCAAGGCTCCCCGCTCCATTCTACAGGAGTACCATAGAAAGTACTGTATCTTATCCAGATGTATCATTGATTGGTGCAGAAGCTGCAAGGCATCAGACCATGGAACCCTGCAGTAAAAACCACCAAGAAAACCCCCAGGGTCTCCCTCCCCTTGTGACGTTTATTGGGAGCATGTTATACAAAGGACCAAAAACTTTGTTGAGGATCCCGCAGTCTATATGACCCACTACATCTGGAAGGAGGTACAGGAGCATCAGGACTAGCACTGTCAGACTGGATAACAGCTTCTTCCATCAGGCCGTGAGACAAGTAAGTACCCTGCCACCACTGAAGTGTTGGCTCTAGGACAGCGAGCTGTTTACACACTAAATGTACTTACAATTATATTTCATTAACTTGTTTGTGACAATATTTTATTTTGTGCTGTGGGTGACACATCATAGTGCACCATGGTCTGGAAGATCACTGTTTTGTTTAATTGTATCTACGTACAGTCAGATGACAATAAACTTGCACTTGAAGAATACCCTCAGCACCACAAGGGAGAAGGCGGACAGGCAGATGGGAAAAAGTCATTCAAAAGTTTGTCTTCAGGCCTCATATCATCCTGCCTTGGAAAATTGTTATTAACCTTCATTATTGTTGTGTGCAAGTCCTGACATTCCATATGAGCACTCTATAGTAAAATAAAGATATCATTTTCACACACGCACCACAGGTTCAAGAAGGCAGATGCTCAGGGACGACCAGCGATGAGCAATTAATGCCTGCAATGCCATGGCACTATGAAAGGATGAGGTCAGATACTTGGGCCTGGAATGTGGATCTACAAATATATGCCTGGCATGTTAGCAGATCTGGATAGTGCATCTGAATGACTCCTTCCATCCTGCATATCCTCCACCATCAAATCACCACCAGCAATAGATGCAGAGAAGGCAGAATGTGTCAACTGCACTATATATTTGATTTTGCTACTAGTAAATTCAGCTTCTTCACAAGCTCCAGGGGATAGATCTTTGGCCAGGATTAATGTATCCTCCATTTATTCACAAACACTACAATGTCAATGCCTTCTTCTGTCAAACTAAAATGTTTCACATCTTATTTGAACAATAATTTTAATACAGAAAGTACAGTAACTACTTTAAAGCACAGCTGGAAATCATATTGATTCTGGAATCCTGATAAGCAATTACTATTATTTCAGATTTAATACTCAGGGTAATTTCTATCTACTGAGAGCTTGAAAAGTTTTATATGCTGTCTGAACATCGAAAAAGGTTGAAAGGTGAACCAATTTGTTCTTGCATTGCCAGACTCTGCAGTTCAGGAAAAGCAATTTGCATCAAAAACGCATAATTTCCACCGCAAACATCTTCCCATCACTTTTGCATGACATCATTGTCAATGAATGTGGCCAACAGCTGTTTCCAGCTGTTCTCCTTCATCAGCCAGAGAGGAGCGACTCTTTAAAAACAATACTGGAAAATATTATTAAAGCACTCCCTAAATAGTTTTTGTCATACTACTAAATTTATAATACTTCAACACATTCCTTAAACTACCCTTTTCTCATATACAATATACAAACTGGCTAGAAAGTTTATTGTTCAATTCCATTTTGTGTTATAGTTTGAAGGTAAAAAAATATGAATCACTAAAAGCAACTGGCCCTTCATTTCGTGCATTGGGAAGTTCTGTCATAGTACTCCACACTTGTCATAGGCATTCATGTAGAATCTATTGCATGTTTAATAGATTTGTCAGAGTACAAAATTCCTGCTACACTGAAGCTGCACACATTTCCAGAAACCACAAGGGTCTTGAATCCAGAAGAATATCTTAACAATAGAAGGAGTTTAAATAAATGGGCCTAAACCACAGTCAGGGGTTTTACTACTGAAATGCTGGTTAGAACACATCTGTCAAATTCTCTCTCAAATTTGTCCACTCTAATAAAGTTAATCCTGACTTCTACAGTCTCACCACACAACTGAAGCATTGCATCCCTGGCGCTAATCTGATAAACCTCTTTTTAGGGTCCTGACATTATTCCTGAAGAGACAGTTGCATAAATGAATCAAATGCTCCATATGAGGCTAACTGATAGGTTACAAAGCCTTCATATAATATTCTTCATTTGTAACTACACCAAAAAAAACAGATTTCTGAATGCTCTCTCAGTCTTCCCTGCCAATTTAAATATCTCTTGTGCCTTTGAAATTTTTCTATTAATTCAGAAGGTCTTCCCTTATTCTTCCCAGCAGAACATATCCTCTCATATGTTTTACAGTTACCTCCCATTGACCTGCTCATGCTTCAGTCTGCCAACACTTTTCCTAAGTCAGTTACTAATCAGTTACGTTTCTGAAATTCATAACATTTACAAGCTTTGAAGTTATGCTGTCTACACCCAAACCCAGATTGCTAATAAACTGATGGTCCAAATACAAACGTCCAGGAACATCTCACTTTTTGCAAAGCAAACCTCACTTCTGCTTCAAAATAATAAACTTTTACAACATTTATCAGTATTAGTAAGCCTGATTCTGATTCTGATACAAACGTCCATTACCAATCTCTGCTCTTATCAACGGCCTGGTTTTTATACACCACCTATGCCTCTTTAACCTTACTGACTTTCAATTAAGGAAAGCTTTGCTGGCTTCCAAGTTTACGTTCAACTATTTATAGTAATTTATTAGCCCCCTTCTGAAAGTTGAAACATTAAATAAGTCTTAACTATGCTCTCCAGAGCTGGCAGGGGTTGGAGAGATAAACACCATGGGCATACAGATGCGATTAGATTAAATTGGCATTGTGCTCAGCACAGACATGGTGGGTGAAGTTCCTCTTCCTGTACTGTAGTGGTCTACATTTTATGTTCTATGGAATGCCTGAAGCAGAGCCCTATATGTAAAAAGGCAAAATTAATCTTGGATGTACTTCAAAGATTAGAGCATCAAGATCTCTGTGAGCTGATCCAACAGATAGCAACATAGCTAACATAAGCAATCTCATTATTCATTGCATTCTGAAGTGTCCAGCAGCTCTGATTCCCACAGGATTATGCAGCTGTGTTACTGAGTAATCCCCAGAAGCATTTGTGTCCAAATCGAGATTAAGCTACAGAAAAACAGATGAATCCTTACACACAATGATTTAATTGACATAAATCATACATCACAAATGGGCACATGGAAAGCTATCAAAGCAATTTCTTCACAGTATGGCATGACACAACTATCTTTAGGTTCCTGTGTCATTGGTGATCATTACACATCCTTAATTGTCCTTGGGAGGGTGGTGGAAAATGCCTTCCACGAACCTTTGAAGCTGAGTTCAAGGCTTGGGAATATCTGGCTGATCCAGGAGCAGGTCTAAGGGCTCAGTCGGGTTCAGAATGCTGTCATTAGCTTCTATTGTTAGAATGATCTGTGTTCTTTTTCCTCTTTCTCTGCACCATGGTTATGCTCTTTCTCTTTTTTTAATTGGTTCCTTCAGGTTTCCTGCTTTGTGACTGCCTGTAAGCAAACAAATCTCACTGTGTAGAATTTTTACATTCCTTGATAATAAAAGTAGTTTGAATCTTCGAATCTTGAATGTAGAACATTTTTGCTACAACTTCTAATGTAAAGGATTCAAAGGTTCATTTATTATCAAAGTACACAACTCTGAGATTCTTCTCCAGTGCAACATGAAAGTTTGATTAATCTTACTGCATATTATATGCACAGCGTTTTATAAGCTACACTTCAATAAAGCCATGTAAAGCTGACTGTGGCAGTGGCATATGTGGCCAACATGTCCACTTTGTATGAGGTCATTTCAGACTATGGGAATCCAAGATATTATATTAAGGGGAAACCCTTTGTGAAAAGGCTTCAACATCTGTGACACATATTACATCAAAGAATAAAAAAATAAATGACACTGCACAGTCAACAATTTTGTCAATATAGTCCACTTCAAATTGTGTAGAACAAAACAGTAGCCTAATAAAGTGTTTATTAAAGTTGAAGAAGTATAGAATAGTGTGGCAAAATAAGTTGTGACGTACTTTTTTGGGAAGTTCCTTTAATAGGCATCTCTGGCATCCAGCAGAGTGAAATTTGAGTGATCACATGGCACACAAACCGTCTAATTTAAGTCCAATAGTGTTTTCTTCTCCTCTCACTTATTGATGGTGTAAAAGAGGACATTTGGTAAACTGGATCCAAACCAGCTCCAAGGTGACCAATCTCGTTATTCCCATTCCTTCTTGTCTCGTTGTTTCACCCAGTGCTCTCTCACACATGCAGGGCATAATTTACAGGTTCATTAACCTGAGATGTGGGAAGTAAACAGAACACTCCAGAAAATCTGATTGCAAAGCTTACACCAGGGGTTCACAAGATTTTTTTAATGCCATGAACTCTTACCATTAACCACGGACCCCTGGTTGGGAACTGGTTTACAGAGTTAATGTCCAATGTCAGGAAGGTTCTCAGATACTGATGAACACACTTTCACACCAGCTCCCACACTGATATGCCCATTGTGGCCTTCAGGATGAAAGTGAAGGAACCATTCCTTATATTCTGCCTGGGGAGTCTCCAACACAATGGCATGAATATTTTTTTCAAGTTTAGAAAACTTCTTCACTTTCTCCATCCAGTAGCTGTCTCCCATCTTCATACACCCCCACCTTGCTCTATCTGTTGCTTTTACTCTCCTTCTTTATCCTCTCTCTTAATCTATCATTCACCTGCCACAGAATTCAACTCTTCCGCCATTCACCTCCTCTACCTGCCCATCATTTTCATCCCTCCCCAGTCCACTAATCACCTTGGAAGCCTTTATTGCCAATCTCCTTCATGCAATCATGTCTCTGCACTCTCAATCCTCAGGCAGGGTTTTGATCTAAAATATTGACTATATTGTTCCTCCCACAGAGCAACTGACAGTGTTCTTCCAGCTGATTGTGTGCGGCTTCAGATTCTAAGTAGCCTCCAACCTGATGGCATGAACAACGATTTCTCTAACTTCTACTTACTTCCTCCCTGTCCGCCCTTCACTCTTTTTACATTCCCCATTCTGGCTCCCTTCTTACCCCTTCATTTCTCCTCACCTACAATTCACCTCCTTCCAGTGCTCCTCTTCCTTCTCTTTCTTCTATGGTCCACTGTCTCCTCCTAACAGATTCCTTCTTCAGTTATTCACCTCATCCATCTATCACCTTCCAGCTTCTAACCTCATCCTTCCTTTCCTCACCCACCCACCCGCTCCTCATGTGGTTTCACTTATCACCTGCTAGCTTGTATTCCTTCCCCTAACCCCACATTCTTACCTGAACTTCTTCCTCCTCCCTCTCCACTCCTGATGAAGGCACTTAGCCTGCTTGTTTATTCTCCTCCATAGATCCTGCCTGGCACTTGCTGAGTTCCTCTAGCATTTTGTTTCTACTGTTCTGCAGTCTCTTGTATCTCCTCACATTCTTGAAGCTGCAGTACTTTAATTGGTGTCTGTGACCCTGCTGTTTCTATGATTGATGATTAAATCTCCTCCATTATTGCACTGTTATGTTGCAAGTGGCTGAGAATAATTCTGAATACTTTGGGCTAAACTGTAAGACTTCCCGTGGCTTGTCAAGATATCTGAAATTGTATTGAAAGCATGAGCTCCAGGGCTGTGAGGGTCAGGCTGAACTACCATTCTGTCTGACTGTACATGCCATTAACCTGGGCTAACAAAGGCAACTCTAATACTTGAAGATGCATCTTAGCGTTTCTAAGTAACCATGGCTCTGGTAATTGGCACAAGAAGAAAGCATTATGAGTGCCGGCTGTGAAACTGCCTTTAGTCTGCATGGTACCTTGCAAACCCATGTCGTCATGAAGTTTTGATCAGAAGCCAATCTAACCACAAAGATACCGCTATTCAACCCATATGCATTGAAAATCCTACAAGGCAGTGAATGAGATAGCCTGTCAGATTCTTATTGGTGCTCAAGTGTGAAAGGAAATGAGTTGTTCCCCTTACGAAACCGACCATCAATCTTCTGTTTGACAAACCAGCTAATTGATTAGGGCTACAATGTGCGCTAACCAGCTTGAAAGGGACTAGAAGCAGAAACACTGAGGCCTGTTGTCTCCTTGCCTGGCAGTGGTTGTTCTCTCCCACTGAGTGTTTTCTTAAAGTCGATTTGTCTGGAAGTAGTAATCCTCATTTCCAGCAGCCCAGAGGAGTCAGTAGAACCAAGAGCTATAGATATCCCAAGCGCTACAGAGTTTTGTTTGTTTTTTTCTGAGATTGCTTCCTGTTTTGTGTTTCTTCTTCTCCATTTAATGGGAGGTATGAATTTTAAGATGATGAGGGTTTAAGTTCGTAACTCCAAACATTAAACTATTTGAAAGCAAGGCAAGGGACAAGGGAGCCAAGAGATGCGCCTTTTAGTTAATTTTTACTTTGTGAGTCGTGAACTTATCATGTGATGGTATGATGACGAATGCCATTCAGATGCTTCGTATGTATAACCACAATGAATTATCTAAACAAAGAAAGCTTAATCAAACAATCTATTTACAATATTACTGAAATATTAAATACACAATGCATCTGCCTGCTGAGCAATAAACTCTAACTCAATATAGAATGCACCCCACTTATCTACATATATATTAGACAGTCTTGGGGTTCAGGGGCCTTCTCTGTGATGGTAGTAGGAGCTGACCCTGTGTCTGCAGGAAGTAGTTCTGACAGTTCTGGACATGTTAGCATCCCATACAGTGCATGGCAAGCTTCACTGGACAATGTGGATCTTAATGTATGAGTACAGTATCTGATGTCACCATTTACTTTGTCTTTCTCCATTGCCAAGTGTTCCCGATCCATAGCAATGAGATCAAAGGGTGAAGCACAGTAGTCAGGTTTGGCAGGATCCTGTTATTGTAATTGACAAATCCTAAAAAGGACCACAACTGTGATATGTCCTTTGGCCTTGGGGTAACCACCGCTGCTTGAATATTCTCAGCACACTTGTGTAATCCTTGTGCGTCGATAGTGTGACCACAGTAAGTGATGTCTAGTTTAAAGAATTCATATTTGTTTCATCATGCCTCAGATCCTACCCACCATTGGTTTGGTGGGTTTAAGAGAAATCAAGATGCCTCCAGCTCACAGTTCTCTAGTAGACTAGAGTTACAACAGTAGCCCAAGTACTATAGTTATAGAAATTGTGGTTTGATGATGAGTAACCTAGGACAGACAGGATGAGTGTGTAGTGTATATAGAGAGGGGCCCTCACAAGAAGAGGTGTGGTGACTCAATATTGGGTAGAGATACATTAGAACTATTACAGAATTCATTTAATGACAAATTTACTGATGAGGAATATGAATTTTGGAATACAAAACATTCCACAGCTAGAATTTCAGGGACGGAAACCTGAGGGCAGAAAATTCTTAAGAAAAGTAGAAAATGCTGGAAAACCCAACTTCAGAAGCAAGAGTTTTGTGTTTTTGTTTTGAGTTTGTGACCCTTCTTCGCAACTGGAAAGGAGAAAGATGCAAGTTTGCAGTGGTGATGTAAAACAAAGGGAATGGCAGTGATAGGATAAGTTAAAATGGCTTAATAGGTCAAGGGAGACAATTATAAGCACATCTATAAACAAGCTGGATTGATGTGTGTCAGATTAAACAAATAGAAAATGCTGGAAAAAGTAGGTAGGTCAAATAAACACTGGTGGAAAGAGAAGTGATGTTTCAGACGATTAACTGTTGACTATTTCTCTTTCCACAGATGTTGTCAACATGCTGAACCTTTCCTGCAATTTCTGTTTTTGTTTCCAGTTTACAGCATCTGAAGTTTTTATTTTTTTGATTTTCTGGTAAGAAGGCATTAAAGGTTACAGAAACTGGGCAGGTAAATGGAGTTAAGTTAAAAGTAAAAGTTCAGGAGTTTGGGATGGCAGATTGAATGAACTGTTCATGTTCCTCTATTCATAATGCTGAAAAGAGCTCTTCTAGCAGTGAATTTTTCCTCAGCAGAATTCAGTTGGAACTGGTGCAATCAGGTTTGAAGCCCCTGAGATGTGGCAACTTCACCTGACTTCCAAAGAGTGTCTCTAATGGGCAAGTATATTATAGTACACGTGTAGTGTATGAAAGCTGCGATGTTGCGACTGTTTACGTATCAAAAGATTGTTATTTACAGCATGGTTAAAATATACCGTAGGTATATACCCTTTTATTAAAACAAGGGCAATTTATTCAGTAAGTAATACAAACTACAAGTTGCGAGGGCACTGGATATGTTGAATAATCATTGCCCCAACAAAATATTTATCAATAACATAAATTACTGCATTGATGGCTATTTCCAAGCTCATAGTTATGCACATGACTTAGAAGTCTATTTCATATTTAAATCCTATCATTTCTTTTGTTTATTTAGTCAGTTGCTGTTTCTGTGTCTAAGAATTGAATATATTTGCAAAATTGAGTATTTTCCATTTAAACAGCTTCAAGCCAAATTTAACAAAGTGAGGGACCTACAGAAATATGACAAATTATTAATTTATAGATCTATTATATGATATTAATGGATTTTTAATCTATTTATCTGAGGCTACGGTTTTTAGTGCCAGAGTATGATTGAATAAGAGAAAGTGTGTTGATTTAGAAAGGGAAGATGAGACAAGATAATGCTGACAGTATTGGAAATAGATTCAGCATTTTATAATCCATCAATATGCAATGAACATAAAGTAAGTAACAAAGAACTCACCTCAGTGAAAGATAAGATGACATATGCAAGACATCAGCAATTTTGGACATTTTTAAAAAGTAGAAGGATTGTTCAATGAAGACCTGAACATTACTTTTAGAAGTCAGTACAAGAGAAAAACGAGGAGTGGAAGAATATCCACGATTTTGAAATACATTGTTAGAATGAATTAATGAAAATAATGGTGCCAGAAAATGGCCAGAAAAATATACGAGACCACATATTTAAACTCTAATGAAACTACCGAGTGCAAGAAAGGACTGATAGGTATAGAAGGATGAAAGGCTGTAATTGAAGGCTTTTGGATGCAAGTGATCAGAAAAAGGACACTTAATTTTAAGTACATTTATTCAAATTTTCCATTTGAATCCTCCGAAGTTATACGATAATCATGACAAGACACTAATATGACATTCAGAGAAGCTGGGAAATCTCTGCAAGACTTCAGGCCAATGATAGAACTTCACACTATTGATACAGACCCAGTGTGAGGTTAGTGTAATACCTTCAACAAGGAACTCATCCAAAACTTACAATGATATCAACACCTTAAAATCATTCAATCATGTCATCATGAAATCGCAAAGTGCACTCGGTAACCCAGGTTAATAAAATGCAAAGTTGTAATGTTAGAAAGTTCTACCTGTGGAGGGGTGAAAACAAGGTTTGCCGATTTTTAAAAAGACAGAATTTGGCAAAAAACACTATGCAAGGACAGTGCAGGCTGGACACAGGACAGACATGGAGAGAAACACAGCAACAATTAAAAGCTGAAGATATGAACCGTTAAGAGTGGGATTAGTAGTGAGTATCTTTACCCTACTAACTTGGAAACCTCAGAGTAAAACCCCTGGAGGTGAAACAATAGCAATAAAAGGTTATTGAATATGGCTATAACATGCAGCAGCTATAATGAGACAGTATCGGCAGAAACCAGAGTCCAAAATCTCTACTGTGTAGTCGGGAATTAGTTCTGCAAAATCATACCACTTAATTTGGTCAAGTTTTTGTATAAGTTTGTGAATTTACTTCCTGTGGATGATAAACTGTTTCATCCAATGAACTAAGGAACAAGATGGCAAGCCACACAAGATTGAGAACCAGTGCAGGAACAAAATGTGTAATGGTGCAGAGGATTTAATACAGTTGAATGTATAAATTTATTTTCATTCGAAGAATCCGAATTTGATTTTCTGCAAGAATAAATCATTTTTGCTAAAACTTTGATAAGTTACTAAATGAGATTTACTTTGTTTAAGAGTTATAATGTTGGAGAATTGTAATGAAAAATTGTGTATTTATAATTTTTGAATTTGTATTTAAATTTGTAGATATACTGCCTGGAATTGAAACTGAAGTTCACTACAATACTTGAGAATAGGAATTATATTTGGTTTTCTAACTAACTAGGGATAAGTAAAAAGGAAAGTTTAGTCTGTAAACTTTTGGATAGGAAGTAACACTAGATCACATTAGAGCAATTGGAGTAACAGAAGTTATTCTAATGAATATCACTGATTCCAACTAAATAGGAATTTGTTTTTTGTTGACATCTAAAATTTGGAACATAAACAGGATGTTTGAATTTTGTATTGTTCTTGCTCATGTAAATATTTTGTACATACTGCTTTTTTTCTTATAAACAAAATCTTATTTCCAGAAGTGTGTGGTTTCTATTCAATGCCTCCTTCTGATACCCAGAACCTTCTGATGGCCTACTAGCACCTAGGGCAATTTGACTTTCTCAAAGAGTGTGGTGACTAGTCACACATGATAAGACTGGCGCTACACAGGTGTTACAATTCTGTCCAAGAAAGCGGTTTGTATCGATCCAATTTCCTTTGAAAGTTGCTCTTAATACTTGTTTCCATTGACCTTTCAGGAAAGGCATTAAAAAAGCAGCTTCTAATTGCAATCATCTATGGCCTCTGGTCGTTGATGGGCCAATCAATAGGAACTACTTCTCATTTTTTAATCGATCCAACCCTCCATGTGGGTACTGCCTGATTTTGTCTCCTGTGTTTCACCATTATTCAATGCAGGCAATAAAAATGACTTTTATCAATGATGGCGATGCTTGTGTGTTCCACAAACTAAAGTGTCTTTTATGTCCTGCCCTTTGTCTTGCTCTAAAAAGAAAGGAAGATTGCATTTTACAGCATATCATTTAAATGGCCCATAGTGTTTTTACAGCAATCAAATACTCTTGAGCTATTGTCACTGCTGTAGTGTAAGAAATGTGTCACTAATTTCCATACAGTTCCATTTGTGGTGAAATTAGTTTTGGTGAAACAATGACAGAGATCTTTGAGAAAGATTGGACAAGTTGTAAATCAGAAATTTCTCCACAAAAAATGAAAATAACAATTCCAAATTCTGCAGATAATAATATTTACTTAACATGTATTTATTTTTAAATACTTCAAGAAAAAACTTTGCAGCTGTAATTATGGCACAATTTTTCCACAGTTTTGTAGCTGTAAAAGCTTATCTGGTAAAATGCAAGAACATCTTGAGAAGGCTTCAGCAAACTTTCTCTGTATACAGTATTTACAAGTACAGATCACAATAGCAGGACTCATATTGGAACTTTCCATAACAACAAGATTTTATTCTATCATACTTGCTAGTTCAGCCTTTTTTAAAAAAATAAATTCAACTGATGTTATATCCTAGCGATAGTGGCATTCTAAAATATGCACGTTGGTTGACAGTCTTACTCTTCTGTCAATTAATTCACACCCATTTTCATGGCAGAGAAATTCAATATAACCTAATGCTTCCACTGAAAATAAAGATCTGAACTGATTTAATGCTATATTCAAACCTTTTATTTCCATCATATCAATACACCAGTTTTATTTGTGTATGTGTGTGACAGACAGAGGTACAAGGGGGATATCAGAGGTTTTTCACACAGAGAGTGGTGGGTACGTGGTATGCGCTGCCAGTGAAGGTGGTTGAGGTGAATACAACTGGGCCTTTTTAGAGACTCTTAGATAGGTAGATGGAGCTTAGGGCAATAGAGGGCTATGCGGTAGGAAAATTCTAGGCAGTTTCTAGAGTGGGTTACATGGTCAACCAAATGCCCTTCCCTTGGACAGCATTGGTGGCATGGAGAGGGGGGACTTGCAGCTTGGGTAACTGCCGATCTTCCATAAAAAAAAAACCTTGCCCAGGCTTGCGCCCTGGAAACCTTCCATTGCAAATCCATGGTCTATAATGTGCTGTAGATTTCTATGTTTCTATGTATCTTGGAGTTTTGTAAAAGATCTGAGATCTTTACCTTCCAACACCTTTTTTTTCTCAATTGAACAAAGGATCTGCGAGTATATTGAAGGAGGTGATGAATTACTTCATTGCTGTCTGCTTTTGCTGAGAGTTGGCTCATGTGAGAAATATGAAAAGTAGTCCACTTATTCTTGAGTTTCATTGTGAACCTTCAATGTCAAAGACAGTGTTGTATATCAGAGACAGGCTGATGGAGGATAGTTTTCTTCTAGATGCTTATCTTCTTGCCATAGGTTTGAAAGCCAGCCTCCAATGGTTAACCAATGCAATGTGGTCTGCAGACTGCAGCAACTGAGGTTTGGCTGACCTTAGTTCTGGAACGTTAAAGAGTCCACCATTGGTAGCAGCTTGATCAGCTATTGGTTATTGGTTTTGTAAGGTACAATACTGCTGTGAGAAAGACGGAAAACTGTTTTGACAATTCTACAGCATTGTTTAATGCAGATTTTCAATGAAATTGGGATCTCCTTTTGGACTTTTGGGATACCTTTTCTGAGATCCAGACGACCAACAGCAGGGAACGTCCTTGAAGATTCTTTGTAATTCCTAGTCCATCACTGTTCACAGTGAAGGAAAAGCATTTGGAATGATATTGCGAATCCTGAGTCCACAGGCCTGTCCACCATAGAAACCCTATGTAAATGACAGAATTGCTTCACAAACAACCCAACAATTCACCCCAGACACCTTCTGTTCCATCTGTGGAAGAATCGATGGGGTCATCATTCAAAACTCACAAAACCAGAATGTAAGAAATTCATCTTCAATCCCAAGGGACTGTGTGAAAAGGAATTCAGTATGTACTTTTCTAAAATGACAAAGATAACATCAGTGCATAATGCAATATTTGGACAGAAAGCTTAACTGATAAGCTGATATACATGGTTGTAATGTCTTTTGTCACACATCAAAGGTAGGTGACGGCCAAAGGGCTGTCTATTAAATAATGGATACTGAAGATTAATAGTAATATGATTATCTTTATTGCAAGACCTTCCCTGCGATTATTAATGGTGTATAACCACCAGATATATCTTGCTTTTTATAGAGTACTAAACTAATCGTGACTCTAAAATGCCATACACTGGGAGTGTTAGCCAACACCTGCTTTGTCTTATCTTCATGCATTCTAAATCATCACTGTGGAAGTTAAACTATTACTCAACATTCAAAACTTATTATGGCTATCTACCAGTTTTATTGTCTGTGGGATACTTCAACCAAGCCTGGAGGTTTTTATTGTACTTTCTAAGTGTGGATGTTTTCAGATTGATCGTGGTGATCAGGGGATGGTGAACACCATCTTTTAAAACAGATTAACAGCAATGGTATGGAAATATCGTAAAGATGCTGGGAGATAAATTAAGGAGCAATATTTTTCTTTAGAGCCAAAAATAGAGGAAACAAATTTCACAAATAAAAATAAAAAATAATGCAGGTGTTGGAAGTCTGAAAAACACCTGAAATGATTTTAGTTTGAAAAATGCATAGCCAACAGTCCTATCAACAACACATAACAAGGGGACCTTTCTCCATTAGTAGAATTTGACCTGATGGGCACATCCCACAGCCTTACTATTACTATCACTAAATAGACAAAGAGACAGATCTAACTCATTTGGTTTCACTATATCAGAGGTATTCCCTTTGTTCTAGTCATCCCTCCAACAGCTTCTCTACTACTACAAAATAACTTGTATTTTGTCTTTCCAAATCCTGTTGCAGGCTCTGAATTAATGTTTTACCAAAAATATTTTAGGTTTATTGAAGCATATATTTTGTTTAAAGTTGTAATGACTAGCACCGGATCTCAAATACAAATTTCTTATTTACAATGGAGAAATATTATCCATTATGTTTCTTCAGATACATAAAGGGTAAAAGAGAGGTGAGAGTAGATGTCAGACTGCGGGAAAATGATGCTGGAACGGTAGTAATGGGGGACAATAAAATAACAGATGAACTGAATAACCATATTGCAACAGCCTTCATTTTGGGAAACACTAGCAGACAGGTGGAAGTTCCAGGTGTCAGGGGGCATGAAGTGTGTGAGGTTACCATAACTAGAGAGAGGTTCTTGGGAAACTGAAAGGTCTGAAAGCAGGTAAGTCACCTGGATCAGATGGTGTACACCCCAGAGTTCTGAAAAAGTTAGCTAAAGAGACTGTGGAGACATTGTTAATCATCTTTCAAGATTCACTAGATTCTGGAATGTTTCTGAAAGTCTGGAAAATTGCAAATGTTATTCTACTATTCAAGAATGGGGAGAGGCAGAAGTAAGGAAATTATAGGTGAGTTTGTCTGACCTCAGTGGCTGGGGAGACACTGAAGTCGATTATTAAGGATGTCTCAGGGTACTTGGAGGCCCTTGATAAAATAGGCCATAGTCAGCATGGTTTCCTCAAGGGGAAATCTAATTTGACAGATCTGTTGGAAGTCTTTGAAGATATAAGAAGCAGGATAGACAAAGGATAATTGTTTGATATTGTGCACTTGGAATTTCAGAAGGCCTTTGACAAGGTGCCACACATGAGGCTGTTTAACAAGCGATGAGCACATGTTTTTACAGGAAAGTTTCTAGCATGGATGTAGCAGTGGCTGTTTGGCAGGAGGCAAAGCGTGGAAAGAAAGGGAGCCTTTTCTGATTGGTTGTGGGAACTAGTGGTGTTCCACAGGGGTCTGTGTTGGGACCGATTCTTTTTACCTTATATGTCAATGATTTGGATGATGGAATTAATGGCTTTGTTGTAGAGTTTACATATGATGTGGAGATAGGTGGAAGGGCACATAGTTTTGAGGAAGTAGTGAGGCTGCAGAAGGACTTAGACAGATTAGAAGAATAGGCAAAGAAACGGCAGATGGAATACAGTTTCAGGATGTGTATGGTCATACGCTTTGGTAGAAAAAATAAAAGAGTTGATTATTTTCCAAATGGAGAGAAGATATGAAAAACTGAAGTACAAAGGGACTTGGGAATCCTTCTGCAGGATTCCATAAAGGTTAATTTGTAGATTGAGTCTGGGATGAGGAAGGCAAATGCAATGTTAGCATTCATTTCAAAACGACTGGAATTTAGAGGTGTACAAGATAAAGATGATGAGAGGCATTTATTGTGTGCATATTCAGAGGCTTTTCCCCAGGGCTGAAAGGGCTAGCATGAGAGGGCATAGTTTTAACGTGCTTGGAAGAAGGTACAGAGGAGATGTCAGGGGTAAGTTTTTTACGCAGAGGGTGGTGAGTGTGTGGAATGGGCTGCCGGCGACGGTGGTGGAGGCGGAAACTATAGGGTCTTTTAAGAGACTCCTGGATGGCTACATGGAGCTTAGAAAAATAGAGGGTAATGGGTAAAGCCTAGGTAGTTCTAAGGTAGGGACCTGTTCAGCACAGTTTTGTGGGCCAAAGGGCCTCTATTGTGCTGCAGGTTTTCTATGTTTCTATAAAATCAAGGATATATTGTTGAGATTTTATAAAGGTTGGTGAGGCTTCACATGGAGTATTGTCAGCAGATTTAGGCACCTTATCTTTGTAAGGATGTACTGAAACTGGAGAGAGTTCAAAGGAAGTTCACGGAAATTATTCTAGGATTGAACGGCTTGTCATATGAAGAGCGTTTGCTGGCTCTGGGTCTGTATTCACTAGAATTCAGAAGAATGAGGGGTGATCTTATTGAAGCTTATTGAATGGTGAAAGGTCTTGATAGAGTGGATGAGGAGAAGATATTTCCTGTGGTGGGAGAGTCTGAGACGAGAGGTCACAGCCTCAGAATAGAGGGGTGTTCTTCTAGAATGGAGATGAGGAATTTCTTTACCAAGAGAGTGTTGAATGTTGGAATTCTTTGCACAGGCAGCCGTGGAGGTCAAGTCTTTATGTATATTTAAAGCAGGGGTTGATAGATTCTTGATTGGTCACGGCATGAAGGGAAAAGGAGAGAAGGCAGGAGGTAGGGGTTGAGAGGAAAATCAAATCAGCCATGATGAAATGGTGGAGCAAACTTGATGGCCAAATAGCCTAATTCTGCTTCTATATCTTATGGTCTTATGACAGTGCTTAAATTAAAAATAAATGTTCATAAAGTTAAACCACCTTAACTTTTCAAACGCATACTCTCTACTCAGGTTTAAATCAGAAATATACCTTTAATAGTTGTTTTAGTGCATCTTGATGCTGAACTCTGCAGTACACTTGAATTGACTTTATTTCTTACATCCTTCACATACACGAGAAGTAAGAATCTTTATGTTACGTCTCCGTCTACATGTGCAATGTGCTGTCATAGTAATTTTAATAATTTATAATAAATAGAACAGTCAATGTAACATAGAAATCACACTCAAATCAACGTGAGTTAATCAGTCTGAGGGCCTGGTGGAAGAAGCTGTCCCGGAGCCTGTTGGTCCTGGCTTTTATGCTGTGGTATCATTTCCCACATAGCAGGAGCTGGAATAGGTTGTGGTTGGGTTGACTCGGGTCCCTAATGATCCTTTGGGCTCTTTTTTCACACCTGTCTTTGTAAATGTCCTGAATCGTGGGAAGTTCAGAACTACAGATGCACTGGGTTGTCCACACCACTCTCTGCAGAGTCCTGCAATTAAGGGAGGTACAGTTTCCATACCAGGCAGTGATGCAGCCAGTCAGGATGCTCTCAACTGTGCCCCTGTAGAAAGTTCTTAGAATTTGGGAGCCTATACCAAACTTCCTAAACCGTCTGAGGTGAAAGAGGTGCTGTTGTGCCTTTTTCACCACACAGCTGATGTGTATAGACCACGTGAGGTTCTCGGTGATGTGTATGCCGAGGAATTTAAAGCTGGTTACTCTCTCATTCCCAAATCCATTGATATCAATAGGGGTTAGCCCAACTCCAAACCCCCAGTAGTCTACAACCAGCTCCTTTGTTCTAGCAACATTGAGGGTGAGGTTATTTTCTTGACACCACTGTGTCAGAGAGATGCCTTCTTCCCTGTAGGCCACCTCGTTATTGTTTGAGATTAGGCCAATCAATGTAGTGTCATCGGCAAATTTAATTAGCAGCTTGGAGCTGTGGGTGGCGACACTTTTCATGGTCAATTGCCATTGGTGGATTATGACTTCCCTGCCCAAGTCCTCATTGTTGTTAATGCCATAATTTCTAGAGATGAAGGACTGCGTTCTTCAGAAACTATAACCAGTAGAGTACAGAATAAGAGAGAAGGCCTTTGCCCTGAGTTGTATCTGGATTTTGATTCAGCTTCCAGGAATGTCTAGCTGTTAAGCCCACATTTCTTTTGTAGATAAAGTTATGTTAAATCCCTTATTTTCTTTATGTGAAGATACAAGGGATATGGAAGAAAATAAAAAAGTAGATTATAAGCATTTTTCCTGTGACTTTGAGAAAAACAAATAGGACTTCTGGGTGATATTTATGATTTCTGAAACAGAAATTACGTAAGGGCATAATGTTAACCACAGTGCTTGGTTTGACGTAAGCAAGCCAACATTGTCCTGCACTGATTGTTTCTACCTCCTACCCAAGATCCACTAATTTTACTGTCCAGAAAAGCCCATTGTCTCTCCCTGCTCCTACCCCCACTGAATTCCTGTCCTCGTACCTCTACTGCATTCTATCCCCCTTGACTCAATCCCTTCCCACTTACATCCCCAGCACTTCTCATGCTCTCGACCCCCTCACTAACTTTCAGATCCCCGGCCCTGACCACCTCTTTTTCATTATCGACGTCCAGTCCCTATACACTTCTATCCCCCATCAAAAAGGGCTTAATGCTCTCCACTTATTTCTCAATAGAAGAACCAACTGGTTCCCCTCCAGCACCACTCTCCTCCATCTGGCAGAACAGGCCAACACCCTCAACAATTTCTCCTTCAGCTCCTCAATCTTTCTCTAGACTTGGGCCCCAGCTATGCCTGCCTTTTGACTGGCTATGTCGAACAGTCCATGTTACAACCCTTCCCTAGTAATGCTCCCCAACTCTTCCTCAGCTACACTGACGACTGCATTGGGGCTGCTTCATGCACCTATGCTGAGCTTGTCAATTTCATCAACTTTTCCCCCTCTCTCCTCTTTCCACAGGGATCACTCGCTCCGTGATTCCCTTGTCCATTTGTCTCTCCCCTCTAATCTCCCTCCAGGCAGTTATCCCTACAAGCGACATAAGTGCTACAACTGCCCATTCACCTCCTCTCTCCCCTCTATTCAGAGCTCCAAACAGTGGTTCCAGGTGAGGCAATCTGCGAATCTGTTGGGGCCATCTATTGTGTCCAATGCTCCCAATGCGGCCCTTTCTACATTGGTGAGATCCATCATAAATTGAAGGGACCACTTCATCGAGCACTTCCGTTCCATCTGCCATAAGCAGAATTTCCCAGTGGCCAAGCATTTTAATTACAATTTTTAGTCCCATTCCAACACGTCAGTCTATGGCCTCTTCTTGTGCCATAATGAGGCCACCCTCAGGGTGGAGGAGCAACACCTTATATTCTATCTGGGTGCCTCCAACCTGATGGCATGAATATTGATTTTTCCTTCCAGTAAAAAAAATCCTTCGCTCTCCCATCTTAATCTATTCCACACTCTCTGCCTCTTACTCATCTCACCTGCCTATCACCTCACCCTGGTGACCTTCCTCCTTCCCTTTCTCCTATGGCCCAGTCCCTTCTACTATCAGATTTCTTACTCTCCAGCCCATTATCTTTCCTACCCACCTGGCTTCACCTATTATCTTCTAGATTTTCTCCTTCCCCTCCCTTACATTTTTATTCTGACATACTCCTTTCCTGTCCTGAAGTAGAGACTCAGCCCAAAACTTCGACTGTTTATTTATTTCAATAAACACTCCCTGACCTGCTGAGTTGCCCCAGCATTTTGTGTGTGTTGCCCTGGATTTCCAGCATCTGGAGAATTTCTCCTGTTTAAAATTATACGTGATGAGATTTCAGAGAAAGATGAGTTGTGGATCTGAATAACTTGTAAACTGCCAGCTATTTTTATTCAACTGAGCAGTATGGTCTCATTTCATAGAGTCATCACATTTGTCAAAGATAAACTGTTCAGCATTTACTCATCCAAGTGGCTTTACATGACCAGTCAAATGGAATTGGCATTGTGTATATATTAACCTCAGCAAGTGCCAGGCATCCACAAATATCACAAGTAGTAAACAGCCTGTCACCTTGGAATGAGGAACTGGAGCTGTCACAGTTATTTAATAACTTACAGTCATTTAGCCAAGTTATTTAACATTTAAAGAGAAACATAAAATTATCTTCACTTGTGCTGACTGGTTCAAAGCTTGCTCTGATTGCTTTATAACCTTTTGTTCGCAAAATATCTTAACTAAATTAATATCACAAGAGATTAATCTGAAATTGAACTCTTTCCTTGTAAGTAACTCGTGGTTTTAGGGTAATGGTTCATGCTGTTGCCTTTAATCACAGCTTGTTCTAAATTTATTTTAAACATCTGTGCAAATTAAGTCAGAAAGGCCAATCATATTTTGTAAACATTTAACTGTCACAAAGAAGATTTTGACTTTTTTTGCTGAATATACTGTACATTGTCAGTAGGATATCTGCATCACTTAAAGATGAGTGGTTTCCTGATTAGAAATTCTAATTATGCATTGGTAGTAGATGCATCTTTTTCAATTTAGAATTAGAAGAAAATAAAAATATTTGTCCATATTTTTGGTAATTACAGTGTATACTGTATTTACTCATGGCAGAAATGAGAAAGATTTATTTTAGAGATATGTTTCCAGAAAATTTCAAAAATGAATAGCCAGGAACAGCTGTTCCAGAAACTCTAAAGACATGGCATGAGCACAAAGCAAGAAAACTTCAATCATCTGCATTGTGACCTTAATATCTCAAGGTTCGGTGGTTGAGTCAGGAGGTTACAATTTCAAATCACTGAAAAGAGATCTAACCCGTAAAACTTAAATTGTCATTCCATTGTAACAAGAGCACTGAACTGCCAGAGTTCTAGCTTATAACCATATAACAATTACAGCACATCTCGGCCCTTCTAGTCCATGCC
This sequence comes from Hypanus sabinus, assembly GCF_030144855.1. Classification (NCBI taxonomy): domain Eukaryota; kingdom Metazoa; phylum Chordata; class Chondrichthyes; order Myliobatiformes; family Dasyatidae; genus Hypanus; species Hypanus sabinus. The sequence continues at coordinate 78,385,931 of NC_082707.1, read as the reverse complement.
GAATGCTTACTCTCACCTAGTCCCACTGACCCGCACTCAGCCCATAACGCTCCATTCCTCTCCTGTCCATATACCTATCCAATTTTACTTTAAATGACAATACCGAACCTGCCTCTACCACTTCTACTGGAAGCTCGTTCCACACAGCTACCACTCTCTTAGTAAAGAAATTCTCCCTCGTGTTACCCCTAAACTTTTGTCCCCTAACTCTCAACTCATGTCCTCTTGTTTGAATCTCCCCTACTCTTAATGGAAAAAGCCTATACACGTCGACTCTATCTATCCCCCTCAATTTTAAATATCTCTATCAAGTCCCCCCTCAACCTTCTATGCTCCAAAGAATAAAGACCTAACTTGTTCAATCTTTCCCTGTAACTTAGGTGCTGAAACCCAGGTAACGTTCTAGTAAATCCTCTCTCTAATTTGTTTTCATTTTTCCTATATTTTGGTGACCAGAACTGTACACAATACTCCAAAATCGGCCTTACCGATGCCTTGTACAATTTAACATTACATCTGTACTCCTATACTCAATGCTCTGATTTATAAAGCCCAACATACCAAAAGCTTTCTTCACCACCCTATCCACATGATATTCCACTTTCAGGGAACTATGTACCATTATTCCTAGATCACTCTGTTCTACTGCATTCTTCAATGCCATACCATTTACCATGTACGTCCTATTTGGACTATTCCTACCAAAATATAGCACCTCACACTTATCAGCATTAAACTCCATCCGCCATCGTTCAGTCCACTCTTCTAACTGGCCTAAATCTCTCTGCAAACTTTGAAATCCTACTTCATTATCCACAAAGCCACCTACCTTAGTATCATCTGCATACTTACTAATCTAATTTACCACCCCATCATCCAGATCATTAATGTATATGACAAACAACATTGGACCCAGTACAGATCCCTGAGGCATACCACTAGTTACTGACCTCCAACCTGACAAACAGTTATCCACCACTACTCTCTGGCATCTCCCATCCAGCCACTGTTGAATCCATTTTACTACTTCAATATTAATACCTAACGATTGAACTTTCCTAACTAACCTTCCTTGCGGAACCTTGTCAGAGGCCTTGCTGAAGTCCATATAGACAACATCCACTGCTTTACCCTCGTCAGCTTTCCTCATAACCTCTTCAAAAAAATGAAGAATTCAATGGATGAGACATTAATAAAGGCCCCATTTGCTCTCCCAAGCGGATGTAGAAGGTTCTACTGCACCAGTCTGAAGCAGGCAAGTTAAGTTCTATCTACTGCTTTGGCCTCTAATATTCCCTCAACCAACAGCACAACCGAACAGGTCTTCTGATCACCACCACATAACTGATTGTGGGAGCTTGCTATGTATGACCGGTGGCCAAATGTCTCCTACTGTAGTAATGGGTTGTGCTTTCATCACAGGCTACTAAGCTATTTGGGATATCTCACTTTAGTGAAATACTTTTACATGTACTTACACTTCTAAACTACTTTCATAGTACATTAAGTTAATTAGACCATAAGATTTAGGAGCAGAAGTAGGCCATTTGTCCCATTGAGTCTGATCCACCATTCAATTATGGGCTGATCCACTTTATCCAGTCATCCCCACTCCCCTGGTTTCACTCCATACCCTTTGATGCCCTGGCTAATCAAGAACCTATCACTCTCTACCTTAAATACACCCAATGACTTGGCCTCCACAGCCACTCATGGCAACAAATTCCCAGATATACCACCCTCTGACTAAAGTAATTTCTCCGCATCTCAGTTCTAAAAGGACGTCCTTCAATCCTGAAGTCGTACCCTCTTGTCCTAGAATCCTCTATCATGGGAAATAACTTTGTCATATCTAATCTGTTCAGCCCTTATAACATTTAGAATGTTTCAATGAAATCCCCCCCTTATTCACCTGAACTCCAGGGAATACAGCCCAAGAGCTGCCAGACATTCCTCATACGGTAAACCTCTCATTCCTGGGATCATGAATCTTCTCTGAACCCTCTCCAATGTCAATATAGGGTCTCACAAGTGCCTTATAGAGCCTCAACATCACATCCCTGCTCTTATATTCTATACCTGTAGAAATGAATGCCAACATTGCATTTGCCTTCTTCACCACCGACTCAACCTGCAGGTTAACCTTTTGGGTATCTTGCATAAGGACTCCCAAGTCTCTTTGCATCACTGTATTTTGAATTCTCTCCCCATCTAAATAATAGTCTGCCCATTTATTTCTTCTACCAAAGTGCATGACCATACACTTTGCAACAGTGTATTCATTTTTCACTTCTTTGCCCATTCCTCTAAACTATCTAAGTCTCTCTGCAGGCTCTCTGTTTCCTCAGCACTACTCGCTTCTCCACCTATCTTTGTATCATCGGCAAAGTTAGCCACAAATCCCTTAATACCGTGGTCCAAATCATTGACATACATCGTAAAAAGTAATGGTCTCAAAACCGACCCCTATGGAACTCTACTAGTAACTGGCCGCTAGCCAGAATAAGATCCCTTTATTCCCATTCTCTGTTTTCTGCTGACCAGCCAATGCTCCACCCATGCTAGTAACTTCTCTGGAATTCCATGGGCTCTTATCTTGCTAGCAGCCTCATGGGCGACACTTTGTCAAAGGCCTTCTGAAAATCCAAGTACACCATGTCTACTGCATCTTCCTTGACTACCCTGCTTGTAAATTCCTCAAAGAATTGCAGTAGTTTTGTCAGGCAGGATCTTCCTTTCAGGATACCATGCTGGCTTTGGCCTGTCTTGTCATGTCCCTCCAAGTACTCCGGAATTTCATCCATAACAATTGATTCCATCAACTTCCCAACCACTGATGTCAGGCTAACAGGTCTATAGTTTCCTTTCTGCTGTTTCCCACCCTTATTAAATAGCAGAGTAACATTTGCAATTTTCCAGTCATCTGGTACAATGCCAGAATCTATCAATTCTTGAAAGATCATCGTTAATGCCTCTACAATCTCTCCAGCTACTTCCTTCAGAACCCGAGAGTGTATTCCATCAGGTCCAGGAGATTTATCCAACCTCAGACCATTAAGCTTCCTGAGCACCTTCTCAGTCGTAATTTTCACAGCACAAACCTCACTTCCCTGACCCTCTTGAATGTCCGGTATACTACAGACATCTTCCACTGTGAAGACTGATGCAAAGTACACCTTCAGTTCCTCTGCCATCTCTGCATCTTTCATTACAATATGTCCAGCATCATTTAGTATTGGTCCTATACCTACCCTCAACTCTCTTTTACCCTTTATATACTTAAAAAAGCTTTTAGTATCTTCTTTGATATTAGTCAGCTTCCTCTCATAATTCATCTTTTCCTTCCGAATGACCTTCTTAGTTTCCTTCTTCAAGATTTTAAAAGGTCCCCAATCCTCTATCTTCCCACTAGCTCTGGATTCCTTGTATTCTCTCTCTTTTGCTTTTACTTTGGCTCTGATTTCATTTGTCAGCCACAGTAGTGCCCTTCTTCCCTTTGAAAAATTCTGTGGATTTTTCTTAGAAATGAATGCAAATAGAACTCAACATTATAATAATTGCATTATTCGAAGGATATATATTAACTCATAATCATGGCCTTGCAGTTCACTAATGATAACATTCCTGCTTCAAATATATATACAGTACATATATAAAGTAAGTGAACTGTGTTGTTAACTGCTCCTGAAGATTTATTGCTCACAGGCAACTGTCCACGAAGAGGAATGTAGGCTGATAAATGTACCAGTAGGAGGCTTTAAAAAGCTAGGAAAGAATAAGTTTGATCGTTTCCTGCTTTTGCTGTTATGAGTAATAACATCTTGTGTATAAACACACTGAAAATGCACCCAGCAGAGCATGCAGTTTTTTTCTCTTTAAGAGGATGTTACACAAATTACAGACTAGAATTTAAACTTTCTTGCAACAAATTGACCGGAATATGCAAGATTCATCTTTATTAGCTTTCTGTCCAAACTCCCAGGATTCCTGGGAGCCGGTCTTCATTAATTATTCAGAATAAATTCACCAATGGGGTGGAGGGGGGTGGAGCTCAAATGAGAATGGTCAATGCAGAATTGGGCTATAATAAAAAGAAGCTGAACATGATAAGAAGAACTGTGTAGTATTTCTTAAAGTCTACTCAAAAGCTCTAAACACATATCTTCCATTTTTCAGAATGCTGGGACATAACAAATTAGCTGGCAAAAACAATGCTAAGGTGAATGTAGACATTGGAAATAAAGTTTGTAAGCAGTGATGATGAGAGATAACAGCCACTTATTTATCATTGCAGAGTAAGCAGCCATAATCAGACAAGCAAGCAAAAGAGGCATTCCTGCTTCCTTGGGCGATTATGATATCATCTCCTCTCCCTGCCTTGTCTTCTTTCATTGTATTCCACTCCAAATGGTAATTAAATTCCAAATGTTTTGCCACATTAGAAACCTTTCAATTTTAAAAAATTGAAATGTTAATTGAATGTTCTTTAACTGATAACTCTTTCAACGTCAACTACGCAGACACTGAAATCTAAAGTAAACAACAGTAAATTTGGGAAGCAGGTCAGGCAGTGCCAGAGGAAGGGAAAGTTGAATTATTATTTCAGATTGATAACATTTCCAAAACATATTCAGTTGCAAGCAAATACAGAGCAGGGAAAAGAAAGGTCAGGAGGAAAAAATGAAAGGAAAGCCATAGGAAAGCAGGAGAGATCATTGGCTGGTAACTTACCAACTAATTACCATAGCTGCATTATGCCAACAATGCTTTGCAGTCCAATTCTGAAATTCAGCTCCAAAGAAATGACTGAATTTCAGAGCGAGGATGCATGTCGCTGCTACTAAATACACTGATACGAATTAGTATCAGTAGTACACTAGTACGAATTTGTTATAACTTGTCCAGGTGAACACTATCCGGACACTGTGTCATTGAAGCAAATTTTCTTTGGTGCTTAATAATTACCTTTGACCTATGACCTCTTTTTTTCAGCAACACTTAAGGACTTTCCATGTTTCTCTGCTTCTACAGCAGAGAACAACCTAGGTGACTGATGTGAAGTTCAAAGTCAGAAATTACGAAAGAGAGCAAAGTTTCTCTACTGATTATTCCAAGGTTCAAATATGTTAGTCTGCAAGTGACTCTCAAAGACAAAGGTAGATTCAGGAGAAATTAAGAGCATGCCAGTTGTAAATGAGTAATATGCACTGTGAGTAAAGTGGGACCATTTACATTACATATAGATTCTGAATCCAGTTGAAAGCCTACTTACAATTTACATTAGAACTTCAATGATTTGTTGGCCAATTGCTCAGAAAACCTGATGGCTCAGCATTAGGTCACTTAATTATTCAGAATGGGAGCCAGAGATCCATAATACAAGCAGAGCATCTATCCAAATCCAGGTTGGAGCCCATAACACCAAAGGTCAAAAATGTGTATAGATTTGAGCCAAACTCAAGATCTGCAGTGCTTGTAGAGTTTTTGCTCTCTTTTAGCTCACTGGACTAATGCAAAATTTATTATACAGCAGTGTAACATATAAAAATAGATAAAAGTGCTTTCGGATACCATTGAATTTATTGTTGTGTGCACAAGAATGGCGAGATACATGTACAATGAAAAATATGCTTGCAGCAGTATCATGGGCATATAGATTCAGACAAATATGTGTAGAAGATAAGTTATATATAAATTATACTAGACAGTGAGAAAAACATACTGTGCAGAACAATACATTAGTATAAATATGAAGTGCATTATTCAAGAAGGGAACCAAGGATGTTCCTGGAGACAATAGATTGGTGAGTCTCACATTAGTAGGAAAGTTACTGGGGAGAATTCTTAGAAATAGAATTTGTGAGCATTTGGGAAACTATGGACTAATTAGGGAGAGCCAGTATGGCTTTGTGAGGGGCAAGCTCTGTGTTATTAACTTGAGTTTTTTGACAAGATGATGAGGGTGATTGATGAATGTAGATGTGTGAATATTGTCTACATGTATTTTAGTAAGGCATTTGACAAGGTCCTTCATGGGAGGCTCATCCAGAAGATTAGGATGCATGGGACCCATGGTGAAATGGGAGAACTGGCTTGCCATTGAATACAGAGGATAGTGGTTAAAGGGACTTATTTTAGCTGGAGCTGTTATTAGTGGTGTTCTGCAGGGACCTGTACTGTGACCTCTGCTATTTGTGATGTATATAAATAACCTGGATGAAAATCTAGATGGCTGGGTTAGAAAATTTATAGATGATACGAAGATTGATAGCATGGAAGACTGGAAAAGATTACAACATGATATAGATTAGTTGCAGATATGGGCATAGAAATGGCGGATCAAGTTTAACCTGGCCAAATATAAAGTGTTGCACCTTGACAGGTCAAATGTAAGAAAACAGTACACTGTTAAGGGCAAAACCCCTAACAATGTTGATGAGGAGAGGGATTTTGGAGTTCAAGTTCATAGCTCCCTGATAGGGGTTCACAGAGGTTCATAGGGTAGTTAAGAAGACAAACAGAATATGTGACTAACGGTCAAGCAATTGAGTTCAGAAGACAGGAAGTTATGTTGTCACTTTATAAAACTCTAGTTAGGCTGCATCTGGAGTATTACATAGAGCTCTGATCACCCCATTATAGAAACGATATCTAGGCTTTGGAGAAGTGCATTAGAGGTTTACCAGGATGTTGCCTGGATTAGAGGGGATGTGCTTTAACAAGACTTGGACAACAATGGATCATTTTCTCTGGAATGAGGAGGCTAAGAGGAGATCCCATTGAGGTTTATAAGATTATGAAAGGCATAGATAGAGTAGACAAACAGTATCTTTTCCCTAGGGTGGAAATGTCTAACACCCGAGATCACGTGAGAGGGGGTAATTTCAAAGGAGATATGAGGGGAAACAATTTTACATAGAGAGGGTTGGATGCCTGGAATGCACTACCTGGTGTGATGGTAGAGGCAAAAACATTAGATAGGCACATGGACAGGCTTGACCCTGTACTGTACTGTTTTATAGTCTATCTTCTAAGCCCATAACCATGCAAGAGCTAGCCTGTAGTGTATTATCACTGAAGTAGGATTATGTGTTATGCAGGTTGTTTCAAGAACCTAGTGACTGTAGGAAAGAAAATAACAAAATAACAATAATAACAAAAAATTACAACATGAATACATATAAGTTAAATAAGTAGAAATTCTTTGTAATTGCGTCAATATGTTGGGCCCAGGATAGATCTTCAGAGATGTTGACACCCAGGAACTTGAATCTGCTCACCCTTTGAAACTGCTCACTGCTGATCCCTCAATCAGTGTGTTTGCCAGACTTCCCTTCCTGAAGTCCAAAATCAATTCCTTTGTCTTACTGATGTTGAGTGCATAGTTGTTGTTGTGACACCACTCAAACGGCTCATCTACCTCACTCCTATATGCCTCTTCATCACCATCTAAGATTTTGTTAAATCAACATAACATTTATAGATAGCATTTGAGCTATGCCTAGCCATACATGGATGTTGAGAGATTAGAGCTGTGGGCTAAGCATACATCCTTGACGTGTGCCAGTGATGATTGTCAGTGAGGAGCAGATGTTATTTCCAATCCTCACTGACTGATGAAGAAGTCAAGGATCAGTTGCAGAGGAAAGTACAGAGACCAAAGTTTTGGAGCTTGTTGATTAATCGTGAGGCTATAATGGTATCCGACACCAAGCTATAATCAATTAACAACAAGCTGAAGTAGGTATTGTTATTGTCTAGCTCAGTGGGATTGCATCCAGTGAAGATCTATTGTGCTGATAGGCAAACTACAGTGGCTCCAGGTCCTTCCTTAGACAGTGGTCGATTCAGGCCATGACCAACCTCTTAATGCACTTCATTCAAGAATGTTAATGTCATTTTCTGTACAAACGTGTAAAAGGAAAACAAAATAATTGCTACTTCTGATCCGATGCAGCACAAAAAAACACAAAGGTGAAGAGTACAATAATGATAAATAAAAACACAATTAAATAAATACATAGGATTGCTTATATATATAGATTTATCCAATGTCCATAACGTAACACCAGGCTTTACAAAAGGTGACTGACAGGAAGTAATGAAGTGGTAGAGGAGTTAGTGGGTGAAGGTGTTGATCAGCCTTACTGTTTTTGAATCTTGTGGTCCTGGAGGGATGCTATGTAGCCTCCTCCTGATGGGAGTGGGACAAGAAGTCCATGAGCAGGGTGGGTGGGATCCTCCATGATGTTACTGGCCCAGTTCTCGCACACTTTCTGGATATATGTCCTTGATGGCGGTTAGGCTGGTGCCGATGACATGTTGGACAGTTCTGACTACCTGTTGTAGAGTACTCATGTCTGCCCCAGTGCCAGTTCCATACCATGCAGAGATGCATCTAGTCAGGATGCTCTCTACTGTGCGTCTGTAAACTGACATAAGTATGGAGGAACAAAGTCCAGCTCTCTTCGGTCTCAGAAAGTAGAGGCATTGGTGAGCTTTCATCACTGTGTAGAACATGTTCTGGGACCATGAGAGGTTATGTGTGATGTGCGCTTCCAGGAGTCTGTTTCCTCTGCTTTGCTGCCATGGTAAAGGGGGTTGTGAATGGTGCAAGTTGACAACCATCCCCTTTGTCTTGTTGACATTAAAGGAGTGGTTATTTGTCTGGCTCCAGACCTTGAGCTCCTCTACCTCCTCTCTGTAGGCCATCTCATCGTTGTTGATGATGAGCCCCACCACTGTCGTGTCATCGGCGAACTTGACAATGTGGTTCCTCGGGTGTCTGGCCTTGAAATCACATGTGAGCAAAATGTCCAGCAGTGGCTCAGCACACAGTTCTGTGGGGACACCCGTGTTGAGGATGATGGGGAGGGAGGAGTGGTTGTGCATCCTGACTATCTGAGGTCTTTTGGTGAGGAAGTCCAATACTCAGATGCACAATGGTGTACTTAGACTGAGAAGTAGCAGTTTGCTCACCAAGGTCTGTGGGACAACAGTATTGACTGGTGAAATTAAATCCAGAAATAGTATTCTGACATGTGTCCTTGTTTTCTAGGTATGTCAGAGCCAGGTACATGACAGATGCTCCAACATCTGTCGTAGAGCAGGTCTATTGGTAAGCATATTGGTGAGTATCCAATGAGGCAAGAATGGAGATTTTTGATATGTGCCATTATCAGCCGTTCAAAGCACTCCATGATGATTGGTGTCAGTGCCACCAGGCGGTAGTTGTTCAGTTCTGAAGGTGGAGAGTACTTTGGTACAGTGATGATGGTGGATGATTTGAAGCATGTGGGAACAGCAGAAGGGATGATTGAGGTGTTAAAGATGTTTCATGATGTCAGTGAGCTGGTGTCCACACTCCCTGAGTACTCGTCCTGGGATGTTTTCTAGCCTGGCCGCCTAATGGGAAATGACGTTCTGCAGAGTCCTTCTTACCTCTGAACATAGAAATAGGAGCGGAGTAGGCCATCTGGCCCATCGAGCCTGCCCCACCATTCAATAAGATCTTGGCTGATCTGTCCGTACACTCAGCTCCTTCTACCTGCCTTTTCCCCATAACCCTTAATTCCCTTGCTATGTAAAAACCTATCTAACTGCTTCTTAAATATATTTCGTGAAGAAGCTTCACCTGCTTCCCTGGGCAGAGAATTCCACAGATTCACCACTCTCTGGGAAAAACAGCTTCTCCTCATCTCCATCTTAAATCTTCTTCCCTGAATCTTGAGGCAATGTCCCCTAGCTTGAGTCTCACCTACCAATCGAAACAACTTTCCTACTATCTTATCTATCCCCTTCAAAATTTTGTATGTTTCTATAAGGTCCCTTCTCATTCTTCTGAACTCTAGAGAGTATAGTCCCAGGCGACTCAATCTCTCCTCATAGGTTGACCCCTTCATCCCTGGAATCAACCTGGTGAACCTCCTCTGCACTGCCTCCAAAGCCAGCATATCCTTTCTCAAGTATGGAGACCAGAAATGCACACAATACTCCAGGTGTGGCCTCACCAGTACCCTGTATAGTTGTTGCATGACCTCCCTGATCTTGAATTCAATCCCTCTAGCAATGAAGGCCAAAATTCTGTTTGCCTTCTTAATAACCTGTTGTACCTGCAAGCCAACTTTTTGCAATTCATGAACAAGCACTCCCACCACACAGCAGCATGCTGCAATCTTTCACCATTTAAATAATAAACTACTCTTCTATTGTTCCTTCCAAAGTGGATGATCTCACATTTACCAATGTTGTATTCCATCTGCCAGACCCTTGCCCACTCACTTAACCTATCTATATCCCTCTGCAGACTCTCCACATCCTCTGTACAATTTGCTTTTCCATTCAGTTTAGTGTCATCAGCAAATTTTGGTACGCTACACTCAGTCCCCTCTTCAAAATCATCAATGTAAATGGTAAACAGCTGCGGGCCCAGCACCGACCCCTGCAGCACCCACTCACCACTGACTGCCAACCAGAGAAACACGCATTTATACTAACTCTCTGCCTTCTATTGGTTAACCAATCCACTATCCATGCCAATACATTTCCTCCAACTCCGTGCATCCATATCTTATTATAATAAGCCTCTTGTGCGGCACCTTATCAAACGCCTTCTGGAAATTCAAGTATACGACATCCACCTGTTCCCCTCTATCCACTGCACTCATTATGTCCTCAAAGAACTCCAGTAAGTTTGTCAAACAGGGCCTGCCCTTTCTGAATCCATGCTGTGTCTGTCTAATGGAACCACTCCTTTCTAAATGTTTTGCTATTTCTTCCTTAATGACAGCTGCAAGCATTTTCCCAACTACAGATGTTAAGCTAACTGGCCTATAGTTGCCCATCTTTTGCCTACATCCTTTTTTAAAAAGTGGTGTGACATTTCCTGTCTTCTAATCCATCAGGACCTGCCCAGAGTCCAGAGAGATTTAATAAGTGATTACCAACTCATCTACTATAACCTCCGCCAATTCCTTCAGCACCCTGGGATGCATCCCATCAGGACCAGTGGACTTGCTCATCACTATCTCTTTAGTGACGGTGATTCTATCAAGGTTCTCACTTCCCATTTCATCCATAACATCCTTTTTTGGCATATTAGACGTGTCCTCCACCGTGAAGACTGACACAAAATAGTCGTTCAATACCTCAGCTATTTCCTTATCACCCAATATCAATTTCCCCTTATCGTCTTCCAAGGGACACACATTGACTTTAGCCACCCTGTTCTGCTTTATATATTTATAAAAACTTTTGCTATCTGTTTTTATATTTTGTGCTAATTTACTTTCATACTCTTCCCTTTCCTTATTTCTTGTTTAATTGTCCTCTGTTACTTTTTAAAGTTTTTCCATTCCTCCAGTCTCCCATTACTCTTTGCGACTTTGTACACATGAGCTTTTAATCTGATACTATCTTTTATTTCCTTAGCTATCGAAGGCAGGCTCTCCCCAAACTTACTGTCCTTACTTTTGACTGGAATATGCTTTTGTTGACCACTGTGAAAAATCTCTTTGACAGTATACCATTGTTCCTCAACTCTCCTACCAAATAGCCTGTGCTCCCAATTCACATTTGCCAACTCCTCCCTCATCCCATTGTAGTCTCCCATGTTCAAGCATAATACACTAGTTTTAGATCTAACTATTTCATCCTCCATCTAAATGCGAAATTCAATCATACTATGATCACTCTTTCCAAGAGGATCCCAGACTACAAGATCATTAATCTTACCTGTCTCATTGCACAGGACTAGATCTAAGATAGTATTTTCCCTTGTAGGTTCACTAACACGCTGCTCAAGAAAGCCATCGCGGATGCATTCTTTGAAGTCCTCCTCAAGACTTTCTTGACCAACCTGATTCAGCCAATCTATATGGAAGTTAAAATCCCCCATGACAACTGCCGTTCTGTTCTTACAAGCCTTGGTTATTTATTGGATACTCACCTCTGCACTGCAATGTTTGTATTAGGTGGCCTGTAGACAACACACACCAGTGATTTTTCCCTTTTACTATTCTTAATCTCTACCCAAATGGACTCACCATTCTGCTGCTGGCAGTGGCTGCTCACTTAGGAGGTCATCGCAGTAGATGTAAATGCAACTGGGCAATAGTTATTAATACAGTTCACCCTGATCTTCTTGGACACTGGCATGATTCATGCCCTTTTGAAGCAGGTGGGAACCTCCAACTGCAGCACTGTGAGATTCAATATGTCCTTGAACACTCCCATCAGATCATTGGCACAGGTTTTCAGTGCCCTACCAGGTACAGCATCAGGGCCTGACACTTTATGAGGATTCACCCTCATAAAAGATGTTCCGACATCAGCCTCTGAGATAGAGATCACATGGTCACCAGATCCTACAGGGATTCACATAGGTGAAGTTTTATTCTCCTTTTCATAGTGTACATAACACTTGTTGAGCTCATCTGGGAGTGAAGCATCACAGCTATTCATGATGTTAGGCTTTGCCTTGTAGGAAGTAATGGCCTGGAACCCTGACAGAACTGATGTGCATCCGATTGTATCTCTAACCTCAATCAGAATTGTTTTTCACTCTTAAAATAGCCTTCCATAGGTTGTATCTGGACTTCTAGTGTAGTTCTGGATCACCAGTCTTTACTGCCACAGATTTAAACCTCAGCAGACTATGAATCTCCTGGTTCATCCATGGCCTTTGGTTTGGTTATGTCTGGTATGTTGTCAAAGGCACACACTCATCCACACATCCATGTCTTGATGAAGTTGATGAAAACTGTGGCATATTCATTCAAATTCTAAGATGAATCCCTGAATATTGTTCGGTCTACCAACTCAAAGCAATCCTGTAAACACTCCTCCACATCATTGACCTTCCCTTCTTGGTCCTCACCACTGGCGCTGCAGTCTCTAGTCTCTGCCTTTATGGCAGAAGTAGAACTGCAGCTGGATGATCAGACTTTCCGAAGTCTAGAAATGAGTAGCACATTCTTGATGGTGCTGTAGCAATGGTCAAGTGTGTTGGCTTCTCTGGTTCTACAGGTGATATGTTGGTGGTAGTTGGCCAAAGACTTCAAGCTGGCCTGGTTGAAATCCCCCTTCAATAATAGCAAACAATCAGGATGCACGTGGGGTGTTCTCGCACAGGTGTAAAAACTCTGAACTAAACACCAAGTATAAAACGTAGTCAATGAGGCACGATCCCAGTAAGATTAACCGTTTACTGATCACTCTTCCACATTAATGTATGGTGAAAACTGTTGATAAAACAATACAAAATATATACAGTATTTGTTTCGTTCTTGGCATCACATTTACATCATAAATACTTGCAAAAATAAAACTACTACAAACTATATTACATTAAAATACGACATACAGTCAGAATCTACCTACACCATCAACTGCATTAAATACTTCAACACAAACTATCCAGTAATATTCTCAATAGGACAAGAAAATAAACTTTATCAACCATCATTACTTTTACCAGAATCAGCATTAACATTTTAATCCAACATATCGATTATTTTATGAAATTACGGCATGGCTTCTATGATGTTTCTTAGTGCGTAGAAAGAAACTTTTCTTGCGTTGATCCTGCACACACAAGCCCCCTCCTTCCCGTTTCTCCAAACCGGTATTTTCCCACAAGATGCGGCGAAACCGGGTGTGACCTCATCGCATGCCGCAATACATCACAGACAATGAATTTACTTTCAACAGCCTTAACTTTAACTAGAAAATAATTACAAATGAATTACTAAAGCGAAAATGTAATAAAGCTAAACAAATGCCTTAAGGTCAACACACACTGTTTTATGACTGTTGATCATGATGATCAGCTCCTCCAGTTCTTGCCTGAGGTTGGCCAGGGGTGGAATATATAACACTACCATAATTGCAACAGAGAACTCTTTGGCAAATAAAGTGGATGACACTTGACCACTCAATGTTCTAAGTTGGGTGAGCAGGGCAGAGGCAGAACCACAACATCTGTGCATCACGGTGAATTAATCATGAAGCAAACTCTGCTTTTAAAAGATTCAGCTGTCCTATTTTTGCAGTGGATGGTGGAGCCCTCAGGCTGCAGGGCTGCATCTGAAATGATGGGGGTGAGCCATGTTTCCATAAAGCAAAGTGCACAACAGTTCTTGATGTCCCTCTGGTACTGCAATCTTGCTTTGAGGTCTTCCAATTTTATTTTCCAGAGACTGTACATTCACCAGCAGGAGAGTAGGAAGTGAGGGGTCTAAGGACTCTGTGCTTCAATCTTAATTGCAGACCAACACTTTCCTCACTTCCTTTTTCTTAAAGGGGAACTGCACTTGCTACCCAAGGCTGCAGTCCAGGGTCTGCCAATTTTGACGGTTGATAGATTTTTATCAAAGTCTTAAAAGACCAACATCTGCAGAACCTGTTGCATTTTAAAACAATGTTGCTTACTGAAGTATCCATGTCTATGACTGGATTTCATCTATAGTAGTTCTACATGAGCATATTTGATGATTCCCTTCAGAGCTGCATGCAAATAGTCACCTCTTATTGGTACCATCTTAAATCAAAGTTCAAAGTACATTTATTATCAAAGTATGTATACATTATGAAACCTTGAAATGTGTGCTCAGCAGCCACAAAACAAATAAACCTTAAAAGAACCCATTAAAAACAGAAGACAATCAAACAACCAAGGCGCGGTGAGAGAATAAAAATAGTGCAAACAATAAAAGTAAGGAAATACGTAGCTTCAGAACTGAAGTTTTATGAGCAACATGAAGCCAGGCATCACCACAGCAGGATCAGGCCACAGCCTCAGTGCATCACAAAGCCAAGTAAATGTTGCGAGACCACAAATACAAAGCCAGGGATCACTGCGGCCGGAGCAGGCCACAACCTCAGCTCAGTGCAGAGCTGAGTAAATGCCACAGAGCAGTGGGCAGAACAGGCCCTCACCTCACATCCAGACCTTTTCTCACCCTGATCTTTTCAATCTGGCCCGGCACTTAAATCGTCCAAAGATCACATCATTATTTGATCTGGGGCCTGGACCTTGTTTCTAGGATTCAGCTTATACACGACCTTTCCAATTCGGCCTGGCAAGTAAATTGATCAGAGATTGGGATGTTCCTCACACTCGGGGACTCCTAACGGTCACTTCTGATTGTTTCAGCCAGTGTGCATTGGGCATGATCAGTGGCTGCAAATGATGACATCTGGAGTACAAGAGCAGACAGCACCATTAAAATATTGCATTCCCTACCAGTTTAGGCATCTTTGTGTGAGACACCAATGCCTCAGATGAGATAGTGCCAATTGTTGAATACATAGACGGATCACAAGTCACAACAGTAACTTGATACACGATGAGACATGACCCCACCCTCCCATTGGCGCCTGAGCACATTCACTGTGGATCGGGTGGGTATTACAAAGATAATCAATTGTTAACGTTATGGGAAAATATACAAGTTAAGCTGTCACAATGGAATTTTGAGTCACACTTTGAGTTGTTCAATTTGCCTGACTTTGGAACAGTGAGCAGTTAATGCAAGTAAATACATAAAAGGCCTTAGATTTGCAACATTGATGTAAATGATGCAACGCTCGTCGTGTTTTTAAGAACATTGCTCCTAATATGTTCCTGCATTAAGCTGCTATGAGCACTAACACAGCAGCACTGTGACAGGGCACTTCCATTCCCAAAACTTCAAGTTCAATTCATTTCCAGTGACTGGTTAACAGACAGATATTTTCCAAATCTATAGGACATCCCTTGGCAAAGCAATGTCGTAGGAACTTACTTGCTAGTTCCTAGTTCACCAGTCAATGAAGGTGAATGAGCAAGTGCAACAGGCAGTGAAGAGGGCAAATGGAATGTTGGCCTTTGTTACAAGGGGAATTGAATACAAGAGCAAGGATGTTCTTTTGCATTTGTACAGGGCCCTGGTGAGACCACACCTGGAATATTGTGTACAGTTTTGGTCTCCAGGTTTAAGGAAGGACATTCTGGCAATTGAGGAAGTGCAGCGTAGATTCACTAGGTTGATTCCTGGGATGGCAGGGCTGTCTTACGCAGAGAGATTGGAGAGACTGGGCTTGTACACGCTGGAATTGAGGAGATTGAGAGGGGATCTGATTGAAACATTTAAGATAATTAAAGGATTTGATAGGATTGAGGCAGGAAATATGTTCCAGATGTTGGGAAAGTCCAGTACCAGAGGGCATGGATTGAGAATAAGAGGTCAGTTATTTAAAACAGAGTTGAGGAAGAGCTTCTTCTCCCAGAGAGTTGTGGAGGTATGGAATGCACTGCCTCGGAAGACGGTGGAGGCCAATTCTCTGGATGCTTTCAAGAAGGAGCTAGATAGATATCTGATGGATAGGGGAATCAAGGGATATGGGGACAAGGCAGGGACTGGGTATTGATAGTGAATGATCAGCCATGATCTCAGAATGGCGGTGCAGACTCGAGGGGCCAAATGGTCTACTTCTGCACCTATTGTCTATTGTCTATTGTCTATAATTAACAAGAACAAACGGAATCCTGGTTTAGTGTCTGATACTCAACATAGCACATCAAACACCCCATACCTCCCTGTGGCAAGAAATTGCAAACTGGATCACAGCAGCTGCTTGTATGTTGGAGTGGAATGTTGTTTGGGAGGAGAACTTCCCTCTGTGAAGGATAGCACCACTGGCTGCATTTGGCTGTACTTTTTAATAATTTTATCAACAAAGAAGAATTTCTTCATTTATTGATTCAAAGAAGCAGCTAGCTATATGAAAGAAGAAAGTGAAGTAAAATTGCACCTTAATATGTACACGGTTTATTTTGTATATAGGGTATTTCCTTGGTCCAATAACCAAGAAAAATAAATACTTCTGAATCCATCTCTAACAAATAATCTTACCATGCTGATCCATCATGTTCTCTGTTCTTTTCTCAACATTTCAGGAAGCCACTTCAATCAAGGGAAAGATCCCAATTTTTGTGCTCTGTCCCCTTCATTTTCAATTGAGATGTATTTGCTAATTATTAATGCATTGATATATTTAATATCATATTATTTTACTTTAGTCGTTTAGTTCGTAAAGGCAAGTATGTAATGCTGAGGTTTACAAGGCATTGTACAGAATCACACTTGGTGTATTGTGAGCAGTTTTGGGCCCTTTATCTCAGAAAAGATGGACTGATATCGAAGAGGGTCCAGAGGAGGTTCATGAGAATGATTCTGGGAATGAATGGGTTAATGCATGCGGCGTATTTGACAGCTTAGTGTCTAAATTGACTGGAGTTTAGAAGAATGAGGGTGGAGTTTCATTGAAGCCCATTGAATATTGAAAGACCTCGATAGAGTGGACATGGAGTGGATATTTCCTATGGTGGGAGAGTCTAGGATTAGAGGGCCTCATAATGTAGGGACATCTATTTAAAACAGAGATGAGAAGGAATTTCTTTAGCAAGAGGGTGATGAATCTGTGGAATTCATTGCCACAGATGGCTGTGGAGACCAAGTCATTGGGTATATTTAAAGCGGAATCAATGATTACAGGCAGACATCAGGAGAATAGGGTTGAGAAGAATAATAAATCAGCCGTGATGAAATGGTTGAACAAACTCAATGGACCAAATGGCCTAATTCTGCTCCTATGTCCTATAGTCTTATGGTCTTGGGGTTTGTAATGACCGCATACCATTCTACACCTCCCATTTTAAACAGTATTTGTTTTTTCACCACCGGTAAATGCTCCTCAAATGTTTATTTACAATTCATTCTGGAATGTGGGTGTTTCTGGCTTGGCTGTAATTACAACCTTCCTGACAGTCTGTGAAGGAGGTGATGTAACTATTTCAACACTGCAGGTTAAACTGGATGGTTTACCAGGCCTGTTCAGAGGGCCACTAAGAATCAATCCCATTGGCTTTGGATTATACCGGTCAGGCCAGCTATCAATAGCAAGTCTCCTACCCAAAATGCACGGACTGGCGGCTTTATGGTTTCTTCAGTACCAATTTACAAAAAGGGTGAAAACAAGATGATAAGCAGCTTAATTTTCACTATAGAATGTTGTAGAGAATTTTTTTTAGTTTTGTTTAACAATCGAGTCTAAAGGGTATTATATAATTTTCTGACTAGCTTTTCTGAACTTTGTAGTTTTCTTCAGCTTCCCATTACGCTGGTGTTGGGGTATGTGTAAAACTCAATGTATTCCAGTGGTTCCCAACCTTTTTTTGGCCATGCCCCACCTAATCACCTCTAAAATCCTGATGCCCCCTGTAGTGATATATAATTCTTATTATTCAAAAAGTGAACTCCTATTCACCTGGAGGAAGCCTAAAAGACCATTAACTTGGTTTAAACAAGCTTCCAAAGAACATTGCATTCATGAAAGAGAAAAATAAAAGAACCAAAGGACTGTTAAAGTTCTGAGGAAGAAATTACTAAGAAATTGTAAAAAAACATTAAGTGATATTAAAATAATAATAATAATAAATAAATAAAACAATGCCAATTCGTTTCTACAGCATACAAAGACAGATACACCATTTAAAGGAGATGACACAATTTACACACCTTCACACCACCAAGAACCGAAAGCTACTGCAAAAAGCAGCATTGGTGCGACCTCGTACGAGTTTCTTACGCATTTGGACTTGTTCGTTCATTCCTTCCTACATCAGTCAATTCATTAATTTAATTATGAAAGCCATTTGATGGTTGTAATGATGGTGATACACTATATATACAGTACATACGCAATTACACATGTACATACACACAAGTATTTTTATGTATGCATACTGTATATACACATATGTATTAACTCGCACACACACTCATACTCACACAGACTTACTAGAAAAAATTCACTGTTAATAACTCATTCTCGAATTGCCCCCTTAAAAATCAAATTAACCCCCTGTGGGGCATATGTTGGGAACCACTGATGTATTCTATTTATTTTCTGGTTATAAATTGCCAAACTTCCAGGACACATGTTTAGTACTTTAAACACATTATATGTGTCATTATGTCATACTTTGACATTTATTTCCATTCCTGTCACGTACAGAATTCATCTCCAGTGCTCATTATAGCTGAGGACCAAATATACAGTTTACAGATTTTTCCAAACCCTGGCACCCATTGAAAAATAAAATTCCTTTTATTCTCTCAGGATGTTTGCTCAATTATTTTGTTTTCTTTTCCATCCTTTATCTTTGCACTTTTTAAAAGTGCAGAATCATTGTCTACCACACAGTTGAAGAAACATGTCTTGAAAAGCTCCTTACTTATTACTCTTAACATCCTCGTCAAGCCTAATGACACCTAGCAAACTTATTTTAAATTGGTTAATGACTTGGTTAAAATATCACTCACAGGAATTTTACCAGGCATGTTAACTAGCGTCTAATCATTAGTGACTTAACATGAAGACATCAACCTCTATTAAGACCAAAATATGCCTGAAATTCAACAAATGGTTTGAAAAAAGTTGCTGAAAGAGAAAGCAATTTTGATGCAAAGGTTTCATGCTGTTCATTAAAAACATGAATAATGACTATGCTAATGTAAATAAGTGCACTCTAAAACATAATATGCAAATATTGGATATGTTCCACAAACATTACAGAACACACCACCTGAGTCAGCTTACTTTGATTCTGTCACATTTCAGCATTCCATTTGTTCTTATTTTTGGAATGGACTGCATCCTGGGCAGGTATCATGGATAAACATGGAGCAAGTCATGAAACAGTTCAATAGGGTTATTTCCAGTTATAGGTACACATTTTAGTATTTAATTGTAGAATGTCTGTTCTGCTACATGAAAATATTTTTCACATGAGATTATGTACTGCTAGTAGACAGAAGTACAAGTATAAACTTAGAGAAATGTTTTAATTCACAGCAGTTCTTTTGACTTAGTTATGTAATGTAGCTTTTTATAACATGACGAAGCAAAGTGGCACTGAGCCCACACATGTGCATTGCTTGCTTAAAATCTTTTGGATAATGAATGATCTATTTTAGGCCCAACATATTCATGCAATCATGAAGAAGGCACACCAGTGCCTATGCTTCATTAGGAAATTGAAGAGTTTTGGCTACCACGACTCCAGCAAATTCTACTGATGTACCATGGAGAGCACTGTGACTGGTTGCATCACTACCTGGTACGGAGGATCCAACACGCAGGATCAAATGAAGCTGCGGAGTGTTGTAGACTCAGAAAGCTCCAACATCAAGGACTTCTTCAAAAGGTGGTATGTCAAGGAGACAGCATCCATCATTGGAGATCCTGACCATTTAGGATATGCTTTCTTCTCATTACTGACTGAAGGAGGAGGTACAGGAGTCTGAAGAGACATACTCAATGTTCTTTCCCTCCGCCATCAGCTTTTTGAACAGTCCAAAACCCCATGAATATCACCTCACTATTTTCCTCTCTTTTTGCACTATTTATTTTTATATACTTCTTATTGTAAACTATAGTGAGTTTTTTTAAAGTTATTAGACTGTGCTGCTGCTGTAAAACAACAAATTTCATGACAAATATCAATGATAATAAAACTGATTCTGATGTAGCGACTGATGCAGAAACAGGTCTTCACAGCGCCGTGAGACCAATGAAAATTTTTTAAAACTACAGAGTTTCTCATTTTATTACTTGTGGAGCCTTATTCTATGTCATTTAAAGTGGATCTGACAATGACACCATCGAGTCCAATGCCTCGATCCTCTTGAGTGTAAATTCCACTTCACCTAGCTTGTGATAAATGTTGCTCATCAAGACTTTCAGAAACTAGGTTTTGCTCACCTCTCACATCGACATACAATGCTGAATTGTTTCATTCAGAGTGACTCTGAAAATTGGGCACTTTTGTTCAGGGTGATACCTCTTTAATTAAATTGCAATGCAAAATTTCTAATTCAGGAAAATTCATATTGATCCTTCATTAAAGTGAAAAATGAGGGGAGTTTCTTGTGGACTTTACACGCTAATTCTAAAAAGTGAGCGGGATCTGTTGGGAGGCCTGTGGATGGAGTGGTCGCAGAGTGAGTTGGAGACAGTTCCTTGTGGATTTTATGTGCCAGTTTTAAAAAGTGAATGGGGCAAGTCAGCACTTGTCTGCAGAACAAGAGCTTGCTTGGGTTAATAATAACTAGGGTTAATTAGCGATTGCCAATAAAAAGAACAGGGGTTTGAGCAGAGCGGCCATTGTGTGAGTGGACGGTATTAGAGTGGTCAGACTTTGGCTTAAAAGCCTTGGGTGAAAACAGATGCACGCTAGAGCTTAAGTTTCAGAAGTTAGATGCAGAACAATTGTAAGCCGGATGGTAGTTCAGCAGCTGAAAGTTCCACCTGTGAGCTGTAGAAACATAGAAACATAGAAAATAGGTGCAGGAGTAGGCCATTCGGCCCTTCGAGCCTGCACCACCTTTCAGTATGATCATGGCTGATAATCCAACTCAGAACCCTGTACCTGCTTTCTCTCCATACCCCCTGATCCCTTTAGCCACAAGGGCCATATCTAACTTCCTCTTAAGTATAGCCAATGAACCGGCCTCAACTGTTTCCTGT
This sequence comes from Hypanus sabinus, assembly GCF_030144855.1. Lineage (NCBI taxonomy): Eukaryota > Metazoa > Chordata > Chondrichthyes > Myliobatiformes > Dasyatidae > Hypanus > Hypanus sabinus. The sequence continues at coordinate 78,364,358 of NC_082707.1, read as the reverse complement.
GGCAGAGAATTCCACAGATTCACCACTCTCTGTGTGAAGAAGTTTTTCCTCATCTCAGTCCTAAAAGGCTTCCCCTTTATCCTTAAACTGTGACCCCTCATTCTGGACTTCCCCAACATCGGAAACAATCTTCCTGCATCTGTCCAATCCCTTTAGAATTTTATACGTTTCAATAAGATCCCCCCTCAATCTTCTAAATTCCAGTGAGTATAAGCCTAGTCGATCCAGTCTTTCTTCATATGAAAGTCCTGCCATCCCAGGAATCAATCTGGTGAACCTTCTCTGTACTCCCTCTATGGCAAGAATGTCTTTCCTCAGATTAGGGGACCAAAACTGCACACAATATTCTAGGTGTGGTCTCACCAAGGCCTTGTACAACTGCAGTAGAACCTCCCTGCTCCTGTATTCAAATCCTTTTGCTATGAATGCCAACATACCATTTGCCTTTTTCACCGCCTGCTGTACCTGCATGCCCACCTTCAATGACTGGTGTACAATGACACCCAGGTCTCGTTGCATCTCCGCTTTTCCTAATCGGTCACCGTTCAGATAATAATCTGTTTTCCTGTTCTTGCAACCAAACTGGATAACCTCACATTTATCCACATTAAATTGCATCTGCCATGAATTTGCCCACTCACCTAACCTATCCAAGTCAGCCTGCATCCTCTTAGCATCCTCCTCACAGCTAACACTGCCGCCCAGCTTCGTGTCATCCGCAAACTTGGAGATGCTGCATTTAATTCCCTCGTCTAAATCATTAATATATATTGTTAACAACTGGGGTCCCAGCACTGAGCCTTGTGGTACCCCACTAGTCACTGCCTGCCATTCTGAAAAGATCCCGTTTACTCCCACTCTTTGCTTCCTGTCTGCCAACCAATTCTCCATCCACATCAATACCATACCCCCAATACCGTGTGCTTTAAGTTTGCACACTAATCTCCTGTGCGGGACCTTGTCAAAAGCCTTTTGAAAATCTAAATATACCACATCCACTGGCTCTCCCCTATCCACTCTACTAGTTAGATCTTCAAAAAATTCTATAAGATTCGTCAGACATGATTTTCCTTTCACAAATCCATGCTGACTTTGTCCAATGATTTCACCTCTTTCCAAATGTGCTGTTATCACATCTTTGATAACCGACTCTAGCATTTTCCCCACCACTGATATCAGACTAACCGGTCTATAATTCCCCAGTTTCTCTCTCCTTCCTTTTTTAAAAAGTGGGGTTACATTAGCCACCGTCCAATCCTCAGGAACTAATCCAGAATCTAAGGAATTTTGAAAAATTATCACTAATGCATCCACTATTTCTTGGGCTACTTCCTTAAGCACTCTGGGACGCAGACCATCTGGCCTTGGGGATTTATCTGTCTTTAATCCCTTCAATTTACCTAACACCATTTCCCTACTAACATGTATTTCTCTCAGTTCCTCCATCTCACTAGACCCTCGGCCCCTTACTATTTCCGGAAGATTATTTATGTCCTCCTTAGTGAAGACAGAACCAAAGTAGTTATTCAATTGGTCTGCCATGTCTTTGTTCCCTATGATCAATTCACCTGTTTCTGACTGTAAAGGACCTACATACGTCTTAACCAATCTTTTTATTTTCACATATCTATAAAACCTTTTACAGTCAGTTTTTATGTTCCCTGCCAGCTTTCCCTCATAATCTTTTTTCCCTTTCCTAATTAAGCCCTTTGTCCTCCTCTGCTGGTCTCTGAATTTCTCCCAGTCCTCAGGTGTGCCACTTTTTTTTGCTAATTTATGTTTCTTCTTTGGACTTGATACTATCCCTAATTTCCCTTGTCAGCCACGGGTGCACTACCTTCCCTGGTTCATTCTTTTGCCAAACTGGGATGAACAATTGTTGTAGTTCATCCATGCGGTCTTTAAATGCTTGCCATAGCATATCCACCGTCAACCCTAGAAGTATCATTTGCCAGTCTATCTTAGCTAATTCACGTCTCATACCTTCAAAGTTACCCTTCTTTAAGTTCAGAACCTTTGTTTCTGAATTAACTATGTCACTCTCTATCTTAATGAAGAATTCCACCATATTATGGTCACTCTTACCCAAGGGGCCTCGCACGACAAGATTGCTTACTAACCCTTCCTCATTGCTCAATACCCAATCTAGAATGGCCTGCTCTCTAGTTGGTTCATCAACATGTTGGTTCAGAAAACCATCCCGCATACATTCCAAGAAATCCTCTTCCTCAGCACCCTTACCAATTTGGTTCACCCAATCTATATGTAGATTGAAGTCACCCATTATAACTACTGTTCCTTTATTGCACGCATTTCTAATTTCCTGTTTAATGCCATCCCCAACCTCACTACTACTGTTAGGTGGTTTGTACACAACTCCCACCAGCGTTTTCTGCCCCTTAGTGTTATGCAGCTCTACCCATATCGATTCCACATCCTCCAGGCTAATATCCTTCCTTTCTATTGTGTTAATCTCCTCTCTAACCAGCAATGCTACCCCACCTCCTTTTCTTTCCTGTCTATCCCTCCTGAATATTGAATATCCCTGGATGTTGAGCTCCCATCCTTGGTCACCCTGGAGCCATGTCTCTGTGATCCCAACTATATCATATTCATTAATAACTATCTGCACATTCAATTCATCCACCTTGTTACAAATGCTCCTCGCATTGACACACAAAGCCTTCAGGCTTGTTTTTACAACACTCTTAGCCCTTATACAATTATGTTGAAAAGTGACTCTTTTTGCTTTTTGCCCTGGATTTGCCTGCCTGCTACTTTTACTTTTCACCTTACTACTTTTTGCTTCTACCCTCATTTTACACCCCTCTGTCTCTCTGCACTTGTTCCCATCCCCCTGCCACATTAGTTTAAAGCCTCCTGAACAGCAGTAGCAAACACGCCCTCTCGGACATTGGTTCCAGTCCAGCCCAGGTGCAGACTGTCCTGTTTATACCGGTCCCACCTCCCCCAGAACTGGTTCCAATGCGCCAGAAATTTTAATCCCTCCCTCTTGCACCATTTTTCAAGCCACATATTCATCTGAAATATCCTTCTATTTCTACTCTTACTAGCACGTGGCACTGGTAGTAATCCAGAGATTACTACTTTTGTGGTCCTACTTTTTAGTTTATCTCCTAACTCCCTAAATTCACATTGTAGGACCTCATCCCGTTTTTTACCTATATCGTTGGTACCTTTGTGCACCACAACCACTAGCTGTTCACCCTCCCATTCCAGAATGTCCTGCAGCCGCTCGGAGACATCCTTGACCCTTGCAACAGGAAGGCAACGTACCATCCTGGAGTCTCGTTTGTGGCTGCAGAAAAGCCGATCTATTCCCCTTACAATCGAATCCCCTATCACTATAGCTCTCCCACTCCTTTTCCTTCCCTACTGTGCCGCATCCTGTCTGATTTCAGGATAGCCACATCTCTCTGATGACTATATATATGCAGGAAGTGCACCCAACTTCAGCTCCTGACTGACAAGGTCAAGGAACTGGAACCGGAGTTAGTTGCATTCAGTGCCATCCTGGAGGCCAAACACCTCATAAATGAATCATTTACTAAGGTCGTCACACCCAGAAGTGCAGGCTTCAGATAGTAGGTGGAGAAGTGAGGGGAGTAAGCAGTCAGGGCAGGATTCCCCAGTAGCCATCCCCCTGAGTAACCAGTACTTTGGATACAGTAGGGGGAGGGGGAGGAGAACTATCAGGGCCAGTGGCACCGTGACAGGCTCTGAGGTTCAGTAGGGGAAGAAAGTCCCCAGAATGGTAGTGATAGGAGACTCGATAGTTTGGGAATAGACAGGAGACTTCGTGGCCGTGAAAGAGAAGTCAGCATGCTGTGTTGCTTCCCAGATGGTAGGGTCAGGCTGTCTCAGAATGGCTGCAGAAGATTCTCCAGAGTTCAAGTTCAAGTTCAATTGTCATTCAATCACACATGAATACACATAAATACAATCAAATAAAATAGCATTACTCTGGAGCCAGGGTACAAAACTCAGTATCAACAGCCATACAGCACATATAGCACATATAAGATAGCAGGAAAATACAGTCACACAGAAAAATATAGTCCAAGTGCTTGAGTCTCAGAATGTTGCAGCGGTTTGCATTCGAAAACAAAACAGCTTGTCTTCTGCTGAGCAAACACTTGGGGGCAGCACCAACTCCAACATGAACACCATGTCACAGTGTCGCTGCCACCCTGATGGAGTGCCCGACTCTAATGCCTCCCTCTGGGTGGCTGCAAACAGGCGATGCCGCAGCCTGAGGCCTAGTCGTCTACAACAGAGGTCGTGCAGTTACCCCATCATTCGTCAATAAACCAATAAATTGGACTTGCAACATTGCACACCACCAATGCCCAAAAGGGTCTTGCAAACACAAGTGAAGTGACTAAGATGATCATTCGCTGTTAGACTGCACACCTCCTTCACTCAGCAATGCCTCTCTGTCGCAAGCAGTATCAAGTCCAACAAGTCCAGCTGCTTCAATTACTTGAGCAATGAGCATCTCACTGAAATGGTACACCTGCAATACCTCATGTTCTTAATGTCCAGCAGGATCTTACGATTGTAAAAAATATGTTTAAAAGAAAAACAAAGAATGAACAGGGGTTGTGGTGCATATTGGCACCAATAACTTTGATAGAAAGGAGGAAAAGTGGTGCAGGGGCAGGGTTTCCGATTTCTGGATCTTTGGTAAAAAATCTGTAGTGTCTGTAAAAGGTATGATCTGTACTGAAAGGACGATTTACACCTTAAACTGAGGCAGGCCAATATCCTTGTGGGTAAGTATACTGCAGCTGTAGGGGAGGACTTAAACTAAGTTGGCAAGGGGATGGGAGCTGGAGTGATAGGGCTGAGGATGGGGCAGCTGGTATTCAAGTCAATGCAGTGTGTAGTGAGACTCTGAGGATGGACAGGCAGATGTTTGGACAAAATTACAGTCAGTTGGATGAGATGAAGTGTAACATGGGGTCAACATTGAAAATGGTGATGAATAGAGGACTGAAGGTGTTATATTTGAACGCACACAGAATACGGAATAAAGTAGATGGTATTGTAGTGCAGTTAGAGATTGGCAGGTGTGACGTTACGGGTATCACTGAGACGTGGCTCAAAGAAGATCATAGCTGTGAGGTTAATATCGAGGAATACATCCTGTATTGAAAGAACAGGCAGGTAGGCAGAGGGGGTAGGGTGGCTTTGTTGGTAAAAAATGCAATCAAATCCAGAGAAAGAGGTGACATAGGATCAGAAGATGTAGAATCCTTATGGGAACAATTGGGAAAACACAAGGGAAAAGGAACCTGTTGGGGTTATATTCGGGTTCCCGAACACAGGCCAGGACATGGGGTATAAATTTCAGTGGGAAATAGAAAAGATGTGCAATAAGAGCAATGTTACAATAGTCATGGGGGAATTCAATAGGCAGGTAGATTGGGAAAATCAGGTTGGTGCTGGATCCCAAGAATGGTAATTTGCAGAATAACTACAAGATGGCTTTTCAAAGCAGCTTGTGGTTAAACCCGTTTGGGAAGAGGTAATACTGGACTGGGTTTTGTGTGATGTCCCAGAATTGATTAGGGAGCTTAAGGAACCTAATATGATAGAATTCACCCCTGCAGTTGAGAGAGAGATGATCAAATCAGATATATCAGTATTACAATGGAGTAAAAGAAATTACAGAAGCCTGAGAGAGGAGCTGGCCAAAGTTGCTCAGAAGTGGACTCTAGCAAGGATGATGGCAGAACAGCAATGGCTGGAGTTTCTAGGTTTGTTCACTAAGCCTGGAAGTTATGTCATGAACATTTCATCACCAGTCAAGGTGACATCGTCAGTGCATAGTTGACTGTGGTTTCTACCGAGTGTTCACGATATATGTATATGTCTAATTTATTGCTCTGATTGGTTAGTCGTAATGTTGGCTACTACTGTCCATTGGGTCCTGGCCAACCAAATAGTTGAGTGATCCACATTGGCCCTTATCCCTGGTTTTTGGTCAGAGTGATCATTGGCTCCTCGGGTATCCACGCTCACCCCTTGGCCGCAACCCTGCAGATGCATAGGTTCATATATTGCATTCAGTATCGGGGGAAGAAGTGAGTGTAGTTTCTCTTACTAAGGAGAAGGTGCTTGGAAAGCTCAACAGTCTGAAGGTAGATAAGTCACCTGGACCAGAGGGCTATACCCAAGGCTTCTGAAAGGGATTGTAGAGCCATCAGTAATGATCTTTCAACAGTCACTAGATTCTGGAATGGTTCTAGAGAACTAGAAAATTGCAAATTTCAGTCCAATCTTTAAGAAGAGAGAGAGGCAGAAGACAAGAAATTATAGGCCAGTTAGTCTGACTTCAGTGATTGGGAAAATGTTTCAGTCCATTATTAGGAATGAGGCACATGATAAAGTAGGGCAAAGTTAGCATGGATTCCTTAAGTGAAAATTTTACCAGGCAAATCTGTTGGAAATTTTTGAGGAAATAGTGTGCAGGATAGATAAAAGAGAGTCAGTGAATGTTGTTTACCTGGATTTTCAGAAGGCTTTTGACAAGGTACCACACATGGCATTGCTTAACAAGATAAGAGTCCGTGGTACTACAGGAAAGATGCGAGGATGGGTAGAAGATTGGCTGATTGACAGGAGGTAAAGAGTCAGAATAAAGGCGGCCTTTTCTGGTTGGCTGTCCGTGACAAGTGGTGTTCCAGAGGGGTCGGTATTGGAACCAGTTAATTTCACATTATATGTCAACAAATCAGATGACGGGATTGATGACTTTGTGGCCAAGTTTGCAGATGATACAAGGATAAGTGGAGGGTCATGCAGTGTTGAAGAAGCAGGGAGGCTACAGAAAGAATTGGACAGATTGTGAGGAAGGACAATCTAGCAATGGAATATAGGGAAGGGAATTGTATGGTCATGTGTTTTTTTTAGAAGGAATAAAGGCAGATACTATTTTTCTAAACAAGGAGAAAATTCAAAACTGAGAGGTGCAAAAGGACTTGGAAGTCCTTATGCAGGATTCCCCATAGGTTAATTTGCAGATTGAGTCAGTGGTAAGGAAGGCAAATGCAATGTTAGCATTTATTGTATTTTGGAAGGACTAGTATATAAGAGCAAGGATGTAATGCTGAGGTTTTATAAGACATTGGTCAGACTGCACATGGAGTATTGCAAGCAGTTTTAGCCCCTTAGCCTAAGAAAAGATGTGCTGGCATTGGTGAGGATCCAGAGGTGGTTCACAAGAATTATTCTGGGAATGAAAGAGTTAACATATGAGGAGCGTTTGACGGCTCTAGGATATACTCACTGGAGTTTAGAAGAATGAGGCTGGATCTAATTTAAGCCTGTCAAATATTGAAAGGCCTAGACAGAGTGGATTGGAGAGGGTGTTTCCTATAGTCTAGGGCCAGAGGATGGAGCCTCAGAATAGAGGGACATCTATTTAGAACGGAGATGAGAAGGAATGTCTTCAGTCACGGGGTGGTGAATCTGTAGAATTTATTACAATGGATGGCTGTGGAGGCCAAGTCATTGAGTATATTTAAAGCAGAGGTTAATAGGTTCTTTGTTAGTCAGGACATCAAAGGTTACAGGGAGAATGCAAGAAAATGGAGTTGAGAAGGATAATAAATCAGCCGTGATGGAATGGCAGAGCAGACTCAATGAGCCAAGTGGTCTTATGGAGTTAAGGGTGAACAGTGTAAAGCTGTGGTCAATGTTTCCTCTCAGTTGTGGGCCAGCCACTGCTCGGAGCAGGAAATCTTTACACATCCTGAAAATTACATAGAATTTTAAATGTTTTTGTATGGTACATATTATGATTATTTAGAATGAAAATTGAAAAATCACATACTTTTAACTTTATTTATTAATTGAAGGGTATTTTGAAATACAGTACAACAAAACTCTTTCACATTTCATAATCTTTTTTCTCATCTGTTTCTGTTGCAAATCCATTGTCTACAAAGACTGTCCAGATTAATTTTGCATCCAGATGAAAGATACGCCTTAACCCTCATTACATCATCCAAATGTTCCACTTCTAGTCTGTTTCTGGATTTATATTTGATTAAATCATAAAACAGAATCCATGTTCGCTGTGAGCACTAGAAGCTTGAAGTGTTCCAACAATGTCAACAAGAATTGACAGTTCTTCAAATTCTTTGTTTCTAAGCACGTAATTCAGTATATCTGTGTACATCTTAATTGAACAGATCTTAACTTTCTCAGAAATGACAGATTTGAAATGACAGTATTGCTGTGATATTTTTGAGTCAATGCTTTAGTCATAGTTCATAATATAGCTAGGTACTTTAATGTTGGCTTTCAGTGAGTTGACAGTTTATTAAGAATGAGCTATCGACTTCCATTCTGCGTTTATTTTTACAATTTGTAACAGTGTCATAACTTGACAATGTAAATGCGTTGATGTTCTCAAGAGTTTCAAAGTAAAGAATGTGGTTCATTTATTACTTAGAAAATGTATGGATTATATTCATTAACACATAATTAATTACAGATATTTCGCAATTACCGTAGATTCCGGACTTCAGAGCGCACCTGATTAAAAGCCGCACGCTCTAATTTTAGAAAGAAAATCAATTTTGTACTTGTACAGGCCACACCGGATTTTAAGCCGCAGGTGTCCCAAGTTGTAATATAAGATATTTACACAGAAAGATATTACACGTGAGGATTTTTTAACTTTTAATTAAATCCGTATGGTAACATAAACAAATACATATTGCAAATGCTTTTTTTCGAACAGTGCCTGTAACACAGCTACTTTTAAATATACATACATATCGGTAACACACAAATTACGTTGCGTATACTTTTTTACTGAACAGTGCACGAACAACATTCCAATATCTCCTAATGACTGGTAAAAAAATATTTATACTGCAGCCTACCAGGAAAAGTTATTGATCGCCTTCTTCATCTTCCTCCTGCGCACTAAAACCATCAAAGTCCTCTTCTTCAGTGTCCGAATTGAACAACCTCAGGATCTCGTCACTCACTTCAGTCTCTTCGTTGTCGCTCTCACTTGAACGCACGCGGTCCTCTTCATCACGCAACAGTCCAGCCTTTAGAAACCCGTTGATGATGGTGGATGTTGTGACACGGCTCCACACATTTAGGATCCACTGGCAGACTTGAGTTAAAGATGCTCTTCACATGCGTCCTGTTTTGGTAAAGGATTTCTCGCCGCTCGTCATCCAAGCCTCCCACTCAACGCGCAGCGCCACTTTAAATGCCCGGTTCACACTGATGTCCAGTGGCTGCAAATACTTCGTGGTGCCCCCAGGAATCACAGCTGGAATTGAGTTTGTACTCTTGATGGCAGCTTTCACTGAACTTTCATTGTCAGCCGCTTAAAAATCACCATCAGTGGAAGCTTTAGTCTGGATGCTGTGCAGCTCAGAACACAAGTAAAATGCGTTCTCTCATGGCCACCTGTTTTCAGTGTGATGGACGAGTCACCTTTTTTATTAACAGTCCGAGTGAGAGGCAGGTCAAACGCCAAAGGCACTTCATCCATATTTATGATATCATCTGGCCCGATGGAATTCTCCGCTATCTTTGTTTGAGTGAATGCGCGGAAGTTAGCAAGTTTTTCCTCGTGGTCGGGAGGGAGCTGCTGACACAGAGTCGTGCATACCCTGACGGACAGGCCTTTTCGTCTCATAAATCTAAAACACCACGATGGCCCACCTCTAAAATCTTCAATTTTCATTTTGGTGGCGATTGCTTTAGCCTTCAGTCTGATCTGCACGGTGGAAACACCGCGGCCGCCTGCTCTCTGTGTGTTAACCCAGTCTTCAAGAAAGCTTTCAAGTTCAGGCCATCTGCTATGATTACCTCTGAAAGCTTTTGTCGTCTTTTTGCATTGACTCAGTTCTTCACGCTGGCGTCTCCACCGTCTCACCATCGATTCATTTATGCCAAGATTATGTGCAGCAGTTCGATTTCCTTCTTCAACCGCCAGATTGATCGCCTTTAACTTAAAAGCTGCATCATATGCTTTTCTTCGAATGTTTTCCATGTTGATGAGGGTGAGTACAACTGACTGATTTACAATAATTTAATTGTGAAAGTGCGCTTGATTTATCGTACAATTTCATTGGACCTCTGTTAACTACTCATCAATTTTATTGGTCTACTGTTACGAGGCAAAATGTTTTTGGCGGCATGAAAAAAAAACATGCATTAGCCGCACCGTAGTATAGGCCGCAGTGTTGCCGCAGTGTTCAAAGCGTGGGAAAAAAGTAGCGGCTTATAGTCCGGAACTTACGGTATATTAGCAGAATTTCAAAAAACATTACATAAGTGAAACAGCTAGCTGCGCCACAACAAAGGCTATGTGCACAAGAGCATTTCAGTTACAGCCCAGATGTGCACCCATGCAGCTTAGAGGGAACTGTGGCTGGGCTAGAGATTTGTGAGGTTATATTGACAATTGTAGCGGTGTGCTACACGCAGTGCTAAAATAACGACACGGAATCGGTAAACTGCAGTTAAAGAAAGATTTTATTTGAACTTCACAGCCTTGTTTTAAAGCCTCCCTGATCCCGCCCTCCCCGGGCGCAGATGCTGTAGGGGCACGTACTCACAATCCCCCGCAGGCTTTTCCCTTTGTTGGTGAAGCAGACCTGGCACCCTTTTGGGACTGGCCTTTGTGCCAGCGCGCTGGCTATTTGTGAGCTGGTTTGAGTGCGCTAGGAAGTGGGTTGCCACATAACCACCCCCCCCCCAGAACCGGTGATACACCCCCCAATGTCCGGGCCACAGTCTGGGCCGGACCCTATTTGGGAGGTCGGCCTCTGCGCCGCGGTGCCAGAAACTCGACTGGTTGTGCCAAGTCCACATGGGCCGGTTTGAGTCGGTCCACCATGAAAACCTCCTCTCTCCCCCCCACGTCCAGCACGAACGTGGACCCGTTGTTCCTGAGCACCGTAAACGGCCCCTTGTAGAGCCATTGCAGCGGTGCCTGATGCCCGCTCCTTCGTACAAACACAAACTTACAGTTCTGCAGTTCTTGGGGTACACAGGTCGGGTTCTGCCCATGCTGTGAAGTGGGTATGGGGGCCAGGTCGTCGAGCCTCTCGCGTAGTCTGCCCAGGACTACTGCGGGTTCTTCCTCTTGCCCCCTTGGGGCTGGTATGAACTCCCCTGGGACGACCAGGGGTGCGCCGTACACCAACTCGGCCGACGAGGCATGCAGATCATCTTTGGGTGCCGTGCGGATGCTGAGTAGGACCCAGGGAAGCTCGTCCACCCAGTTAGCTCCTCTCAGGCGGGCCATGAGAGCCGACTTCAGGTGATGGTGGAAACGCTCCACCAGGACGTTCGACTGTGGGTGGTAGGCAGTTGTGTGGTGCAGCTGAGTCCCCAGAAGGCTGGCCATAGCTGACCACAGGCTGGAGGTGAACTGGGCGCCTCAGTCGGAGGTAATGTGGGCTGGTACACCAAAGCGAGATACCCAGGTGGCGATCAGTGCCCAGGCGCAAGATTCGGAGGTGGTGTCGGTGAGCGGGATCGCCTCTGGCCATCTTGTGAACCGGTCCACGATAGTCAGGAGGTGCCACGCTCTGCGCGACACTGGCAGGGGGCCCACGATACCACATGAATGTGGTCGAAACGCCGGCGGGTGGGGTGAAACTGCTGCAGCAGAGCTTTGGTGTGCCGCTGCACCTTGGCCGTCTGGCAGTGCATGCACGTTTTGGCCCATTCACTGACCTGCTTGCAGAGACCGTGCCAAACGAACCTGCTGGAGACCATCCAGATGGTTGTCCTGATGGAGGGGTGCGCTAAGTTATGAATGGAGTTGAAAAAGCGTCACTGCCAAGGTGCCGGGACGACAGGATGGGGGCTGGCTGGTGGCGACGTCACAGAGTAGGGTTCTCTCACCTGGGCGTACGGGGAGGTTCTGGAGCTGCAAACCGGAGACTGCGGTTCTGTAACTCGGGATCTCCTCGTCTGCCTGCTGTGCCTCTGCCAGCACCTCAAAGTCTACCCCTTGGGAAAGGGCATGAATGTTAGGGCGAGAGAGCGTGTCCGCCACGACATTGTCCTTACTTGAGACATGCCGGACATCCGTCGTGTATTCAGAGATGTAGGACAGATGGCGCTGCTGGCGGGACGACCAGGGATCAGACACCTTCGTGAACGTAAAGGTAAGCGGCTTGTGGTCCATGAACGCGGTGAAGGGCCTACCTTCTAAAAAGTACCTGAAATGCCGGATTGCCAGGTATAGCGCCAACAGTTCCCAGTCAAAAGCACTGTATTTGAGCTTGGGTGGCCGCAGGTGTTTGCTGAAAAATGCCAGGGGTTGCCAGCGACCCGCGATGAGTTGCTCCAGTACCCCACCGACTGCTGTGTTAGAGGCATCCACTGTGAGGGCGGTAGGGACGTCCGCTCTGGGGTGCACTAGCATCGTGGCGTTTGCCAAGGCTTCTTTCATTTTAATGAAAGCGGCGGCGGACTCCTCGTCCCAGGTAATGTCTTTGCCCGGACCCAATGATTTGGGCAGCTGAAGGGAGGAAGCAGTGGTAGAAATTGACCATACTTATGAATTTCTGAAGGCCTTTGATCGTGGTGGGTCGGGGGAAATGGCAGGCCGCGTCTACCTTAGCGGGCAGAGGGGTCACCCCATCTTTAGTAATCCTGTGGCCCAGGAAGTCAATTGTGTCGAGCCCGAACTGACATTTGGCCAGGTTGAATGTTAGACCGTGCTCACTCAGTTGGGCGGAGGTGGGACAGATGCTCCTGACGACGGCTGCTGGCTATGAAGATGTCGTCCAAATAGATGAATGCGAAGTCCAGGTCGTGTCTCACCGCGTCCATTAACCAATGGAACGTCTGTGCAGCATTCTTCAGGCCCAGCGGCATGCGGAGGAACTTGAAAAGGCCAAACAGGGTGATGAGAGCTGTTTTGGGAACGTCATCCGGATGCATCAGGATTTGATAGTATCCCCGGACGAGGTCTACCTTGGAGAAGATCCATGCGCAGTGCAGGTTTGCTGCAAAGTCCTGAATGTGCGGCACAGGGTAGCGGTCCGGTGTGGTAGCCTCGTTCAGCCTGCGGTAGTCACCGCATGGTCTCCAGCCCCCTTTCGCTTCGGGCACCATGTGCAGGGGGGAGGCCCATGGGCTGTCGGACCGCCGGATGATCCCCAATTCCTCCATCCTCTTGAACTCCTCCTTCACCAGTCGGAGCTTGTCCGGGGGAAGCCGCCGAGCACGGGCATGGAGGGGTGGTCCCTGGGTCGGGATGTGGTGCTGTATGCCGTGTCGGGGCATGGCTGCCGTGAACTGCGGTGCCAGAACCGATGGGGAATCCGCCAGGACTCTGGTGAAGTTGTTGTCGGACAGCGTGATGGAGTCGAGGTGTGGGCTGGCAACTGGGCTTCTCCCAGGGAGAACGTCTCTCGGCAGGTTGACCAGCAGGCTGTGAGCCCGCAAAAAATCTGCACCCAGAAGCAGTTGGGCTACGGCAGCCAGTGTGAAGTCCCACGTGAACCTGCTGGAGCAGAAACTGTAGCTGCACCGTACGGGTGCCGTAGGTCCTTACCGTGCTGCTGTTCACGGCCCTCGGGGGGGGACCCGGTGCCCTGTTGCAGGTGTCATAACTCGTCGGAGGTAAAACGCTGATCTCGGCACCAGTGTCAACCAAAAAACGGCGTCCCGACCTCTTGTCCCACACATACAGGAGGCTATCCCGACGGCCAGCCACCGTAGCCATCAGTGGCGGCTGGCCCTGGCATTTCCTGGGAACTGGCAGGGCGGGCGACAATGGCGGGCTTCTGCGCCCCACCGCTGATGGTAGAAGCACCATTGTTCGTTGGTCTCCTCACCCCTGCCTCTGGGGTTAGCGGGCTCTGTGGCTGGGCCGGGTCTGGTTTGCTGCTGGGAGCGTGGCCTGGTGATCTGTGTGACGGACACCCCACTCTCCTTCTTGGCATTCCACAGCAAGTCCACCCGGGCTGCCACCTTCCGGGGGTCGCTGAAATCCGCATCGGACAGCAGCAGGCGTATGTCCTTGGGCAGCTGCTCCAGGAATGCCTGCTCAAACATGAGGCAGGGTGTGTGTCCGTCGGCCAGAGACAACATCTCATTCATTAAAGCCGATGGAGGTCTGTCGCCCAAGCCATCCAGGTGCAGTAAACGGTCAGTCCGCCCGTGCCGTGAGAGTCCGAAAGTCCTTAGGAGCAGGGCTTTGAATTCCGTGTACTTGCCGTACGCTGGGGGAGACTGTACGAACTCCTCAACCTGGGCCACTGTGTCCTGGTTGAGGGAGCTCACCACGTAGTAGTAACGTGTGTCCTCTGAGGTTATCTGCTGAACGTGGAATTGGGCTTCTGCTTGCTGGAACCATAGGTGAGGTCGCAGCGTCCAGAAGCTTGGCAGTTTCAACGAAACCGCATGAACAGATGCGGCGTCTTTCATCTCCGTCGGGGACACCAATTGTAGCGGTGTGCTACACGCAGCGCTAAAATAACGACACGGAGTCGGTAAACTGCAGTTAAAGAAAGATTTTATTCGAACTTCACAGTCTTGCTTTAAAGCCTCCCTGATCCTGCCCTCCCCGGGCGCAGATACTGTAGGGGGCACGTACTCACAATCCCCCGCAGGCTTTTCCCTTTGTTGGTGAAGCAGACTTGGCGCCCTTTTGGGACTGGCCTTTATGCCGGCACGCTGGCTATTTGTGAGCCGGTTCGAGTGCGCTAGGAAGTGGGTCGCCACAGTCTGTGCAATTACAGGTATTTCTCACAACTCTTTAAGATCCTGTCTAAGTAAGTTAATGTACAATTATAACATAATGAGAATGTCAGTGGTAAGGTAAAATGGGTTGTGGAGCTGCTGCCAGTGACCCAAATGCATTTCTGTCTGTGTGGAGTTTGCATGATTCCCTTTGAATGTTTCATTTTCCTTCCAAATCTCAAAGCTTTTCTGGGTGGTAAGTTAATCGGGCCTGCTAAGGGCTCTCCCAGTGTGTAGGAAAATGGTGGAACTGGTGGGGAGGCAAATTGTTGAGAATATAGGAAGAAAGATTCAGAGAAAATTAAAGGGTGCTGGATAAGAATACTCCAAAGGCTGTTATAGCTTCAGTTGGCTGAATGGTCTCCCTCCATGTTTTGAGGAAAAGTGGAAAATACAGCTGTGTTCCAGTGTGTTGTATGATTACAGTAAATTAACAGCTGTGTCACATTTTATTCTTGTAGATACAGTATGTTTCTTTGACCTAACACTGAAAGGTCAGGTGGCAGGGACCCTGTGCTTCCCTCCACTGCTTCCTCTGTCACAGACGGTTGTAAATAACCAGAGTGCTTTCCCCATCCATTCCCCTATTTCACCAGCTGTCCTTAACAGAAGATTAAATAGCACCACATGTAGAATACTGGATGAACTCAGCATTCCAGGCAGCATCAATGGAAAAGTATAAACAGTCACCATTTCGGGCCAAGAGCCTTCACCTGCAAATAGCACACTCTTAAATACTGACATACAAAACTGGAACAGGAGTTGTGGACTCTGTCCATCACATGATAAACTCATGGCTGATCTGTATGTAAACCCAGTTCCTGCTCCCTTCCATCCATAGTAACACTTCACCTTACTTGCTTATCAATTATCTACCTATCTCTGCCTTGGAACTATTCCAACTCAGCTTAAATCACCACTCACTCTACTAAACTCAAGCAGAGACGAGCCGAGCATGTCAAGCCTTTCCTCTTAAGACACAGCATGACTGTCTAGCAAACCTCTCTGAACTGTTTTCAAACTTCTGCCATCCTTTCTCAAATAAAGAGATCATCACTGAACAGAGTGTTCCAAATTTAGTCACACTAATGCTCTAAGCTATTGGCATATAGCTTCCCTATCTTTGTATTCAATTCCCCTGCAATAAACAATAACACTGTGAACTTTCCCAGTTACTGGCTGTACCTACATTCTAGTCCTTTGTAAATCATGCTGGGATATTCAGATTCCTCTGAATCTCAGCCTGCTGCAACCTCATACCATTTAAATAATATGCTTCTTTTAGTTTAGATCGATCGATAAATAGAAACCTTATTGATCCTAAGGGAAATTACAGTGTTACAGTAGCATTACAAGTACACAGATATAAATATTAGAAGAGAAGAAGAAAGAATAAAAAATAAAGTACCACAAACAGTCTAACAGGAGAGGGTCATCACTTCCCTGGCTATAGGCTGACTCATCATAGAGCCTAATAGCTGAGGGTAAAAATTACCTCATTGGAGTAGCACAGTTGTCTTAGTCTATTACTAAATTTCTCATTTGTTTGACCAAGGTGGCATGCAGAGGGACATACATTGTCCAGAATTGTCAAGATTTTCTGTAGGGTCCTTTGTTCTACCATGGCCTCCATTGTGTCCAGTTTGATTCCTATAACAGAGCCAACCTTTCTAATCAGTTTATTGAGCCTGTAGACATCACCTGTGTTGATGCCATTGCCCCAGCACACCACTGCACAGAAGATTGTACTGGCAGCAACAGACTGGTAGAACATGTGAAGGAGAGGCCTACATATTCCAAGGACTGCAAATTTCAAATTTCAAATTTGGCAGTTTCTCAATCGCTCACATTATACTCCATTTCATTTAGATCTTGGTTCACTCACTTAACCTGTCCATATCAATTTGTAGCTGACTATGTATGTCCTCTTCACGACTTACTTTCTTATCTATATTTGCACCATCAGCAAATTATACTTATGGTGTCTTCATACAAGTCACTTATATAAGTCATAAAAATTGAAGTGGTAGATCCATGTAGCTAGTTACATTTTACCTACCAGAAGAATGTCCCAATCATGCCAATCTACTGTTTCTTGTTAGCCAGCCAATCTTCATACCAATTACTTCCAATGTGAGCTTTTATATTCTGCAATAATCTATGGTATGCCACCTGATCAAATACTTTCCTGAAATCTAAGCAAATTTACCTCTATATCCACAGCATGTGTTACATATTCAAAGATTGCCAAAGACTGGTCAAAAGTGATTTTCTTTTTCACAGAAACACATTGACATTGCTTGACTACACTCCCACAATGTCTTTAATAATAGCTTTCAACATTTTCCTCATGACAGTTGTTAAAGCCAGCTGATGTGCAATTTCTAAATTGCCCCCCTCTTAAATGTAGGATTTGCATTTGTTATTTTCCAGTTGAACAGAACCTTCTACCTAATCTTGCCTTGTATTGCCACTGATCTCTTACTATAGCTTCAGCAAATGGTTGTATATTATTGTCAAAGCTACATGGCTGGCAGTCGTAACCTGCAGAAATATTCACTGTTTGTAATCAGAGTTGGTTGGTTTTATTAAAGCAAGTAAACGTCTGTTGTACTCTGTACCAATGAACTTCACATTGCAATAATGCAGCTAAGCTGTTGCATTTTGTTTCTTACCGTGACTTCTCCGAAAGCGGCTCAATGCCTATTTTAAATCTTCAGCCATCTTCACATGTGAGAATTCGACTCTTTACATATTTTAAGATCAATTAGAGCGGCACAAATCTAATAGGTTAGTCTTATTAACTGTGCTTACTAAACACTCTGCTAGACAAAGTTAAGACTTAGTACTTTGCTCTCAAGATTGGAATCTTAATTAATTTTGAAACTTTTCTCACTTTCCTTTTCCCCTTCAGTGTCTTTCAAATGCTGGAGTATAGTAACACAGCTACCAGTTACCCTCTGTAACCATATGCTAATCATCTTATATTGCAAATGATTGCAAAGTATTTGGCTTATGGCCCATTAATTGGTTTGAGTAACCATTGTGCCAACTTACTCAATGCAAACTGGGACTGAATTTAGAACTTCAATTACAATAACAAAGGGAGTGAAATTTAAATGAAGTCTTGATTCCTGATAACTGATAAATAAAATACTTTTTTTTTGTCTTGGCAGAATTACATCACCATGAAGTTATTTATTAATTAATAAAGAAAATTATCCTGTAAATCAGTTCCGCAGAAAATAGATAATATTAGTTTTTTACTGCTTTGAAATCCTGGAACTATTTCTTTCAATGTGTAGATTTACAGACAAGAATTTAGTGTATCACAATCCTCTGTTTCCATTCTATTAAAATTATAGCCTAATTCCAACGAGCTAGAGATTTAATCACTCTGAAATATAATGGCCCAAAGGGACTGGAAGAGTGCAAGATAAATAGGCAAATCTATCCATCCAAGGAAAATAAAGCAATAAAATACTATTCTCTGCATAATTTACTCAAAGACAAGATAATTCCCATTATTTTAAATTGTTTGTTGGTCCAGGCGATAGGCTCCAGAGGGTTAATATATGATATATTATGCAGAACCATAAAGGCAGGGCAGGCCAAACTGAAGAGGGAAGCACCAGTGCTGTATCAAATACTTAGACAGAAAAACCATATGTACATAACTTTTTGATGTGTCCGGTAAATTTTGGTAAATATTAGACTGCTGGAGATATTAGAGAAAAGCAGCTGCCCGTGTTTTTTTATAGCAAGCTATCAGTCGGCTTAACGGTTACTCATACTTTTGCGAACAGATGCATAATAACCTCTTCCTCAATGTCAACAAGACAAAGGAGAAGTGGTACTACAGAGAGAGTGCAGAGGAGATTTACAATGATGTTTCCTGGATTGGAGAGCGTACCTTATGAGAATAGGTTGGGTGAACTTTACTCCTTGGAGCGATGATGGATGAGAGGTGACCTGATAAAGGTGTATAAGATGATGAAGCGCATTGATTGTATGGATAGCCAGAGGCTTTTTCCCAGGGCTAAAGTGGCTAACATGAGGGGGCATGGTTTTAAGGTGTTTGGAAATGGGTACTGAGGGGGTGTCAGGGTAAGTTTTTCACACATTGCATTGTGGGTATGTGGAAAGCCCTGCTGGTGGCAGTGGTGGAAGCGGATACAATAGTGTCCTTTAAGAGCCTCTTAGATAGGTACATGGAGCTTAGGAAAGTAGAGGGCTACGCACTAGAGAAATTCTAGGCAGTTTCTAGAGTAGATTACGTGGTCAGCACAACATTGTGGGCTGAAGGGCCTGTAATGTGCTGTAGATTTCTATGTTCTATGTTACAACTTGCACCACTTACACCCCTTACGTCAGAAGCACAGCAGCAGAAAATGCAAGCAGCTTCAAACTTTCGCGAGTGCATATATCGCACACAACCTCTCATTGTCCCAGAACACATCCTATACAGTCAAGAGAGCTCACCAACACATCTATTTTCTGAGGAGGTTGAAGCCAGCTAGACTTTGTACAAACATACTCATGTTGTTCTACAGATGCACAGCTGTATCACTGCTCAAAGTGGAAACTGCACCGTGGTGGTCAGGAAGAGTCTGCAACACATAGTCAAAACTGTCTGGCGCATCACTGGCACCAGCCTACCTGTCATCAAGGAAATATATCCAATAAGGAGCCGGAAATGGGCCAGTAACATCATGAAAGATCCCACCCACCCTACTCATGAACTGTCTGTCCCACTCCCATCAGGGAGGAGGCTACATAGCATCCATGCCAGGACCACCAGACTCAAGAACAGTTACTTTCCCCAAGCAATAAGACTAATCAACACCTCCACCCATTAACTCCACCACCACTTTATTATTTCCTGTCAGTCGCCTTATGTACAACCTAGTGTCACTTTATGAGCATAAAATCAATCTATGTATATAAGCTATCTTAAGTGTTTATACTTACTGTGTTTTTATTATTATTGTGTACTTTATCTTTTGTACTTTTTATTTTGCTGCACTGGATCTGGAGTAATAATTACTTCATTCCCCTTTACACTGTTTACATGAAGTGACGTTAAAGGATCTCGATCTCTTGATCTCTCTCTTGATAACAGTCACCCAAGGATCAGGCAATGCTGCTTCCACTCGTAATTTTGGTGATCCATTAGAGAATTAGCAAGGTCAATCACATACTTAAATGGCAACAACAAATGCCTGGATTACACCGTGCTGCATTTTTGTGTACCATGTGACTCAGTTTCAATAAAGCTCAGCCACAATGGAAAGTTATGGACTTTGAACACCATGAAACTAACAATTGCAGTGTGCACCTGATCTATTAACTTACAAAACAGCCCAGATGTACACAGCATTATCCCTCATTAGTAAATGTACACTGAGGTCACACCTCCATGATTTTAGACCAAAGATGTTGAAGGAATCAAGAATTCAGTCACCTTAATTCATGCCTGTATGTTTGTTCTTTTAAGGGAACTGTTTTGAATGGACTATGAACTTCAAATATATGTCCAATTATACACTAGCATATCAGCAAGCTCTTTCTATGCTCTTGCACAATCCTTCTCTCTCCTTTATGACCCCTGAATTGCCTTCCCAAACAACATGCAGGCTGATCACTTAATTAATTCCTCATCCTCCACACCCACTGATCCCCTGCCCAATATTTCCAATGATACATCAACCAGTCCAAATCAATCTTCACCTGACCTACCTCCTTCACCCCTCCCCCTCTGATCTGCCAACCAGCTTTTTTCAAATAACATGACTCTCCTTCCTGGCTATCCCAAACAAATTTCCAGCCACCAATTCAACACATGCGATTTCTCCCACTCACAGCAGATGCATCACATACACAAGGGAGAGACTGTGAATCAGAGGTGGCTCCTCACAGACACTTAAAGAGCAAGGGCTTGGAATTTTTGATTATATGTCCATGAGAGGTAAGGGGAAAGGCACCAGGTTTCATCCAAGCTATCGCATACAGTACACAATCATGTGGACAAGTAGTTAGCAATGCATATGCATAAGCAATTTTACATGCATAGTTCCAAACCATCTGTTTAATGTCTTTTTGGGACTTGACCTATGATGAAGGCCAGAAAATGGCCCATGAGATGGCGAATTGTCTTACCATATAACAGCTTTGACATTCTCAGGTTGAGGAGTCATAGAACAGTAGAATATATATCACAGAGCAGAAGGTTATCTCAACCCATCATATCCATTCCAGTTGATAAAGAGAAGCCACCCATTTTAATTTCACCTTCCTGGGTCTTAAAGTAAATATACAATTAGGCCATAAGTATGATGATAATTTTGTCTCCCTTGCTATTTTAAGCAGTGAGTTCCAAATTTTTATCATCCACTGGAGTAACTGATCTATGAGCAATCCATGACCCTATGATCGTCAACAACTTTCAACTTCCCACCATTTTATAAAATAATTTGCATCTCTATATTTGGTTGATCCAAAGTGGATGACTTCACATTTTTTCCATATTATATTGTTATACTCTCAACTTTCCATATCCCCAGAGACTCTGTTCATTTTCCTTTTAGAGTAGCATTGAGTAGAGCCAGTAAAATGCCTGCCCACAAATGCTGCATTACTGACGAGCCAACGTAAATGTAGATGGACAGAGCATGGAATGTGATGATGGGACTGGCCTTGAGAGACTTCCAATGGCCATTTGAGCTTGTTCAAAAACAATGTTAGCTTGGGGCTAATCGTGAATCTTTGGTTGAATAATAACTGAGGTTTAGTTTGCCATGCATATTTTTGTTCTTTTGATAGTTTGATCTTTGTAGACTGAAAAAGCATTCTTGCTTTTTGGCCATAGCTGTCGTACGCTTTTTATTAAATTTAGACTATGATATAATGCCAGTACATAGCTGCTTGAATAGGGTATTGTGTTTAGTGGTACTAAATAAGCCTTCTTTGGTCTGAATCCAGACAACTAGATGTAATGCCAATCTGAAATAACATTCTACTTGAGATTTTCACCCTTTCTAGATTTGTACCAGTTATTCTGCTCTGTATTCTAATGACAGGCATTTCAGATGAAATCTAAATATTGGCCAGACTTGTTGTCTAATATTTCTTGAGTATTTTTAGATAATCTTTAGGATCTGGCTGACATTAGTCCAAAATAGTGATTATTGTCATCTGGCTAGATGTCATCATTAAACATTATGAAGTAGAGCATAATATGGTCATAATAACTTCATGCTTTGATTATTGGACCTTTGATTATTCAAATCATTCACTGAAGGGAACAATGCTCATGAAGCTGACTTAAAGAATACCATTAACACCTGGCAATTAAGTATGTAGGAACTTAAATCCCTAATATGTAACTATTATGAAATGTTATTTCCTTTCTTTGAGAAGTAATTCTGTCCAATAGAAATTTCAAATGTGTCTGAAGGAACTTTGTGAAAGGGAAGATAGCCCAGTTCTAAAACCCAGCTAAATTATTTAGATTAAGACTGCCAAATAGAAATATCACATTGATTATTGAATATCAAGATTCTATTTCTTTTCATGAATTTATTTTCCAAAGATCATAGATTCATACAGTGCAGAAGTAGGTAATTTGCCCCACCATGTCCATGCTGGCCAGCAGGTACCAATTGACATTAATCCCATTTCCCAGCACTTTGACTGCGACTTACTATGCCTTAATGATTCATTTGCAAATCCAATCCCAATACCCAATATCCAGCTGCTGAAAAGATTTTCTACAAAACACCAGGCTAACAAGTTATGACAGCAGGTTGTGCATCATCCAAAGAATGGTGAGAATTGTGTCTTTGTGAAAGTTTTTGAAATGCTGCGGAGTACTCCTGCTTAATAGATTCAGGCTGACAGTTTTCTACTTGGACTATTCTGTCAGAAAAGAATTGGATCACATTTTTGGAAATGAGTTTAATGTCAGTATAAATTAATATCAAATTTACTATCACATCGTAAAATGTAAATAAAGAATGATTCTCACTTTCTTCTTGGCGTTAATTATTTTACATCTCCCCATCTCAAAGCTGTCTAGCACTCTAATTGGCATGTTTGAACCAAGATACAAAACAAAGTTCAGTGTTTTAAATAAATTTATTACCAAAGCAGATATAGTGTGCCTCACCATGTGCTATCCCAAGATTCATTTTCTCATGATCATTCAAAGTAAATAAAGAAATACAAGATTCAATGAAAAAACTACACACAAATAAAAGCAGCCAATCTGCAAAAGACAACAAACTGTGCAAATGTAAAGAGAAAAACAAAATGATAATAATGGATAAATAACTTGAGAAGACCATTTACAGAGTCCTTGAAAGTAAGTCCATTGTTTGGGGTTTGGTAATAAATTTAGAACGTTAGTGTTGGGGTGAATGAAGTTATCCATTCTGGTTCAGGAGCCTGGTGGATGAGAGATAATAATCATTCCTAAACATGGTCATGTGGGACCTAAAACTCCTGTATCTCCAGCCAGTTCTTTCCTACCCACCTGGCTTCACTTATCACCTTCTGGGCGTACTCCTTCCTCAGCACCCACCACATTTTTATTCTGGCATCTTCCCCATTCCTTTCCAGTCTGAAGAAGGGTCTTGGCCCAAAACATGGATGCTCACTGACCTGCTGAGTTCCTCCAGCATTTTGTTTGTGATGCTTTGGATTTCCAGCAACTGCAGAATCTCATGTGTTGTACCTCCTGCCAGGTGGCAGCAGCAAGAAGAGAGCATGGCCTATATGGAATGGTTCCTTGATGATAGCTCTTTTCCAATGACATCACTTATTATAGATGTCCTCAATGGTGGGGAGAGCTTTACCTGTGAGGGACTGGACTGTGTCCACTAGCTTCAAAAACTTCTAAGAAAGTAGAGGTACCACTGTGCCTTCTTTGTAATGGCACTTATGTGCTGAACCCAGAAAAGATCCTTTGAAATAATAATGCTGAGGAAATTAAAGTTACTCACCCTTTTCACCTCTAATCCCCTGATGAGGACTGGCACATGGACCACTGGCTTCCTGCAGTTAATCAAGAAAATGGGATGAAGAGTTCTTGTAAGTGAATCCATAGGTTGTGGGATTATTTCAATGATGGGGCTAGTGAAGTTGAGTGAAGTTATCTTCTTTGGTTCAAGAGCCTGATAGCTGAGGGGTAGTAATTGTTCCTGAACCTGGTGGTATGAGTCCTAAGACCCCTGTACTGTCTTCCTGATGGCCGCAGTGAGAGGAGAGCATATGCTGGGTAGCAGGGTCCCCAATGATGGATGTATTCACATCTTCTTGCTGTGACTGGTCACAGCTGACAAGAGGCTCCAAAACCCCGCTGGGTCCAGGTTTAGCTCAATTGTACTGTGATGAGAGGCCTAGGCAAGAATGGTGAGGACCCAAGTGTTGGAGCATCTGAGACCAGAATCGATACACGATTTTGAAACTGAGATGAGAGCAGGGTTCTTGACTAAATGCTGATGAGAACCTGACAAGGCTAGATGAGAAACCAAATGAGACATAAATCCTAAACGGAATCACAGACAGAACCAAACCTGAGCTGACGATTGAGCAGTTCAGGTGCTCTTTAAGTATCCAAATCTGGGCGCCAATACATGGCCTCCAATTAGCAGAGTGGGTGTTATGTTTTGTAACTTCAAAACATTAAACTAATTCAAATGGAAGTGGGAATACAGGAATTGTTTGAGATTACAATAAGTGAGGCGTGCACGTATCAGGTGGTAGCATGATGACATAGGCAATTATCAATTTTTACAAATAACTCATAACTAATTCAAATGAATAAGAATATTTAATCAAACTATATATATATATACACAACATCACTGAAAAATTATTGAAATATTAAATACACGACACTTCTCCCTGCTTAGGTAACTCCAATTCAATAGAGAATGCAACTCAACTATATACCCAGTATACTATATAATACAACTACAATATACAGACATCTGCAGCAGAGTACATTTTAAATTGTCCTATTCAGGCTTTAAGATTTAATTGCTGTAGAGGATTTCTTACTCTTGTGAGATAAAGTCTTTCCTGACAAGGAGGATCTTTTTGGCAGGTTAGACTTCTGGCTGTGAAAACAATCTCAGGTTCTAGGGCCTCCTCTATGGTGGTTGTAGGAGTTGACTCTGAGACTGCAGGAAGTGGCGTCCACCTTTCTTCTGCTAGTTTGTGCATCTTGATCTTGGGAAGATTAATGTAGTTCACTGGCGTATTATCTTCTTTATCATTCTATTGCTCCCTTTACGATCTGATCTCTGTCATGGATTCTGCATCCACAACATCATCTGTTTTCATATCTCCATTAACTCTTCTTTTTGTCCTTCCATTCACCCAGCTGGGCTTTTGTCTTGGCATCTACTTTTACAAGCAGCTTTTTGTCTCCCACTTGAAGTTCATGCAATAACGTTAATGCAAACGTAGCAGATTCTTTATGCTCACTAAAGCCCAATGCTTGCAACTTTCCTGAAGCTCTTCAAACTCCTTTCCACCTTAAAACTAAGTCACATTTCAGAAGTAACTGCCTGATTAACATATCAGAAGCATTCTCAGATATGTTGTTTACAAAAGCTGTTGTAGTCAGACCACAGCTTTCATCACATTCATACTTCCTCTGAGCAGCACAATCCTTCCTTGGTCTAATATGTTCTCCAACGAGAGGTACAGATGTTGCCACCAATGCCTGTCTGTCCTCTGTTGGGCAATGGTTCATGATATTCGGCATGGAGACAGTATCTTTCTTAAATCGCTTTCATATAATTTCATTGCACGTTATGTGGCTTGCAAATGGTGATTGGATCAGCAATCAAGTTGCAATTGTCTCATTGTCTCAGCCCCCCCCCCCCCCCACCACCTACTGATCCTTCTGTTTTAACCACATACAAACACAATGAGGCTGTGGCTGGTTAATTGTTGTACTTAGTTACGGATGTCATTCCCACATGATTTACCTTTTTTCCTGTAAAAGTTCTTAGTTGGATATCTGCAGGCCAATTGTTGGATTGACTGAAACAGCTGAACTAATTCCATTTTGATTAATTTGCCGTACACTTCCAGCATAAGCTATATTGCTTGCCCTTTGTTAGTATTCTCACTGTAAATTTCAAGGCTACACAATTCTGAGTCACTCTCATAATTTTCAGATTTTTCATCAAATTAGTGCTCTTTTTGAAACTGCGACTTGACTTTCTAGCATTTTCTCTTCCCTCTATAGTCCATTTATTTTAGTCTAGCCAACATCCTTTTTGTATGTGTCCTACCTTGTTGCATTTTCTGTAGAATTTCCCTTAGAATGTGCATTTATTTGGTGTATGTGAACCCCTGCCACAATGGTCACACAATTTGTTTGGCCAGGCCAGTTTCTGTTTTGATGTTGCAATTCTGTACATGCTCACTTTGATCCTGACTGCAACTCAATTGCATCTCTATCTGTCATTTCCATGAAACAGCTATTTCAACTATTCACTTAATCGTAAGCTGTGCTTCAGTTAAGAGCCGTATTAAAATGTTTTCTTGTAAGATTCAACAAATTAAACATCTCTTAGTACATGATCAAGCCTATTACAAAGTTCCCAATGCTCAGACAGTCTCTTCAATTCAGCCACATACACTGAAATGAGCTACATTTCCTTTGGATTCTGCTTTGAAATCTAAAGTGTTCTGCCATTAACAATAGCTTTGGTTCTAAGTCTTTTACAACACCAGGAAAGTTAATTGCTGTAGGTTTGGTTGCACAGTCAAACTTTGAAGCAAATTATATGCCTTTAAACCTGATACACTTTGAAAAATTGGTACTTGCTTCTCATTGGTTATTTCGAAACCTTATGTAATTTATCCCCTCTCTTAATACCCTGAACAGAGTTAGAATCCGTATGCGCAATAGCAAGTGGTTCTAAAACCAAATTAAATAATAAAGGGCAAAGAGGGCGACCCTGACAAGTTCTTCTATATAATCTAAAATAAGGAGATTTTTGATTGTTAGTTATAAACGCAGCCATCGGAGCATGGTAAATCAGTTTGATCCAGGAAATAAATCCCGGACCAAAGTTAAACCTCTCCAAAACCTAAAACAAATAGGATCATTCCACCCTGTCAAAAGCTTTCTCTGCATCCAGAGAAACCGCACATTCAGATTCTTTGACTGAGGGGGAATAAATAATATTAAACAATCTTCAAATATTAAAATGTGAATACCTATTTTTAATAAATCCAGTTTGATCATTTGACATTACAGTAGGCAAAAAATTCTCAAGTCTATTAGCTAAAATCTTCGATAGAATTTTAAAATCCACATTCAATAGGGAAATTGGTCCATAAGAGGCACTTTCAGACAAATCTTTTCCTTTTTTAGGAATCAATGAAATTGATGGCTCATAAAATTTTTGGAAGATTCCCAGAAGATATGGAGTCAGTGAAAGTTTGACAAAGATGTGATGTAAGCATTTCATTAAAGGTCTTATAAAATTCCACTGTATATCCATCTGGTCCTGGTGCTTTCCCTAATTGCATAGAGGATATAGCCTTGGCTATTTCCTCTTGTTTAATAGGTGCATCTAGTACACTAACATCTTGAGTAGAAATTTTAGGTATATTTAATTTTTGCAAAAATCTATTCATAATAATAATATTATCAGAGAATTCAGATTTATAAAGATTAGAATAGAAATCCATAAATATCTTATTAATTTCATAAGGGTCTAATGTTTCAGTTCTGTCTGATCTATGTATTTTCAAAATCTGTCTTCTGACCATATTTGTCTTTAACTGACTAGCCAACAGTTTACCTGATTTATCACCATATACATAAAAATGACTTTTAGATTTTAAAATTTACTGCTCAATGGGGAAGATCAAAAGCAAGTCATATTGTGCTTGGAGTTCAAACCTTTCTTTATATAAGTCTACACTAGGTCTTGCTGAGTACACTTTATCTATCTCTCTAATTTTATTAGTAATCACTAAAATTTCTGCTTTGGTTTTTGGCTATATCGTTTGCTTCAAAATACTGTCCCAATAGCTCAGTATACATGAGCCAATTACCCGTTGTGTAGTCATACACGTTAATCTTTCTGATGTAGCCAGCCATTTCTAATTTTAGTGATTATTATCATCTATTACTCACTCTTTATAAACCCTTAATACTTCTGTTATCTGAGTTTTCTTTTCAAAAACCTCAATCATGTCTTCCCTTCTGGTTTTTAAAATGAAAATCTACCTGTCTGTGGGTGTTCTGTCTCTTTCTTTTCACTTGACATTCCTCACAGCGTTTTAAGATATTTTGAACATCTCGTTCTGTTTAACGGGTTGGAAGCCATCTTTGGCTCATTTTTAAAATACCTTGCGACCAATGTTATGTCTTGTAACTTCAAGACATTGAACTAATTCAAAGGAAGTCGCAGGGAGTCTAAGAAAGCAAGTGTAGCTTCGTCGTTTCTTCTAGTGAGGCGCACATGTTTCACATGGTAAATTGACAATATAGGCAATTAACATATTTTACAAATAACCTGTAATTATTTAAATCAAGAAAGCTTAGTCGAACTTATATATATATAAATTACTCAAACATTATTGACATTTTAACTACACAGCAGAGGGTCTGAATCTTTAAAGGGACTGCACCAGTTATCCCTACTCTAGAAAATCAAAGCATCTAAACCCTGGAGGCTAGTGCAATCAGTTATAAGACCGTAAGGTATAGGATCAGAAGGAGGACATTTGGCCCACCGGCATTTTATCATGGATCCAAAGTTCCTCTCAGTCCCAGTCTCCTGCTTCTCCCCATATCTCTTCAAGCCTTGACCAATCAAGAATTTATCAACCTCTGCCTGAAATATACATAAAGACTTAGCCTCCACAGCTGCCTGTGGCAAAGAATTACACATACCGGCTGCCCCTGGCTAAAGAAATCCCTCCTCATTTCCATTCTAAAAGGATGCCCCTCTATTCTGAGGCTGTGTCTTCTGCTCTTAGACTCTCCCACCTCTCCACATCCACTCTATTAAGGCCTTTCACCATTCAATAGATTTTCAGTGAGATCACCCCCATTCTTCTGAATTCAGGTGAATACAGGCCTAGAGCCATCAGA
The DNA here is from genome assembly GCF_030144855.1 of Hypanus sabinus. Lineage (NCBI taxonomy): Eukaryota > Metazoa > Chordata > Chondrichthyes > Myliobatiformes > Dasyatidae > Hypanus > Hypanus sabinus. The sequence goes on along the minus strand of NC_082707.1, from coordinate 78,335,452 downwards.
CATTTTTCATATGACAAGCCATTCAATCTTGGAATCATTTTCATGAACCTCATTTCAACCCTCTCCAGTTTCAACACATCATGTCTAAGATATAGAGCCCAAACCTGCTCACAATACTCCAAGTAAGGCCTTGCCAGTGCTTTATAAAGTTTCAACATTACATCCTTGCTTTTATATTCTAGTCCTCTTGAAATGAATGCTAACATTGCATTTGCCTTCCTCACCACAAACTCAACCTGTAAATTAATCTTTAGGGGATCCTGAACAACTTACATTTTTTTGTATTTTCTCTCCATTTAGAGAATCAACAACCCTTTTACTTCTTCTACCAAAGTGCATAACCATACACTTCCCAACACTGTATTCTGTCTCCCAATTGTTTCCCATTCTCCTGATCTCTAAGCCCTTCTTTAGGTTCTTTACTTCCTCAAAACGACCTACCCTCCACCTATCTTCATATTGTTTGCAAACTTTGCAACAAGGCCATCAATTCCATTGTCCAAATCATTGACATACAGTACACCATAAAAAGAACTGGCCTCAGCACAGATCCCTGTAAAATACCACCAGTCACCGGAAGTCAGTCAGAAAAGGCTCCCTTTATTCCAACTCATTGCTTCCTGCCAAACAGCCACTGGTTTATCTTTCCAGTAATACTATGGGCTTGTAGCTTGTTTAAGCATCCTCATGTGTGGTTGTGTACCATAATGATCTGGGCCAGATGCTTTTCATGGTTTCTCCCTCCTGAAGGCGGCTCGCACGAAGGTCTCAGAGACTGAAATCAAAGGATCACTGGGTCTGTGGGAGTGGAGTTAGTGATAGTACCTTCAAGTTTCGTCAATCAAAGTGAGCATAGAGGCATTGAGCTCTTCTGGAATCAAAGCCCTGTTGTTGCATATGTCACCTGATTTACCTTTATAAGAGATAGTTGTGTTCAAGCCCTACAACAACTGTCCAGCGTTCTTCATCGACTCAAGTTTAGTTCAGGATTGTAACTTCACCTGTGAGATGGCTTTCAGAAATCATACCTGGATCTCTTGTCTCTTTCCTGGTCACCAGACTTGAATGCCTCTTATGAGATCCTCAGCAGATTGTGGATCTCATAGCTCATCCAGGGCTTTTGGTTGAAGAAGATTGATTTTGTAGTGACTCATTCATTTACAACTGCTTTAATGAAGTCCATGGCAATGTGTCCACACATCCACAGATCAGTCCCTAAACACAGTCCAGAACACTGAATTGAAGCAAACCCATAGCCACATCTCTGCCTCCCACTATGACCTCTTCGTTGTCCTAAACTTCAGAGCTTCGCTCTTTAGCCTCCTCCTGCATGCAGGTAGCAGGACAACCAAGTGGTCGGATTTACCAAAACATGGTCTGGGCATGGAATGCTAGGCATTCCTTATCTTAGTATAACAATGGTTCAAGAAGGACGGGTTACACTTGAATCATGGGGGGACCAATATCCTGGCGGGGAGGTTTGCTAGGGCTACAGGGCGGACTTTAAACTAGTAAGATGGGGGGGGCGGGAGACTATTTGAGGAGACTATGGGAGAGGAGGTTAGTTCACCAGTGGAGCAAGTAAATAGTGTGTGAGGGAGGAAAGGCAGGTAATGGAAAAGGGATGTGCTCAGCCCGAAGATGTAGGGGAGAAGAAAGAAAAGGATAATAAATTTGAATGCATTGTTAGGGATGGAAAGAGAGGAGGAGATGGAGAGTATCTTAAATGTATCTATTTTAATGCTAGGAGCATTGTAAGAAAGGTGGATGAGCTTAAAGCGTGGATTGATACCTGGAATTATGATGTTGTAGCTATTAGTGAAACATGGTTGCTGGAAGGGTGTGATTGGCAACTAAATATTCCTGGATTTAGTTGCTTCAGGTGTGATAGAGTAGGAGGGGCCAGAGGAGGAGGTGTTGCATTGCTTGTCCGAGAAAATCTTATGGCGGTGCTTTGGAAGGATAGATTAGAGAGCTCCTCTAGGGAGGCCATTTGGGTGGAATTGAAGAATGGGAAAGGTGCAGTAACACTGATAGGAGTGTATTATAGGCCACCTAATGGGGCGCGTGAGTTGGAAGAGCAAATGTGTAAGGAGATAGCAGATATTTGTAGTAAACACAAGGTGGTGATTGTGGGAGATTTTAATTTTCCACACGTAGACTGGGAAGCTCATTCTGTAAAAGGGCTGGATGGTTTAGAGTTTGTGAAATGTGTGCAGGATAGTTTTTTGCAACAATGCATAGAAGTACCGACTAGAGATGGGGCAGTGTTGGATCTCCTGTTAGGGAATGCGATAGGTCAGCTGACAGATGTATGTGTTGGGGAGCACTTCAGGTCCAGTGATCACAATAGCATTAGCTTCAATATAATTATGGAGAAGGACAGGACTGGACCTAGAGTTGAGATTTTTGATTGGAGAAAGGCTAACTTTGAGGGGATGCGAAGGGATTTAGAGAGAGTGGATTGGGTCAAGTTGTTTTATGGGAAGGATGTGATAGAGAAATGGAGGTCATTTAAGGGTGAAATTATGAGGGTACAGAATCTTTATGTTCCTGTTAGGGTGAAAGGAAAGGTTAAAGGTTTGAGAGCACCATGGTTTTCAAGGGATATTAGAAATTTGGTTCAGAAAAAGAGGGATATCTACAATAGATATAGGCAGCATGGAGTAAAGGAATTGCTCGAGGAATATAAAGAATGTAAAAGGAATCTTAAGAAAGAGATTAGAAAAGCTAAAAGAAGATACGAGGTTGGTTTGGCAAATAAGGTGAAAGTAAATCCGAAAGGTTTCTACAGTTATATTAAAAGCAAGAGGATAGTGAGGGATAAAATTGGCCCCTTAGAGAATCAGAGTGGTCAGCTATGTGTGGAACCGAAGGAGATGGGAGAGATTTTGAATGATTTCTTCTCTTTGGTATTCACTAAGGAGAAGGATATTGAATTGTCTAAGGTATGGGAAACAAGTAAGGAAGTTATGGAACCTATGACAATTAAAGAGGTGGAGGTACTGGCGCTTTTAAGAAATTTAAAAGTGGATAAATCTCCAGGTCCTGACAGGATATTCCCCAGGACCTTGAGGGAAGTTTGTGTAGAAATAGCGGGAGCTCTGATGGAGATCTTTAATATGTCATTAGAGACGGGGATTGCGCCGGAGGATTGGCGTATTGCTCATGTGGTTCCATTGTTTAAAAAGGGTTCTATAAGGAAGCCTAGCAATTATAGACCTGTCAGTTTGACATCAGTGGTGGGTAAATTAATGGAAAGTATTCTTAGAGATAGTATTTATAATTATCTGGATAGACGGGATCTGATTAGAAGTAGCCAGCATGGATTTGTGCGTGGAAGGTCATGTTTGACAAACCTTATTGAATTTTTTGAAGAAGTTACGAGGAATGTTGACGAGGGTAAGGCAGTGGATGTAGTCTATATGGACTTCAGCAAAGCCTTTGACAAAGTTCCACATGGAAGGTTAGTTAAGAAGGTTCAGTCGTTAGGTATTAATGCTGGAGTAATAAAATGGATTCAACAGTGGCTAGATGGGAGATGCCAGAGAGTAGTGGTGGATAATTGTTTATCGGGATGGAGGCCGGTGACTAGCGGGGTGCCTCAGGGATCTGTTTTGGGCCCAATGTTGTTTGTAATATACATAAATGATCTGGATGATGGGGTGGTAAATTGGATTAGTAAGTATGCCGATGATACTAAGGTAGGAGGTGTTGTGGATAATGAGGTGGGTTTTCAAAGCTTGCAGGGAGATTTATGCCGGTTAGAAGAATGGGCTGAACGTTGGCAGATGGAGTTTAATGCTGAAAAGTGTGAGGTTCTACATTTTGGCAGGAATAATCCAAATAGAACATACAGAGTAAATGGTAGGGCATTGAGGAATGCAGAGGAACAGAGAGATCTAGGAATAACTGTGCATAGTTCCCTGAAAGTGGAGTCTCATGTAGATAGGGTGGTGAAGAGGGCTTTTGGAACGCTGGCCTTTATAAATCAAAGCATTGAGTACAGAAGTTGGGATGTAATGCTAAAGTTGTACAAGGCATTGGTAAGGCCAAATTTGGAATATTGTGTGCAGTTCTGGTCACCGAATTATAGGAAAGATATCAATAAATTAGAGAGAGTGCAGAGACGATTTACTAGGATGTTACCTGGGTTTCAGCAATTCAGTTACAGAGAAAGGTTGAACAAGTTAGGTCTCTATTCATTGGAGCGTAGAAGGTTGAGGGGGGATTTGATCGAGGTATTTAAAATTTTGAGAGGGATAGATGGAGTTGATGTGAACAGGCTGTTTCCATTGAGAGTAGGGGAGATTCAAACTAGAGGACATGATTTGAGAGTTAGGGGGCAGAAGTTTAAGGGAAACACGAGGGGGTATTTCTTTACTCAAAGAGTGATAGCTGTGTGGAATGAGCTTCCTGTAGAAGTAGTAGAGGCCAGTTCAGTTGTGTCATTTAAGGTAAAATTGGATAGGTATATGGACAGGAAAGGAGTGGAGGGTTATGGGCTGAGTGCGGGTAGGTGGGACTAGGTGAGATTAAGGGTTCGGCACAGACTAGGAGGGCCGAGATGGCCTGTTTCCATGCTGTGATTGTTATATGGTTATATGGTAATGTGTTGGGAGCTCTGGTGCTGCAGGTTATTGATAATTAGGCAGGGTTTTCTTCAAATTAGCCTGGTTGGAGTGCTCGACTATGATTTGAAATGCGTCAAGATTAATTGTTTCTTCTTTGGAGATGACATCATGCAGAGTGTCAAGCCCTTGATTTTACTCAGCCACTGGTGGTATGTCATTTGAGGTAAGGACTCCCTAGCTACATAGAATGGACAGCATTTGACCAGTAGGCATTCAAGGTCAGGGGAACATGAGTTTGACAAAGCCACCACGTCGGAGCACCAGCAAGAGTTTATCATGAGACACACATATCCACATTTTGTCTTTTCCAAATCAGCAGTTCAATTCATTCTTCAAACTAAGCAGCCTTCTGGTCTGACTGCTGAATCTGGTGCCCTGGGTGAAAGCCATGTCTCACCTAGACATGGAGCACAACAATCTCTCATTTCTCTCTGATACAGCATAACTGCCCTCAGATTCTCAGTTTTGGTCTCAAAAAGCTTCATCCCTTTGCATTTCAGCCTAGTTTGGAGACCACCCCTGCCATCTCATTTTTGGCCGTGGTGATGATCTGCTTGGCCACTGAGTCCTTCAGAAGATTGTGAAATTTGTAAGTCATTAAGTTAATTTAAACGTACATTGCTTAGAGAGAAATTACATGTTTTACTTTGCAATGACAGTAATTCAAAAGAGGTTTTAGAAGTATTTTACATAGCCAGCAGAACGTCATCGTGGTTCATCGGCACTATGTTGCTACCCTTGCTATATACCAATTCATCACCACCTTTAATTCAGTGTACAATAGCAGTGTCGTTGACTGATTTAAATATGACATTGGAGTTGTAATTATCCTCACATTCGTAAGTGTAAAGTGAGTAGAGCAGGGGGATAAGCCCTCAGCCTTGTGGTGCAGCTGCACTGATAGTGATTGTTGAGGAGGTGTTAGTGCAAATCCAAACTGACTGAGGTGTTAAGTGAGGAATTCAAGGATCCAGGTGCATAAGAAGGTATTGACGCCTAGACCTTGGAGCTTATAGATTAGTTTTGAGGAGATGATGGTATTGAATGCTGAGCTGAAGTCTATGAAGAGTATCCAGATAAATATATCTTCATTGTCCAGATGTTCCAGGGCTGAGTGAAGAGCCAGTGAAATGGCATTTGTTATTGACCTGCAAATTGAAGTCATTTATCAGGTAGGAATTGATAAGTTTTATCAACAATCTCTCAAAGCAAATGTAAGTGCTACTGGACGATGCTCATTAGGCAGGTTACCACATTCTTCTTAGGAACCAGTATGACTGAAGCCTGCTTAAACCACATGGGTACCTCAGACTGCCAAAGTGAGGGCCTAAAGACATTAGTAAACACTCCAGCCAGTTGAGTAGCACAGGTCTTCAGTACTCAGCCAGATGCGTTCCATGTATTCACCCTCCTGAAGGATGCTCTCACATCAGCCTCAGAGACTGAAAACACATGGTCATTGGGCACTAAGGGAGTTTGTGCAGGTGTCTCCATGTTCTGTTGGTCAAAACAAGCATAAAAAGCGTTGAGCTCATCTGGAAGTGAAAATGTATAACATATGTCACTATGTTTCACTTTATAGGAGATGACAACATTCAAGCCTACCACAGCTGTCAAGAATCATTCTGTGGTCCAGCTTTGCCACTTCACAAGTGAGATAGCTTTCTGCAGGTTGTATCTGGACCTTTCATTCTTCTCTTGGTTGCCAGGCCTGAATATCAACAGTCTAGTCCTCAGCAGATTGATTCATCCAGGGCTTTCGGTTGGGGAAGATTGAATGTTTTTATGGGGACCCACTCATCCGTGAGCATCTTTTTAAAGTCCGTGATAACCATGGCGTATTCATTCAGATCCTCTGATGACTCCCTGAACATGGCCCAGTTCATCAACTTGAAGCAATCTTGAAGCCACTCCTCTCCCTTCCATGACCTGCTCTTTGTCGTCCTTTCCTCTAGTGTCTTGGCAGAACTTCAGATGGTGACAAGTGGTGTTGCAACAACAACCATGCACTCAACTTCAGTAGGACCAAAGAACTGATTATGCACTTCAGGAAGGGAAAGTCAAGGGAACACACACCAGTCCTCATTGAGGGATTAGCAAAGGAAAGGATAAGCAGTTTCAAGTTCCTGGGTGTCAATGTCTCTGAAGATCTATCCTGGACACATAAATTGATGCACATCATAAAGAAGACATGGAGCTTGAGGAGACTTAGTATGTCACTAAAGGTTTTCAAGAATTTTTACAGATGTACCACTGAGAGCATTCTAATTGGTTGCATCACTGTCTGGTATGGAGGGGTCACTGCACAGGATGAAAAAAAGCTGTAGAAAGTTGTAAATTTTCAACTCAATCATGGACACTTGCCTCCCCAGCATCAAGGACATCTTGAAAGGGCAATATTCATCATTAAGTACACCTATCATCTAGGACATGCCCTCTTCTCATTACTAGCACCAAAGAAGTACAGGAGCCTGAAGAGACACACTCAACTTTTTAGGAACAGCTTCTTCCCCTTCAGAATCAAATTTCTGTAAGGACAATAGACCCATATACACGACCTCATTTTTTTCCCATTTTTGCAGGGGTGGGTGTGTGTGTGTGTGTGTGTGTGTGTGTGTGTGTGTGTGTGTGTGTGTGTGTGTGTGTGTGTGTGTGTGTGTGTGTGTGTGTGTGTGTGTGTGTGTGTGTGTGTGTGTGTGTGTGTATGTGTGTGTGTGTGTGTGTGTGCATTATAAATTACAGCAGGAGATAGAAAAGACATGTCAGAAGGGCAATGTCATGATAATCACTGGGGATTTTAACCTGAAAGTGGATTGGGAAAACTAGGTCAGTGCTGGACCTCAAGAGAGAGAATTTGTAGAATGTCTTTTTTGTAGATGGCTTTTTAGAACAGTTTGTTGTGGAGCCCACTATGGGATCAGCTGTGCCTGATTGACTGTTGTGCAATGATCTGGAGATGATAAGAGAGCTTAAGGTTAAGGAACCCTTAGAGAACAGTGATCACAATAAGATCGAGTTCACTTTGAAATTTGAGAAGGAGAAACTAAAATCCAATGTGTCAGTATTTCAATGGAATAAAGGAAATTACAATGGTATGAGTGGGGAACTGGCCAAAGCTGACTGGAAAGGGGTACTAGCAGGATGGACAGTAGAGCAGCAATGGCTGGAGTTTCTGCGAAAATGAGGAAAGTGCAAGACAGACATATTCCAAATAGGAAGACATTTTTGAAAGGAAGAACTACATTACCATGGCTAACAAGTAAAGTCAGAGCCAAAATAAAAGCAAAAGAAAAGGCATACAAGGAAGCCAAAGCAAAAGAGAGGGCATACAATGAAAATAGAGGATTGGGAAGCTTTTAAAAACTTGAAGACGGAAAATAAGAAGGTCATGCAGAAGGAAAAGATGAATTATGAGAGGAAGCTGGCAACTAATATCAAAGAAGATACTAAAAGCTTTTTTAAGTATTTAAAGAGTAAAAGAGAGTCAAGGGTAGATATAGGACCAATACCAAATGGCACTGGAGATATTGTAATGAGAGATGCAGAGATGCCAGAGGAGCTGAATGTGTATTTTGCATCAGTCTTCACAGTGGAAGACAACTGCAGTATACCAGACATTCAAGAGTGTCAGGGAAGTGAAGTATGCACAGTGAAAATTACGACTGCGAAGGTGCTCAGGAAGCTTAATGATCTGAGGGTGGATACATTTCCTGGACCTAATGGAATGCACCCTTGGGTTCTGAAGGAAGTAGCTGGATTGCGGAGGCATTAACAATGACCTTTCGAGAATCGATAAATTCTGACATTGTACATGTTGACTGGAAAATTGCAAATGTTACTCCACTATTTAAGAAGGGTGGGAAGCAGCAGAAAGGAAACCTTAGACATGTTGACCTGACATCAGTGGTTGGGAAGTTGTCAGAATCGGTTGTTAGGGATGACATTACAGAGTACCTACAGGCATATGACAAGATAGGCCAAAGCTAGCATGGCTTCCTGATAGGAAAATCCTGACTGACTAACGTACTGCAATTTTTTGAGGAAATTACAAGCAGGGTAGACAAAGGAGGTGCAGTTGATGTGGTGTACTTTGATTTTAAGAAGGCCTTTGACAAGGTACCACATACGAGGCTGCTTAGCAAGATAAGAGCCGATGGAATTACAGGGGAGTTACTAGTGTTACGTATCCCGTAACTGGATAACTTACCAGCAAAGATCGAGAGGTCTGTTGAAGTCTGGTGTCACTATTTTCAAACGTTTTTATTTATGAAGGGACACAAAAGTAGGGTTAATACATACATTCAGATAGTGCACATCGTCAACATTCAATCTAAAGCGCGGGTATAGTGATAATCATCATTAAGAAGTGAGCTCTGCTGGTGTCTAGGGGTTAATAGATTGTCCGTTGGAAATATAAAAGTCACTCTGAAAGTCTGCAGGCCTCAGCCCTTGGAAAATCGCTGGGTTTTGCGTGGGGCAACCGAGAGAGAGAGTTTGGGAGAGAAGAGAAAGAACTTGCCGAGTCTTGATGAATCTTCCGTGAAATCGGGGGAGCGTTGGTTTCCTCTCCCCGATGTTAGTTAAAGTGGTTTCCTGTGATTCCAGCCACAGATTCCAATCCCGGAATCTAACGCACGTGTCTTCCTTCAGAATGGCTTCCCGCTGCTGCGGGAACACTCTCATGTCTCCTTGGTGCGTCTGAGGGGCTGTCCCCCTGAGACTCTCCTTTATACTTCCTCACGGGGTCGCAGGTGTCAATCAGGTTGTGATGATGCAATCTCTCTCTCAATCAGCCCACCTTGCCCAAGGGCTTTTCACGTGGTCTCCATGAGACAATAGTCGCTGTTGTCTTTATTCTGTATCCCTGGTGGGACCTGCAATTTGGCATGTTTCTCTCTCTCTCTCCGACTGGGTCTACTGACCCCCCCCCCCCCTTCGACGGGCGCTCTTGCGATTCTCACAAAGGAGGGGGCTGGGATCATAACACTAGCATGAGTAAAGCATTGGCTGATTGGCAGAAAACAGAGAGTGGGAATAAAAGGAACCTATTCTGGCTTGCTACTGGTTACCAGTGGAGTTCCACAATGGTCAGTGTTGGGACTGCTGCTTTTTATGATGTCTGTCAATGATTTGGACTATGTGATTAATGGATTTGGGGCTAAATTTGCCGATGATACAAAGATAGGTGGAGGAGCAGGTAGTGTTGAGGAAACAGAGAACCTGCAAAGAGAATTAGATAGTTTAGAACATAGGTGTCAAACTCAAGGCCCGCGGGCCATATCCAGCCCGGCGTACAATTATATCCAGCCCGCGAGATCATTTTAGATAGATCTATTATTTTAATTATTAATGGCCCGGCGATATGAAGCCTATGATTGTAAGTTAATACCAATCATAAAAATAATGCTTGCTCAGCAGTCTTCTTCATAAGAAATGGAATTTGTGAAGTGAAACACTTTGTAGTTATAGCAGAGACTGAGACACATGAGAACAGGCTGAAAAAATGGAGGCAATGAAAGCTGCGTTCGCACGCACCCGACTGATCCGGCCCGCATGAAGCTGCTTTTTGCCCAATTCGGCCCGTGACCTAAAATGAGTTTGACACCCCTGGTTTAGAAGAATGGGCAAAGAAGTGGCAAATGAAATATAATGTTGAAAAGTGTATGGTTATGCACTTTAGTGGAAGAAATAAATGGGCAGACAATTATTTAGATGGAGAGAGAATTCAAAATGCAGAGATGCAAAAGGACTTGGGAGTGCTTCTGCAGGATATCCTAAAGGTTAATCTCCAGGTTGAGTCGGTGGTGAAGAAGGCAAATGCAATGTTGGCATTCATTTCTAGAGGTATAGAATATAAGAGCAGGGATGTGATGTGGAGGCTCTATAAGGCACTTATGAGACCACACTTGGAGTACTGTGTGCAGTTTTGGCCTCCTTATTTTAGAAAGGATATACTGGCATTGGAGAGGGATCGGAGAAGATTCACGAGAATGATTCCAGGAATGAAAGGATTACTGTATGAGGAACATCTGGCAGCTCTTAGGCTGTATTCCCTGGAGTTCAGGAGAATGAGTGGGGATCTCATAGAAACATTCCAAATGTTAAAAGGCCTGAACAGATTAAATATGGCAAAGTTATTTCCCATGATAGGGGATTCTTGGACAAGAGGGTATGACTTCAGGATTGCAGGACATCCATTTAGAACAGAGGTGCGGAGAAATTACTTTAGTCAGAGGGTGGTAAATCTGAGGAATTTGTTGCCACAAGCAGCTATGGAGGCCAAGTCGTGGGGTGTATTTAAGGAAGAGATAGAAAGGTTCTTGATTAGCCAAGGCATCAAAATGTATGGGGAGAAGGCAGGGGATGGGGATGACTGGACGAATTGGATCAGCCCATCATTGAATGCCAGAGCAGACAATGCGCTGAATGGCCTGCTTCTGCTCCTATATCTTATAATCTATGGTCTTAATATATTTCTTATTGTAATTTACAGTTTTATTATTAATACACATTGCACTGTACTGCTGCTGCAAAACAACAAATTTCACTACATATTCCAGTGATATTAAACCTGATTCTGATTCTGATTCTGCTTGTATACCAGAAGGGGAAGGAGAGCCAGAATATCAGATTTCCAAAGTACAGTCCAGGATTGGAATGGTAGGCATTCCGAATCGTAGTGTAGCTGTGGTTGACTATGTCAAGACCCCTGGTATTGCAGGTGATATGTTCATGATCATGGGCAGAGATTTTTTCAAGCAAGTCTGATTGAAGTCTCCGTCCATGATTTGTAAAGTGTCGGGGTAGTCTGTTTCTCACTTGCAATACATCGAGTGCTTACATAACATCTATCTTTACCGGACCTTACACAAGAAAGGTACTTGCTGGACTTTGCAATGATGAACTAATCTGCACTCTTGCAGGCAAGACCTCCAGAACTAGAATCTCTTCGTCAATCTGACTCAATTGGATATTGTGCTGCCTTATCCACAAAAAATCCAAAAACAAAAACAAAACAAGACAAATACTAAATAAATTTAACACATTGACCATCAGCATATGAAAAATAAAAATGATCAGATGTAAGAAACATAATAAAAAAGTTAGAAAACAGTTGGAGATACTGAGTATGTGTGGCAGCTTCTACAAAGGGCTAATATTTCAAGCTAAAGACTTCTAAACTGAACAAATTCAGAAGAAATTAGAAATAAAAACAAGTTGTATGTTGTACAGAAGGGAGGGTTTATGGGAACAAAGGGAATATTTGTCATGAACTAGAGACCGAGGGTCAATCACTGGTTAATGACATGTGCGGTGACTGTGCTGGATGAGAGAGAGTGCTGAAGGTTTGTTAACCATATTTTATCTATGTAGAGGAGAAAACTGAAACAATAGAGAGTGACCTTTGGGAATGATGCACTATAACACTGCCGATGGAGCAATGAGTACTCCTGATTACAATCATTCCACCACAAGAAACATACGTAATGACCTCGTTCATATTTTTACTGTTATGCTGTACTTATTTTATTTAGCAGTTCTGTAAGAGCAGTCTGTTCTGTTTTCAGAATGTTCGAGTTGTTGTTGAAGATAAGCGATGAGGAGAAATGTGTGCCATCCAATTTGGATGGTCAAACTAAGGGGAGGTTTTTCTGGTGAGGGACACTAAGGTCAGGCTTGGGGCTTCGGTTCGAGAAGGGATGAAGAGGGAAGAGGCAAGAGAGAAGAACCTGTAGCGGGACCCAAAGTGGGTCTGTGATTCAATGAAGCCAGAGATCGATTGGGGATTGGTGACTTGGAGAAACTTTGAGCTCCAACTCGTGCACATTTGACTGTCTCAATAAAATGGGCACTTTTCTTTTTTCATTCTTTTCCTTACTAACCTTTAGTCAAATTAAGATTCAGAAATATAATCTGTTAATCGTATGAGGCGTACTGTCTTGTTATTTTGTGACACTAATTTGTAACAGGGTAACAAACTACACAGTATCCACACAATGAGGGCTTTGGGGTGGGAGAGCGCCTCCATCTCACGAGTTTGACGGGGCCAGAGGTTGTCTTGTGTAGACTTATGCAGCCAAAGGCACCAGGGGGTTTCACTGCGGGGTAGCGACCTGGAATGATTTTATTGCATGCTGTGTGATTGCCCTGAGTATTGATCCAGTGGGTTGTGTGTTTAAGTCTGTGCTAGACTATTGTCTGGTAAAGTGATTACAATACGTGGTTATGGATGCTGCAGGGGTTGAGTGCTGGTGCAAATCATGGGGGTTACTGGTAATGAATGCATGTGTATTGACATTTGTATTCCTAACAAATTGTTAATTTGAATTTCCCACAGTATTTTGAGGGTGAGTGCAACATTTCCCCTCATACTGAATAAAAGCTGCTGTTTGTTTTAATGATTCCATCTGCTTGAATTCAGTTTATTCCTGAAAAGGATTCATGTAAATGCTGATAAATATATTATTTAGGCTTAAAAGACCTGCTAGATGTTGATTTGCTTCATAGACAAAAGTACTGATTGGTTCCAGAACATAAATACAGTGCCCAATGTTAAAAGTAGAAAAATATTTTCTTGGGTGTGAGACAAAGTTGGTTGGAAACTATATTAGAGGTATGACTTAAAATGTAATGAGCAACCATTTGTAGGTGTTCATGTTAGTGACTTTGATAGGATTAATGATGTTTTCAATTGTGTTGCTTGATATTCACACTTAATGAGCAAAGTTCAACACTGAAGCAATTGATTCAGCCAATACTTTTGTAATCTGCTTCCGGTTAATCCTGTTTGCATGTCTGAATGCACACATTGTGTTTTTCATTACCTGAAAGAAAGGGAATTTATAATCACTTTGAGGATAATTTAAGAGATTTAGTGCCAAAATCATACTCTCTAAAGTTACAGATAGGAACCCCTGCATATTTTTCCAGCAACTTGTACATTCATTTTGTTCTTTACTGATAATATAATATCATAATGGAGATCTCTAGGGGTTAGTTAGAGGGTTCTTGACTGTGATCAAGTTTTCAGATCAAAGCCTTTTATAGAATCAACAATTCTCCTAAAAGTCTCTAACAAGATGAAGAACCTTATTTAGCCCAAAAGGCTTAACGATAACATGTTTTAAAAGTTCAAACTTCCTTTGTAAGAAGTTCAATCCTGTTATTAATTAACTATTGTTTAAGTACATCATAATCAGACTTTAACAGATTGGCATTAAATACATTTGGTTACTTGTTTCAGAGAAGAATAATAACCTTTTTCAGAACCTCTCCCTATTCCATGATTTGTCTGATTACTCACCACCAAATGATACAGCAAAGGAGCAATCAAGTCTCCCTCTGCTTTTAATGTACCTTTCATGCGACTCGGTAAATTAACCTGTGTGAAAGTGATACAGATTTCGAGTCAAAATTTGTCTAATCTTGGTTCTTATGAGAGGAAGTTTACTATAAAGTGTTAACCATTAACAGCTTGGCTAAGATCAAAATCACAATAATGGCAATTTCTATGAATTTATGGATAGAAATTTGACTTTACTAGCTCTGATATACCAAATGTATGATTCAAATCACGCTCACAATTGCAATCCTTGCTGGCAAAACAGTTGCAAATCTAGTCTAGAACACTGATAAAAGCATAAGGTTTTCAGCAGGACTTACGAGCTGAGACAGAGTCAGTGCTTTCGTGAGGCACATTCCTCAGTCAGCAGACTGGCACGCTCGTTCTGCGAGGTCATCTGTGCTTAAAGGCACAGTCCCAAAAATATAATGCTGAAGCTTTATAAGGCATTAGTCACACATCATTTTGCGACAAACAAAGCTTATCTTATCTTACTTTATAAGCCTTATATTGTCAGCAATTTTGAGCACCTTAATCTAAGAAAGGACGTGCTGACATTGGGGAAGGACAGAGAAGATTCATGAGCATAATCCTGGGAATGAAAGAGTTAACATACAGGGAGCTTTTGATGTCCCTGGGCCAGTACTCACTGGAGTTTAGAAGAATGAGAGAGGATCTCATTGAAACCAACTGAACATTGAATGATCTAAATAGAATGTTTTCACTAGTGGGAGAGTCTATGACCAGAGGGCAGGGCCTCGGAATGAAAAGATGTCCTTTTGGAACCAAGTTGAAAAGGAGTTTCTTTAGCCAGAAAGTGGTGAATATGTGGAGTTCAGTCCCACAGGTAGTTTAGAGGCCAAGTCATTGGGTATATTTGAGGTGGAGATCGATAGGTTCTTGATTAGTAAGGGCATCAAGGGATATGGAAAAGGCAGGAGGATGTGGTTGAGAGGGAAAGTAATTCAGAGATGGTTGAATGGAGGAGCAGACTTGATGGGACAAATGGCCTAATTGTGTTCCGATGACTTATAGTCTTATGCTCCTCAGTGAGCACATTAGCAACAGCACATGTATTAGTGGCAGGGGAGGAAGAGTGTCTGTCATATCAGCCTACCCAACTTATAGGTGCTCATTAACGTCATAGATGAGAGATTGAAACTCCTGTTCTTCAGAGGAGCCAGGTACACAGCAGAAGAGCGAGTGTACACCACTCCCCCTGTCCAGCCCCCATCATCATTCCAACATACACATTCCAGTCCCATAATCCACCCCTGGGGATTAGGCATTAAAGCAGAAGCACGAAACAGGTCTACTAGGGTCTTTTTCCTTCTCCATTTAGGTAATGGTGGCCAACAATAGGAATGAGACATTGTGCAGTGGAGGGAAACAGGACCATGGAACTGCAAGAGCTAGAGAGCAGACTGGGCGCTAAGTCCACACTGGGGTGTTCTGATGACAGCAGGTCAATTCAGTTCCTTCCAGCAGACATAGCAGAGCCCTTTCAAATGAGGGCCTCAATGCCAGATTCTTTAAGTGCCAGCATCCTCTCTTTTTCTTTGCATGATATCCACAGACCCTTGAGGTGTCCTCTCTCATGAGAAGATGAACAAATAGAACAGAGAAACAAAGGAGATGATGAAGAGGGGAACTGACCAAGAAGGGCAACTGTAAGGAGGGAAGGAGCTAGAGAGAATGCTAGATGGAGAATGGGAGCCTGAGGGTGAATTTGAAAGAATAATGGAGACTGACACAACGCATTATTGTGCCTGACAACTCATAGCACCAATTCAAAGATCATCCTTTGTCTCTTTTTCCTCCTGTGGATCCAGAGTTCCTTGCTCTTCCTCCTCCCAAACAGCCATGATGGTGCAGCGTTCAACACACCATTGGCAGGTACCCCCGGATTGAAGGAGGTATGGATCTTGAGAGCACCAATGCACTCTGCAGATTGATAAATAGACTCGGATGGCTGTCTTTATCTCAGTGTCAGGAAATCTCACTAGGCTGAGGAAACTGGGTAAGACCGGGTCGCTCTTTCGACCAGGCAGTCACATTCTGCAAAGATGTCTGGCAGCTTATTCTCCACAAGGATATATGAGTGTTACCAGGATATAGTGAACTGACCGCAAAGGACAGCTTCCTTGTTAACTGAATGGAAGACCTCTCTGTTGATGAAGTGATTTGGATTATTGAGTGGAATTCCGATCAGCACAAGGGTTAAATCAATAGCAGCCAGCCTTTATGGAGAGCCAGAAATTGCTGTGCCTGTTGCTGCATTAAAACGTATCCCTAACTCACTGATTTACAAGTTAATAAAGTAAACCTTCCATGAGTAAAATCCCTATCTCATATCTCTACTGCTGCAGTGGTGAGGAAATTGATGATCAACGTGACTTAATCTGAATAAAAAGTGTGGGCAAGGTAGGTCATTGTGTGGCTATCATTACCAGAAGAGCTGCAGAAGTTATAAATGGCAGATCATCTTCTCCTTCACATTAGGGAAAATTAGCGATGGGCATCAAAAGCTGACCTTGCTAGGGAGACCGTTCTCCTGAAAGATAAATAAGTAAATCATGTGATTTCTGATTCTCACTCCACAGAAGCTACCTG
This sequence comes from Hypanus sabinus, assembly GCF_030144855.1. Taxonomy (NCBI): domain Eukaryota; kingdom Metazoa; phylum Chordata; class Chondrichthyes; order Myliobatiformes; family Dasyatidae; genus Hypanus; species Hypanus sabinus. Next base: position 78,318,862 of record NC_082707.1, on the reverse strand, counting down.
TCCTGTTGAGTGTTTCCATTCCAACAATTTCACTTATTGTGTGAACACATTTAGTACAAGATAAGGAAGTAGTATCATGACTGGATGTCACAATCACACACAATACGAAGTATAAAGTTCCTGACTGTAATTCAGTCCAGATGGAATGCTGCAATCATGTTTTTTCACAGCTGGAAGGGTGTCACCTCTTAAGAATTTTAATCACCTGGAGTATGATGTTTGTGATAGAGATTTATTGACTGAGATAGTTTCAACTGCCCAAAAAAATGGCCCCAATACTCAAACCACTGATGCAAGAGTCAACAGATCAAAACCTGAAATATCCTTTCATTTATTCAATGATGATATTTAGTTGTTAGTAGTGGAATACTTCAACAAAATATGGGCTTTTGATTCACAGAAAATGTCTAAACAGAGTGAATTTCTGCTAGTTTCTGTATACAATTTGCAGCTTTGTAGTTACATACATACTTAAGTAAGTTGTGTGGAACTCTACACTTGAATAAAAACCATGTTTAAACTTTAACATAGTAAACTTTCCAGCTTAAGATGGCACTGGTGAAGTCCAGTGACTACTTATCAGCAGCAAAATGCAAAACAAAGAAAGCTAGTAAACAACTTACTAATAACACTTTACTAATAACAATCACTGCTAACAATGGAGAGGTGAACAGAGGCGAGGCTAGATGAGCAGAGACAGGAGGAGGTGGAAGCAAAGGCAGGGCATAGTCGAGGCAAGCGGAGGTGTGAGCAAGGAAAGTCACATGCCTGATCAATTTAAGTGCTGGACTGAACTGGAAGGGTCAGGTACAGGCCAAATCGTGGCAACGGGGTCCAGGCCCCAGAGCCGTCCGAGTACAAGGAACAGCCTGATGTTTGGATAGACAAGATTGAAAAGGTCAGGGTGTCATGATCAGAGGCGAGGAATGGGCCGGTTCTGCCTTGTTCTGCTTGCTGCTCTACACTGAACTGAGGCTGTGGCCTGCTCTGGCTCAGTGATGCCTGGCTTTGTGTCTGTGGTCCCACTGTGTTTACTCATTTCTACAATGAAATGAGGCTATGGCCTGCTCCATGTGTAGTGATGCCTTTTATACTCAAAACCATGAGTCAATGACATGAGGGCCAGCATGACAAATGCCTTCTTCATCATCCTGCTTACATGTGACTCCACTTCCAATGTACTATAGACTTGAACCCCAAAGCCTCTCTGTTCTACTGCACTCTGCAAGCTCCTGCCATTCACTGTGAAAGTCCTTTCTGAATTTGACTTTCCATTTGCACTTATCCAAAGTAAACTCCAATTTCCATTCCTCAGTTCATTTACTCAGTTGGTCAAGAACATCTCCTGAAATGTTGATAAACTTCTTCATCGGCCATTATACTATCTATTCTAGTGTTATCTGCAAACTTACTAACCATGTCTTGTTAAGTACATTCTTATCTAAATCGTTGATATAGATAACAACCAATAATGGGCCCAGCGCCTACCCCTGAGGCACACCACTAGTCACAGGTCTCCAGTATGAGAAACAAATTTCCACCACCCTCTGCTTTGTACCATCAAACAAATTATGGATCCAGTTTTCCAACTCTCCCTGAATCCATGCTTCCTACCCTTTGGAACCTTATCAAAGGCTTCCCTAGAATCCATATAAACCATGTCTATCACTCTGACCTCAACAACTTTCTCATTCACATTATCAAAAAGCTCAATCAAGTTCATAAGACATGATCTTCCATGCACAAAGTTACCCTTAATTAACCTATGTCTTTCCAAAGAAAAACATTTTCCTTTGCTGCATAACATTCATTACCCTCCATACTACCAGCAACTCAGACAGGTCTTCTGCAGTTTCTTCCCCAGCTTCCCACTGTGTTCTTGGATATACCTGGTCTGGACCTGGAGGTTTGTTTACTTTCATATGTCTTAAGACATCCAGTAACTTCTCTGCTGCAATGTGAACTATCCCCAGTACCTCCCAATTTACTTTTCCGAGTTCCAAATTCTTCATGTTTTTCTCTACGGTAAAAACAGAGGAGAAATATTCATTAAGGACATTGCCCACCTCCTGCACCTCCACATTAAGATATCCCATATGATCTTTGAGGTGCTCTATTCTCTCTCTAGTTACCCTTCTTCTCTTATTATACTTTTAAAAAAACTCTTTGGATTGTCCTTAATCATCTCTACCAAAGCTGTCTTATACTCCTTTTTTTGCCGTCTTTATTTCCTTTACTCCCGCAGGGATTTACTTGATCCCAGCAGCCTGTACTTGACCAATACCAACCTTCGTTTTCCTGGCCAAAGCATCAACATCCCTCCTGCCAGCCTTGTACTTCACTTAACAGGAACATGCAGACTTGGAGCTCACTATCTCAACGAATAAACTTTTCTCAGGCTTTCAGCCAGGTACAGATATCAATTATAATCAACAATTTGATGACAGACTCTGCCATCTTCATCAGAGATGATGACTGGGCATATCTAATCTAGTGGTATTTATACCCCCATAGTCCATTCCTCCTGATTGGCTAGTCCTCATCCAATCAAGTTTCTGCTCTCCCACCTTGTTTACAATCTAATTCCAGTTCTTACTTAGAGCGAGAAGAGTTTAGACATCATATACACTGGGAAAGCACTGGATCCTTTTTCTCTCACGATCTCACTTTGTCTGCCGTCCAGACAAACAACTTACTCCAAGCAACCTTTACAAGCTCCTATCTCAAACCATCAAAATTCACCTCACCTCAATTTAGAACTTGAACCCATGGACCAGTTCTGTCCTTTTTCATAACTATTTTAAAACTATTAGAATTATAATCACTGGTCCCAAAGTGCTCCCCTGCTGTCACCTCCATCACCTGCCATACCCTATTACCTAGGATGAGGCTGAGCTTTGCCTTCTCCCTCGTAGGGCCCTCTGGATATAGCCCAAGGGAAGTTTCCTGAATACACTTAACAAATTCTTGGCCCATATGGCATTCCAAGTCTAGATTTGTTAAAGTCACCTACTATGACATCCTTACTATCCTACTATTCTTACAGCTCTCTAGGACATCCTGCATGCTGGCTCCAAAGAGGTAACACACAATTTCAGAGTCCTTTTTGTGGCCACAGGATATCCTGTCAGCACTCTAACTATCGAGTCTCCAATTACAATAATCCTGTCTGCTGCCACCCTTCCCTGCTGAGCCTAAGAGCCAGTCCTCTGCTATCGATCCATCTACTGCCACTGTCTCCTGAATAGTCATCTCCCAATGTACCCAAAGTGGTATTCTTGCTTTTACAGGGAAAGGCCATTGGGGAATTCTGCACTTTCTGCCTCATCCTTTTCCTTAACAGGTGGTCACCAAACTACTTTCTGCCTGTACCTTAGGTATGACATCTTGCTGAAACTTTTAACTATAATACTTCCAACATTCTGGATGATCCAGCATGCAAATACAGTTCCTTCACACAGTCAGGAGCTGCAGCTGGACATACCTTCCACAGAGTCCGGCATCAGGGACACTGGAAGTTTCCCTAATCTCCCTCATCCTGAAGAAGAAGAATTCTGAATGTTCTAAGACTGAAAGAGGAAATTCAAAGGACATTATGTCTCTGTTCACCAGAGCTAACATTACCACTCAAGCGCTGGCCCACCTTCTCACAAGTCCATATGGCAAAGGTGCTCTTTACGTTTCATTACCCAATTCAATTTAGGAATTGTATTATGCATGGCGGATCTTGTTTGGGAAGTGTTGACAAAGGTGCTTTGGTAAGTTGCTGAAATGCAACTTTTATCAAAATGCATTTGAATCATCCGACCAGTGGTAATGTGGATGGTTAAATCAATAGCTGCTGGATAAAAAAAACATTTGAGACAAATGTTAAAAGTAAAAGTTATCTGTTAAAATAATCCATAGAGCATAGAACATGATAGCACAGCACAAGCCCTTCGGCCTACGATTTTGTGCTGAATAAACAACTTGTGTTAATATGCTGCGTATAGGTTTGGTTACAGAATATGAAAAGGATACAGAGATTTGGTTACAGTTTATGAAAAGGATACAGAGGTATTGAAAAAAGTTTACAAAGTTTAGAAATAAAAGCACATGCTTCAGGGAAGAATGGGTTTCATGCCCCTTCAGAAAATAAGCCTGGGGAGTGTCCTAGTATGGGTCATTGAAACTAATGGAATTAAAAACAAGAGCTGAAAACACTCAGCAGTTTAGGCAGCATCTGTGGAGACAGAAAAACAATAACAATATAGGTCAATAACTTAATATTTACTTCATTTATATAACATTAATATAAAATACTTTTATTACAGGTTTCCAGCATATGGAATTTTTTTTGTCTTATGGTCATTAAATTGATACATGTTATTTTTTAAAAAAGTGAATGCAGGGAGAACATTTCTGCTTCAAGGAGAGCACAACTGGAGGCCGTCATTATTAAATGGTAAGAAATACAATCGGGAATTTCTCTTTACTCATAGAGTGGAGACAGTGTGGAACTCAATATGACCAGGTTAAGGTTAAATCAGGGATCGTCGATGATTGCTGAGTGGCACGATTCAAAGGGCTGGAAGGGCCTATTCTGTGCTGTATCCAGAAGTAAATAAATAAACACCACTGGGAGGTTTCAAAATGGAAAATAAATAAGAAGTATTTAAGGAGAGTACATGAGGAGAAAGAAATGGAAGTTCATGCTGATAGATTTAGATTGGGAAAGACAGCAGGAAGCTAGCATTAATGGACTGAATTGAATGCTCTGTTTCTATGTAATGTACTGTATGTTATGTCAACATCACCTGCAGACAACCCGAAATTCTTTAACAAGGCAGTGAAAGTATTTCTGAAGGCTGGTCACAATTGTAATGTGCGGAAATGTACATTGAATGACCAAATAACAAGGTCTTACAAGAAATATCATGAGAATAAACAGCTGATCAAGTAGGGAGAGCTCAGCCCGTTCCTCCTTGAAAATGGATTGCAGGATCTTGTACATCCAATAAGAGGGAAAAACAGAGTTTTAATTTAACAGCTTGCTGAAAATTGTCACCTCTGTCTATGCAGTACTGGACTGATGTGTCAGTCTAGGTCACAAAGACAAGTAACTGAAACTGTGCTTCTAACCCAAAGGCAAAATAATCCCAATGCCTCAACTGATACCAAAGAAACAAAGTCATAGTTCCTTCAGAAAATTAGCTACATCTAAGAGGTGTGGAATTGTGTGGTCAACACTGATGTTGTGATAGATATTCACTGTCCAGGCCAGGAGGGGCTTTTTGCCAAGCTCAGCTTTCTAACACACCAGCTGACTCTTCCAGGGATCAAAGAGCTGCTTTTGAGTAAGTTAAACTTCCAACAAATATTCCTTTCTCAGCCTCTTGTCATAAACAAGAGAACAATAGAGTCTTTGTTGGCCTATTATTTAATCAGGGGAAAACCAATGGGGTCAGCTTCAGTTTAATTAAACAATGAATTCACCTGGCCAGACAAATGTAATTGAAAAACATCAGATGCAGATGAAGCACCAAATAGGAAAAGCAGTATAAATGTTAGAGAGCAGTCAGGCTTGTTAGGAAGTGTCTAGGAACGATAACAGAAAGTCAGGCTGACTAGAATCCATTCCTCTGCATTCGATTTCTCCGATGGTCAACTGTTCAATATATCCTTTTAGTTTGCATGAATTGTACCTATGTTTTAGAAATCCTTTGTATTTTAGAAATTGTTTGTAATTTGGAATCTTTTATGAAATAAAAATCCTCCAGAGTTTTAAATGTGCCTTAAGAATTCTATGTAAATTTAAATGTGTATCACTAAAAATAAATGAACTGAATTTAACCTACTTCGTTAGCTGGAAGTATCTTCTCCTTGGTAGTGGGGATGGGGGACCCACCACTCAAATACTGGGTATTGGCAACTAAATTCACCGTGAAAGATAAACAGGGAAGTGATGTAGTCTTTGAAGAGCAGGTGGATACAGTATAACCTCCCTTTAATGAAGATACCCATAGAGATTTATATCAGATAGGGCTTAAGGTCATTGCTTGAGTTCAGAGCTTCGCAGACAGCAAACCCAATACCAGCACAATACATTACAGAAGTCTCTGTTATACTACAATAAGCAGTGGACTGAATGATCTATGAAAAAGAGTAGATAATGAGTAGAAAAAGAGAAACACTTCCTCAAAATGTACATGTTTTAGAGAAAAGGGGAAGAAATTTAGAGATGATCTGAGAATTTTTTTTCACACTGCAGATGGTTGCAATCTGAAGCAATGAGGACATGGTAGAGAGAGGTACTCTCACAATTCCAAACAATTATTAGGTAAATACTTGAGGCGTCAAGGCATAGAAGGCTACAAACATCTGTGCTGATAATGGAATTACTATCAATTACTACTTGCTGGTCAGCATGCACACAGTGGATCAAAGGGCCTCGTTCACTCCAGGATTATAGCCTTGTATATTATTCCAAAGAAACCACAAAAAAATCCTTCAAGTTCATTGGCCCCCAGCATCTTATTTTTACTATGGATGTTCAGTCCCTATATACCTCCATCCCCTACCAGGAGGTCCTCAAATTTCAAACATGAGGAATCTGCAGATGCTAGAAATTCAAACAACAACTCACACAAAATGCTGGTGGAACACAGCAGGCCAGGCAGCATCTATAAGGAGAAGCACTGTCGGCGTTTCGGGCAAAGACCCTTCGTCAGGACTAACTGAAAGGAAAGATAGTAAGAGATTTGAAAGTAGTGGGGGGAGGGGGAAATGAGAAATGATAGGAGAAGACCGGAGGGGGTGGGATGAAGCTAAGAGCTGGAAAGATGATTTGCGAAAGTGATACAAAGCTGGAGAAGGGAAAGGATCATGGGACAGGAGGCCTCAGGAGAAAGAAAGGGGGGGGGAGCACCAGAGGGAGATGGAGAACAGGCAAACAAATAAATATGTCAGGGATGGGGTAAGAAGGGGAGGAGGGGCATTAACGGAAGTTAGAGAAGTCAATGTTCATGCAATCAGGTTGGAGGCTACCCAGCCGGTATATAAGGTGTTGTTCCTCCAACCTGAGTTTGGATTCATTTTGACAATAGAGGAAGCCATGGATAGACAGATCAGAATGGGAATGGGGCGTGGAATTAAAACGTGTGGCCACTGGGAGATCCTGCTTTCTCTGGCAGACCAAGCGCAGGTGTTCAGCGAAACGGTCTCCCAGTTTGCGTCGGGTCTCACCAATATATGAAAGGCCACACCGGGAGCACCGGACGCAGTATACCACACCAGCCGACTCACAGGTGAAGTGTCGCCTCACCTGGAAGGACTGTCTGGGGCCCTGAATGGTGGTGAGGGAGGAAGTGTAAGGGCAGGTGTAGCACTTGTTCTGTTTACAAGGATAAGTGCCAGGAGGGAGATCGATGGGAAGGGATAGGGGGGGTACAAGTGGACAAGGGAGTTGCGTAGGGAGCGATCCCTGCGGAAAGTAGAAAGGGGGGGAGGGAAAAATGTGTTTGGTAGTTGGATCCCGTTGGAGGTGGTGGAAGTTACGAATTATACGTTGGTCCTCAAAGTTCTCCGTTTTCTTCTGAACACCAGACCCAACCAGTTCTCTTCCACCATCACTCTCCTCTGCCTAACAGAACATATTCTCATTCTTAATAATTTCTCCATTGGCTCATCCCACATCCTTCAAACAAAAGGTGTAGCCACGTGCACTCGCCTGGGTCCCAGCTATGCTGCCTTTTTGTCAGCCACATGGAACAGACAATGTTCCAAGCCTACACTGGTGGCCTACATCAACAACTGCATCGGTGCAGCTTCCTGCACCCATGTGGAACTCATCGACTTCATCAGCTTTGCCTCCAGCTTCCACCCTGCCCTCAAATTTACCTGGTCCATTTCTGACACCTCCCTCCCCTTTCTCAATCTCTGGAGACAGCATATCTACTGATATCTTTTAAAAACTCGCTGGCTCTCACAGCTCCCTGGACTATACCTCTTCCCACCCTGTTACTTGTAAAAACGCCATCCCTTTCTCTCAATTCCTCCCTTTCCACTGCATCTGTTCTCAGGATGAAGTTTTTAATTCCAGAATGATGGAGATGTTTTCTTTCTTCCAAAAAGAGCTTTCCTTCTTCCACCTTCAACCACATCCCTTCCATTTCACGCACATCTGCTTTCAACCCATTCTCTCACCACCCTACCAGGGATAGGGTTCCTCTTGTCCTCACCTACCACCCCACCAGCCTTCATGTTCAGCACATAATTCTCCACAACTTCCACCATTTCCAATGGGATCCCACCACTATGCACATCTTTCCCTGCCCTCCATGTGCTTTCCGCAGGGATCACTCCCTACGGGACTATCTGTCCATTCGTCCCTCCTCTCTGATCTCTCTCCTGACACTTACCTTGCAAACAGAATAAGTGCTATACCTGCCCCTTACTCCTCCTCCCTTATCACCATTCAGGGCCACAAACAGTCCTTCCAGGTGAGGCGAAACTTCACCTGTGAGTCTGTTGGGGTCTTATACCATGTCTGGTGCTCCCGGTGTGGCCTCCTGTATATCGGTGAGACCCGACGTAGATCGGGAGACTGCTTTGCTAAGTACCCATGCTCTGTCTGCCAGAAAAAGCAGGATCTCCCAATGGCCACCCGTTGTAATTCCACTTCCCATTCCCATTCCAATCTGTCTATCCATGGCCGCCTCTACTGTCATGAAGAAGCCACACTCAGGTTGGAGGAACAATACCTTACATTTCATCTGGGTAGCCTCCAACCTGATGGTATGAACATCGATTTCTTGAATTTCCGGTACTGTCCCACCCCCCACCCCCACCCTCACCATTCCCCATCCCCTTTTTCTCTCTCACCTTATCTCCTTAGCTGTCCATCATCTCCCTCTAGTGCTCCTCACCCCTTTTCTTTCTTCCATGGCCTTCTGTCCTCTCCTATTAGATTCTCCCTTCTTCAGCCCTGTATCTCTTTCACCAATCAACCTCCAGCTCTTTAGTTCACCCCTCCCCCTCCCAGTTTCACCTATCACCTTATGTGTCTCCCTCCTCTCCCCCCACCTTTTAACCCTGACTCCTCATCATTTTTTCTCTCGTCCTGCTGAATGGTCTCGGCCCGAAATGTTGGCTGTACTCTTCTCTATAGATGCTGCTTGGCCTGCTGAGTTCCTCCAGCAATTTGTTCGTGTTACAAAAAATCCTTGAGGGTCCTTGTGAAAGCTTGTGAAACTTTGGGATTCCACAATTGATCCTGCCTCCTTCACATCTGAAATAGAGCGTTTGAATATAGAAAGTTGAAGAGTATCATCTTGGGCCCTCTGCTTGTTTAATAAATGACTAATATTCATAAAACCTCAAACCTAACTTTGTTAATACACCAGACTATTTTAGGAGACTATAACTCCCACAGACTTATAGTACAAACCGATGACAGATTGCCTCATGCAAGTATTGCCTTGTGAAAAATGACTCTGACCTGTCTGGTGTGCTAGGCAACCGTCATAGACTAAATAAAAGTCAAATCGTCAACATTAAGTTTATCCAAAAAAGCCTTCAATCACTAATACTCGAGAATTGTTTCTTCCCTGTTTCTTGTAGCTTTGACATAGCACTTCTAAATTTGACCATTTCTCTAATAAAGACAAATTACTCATTGCTGCTTAGAATATGGTACTGACTGCAATAACCATATTGAACCTCAACTCTTGCTGTGGCTTTCTGCCATTCATTGACAGAATGTAATAAAGGCATGTTCTCTATGGTGGTTGCCCATCATGTCCGACAATGGCAGGAAATCTGTGCCGGAGAGTTTTTAAAGTGGAAAAGCCTTTGCACTGGGGCAGTTCCACTCTCTTGACCTTGGAAGTCCAGGTGCAGTGATACGAAGGAGCATCACAAACTGGGATCTAATTTGATTGTAGTGGAGGACCTTTTCATGCCCTTCTCTCTCCATGGAGCATTCCTGGTCATTGGATCTCACTGTAGATTTCATCCACCCAGTCCACCAGAGCTGACTTCACATACTAGGACTGGGGAACGAGGCCACTGTTATGTTACTTCTATTTAAACATACCGTGTGTTAACAATAAAGAATCATATTCTGGAAGAATTAGAGAACTTTTATTTACAGTAATAAAACAAACATGTCTTAACCTCGTCACATGCTGATACTTTCTGGTAAACCCCGTGCATGCTCAGTGCTCTCCAATCAGGAACTGGCACATCATTGCACGTGATATCACCACATCTTCCCTTCCTTAAAAAGAAAAACAATTAACAAAGTTAATCAAAACAAATACATAATTCAACAAGTCTCTATCAGTCTCTCTGTGGGTTTACGAACATGAGTAGACCCTCTAAGTCGTATACACAGATCTTGTGTTTCATTGTTATTCTTTACTTGTTTTGTCTCGTCTGCATCCTTCAACCGAATCTCTGAAGAATCACATCTTCTTTTCCTTAAAAAGAAAAACAAGTAACAACATTAACCAATAAACAAATCACTAACTGTAACTCTGAAGTCGGCTCTTCGTTATCTGTGCCACGACTCTTTGTGTGCTTCTTCTTTTTCTTCTTCTTTTCTGCTTTAAGTTTTTCTTCATGTATCTCACCTTTCTGGTATACCCTCACATGCCTCCAGGTTAGAATCTGGAATTTCAGGTAAGCAGATCACACTATCCTCCTCTGCAATCTGCTTCCCTGCCTCTGTTTGGACAGTATCTTTCCTAATTCCTTCCACTTACATTTGTAATGAAATATGCATCTTCTTTTCTTCATCTAATTCATTCATTAACTGTGTAATCCATTTTATATGCTGAGACTTCATCATTTCAATAAAACTTCTCAATTCTGTTACTTGTGCTTTCAGTTCTTACTTATACTGTGCCCACTGTGAGCATTCTTGCTCTAGACCAGTGGTCCCCAACCTCTGGGCTGCAAAGCATGCTGGGGTGCAGTGGTAGCCGGAACACACCCAGCTCATCTTTAAGAAAAAAAGCCGAAATAAACAACCTAATTAGGTGCAATTAATTAGCTTGTTTATTTTGGCTTTTTTCTGAAAGATGTGCTGGGTGTGTTCCAGCTACCGCTGCACCCCAGCATGCTTCGCAGCCTGGTATCAGTCCGCAGCCCGGAGGTTGGGGACCACTGCTCTAGACAGTGATTAGACTGAATCTCATATTCTCTCAGTGTCTCTTGCATTGAAGCAACCTCTTCCTGCCATTGCTTTTTCACAGCATCAATTGCCTCCTGTTTGGTCATCTCAGACACTGCAGCAACTGCTTTTATATTCTCCATGTCAGCATTTTCATAAACCGCATCTATACAGAATTCCTCACATTCATCTTCAATCACAGCATTTACTTGTTTCATTTCATTTTCCTTCTTTCTACTTCTTCAACAGTGTGAAAGATGATTAATATTACCACAGCTGTAACAAGTTTTCCATATGTGAAACACTGATTTGGATGGTGTTCCTGCGCACATCGAGCACATGACCTTTTTTTCAAATGCTGTCTTGCTTTCCGTCAGTTTTGTTGATGTATTATTATATTTCTTGATATACTCACACATTTTTACAGCATTCACATTGCAGGTTTCAACAAACAGCTCTATAGCCTGCGACATTAAGGTCTCAGAAGCTTTGCAGTGTGAAAGCTTTTTCAAAATTTAAATATTGCTCACACAATCGCCTTTCTCTCAGTGCATTATCTCGAATGCCACAAAATAGTCTATCTTTGATAAGAGAGCCTGTGAGCAATCCAAACTCACATATTCTACTATGCTTTCTTAACTCCGTAACAAACTGATCAATTGTTTCATTAGCCCTCTGCACACATGTGAAGAATTTGTATCGTTCATACGTTAAACTACACTTCGGTATACAAAATACTTCAAATCAGTCCATTATCAACTTTAAATTGAAATTATCTCCATCTTCAAAGACAAAATTAATATATACCTCTACTGGGTCATTTCCAATTCATGGAGCAGGATTGCCGCTTTGGTTTTGTCTGCTTTTCTATCAGATCCGATCACTGATAAATATAATTCAAACTGTTGCCTGACGATCCTCCAATTCTCAGCTACATTCCCAGTCAGCTGAAGTTTTGGTGCGGGTAGTAAACCTTCCATTTCACCGATTACTGTTCAAATTTTTTTCTTCTTTTTTTTCAATTATCTTCAATTCTCGATTCTCCCGTATTATTCTTCCAAAAGCACTTCTGACAACATGTTATGTTACTTCTATTTAAACATACCATGGGTTAACAACAAAGAATCATATTCTGGAAGAATTAGAGAACTTTTATTTACAGAAATAACAAACACATCTTAGACACGCCACATGCTGAAACATTCTGGCAAACCCCATGCATGCTCAGTGCTCTCCAATCAGGGACTGACACATCATTGCACGTGATGTCACCATAGCCACCACCTACCCTCACCCCACCTGTCGCGGTGGTGTACCAGGGTGAGGCCGCTGTCAATTGTAAGCAGCTACTTGGAGCCACAGGTGAGAGCTGAGTGTCCGATCGAGGACTAAAGGTGAGCAAGCTGTCCCAGAACGGACACGATGAGCACCTTCACTAGAGATGCTACACCTCCCTGGATACCCCATGTTCTCCACACAAACTGCTAGATCTGTACAATCATGAAGACAGATCAGTGAGTTGGAAAAGGAATGTCCAGTTAATTTGATTTTCATAGTCAGGGAAAATGTCATGGCAGTACCCAGACAGGCCCTTCTGGAGAACCTGTCTTGTGAGGCTTTATGAGTGGAACTGATGATAAAGAATGATATGACCACGTTAATGGGGTTAATTCTAGACTACTCAACAGTCCACGGGATTTAGAGGAACAAATTTGTAGTGAAGATGAAGACTGTTACTAGCAACATAAGGTTAGTACAGTAGCTGATTTTAACTTTCCATACATGGACTGGGACCCCCATACTGTAAAAAGACTGGATAGGTTAGAGTTTGTCAAATGTGTTCAGTAAAGTTTTCTTAATCAGTACATAGAAGTCCCTATGAGAAAGTGTCCAATACTTGATCTGCTAATGGGGAATGAGACAGGGCAGGTGACAGAAGTCTGTGTTTGATCATAAATGCCATTAGTTTCAAAGTAATTATGGAAAAGGATTGGTCTGGTCATCAGGTTGAGATTCTAAATTAGAGTAAGGCCAATTTTGATGGCATCAGAAAGGATATAGCAACTGTGGATTGGGACAGGCTGTTTTCTGGCAAATGTGTACTTGGTAGGAGGGAGACTTTCAAAAGTGAATGGTATTGTTTTGAACCAAATCAGGGTGGACAAATCCCCAGATCCTGACAAGGTGTGCCCTTAGGCCCTGTGGGAGTGAAGTGAGGTTGCCCCAACGGAGACATTTCAATCATCCTGTACTGGACAATAAGAGGATGGCTAATGTAGTTCCACTGTTTAAAAAAGGCTCATTGAAAAAAACAAGAAACAAATTGCTGGTGAGCCTGACATCATTAGTGGGAAAATTATTGGAAGATATTCTAAGGGATTGGGTATATGAGTATTTGGAAAGACAATGTTTGTTTAGGGATACTCAGCTTGGCTTTGTGCATGGTAGTTTGTGTTTAATCAATCTTATAGAGTTTCTCAAGTGAGTTACCATGAAAGTTGATGAAGGCAAGGCAGTGGAAGTTGTCTCCATGGACTTTAGCAAGAAATCTGACAAAGTCCCAAATGGGAGGTTGGTCAGGAAGGTTCAGTTGTATGGCTTTCAATATGAGGTAGTAAATTGGATTAGACATTGGCATTGTGAGAGAAGCCAGAGAGTGGTAGTAGATGTTTGGCTCTCTGACTGAGGCCTGTGACTAGTGGAGTGCCACAGGGATTGGTGTTGGATTCGTTGTTGTTTGTCATCTGTGTCAATGATCTGGATGCTAATGTGGTAACTGGATCAGCAAATATGCAGTGATAACAAGATTGGGGGTGTGGTGGACTGTGACGAATATCGGGGCTTGCAGCAGGATCCAGAGCAACTGGAAAAGAGGGCTGAAAAATGGCAGATGGAGTTTAATGTAGACAAGGTGTTGCCCTTCAGTAGGACCAACCAAGGTAGGTCTCACAAAATCAACGGTAGGGCACTGAGTAGTGCTATAGTACAAAGGAATACAGAAACATAATTCATTGAAGGTAGTGGTGCAGGTAGATAGGGTTGTAAAGAAAGCTTTGGCACATTGGCTTTCATAAATCCAAATCTTGAGTACAGTGGATGGGATGTTATACTGAAGTTGTACAAGACATTGGTGAGGCCTAATGTGGAGAATTGTGTACAGTTGTGGTCACCTACCTACAGGAAAGATGTAAACAAAGTTGAAAGAGTACAGAGAAAATTTACAAGGATTTTGCCTGAGCTGGAGGACCCGAGTTATAAAGAAAGACTGAATAGATTAGAACTTTTTCCTTGTAACATAGAAGATTTGATAGAGGCATACAAAATAATGAGGGGTATAGATAGGGTAAATTCAAGTAGGCTTTTTCCACTAAAGTTGAGTGAAACTACAACTGGAGATTATTGGTTAAGAGTGAAGGGTGAAAAAGTTTAAGGGAACACAAGGGGAAACTGCTTCACCCAAAGGGTCATAAGAGTGTGGAACGAGCTGCCAGTTCAAGTGGTACACATGAGCTTGGCTTGAAGGTTTAAGAGAAACTTGAATAGGTACATGGTCCGGCTGCAGACCGACAGGACAAGGCAGCTTAAATAGTTTGGCATTGACTAGATGGGCTGAAAGGTCTATTTCTATGCTGTACTTTTCTATGACTCTATAAATTATGACCTGTGAGTGGTTTAACAATGTTTCTGCAAAGTTTTGCACATTTCAGTGGAAATCATATCACACCATTTAGCAGATATCTCCTACCCCTTTTACTCCTGTTCCATCCTATTTTAGAACTCATTTTGTTTACAAATCTTTTATAATTGAAAAAGGGCTGAGAAATTCCAAAATACATCTGACTTTCAATTCTCCATTGATACTGCCTGACCTGTGGGATATTACTATTTGTAATTACAAAAAAAGGGATTAAAATTAAAATTTTAAATTAAAAGATTGAAAATACATTTTGGTCAGAAGATAAAAGACCATTGGATCCAGGGGAGACTGTTAAGTCAGATGTAAAAAATGGTCTAGTAAGAAAGTAAAGTGTAATAGGGGATGGGTGATTTTGTCACTGTAAAGTTATCAATGGTGTTCCACGGAGGTCATTACTTAGTCGCTTTCTTTTTTGTACTACATCGGCTGTGTAAGATTTAGACTTAGACATAGGGAGCATAATAATGACACTTCAGTTGGTGTAAAAATTGGCCGCATAGAGTGCAATAAGGAAGGTACACCCTCACATGGTGCCTGACCTCTGACAGCGTACCTGGCCAGGTACCGCAAACCTGTGCCAACCAAATATCTGGCATATTCAAAGACATCTTCAACATCACAGTGCTGCAGATTGAGGTTCACACTTGTTTCAAAAAAGTCAGCAACAATTGCAGTGCCCAACAAGACAGGGTAAGCTGCCTCAGTGACTGTCACCTAGTAGCACTCACATCTACTGTGATGAACTGTTATGGCTAGAATTAACTTCTGCCTGAGCATGGAACAGGGCCCATTGCAATGAACCTATCACGGACAAGTCAACAGTGGGTGCAAGCTCCATGCCTCTACTTTGGAGCACCTAGACAGCCATCAAGCTGCTGTATAGCAATTACAACTCAACAATATTCTTCCTCTAGGTTCAAAGCCTGGGCCTCTGTACCTCCTTCTACAATAGGATCTTTGACATCCCCATAGGGAGACAACAGTCACTGTGGATCAGTAATAACATAATGACAATCACCATACCTTCCTCCAGCAGCACTGAGTGAGAGGCTGGTAGATAGCACTGAACACCCACTCGCCTTCCACACTTGCCTCAATGATTTCAATCCTACTCGGTGAAAAATGACCCAATCATGGATTCACGCCCTATCCCCAGGCTTCCTGGCCTCAAGGTCACACACCTCACGGAACACCTTCAGAGACAGCAAAGCATCAGATATAGGAATCTGTCACAACATACAAGAAGCTGGAGGTATTCAGAGGGTCTCAGGTTGATACCCTTCATCTGGATATTCATCAGATGAAGGACCTCAAGATCTTGATCATAAACTTTGTCCATTTAAACTCAGCTTAGGCTGTGGAGTTCCTTGCGTAGTTCTATAATAAATCTTCAATGATTTGTCACTTCCTGGTCTTTGGTGTCACTAGATTATTAATACCCTAGCCCATATTAAATTTTTTAAGATGTTACACAGTAAATTTCTTATTTTGGATGTTACAAAGAGGTCAATAAACTTTCCAATAAGGGACGTAAGTTTAAAGAAAGCACATGAAACAAAACCATTGCCTGTAAAGAGGGAATGTGAGCTGCTGTCAGGGAGTTTAAAGGAAGGATTAGAATGGGGACCTGAAAATTCAAAAGGACTGAGGACTGGGACCCTGGTGAGTTTATAAGGATCATGAGAGTGGCCTCTCCAAGCTTGAAAGGAATACTGGATACAGAGCCCTGGTGAGTTTGCAAAGAACCTGGTAATGATGTTCTAGTCAGTTTTAAAGGGGGGGGGGCAGGAAATGAGGCCCATTGAGTCAGTGGTTAAATCATCAGAATTTCTAAACAATTAAATAGTAAATAGCTCCCCATCCCCTCTGGCTGACAAATCCTCAAAGAGTTCTGTGCTTTGCCCTTCTTGCAACCATGCTGTCCCTGTTTGATTAAATCATGATTTCCCAGATGTTCTGCTATTACCACCTTAACTTCTTATTCTGGCTTCTTCCCTTCTCATTTCCAGACCTGATGAAGTGTATCGGCTCAAAACATCAACTGTTTATTTCCCTCCACTGATGCTGCCTCACCTGCTGAGTTCCTGCGGCATTTTGTGTGAGTTGCTCATGATTTCTAAAACTTCTCTTCTGTCTAAGGGGGATTAGGCTCCTTTTAAACTAGCAGCAACGTGATCAGCCAAACAGCTTTCTACTATATCATAACTTTAATTCTAAATATTTGACTTTGTTCATATGTTAGACATAAACAGCTGAATGAACTGTCAAGTTGGAGCAACAAAGGGATATATCAAGGTAATAGAACTGAAATTTCAATTAAATGCATGTGAGAACTTGATTACATGGAGTAGTCTGACTATGACAGGAGGACTGAGAGAAAGAGTCTAGTAGCCTCCTGTCTGATTGAATACAATATATTGCATGCACAGTGGATTTGATCACTCGAAGAAACACTGAAACATCCATACTCTCTGACTGATAGGGTTAGTAAGAGGTATTTTATCATAGCTGTCTCCACAGCCTTCCTCCAATCTGCCCAAGATTAGACCAATACACTTTTACACCATATTTCCAACAATTGTTAATGCCCAGACTACTTAAAATTAAGGTTGCAGCTATCTCCTAAAGACCAAAGCTTTGCTGTGGTCAGAGTTTTGCAAACAACACACTTCACTGTATATTCCGATGTATATGTGACAAATAGAGCTAATCTTTGAAAATCAAGTAGAACATGTGGAAAGAGAGAAAGAAATTTCCTTTAATAAATAATTAAGTGAAGAAGAGGAAAAGCCTACAAGATGTACTGGATACAACCCAGTCCATCACAGGAAAAACCCTCTCTATCATTAAGCATATCTATAAGAACTGCATTCTCCATTGAGCACCTCCTCCATCCAGGCCATGCTCTCTTCTTGCTGCTACCATTGAAAAGGAGGCACAGGAGTCTTAGGTCTCATACCACTAGGTTCAGGAACAATTATTACCCTTCAACCATCAGGCTCCTGAAGCAGCGGGGGATAATATCACTAACCTCAACACTGAACTGATTCCACAACTCATGTTCTCAGTATTATTTATTACTCAGAAGGTCTCCCATCCACTGCCACTAATCTCATAGTTCCTTTACCCGGTATTGCTTGTTTCTACCTCCCACCCAAGATCCACAAACCTAACTGAGCAGGAAGGCCCATCATGTCTGCCTGCTCCTCCCTCACTGAACTTGCATCCAGATAGCCCCCTTTTCCCACTTGGGTCAGTCGCTTCTCCCCTACATCCATGACACTTCACATGCTTTTAACTTCAATTCTCCGGCCCTTATTGCCTCCTCTCCACCATGTACGTCCAGTCCCTATACACTTCTATCTCCTGTCAAAAAGGCCTTAAATCTCCCCACTTCTTTCTCAACAACAAACCCAACCAATTCCCCTTCACAATGGCCCTGGTCCTTCTGGTGGAACTGGTCTCCACCCTCAACAATTTCTTTTTAGGCTCTTCCCAATTTCTCCAAACCCAAGGAATAACCATGGGCACCTACATGTGCCCCACATATGCCTCCCTTTTTGTTGACTACACGGAGCAGTCTATGTTCCAAACATTCACTGATACCGCACTTCAACTCTTCTTGCTCTACATTGATGACTGCATTGATGCTGCTTCATGCATCCGTACTGAGCTCATAAATTTCATCAACTGTGCTTCCAACTTCTACCCTGCCCTTAAATTTACTTGCTCCATTTCTGATATCTCTCTTCCCTTTCTCCATCTTTCTAGGCACAAGCTGTCTACCAATATCTTTTATAAGATGTCCTTCTTCAATGAACAGGGTTTTTCTTCCTCCATAATTGAGAGTGTTTTCACCCACATCTACTCCATTTTCTGAACATCCACTCTCATCCCCTCTTCCCACTGCCTTAACAGGGGTAGGGGTCCTCTTGTCCTCACCTATCACCCCATGAGCCTCCTAATCCAGCACATTATTCTCCGCAACTTACGTCATCTTCAACCACAAAACACATCTTTACATCCACCCAGTCTCTACTTTCCACAGGGATTGCTCCTTCTTTAATATTTGTTCCACCCACCTATCTTGCCCCTCACCTGCCAGATTTACCTCTTCCTCTCCCCCACCTTCTGGATTCTTCCTCCTCCTTTCCTGTCCTGATGAAGGATTTTCGCCTGAAATGTCAAGTGTTTATTCCTTTCCATAATTGCTGCCTATCAACCAAGTTCCTCTTACATTTTGTATGTTACTTTGGATTTCCAGCATCTTCAAAATCTCTTGTATTTATTATTTATTACTTATTTGTTACTATTATTATATTTTAAAAAATATTTTCTCAGCTCAAGCTGGTAAAGCTTGAGGCACGAGCCAAGCACACTCATTTCTCAATTACAAGGAACTTGCAGACTATTCTAATGGTGTTTAGTATTGCGGCTTTCTGGAGGTTTACATAAATATTGCTGTGTAGGCCAAATTGCTTAACACTGTTGTGTGGTGATTTGGCCTGCTACCAGTTGTAGATATTAGTGTTGGGACAATGTATACCGTGTACATATTCCAAAGTGTTACAAATTCCTCTTTATTTCCTATTAAGTAAGCTGTTGTTGCTGGTTTACCCTGTATCGTTATATCCAGATGGTTATTATGGATTGTCCTATCTATAACAACAGATCGGTCATTATATAAAATGTACAATTCTAACTCTAAAACTGGACCAGACTTGTATTTATAGTAAGGTATGGATTCTTTTATGAGTTTGCATTTTAAAGCAAGATTTTGGTGAATGATGTTTGCCACTTGTTTGCCTCTGTAAGTAATCAGATTGAGTTAAACTGCTGCGGGATGTTGTAATGTGTTGGATTGTTTCTGGTTTCTCTTGGCATTTTCGACATTTTATCATCTTGAATTTGTTGGTCCTTTATTATGTATTTTGTTCATTTTTTTGTGTTAACCACCTGGTCCTATATTTCCAGGAACCCCTCTGTTTCTGGGAAGAGGTCTCCAACACTGAGCCAGGTGTTCAACACTTCCTTGTCAACATCTAGTCTGTTCAGACCATGGGAATGTCTTCCATGGAGGGTCATGCTCTTCCATTGGTTGATTTTTTTCAATAGTGATAATTTCTTCATTTTTCTGAGTTGTGCTCTCTTTTAAGTTTAGTGGTATGTACTTCTTATCAGAATTCCATATGTTTACATGGAGTGCTGAACCCTGTTTTCATTGATGAAAATACATTCTTATAAGTTTTATCTGACTGTTGGACAGATTTTTAACTTCTGTTATTCGGCTTCCTCCTTCTGTCCTAGGTAGTGTTGACCTAAGCTCATTCAAATGTAGGTAATATTTTCTGAAATTTGTCAATTCATTTATTTTTCTTTGTAAACTTATTACTATTATTTATTATTATTATTATTATTATTATTATTAGTTATTTTGTATTTGCAGTTTCTTGTCTTTGTGTGTAGTTTTTGTTTCACTGATTCTTTTGTATTTCTTTGTATCTACTGCAAATGCCTGCAAGAAAATGAATCTCCGGGTAGTGTATTTCCTTTGATAATAAATTTACTTTGAACTTTGAAGTAAGTTCCATTAAAAGCAATAGGCTTTGAACAAGTTCAGAGTTGGATTAAGAAGGGAGCAGAGGAAGTAGCAAAAGGAATGATTGAGCAAGAATTTACCACTTCTCTTTACTACCTCATGGTTCAGGGTCTGAAATACACTGAAACGTCAACTCTCATATTTCTTTGCCAAATGTTATTTGAACTATTGATTAATTCTTGTACCTTGCTGTATTTTCTGCTTTTGGTTACAAATTTCCACCATCTGCAATATTGTAATAGCAGAATAGAAATCTGAAGCTAAATTGCCCCATTATAGAAAATACTGTGTTCACTCCCTCCTTTCTATGTACTAAATGGGAAAACTGCACTCTGAAATATAATCCGTTTGCTTTTGGTCAAGGATGGTTTGACTACAAATACTTTTTGTATTTTAGAGGAATTGTTATGGCCCAAATTATAAAAGGCAATTCTCTCAAAGTTCAAATTCAAAGTCAAGTTATTATCAAGGTACATATATGTCACTGTACACTACCCTGGGATTCATTTTCTTGCGGGCATTTACAGTAAAAAGGCAGAACAGAATCAATAAAAAGCTACACACAGCAAAGACAACCAACTAATGTGCAAAAGTCATCAAGTTGTGCAAGTACAAAAAGAAAAACAAAATAATAATAATAATAAATAAATATGTAATAAATAATATTGAGAACATGAGATGTAGAGTCCTTGAAAATGAATGCATAGGCTGTGGAACTAGTTCACTATACATTAGTTCAGTATTCTCAATTTAGTGAAAATGTACAGTTTACTGTATAAATCACCATGTTTTAGTTCAGTGCAAATATGTGTAACCATCACATAAGAACATACATAAGAGATAGGAGCAGGAGTAGGCCAATCGGCCCCTCAAGCCTGCTCCACCATTCAACAAGATCATGGCTGATCTAATCTTAACTCTAGTTTTCACCGAATCCCACAAGGCAACAGTGCCAACCAACAGGGCACCATGCCACCCATTTTATTTTATTATTCATCCCGCCCAAACCCATGTGATCACCCGGGAAAAAAAAAACGATTTGCCAATTGAGGAGAAAAAATCTGGAAAATTCCTCTCCGACCCATCCAGGCTATCGAAAACTGGTCCAGGAGATCACATGGCTGATCTAAACCTAGCCTCATGTCCACTTACCTGCTCGCTCACCGTATCCCTAATGCCATTTTTATCCAGGAAAATGTCTATCTCCGTTTTGAATTTATTGAGTGTAGTAGCTTCCACAGCTCTCTGGGGCAGTAAATTCCACAGCCCCACTACCCTCTGAGTGAAGAAAGTTCTCCTCATCTCAGTCCTGGAATGGCATCCCCTTATTTTAAGATTATGCCCCCTAGTCCTGGTTTCACCCATCATTGGGAACATTCTCCCCGCATCCACCCGATCAAGCCCCTTCACAATCTTATATGTTTCAATATGATTGCCTCTCATTCTTCGGAACTCCAATGAATAGAGTCCCAATCTACTCAACCTCTCACCATACATCAACCCACCCATCCCCGGAATTAACCTAGTGAATCTTCTCTGCACTGCCTCGAGAGCCAGTATGTCCTTTCTTAATTATGGACACCAGAACTGCACGCAGTACTCCAGGTGTGGTCTCACCAATACCCAGTACAACTGCAGTAAGACCTCCCTGTTCTTATACTCCGTCCCCCTAGCAATAAAAGCCAGCATTCCACTGGCCTTCTTGACCACCTGCTGCACTTGCATACTAACTTTATGTGTTTCCTGCACCAGGACCCCCAGATGCCTTTGCACAGAAGCACTTTCCAGTTTCTCTCCATTTAGATAATAACTTGCTCTATTATTTTTCCTGCAAAAGTGCAAGACCTCACACTTGTCAGTATTATATTTCATCTGCCAAATGTCTGCCCAATCACTCAGCCTATCTATGTCCCCCTGCAGGGTTTCAATGTCCTCCGCACTCATTACACTCCCTCCCATCTTTGTGTCATCAGCAAACTTCGATACGTTGCACTTAGTCCCTTTCTCCAAATCATTAATATACATTGTAAAGAGTTGGTGTCCCAACACCGACCCCTGCGGAACACCACTAGTCACCAACTGCCAGTCTGAGAATAAACCATTTATCCCAACTCTCTGTTTTCTGTTAGAAAGCCAATCCTCCACCCATGCCAGAATATTACCCCCAATCCCATGATATTTTACTTTAAGTAATAATCACATAGAAATTGGTTTTGGTATCAAAGTGAGATATTATTAACTTGATTACTTATTTAACAGTTCCTGCTATTATTTAAATGGTAACTGCTGGAATTTTTTCTGACATTTTAGAGCTTCCTGTGCATTTGACTTTTGTATTGCTGCTGAAGAATTTTTTTTAATCCTTCCATTATAACTCTATCTATGCATTTATTTTCAGACTACTTCCTGCTAATGTGTGGCATGTCATTCTGGGCTGCATGGTTAATTTTCCACAGTGTTTTCCTGATTTTTGTGACAGCTGCTATTTGCATCAAATGCAGTGCTCTGTTCATTGATGTGAGATTCGGTGGAAAAATAGTTACAGTCATAGAATCCATTAATCCATTGTGTTTGTCAAAGCTTATGCAAACATTTTCCTTGTTGAGGAGTAATCCATTCAGTTGCTTCTAAATCTGCTGTTTTTGTGATGAGAAAAGACAAATATCGTTAACATGAGGTAGTTAATGCCTACTGCTGCTGATCCAGGAAACATCCCCTGAAATTCCTAACAGTGCTATTCAATGGGAAACAGGAGAAACCCTTAAAGAAACAGAACAGCTATTATTATTATTATTATTATTATTATTATTATTATTATTATTATTATTATTATTATTATTATGGCTATTGCTGTCATATCTGTAGTTAAGGGTTCCCAACCTTTTTAATGCCATGGACCAATACCATTAAACAAGGTGTCTGCTCTAGGTTGTCTGTCAAGTTATTGATGATATTATGGCAGGATATCAGAAATATACCATGGAAATTGAATACCCTGATGTTCAGAATATTTTCTTGATTTGAGTGGTCCTGTGCCCTATATTTCATGGCACTTTGCTGATGACACCACCCTCACAGGCCAAATCAAGGGTGGTGACAAATCAGCATATAGAATGAAGATTGAGAATCTGGCTGAGTGGTGCCACAACAACAACCTCTCACTTAATATCAGAAAGACCAAGGAGCATGTTATTGACTTCAAGAGGAGGAAACCAGAGATCCATTAGCCAGTCCTTATCAGAAGATCAGTGATGGAGAGTGTCGGCAACTTTAAATTCCTCGGTGTTATCATTTTAGAGCATCTGTCCTCGGCCCATCACAAATTCTCTGAAATGATAACACCAATAGGTCTTCCGTAAGGGCAATTACAAAGAAAGCATGGTAGTGCCTCTACTTCTGACTAAGTGTTGAAGTGAGGAAATCTAGGGTTCAATTGTACAAGGATGTATTGAGGCCAAGTCCTTCAAGTTTATTGAGTAGTTTTGAGGGGATAACAATATTAAATGCTGAGCTGTAGTCAATAAAGTTCATCCTGATGAATGCATCTTTGCTGTCCAGATGTTACCGGGTTGAGCAAAGAGCCAATGAGATGACATCTGTTGTGGACCTGTTGCTCTGGTAGGCAAATTGGACTGGATCCAAGTCACTTCTCTGGCAGAAATTGATAAGTTTCATCAACAACCTCTCAAAACACTTCATCACTGTTGAAATAGTGATTGAGGCAGGTTACTACATTCTTCTTAGGCACTGGTATAAGTGACAACAGATGGGTACATCATACTGCTGAAGTGAGAGGTTAAGGAGCTCAGTGATCACTCCAGCCAATTGATCAGCATAAGTCTTTAGTACTTGGCCAGATACGTCATCAGGGCCTTTTGATTTTTGTCAGTTTATCATCATGAAGGCTGCTCACACATTAGCCACAGAGACAGAAATCACAGGACCATTGGGGGCTGTGATTCATAACGGTTCCTCCATGTTTTAGACCATAAGACCTTAAGATATAGGAGCAGAATTAGTCCACTTGGCCATTGAATATTGATTGAGTCTGATCCACCATTTCATCATGGCTGATCCATTTTCACCCTCAGCCCCAGTCTCCTGCCTTGTCCTCATACCCCTTCATCCCCTGACTAGTCAAGCATCCAACAACCTTTGCTTTAAAGAGATGTTAAGACTTGGCCTCCATTACTGCCTGTGGCAATGAATTCCAGATTCAGCACTCTCTGACTAAAAAAATTCCTTTTCATCTTCAGTCTAAACGGATGCCCCTCAGTTCTGAGACTGTCTCCTCTGGATTTGGATTCTCCCATTATAATAAACATCCTCCCCACATCCAAACTATGAAGGCCTTTTTCCATTTGATAGGTTTGAATGCAGTTACCCATAATTCCCCTGAATTCCAGTGAGTTCAGGCCCAGAGCCATCAAATGCTTTCTCATATGATATACCGTTCAATTCTTGAGTCATTTTTGTGAACTCTCCAGTGTCAGCACATAAGATAAGGGGCCCAACACTGCTAACAACATTCCACGTGAGGCCTCGCCATGCTTTTGCCTTCTTCAGCATCGGCTCAACCTGCAAATTACCCTTTAGGGAATCCTGCACAAGGACTCCCCCTAGTCCCTTTGCACCTCAGATTTTTAAATTTTCTCTCCTTTTAGACAATAGTCGACACTTTTATTTCTTCTACCAAGGTCATGACCATACACTTCCTGACACTGCCCATCTGTCCATTCTCCTAATCTGCCTAAGTCCTTCCAAGCCTCTCTTCGTGCTCAAATCACTCGCCCCTCCACCTATCTTCTTATCATCCACAAACTTTGCAACAAAGCCATCAATTCCGACATCCAAGTCATTAACATATAAAGTAAGACGAAGCAGTCCCAACACAGACCGTTGTGGAACAAAGTCAAAGAGAGCATAAAGGGCTTTGAGGATAGATTAGAGATACTGGAACTGCTCTTTGAGTAAGAGAAGACTGAGATGAGATTTATCAGTATATATAATAATAAGGTATTTGAACTGAATTTGTACTTTTTAATGGAGGGACACAGAAAAGAGGACATGGATATGAAAAAGAGGAAAAAAGAATTAAGATTGACATGAGGAATAACTTTAATTTCTGCAAGGGCTGTTTGCAATCTAGACTGCATAGTTGGCATATATGTTGGAGATTAATTGCATTGTTCAAGTTAAGAGGAAACTGGATATAAATACAAGGTGCAGAAAAAATGTTACAAGGCTACAGAGAAAGGGCTGGGGTTGCCATACCTAGTGAGCGGCTTTAGTAAAAAGCTAGCATGAACAAGATGGGCCAAAGGACCTCCTTCTACACAATTAATGATTCTATAACTATGAATTCATTGAATCATAGAATGGGTACTACATGGATTAAAACTCAACAACCAAGATAAGTCAGCAATAACCTATTCAGGGAAGGTCACATCTAATGCATTTGCTTGATGTTCTTTCTTATAAAGGTAAGAGGGAGGGCAGAGCTTGTGACATCACCTTCACAGGTTTCAGGCACATTTCCAGCAAGGTCCCACATGGATAACTATTCCATCAAGAGTGACAAATTGGATTCAACATTGTTCCAATGGCATAAAGGAAAGATACTGGTTTCTGGGTGTGTTTGTAACCAGAAAGCTGTTTCCATCAAGGCTCTACGGAGCTCAATATGCAGTCTCTTGCTGCTCCTAAACTCTTTTTATGATGTAGGCTTTAATTCAGATGTGATGATAAAGAAATGTACAGGTGTTAGAAAAAATATATATATATTTGTAGTTGACTGTGACAGGTAATATATAGAACACAGGAGGATATCAATGGATTCATCAAAATTGAAAGTAGAATTCAATCCACACAAGTGTCTGCTGATGCTACTGAGCAAGTGGAGCAAGTTAAGAAAATAGAGTGGATAGGTTAGGGTTTTCTTTTGGAATAGAGAAGGCAGAAAGTGCCTTTAACAGAGATATATACTCATGACTACAGCAAGTAGGAATTAATTGTTTATCTTAGCAGAGCAGTCAAGTGAGAATTAGATTTAAAGTAATCAACAAGGGAATTGGAGTGTTTTTTTTCACAACCACGGTGTGAAAAGTGTCTGGAACCATTTTTCCAGAAAGGGAGATGGAGACAGGAGCAAATATAATATTTAAACAGCTCTTAGATATGCATTTGCAAAGCCATGGAGCAAGTAATGGAAAGTGGAATTAACAGGAATATCTCTTTATCCACCAGCATAGACATATTGAACCAAATGGTGTCTGTCACTTCATGTTCTATATTCTCTATGATCATTCTTAAGTTTGTTTTCTAGGAATATATAGTGTAATTATATTATATCTAAGGCAGTAGAAGGAGAACTTAAAAAATGTAAAGGGCTCCATATTTGTGAGGTAATTGATTATGGAGCAACCAGAGTACAAAGGGACACAAGATTTAAACATGAGAGATTCTGCAGATGCTGGAAATCCAGGCCAATGCAGACAAAATGCTGAAGGAACTCAGCAGGTCAGGCAGACTCTATGGAAATGAAGTTGACATTTCAGACCAAAACATTTCTTCAGGATGGTTTAAACTTGTTTCCAGATTTGCTGGCAATTTGAACCAACAGCATGGTTTGCAGTCTCACACTTGAGTTGGGTGATCTCGCATCACATAATACGTTAGAATGCTAAAATAACGGAATGAGCCTGACCTGACAAATTAACTGCTGCCAGGGCAATAGGCACAGGACAATTGCATCCTTCTGAATTTTGATCCTGGGAAAGATACTAACAGCCAGGGCAGATGTCCAATCATACAGAAAGATATGGAGTACTTCAAGTACTGCAAATGCTACAGAACGTACATACTTATGCCAGAAAAACAAACACTGATGAAATTATACCTCAATGCTCCATGAAAGTTAACAGGTTTTGATAGAAGTTGTGTAAAGTACCAGTAAACTCTACTACACTAGAAAACTGCTATCATTCAAAACTCAATATTCTACCTGGCCAAGGCACAGCGACAACTCTCTGATACCTCCTCTTATTTACCCTTTGATCATGACCCCACTAAGGAGCACCAGGCCATTGTCTCCTATACCATCACCAACCTTATCAGCTCTGGGGATCTCCCATCCACTGCCACCAACCTCATGGTTCCCACACCCCGCACTTCCCGTTTCTACCTCCTACCCAAGATCCACAAACCTGCCTGTCCAGGTAGACCTATTGTCTCAGCTTGCTCCTGCCCCACGAAACTCATTTCTGCATACCTTGACCCTGTTTTATCCCCCCCTTGTTCAATCCCTTCCCACCTATGTTCAAGACACTTCTCACGCTTTGAAATTTTTCAATGATTTTTAAGTTCCCTGGCCCCACCGCCTTATTT
Organism: Hypanus sabinus; assembly: GCF_030144855.1. Lineage (NCBI taxonomy): Eukaryota > Metazoa > Chordata > Chondrichthyes > Myliobatiformes > Dasyatidae > Hypanus > Hypanus sabinus. The sequence goes on along the minus strand of NC_082707.1, from coordinate 78,291,025 downwards.
TCACCATGGACCTCCAGTCCCTATATACATCCATCCCCCACCAGGAAGGTCTCAAAGCTCTCCACTTCTTTTTGGTTTCCAGACCTAACCAATTCCCCTCTATCAACACTCTCCTCCATCTAGCGGAATTAGTTCTTATTCTCAAAAATTTCTCCTTTGGCTCCTCCCGCTCCCTCCAAACCAAAGGTGTTGCCATTTGCACCCGCATGGGTCCCAGTTATGCCTGCATTTTTGTTGGCTTTGTGGAACAGTCCATGTTCCAAGTCTATACAGGTATCCGTCCGCCTCTTTTCCTTCGCTACATCGATGACTGCATTGGTGCTGCCTCATGAACACATGCTGAGCTCATTGACTTCATTAACTTTGCCTCCAACTTTCACCCTGCCCTCAAATTTACCTGGTCCATTTCTGACAACTCCCTCCCCTTTCTTGATCTTTCTGTCTCCATCTACTAATTATCTACTAATATCTACTATAAGCCTACAGAGTCTCACAGCTGCCTGGACTATTCCTCTTCCCACCCGTCTCTTGCAAAAATGCCGTCCCCTTCTCACAATTCCTCCGTCTCCGCCGCATCTGCTCTCAGGATGAGGCTTTTCATTGCAGGACGAAGATGTCTTCCTATTTTAAACAAAGGGGCTTCCCTTCTTCCACCATCAACTCTGCTCTCAAACGCATCTCTCCCATTTCCCGCACATCTGCCCTCATCCCGTCCGCCCATCACCCCACTCGGGATAGGGTTCCCCTTGTCCTCACCTACCACACCACCAGCCTCCGGATCCAATGTATAATTCTCCATAACTTCCACCACCTCCAACGAGATCCCACTACCAAGTACATCTTTCCCTTCCCCCCCCCCTTTCTGCTTTCCACAGGGATCGCTTCCTATGTGACTCCCTTGCCCCTCCCATCCCTTCCCACCAATCTCCTTCCTGGCACTTACCCTTGTAAGTGGAACAAGTGCTACACCTGCCCTTTCACTTCCCCCCCTCACCACTATTCAGGGCCCCAGACAGTCCTTCCAGGTGAGGGGACACTTCACCTGTGAGTCAGCTGGTGTGGTATACTGCATCCGGTGCTCCCAGTGTGGCCTTTTATATATTGGTGAGACTCGACACAGACTGGGAGACCGTTTCGTTGAACACTTACGCTCTGTCCGCCAGAGAAAGCAGGATCTCCCAGTGGCCACACAGTTTAATTCCACATCCATTCCCATTCTGATATGTCTATCCATGGCCTCCTCTGCTGTCAAGGTGAAGCCACACTCAGGTTGGAGGAACAACAGCTTATATACCGGCTGGGTAGCCTCTAACCTGATGGCATGAACATTGACTTCTCTAAATTCCGTTAATGCCCCTCCTCCCCTTCTTACCCCATCCATGATATATTTAGTTTTTCTCCCCCCCTCCTCCTTTTTTTTCTCTCTCTTTGCCCATCACCCTCCCTGTTCTCCATCTCCCTCTGGTGCTTCCCTCCCCCTTTCTTTCTCCCTAGGCCTCCCATCCCATGATCCTTTCCCTTCTCCAGCTCTGTATCCCTTTTGCCAATCACCTTTCTGGCTCGCAGATTCACCCCACTCCCTCCAATCCTCTCCTATCATTTCACATTTTCCCCTCCCCCTCCTACTTACAAATCTCTTGCTATCCTTCCTTTCAGTTAGTCCTGACGTCAACAAGTCAACAGTGCTTCTCCCCATAAATGCTGCCTGGCCTGCTGCGTTCCACCAGCATTTTGTGTGTGTTGCTTGATCATTCAAAACTCTCTGCTTTCAAACAAGAAGATTAAATGAAGCATTAGCTATAACTTACTGATGACTACATGTACTAAAAAAGTGAATTTAATCCTTTGTCATCCAGTAGAAACTATCTGCAGGCAGAAGTCATCTCTTTCTCTCTCACACACACAGAAACACACACTCAATCAGAATATTAATTTTGCCTCTGTTCATTAGCAGGAGGTAAGTTAACAAGGCCAAAGATGATGGAGTTTTTTTTCATACATATACAAGGGCATAATGGAAATTTGAATTCACCATTAGCTGAAGTATATGCCAAACTTCTCAGTGGGCCAACCAAGGCAAAAGTGCATCTGTTTCAAAGGGTGCTGGAAAGAGTTCAATGCTATTGTTCACTTTTTGGTCCTGGGAATATAGGAGTGTTCTTTTAAGCTTCTTAATGACTGTTAAAGCCTCCCTAACCTGAAGCTCCCCCTTCCTGAACATGAGATTCCCACAAGAAGCCTCTGTCAACTTCCTATCCATTTCAGGGAGTGTTAAAGCTTCACAGTCAATTTCTTCAGCTGCAGGTGTGTTTCTTCATACACAAGTGCTTCCTGACCTTAAAATCAGGCCATAACTTATAAGAACACTCGATCAATATGACAAAGCAATCTTTTCGATTTCTTTTCATTTCCAAAATCTAGCTCAGTTAAATTTGTGAAACATCTGTCTTTCACTACCTTTTCCTGTATTCTCTATAAAGAATTTTTAATCCTCCATAATGGCAGAGAGCTTTGTTTCACATTAGTCTGCATCCACCATGCCTAAGAGGATCCGTAAGTGCTTACCTACCAACTGAGTTTTATAATCTGTTCTAGACAGGCAGATATTCTTGTTTAATATTTTATTCTAGGCGATTAAAGCATAAGCTAAACTAGGTAATTCTTTAAAAACTGGTATCAATATAGTGCATATTTAAAACAAAATTTTAATTTATGTTTATCCTTTTTGTCCATTATACTAACTGGAAAAATATTGAATGTAATATGTTGCACCAAAAATATATTTTATTTGTGGCTTTTCTTTTTCTTTCAGCAGCATGACCAGCATTTGGGATGGTAAATGCATATTGTTTTCATAGCAAGCAGCTGAATGATCAATGTTATTTCCTTCAAAGCCATTTTTAAGCACAGCTGGTGGTGCAGCGGGCTGTGAAATTGGGCAGAAATCAGTTCTTACTGCTTTCCACTAATTGGTGGACCTTTACAGATTTTTTACAAGCATTGTATTGAACATCAGAAATGGTCATTTGAAGCAGAAAGCCTTTGATGAATTTATTTGAATTAAGATAGCTTTTTCATTATTTGCACAGATATGTTTAAGATACAAGCCATGCTCTAATAGAATGATGAAATGACTTTTGTATCTGTGTTTCTAAATTTCAGAACAGCAGCTGTACTCATGTGTATTATATCTGTAATTTAACATTACCCACTAATTTACAAGGATATATTTAAACTTATTCAGGTTCCAGGCCATACATTAACCAGTTTAAAGTGCTGAAGACTGTGAAATTGAGTGAAAATACTGATGATGGAGATCACAACCTCTGACAAAGGAGAAATGCAGGATCTAACGTGGTTCAACTATGTATCAACTATATCGTGTGAAATTGTTTTGCCATGCATCAGAAACTCACAGATATGCAGTCAGTTAGTGAAAGCAACTATTCACACTGTCCAACAAATTTTTCAGTTCCAGGAAGTGTTGGGGTACTGTGATCTGCATCCTGGCCCCTCGTTAGAGAGAGTTGCTCCACCAGATAATATGTCTTTTCCTTTTGTGGCACTGTCATTTTCTCCTCATTTTTATTCTCTGAACAATTCAGTATATTCCACTGCAAGTATATTACATGGCCTTTCATTAGCAGGAGTAACATTTCTAAGTAAATGCTTTTTAATGATAATGCAAAGCCCCCATTTTCATAATTTCTTTATACTCTCCATGTCTTTTATTTTTACAGGACAAAAGTTTCAATGTGTCCCTTCTTCATACCCCCTGTCCCTTTTGTTTCATACAATCTTTGGAATTCCCATTCGAATAGAAAGGTGAAATAGTTAGATGTACGATGGTAGAAATGAAAGGATGTACAAGATCATTAGTTTGCAAAGCACAAAGAAGGTGAAGCAAGGTAACCTGCCACTAACAGACAACATTAGGGAAATAAGAATGAGCAGGAAGCCATAGTACATTTTGTACCTTGAAGAGCAGATCCAAGGAAAGGTGATAAAGAAAATTTCTTTCCCTAAACCTCCTGGTGAGGGCATAAGCTTTCTTCATTCATTGCTGTCAGTAATTTATTATCACCATATCTGATTTCATGTTAAACCTCTCCTCTAGTCCTCTCCTGGATATCAATATGTTTAAGGAGAGCAGAATACTCCTCCCCCAACATGCTGATTGATCAAAATAAATGGAGACTGAGATACCTTCACAATCTGTTTGGTACCTTACCAAACTTGATTCCACACTTATGCCACAATTACATTTCTACTTCCTTAAGAGTTTGCGAAGATTCTGCATGACAACCTTGCACTCAACATCAGTAAGACCAAAGAACTGATTATGGACTTCAGAAGGGGTAAGAAGGGTGAGCACACACCACTCCCCATAGTGGGATCAGAGGTTTAAAGAGTAAGCAATTTCAAGTTTCTGGGTGTCAGTATCTCTGAGGACCTAACCTGGACCCAACATATCAATGCAGCTATAAAGAAGGCATGACAGCAGCTATACTTCATTAGGAGTTTGTGCAGACCTGATATGTCACCTAAACATTCACAAATTTCTACAAACATACCACAGAGAGCATTCTAACTGGCTACATAAACGGCTGGTATGGTGGGTGGTGCACAGGACCAAAGAAATAAACAGGGAGTTGTAAACTTCATCAGCTCCATCATGGGCTCTAGCCTCCCTTCCATCCAGGACACCTTCAAGGAGCAATGCCTCAAAAAGGCAGCATCTGTCACTAAGGACCCCCATCATCCAAGCCATGCCTTGTTCTTATTGCTACAATCAGGAAGGAGGTACAGAAGCATGAAATCACACACTCAGTTATTCAAGAACAGCTGCTTCCCTCCTGCCATTTGATTTCTGAAAGGGCATTCAACCCATGTACACTACCTCACTACTTTTTTATTTCTATGTTTGCACTACTTATTTAATTAAGCTATTATATATACACTCAAGGTAATTCATGTTTTTTTCTATTATTAGGTATTGCATTGTACTGCTGTCACAAAGTCAACAAATTTCATGACATATGCAGGTGATATTAAATTGGATTCTGAAAACTTTGACAAACCTATAGATGTCTGGCGGAGATTATAGTGACTGACTGCATCACAGCCTGGTATGGAAACACCAATGACCTTGAATGTAAAATCCTACAAAGAGTAGTGTATACAGCCCAGTCCATCAAGGGTAAAGATGTCCCCATCATTGAGCACACCTACATGAAGTGTTATCAATATCCACCATTCAGGCCATGCTCTCTTTTCACTGTTGCCATTGGAAAGAAGGTACAGGAGCCTCAGGACTCACACCCCCAGGGTCAGGAACAGTTATTACCCCTCAACCATCAGGCTCTTGAACCAGAGGGGATAATTTCACTCATTTTCACTTGCCCCATCACAACCTATGGACTCACTTTCAAGGATTCTTCATCTCATGTTCTCAATATTTATGCTTATCTGTTCATTTTTTTTTCTTTCTCTTTGTAATTGCACGGTTTGCTGTCTTTTGCAGACTGGTTTTCTGCTCTATTGTTGCAGTCTTTCATTGATTCTATTATAGCTATTGGATTTATTGAGAATGCCTGAAAGTAAATGGATCTTATGGTCGTGTGTAGTGACATATATGAGGGGTGATTGATAAGCTTGTGGCCTAAGGTAGAAAGAGTCAATTTTAGAAAACCTAGCATATCTACTTTTCAACACAGTCCCCTCCTGCATTTACACACTCAGTCCAGCAGTCGAACAGCATATGGATGTTGGACCTCCAGAAAGTGACAAGTTCGTGTCCTAAGATAGAAGGAGATGTGTTATTAACTTCAAACTTTCTGCATAATCACTCAAAGAGTTGACCTGCATGCACATGTAACAACAGCTGTATAACTCATCTCCTTCTACCTTAGGCCACGAACTTATCAATCACCCCTCGTATATCAAAATCAGAATCAGGTTTACTATCATCGCCATGTGACATGAAATTTGTTAACTTAGCAGCAGCAGTTCAATGCAATACATAATATAGAAGAAAAAAACAAAACAAAAGAATAATAATAATAAATAAATAAATAGATTGCAGTATATGTATATTGAATAGAATAAAAATCATGCAACAAACAGAAATAATATATATTTAAGAAGTGAAGTAGTGTCCAAGGGTTCAATGTCCATTTAGGAATCGGATGACAGAGGGGAAGAAGCTGTTCCTGAATCACTGAGTGTGTGCTTTCAGGCTTCTTTACCTCCTACCTGATAGTAACTATGAGTAAAGGGCATGTCCTGGGTGCTGGCGGTCCTTAATAATGGACGCTACCTTTCTGAGACACTGCTCCGTGAAGACGTCCTGGGTACTTTGTAGGCTAGTACCCAAGATGGAGTCGACTAAATTTACGACCCTCTGCAGCATCTTTCAGTCCCGTGCTGAAGCCACCCCACCTCCCCCCACCCCCACCAGACAGTGATGTATTTTGATAATAAATTTCATTTGAATTTTGGAAGAGTCTAAAATTCCTTTAGGCTTCTCCAAATCTTCATTTCTCTGGTCTCAAATGGTGCATCTGCAAACCAAGGTCAGAACTGTACCTGCAGCTCACCCATAATTTATAAATGAAGCTGGCCCAGTGATTCAGACCAACACTAATATCATTATATTTAATTCCTGCCAAATCTGAAAAATTGCCTGCTGGTGTGTAGTGGCATCTGCACAGGACAGCGAGGCAAGTGGTTATGGGTTCAAATCAAGCAAGCTCCTTGCACATTTTCCATCCATGCTGTTTGAGCATTGAGCTAGCAACTCGGCCTCGGAAAAAACAGACAAATGCTAAAGAAACAGCAAGGTTGCTTCCTGATGCACCACAAGGCGTGGAAAGGAGCAACAAATCAGAAAATTATATACAATCCCCGTACCTTCTCTCGTGTGACTTTACTGATGACTTACTGTCAGTCCAAATTCAGTCCCAGAGCAGCCATCAGTTGTGGTAAGGCTTACATGTAATAATGGGCCACCAAACAAACTGAAGCAGCATCACCCCATAACCATGCATCTCTTCTTAATGAACCTAACTGATTCTATGCACTTTTTGAACAGCAGGGGATTGGAATATCACCCCAACTGCCTCCAATGTACCTGAACCAATAGCCACCCTCTCAGATGTAAGATCAGTCTTCCAGAGAATGTATCCATGGAAAGCACCTAGTCCGGATTCTGTCCCTGGATGTAAAATTAGATCCTGTGCAGATCAGCTGGCGGGGGTATTTGCAGATATTTTTCACCACTCCCTGCTTCAGCCTGAGGAGCCAACATGCTTTATGGAGACCACTTTCATCACAACATCTAATAAAAACAAAAATATATTTCAACAACTATTGCCAGTGACTTTGACGTCCACCATTGTAAGACAATAAGCCATAAGACATAGGAGCAGAATTAGACCATTTGGCCCATTGAGTCTGCTCCACCATTTCATCATGCCTGATTCATTTTTCCTTTCTGCCCCAAAATGCTGCCTTCTCCCCGTATCACTTTATGTCCCGACCAATCAAGAATCTATTAACCTCTACCTTAAATATGCAAACAGACTTGGCCTCCACAGCTACCTGTGGCAATGATTCTCACAGATTCACCACTCTCTGGGTAAAGAAATTCCTCCTCATCTCTGCTCTAAAGGGATGCCCCTCTATTCTGAGGCTGGGTTCTCTGGTCTTAGACTCTCCCACCATTGGAAACATTCTCTCCACATCCACTCTATCAAGGCCTTTCACCATTCAATGAGTTTCAGTGAGGGCATCCCTTATTCTTCTGAATTCCACTGAATACTGGTCCAGAGCCATTGAACACTCTTCATATGACAACCCATTTCAACTTAAAATCATTTTCGTGAACAACCTTTGAACCGTCTCCAGTTTCAGCAAATCCTTTCAAAGATAAGGGACCCAGAATTGCTCACAATACTCCAAGTAAGGCATCACCATTGCTTTATAAAGTCTCAACATTACAGTTTTTCTTTTATATTCTAGTCTTCATGAAATAAATGTTAACATTGCATTTGCCTTCCTCGCCACAGACTCAACCTGCAAAAAACCATTAGGGAATCCTGCACAACAACTCCCAAGTCCATTTGTGCCTCAGTTTCTTTTTGTATTTTCTCTCCATTTAGAAAACATTCAACTCTTTCATTACTCCCACCAAAATGCACCACCATACACTTCCCAACGCTCATCTGCCACTTCTTTGCCCATTCTCCTAATATATCTAAGTCCATCTGTAGCCTCTCTACTCACTCAAAACTAACCTGCCCCTCCACCTATCTTCATATTGTTTGCAAATTTTGCAACAAAGCCACCAATTCCATCATCTACATCATTGACATATAACGTGAAAACAAACAGTCCCAACACCGACCCCTGTAGAAGACTACTAGTCACCAGCAGCCAATCAGAAAAGGCTTCCGTTATTCCCACTCTTTGCCTACTCCCAGTCAGCCACTGATTTATCCATGCTAGGATCTTTCCTGTAATACCATGGGCTCATAGCTTGTAAGCAGCCTCATGTGTGGCACCTTGTCAAAGGCCTTCTGAAAATCCAAGTACACAACATCAACCAATCTTTCTTTCTCTAACCTTCTTGGTATTTCTCCAAAGAATTCCAACAGATTTGTCAAGCAAGATATTCCATTGAAGAAACCATGCTAACTACGGCCTACTTTATCACGTGCCTCCAGTACCCCAAAACTGCATCCCTAATAATCAACTCTAACATCTTCCCAACCACTGCGGTCAGACTAACTGACCTATACTTTACTCTCTTCTGTCTCTCTCCCTTCTTGAAGATTGGACTGACATTTGCAATTTTCCAGTCTTCCAGAATGATTCCAGGATCCAGTGATGCTTTAACATCATTACCAATGACTCCTCAATCTCTTCAGCCACCTCTTTCAGAACCCTGGGATATACACCAACTGGTCCAGGTGACTTACCTACCTTCAGACCTTTCAGTTTCCCAAGAACCTTCTCTCCAGTAATGGCAACTTTACACATTTCATGACTCTGACATCTGTAAATTCCACTATACTGTTAGTATCTTCCATGGTGAAGACGGATGAAAAATACTTATTCAGTTTGCCTGCCATCTCCTTGTGCCCCATTACTACCTGTTTGGCATCATTTTCCAGAGGTCCAATTTCCACTCTCACTTCTCCTTTACACTTTATGTATCTGAAGAACCTTTTGCTATCCTCTTTAATATTATTGGCTAGCTTACTTTTGTATTACATCTTTAATGATTTTTTTTTAGTTACCTTCTGTTGATATTTGAAAGCTTCCCAATCCTCTAACTTCTCACTAATTTTTGCTCCATTTTATGTTCTCTCTTTGGCTTTTATGTTGGCTTTGACTTCTCTTGCTAGCCACGGTTTTGTCATCTTGTCTTTGGCATACTTCTTCCTCTTTGGGATGTGTATATCCTGTGCCTTCTGAATTCCTTCCAGAAATTCCAGCCATTGCTGCTCTGCTGTCATCCCTGCCAGTGTCCTTTTCCAATCAATTCTGACCAACTGCTCTCTCACATCTCTGTAATTCCCATTACTCCACTGTAATGATGAAGGACTTCGACAGGCTAGTCGAGGAACAGGTTAATTCCTGCCTCCCAGACACCCGTGACTCACTGTAATTGACTTTCTACTCAAACAGGTCCATGGCAGGCACCACATTCCTTTCCCCAAACACACCTTTGGAGCACTGGAGCATCCGGACAGTAATGATTTCTCCAATAGAGTTTTTTTTTTCAATTATGATTCCACCTTCAATTCTATAATTCCAAGTGAACTTCTTTCCAAGCACCCAGACCCAGGACACAACACCTCCCTTTGCAACTGAAATAGTTGAACTTGGCTGCTTGCCAACAGACCACAATCAATAAGGACAGGCAGCAATACCTCTCCTGTAATTATTCTCAACCCATGTGCCCCACCAGGATGTCTCCTTTGCCCTGCTCTACTCCCTGCACACTCATACCTGTGTGGTTGGACTCTGCTCTGACTTCATCTCCAAATTTCTGATTTATACCATCCTAATAGACCGCATCTTATATGATGATGAGTTGGAGTACTGGAAGGAGATAGAGAATCCAATGATATTATGTTGTGCCAACAGCATTTTACTCAATGTCAGCAAAACAAAAGAGCAGGTCATTGAGTTCAGGAAGGAGCAAGTTGCACATGCTCCTCTCTATCAATGGTCCTGAGATTAAGAGGGTTGAGAGCTTCAAGTTCCTCAGAGCACACATCATAAATAATTTCTCCTGGTCCAACTACACAGATGCAATAGGTAAGAAAGCTCACCAGCACTCTATTTCGTTAGAAGGCAAAAGAAGTTTGGCATGTCCTCTTTCATTCTGCCTAACTTTTATCAATGCACTATAGAAAGCATCCTATCCGGATATATCATGGCCTGGTATGGCATCCTTAATATCTTTATTTTTCCCTTTCAGGGTTCTTTTGAAGATCCTGAGCTGGAGTTACACGCAGACTTCGGTTCTTTGCAGGAATGGGACCCATTCTCAGGGTTTCAGGACCAGCTGTTCAGCATGCCAAGGGTTCAGCCTGAGAGTCAGACCCGTGTTTAGAAGCCTAAGATCTCAGTGCTCTGGAGAAGGGCAGATCGAGGGTTGGTGTTATGGCAGGACGCTCATGTGTCATCAGGGAGGCTGGAAAATCTTTCACTGTGGGCCCAAAGGCCTGAGGTCTTTGCAATCTTCGGGCACAGAGCTCGTAAAAACTGATGAAATTGACTTTTTAACATCATAAACCAGTGGGTTGTTGTCATGTCTCCTGCTCGCTGTGAAAATGGCGACACCTCCCTCTCTCTGGTCATGCAGGGAGAGAACTTGTGGCTTCTCAAATGCTGGATGAAACGTGATAGTCTTTGGGGTAACTTCAAGGTCTGTGTCTTTGCTATCGCCTAGCTCATGCCTGCGCTTGGTAGCGGGTGCACTTTTTTTGCAGGGTGGGAGGGGGGTATCGTTGCCTTGCTGCCGCTTACATGTGGGGGGTGCTGGGAGGGACTTTGGGGTCCTCACGTTTAATTGTCGTTCATTCTTTGGGGCTCTTCTCTGGTATCATGGATGTTTTGCAAAGAAAAAGCATTTCAGGATGTGTATTGTATACATTTCTCTGACATTAAATTGGACTTTTGAGTTGCTCCACCTGTGACCACAAAAATGCAGAGACTGTGGACACATCACAGAAACCAGTCTCCCCTCCATGGACTCTGTCTATATTTTTTGCTGCCTTGGTAAAGCAGCCAACATAATCAAAGACTCCACCCATCCAGATACTCCCTCTTCTTCCCCTCCCATTGGGAAGAAGATACAGAAGTTTGTAAGCACCACCATGTTCAAGGACAGCTTCTATCCAGCCTGTATGCAACTATTGAACAATTTCCTAGTACGATAAGATGGACACTTGACCTCACAATCGACCTCATTATTACATTACACCTTTTATCTGCATGCACTGCATTTTCTCCGTTAGTGTAACAGATTATTTTGCTTTCTGTTATGTTTTCCCTTGTACTACTTCAATACACTATTGTAATTAATTGATCTGTATGAATGAAGTGCAAGTCATGTTTTTCACTGTTGATGCTTCAAGAATTTCTATGCCATTCCTCTGCCGTTAAGACAGCCTTTAACTATTTTTAATAGATTGAAGCTTATGGACTATCTTCAGAAAACTTTGCAATGAAACGTCCTAAATTTCAAAATCAGGTTCTGTGAAACAATGTGTATCTAGAACTGGGGCAAAGTGGAAGGAATATGTTTGGTCAATTTGCAGATATGGTAAGCTTTTTAATCTGTTATCAAAAGGTCACAGAGGCAGAAACTGTAGTATAATTTAAAAAAAAGAATTAGCAGTGTTTTAGTAAGGAAGAATACAATAGAATGGGTCTGAGGTGAGGGAACTAGATTAAATTATGGAACCCAGCTGAAGAGTTAGCAGCAGGAAAATTACGATGACTTAATTTGTCTGCTTCTATGCTGTTAGATATCCAATTACATGAAAGCTTGGTCAGGTATGAAAACTGTTTCCATTTCAATAGTGCAGATACATTGGATAAATGAATTCTGAAATACTACTGATTCAAAAATTAAAAAGGACAATTTTTCTGGGTAGAGAAGTTTTGGCTGGATGTAAAATGCTATCAGTAGCTTCATAAAATACCAATGCTTCACAGATGTCTCATGACACATTCTATCTGTTGCATACTTGATTCATAATGTTCCCTTAAGTGTAACATACCCAGAAATTTTACCAGATACTTCGGGTGCTGAGCTTATACGTCTTTATATTTTTGAAAGACAGATGTCTGAAACTGATTCAATTCTCCACTGCACCATTCGAAGAAAAAGCAACTGGCCACACAGATGTCCATTCAGTCACAATGGAAAATTGGGCTTCTGTGATTTTGGCAGGTAAATCTGTTTGAACGACAAGAACATTCTTTCCATGGTAACACTGATAAATCATTGATTCTGCCTTTTCCTTCTCAATTGCCTAAGACAGCCCCAGTACGCACATCTATTTTTCCACTATATAGGAAGAATTGACATAATTCATTGAATGTCCGACAAGTGGCTTGAATTATCCATCAAGCGTTTGCCAATTAGTCATCACTCTGCTACAGTCTGCGCTGCTCTTGCTTCTGATATTCCCTGCTGGAGTACACCGAAGCGAGACCAAGGATCACGCTTTTCATCTTGCTCAATACAATCACCATCCAGATGAATGTTCAGCTTCAAGCCACAAGTGCCAATTCCTCAATAAAATAAAAATGTTGTTGCAAAAAGTTTAAAAAAAGGAAAACACAAGAGTATTTACAGAGTACATCAAGAATGTGCAGCTGAATGGATCAAAAACATTAAGCCCAAAGTCATAACTGCAACTAAATGTACATTTGAAATCTACATTTGAATAGAAAATGAATCCAATTGGAGGAAAGAATATTAAAATCTCAAATTGACTTGACTCAGCTTAAAATTTTTCTTAAGTGCAAGTAAACCAAGACCAAGTTTTAATAAATTATTCATCTATTGTTATTTTGCCCTACTATGCAGAATTCCTTGTGGTAGTTTTCTTCACATACTTATGGCATAGTTCATCTATCATGAGTATTGTAAATGCTGAAATACAACAGAATTTCATCAGACTCCACACAGTTTATGGAAATGCATAACCTGTGATGATAAACAGAAATATAAAGTCCATAACTCTTAAAGCCATAGTACTTCTACAAAACACAAGTCAGAACACACACGTGCAGATGCACACACACGCACAAGCACAATAACATAATTTAAGCCTAGTTTATTATCATAAAATAGATAACACAAACAAACCACACAGAAGATTACTTAGTACATCACAAAGTTTTCTTGGCTCATGATTCATAGTCCTCACTTGGTTGTCGCTGTCCAGGGAACTCCAATTCTGACTCCTGAAACCGCCCCTTGGTCGCAGGCACTAACCACAATCCCAGTTTAGATGAAATTCCAATGAAGCCTGGGAAGATATTGCATTTATATATGTTTCACAAACACAAAGTCGTCAAGAAACAGACAAATCCTTTGCTCTCATCCATTAACACATTTTGGTTTCTTTCATTACAACAACATACATGTCCATTAACAGTCTCATAAATCAATTAAGTATTTTAATAGTCACTCTTTGTTTCATTCACTAACCTCAGTAAATCCACAACACACATGATTCCTTGGGCTTACACAGTACATTGAGCTCACAAAGAATTCACTGGTCCATCCAGAGTCCGTCAAACTACAGTCCACAAACCAGCAGCCCGGTATCTCAGACAGGCTCTCTCTCTCCAGAGTGGTCACTCCTGCAATAACAATAGGGGAGGCCAGCAACTCATTATTCTGATGTTATAATCTTCTGCATCACTTCTCCAAACAACACCCCCCCCCACCCCCACCACTCGACTCAAGGATGTGCATGCTCTCACTTTCTATCAAATGAGAGATGAATCGCTCGAGTGCAGGGGACTTCCTCCAACAACAGCTGTCATCTGGGCCTGCAGAATCCAGTGCCACCATCTTTCCTTCTTTCGTTCAAACAAGTTTCTATTAACACAGTCTCATAAATGAATTAAACATTTTAATGGTCACTCCTTGTTATCTCATTCACTAATCTTACAATGGCCACAATACACAACATTCCTTGGGCTTACACAATAAATTAATGATCACATATAAGCCTGAATTCCAAAATAATCCAGGTATCAAACCACTACAGGCATTTCTTTGCAGACCACACATACTATGAATTCAGAAAGGGTTAAATTGTCACCCGACCTGACAGATATTCATCAATCGCTGTTTTACAAATTCCATAAGCTACAACACAAACACACACACACACACACACACACACACACACACACACACACACACACACACACACACACGTTAAAATATATAACAAATCTCATATGTTCATAGTTTGTTCTGGTATTTCTATACCTGACCCTTCCCATTGTTTATTTGAAATAAGCTTAAATCATAAAGTTGCTTGAGAAGGTGAAGCTATGCATGAACCCCAAGTGTCACTACTTGCACAACTTAATCTGATCAGTGGAGAGTTTATGTTTCCATTGAGTCATCTTTTATACTGAACTCTTGTGACAACGGTTACTACAACCTTTTCAACATGCCTGTACCTAGTGGTGGTTTCTTTGACTATTCATTCACCTTGTACAGAAAGGAGAACGTTAATGAATTTGACTAACTTTTGCTTCCAGCTGCCCGGGTTGAGATTTGCAAAAAAATATTCTATCTTTTGTATACCAAGCCTGTCTGTAGGTTGATATAAGGACCGCCTGGGTACCAAGCCTGTCTGTGGATATATATCCAGTTTTGATATAAGAACTACCTGTTGCCTTGCAATTCTTAATACCCTAGTTAAAGGTTGGCAGTACGCAACACGTAATAACAAGCAACAGTTTACTTTAGAGAATTGATAAATCACAGCACCTAGTCAAGACACAGCTGAGCCAGTATGAAATCAAGTTAGCATTTCCAGTTTTAAATGAGGTCTAAAAAGACTGATCTGAGACTTCCAGATCTGAATTGATCGTCACTGATAATAACAAAATAATATAAAAAAACTAAAGTAACTGTGCCCAGAACACAAGCACTCTTGTGACTAAGCATTCTTTTTATTTCACATGTGCAGAAAGAGAACAGCATGGCCCCTGTCCCCCAAACTGTTCTAAAGTCTGAACAGAAAACTGCTATTGTTATACAGAATTGGCTTATCATTTACGGACATTGATCATTTGGCAAATTATACTGTGTATGTTGAATTCCTTACATGCAAGATCAATCACCATTCACTACAAAGGTGTAAAAAGTCAATCAGAACTTCAAGCTGACAACCAATGATATTTTGAAGTTAGTAAAGCAATTATCCCTCAGTTGTTGGGTGTATTTCACATCCTTCTGTTATTCCTAGCTTGTCTTGTCTGTCTGTTATATAAATGACTACTAGGTTTTAGGGAGACCTTCCTGGAAAAGTCTCACTACAGATGTTTGAGTAGACAATGCCGCAGTCACCCCAGCCCATATCAACTGTAATTTGCAGAGGTGTCTCCAGGGATCTCATTTTAAAGGTTTCACATGACTACAATCGTCCCAGGCTAATATTGCTGGACAGATGCGCCTTTGGGGTTCCGAGGCATCACAGCCCTGTGGACAAACTGACTCGATGCTGGTGCCGACAACTGAAGCATCATGGGAGAAAATAGAACACTGGGAACAGCACATCAGCTGTTCTCGGCAAATCGCATGCTCTCTCTTGCTCTCTCATAGGTGGTAGAGAGTTTGTTGCAATGCTGGAGTTGGAGAACTCGGGAAGAAAAGTAATGCAGCAGACTTTATCATCGTAAATCAGTGAGTTGTTTTGTTTAGGCCTCCCCCCTCGCTGTGAAAGGTTGACACCACTCTGTCCCTTTAATGGGGAGAGAGAGACCTGTGGCATTTTGAATTGTTGGGGTGAGTAATAAGCTTTTGTTGTACTGCAGTTCATGGTCTTCCTTGGGGGCTTTGCTACTGCTTGTTTGGTGGGTGGAGGGTGCTGATGCTTTATTTTGCTGAAGTGGGTGGGGGGAGGGGGAGGGTCGTTGCTTTGCTGTTGCTTGTGCATGGGGGTGGGGGGGGAGTGGGGAGGCTTAGCCGTTCTAACGTTTTCACTGGCAGCCAGTGATATGCCTGTCAGCCACATACCGGGTAGGTAATGCTAATGGGATTCAGAGGGTCATTCCACGTAATGTTACCTAAGTCTGGTCCCATCCCTCGATGGTTGCACTAACATACTTCACCCCATCCCCATGAAGCAGCTTCGGAGCAGTGGGGGTGGTGGGTTTATGCAATCATTGTAAATAGGTTGGTATATCCCTCAAAACAGTTACGTTGGCAAGAGTCATTGCTATAGGCAGTATAGTCCCGTTCTCCTTTTACAGTTCTAATTTCATTATCAATGTAAAATATGGAACCATACTCACTATGATATAGGGGTATAAACACTTCGGCAAGCCACCTTCTGAATGTATGGGCCCTTTTTGGCCCTTTCTACAGCCCACACAACAACCCAACCAGTTAGTACATGATGCATATTCATAACTAAAGCAAAGAAAGGGATTAGGAGTATTAGGAGTATTAGCGTCATGAGGTACATCTGCAACTGAATCCTCGACTTCCTCACCGTCATACCACAGTCTGGGCAGATCAGAAATAACACCTCCACCTTGCTGATAATCAACACTTGCGCAACTCAGTAATGTATGATTAGCCTGCTGCTCTATTCTCTCTACACCCATGACTGTGCGGCTAGGCACAGCTCAAGTGCCATCTATAAATTTCTGGCGACATGACTATTATAGGCAGAGTTTCAGATGGTGACAAGAAGATGTAGTACAGAGGCAAGATATACCAACTAGTTGAGTTGTGTCACAGCACAGCACAGCCTTGCACTCAACGTCAGTAAGATAAAGAATTGTTCATGGACTTAAGAAAGGGTTAGATGAAAGAATACACACCAGTCCTCATTGAGGGGGAAGAAGTGGAAAGGATGAACAATTTCATTTCCTTGGTGTCAACATCTCTGAGGATCTAACCTGGGCCTAACATATCTATGCATCTATGCAGTTAGAAGCTTGAGGAGATTTGGTATGTCACCAAAGACACTCACAAATTTAAATAGATGTACCACAGAGAGCATTCTAACTGGCTATATCACCGTTTGGTATGCAGGTGGGGGGGGTGAGCCACCACACACGATCAAAATAAGCTGCAGAAGGCTGTTAGCTCAGTCAGCTCTATCATGGGCACTAATCTCCACAGCATCCAGGACATCTTCAAGGAGCAATGCTTCAAAGAGTTGGCATCCAATATTAAGGAACCCCATCACTCAGGACACGTCCTCTTCTCATTGCTACCATCAGGGAGGAGATACACAAGGCTGAAGGCACACACTCAACAATTCAGGAACAGCTTCTTCCCTCTGCTATCCAGTCTCTAAATGGACATTGAGCCAATGAACACTACCTCACTACTCTTTAAATCTCTTTTTGCACTAGCTATTTAATTTAACTTTAAATAAATAAATATAGTAGTGAGCACTTTGTCCATGATGACAGATGAGAAAAGTTTGTCTATCTCCACTGCCATTTCACTGGGACAAGAACAACGACAGAGCAAATGCAATGACCTGGGGAGGGAGCCACTCAGTCGGTGACCCACAAACAAACAAGTGAAGAACTGTATAACCCGAGCTAAAATGTAATAACAAATGAACTCGAACATCCTACCATAATCCCACAAATGCATTTTAAGACAAGCGCTAGCTGCTAGAGATGCTGGGGCGTGCTATCCACCACACCCCCAGAGCACCACTCTATATTCCTTTCTGCAATTTACAGTTTTTATTGTTACATATTGAAATGTACTGCTGACACATAACAACAAATTTCACAACATAATAGGCGTCCTGCTGATCCAAAACTTATAGCGATTACTTAGAGTAGCAAATAGCAGAGTTCAAGAGTTCAGTCCATCGGTCCTTACTATCAGCGTTCTTTGGGTCACCCGTTCCGGGGTTCGGTGGCACTGCTGACTTTATGTATGAGGCATGTATCCACATCTGCTTTCCCTGGATATTCACAGTGGTATTTGCAGTGAGCAGCTCTTGGAATGGACCTTCCCAACAGGGCTCCAGGCTGTTTTTTCATTGATAGGCTCTCACCTGTACCTAATCTTCCCTCTGGTGTGTAGCACTCTGTAGCCACCATGATCTTCTTGGTTTTATGTACCTGTTGATGGAAATCTTTAAGAATTTTTGTTAGTGCTATACATTAATGCAACATGCTTCCACTCATAATATGGGTGTCCATCTGTTTAATTAAAAAAAGGGGGGCGACTGTCAAGCGTATGGGACATCCCAAAACTATCTCATGCCGTGATATGCCTGTTCTGCAGCTTGGAGTACAATACAAAAGTTATTTGTCTTCTCCTATATAACTTTACCAATAAAGTGAGAACCATTATCACTTGAGATTTTCTTAGGAATCCCAACGCTAGGGATAACATCTCATAATAAAAATTAGCAACAGTTAAGGCATCATTTCTCTGAGTTGGATAAGCTTTACCCAGGGACATAACAAAATAACAAATGCATAATCACAAACCACAGATTTAGGTAACTGGAAATCACATAGGAATTCCTGGGGGAGGGCCCAGCGGTGGCAGATAACAGCAGCGTCTTTCAGGACTATGTCCCTGGCAAATCTTATAGTTGCTGCTATTCTTCTTACACTAGTGAAGAATCTCTCATTTTCGATTTTACCCATCATCCTTTATAGTTTTGCACAGTGCTTTAGTCAAATCCTTTCAGCCTCTGACGCATCATGCTGTAATTGTACTGGTTCATCAATATGATCTGGAAAGTATTGGCAGCCTGGTCACACTGGAGTGTTAGGTTACCATAAAGATCTGCTGTTGCTGCCTTAGTAAAGGAGTCAGCTCGTATGTTCCCTCTGGTTATTTTGTTCATCCTGTTATTATGAGCTGCATAGTTTATAACAATTGCAGTGAGAAATTAAAAACAGGAAAAGGTTCACAGCTGGTTCACTATGCTTTATCGAAGTTCCGAAGAGGTGAGAAACCCACTTAATTGTCCACTTTCATGGGCTTCTCCAAAAGCATAACAAGAATCAGTGCATTGGCTGCAAGGATGCTGGCTTTTGTTAAGGTAAAAAGGTTCAGACGCTTGAGCAGAACAGGAGGGAAGGTAGCTGCACCACCTCAGTTGTGAAATGATTGGCACACATCACATATGCACTAAAATTTTCCAATAGTTTTTTGAAGTATCAGATCAGGAGAAAAAGCCATTAAAACAAAATTACTTGCAGGTTTACATCAGGTGGCATTTTACAACGGGCAGAACTAAAATTGTACGAAGTCTTAAGTACATTTCGGGGGCGGATTAATTGAACTGCGTAGTCAATGGAGCTGGAGGCAGTAGAGGCAGAAACTATTATCAAAATTGCCTTGGCCCAAGGGCACCTTCAAGCCTGGTGGCCAGGCTGTCCGCAAACAAAATCTACCCCTCACAGGTATCCCCATATTTTACTCCATCATATCCACAGTTCCATTTCTATGTTTGTTAGATCAAAGAACTGTAATCCCCATTTAGAATTTAAACCCTACAGCTCAATACAGGCCCTTCGGCCTACAAAGCTTGTACAAAATTTATTTCACATTTAAAATAGAATTATCTAAACAACTACATAGTTCAAAACACAAATTTCCAGTCACAAGCAGGTCACATGAGCGATACATGTATAAAGCAGGTAATGTTAAAACCGGAGTTTACAGTGAAATTTTAAGCAGAAGTTAATGTGGTAATGATTAGCAGAAATTTGGTTATTGTCAATTTTGTTAAATATAAAACAAGACTAAAAGTTAAAATAATATTCAAAATGTATAGGAGAACTATTGGAATACTTTTAAAGTAACATACCATATTACAGTGGCAAAAGTGGGGCAGTTGGGAAGTCTCACAGAAGTATTGTCCCCATTCCTCTTAACAGCTTTAATCCTCTGAGATTGTAATTGCTTTTGGCAATATTGTGTAACATTCTCAATTTTACTTAAATCTTGTTTCACACACGTTTTCCTTTAACCTATGTTGCAATTTATTTACAATAACATTTATTAAGACAGGCATCCCCACTTTGAAATTTTGTCCAGAATACTTTTGAAAACATTTACACGTGTTCTACATATTCATGAATATCACTATCTTCTGTCGGACTGTTTTTTTTTGCCAATCTACAATGCAAGGGAAACATACGCTTAGTACGCCTACTAGATCAGTTCAAGGTACATTTCTCTCAACCCTGCTGCACCTCTCCACATCCCATCTCCCATAGTGCAACTGGGAACCGCTGCCTGTGGCAAGGCCCCAGCTGGTGCCAGACTGAGCACTGAGCACCCAATAGGCGCCACTTATTGAAACCATTCCTGGGGAAGGCAGGAGTAGAGCACCCTCAGACTCTGGTGCAAATTGATTCTTTTCCTTTATACAAGAAATTCTGTGGATGCTGGAAAGCCAAAGCAGCACATACAAAATGCTGGAGGAAACTGGCAGGTCAGGCAGCATCTATGGAAAGGAATAATCAGCTGACATTTCAGGCTGAGACCCTTCATCAGGACTGGAGAGGAAGGGGTTAGAAAGTCAGAATAAGAAGGTGGGGGAGGGGACCAAGTACAAGTTAGCAGGGAACAGGTGAAGTCAGGTGAAGGGGATGATAGGTGCGTGAGGGGGGTGTATGAAGTGAGAAGTTGAGAGGTGATAGCTGGTAAATCTTCCCTATCCTTCTTTATTTGTCATTCCCTATCTGATAGGGCATAGTTGATGACTCCGAGGACAGTGTTACATTCTCTGTGTAAGGTGTGAGATTCTGGGAGCCATACAGCCTCCCAGATAACCACACCTGCACCAGGTGCACTGACCTGCAGCTGCTCAGAAAACGTGTTAAGGAAATGGAGCTGAAGCTCGATGACTTTCAGCTCATTTGGGAGAATGAGGGAATGAAAGATAGCAGCTACAGAGAGGTTGTCACCCCTAGGCTGCAGGAGGCAAGTAACTGGGTCCTGTCAGGAGAAGGAATGGAAATGGGCAGACAGTGCAAAGTACCCCTGTGGCCATTTCCCTCAGTAATAAGCATACTGTTCTGGATACTGTTGAGGGGGAAATTTATCCCGGGTGGGGTGAGGCCCACATCGACAGGTCTCTGACTCTTGAGTCTGGTGCTGCAGCTCAGAAGAGAAGAGAAGTGACGAGGACCGCAGTAGTGATAGGAGATCCATATTTAGAATAGAGACGAGATTCAGTGGACATGAAAGAGACACCTGGATGGTATGTTGTCTCCCAGATGCGAGGGTCAGGGACCACGGCATTCCTAACGGGCAGGGTGAGCAGCCAGCTGTCTTGGTACATATTGCCACCAGTGACATAGGTATGAAAGGTCCTGAAGAGAGATTTTAGGGAACTAGGTAGGAACCTGAAAAGCAGGACCACCAGGGTAGTAATCTCTGGATTGCTGCCAGTGAGGATAAGAATAGGAACATCTGGCAGATAGACGTGTGGCTGAGGAACTAGAGCAGGACACAGAGGTTACGATTTCTGGATCATAGGAATCTCTTCTGGGAAAGGTAAGACCTGTACAAAAGAGACGGGTTATACATGAACCCGAGAGGAGCCAATTTTCTTGCAGGCAAGTTTGCTAGAGCTGTTTGAAAGAGTTTAAACCAATTTGGCAGGGGGGAGGGAAATCAGAGTGGCAGGGCTGATGATGGGGCAGTTGGTTTACAAACAGAGGCAATGCATAGTGAGACTGCTAGCAAAGGCAGGCTGATGATAGGGCAAAATTGCAGTCAATGGGATGAGCAGTGTAAAAGGGGGATGGATACAGGACTGAAGGTGTTATATTTGAATGCATGCAGTACATGGAATAAGGTAGATGAACTTGTAGCACAGTAAGAGATTAGCAGGTATGATGTGGTGGGCATTACTGAGAAATGCCTGAAAAGAAGATTTTAGACAGGAGCTTAACTATGGAAAGGACAGGCAGGTTGACAGAGGGGATGGGGTGGCTCTGCGATTAAAAAATTAAATCAAATCCTTAGAAACAGGCAACATAGGATTGGAAGCTGTAGAATCCTTGTGGGTAGAGCTAAAAACTGCAAGGGTAAAAAGAGCCTAATTGGAGTTATATTCAGGCCTCCAAACTGAGGAGAGATGTGAACAACAAATTACAACAGGAGTTAGAAAAGGCATGTCGAAAGGGCAATGTTACGATAGCCATGGGGGTTTCAGTATGCAGGTAGATTGGGAAAATCGGGTTGGTGCTCAATCCCAAGGGAGAGTATTTGCAGCATGCCTACATAATGACTTTTTTAGAGCAGCTTGTGGTTGAGCTCAATAGAGGATTAGCTATTCTGGATTGGGTGCTGTGCAGTGAACTGGAATTGATTAAAGAGTTTAAGGTAAAGGGACCCCTAGGGATAAATGATCGTAAGATGACAGAATTCACCCTGCAATTTGTGAGGAAGAAGCAATTTTTATATGTATCTGTCATGGTCCAGTCCGTGAAATCCTCATTCTGGTTCACGGTCCAGTCCATGCTCCTTATCCCCGGTTTTCTGGTTTTCCCCAGTTTCTGTTGAAGCAGCTGATTCGCGTTTGGGCTGGCTTCATAAATAGCTTCAGGATTCAGCCTCTGGCTGCTGGGCTGTTCCTGTCTAAATCCCCCATCTGTATCCCTTCCTGTCACCTTCCTCCTGTAGCCTTGCCTTCACTGCTGTCAAGTTCAACCACCGGAGCAAGATAGGAACTGTCTTCTATTGTTTTGAACTGTTTCTGTGTCCATACCTTTGCTAGGTAGGTCTGGCCGTTTGCTGCTACCTAGTGTTGGGATCCATCTTGTCGTATTCTGCATGCTGTGTAATGAGTCCTGGCCCTATGTCTGGTTTCCGAGGAGGGGTCCTGACTCTGTGTTCCATGTTCCTGTCTCTCCCTCGACCAAGGCTCTGCATTCCTGTCTCTTCCTTGACCAAGTCAAAACTTCAGGGTCTCGTCCAGTCCTAGCCATGTCCAAGAACCTTGTCCTGTCCAAGCCATGGCTTTGTGTCCTTTTCTTGTCCATGTGCCTCTCCCAGCCCAGGAGTACCTCGCCCAGCCCGATGCTGGGATTCCCTTGTCCTGTCCAGGAGTCTCACGTCCAGTCCTGTTGCCTCTCCTAGAAGGGATGACAGCAGAGCAGCAATGGCTGTAATTTCTGGGAGGAATTCAGAAGGTGCAAGATAGATACGTCCCAAAGAAGAAAAAGAAGTATTCTAAAGGCATCATTATGCAACCATGGCTGACAAGAGAAATCAAGGCAACACAAAAGCCAAAAGAAGGCTGTATAATATAGCAATAATTAATGGGAAGTTAGAGGAAATGTCATTAAGAAGGAAAAGATGAAATACGGAGGCAAGCGAGCCAATAATATTAAAAAAGATATCAAAGGGTATATAAGTTGCAAAGGAAAGGCAAGAGTAGATATCGGACTGCTGGAAAATGATGTTGGAGAGGTACATGGAAGACAAGCTGCAACAGGATTCTGCATCCGTCTTCACAGTTGAATACACTAGCACAGGCATGGGCAAACTACGGCCCGCGGGCCATATGCGGCCCGTTAAGCTTTTTAATCCGGCCCGCAGAACTTGATGAAATTATATTAATAAACCTTGTTAACGTTTTTTCCCCGCAATTCTGGCATTTTCCCAATAGATGACGCACTCTATTTACATTGACCTTTGTTGAGGTGCAGCGTATTACTCCACATTTGCGCTTTACTCTTTGTTCGGCTCGACCTATTTGTGTTAACAGGCGTTCAGCGTCATGAACATCAACAAAGCCAGCCACAGATCCAAGTTAACTGACCAACACCTCAGATCCATCCTGAGAATCGCCACAACAAAACTAAATCCAGACTTTGATGCGCTGGCTAAAAAGGGAGACCAACAACACTGTTCCCACTGAAATTAAAAAATAAGTTTCTTCGTTGTGTTATGTAAAAAATGCATTTGAAAATATTTTTTTCAATAAGCCTTACATGTTACATGTCATTTCTGTTAAGTGATGGACATGAGTAGTGCGCAGGTGCACGTGCGTTCTCAAAATAAAAAATGCGCTCCAGATCAAATAACGTGCTCCGCATACTGGTGCGCTGTCACTGTTCTGTCCTTGTACTGGTCGTTGTTGAGTTTTGGCACAGGGGACAATTGAATAAGAAAGAGCAGGACAAGTAGACCTGCATCTCCTACCATTTTTGAAATAAAGACAGTCAGGAGGAGAGTGATGATGATAATATCTTGAAGGATAACAGAATTTTCAGTGCTTTAAAATAATAACTGTTACTATTCAAAAAGCTGTATTTTATTCATTTAATTTTCAGTGTTTTAAAAGTCATTTCAATAAATAGCTAAATACCATGGGACAGATATTTTGTTGTAATGCATTTGTTCATTTTCAATTGAAATTAAAGCACATGTTTTCTACATATCCCATGATATTTTATTTTCTCTTATGAGGTGTATTACCAAAACACTCCATCCATCTGCTCCTGGTCCTGTCAAATTTTAGAACCCTTTGTGGCCCACAAGTCAAAAAGTTTGCCCACCCCTGCACTAGCATGATGCTGGAAGTTCGAGAGGAAGTGAGTGAAGTTGATATTACTAGGGAAAAGGTGTTGGGAAACTGAAAGGTCTGAAAGTAGGTAAGTCACCTGGACTACATGGTCTACATCCCAGGGTCCTGAAAGAGGTTGTCAAAGAGATTGTGGAGCCATTAGTAATGATCTTTCAAGAATCAATAGATTCTGCATGGTTCCAGAGGACTGGAGAATTGCAAATGTCACTCCACTCTTCAAGGGAGAGATGCAGTCTGATCTCAGTGGTTGGGAAGATGGTGGTGTCAATTGTTAAGGATGTGGTTTCCAGGTACATAGAGGCACCTGATAAAATAGACTGAAATCAACATGGTTTCCTCAAGGGAAAATCTTGCCTGACAAATCTGGTGGAATTCTTTGAAGAAATAGCAAGCAGGATAGACAAAGGAGAATCAATGGATGTGTACTTAGATCTTCAGAAGTCCCTTGAAAAGATGCCACACATGAAGCTGTTTAACAAGGTAAAAGCCCATGGTATTACAGGAAAGATACTAGCATGGATAAAACATTGGCTGATTGGCAGGAGACAAAGAAGCCTTTTCTGGTTGGCTGCCGGTGACTAGCGGTGTTCCACAGGGGTCTGTGTTGAATCCGTTTCTTTTTACATTGTATGCCAGTGATTTGGGTGACAGAATTGATGACTTTGTGGCAGACAGAATACAGAGATGGGAAGTGTATGATCATGCACTTTGGTAGAAGAAATAAAAGGATAGATTAGTTTTCTAAATGGAGAAAACATTCAAAAATCCAAGGTGCAAAGTGATTTGGGAGTCTGCATATAGGATTTCCTAAAGGTTAATTTGTAGGTTGAGTCAATGGTGAGGAAGGCAAATGCAATGTTAGCATTCATTTTAAGAGGACTAGAATATAAAAGCAAGGATGTAATGTTGAGACTTTATAAAGCACTGGTGAGGCCTCACTTGGAGAAGACTTCAATAGGTTTCAATAGGTGCATTTAGTGTCAGAGAAATGCATACAATATACATCCTGAAATTATTTTTTTTTTGCATATCACCCTCCCCCTTTGGTGCCCCTCCTCCTTCCACTTGGGCCCCTTATCTTAGACAGGATGTATTGAAACTGGAGAGGGTGCAAAGGAGGTTCACGAAAATTATTCCAGGATTGAATCACTTGTCATATGAAGAGCGTTTGATGGCTCTGGGCCTGTATTCACCAGACTACAGACAAATGAGAGGTCACCTCATTGAAACCTATGGAATGGTGAAAGGCCTTGATAGAGTGGAATTGGACAGGATGTGGTGGAGAAGTCTCAGATGAAAGTGCAAGTCTCAGAATACAGGGACATCCATTTGGAACATAGAAACATAGAAAGTAGGTGCAGGCCATTTGTGGAGATAAGGAGAAATTTCTTTAGCGAGAGAGTGGTGAATCTGTGGAATTCATTGCCACAGTCTACTGTGGAGACCAAGTCATTCGATGTATTTAAGGCAGATGTTGATAGATTCGTGATTAGTCAGGGACAAGGCAGGAGATTGACGATGAAATGTAAATGGATCAGCCATGAGGAAATGGTGAAGCAGGCTCGATGGTCCAAATGGTCTAATTCTTCTCCTATATCTTATGGTCTAATGGTTTTATGGAAAAAGTGAAGCACTAAAGACGAATGTCTCTGATATGAGAGGAGACTGGACCATGGAAAAAGTGGAAGGAGGAGAGGCACCAAAGGGAGGTGATATGCAAGTAAGGATTAGAGAAGGGGTAAGAGAGGAGCCAAATGAGGAATGGAAAAACAGAAGTGGAAGAGGGAGAAATTACCAGTGTTCATGCTGAATGCATGAATCAATGTCCATGCCATCAAATTAGTGGATACCCACACTGAATATAAGGTGTTACTCCTCCAACCTGAGAGTGGCCTCGTCATGGCGGTAGAGAAGGCCATGAACTGGCATGTCGGAATGCAGGTGAGGGCAGCACCAATGGTAAAAGAAGGGAAAAACCATTTTTTGAAGAAGGACAGATGTTCTGGAATGAAAAGCCTCATCCTGAGAACAGTTACAGCAGAGATAGAGTAACTGAGAAAAGAGTATGGTCTTTTTACAAGTAACAGGCTGGGAAGAGGTATAGTCAAGATAACTGTAAAAGTCAGCAGGTTATAAAGGTATTAGTAGACAGTCTGTCTCTGACGATGAAGATCATGATTGAGAAGGCAGAAAAAGGTGTCAGAAATGGACCAAGTGAATTTAAAGGGAGAGTGGATGTTTGAGGCCAAGTTAATGAAATTAACAAGCTCACCATGGGTGCAGGAAACAGCGCCAATGCAGTTGTCATTGCAACATAGAAAGAGTTGGGGAGCACTACCAGTGGAGGCTTGGAACATGGACTGCTCTATATAGCCAATGAAAATGCAGGCAAAGCCAAAGCCATGCAGTTGCCCATAGCTACACCTTCGTTTTGGAGAAAGTGAGAGAAGGTGAAAGGGAAATTGTTGAGTGTAAGGATCAATTCCACCAGGCAGAGGAGAGTGGTCTGTTGGCTAGAAAGAAGAGGAGAGCTTTAAAGCCTTTCTGACGTAGGATGGAAGTGTATAGGGACTGCACATCATCAGTGGAAATGAGATGATCAAGGCCAGGGAACTAAAAATGGTTGAAGAGCACATGGGGGGGGGGGGGCGTCACGTGATGACGTTGGGAATCCAGCTCCCTCGTAAAAAGTAATGAAATAAGGTTTAAATGAAGAAGTGTTAACAAATACCTACTAGAAACTATTTATAAGCAACTCAGGATTATCTTTTGATATGTCTCCTAAACTGAAACAGAAGAAAGCTACTACTTCGAAGACTGCGCAAATCGGCGGGGAAAAAGGCCTAACTGTCTTGGCAAAGCCTCGGACTCAAGTTGGATCTCCTCCCGGTGAAGTGCATGGCACTTCTGATGATGCGGGACAGGAAGTTGCAGCAATGTCGGCAGTCTCTAAGAAGAAACGGCAAGAACAACGCATGCGCGAAAGTATGCAATGACAGATATTAACAAAACTACAAATCCCAACTATGACTAGCAGTGAATCGGAAGTAGAATCAGACTCTTTGGAAAATTCAGAGGAAAAAGAAGAGGAAAAGAAAGAGGAGATGGAAGGAGACATAAAAGATATCCTGATATATATGACCAATGAATTAAAAGCTATAAGAACAGATATAAGAAGGATGCAGAATACATTCGATAATGTGGTGGAAAAACAAAAGAAGATGGATAATAAAGTTAAAGAGATGGAAGTAAAAGTTGAAGAAAACACTGAAAGAATAGATAAGATAGAAGACAATAATCTTGCCTGGACAACAGAAAGAAAACGGATGTTGGAAAAAATAGATGCGCTTGAAAACTCTAGTAGACGAAATAATAACAAAATTGTTGGTCTTATGGAAGGTACAGAGGGAGAAAATCCAATAAAATTCTTTCAAGAATGGATTCCAAAAATTTTCGAAATGAAAGAAGGAAGCCAAGTAATTGAAATTGAAAGAGCACACAGAGCTGTAAGACCAAGACCTCAACAAGATCAAAATCCAAGATCAATTTTGATAAAATGCTTAAGGTATCAAGATAAAGAAATGATCTTTCTACTCAAGGTGCTAAAAAGAGAAATGGGCCATTGATAATAGAAGGGAAAAGAGTTTTTTTTTATCCAGACATAAGTTACGATCTTCTGAAGAGGCGGAAGGAATTTAATCCCGTGAAAAAATCTTTATGGGAAAAGGGCTATAAATTTTTATTGAGCTACCCAGCAAAATTGATAATTTTCCTGGATAACGAAGAAAGAAGATTTTTCATTGACTACCAGAAAGCGGAGAAATTTGTACAAGAATTACCTGATATCCATGAAGAGGAGTAAAGAGTTATAGAAATGAAATGAAATGGACTAATGATGAAGACTGAAGCAAGGTTGGACTTGACGGACATTTATAAGAAAAAAAAATAATCGAGGAGTATTAATTGGGAGTAGAGACAGTAATTATTTTCTTTTTTTTCTTCACTGATATATTTTCTTTTTTTTTGCTTTTGCAGGGGAGCTGGAGGAGCTCCTGATCTATGGCTGCGATTTTCGCGTGTATAATCATGGCGATTGCCATGACCCGTAAAATGGGGGGGGGGTGTAATGTTGTGTTCTTTTTATTCGCAACATTAGTGGGGGGGGTATTTTGTTTTCTTTCTTATATATTAGTTATCTTTCTTCTATTTCTCTTCTTTTTTGCCTGGATGGTTGGGGGGAGACTCATAGCAACATGGAGAATTTTAAAGAGTTCTGAAAGTATTATGAATGATTAATTTACTTAATTTTTTAAGTTTTAATGTTAATGGAATTAATGGACCTGTGAAAAGAAAAAGTGTTTTAACATATATTAAGAAAATGAAAGGAGATATAGCATTTTTTTTACAAGAAACACATTTAACAGAAACAGAACACAAGAAATTAAAGAGAGATTGGGTTGGAAATATCATTGCAGCTTCATTTAATTCAAAATCGAGAGGAGTTGCAATTTTGGTTAATAAATCTTTACCAATTAAAATACAAAATGTAATAATTGATTCTGTGGGGAGATATATGATTATACATTGTCAAATTTTTTCAGAATTATGGACTTTTATGAACATTTATGCACCAAATGAAAATGATGCAAAATTCATACAAGAAGTTTTTTTTTAACTTGGCTGATGCACATGATAAAGTATTAAAAGGTGGAGATTTTAATTTTTGTTTAGATCCAGTTTTGGATAGATCAACTAAAGTTGCTACAAAATCAAAAGTAATAAAACTAACTTTATCATTATTGAAAGATTTAAATCTCATTGATATATGGAGAAAATTAATCCAAGAAAAAGAGATTAATCATTTTATTCAAATAGATATAAAACTTACTCAAGGATTGATTTTTTTTATTATCAAAAAATATTCAAGATAGAGTGAAAAGTGTGGAATATAAAGCAAGAATATTGTCAGATCATTCGCCCTTGATAATGACAATGATAATGATGGATAAGGAGGAATCGATCTATAATGGAGATTTAATTCAATTTTATTAAAATATCGAGATTTTTGTGATTTTATGAAAAAGCAAATTCAATTTTTTTTGGATACAAATTTAGATTCAGTTGAGGATAAAATTGTATTATGGGAAGCGATGAAAGCATATTTAAGGAGTCAGATTATAAGTTATACATCTAAAATTAAGAAGGAATACACAGCAGAAATAGATCAATTGGAAAAAGATACCATAAAGTTGAAAAAAGAATCTCAAAGATATACGACCGAAGAAAAATGAAGACAACTTGTTAATAAAATACTACAATATAATACACTCCAGACATGTCGTACAGAAAAAGTAATTATGAGAACTAAACAGAAATATTACGAATTAGGTGAAAGATCACATAAAATTCTTGCTTGACAGTTGAAAACAGACCAGGCTTCTAAAACAATAAATGCAATTAGAACAAGTGTAAATAAGGTTACTTATAAACCTTTAGAAATTAATGAAACTTTAAAAAAATTTTATACTGAACTATATCAATCAGAATCACAAAATAAGATTGCTGAGATAGATAAATTGCTATCACAAATAACCCTTCCAAAATTAAATTTGGAAGAACAGAAAGGATTAGATATGCCCTTTACATTAAAAGAGTTTGAAGAAGCTTTAGGATCACTTCAGAGTAATAAATCCCCAGGAGAAGATGGTTTTCCTCCTGAATTTTATAAAAAAAATTAAAGATTTATTAATTCCTCCTTTTATGGAATTAATATACCAAATGGAAAGAATGCATAAACTCCCACAATTTTAACAGCAATCATAACTGTATTGCCAAAAAAAGATAGAGATCCTTTGAAACCAACATCATATAGGCCTATTTCTTTGTTGAATACAGATTATAAAATACTAGCAAAAATTTTATCTACTAGAATATCTAAATATTTACCAAAATTAATACATATGGATCAAACAGGTTTTATTAAAAACAGACAATCAATGGATAATATAACCCGGTTACTTAGTATAATTCATTTGGCACAAAAAAGAGAGGAAATAAGTGTGGCAGTTGCTTTGGATGCAGAAAAAGCATTTGATAGATTGGAATGGGATTTTTTTATCTAAGGTATTGGAAAAATATGAGTTAGGAAAATGTTTTATACAATGGATTAAAACTTTAAATACTAATCCTCAAGCTAAAGTAGTTACAAATGGTCAGATTTCAACACCATTTTGCTTAACAAGGTCAACTAGACAAGGCTGCCCATTATCACCTGCTTTATTTGTATTGGCAATAGAACCATTAGCTGAATTAATTAGAACAGATTCAGACATTGGGGGCTTTAGAGTTAATCAAGAAGAATATAAGATTAATTTATATGCTGATGATGTTTTGATTTATTTAACAAACCCAATGCAATCTTTGCAAAGATAATCTTTTAGATTGGAAGAATATGGGAAAGTATCAGGGTATAAAGTAAATTGGGATAAAAGTGAAATTTTACCCCTTACCAAAGGAAATTATAATCAATGTCGATTGGTAACTCAATTTCGATGGTCAATAAATGGGATAAAATATTTAGGTATTAGAGTTGATAATGATGTAAAAAATTTATATAAACAAAATTATTTGCCATTATTAAAAAAAAGAGGATCTTGATAAATGGATGATGTTACCAATAACATTAATAGGTAGAGTTAATGCTGTAAAAATGAATATATTTCCTAAATTGCAATATTTATTTCAAACTATACCAATACAATTACCTCAGAAATTTTTTCAAGAACTGAATAAATACGTAAGGAAAGTTCTTTGGAAAGGAAAGATGTCAAGAATATCATTGGAAAAATTGACATGTAAATTTGATTTACGAGGGTTACAACTTCCAAATTTTAAGAATTATTATAAAGCAAATCAACTTAGATTTATTGCGTCTTTTTTGATGAAGAAAAACCGGCATGGATTAGAATAGAATTAGATAAGATAGGAGAAAACATACCAGAAGATCTTATATATAAATGGGAATCCAAATGGTTACGGGAAAAAAAAGAATCTCCTATATTAAGACACTTGATTGATTTATGGAATAAGGTAAATATGGACGATAAGATAAAGAAATCTTTACTAGCAAAAAGAACTTTAGTTCAAAATAGGCTTATTCCTTTTACAATGGATAATAAACTTTTACATAACTGGTTCCAAAAGGGGATTAAATATATAGGTGATTGTTTTGAAGGAGGTATATTGATGTCGTTTGATCAATTAAAAAATAAATATAAAATATCAAATAATACTCTTTTTTGTTATTTTCAATTAAAAGCTTATTTACGAGAAAAGCTGGGTCAAACAATGTTAATGCCAAAACCTAGTGAAATAGAAATGTTAATTCAGAAAGGAAAAATTAAAAAAATTATATCTTGTACAATTTGATTCAAAAACAGACAATTAAATTAGGAATTCATAAATCAAGACAAAAATGGGAATCTGATTTGAATGTTAAAATTGATGGAAAAAATTGGTCAAGATTATGTTCTGATAGTATGAGAAATACAATAAATGTTTGACTTAGATTAATATAAGATAATGTTTTACATCAATTATATATAACACCACAGAAAATAAATAGATTAAATTTAAATATGTCTGACCAATGTTTTCGATGTAATCAAGAAATTGATACTTTTTTACATTCTACTTTGTCTTGTTTTAAAATTCAACCATTTTGGATAAATCTAAGACTTTTATTGGAACAAATTACTGGAGTACAACTTCCACATAGTCCAGTATTATTTTTATTAGGAGACATTGAAGGGATAATACCGAAACTTAAATTGAATAAGTATCAGAAAAATATTTATAAAAATTGCATTGACAGTAGCCAAAAAAGCTATCACAGTTACTTGGAAGTCTGATTTATATTTAACTATGGATTGTTGGAATAATGAAATACATAGTTGTATTCCACTTGAAAAAATTACATACAATCTAAGAAATGAATATGATATATTTTTGAAAATGTGGTTCCCATACTTACAAAATATAGGATTAGATACATAGGTCCTTTGAAGATAAAATTACAAAATAATTGGGGAAAGAAAAATTAAATATTAAAATTATTTTGAACTCCATGGAGCATGTGGGGATCTTCTGATATCCAGACAATCTTTCTCTTTCTTTTTTTTTCTTTAGATAAAGGTTAAGGGGAGGTGGGAGGGTTAATATTATTTTTCTTACTATTTTATCATCACATTTATTCTTGTAATTTCCTAAAATTTAATAAATAAATATTTTTTTTTAGAGAAAAGAAGAAGCACATGAGGTATCATGGATGTCGGTGGGAAGGAACTGAACAAAGGAGGATAAAGCAGGACATGTTAGAGGACAGGTTCCATAGGTAAGGCCCCAGGAGCTGCATAAAAATGAAGGAAACATTTACCTTCATTGTATGCAACTTAGTTAGCACTTTCAACACAAAAAAAATTGCAAGAGGAACTCAGCAGGCCAGGCAGCATTTAGGAGAAGAGTACAGTTGATGTTTCAGGCCAAAACCCTTCAGCAGGTGTGTGTTTTGTGTGTGCTGCTCGGATTTCCAGCATCTGCAGATTTTCTCCTATTTTTGATTAGTTAGCACTTTCCTTTATTTGAATAAAGAGTAAATAGGAGCTGGAGTGTGTATCAGCAGAGATGTTTAAATAGAGTTGAAGGTACTACCATACTTAAAAGATATTCTTGAATGAAGAGATTTGCATACACATTAATTAAAGTCCCATCTATTGTCCCCTCCACAGGGCCATAGGCAAGCATTCCATTGTGGAGTGGGCACTGTAATAGAGGACAGTGCCTATTACAGAGGACACTTTTAATAAAGTGCTATTCTGAATCTGAAATATTTAAATCTTCATGAAATCTAAAAATATTTCGTGGTAACTAGAATTAAATTAGAAAAGAAAATATCATTTTAAATTATTACTCTTATAATGGAAATTTTATTAATGCAAACAATATTTCCTGGATATTAGATGCTTTATTATATTATCATGCATCATTAATTTGATAGAATAATTTTGAATTTGCTTTAGGCTCCCCAATCTACCAAAGGTACTTCTTGCTAATGATAAATGCTGATGGTGAAATTGAAAGTGTTCTTCCTGAAAAATTAGTAATAAGTCATTTCTAGCCAATTGTCTTTGCACATTATGTCTTTGTAGCTTTGTTCCCTATCAGGGCCATTTCCAGATATTGATGGTCCTGTAGTTTAGTTCTAGTGCATTCATTGTTCGGTTCTGCTGTTTCTTTTATTTTAATATATGAAAAACCATTGTCATCTGTGGGAATGAAACAAGAGTTAATATCTCATATATCATGACCTTTCATCAGAACTGACTAGTTATGTACATTTACTTAACTGTCTTGAGTGGGAGTGAAGAAATTACAAACTAATTGCCAACTTAAGAAGCAAAATGTTATTTTTGGGTTTAAGATTTGGGAAGAGGGTAAAAGTTCAAGTGTCCAAAGTCTGTAAAGATAATCTCATAAAGCTTTAGCTAGAGTATAATGGCCAGTTATCATGATTACATGGAGGAATGTCAAGACCTCAATAATATCAAGTTTAAGGAATCTCTATCACTAAGACAATGAAAATGAAGTTCAGAAATGACATGTGATACACACATCAACTTGGGTGATTCATAATGTAGCAGTAATCCTCATTTAAACCTGATGCTATTTGAGTGAATCTGCAGAGAACAGTGTGCAATGAGTTGTCACCTTCTAGTGCCATCTTAGTGATGAATTTCAACCATGATTTGCATCACCTGCACTTTGATTCTCCTTATGAATTATTTCCATGCAGCTAATGTCTAAAACTTTGTTCACTGATTTGACACAGATAGTTACAGTCATTGTGTCAGTGTGAAAAACAACAAGAAAACAGGCCCTTTGACCCATTGAGTGCATTACACAGTCAAACAACAGTTTCCACATTAATCCTACTCTAACTCACTTAATTTTTCCCATAAAATAACTCCATGAGGACAAAACAAGAGGTTAGTAACAATTCGATCTTGGAGCTGTGAGAGAGCAACTTTATTGTCTGTCCCACTGTGCCACCCGTATCACACCTTGAACAAATAACAAATTTAACACTGCAGTGGCATCATCCAGCTAGTTTTGGAAGTACACAGCAAAGGTGAAGTTATTTTTAACAAGTATTAACAAGCCTCCTTTTTAATGGGGATAGAGGCAGGAGTAAAAACCAAGTAATGCTGGATATTTTCAGCGAGTCACATTGCATTTATAATGTGAAAGAGAAGAGAAGAGGTGAAGTTCCAGGTCAATGAACTTTTGCCAGAATTAGAAGATCTTGAAATCAAATTCATTTTAATCTTCAGAATTGTAGGCAGAAAGGAGCTCCTAATCACACTGAGATATGCCAACAATAAACCTCACAACGGTAGCAGTCAGACCAATTCCAGCACACACTGAGCAGTCTTTGCCAATGCCGAACTCACATCCCCTCCGTCTAATTAACCCCTGAGAAAGGTCCAAAGCACACCCATTCACATTCCAATCTACTTTGAGGGCAAATGAATGTTTAAAGAGATGATTATTAAAAAAAAAGGCAATAATGAAGTCTATCAAAAAGGATAAGGCTCATTAAAAAGCATACCCTATTCTTGAAAACCTTGGTTTTCATGTTTAATTTCTTTAAAAAGTCATGTCACATTTCATTGGATGGGTTAATTAACTATTGTTTTGTATTGCCGTGGGGCAAAACAGCAAATGTTGTTCCTACAGTCAATCAGGGCTCTGCATAATTATTGCCAAAAAAGCACTAATGAACTCAGAAAGAATGATTTCAGCAATGTAATTGTCATTAAATTATCTATGAATATACTTAACTTGTAAACTAAAACAATCTTTATATTCTAAATCTTGAATGAAAAAAAAGATATCCAAATAATTACTTCCATGATAAGTGTTTTGGAAATGTTTAAAATTATTATGATCTGTTTGTTTTTGTATTTGTCTTCATAATTTATTTTTAAAAGCAGCTGTTGGCCGTCACATGGAGCCAAGAGATGGTTTTATGTTTCAACTGCGTGGAGTGTGAATGAACCTTTAAAAATATTCAGTCTCTGTAATTGGAATTTACCTGACCCGTTTGGAAATATGAAGGATTAAAACAAAGAAACATCTTTATATTGCCTGTGACGTACTGACAGACATGGAAGCCTCAGGCTCACAGCCATTATGAGGAGCTCAGCATGAACCTACCTCATCACAAACAGCATGCTGCTCTCTCTAGAACTGGATTGAATTTTCAGAACTGACGAGAGTTAATTGTAATAAGAGATATCTGGGCTCAAGTTGCTAAGTTCTCCATGCCAATGAGTACCCATAAAGAAGCACAACGAGCCTCTTGCATTGCGAAAATACCTTGCATTGTTTCAGCAATCCAAAGGACAGGTGGAAAATCTCAGTACAAAATGTTGACTGCTTATTCCCTGCATAGATGTTGCCTGATCATCTTCTGTGTGTTGCTCAAGACCTTCAGCATCTGCCAAACCTTTTGTGTCTATGATTTACTGCCGATTAAATGGTTTAGAAGTTGTTTCAAAGGATTTTGAGCAACCCAGTGAATATAGCCCAGCACACTCTACTGTTCTTAAAATTAATCCAATTAGATCTTTTATGGCTACATTATGGGGCTATCATTTTGACTTTTCATATAAAAGACAACCCTTCTTGATAACTTGATTTTTTTCCCCCCATTCAGCATTGAGGTTTGGCCAGGTTTTTACTCTGAAATCACAACCTTGAAACTTGAACATGACCTTCTTAGTTGAAGATAAGTTTAATTGCATTTTCTTTGGTCATCCGTGTTCTTTCTTTGAAATTTCAGCTCTCCAATGCAATTATTGCATTGCCACTGTCACTAAGTATCTTTCCCTTCACCCAGAAACTCCTGTCCCTCCCAGCACATTATGGAAGGCGTCAAACACACCAGAAAAGTGGTGAAATAAACCCTCCCAGCATCATTATTACCAGTCCTGAAATACGTTGTTTTTGCAGCATTCCAGTGCAAGACATAAGAATTAAAATAAATTCTGATACATTGTCCTGATGGTGAGGGTCCTTAGTGATGGATGCAGACGTCTTGAGGGACTGACTCTTGAAGATGCCCTCAGTGTTGGAGAGGAATGTGACTGTGATGAAGTTGCCTGAGCCTACAACACTCCGTGGCCTCTTTCATTCCTGCATACTGAAACTTCCACAACAAGCTGTATTGCAACTAGTCAGAATACTCACCACTGTAAGTCTGTAGAAATTTGCGAGAGCTGTTGGTGACATACCAAATCTCCTCAAACTCCTAATGAAGTGGAGCCTCTGGCCTGCCATCTTTGTGATTGTAACAACGTGTTGAGTCCAGGTCAGATCCTCTGAGATGCTGACACCCAGGAACTTGAAAATGCTCACCCTTTACACCACTGACTCATCAATGAGGACCGGTGTATGTTCTCCTGACTTCCCCACCCTGAAATTCACAGTCAATTCCTTGGTCTTCCTGACATTGAGTGTAAGGTTTTTGTTGTGACCCCTCTCAACCAGATAATCTATCTCACTCCTTGTCACTGTCTAAGATTTTGCCATCAGTGGCATCATCAGAGAATTTACAGATGGTATAAGAGCTGTGCCTAGCTGCTTAGTCGTGAGTGCAGAGACAGTAGAGCAGTAGGCTAAACAGACATCCTTGAGGTGCAAATGAGTTCTTCTTCAGTGAGGAGGAGATGTTAAAACCGATCCACACTGACTGTGGTCTCGCAATAAGGATGAAATAATCCAGCTGTAGAAGGAGGTGCAGGTTTTGAAGTGTATCGATCAGTACTGAGGAGATAAGCTGTGATCAATAAACAGCAGTCTGACGTATGCACTGCTGTTGTCTAGGTGCTCCAAAACTGATTGCAGAGCCAGTGAGATCCTGTCAGCTGTAGAAACATCTGGACAGCAAAAATGCATTCATTAGGATGCTCTTAATCAACTACAGCTTGACATTCAATACCATCACCCCCTCAAGACAAATCAACAATGTTTAAGATCTTGGCCTCAATACATTCTTGTGCAATTGGATCCTCACTTGCAGACCCCACTCAGTTCAGATTGGAAACAACATCTCCACCACAATCACCATCAGCACAGGTGCATGACAAGGTGATGTGCTTCACCCCCTGTTTTACTCAGGTTATACTTATAATTGTAAGGTTAAGCACAGCTCCAGTGCCATATTTAGGTTTGATGAGGACATCACTGTCATTGGTTGAATCAAAGGTGGTGACATATCAGCATATAGGAGGGAGATGGAAAATCTGGCTGATTGGCGCCACAACATCTCGCTCAATGTCAGCAAGATTAAGGTGCTGAATATTGACCTTAGGAGGAGGAAACTGGGGGTCCATGAGCCAGTCGTCATCAGGGGATCAGAGGAGGAGAGGGTCAGCAAATTTAAATTCCTCTGTCATCATTTTAGAATATATGCCCTGGGTCCAGCAGGTAAGTGAAATTTCAAAGTGTGGCAGTGCCTCTGTTGCCTATAGACTCACTTTCAAGGACTCATTGTCTCATGCTCCCAATATTTATTTATTATTTTTTCTTTCTTTTTATATTTGCACAGTTTGTTGTCCTTTGCACATTGGTTGCATGCTAACGTTGGTGAGATTTTTCATTGATTTTATTATGGTTATTATTCTATTATGGATTTATTGCATGTGCCCACATGAAAATAAATATCAGGGCTGTATATTGTGTCATATATATACTTTGATAATAAATTTACTTTGAACTTTTAAACTCAGTAGACAGCGAATCTCTTGGTTTGTCCACAGCTTCTGGTTTGGGTTAATTCTGTATGAAGGCATCATCTGTGCATGTCTTGACAAAGTCATTGCATGTTCATTCAGATCAGAAGATGAATGCACGAATGTTGTCCAGTCCACCAGTTCAAAGCAGCCTTGTAAGTGCTTCTCCACCTCCCATCACAGATCTCACCACTGGAGCTGTGGTCATCAGTATCTGCTATATGCTGTGAGTCAAAGAACAGCCAGTTGATCTAATTTACTAAAGCGTGGGCATGGGGTGGGACGGTAAGCATTCTTGATGACAGTGATCAAGTCAGTGGCTCCTCTGGTTCCACAGGTGACATGGTGGTGGCATTTTGTCAGAGACTTCTTCAAGTTGACTTTACAATCCCACGCAATGTTTAGGAAGGCCGTAGAACGTACTGTCTTGTGGCTGTTGATGACAGAACTCAGCTACTCCAAGATCATCTTGATGTTTGCCAATGGTAGAATATACATGGCGAAGAATTCCTCGACAGATAGAATGGACAACACGTGACCACCAGATCTTCCAGGTTGGTAGAGCAGGACTGAAGCAGAACAATCGTGCTTCTGGATCATGATGACTTAATAATGAAGCAGATTCCACCGTCTTTACCTTTACCAGATTTCACTGTCCAGTCCACATGGTGGAAGGTGAAGCCCTAAGGCTGGAGTGCAGTGTACAGAGTGCTGGAGTTGAGCCATGTCTCTGTGAAGCAAAGTACACAACAGTCCCTGATGTCCTGAAGATTGGAAATTCTGTTTGAATTTTATTTTCATTTTTTTATTATTTGTTTGAAGCTGGCTGAGTACAGGTTCCTCACTACAGATAGAGTATCTGACCTGGAGATTTATCTGATGTAGATTCATAGAGTAATATAGCATGAAAACATTATTTTTCATACTTGCTGACCAACATAAATGCCATCCTAAGCAAATCCCATGTGTCCATATTTGACTTGTATCCTTCTAAACTTTTCCTATCCATTTACATATTTAAAAGTAGTTTGAATGTCACTATTGTATCTACGTCAACTACTTTCTCTGGCAACCTGTTCCATATGGAGTTATAGAGTACTTGGTTACACAGACAAAATAGGACAAAGTCAGCATGGCTTCCTTAAAGGAAGATCTTGTGTGACAAACCTGTTGGAATTCTTTGAGAAGATTACACATAGGATAGATAAAAGGGATGCAGTGGATGTTGTACATTTGGACTTCCGGAAGCCCTTTGACAAGGTGCCACACATGAGGCTGCTTACCAAGTTAAGAGCCCATGGCATTACAGGACAGCTGCTGGTATGGTTATAGCATTGGCTGATTGGTAGGAGGCAGCGAGTAAGAATAAAAGTATGTTTTGCCGGTTGGCTGCCAGTGACGGATGGTATTCTGCAGGGGTCAGAGTTGGAATCGCTCCTTTTTATACTGAATATCAATGATTTAGATGATGGAATGGATAGCTTAGTTTGCAAATTTGCAGATGATACGAAGACTGGTGGAGGGATAGGTAGTGTTAAGGAAACAGGCTGCAGAAGAACTTAGACAGATTAGGAGAAGGGACAAGAGAATGAAATACAATGTTGGAAAATCCATGGTCATGCACTTTGGTAGTAGAAATAAATGTGCAGACTATTTTCTAAATGGGGAGAAAATCCAAAAGTCTGAGATGCAAAAGGCCTTGGGAGCCCTTGTGCAGAACACGCTAAAGATTAACTTGCAGGTTGAGTCAGTGGTGAGGAAGGCAAATCCAATGTCAGCATTCATTTCAAGAGGTCTAGTATACAAGAGCAGGGATGTGATGCTGAGGCTTTATAAGGCACTGGTGAGGCCTCACCTTGAGTATTGTGAATAGTTTTGAGCTCATCTAAGAAAATATGTGCTGGCATCAGAGGGAGTTCAGTGGAAGTTCACAAGGATGATTCTGAGGATGAAAGAGTTATCATGTGAGGAACGTTTGATGGCTCAGAGTCTGTACTCTGTAGAAATTAGAATGGTGAGGGGGAGCTCACTGAATCCTTTCAAATGTTGAAAGGCTTAGACAAAGTAGATATGGAAAGGATGTTTCTGATGGTGAAGGAGTCTAGGGCAAGAGGGCACAATGTCAGGATAGAGGAGTGTCCATTTGAAACAGAGACGTGGAGAAATTTCTTTAGCCAGAAGGTGGTGAATTTGTGAGCAGATGTAGAGGTCAGGTCATTGGGTGTACTTAAGTCAGAGCTTGATCGGTTCTTGCTTGGACATGGCATCAAAGGTTACAGGACGAAGGTCAGGGAGTGGGGCTGAGGAGAGGCTGATATAAAGGATCAGCCACGATTGAACGGCAGAGAAGATTCGATGGGCCAAATGGTCTAATTTCTGCTCCAGTGTCTTATGGTCTTATATACTCACCACTCTTTGCATGAAGAAATTGCTCATCAGATCCGTTTTAAATCTTCTCCCTCTCACCTCACGCCCTATAGTTTTTGTTCACTTTCCCTGGAAAAAAGGCTGTGGGAACTCATCTGTCAATGTCAACTGTAATTCTATGTTACATGATTTGTAAAACAATTACAACACTTTATAGAACCATAATCCTTCACTGTACGGAATGGTTTAATTCAGAAGTAAACAACCATAATAATACCATTCAAATACATTGAAGGCAGTCTGACTGCAATACCCCTGTGGTGAAAAACTGCACAGCAATTGTTCAGTGAAGTAGCCAACAGTGTATTCAAACTCATCATCGACCAAGAGTAGATGAAATCTGTCCTCATTAAACACCCTTGCAAAATGTCAGGAGCTTCTTCTGTATGGGGATGTTAATGCATTACTTATTCATTTTGCAAGTTCATTAATTTGCTATGCTGCTTATTTTGAGTAAAGGAATGAAACACAAGCATTAAACAATAATTACTTCACCCCTCTGAGCACTGCTGTTGCAATTTCAGCACCAAGAGTGGGATTTTAATTAACTCAAAAAGGAAGTGAAAATGAAAACTGAAAAAACATTTTGGAATCAGAAATGGCTGGTAGACATTATAACACTTATTTTTTCTGAAGTAGTCTCACCATGCCCATCAGTCTGTTTTCCCAAATACTTTCTCCAAATAAGTTTTCTGTTGAGTCCACAGTTGTTTTTGTGACTGAGTAAAAGGCATCATATTATTTCCTTTATCGACTTTGCCTTGATGATTTAATGACTCTTTCCTTTGAGCCAGAAGTCTGTGGATTCAAGCCCTACTCCAGAATTTCATATCACCTAGGATGACACTTCAGTGTGGTAGTGGGGGATGCTATACCAAACTAAAGGCATCTCTGCTCTCTCAGCTGAACACAAAAAATACTACCACACTATTTCAAAGAAAAGCAAAGATACTTGCACCAATGTACTGATATTTAACACAACTAATAACAATAAATCAGATTATAAGATCAAAATCTCTTTAGTGTTTGTGAAATCTTATTCCTCATAGATGGAGTTTGAGTTTTAATTAGAGATATAGCTGATATTTATATCAGTAATTGTTCAAAAATGAGTGGTTTTGCAGTATTCCAAGTGAATTAATAAATATTATCAGAAAAGGCTGTTTCACAAATGCCAGGAAACGAAAAGTTTCAATTTGCAAATTGTGCATAAGAAGTAGAAGTCCAAGAGGCTCTTGGGTCCCTTGTGCTCATTCCTGCATTATCCTTTACCTCAGTGACACATCCCTACACTAATCCCATCTTTTTTGATTCACTTAAGTCAAATGAATGAAAGGGGAAAGAACATTTTTATGTTTTCAAAATACAATAATAAAATAGGTTTTCCACAGGAAAGGCGAGGATTGCAGTTTATTTGAAGCAATTCCTTCAGGCAGGCTGCTATTAAGAACGCAATAATACATAATGCACATTCTGTAGTAATCAAGTTCCAAGCTCCTAAATTAGCTAATCTAAATGCATAGGTCGGATCACGCATAGGGAACAGCAGCAGAAAGAATCTAGTTTTGCCATAGGCTCTGTTAAAGGGATGCTGAAAGGCAAAAAATGGAATCAAATAGCAAAGTTGTCAATCTCGTTCTCCACACCATCAAGGCACAGACTTTGTTTGAGACATTTAGTGACCTGTTCTATCTTTCTTGCCCTTTTTTTTTGGTTCATTCCCAGAGGTACAACATTCTATGTTTAATTAAATGGCTTATATGCATTTGCAAGCCCAAGCAAAAGAATCTGTATGTGAAGAAAGGCCTACTTCAAAAGGCCACATTGGTTTGGTCCTAATTCTGCAATGAAAGTACAGAGGGATTTTCCCTTCTTCTCTCTGATTTCTGCAGGGATCACTGTCTTCCTGACTCCCTTGTCCACTCATTCATCCCCCATAGATTGCCCTCCTGGCACTTGTCACTATGAATGTGACAAGTGCTATACAGGCCCCTACACTGCTTCTGTTACCACCATTCAGGGCCCTTAGCAGTCCTTTCAGGTGAGGCAGCACATCACCTGCATTTCTGTAGGAGTCATTTATGTGCCTCATATTCTTGATGCAGCTTTCTCTATATCAATGAAATCCATCGCCGACTGAGGGATCATTTCAGCTTGCAACTTCTCTCTGACCTCTGCACCAGCCAAGTTGACTTTTTATGTCCATACTGACAAGTCTATCCATGGCCTCCCCTACTGCCATAATGAGGCTGAACTCAGCTTGGAGGAGCAACCCCTCATATTTTATCTCTGCTTCCCTCCCACCTGCTTTTCTCCCTTTTTGTTTTGGGGAAATTCCCCCATTCCCCATTCTGGTTGACCTTTCACTCCTTCTCTTCATCTCCCCCACTTCCTTCCCTTCAAGCCGTGGTCAACTATCCTATCCCATTAAATCGCTTCTTCTTTTGTTCTTTACCTCTTCCACCCAGCTTTTCACATCATCCCTCCCCCATTCACCTAACCAACTTCCCTCTCCTCCACTCCCTTTTTTATTCTGACTTCTGCCCCCTTCTGTTCTAGCCTTGATGCGGGACTTTGTCATGAAATGTCGACTCTTTCATTTCCCTCCATTGAAGCTGCCTGATCTGCTGAATTCCTCCAGCATTTTGTGTGTGTTACCCAAGGACGTTCTTTTGGCATTCTGTTTCTATGGATTGCAAAATCATAAAGGCATTCTCTACCAGTATGTTTGTAATTCTGTTTCACATAATCAATAAATAAATTCTTGGAATTTCTTACCAATTTATCACTCCGTTGCTGGGTTTTACAATGGGACAGTCAGAAACTTACCACACATGATTCCCTTCACTATGCAAAGAAACTTCTATTGGTTTAAAGATGGAAGCAATTTGGAAGTGGGTTACTATTTTCACAAACAGCCCTGTTTATAGATTGCCTGGCATTGTTCAGACTGGCATGTCAGAAGCTAAAGAAATGATCTAATCCTCGCAGCACATTATAGTCTGGATTTATCAAACAGTGCTAGATGTCTATAACAAATGATAATGAGAAAGAATCCACATAAAACAGTGAGATTTACATGGAACAGATTGTATATATAATCATTTATTTATTGTTCTGTTTATTCAGAAAATTGTAGGGGGAAGATGGAAGCAAGAGTAACTGTACTTCACTGTGCACTTGCTGTGAGAAGGTCGATGTGCTTATAAGACCATAAAACACAGGAGCAGAATTAGGCCATCTGGCCCATTCAATCATGGCTGATCCTTTTATTTTCTCCTCCTCAATCCCAGTTCCAGGCACCTTTGATGCCCTGTCCAATTCAGAACCTATCAATCTCTGCCTTATTGAGAGAGGGTATGCATGCATGTACACAAATGTGATACGTGAAATGAATCAACACACACAAAATGCTGGAGGAACTCAGCAGGCCAGGTAGCATCTATGGAAAAGAGTAAACAGTCGGCGTTAAGGGCCAAGACCCTTCATCCCGATGAAGGCTCTCAGCCCAGAATATCGACTGTTTACTCTGTTCTGAAGACACTACCTGGCCTGCTGAGTCCCTTCAGCCTTTTGTGTGTGTTGCTTGGATTTCCAGCATCTGCAGATCTTCTCTGGTATGTGAAGTGAATCATTTTAATTCCTATCATTTGGACTATAAAATTACATTAATATTTCCTTAATAATCTAACAATCACAACTTATATATTTAAAATTGACCCAGCCTCCACTGCTTTATTTGGGAACAGATTTCTCCCATCCTTTAGTGAAGAAGTGCTTTCTGGCATCACCCTTCATGGCCCAGCCCCATAATTTTAAAGTTTTGTTCCTTTG
The DNA here is from genome assembly GCF_030144855.1 of Hypanus sabinus. Lineage (NCBI taxonomy): Eukaryota > Metazoa > Chordata > Chondrichthyes > Myliobatiformes > Dasyatidae > Hypanus > Hypanus sabinus. Next base: position 78,246,078 of record NC_082707.1, on the reverse strand, counting down.
TTCAGACCTCCACCACAGGAAGCAGTTTCTGTTTATCTACATATCAAAACCTTTTAATGTCTCAGCATTAGATTATCCATGAAGGAAGAAATGAAATAGAAGAGGTAGTTTGACCTTTAATTAAAAGAGTAGCCAATAATAATGCTGCTAATATTAACACAATTTTAAACACAACAATTTTTCTGTGTTGTAAAGGGCAAGGTTATTGACTGGCAAGTGGGTGTGAAAGCTTTTCTGTGCTATATGACTCAGTTAATGATGCATGCTTTTCTTTCCTTATTTTTCCAACACGAGGAATGAGTCACGGTGTTTCCCTATCATGCTAGGCATAAAATAGCCATAGTGGTAGTCACTGAGCTGTGTAATACACACTTCTTATCCTGCTGCTCAGTATGTACTTTCTCACTTACACAGAAAGCAATTGGAACATTTGATTAGCTTGTACTGGGAGAGCTCCGTGATGCTTAGATCTGATCTCTCTTTTGTGCGGAGGAGCACAGTTCAGACCTCTCCTTCAGGTGAAGGAGGTCAGGGCCTAGCTGTAGGAGACACAGCCATGGAAGGCATTCCCTTTGGGAGATTGGAAGAAAAATAAGGTGAGAGATGGATGGAAAGAGCATATTATTCAATCCTCTGGGTATTTGCAGCATTGCAGATGTCAACATCTGGAAGATAACTTTTACAGTCAGAGATTTTGAACATTCTTTACTAAATGCAGCATTTCCACTGACTACTGGGAATCTCACACACTGCAACTGTTCAAACTGAAGTGTTTGGGATGCTACTAAGAGTCTTGATCCACACTTCAGGACTGCACAGGAGCCCAGAAATAAGAGAGGAAAGAATGCACCACCACATAAACTCTTCACCCACTCACTCTATCAAGAAGAGTCTGGGGTTCAGTCACCAAAGAACCATAATGGGAGAAAATCACCCTTGATCCTAAGTGAACACCAAAAAAGAAATGCATTTCAATCTTTGAATCTCTGAGATCATTTGCTTGGCAGGTGAACAATTCTTAGAGTTACATTCTCATTTTTTCCAATGCTCTTTTGCTTGCTCTCACATACCTTTTCCCAGCTTTCAAATCTAAGTAAGCATTTATTTCTTTTTCAATATTTCTTTATTTTCAAATGTATTTCTTCACTCACTCTTCTTTCTCACATAGTTCAATGGATTATCTTTGACGTTCCAGCAAACATCTCACCTTCAATTCTTGTGTCACCTTTATCAACCCATTTAAGTCTAGCATATCGGTAAACTAGTGATCTAAGCCTATACTCCTTTATTGTGGCAGAGATCACAATGCACACCTAAATAATACTTGCAAACAAGATAGGTATTTGGAAATGTAAAATCAGGCACAAAGTCAAAAAGGAAAATATTGAACCAGAAGCTTATTCTCAACAGTCGAATTATAGCTCCTACTTTACACAATAGCAGTGAAAAGCATTCAGGCCCATTGGTATCTCTGATTCTTAATGCAGTGTAGAATTGAATTTCATCCAAATAATATGACAAAAACTTTTATTTGTAAAACAAACTGTTACTCCCATTCATCACTTCTCAACTGCACAAAAATTTTATTTACATTCGTTAACACTCCCTTTCCTGTTTCTGGAATGCATCATACTGTTTTCTTTTCTTGAATAGATTGGCAATCTGCCGAACCTTGCTGCCAGCTCTTTGAATTTGGCTATTAGAGATTAAGCATGGCCTAAAAGGAGCTATTTCTTCTTTTGCCCATCATGCTGCTTTCGTTTAGGACAACAATGAAGGTCCTCCATCTCTGGCGGTGTCACGGCTTCCTTCATTGTGTCAGTAGCTTGCTCTCAGTTTGGTGTCAGTCATGCAAGTCCCGGGTGGAGACTCAGGAATACCATCACACTCAGATGTAGGATTCTTCATTGCTGTTTCTGCAACAGTTTTGTTTGACCAATCAGGGATGATAGCCCTGAGCTGAACTCCTGAACCTGGAGGATTGGTGGACCACTTTTAGTGTGGCCTCTACCCTTTGACCTATTTGGCATGGGTGACCCTGCATAAAGCCCTGACTCCAGCCTGCATAGCTCTCTGGGTCATTGAGGCACACAAGCCTCCAACCAATGACAAGGTTGTGGCACTCTTGGAGGAAAAGGAGCTACAATTACCTGTTTGTGGGGAATTGTCAGACTTCCAATGTTTGCAGATTCTTTCTTGCAATAATATCACTGTGGGTTGAAATGTCACCAGAATTAATCAGTGAAACATCATTTTATAATTTATCATTATTGGTCTAATTAAGAGTCATCCTGAACCTGAGTCTAAAATTATAGTTTGACATTTTTTGACTTAACGCAAACAGTGGTCCAAAATTTGTGGAAGTATTGTACTTGTTGCATTCATGGATTCACAGGGGATGCCACTCAGATACATTCATACAATTCTCCACACAACATCTCCATGCCAACCTACAAGGCAATTTGTCTAGTGGAAGATATGGTGCTGAATAATTCTGGATAACAGACTCACAGAAGAGTACAGCATGGGTACAGGCCATTCAGCCCCAGTTGTCCACCCAGACTACGGTGTTCAAGAACTCTTCCCTATTTCTTGCATTCAGGCCATATCCCTCCAAGACCTGCCCTGCCATGTACCTATCCAACTGCTTCTTAAAAGAGACAGAAAATGTAGAATGTACTTCTCTCAATATTTTCTAGTTGCTTTATTACTCAAGGTTAGAAACACTTAGTGCTAACCCAGCAAATGCAAAAGGCTCTCGATTTGCCTTCTGGCTGTAAAACTGAGCCAGCTATTATAGAAACTGTCCAGTTTCCATTTCCTTTCTTTCTGAAAGGAACACATAGTCTGCAGATCCAATTTACCCCAGGCAACCATAAACATAAAATCAACCCGAATATATGTTTTATAAGAGACTTCTTTGTTGATGACCTCTGCTGCCTGTTGAAAATATTATGTGATCATTTTCAGTCCTTGCTCTAACTCTGATTATCAACGTGAGATTTTTAACTCATAAAGCTTTTAAATTCATGGATCTATCTGGAGGCACTTCTGAGCATATCTCAGAAGGGATCCATTCTTCTTTGTTTGCTCAGTTCTGTAGAACAAAGTCATCAAGCGGTCTTTGCCTCTGGCTTCACAGCAGGAAGAAGAAGCAAGAGGAGCGAGCGTGCCTTAATCGGTTTTCACTTCCGGTCAAGAGCCTGTGTTCAATCAACAAGGCTCAGAGGATAAATCATTCTGAGCTTCGATAAGATTAAGTTCAGGGCTGATACATAAAAAAGAACATTCATAACAAAGAACATTCATTCTAATTTCTATACAATGTCCATTTCCAACAAAATTGAGCTTAACCATCTCCTCTTGAGATGCAATGGCATAACAATCATTTAGTGCCGTAATATCTATACCCTGTGGCTGGGGTAAGTGGGATAGAGCTCACCATTGACGAGAAACCTCTCTGGAACAGTTATGTGATCTGTGGCTTCAGAAGCACTGTGGAATGCAATTCTGAAAAGGCTTCCCACAACCCAAAAGGCACAATTCAGGAGTGTGATTGAATATTCTCCAATTGCTGATGTGAGAGCAGCTCCCAGTACAATCAAGCAATTTGACAACATCCAGAACATGGCAACAATGCAATTTTCACCTCACCTAATGCTGTAAATAGGATTCTCCCTCAGTCCAATGTTGATCCATTGTGCATCATCAGTGACAACAGTCAAATATCTTTGCACCATTTGGAAATCAGCAATGTCCACATCCTGTAACACTAAAGGCAGCACTGCCGTGGGTCATTTATTAATCGGACACAATTTTAGGAACCCTTTAAAATCCAGCAATTCACTACCTTACAACAATGTGGGTGTAGCTTCACAACATGCACAGATGCAGTCAAGGTAACTCACCATTCTGAAGAACAATTAAGGATAATTATTAAACTCTGCCCTACCAATAGCAAAAGAATTAGAACTCTTCTTCAATACTACCATAGCCCCCATGCTACTTTTCTTCTTTTAGCAATGATATCAACACCCATTTGCACACAATTCATGAATATAACAAATCATCGTCTCAACCATATTCATATATTTAATCATGGCCAAACATACTGTATAATTGGACACCCATCACCCTGCTGCATACCATCAGTGACTATCTTCTGTTTACATTTTCTGCTTCAAACATTATACAGTAAGTTCACAGACTGTTTTCCCAGCAAAGGCAGGCAGTGAATTTCCTTTCTAAGTGAATTCAGTCAACGCTATCTAGCTCCATCTGGTAGAAGCTATAAAGGAAGATCCATCATACTCTACATACTAGGATAATGCATACATAGTGCATTAGAACTGGGTGAACACTACACGTATTAGAATAAGGTACGACCAGACTATCAGTTAACTCATCAGCTAATAACTCATCGGGGTGATTGATAAGTTCGTGTCCTAAGGTAGAAGGAGATGAGTTATTAACTTCAAACTTTCTGCATAATCACTCAAAGAGTTGAACTGCACATGCATGTAAAGAGAGCTGTATAACTCCTTCTACCGCAGGCCACAAACTTATCAATCACCCCTCATATGTCCATGAAAGAATTATTTTGAGAACAGTGGTATCTTACGTCCCAATTCCCCATGTTGTATTATCTTGATGCACTTAAATAAATACAAGATAATGATGTTGTTTTGTTCAAATAAAGAAAGCCCCTCATAAAATCATCCGAAATTCCAGCAACCATTTTTAATACCAAACAAACAACAAGTATGGGCAACCGCCTTCACTAACCTCTGCAACTAGAACTATGGAGTGATATCACACCTCACTTTCACTCTTGGGGAAATTGGATGTTGGATTATAGAGTCACATTCATTTTATTCATCGTTTCTTCATTGTTTACCTCAGTCTTGGCAAAGTTACCAATATTCAGGCTTTCCTGAGTTGCATATGTTTTTGACCCTCTCACACTTCCTCCTTGGCATTATTTTGAAATTACATACGCAGCATTTTTACCTCACATCATTAAAGTGCCTTCTGAACAGATGTTAATCAATACTGAAGCTGTGCACAACTAAAGGAGAAAAGGGAAAACAAGGAAAATTCAAGCAATACGATGCACCTGAACAGAAAAATATTCACTTAAGCCCCCCTAGAATCACAGAAATTAACAGTACAAGTAAAGGCCATTTAGCCTTGGCACTTAAGCCAGCGTGATGTGTAAATGACACAGAAATCAGAAATTCTAGCTTCCTGTGAAACCATGGTAATTTTAGCTTTGTGGAACAATGTAAAACAGGGGATAGCAAATTAAATGCCCATCTTATGTTCAGCTGTTCCATCCATAGAGGCTGATTTGTTATTGCACACCATTGCACACAATCAAACCACCTGAAACAGGTTGCAAAAGCAAGCCTCACCTATACTGCTTTCTTGATTTGGTGATTTTGTGCAAAGTCAGGTGTGGTGTGAATACACTGAACTCTGTCGTTCTTGCTTGGTTTTGCCATCATTCTTCAAGACCAAGTAAAGAGAAATTGCTTTCGGGTCTGAATCTCAATGTTATGTTGCCTTGTCAAAAGGGTAAAAATCATGTTCAACAACATGCTACTGATTTTTGCCACTGTCAGCCAGTTAGTTGAGACTCCTTTGATATTTCCTGTGAACAGTGAAAACTCATTGTTAATCCCAAAAGCTTCACCATAGGAAACTAACACTTCTTGTACAGGAAGTGTCATGACAAACTAAACAATGTGTAGAACATAAAGAACTTCTGCAGGTTACAAAGATAGCCTTTCATCTGATTTTTGGATCAGAAGAACTGAATATCATTCAAACCCATGTCTATCCATCACTCTAATTCTGAAAAAGACTTGGCAATGTTTTTTCCTGCTTGTCACCCTGTTTCACTCCAGAGACGCGTCTGTATAAATGCAATGCCGCTGAGTGACACAATGGTGGAAATGTTTTGAATCAAATTAGTCAGTACTTCTAACATCTCACTGATTGTCTATGATTGGGAAATGTGGGAGGAGAGCATAGATTATCACTGGCAGTTCTTTTATATTCCATTACAGGGTAAGATGTTAGGATATATAGTGACAAAGTCAATGCCCTACATTCAGATGATTTTCAAAATGAGCAAAAAGTCTTGACCAGAGTATTTTCAATAGAGTAGTGTAATAGCTAATCAAACTTCAGGCCATGTATTTTCATCCCCTCAGACACAACATGGCAGCTAGTTCTAAAGAGTAACTCTTTTTCTCAATGGCAAATATTCTTCTAGTATTGTAACTGTTTCCAGGATAAGCCCTTCTTTATTATGGGAATTAATCCATATTTTTAAACTATGTGCTCTACATATGAACCAAACTGACCTCAGAATTGCTTTATACATATGACTGCGATGTTTAGCACAGCCCCGACACCATATATAAATTTGCTGACGACCCTGCTGTCTTAGGCCAGATCAAAGCTGGTGGCAAATCAGCATATAGGAGCGAGATTTTATCTGGCTGAGTGGTGCCACAACAACAACCTCTCACTCAATGTCAGCAAGATCAAGAAGCAGATTATTGACTTCAGGAGGAGGAAATTGGAAGTCCACGAGCCAGTTCTCAATGGGGGATCAGAAATTGAGAGGGTCAGCAACTTTAAATTCCTCAATGTTATCATTTCAGAGGATCTGTTCAGGGTCCAGAACTGAAGTACCATTATGAAGAAAGCGTGACAGCTCCTCTACTTTGTTAGAAGTGGGTGAAGATTCTGTATGTCATCTAAAACTTTGACAAACTTTTATACATGAGTAGTGAAGAGTATATTAACTGGTTGCATCACAGCCTAGTATGAAAACACCACTGCCTACAAAACATAGTGGATACAACCCAGTCCACCATGGTTAAAGCCCTCCTCACCACTGAGTTCATTAACGTGGAGAGCTGTTACAGCAAAGCAGCATCCATCATCAAAACTCCCACCACCCAGGCCATGCTCTCTTCTCGCTGCTGTCATCAGAAAGAAGGATACAGGAGTCTCAGGACCCACACCACCAGTTTCACGAACAGTTATTACCCTCAACCATCAGGCTCTTGAACCAGTGGGGATAACTTCACTCACCCCATCACTGAACTGTTCCCACAACCTATGGACTCACTTTCAAGGACTCTTCATCACATGTTCTTGACAGGCATAACTATTTATTTATTATTACTATTATTTCTTTTTGCATTTGCTCAGTTCGCTGTCTTTTGCACATTGCTTGTCTTTTCTGCAAATGCTCACAAGAATATGAATCTCAGGGTTGTATATAGTCACGTATATGCACTTTGATAATATATTTACATTGAATTTTGAACACTGAAATTTGAATGTTTAAAACACTGCATACAGTAAATCACAAGCTCACGACTGATCTGGAGTATATTGTTGATCATTATGTCAGTCTCCATTCATCGAGCATTTCCTAGCTTATACAAATGGACATGTTATTTACCTTAGTCAGGATACATCCTGGACCTACATTACTGCAAACCTCTGATTTATGCAATTGTCATACAATAGGAAGCAATGTTACAACTTCACAAAAGTTCATTGCATTCAGTACTGATCTCCCCATTGTAGGAATGATATGGAGGCTTTGGGAGGATTGCAGAAGGGATTTACCAGGATACTGTTTGGATTACACAGCATGTGTCATAAAGTAAGGTTGGACAAACTAAAGTTATTTTCTCTGAATCAGCAGAGGCTGAGGAAGATCTTATTGAAGGTTATAAAATTATGAGAGGCAAAGGCAGAGTAGACAACTAGTATCTTCTTTCCCAGTGTTCAAAGATTCAAGATCCGAAGTTCAAAATGCATTTATTATTAAAGAATATATATGCAGTTTGCAATCCTGAGATTGCTACAAAACAAAGAAAACCATGGAACCTGTTCAAAGAAAAACATCAAACCTGCAATGTGCAAAAAAAGAACAAATTGTGCAAGCAGCAAAAATCAAGCGAAAAGCACAGAACATGAAATAACAAACCATAGAGTCAACGAGACAGGCCAGGAGTATTCAGTTCAGTCTTGTGCTGCGTTGTTCATTGACTGCGAGCCACTCAGCCAGACCACACCCATCAAAATTGCACAAAATAACAACAAAAAAAGGAGCCCCAAAAACCAGAAATACATCATAACATGGACTACAAAGTCCAGTCTGCAAATCGCATCGATTAAACTTTGCACAACACCCAAGACTCTGGCAGCAACAAGCGAGAGGGAGAATGAGGCAAATCGAATGCAGTCACCTTCCTCCGGGAGCAGCAAGAGAGGGAGGCCGGTCACTTGCAGGCAACCGGCTCTGAACACCCGCTCACTTTCTCCTCTCTCCCTCATTGATTTCAATCTTCGTCACTGCTTTAATCAGTAAGGTCAGTGAGGAATGGACTCGATCATGGTCTGGTGCCCTGTCTCCAGGGTTCTTGGCATACTTCGCTTGAAAACTCACCAAACTCCCTCAGAGACAGCAATCGGCCTGAAAACACACTGTGGATCACAGGCTCCAACAGGAGCTGAATATTATTTGAAAGGAAAAGTAAAGGAAGTAAAAGAAGTAATTTTGTGAACTGATTGAAGAACATCACCATTGGTCACATTGTTCGCTGGTGCATTTTCTCCAGAGAGGAAATATCTAATACTAGAGGGCATGCATTTAAGGTGAGAGTGGCAAAGTTCAAAGATGCACAGGGCCAGATTTTTACACAGAGAGTGATGGGTGCTTGATTGTACTGTCAGAGGTGGTAGTGGAAACAGATGTGAAAGAGCTATTTAAGAAGCACTTAAGCAGACGGTGAATATGCAGAAAATGATAGGTTTTGGACCATGTACAGACAAAAGGGATTAAATGTCATTAGCTTAATTAATTTGGCAGAACATTGTGGGCCAAAGGGCCATTCCCAGTGTTATACTATTCTATGTCCTACAGTTTTAGAGCATGGAAACAGTCCCTTTTCCCATTAAGTCCAAGTGACCATCAAACAGCCATTGGCACTCATTCTACACAATTCTAACTTTAATCACCCCTCATTCCTATTAACTCCTTCCCAGATTTCACCCCCCTCACCTACACATGAGGGGTTCTCAATGGTGGCTGATGAACTGTGTTTCTGGGCAGTGGGAAGAAACTGGAGCGCCAGGAAAATCCAGATATTCAAATGGAGACCATGCCGACTCCTCATAGACTCCTCCATGTTTCAGGATCGAACCTGCGTCACTGGAGCTAAAAGGCATCAGCACTACCAACTGCACCCACCGCCACGACTGAATTCAGTGGAAAATGCATATTACTTTGAAAAGAAATTCAAGGATCCCAAATTCAGTCTCTGTAATTGGCTATATGATTCATCGTTTTCATCATATATTGTAACACACCTGTGTAAAAATGTGGAGAGAATTCTTACCAGCTGCATCACTATCCATAATATCCAAGACAACTTCAAGGAGATAACCTTAGGAAGGCACCACCCAGGATATTGTCTCTTCACACTGTTACCTTCGGGAAGGAGGTACAGATGCCTGTGGGCACACACTCAGCAATTCAGGAACAGCTTTCTCCCCTCTGCCATCCAATTTCTAAATGGACATTAAATCCATGAATGCTACCTCACTACTTTTTTATTTCTATTAGTTTGCACTACTTATTTTAACTTAACTATATAATAGACTCACACATATACACACACACACACACACACATATATACTTAATATAATTCAATTTTTATCTATATTTAATTGTCATATTTGTCATATATTTCATTGGACTGTTGCCATAAAGTTAACAAATTTCATGACATAAGCCAGTGATATTAAATCTAATTGTGATTCTGATTTTTACATGAAATAGTACAACAGATAAAGTTTATTTCCCTTGACAAATCAAAATAAATTACATTCTTACTCCAAATTACTAACCAACACTTCCCTTATTCACCACCCCTCCCCTGACAAGCCTATAGCTCCCCTTTATCCTCCCCTACCCATATGCATATGCTGGAAAGAATATGTGTTATGTCAAAACTTTCTGTTGGGATGTTTCCTGTAGTTGAAAAAGATGTTAGCAAGCACACCTAATGAATGATTAAGTTACTGGCTAGCAGAGGATGCATTGCTCTGAAAAGTCAGGAAAGAAAATTGGAAGAGAAAAAACGATAACTTAAATTTTTTGGCTATCTAAAGAGAAATCTGTTATGGTATTCTCATTAAAAACTGGCCACTTTGCCTCAAAGAGTTAAAAAGAAATACTGTACATCTGCCCATACGTTTTGGATTGATCTGTTGAAAGCCACTTTTGGAATTGTTTGTAATAGATCACCCTAAACTGGTTTTTAAATCCTAGTGCATATCTCCAGCCAAGTCATGTAATGCTCTCAGTGTCGTTCCAAAGTTTCCATACACTGGTTGGTTGTCATTAACTCCCCCAGAGATCCCCCAATCCTACCATGACCACAATCCAGAGTTCCTTTGGAGAGCTCTCCTCTACGGCATCTGCCTGCCTGTCTATGATTCTCACAGTTAGAATGGAATGACTTAAGAGTTTCAGCAGTGTTATGTGTCAGCCCACAGAGGTTGTCAGTGGAAGTCTGCTCCTCCCTTTTATACAGACACCTCAACCAGAAAAGAAAGTAAAAGTTCCGAAGCAACAGCAGGGGCAGTCTGAAGTCTTTTCTCTTTTTAAAAAACTGTAGTCCCTTCATCAACTGAGCAGGAAGGATACCACTGAAAGTTAAAGGGTACGTGCACTGTGCTTATTTATGATCTGTGAGCTTTCTCCTTTATACTTACTTCAGATGAATGCTTGTCACTGTTTTATAAAAAAAGAGCTGGAGCAGACTCGCAGCTTCGCTTATGCTTATTGTGACCATGAAGAAATCCTTTGTGAAAATCAATGCAGAGCAGGGTTCAGAATAGCATGATATTTATACTTATTGCTCTGGGCTACTTTTGTTCAAGCTAAAGAAGAAAATGAAGTTGGAAGATGTAGATTTTAAATGCAAAATTAAAGAGGAGAGGTAACTTGCTTTCTAATTTGTAAAGATGTTATTAAAGAAACTCAATTATTCTTTTTCCACCTACTTGTGCCAATGACCGTACCATATTAAATCTTCTTTCTCACGCTGTGCTGAGTTACAATTATTGCAGTATTGTAGGAGCAGGCTTCATGCTGAGCTTTGTTAATAGTTTTGTTCTGATTTGAAGGCAGTGCTGCACAATTACATGGTTAAAGACTCGAATGTACTTCAGTTACTTACATAAATCCGGGATTTCTTATTGCTGTCACCTTATGCACAGATCAATATGCTAATACACTTAGCACTGTTGAGTCTGATTTTGCTGTGTCACATCGTGAGGAATCTCCATTTACACAACATAGTTTTAGCGAAACAGCAGAGACTAGAATCCTATGTTCTTGCTCCTCTGCAGTGCACAACATTGTGTAACTTAATGTGTGCAGTAAGTTTACATATTTATAAATATATTTTTAGAATAATTGAACATCTAGTTTCAAGACTGTAATTTAATCAAGGAGGTTCGGTTAACATCGTAAAAAGCAACAGTGTAGTCCAAGCAATTTATAAATGTTATCTGAAACCCTCACTTAAGGAGAAGTATTTCATTTACTTAACTCCCTGGTATCTGATAGTTAAAGTGGCTCTGATTTCATTTGAATGCAAACCTTTTCCCCTTTATTAATAAACTTTTGCACAAACTAGGATACTTGTGGATAACACCAGCAATATGAAGTAGGCACACATATATCATTGGTTCTCTCCTCACTTGAGAAAAACATTTTTAATAATAGTATCCCTTTAACAATTATGTTCTGTTTATGATATGTTGAAACTTCCACCTTTTCTATTTATTATCTAGGTTTCTTGACGAAATATTTCTTTCAGAACATAGCCAGATAAATTGCTTAGATAATGAATGTTATAAAGGGCATCTGCAAGTTACAACGTCCTCATTGTTTATTTCTTATCCATGTCAGTTCAGTGCTGGGTTATTAAACATGTGCCAAGACCTAAACTGTTAATTCTAAAGCACAAGCCTGATCAGGATGCTTCAGATGTCTTTGGCTTTTCTTGGGCTTGGGTTGCAATCTGTTTTGCCATATGCGTTGTAGCTGTTGGCGACACATCCTTGTGAAAGTGTGGAGATGCTGGTGGGTGTAATGGTGTGTGAAGGACAAGAGAGGAGGGAGTTAGATACAGCATGTGGGAGGAGCTGTGAGCTGAGAACCAAAGGTCGTCGTAATCAGACTCTGTTGAATATCTCTGAGGAAATATCTGAAAGGAATTAATTACATTTTGTATTTTATGAGCCTGATATGATTAATAACTCGAGGGTGATTCTGTTCACGTTCTCGAAGTAGCTTGCAGCAGAAGTGGTAAAGAGCTTTTTTTTTGCATTTTCTGTGTGATTGTGATTACTGCCTGCCTACACTTGCTTAATTCAAATACTTGGTGAGATTAATTTGTGTGAATAGGACTCTGAGCAAGCTTAACAGGACCATGCCTGCACCTGGGAAGTTATGACTTTTGTGCCGTGGTTTATGCCTAATACAAAAATACTAGGTAAGGTCCAGTATTAGAACAGTGTTAAACAATTGCTTCTCAGCAAAAATCATATGCTAGATAGCTTTCCCCTCAGGATTACTGATTAGTGTTGTGAAAAGGTTGGTACAAAAGCATCAACAATTTGAAAATGGAAGGTCACAAGATGTGAAGGAAAAACAAAGAGTGACCATACGCTTACAGAGCCAAATCTGGCCATTCAGCCCTACAAATCTATCCTGGTCCTCATGCTCTGCTCAAATCTTGTCCTCTTACATAATTTCATCTTTCCTGTTAAAGACAAGGCTGGTCATCCTGCCCTTACAAGACAAGAGACAAGAGGCATCACTGGGTAGGGGTGACAATGGATCAGGAAATCTCATTCAATACTGTGCTAGAATGACAAGGTGGGGCCTTTACTGTCCATTTATAACTGTCCCTGAATTAGACATGCAGCAATGACTCTATCACATTGATGATATATGGAGGCCAGAATGGGCAAGGAATGTAAAGTGTCTTCCTGAAGACTGGTTCAGAGCTAACAAGCCTTTGTGGCAAAATCCTGTTGATTGGTGGCCGATGATAACAATAGCAACATTTTATTCCAGAATTTCTTGAATTTAAATTTCACATCTGTCAGCATGACCTTCAAACTCATGTATCTACGATGGGTCATTTATATTTCTGGATGCTAGTCCAGTGTCATTAAATGTGGGCTGAGAAACTCAGTCCAATTTTATAGAATCCCAAGCAGCATATGAAGGACTCCAACTTGCAGCTTGAAGCAGCCTGGCTGTGTTATATGAATCTCTGGCTGATTATCATGTTCAAGGCATTTGGCATAAAGGAAGTGGATGGGTGATGAGCTTCACTTTAAATATGGCTACATTGGGCTATTATGCTTATGAAAGAGAAGATGGTGCAAAAGCGTCAAAGATGGAATCAAGAGGATGCCATCTTTGACACAGTATTCTTAAGGGACATCAAGGTGTTTAATGCTGCTTCCAACAAAGTAAAAGGGATTTATTCGTATTTCTATTAATTAATCATGTGGCCAGAGTCAGTGCTAATTGCATAATTTCCCTTAATGTGATGGTGATCTGCCTTCTGGAACCATGACAGTCTTTCTGGTGGAGATAATTCCACAGTGCTGTTGAGTTGGATGTAGACTCGTTGATGAAGAAGGACCAGCAGTTTATTTCTAGGTCAGATGGTGTGCAACCATGTAGGTGGAGTCTCCAGAAGTCTGAAGCCCTTGTCCTTCTTGGTAGTCAAGGTCACAAATTTGGATGATGCTTCAGAGTAATCTTGATGAGTACCTTCAGATTATTTTATAGATTGCATTTGCTGCAAACACTGTGAGCCAGTAATGCAGGCAATAAAAGTTTATGATGACAGAATGGATCACTTTGTTACTGAGCTTTTGGAATGAATCCCATCCAAGCAAGTACAGAGAATTTATTTATATTCCTGACATGAGTTGTAGATGCTAGAAAGGATTTTGGATGTCAGAAGGTAGATATTCACCACTGGATACTGACTTCTGATCGGCTCTCTAGCCACACTAGTTGCATATTTGATCCAGTTGAGTCTCTTGTCAATTATAAGCCCCGTGATATTTATTGCTAGAGTGGGCTTAATAATAGTAAAGCCACTCAATGCAAATTATATGTAGTTGGATGCTTTCATCATTGGAGATAATCATTGCCTGGCACTCTTGTGACAAAACAGTTACTTTCCAGTAATAAGCCTAGAATTCATAGAATGTTGTCTATGTTTGATGAACAGACAGTTTCATTTGATAAAGAAAGTGAATTTTGTGCAATCATCAGCCAACGTCCTCATTTCTCAATTTAGGTTGGAAGGAAGGTCATTGATGACACAGAAGAGAAGGCTGTTGTGAGTAACTCTAATGTGCTGGGGCTCGGATGTTTGATCTCCTAAAGTAGCCTCAATGCCAAGAGCAGGAACTCTTTATCTCATTCCAACAATTCAACATTTGGGTACACATTTGAACCAAGACTGTGGTAAGGTGCGCAGCCATGTAGTCCTGGTGAAACCCAAAGCCAAATGGACATCAATGAATAAGTTGCTGGTAATGAACTGCTGCTTGTGAGAATTGTTGATGTAAAATTCCATCAGTTTCTGATTATTAAGAGCAGTCTGATTGGATGGAAATTAGCTGGTTTGGATTTGTTCAATATTACACATTGTCAGGTAGATGACAGTGTTGTGATCACTCTGGAACAACTTAACTCAAAGTATGGCTAATTATGGAGGGCAGGACTAGAGCAAATCTTCAGTAATACAGCCACGGCTTTGTAATTCTCGATAGCATTTGCTGTTCTAAGGGATGGCAAACATGTTTTGATATTGGCTGGAATGAATTGGATTGACTCAGGACTGCCTTTTGTTGAAGGTAGGGATCTCCAGAGGAAGCTGTGATGGATCATTAATGCAGCAGTTCTGGCTGAACACAGTTGCAATTATTTCAGTCTAATCGTTAGTACTCACATGCCAGATTGTTCTGCACCATCTATTTTTATTGAGGATGGTGATCTGTTTGGAAACTTCTCCTCCCATTAACTATTTAATTGCTCACCACCATCCACTGCTGGGTGTGCTGGAACTTCTGAGCTATGAACCACACAAAATGCTGGAGGAACTGAGCAAGTTAGGCAGCAACTATAGAGAGGAATGAACAGTTAATGTATTGGGCTGAGACCTTCATCACGACTGATAACTGTCTATCATCTAGGACTACCAATTGTGTGGTGCTTTTGATTTTTAGAATGCATTTAGTCCTATACTTCAGTTTTTCTGTGTTGGAAACTCATTTCTAGATGCATCTGATGCTCTACTAACTCCTGAATGAACCACAGTCAAACCTCTGTAAAGGCCATGATGTTTCAGATTGTGATAATATATGCGACCAATGGAAGTCCACAGAACCTCGTGGAAGGCCAGTTTTGGACTGCACTATCTATGAGTTTAACCCTTTAAGTATAAGTAGTGGACTGCACAATCAATGAGTCTAACCCATTAAGTATAAGTAGAATGTCACTCTACAGCTGGAGATCACTCATGGTGTGAAGATGAGAACTTTTTCTCCACAAACCCTGAGTGATGATCACTTCTACTAATGCTGTTTTTGATAGATGCATCTGCCATGGGACATTTGGTAAGGATGAGGTTATGGGTTAATCTTTACTCACCTTCTGCTGCAGATCCACTCTGGAAGCTATTCCCATCAAGATTCTGTAAGCTCAGTCAGTGCTGAGGCCACTCTTGGAGATAAATATTGAAGAACCCCATCCAAAGAATATTCCGTGTCCTTGATTCTTCCAAGATGTTCTTCAAAAGTGTGGGACACTGATTAACTATCTGAAGGAGGACAGTGGGTGGCAATTAGGAGGGGGTTTCTTGCTCCTATTTGATCTGATACCATAAAACATCGTAAGTCAGGTCAAGTCAAGTCAACTTCTATTGTCATTTCAACCATAACTGCTTGTACAGTGCATAGTAAAAATGAGACAATGTTTTTCAGGACCATGGTGTTACATGACACATTACAAAAAACTAGACTGAACTACGTAATAAAAGAAAACACAGAGAAAGCTACACTAGACTACAGACCTACACTGGACTGCATAAAGTGCACAAAAACAGTGCAGGCATTACAATAAATAATAGTCAGGACAATAGGGCAAGGTGTCAGTCCAGGCTTCAGGTATTGAGGAGTCTGATAGCTTAGGGGAAGAAACTGTTACATAGTCTGGTTGCCTTTTCCCAGATGGCAGGAGGGAGAAGAGATTGTATGAGGGGTGCATGGGGTCCTTCATAATGCTGTTTTCTTTGCGGATGCAGCGTGTAGTATAAATGTCTGTGATGGCGGGAAGAGAGACCCCAGTGATCTTCTTAGCTGACCTCACTATCCACTGCAGGGTCTTGTGATCCAAGATGGTGTAATTTCCGAATCAGGCAGCGATGCAGCTGCTCAGGATGCTCTCAATACAACCTCTGTAGAATGTGATGAGGATAGGGGGTGGGAGATGGACTTTCCTCAGCCTTTGCAGAAAGTAGAGATGCTGCTAGGCTTTCTTTGCTATGGAGCTGGTGTTGAGGGACCAGGTGAGATTCTCCGTCAGGTGAACTCCAAGAAACACACAACAATCTCTACTGAGGAGCCATTGATGTTTGGCAGGGTGTGGTCGCTCCGTGCCCTCCTGAAGTCAACAACCATCTCTTTTGTTTTGTTCACATTAAGAGACAGGTTGTTGACTCTGCACCAGTCCGTTAGCTGCTGCATCTCCTCTCTGTAAGCTGACTCGTCGTTCTTGCTGATGAGACCCACCACGGTCGTGTCATCGGTGAACTTGATGATACGGTTCGAGCTGTGTGTTGCAGCACAGTCGTGGGTCAGCAGAGTGAACAGCAGTGGATTGAGCACACAGCCCTGGGGAGCCCCCGTGCTCAGTGTGATGGTGTTGGAGATGCTGCTCCTGATCCGGACTGACTGAGGTCTCCCAGTCAGGAAATCTAGGATCCAGATGCAGAGGGAGGTGTTCAGGCCCAGTAGGCTCAGCTTTCCAATCAGTTTCTGAGGGATGATTGTGTTGAATGTTTAACTGAAGTCTATAAACAGCATCCAAACGTACGTGTCTTTTTTGTCCAGGTGGGGGGTGGTGGCAATGGCGTCATCTGTTGAGCGGTTGGGACGGTACACAAACTGCAGGGGGTCCAGTGAGGGGGGCATCAGGGTCTTGATATGCCTCATGACGAGCCTCTCGAAACACTTCATGATGATGGATGTGAGTGCAACAGGACGGTAATCATTAGGCAGGACACTGAGGACTTCTTCGGCACAGGGACGATGATGGCGGCCTTGAAGCTCATTGGAATAGTGGCGCTGCTCGGGGAGATTTTGAAGATGTCAGTGAGAACATCTGCTAGCTGGTCTGCACATCCTCTGAGCTCTCTACCAGGAACGTTGGCTGGTCCAGCAGCCTTCCGTGGGTTGACCCTGCACAGGGTTCTTCTCATGTCGGCCACGGAGAGACACAGCACCTGGTCATTTGTAGGAGGTGTCATTTTAAGGAGCAGAATCAACATTAAGGACACCCGGAGTTTCTGACTGCTCCCTGTAAACAATAACGAGGTAAGTAGGTCTCTCCTAGTGGTTGAACAAGACTTACCCAGAAATGGTAATCAAGGAATCTGACACGTTACCTGTAAGGTAGGTAATAGAATGTGAGTACAACACTGTCAGACTGCTGCTTGACTAGTTGGTGGAACAGCTCTCCCAAGTTAACTGCCAGCCAGTAGATGTCTATAGGACATTGCAAGGTGAGCTGAGCTGAGAGGAAATGTAGTGCCTTAACAGATACTAAATGGTCTTCCTGTTCAATTCTTTTTTTTTGCTTTGTTTTCACATAGCAGCTTTGGTGAATTGCTGGCTCATTTTAGAGGGAATTTAAGAGCGAACCACATTGAAAGGTTGAAAGCCACATGTCAACCAGAGTGGCTAGCATTAGTAAACTTCTTCCTCTGGAGGCATTAGTGAATGGTGAGTTTTTATGATAGTCTGGTGAGTTTTTAGATCTTATTACTTATGGCCAGTTTTCCTTATTTATTCCACATATTTAACTAAATAGAAATTCAACAAGAACCCACATGGGAACTGAACTTAGGTCTCTGCTTTGTCAGTCCAGTTCTCTGTAAATCAATGTGGTAATCTCATAGCAACACCACCATTCCACTGATGGAATAAAGCTGCTGATTTTCAATGCATGGAAAACTCACAAGGCTGACTTTAAGGAAGCTATGTGGTGGAACAAAGAGAAAGAAAGGATCTGATTTGCCGCTGCAGATGTCTCAGAACGTACCAAACTTGTGGAGTGACTTCTCTTACTTAAAGATATCAGTGGGTGGGAGGCTTAAAATGGGATTTTGATTATCCTGTATCAATCAAAGACATTGAAACAGAGTATCATTTGAAATGAGTTAATGGACAGATTAATACAAGGATCCTCAAGGCTACTGGCTTCAGTCATTGGATAAACTTTAACGGAGTAGTTTTAAAGAAGTTAGATCTGTTAATTAGTGAAAAAATTCAAACCAAGATATTGTTGGAACTTGTTATGAATTTTTGTGAGAACATGATAAAAAAGATAAAAATATGTTCCTAATGAAAGTCCAACATTTCTTTTGATATTCATGGAATCTTCTGAACTAGTTGGAATAAGAGTTAATGATCAAATTTTGTAAAGCCACAGTCTTAACTTTTCAAGAACAATTGTTTGTGACCCCTGTGGATAGAACTCTTAACTTCCCATTACATTATTGTGAAGCTAAGGAGTATAATTCCCAGGGTTATCCCTATTTCCTTTCTTCAGCAAAGGATAACATTTGTCAGACTCCAATCAGCTGCTACTATTCCTGTGGCCAATGGGGGCATGAAAATCATTGTCAAGCTTAATAGGCCTTAAGATACATAATGTGTGGTCATTTCTTGTACCAGTGGAAGGACTGGACATGACACTACAGGAAGGACCACCGTCTTCAAACTAATCAGCCTCAAATAAGCAACTTTCCAAGGAAAACTAATGGATGATCCAAAACTAGCCACCAGAAGTGGTGCTGATGAACAGCAGCCCGTGCTATCCTTAATAGAAAATTAAATATCCAATTCGAGTCACAACATCAGGATGATGTAAAGTGGTTTACAGCTAAGAAGCATTGATGAACAATTGCAACCTGGTCATGTACTATTGCCTGTAGAAAGCACTACAAACCAAGCTCACCTGATTTTTGGAAAATTAGCTTTAACTAATACAGTATAAGCAGTTGTTAATAAGTAATGATGTAAATTAGGAAATGAGATTTTCTGTTAAGTAAGTTTCCTTCTGTAAAGTTCAGCCTTTGAATTAATTTCACTAATAACAAGATGTATTATTAAAATTGATGGCAAAAATTGTGGCATCAGACTTTCCTCCCTGTTTCAGAATTGACCTGCAGCAGGAAGTTCCAGACCTTAACTGCATTGTCACCCAATCAAGAATGAAGAACAATGACAGTTTCTATAGAATAGTGTTAATTTTCATGTCCCATTACAATCAGTCAACAGAATCACATAATTTTTGAACTCACTACAATATTATTATAACCTTAGACAATGAGATATAATGACAAGAGACATTGAAAGCATGGAAAGCAAGCTCCTTTTTCCCAGGGTGGAAATGGCTAAATTGAGGGGGCATAATTTTAAAGTGATTGGAGGAAAGTATAGGGAGGCTGTTAGAGTTAAGTTCTTTGCGCAGAGAGTGGTGGATGTGTGGGACACCCTGCTTGGAGTGGTGGTAGAGACCAGGTACATCAGGGACATTTAAGAAAATCTTACACGTGTACATGGATGATGGGGAAAAAGCATGGCTTTGAAAGAGCCATGGGTATGATTGATCTTACAGTAGGTTTGAAGGTCAGCAAAACACTTTGACTTCACTGTGCTGTAATGTCCTATGTTCTCTGTTCTATCTTGTAAAATTAAAGACGTAAGGAAGTTTAGTTTTTTGGTAGTTTTGGTTTGACACAATAGGAGTTTAACATGACCAAAAGGAAATTTAAGTAGTTATTTTAGCAGAATTAGTTTTTCCCTCCAATAAAATCCAATCTTTCCCAACAGTGTTTACACAATGGTTACAATTTCACTGAAGTGGGAACTTCTGGTATTTTCCTGTCTTCATCCTTCTATGAAGAATGTGGCAATTGTTTCCTGTCCTTTCCTGATACACATGTACACATCCTCAAACAGAAATCACAGATAAGGAATAGGACACTACATTAATTGTTCCTTTCATACAAGAGTTCTTAACCTGGGGTTCACAGACCCTTGATTCCAGGGGGTCTGTGAACTTGGATGGGAAAAAAAATTAACATCTTTATTTTCACTAACTTCTAACTGAAAGTTAGCATTTCCGTCGATTATGAATATAGGCAACAAACCACAGTAGCATTAGCAGTACCTGTGACAATATCACCAATAGAAATCATAGGTATTTTCGTATCACATTACAGTTACAAATATCTCAAAATATAATTTACAGCTCACCAATCACTACTTCAACATTACAGTAGTTACTAGACCTGCTGCTAGGTCAGATGTGATTGCAGTCTTCTTGTCTGCAGACACTTGTGTTATATAGCTGGCCAGCTATCAGGCTGCCCTGCATCTAGTAGTTGCTCAGCCACCAAACAGTGAAGTCACGTGTTCTCACATTTGTGACACCGTCGTCAACGTTGCTCTCCATTATTCCCTGTCTACAATTGCATGTTGATCAATGCATAGAGGGAGGAGAGTCATTCCTATTGTTCAACTTTTACAAAACTGCGCAGTTCAAATGAGAGTTCTTAACTCTCCACAGAGCCACATGACTCCATGCACACCAGTAGCCAAATTCTAGGAAGGATTACTGCTGTAATCCTTATGTCTATCCAAGTATCAAGAGCCATTAAAAGTGCTAAGACATTGGATATGTTGTAAAGCTTACAATTTTACTTACTTGACATACAAATTTCTTGAATATCTTACATTTCAGTTAGTTAACATGCAGATTATGTATTTATTTGCAGATTTATCAAACAAATAAAACTGCTTTTCAATATGATTGGTTTCTTTTGTAATCCTGTGTACTTTATTTTCTGTATTTATGTACATTATTTGAGAAAGGGTCCATAGGCTTCATCGGACTGCCAAAGGAGTCCATAGCATAAAAAAGGTTAAGAACCCCTGCATTAGTGGGTCTGAGATGTTGTGGTAATATGTTGCCATGAACAGCAAACATTGTTTCTTGGTGGATCAGCAATAAAACCTTTTACTGGGTTGTTTAACTTGTTGTAAACAAAATATTATGCTCAGACACCTGGAATTCTTGGCTCTGGTTTCTCATTGAGCGTAAGTGATTAAAAAACACGGAACTCTTGTGAAAATAGAATTACTCAATGCTTGTCTATATTTGCTGGCATGATCAATCATATCTTTAATAAAACCCCATGATGATCAAAAGTTCATTCAAACTTATGTCAAAAAAGGAAGCTATTTGCCGTCGTGTTCATAATGTTGCGGGGAAAAAATGTTCTTTAGGCTATTCCATTCGCCAGCTCTTGAGCTGAAGGCTGCAACATTTCAGGTCCCCATCCAGGTGATTTCTAAGAGCCTTTGGATTTTCAGGAACATTTGAGATGATGTGCTTCAAACTCCATATATTCATTGATACAAAAGATTAGGGAAGTTTAAACTGCAAGAATGCATGTAATCAATAGAACAGAAAAGTGTGAATATAATTCAGAGAAGTTTTGATAAGGTGCATTTGGGATAAAGTAATACACATGCAAGTCATACACCTGTACATTGAGATTAATTTTGGTCTTCAATAGATCCTACTCTTCATGACCATCTTTCCTTTAAACATCTGTAAAACGTCTAAAGGTTTTCTTGATTTTGCCTCCTAATAATTATTCGTGTTCCCTCTTTCCCTTCTTAATTTTCTTAATTTAATCACTCCTGTTAATTCCCTATTCATTGTGGCTTTCTGTTGGTTTGAGATCCTATTATACATTCAAGATTTTTGTTTTATGCCTTATCCTATCTAACAGACTCCTCAACATTCAGTATAGTCATTTAGGAATTTCACTTTACTTTTCACAAAATCATATTTGATCTGATTTTTAACCTTGAGAAATCTTGAATTCTTTCCACTTCGTGTTCCTGATGTATCCACAAGTAGCAGACTTTGATGCATCTTGCTATAGTATGTATTACAGCATATCTCTTGATGTCAGAAATATTTGTCCCTGACCTATTAATATCCATTGCACCATTGTGGTAAAATTTAACTGAATTATCATTGCAATAATAAATTTCAAAGGTTTCAAAGGTACATTTGATGTCAGAGGAATGTATACAGTATACATCCTGAAATACTTTTACTTCACAAACATCCACGAAAACAGTGTCCCAAAGAATGAATGACAGTTAAATGTTAGAACCCCAAAGCCACCCCCCCCCCAGCTCCCCCTTCCATGTGTAAGCAGCAGCAAAGCAACTATTCCCCCTCCCCCACCAGCAAAAACAAGCATTGGCACCCCCCACCGAACACTCAAGCATGCAGCAAAGCATCAAGACACCGACTTGCAGTACCCCAAAGACTACTCGTTCACCCGGTAATTTGTCATACCACAGGGTCTCTCTCTCCCTCATAAGGGAAAAAGAGGCGAGAGGGGAAACATAACAAACAACTCACTGATTTACGATGTTAAAAGTCTGTAGCATCACTTTTTCTGAGCTCTGAGCCCAAAGAACTTGGGTCTCTGGGCACAGCCAGATATCTTGCATCTGCCACGATTTCCACACTGAAATCCTGGAACTCCGAAGGTGAGCTAATCTTCTAGACTGCGAACTTGGCATATCGAATAACAGAGAGTCATGAGACTCCGACATCGGGTCTATTCCCACAAAGAACTGAAGTCAGCATGTAACTCCAGGTCAGGGTCTTCAAAAGAACACTGAAAGGGAAAAATAGAGATATTAAAGATGGAAATAGAGCTGTTTCTGAAGATGCAAGCAAAGGAGTCCCCGTTAGGCGCCATTGTCTCTCCTAAGCTCCGATTAACACCAATTATAAAATACATAAGGCTGAAAGCTGTCTGTGCATACATGTAATGCAAACATAATGATTCATTTTGATACCTCTCAATTCTCCTACAGTCACAGGTTAAGTGTCTATGGGGGAGTTTCTTCACAGAGTGTGGTGAGAATGTGGAATGAGTGGCCAGCAGAAGTGATGTATTCGGTTTTGATTTCAATATTTAAGCAAAGTTTGAATAAGTATAAGGATGGGAAGGTTATCAACAGCCATGGTCAAGGTGCAGGTCAATGGTACTAGGCAGAATAATAGTTTGCTACAGATTTGATGGGCCGACAGGCCTGTTTCTGTGCTGTGTGCTCTATGACTCTACAGATATAACAAAACCCAACATGGAATTTACATGTTAGAGATAAATATTAAATTCTCAAAAAGATTTGTTCAGTATGTCTGGTCCATAACCAACAAGCTATGAACTAAATGAGGTGTTGTTATATAAATATTAAAATCAATCAGAATAGAGGAAGAAAGGCTCTCTGTGGTACAAAAGTTGCACAGCGGCTAGAGCACAGTAGCATATATGTTCTGCTGCTAAATTAATGACATTTAAGATTAAAATTACTTATAATTAATTAGCTGCTTCAAAACGTTGAATAACAAGAGCACTAAGTTGTTAAGATGTCTATACACGTCAGATGACTGAAGCAATGAAGTATAATAATAAAGGTAAGAAAAACAGTCCTTCCATTGTCAGAATACAGTAATATCAGCAATATCATTGCAGACATCTCCGTGATATTCAGTCTTCCTCAAAACGCCATTCTCACCGCATCATAAGATCCATATCCAATGTCTTCCATAGCCACATAGAACTGCACTGACTCAAGCAATTTTAATACTTTCTCATCTGCAGCTCCATTTCATCCTTCTTTTTTAGTCTTTAATTAAAAAACATTATTCTTATTTTCTGTTTGGAAGGATTACAAGCTTAGTGATTCAGGTACAAAGAGCCTGGGTGGAAAATCACAATCTTCATTCTTCTTAAATGAAGTCCCCAGTTCTCCTTCCTGTTCTATATTTCGTTGAAAGTGAATCATGGTAGAATGACATTTGCAGATTCTATTTCTAGTTAAAAGTCCTTGCAGTTTTAACCTTGTTGTGAACAGTTACCTTGGAATACTTAGGGATAGCCATGAACTGTGCAATATTAGCAAATTAGCTAGATTGGAAAAATTGGAAAAACATGTTTGTTTCGGAAAGTAATTTAGCTTCATGCTTTTTTTTAGTTCTTGTTTTCTCTAGTGATTAAATTCCAGCATGATGTTAGGTAGCCTAATGAAAGAAAAACTATTTATCTCTGTCATTTAGAACCTTGCCGTAACTACCATAATGGACACCACTTATGTTCCTTTTCTTTGCTAAATGTGGGTTGCCAAAAACATTTAAATTGAAACAGCTTTTATTAAGTGAAATGTGCTATAACCTATTTTACAGGACAAAGACATAATAAATGATATTAGAATAAGCACTTTAATATTAACATTATGCATGAATCATTGTGTATTCCTGTTACTGCTAGCATCTTTCACTGCAAATTAATAACATTTTCTACAAATTATTTCAAAAGCTATCCAAATTAACAATTTAGACCTACTCAAATGCTTTATTTAAAGACTTCAACTTAAGCAATAAGCAAAAAGAGGTGGGGGGACTGAGGGACTGAAGCAGGGAGGAGATTAGAGTAGGGGGAGTTGGTGTTGGAGAGAGGGGAAATGAGGAAGAGAAAAAGGAAAAGATCATGAGTGTGCATGCTGAGTTTACAACAGAGCCTGATCTCCAGGCATCTTGCCAGTGAACCATGGCATTACTCCTTCAAGACCATCTGGTAACTAGAGTGCAATAGCTATACCAGATTTTTATAAAATTGCACATAGTCATCTTCTACTGAAAAGACATGATCATGACAGCACAGCACAGGCCTTTCAGCCCACAATGTTGTGCCAGCCTTATAACTTACTCTTCGATCAATCTAAACCTTCCCTCACATGTACCCCTCCATTTTTCTTTCATCCATGTGCCCATATAGAAGAGAAGCAAGCTTTTGCTGACTGTGAAGGACTACCTAAGAAGAATAAGTGAAATATTATTTGTTACCATGTCCCCACTACTATGAATCATTTGATTCAGAGATCTTGTTTTAGACGGGCTGTTTTGATGTAACAAAGGATAAACGTGGCATCTGGCATTCTACAGGCTCATCAAAGGTCATAGATTTAGTGAGTGAATTCAACCTGTAGTAACTTGAGAGATCTACAACAATTGACTGTAAAAGAGGGTAAACAACAGACCGGCATTGGGAAAGTTGTGATAAGCCTCATCACTTAATTTCCTCACAGTTTCTCTATCTGGCTACTCATTTTTTTCTCACTCTCTCTGAAGGGATACGGATAAAGGGATTCAGATTAGCAATGCTATCTATTGTCATGTCAACAGTCATATTCGAGACTCACATATGAGAATGTCCGCTTGCCAGCTCTCTGGGAATAGTTCTCCTATATAAGCCCCTGTTCTATCTGCAGAGGAAAGAAACAAACTAAAAATGCCTTTAGTAAGGGTACTAAGTGATCATATTGATCAATTTTACTCCCTGATGTAATTAGTGACCATGTTGTTGGCCAGAGAAAGATTTTCTACCAAGATTGGCCTCCCTTAATATAGTCTATTATTTATTTTAAATTATTGTTGTTTCCTGTAATTTCCTATGAGCCTTTTTATTATACAAAGCTCTGATTAAGTGACATAGATTTTTTATAGAAATTTTTTGAATATTTTGGCTTTTGATTTTGATATAACTGGGGATTTTTCTTCCTAAAAGGTTCCTGAAAGGGCAATGGTCCCAGCAATTGTAGAAGGTTTCCTGGAGAACAGCTTGCTCTTTGAGCTCAATGTGGACTAAATACAAGCTCTGTTTCTTTGATTCGCTTCTGTGCAATCATTAGACTTCAGTCTTTGACAGATAAGGAAGGTAAGTAAAACATTTTTTGTGCAACTCTTTGTCCCAGAAATGGTCATCTTTCATAAGACACAAATTGCTTAGGCTATCCTGTGCTCATCCAGAGTAGCCATCTGAAATTGACCTTGAGTCATTGGGAGTTAAACACTTTGCTTTGTACTGTTTCAAAATGTTTTTGTGCATCATTGCTCAATGTCCTCAGACATAATAAAGCTACTCCCCTGGTCTTTAAGGATAATCAGTGAAAGGATAAATAAAGTTTTGATTTTTCTTTCTTACCTGAATATGGAGATGGAAGAGGCAAAAATATTTATCTCACTCTATATACGTTAGTTCCACTACCTCTCTTTACATCACATTTTGATCAACCGGATTAATCTGTAAGTGGCAATCTGTTAAAACCAAGTCCTTCTGAAAGATTATGTAATACAATATATTCTGAATTTGGATTTTAGCTTCTTGTAGACTGAATACAGTCTTAAAATAGCTAATAGATAACACATTTTATTTTGGCACACTGAACGTTGGAATGTATCTTATGAATTTCATGGATCCCTTCCTCAAAATCATTGCATTTGTATTGTTTCCTTTCTATGATATGAATACAAGGAAGGAGAATGATAAATATCAAAATGGTGTCAGAGCTGATTTGATGTGGTTGATTCCATAATTCCCTGAAACTAAAATTGAAGATGCTTGGTAGAACTGACAAAGAAAACATCACCCCTGTAAAATAAAAAGTTGCTGAACTGAGCAAATCAAAGGGAGATTGATTGAATTTGAAGTAATGCAGTTCTGGCTCCAGTCAATAAGATTTTGGCAATCTCAGCTTTGTATTGTATACAGCATCTTTGAGGTCCACAAATATGGGAAATGAAACTGCTGTACAAACCAGCTGCTGCCAGGTATAGCCACATTAAATTGGACAATTGAACTATTACATGGAAATGAAATAAGCAGACCAGGACATTGAAGGGAAAGAAGGGCTTCCAACAACATGTCATATCACCAAGTATGTGCAGAATTACTGTTCTTTCTTTCAGCAACTGAAATGCATGAAAAATTTGAATTCACATAAAAATGCCCTGATTGTAATTTGGCAGCTGCTACAGCTACAATTGCAACACAAAAAAAAACAAACATTATAGGCTGTCAAGGTAACCATGACGATGAACGTTTATGTGTTGGATTTCTTCCATGTTAGCGTTGTAAATATTCACTTCATCTGGCAGTTTGCTCTCAATTGTTGTATAAGGGAGATTATTGGTGTCATCTGTTCAATGATTTCCTTTGGATTCCATCTTCTTTCACCAGTCCAACATCAGAAGGTTTTGCAGATATTCTTAACTTTTCCACTGAAGCAGAGGGAATTGATGCAGGAGCAAACCACTTAGAAGCAGGCCAGAAAGAAATGATATAGCATCAAAATATGTAAGATCTTTGTGGGTAGAATTGTGAAACTGAAAAAAATAACGTCCCTGATGAATGTGATAAAAAGGCTTCTGATCAGTAGCCAGGGATGATGGTAGAGCAATGGCTGGAGTTTCTGGGAGTTCATTTCTGGCTGATAAGGGAAGACAAAGACAACCTTATCAGCTATGGCTGCCTCATCCTTCCTTTAGAATATTTCTTCTTCGGGACGAATCTATCATGTGCCTTCCAAATTGATCCCAGAAACACCAGCCATTGTTTTTCTGCTGTCATCCCTGCTAGTATGCCCTTGCAATCAACTTTGGCCAGCTCCTCTCTCATGCCTCTGTAATTCCCTTTACTCCACTGTAATACTGATGCATCTGATTTTAGTTTCTCCCTCACAAAGTGCAGGATGAATTCTATCATATTATGATCACTGCCTCCTAAGGGTTTGTTTACTCATTCTGCTCCTAGTGAGAAAAGAAAAACAGATCAGCAGGGAAGAAATGAGCTGAAGGGCAGTTTCTATGCTGTAGTGCTCTATAATTCTATGACTCCTCTTGCCCTAGAACCACCTGCCATTCAGGTGCTCCTGCCTCTACCTTATCGTAGACCTTTTCTTATGTTTCCACTGAAATCTCTTTCTGCTGGCTTTCTCCGGATCTTAAAACATATTGATCTCCAACTGCTCCCTGTACTGATAAAAGATTAACCGTTTCTCTCTCCACAGAAACTGCCCAAGTATCTGAGTGTTTTTATTTATTATTTGGAACTTTCAGTATCCACATTATATTGATTTTCTAGTATCTGTTAACCTTGCCATCTTAGCCAATGGATATCCTTTCATCAATATTTCTTGAGCTGTTTACCTGGCATTAGTCGGCTGTTGTTTAAGAGCAGATGCAGCACAGAAGCTGTCTCTGTACTTCATCCATGACAACTTTGACCAAAGTACTTCATTAAATGGAAATAGCTTAGGGATATTCTGAATGGGATATAGTAAGTGCTAATGAATTGCATACATGTTCTTTCTTTTGAACTTAGTGATGCGAGTGTCATGAATTTGGGAATGCTAGAGGCAGGTACTCTATGTACCTGCCCCTAGCATATTCTACAGAGCATGACTTTTGAAGAAGCAAACACTGGCCTCGAGCGTTCACACTAAATTCCTTGTAGTCCTTCAGGGTTTTGTTCCTGGTGTCAACATACAAGACTATCTGCTCTCACTTCCTTTTATTCAAAGATGATCTTTTATGAAAAGATCTCCTGGAAGCCTGGAGAAAGAATGTTGTTCCTCTGGAGCTTCCAAAAGCCTTGGATCCTATTGTTTTCAATTCAGCGTCATTCACCGACACAGCAAACCACTTACTGATGAGGAGCAGCTCGCTCTAAAGAGTGCCATCTGACTTTCAGTGGTGCTATCCACCTAGTACATTGACATCCGCGGAAGAGTCAAACAAGTGTACGAACTGGTAACTCTCTTAGATGCCGGGATCATTAGAATTAGTCACCAAAACTAAGCTGATAACCTGCCTCTATCAGAATGCAGGGTGTGAGGAGTGGTTGGGCAGTGCTCATGTTAATTGAAAAGAGATGTTGTTCACAGAGAGAGAGGAGGGTGCCTAGAATCCGCTGCCTGCTAGATAGAAGCAAGAAATATTAGAAACTTTTAAGAGACATTCGGATAGGCACATGAATGTGTGGAAAATGGAAGGATATGGACACTGTGTGGGCAGAAGAGATTAGTTTAGTTAACCATTTAATGATTAATTTAACTGGTTCAGCATAACATTGCGTGCCAAAGGGCGTGTTCCTGTGCTGTGCTGTTCTATATTCCACGTTCTTGCTACTAGACCTTGAAACCCTATGCTGAGTGCTTTCAGCAATCAGCATAACCAGAGACACCACACACCCCAGCCACTCCCTGTTTGACCCGCTGCCGTACTGCAAAAAGTTCAGGACACTAAAAGCCAGAACAAATAGACTGAGGAACAGCTTCTACCCCAGAGCTGTGTCCTCCATCACACCACTCCCACAGAACGATGATTGAAACTGTGAACACACACGTGCATACACAAGGACTCAAATACTTGCACTAACGGCACTTTGTGCATTACTGTGATATTCTGGAGCTGTTGCAATGTATTTTCTGCCACTTATCTACTTAATACTGTTTTTTTTTATTACTATCTTGAAACGATGGGTTACACCTGAACTCAAAGGGTACTAATATCCTGGCGGGATTGTTTAATATAGCTGTTAGGGAGGGTTTAAACTGAGTTGGCAAGGGGAAGGAAACCAAGGTGTTAGGGTCGAGGAAGAGGAAAATAGAAATAAGTCAAGGAAGTCCTGCTGTTCAGGAGGATTTAAGCTAATGTGGCAGAGGGATGTGTGCAGAGAGAGAGAGGTGTAAAATGAGGGTAGAAGCAAAAAGTAGTAAGGTGAAAAGTAAAAGTAGCAGGCAGGCAAATCCAGGGCAAAAATCAAAAAGAACCACTTTTCAACATAATTGTATAAGGGCTAAGAGTGTTGTAAAAACAAGCCTGAAGGCTTTGTGTGGCAATGCCAGGAGCATTCGTAACAAGGTGGATGAATTGAATGTGCAGATAGTTATTAATGAATATGATATAGTTGGGATCACAGAGGCATGGCTCAAGGGTGACCAAGGATGGGAGCTCAACATCCAGGGATATTCAATATTCAGGAGGGATAGACAGGAAAGAAAAGGAGGTGGGGTAGCATTGCTGGTTAGAGAGGAGATTAACGCAATAGAAAGGAAGGATATTAGCCTGGAGGATGTGGAATCGATATGGGTAGAGCTGCATAACACTAAGGGGCAGAAAACGCTGGTGGGAGTTGTGTACAAACCACCTAACAGTAGTAGTGAGGTTGGGGATGGCATTAAACAGGAAATTAGAAATGCGTGCAATAAAGGAACACTAATTATAATAGGTGACTTCAATCTACATATAGATTGGGTGAACCAAATTAGTAAGGGTGCTGAGGAAGAGGATTTCTTGGAATGTATGCGGGATAGTTATCTGAACCAACATGTTGAGGAACCAACTAGAGAGCAGGCCATTCTAGATTGGGTATTGAGCAATGAGGAAGGGTTAGTTAGTAATCTTGTTGTGCAAGGCCCTTTGGGTAAGAGTGACCATAATATGGTGGAATTCTTCATTAAGATAGAGAGTGACATAGTTAATTCAGAAACAAAGGTTCTGAACTTAATGAAGGGTAACTTTGAAGGTATGAGACGTGAATTAGCTAAGATAGTCTGGCAAATGATACTTAAAGGGTTGACGGTGGATATGTAATGGCAAGCATTTAAAAATCGCATGGATGAACTACAACAATTGTTCATCCCAGTTGGGCAAAAGAATAAACCCGGGAAGGTAGTGCACCCGTGACTGACAAGGGAAATTAGGGATAGTATCATGTCCAAAGAAGAAGCATACAAATTAGCCAGAAAAAGTGGCACACCTGAGGACTGGGAGAAATTCAGAGACCAGCGGAGGAGGACAAAGGGCTTAATTAGGAAAGGGAAAAAAGATTATGAGAGAAAGCTGGCAAGGGACATCAAAACTGACTGCAAAAGCTTTTACAGATATGTGAAAAGAAAAAGATTGGTTAAGACAAATGTAGGTCCCTTACAGTCAGAAACAGGTGAATTTATCATGGGGAACAAGGACATGGCAGACCAATTGAATAACTACTTTGGTTCTGTCTTCACTAAGGAGGACATAAATAATCTTCCGGAAATAGTAGGGGACCGAAAGTCTAGTGAGATGGAGGAACTGAGGGAAATACATGTTAGTAGGGAAGTGGTGTTAGGTAAATTGAAGGGATTAAAGGCAGATAAATCCCCAGGGCCAGATGGTCTGCATTCCAGAGTGCTCAAGGAAGTAGCCCAAGAAATAGTGGATGCATTAGTGATAATTTTTCAAAACTCCTTAGATTCTGGATTAGTTCCTGAGGATTGGAGGGTGGCTAATGAAACCCCACTTTTTAAAAAAGGAGGGAGAGAGAAACCAGGGAATTATAGACCAGTTAGCCAGACATCAGTGGTGGGGAAAATGCTAGAGTCGGTTATCAAAGATGTGATAACAGCACATTTGGAAAGAGGTGAAATCATTGGACAAAGTCAGCATGGATTTGTGAAAGGAAAATCATGTCTAACGAATCTTATAGAATTTTTGAGTATGTAACTTTTTGAATGGATAGGGGAGAACCAGTGGATGTGGTATATTTGGATTTTCAAAAAGCTTTTGACAAGGTCCCACACGGGAGACTAGTGTGCAAACTTAAAGCACACAGTATTGGGGGTATGGTATTGATGTGGATAGAGAATTGGTTGGCAGACAGGAAACAAAGAGTGGGAATAAACGGGACCTTTTCAGAATGGCAGGGTACCTAGTGGGGTACCGCAAGGCTCAGTGCTGGGACCCCAGTTGTTTACAATATATATTAATGATTTAGACAAGGGAATTAAATGCAGCATCTCCAAGTTTGCGGATGACACAAAGCTGGGCGGCAGTGTTAGCCGTGAGGAGGATGCTAAGAGGATGCAGGATGACTTGGATAGGTTAGGTGAGTGGGCAAATTCATGGCAGATGCAATTTAATGTGGATAAATGTGAGGTTATCCACTTTGGTGGCAAGAACAGGAAAACAGATTATTATCTGAATGGTGGCCGATTAGGAAAAGGGAAGGTGCAATGAGACCTGGATGTCATTGTACACCAGTCATTGAAAGTGGGCATGCAGGTACAGCAGGTAGTGAAAAAGGTGAATGGTATGTTGGCATTCATTGCAAGAGAATTCGAGTACAGGAGCAGGGAGGTTATACTGCAGTTGTACAAGGCCTCGGTGAGACCGCACCTAGAGTATTGTGTGCAGTTTTGTTCCCCTAATCTGAGGAAAGACACTCTTGCCTTAGAGGGAGTACAAAGAAGGTTCACCAGATTGATTCCTGGGATGTCAGGGCTTTCATATGAAGAAAGACTGGATTGACTGGGCTTATACTCACTGGAATTTAGAAGATTGAGGGGGAATCTTATTGAAATGTATAAAATTCTAAAAGGATTGGACAGGCTAGATGCAGGAAGATTGTTCCTGATGTTGGGGAAGTCCAGAATGAGGGGTCACAGTTTAAGGATAAAGGGGAAGCCTTTTAGGACTGAGATGAGGAAAAACTTCTTCACACAGAGAGTGGTGAATCTGTGGAATTCTCTGCCACAGGAAACAGTTGAGGCCAGTTCATTGGCTATATTTAAGAGGAAGTTAGATATGGCCCTTGTGGCTAAAGGGATCAGGGGGTATGGAGAGAAAGCAGGTACAGGGCTCTGAGATGGATGATCAGCCATGATCATACTGAATGGCGGTGCAGGCTCGAAGGGCCAAATCCTTCACCTATTTTCTATGTTTCTATGTTTATTTAATTGCCTGAGAGGAAGCTAAACAGAGTTTCATTGTACCTATATATAATGACAATAAAGATCATTCAATTCAATTCAATCTTGCCCTCTCATGATTCAATGAAATAGAGAAGGAAACATTGCCAAGCGTATTAAATAGCACAAGAGGTGGCCTGGCTACACACAAGTTAACAGCAGGTTTAGGCACAGCTAGCTTGCACTGAGTGAATAACAATAGCTTCATGAAGTGAGCAGGGAGGGAGATGCAAAGCTGTGTCCTAGGTCTCATAGAAACCTACCCACAGCTTCTAATGGGTTGGCACTGGCAGTCAAGAGAAAGGTCAGTTTCTTACTGATTTTTGCAGGTGTGCAGAAGATATCAGCGATTTCAGCCTGTTAACTTTACATAGAAACATAAAAAACTGCAGCGCAATACAGGCTCTTTGGCCCACAATGCTGTGCCGTACTACCTGATGTGTTAAACAGGATAATGTTACAGCAGATCAGTTCCCTCCAGTTTGTCCATCACTGAACTGCAGCAGAATATGGCACCTCAAATTGACCACGTTGTTGTATTTTAGGAATAATAAGTGGGTGTACATAGCTGCTGTGTTGTCTCTGTGCTATGCTTCAAAATGTATTGTGTGTCATTCACGTGGAGCAGCAAGGAAGCCAGATGGGATCCTTGGGGTCAAAGGTCTCGAGAGGGCTTGGCCAGCAATGATGCGTTACTACTCTGTAGCTAACTAGTCCCATCTATTTTCGACGTTCCTCTTCATCTAAATTGACCTACCTGTGGGATCAGCAGACTAAGTTGAGCATTCTCCTGTGGCTGAGCACTCTCAGGGTATATCTGGACATGGTTCTGATGGGAAAAAGATTCTCAGCCTGATCTTCCAACATGCTGAAATCAAGACAGAGAGTGGCTCACGTGTTAGAGTCCACGATAAACTCAGCCTGAACATTGGTGGAAGGCATTGTAAATGGATTTACACAGGAAAGCCAAAGGAGTAAAGGGTCTGCAGGTTACCCTGATCTAAATGATATTTAATGTGGGTTAAACAGATGCAGATAATTACACTGAGAGGCACAGCAGCATAGCGATGAGCACAATTGCTTTACAGCACCGGTATCACCATCTGTGGTTCGATTCCCCTCACTGCCTATAAGAATTTTAAAAGTTCTTCCTGTGACCTCACAGGATTCCTCCGGGTGCCCTGGATTACTTCCACGGTTAGGGTTAGTGAGTTGTGGGCATGCTATATTGGTGCCGGGCGTGTGGTGAGGTTTCCAAGCTGCCCAGCATAATCAATAGACTGATGCAGAACGACACATTTCACTCTATGCTTCGGTATTTCAATGTATGTGAAACAAAATCTAATCTCTAATCTCCAATGGACACATCCAGTGTAAATCGCCAGGGCTTCCAGTATATTTTAAACAAATTCAAGAGACTTTTACGGTAGATCTTCCTCTTTATAAGAACAGGGCCTGAAGTCTTGGCTGAAGGAGCTTTCGAGGCAGGTAGCTGTCGAAGCTTCTGAAGAACCTTTCAAACAAGTGCAGCAGAGTTGCCTTCAGTGTCCTCACAATATTACACTCTCAGTCAAAATCATTCTAGCAGATTATCAGGTCACTGGCATTTTTGTGCCCAGGAGAACTTTCTGTGTAAAACTGGCATGTCCTACACTACATTAGGATTTGCACTTCACAAGTACTTGAGTCAGTTTCCTGGCGGAGAAAGATATTGTGCTCTGTTAGCCTGAGCTCCTTTCTTCAGATTTGTCAGCATCGGTTATTTAATTGGCTCTCATGCATTTTGGATGCCTGAATATTGCTTTAGCCTGCATACAGTAAATTAGCGAGATATTGCAAGTTTCACCACAGAAAGTGACAACTGTGTGCCTGTCAACATCTCACACTGTAAGTCGATAAAACAACTTGCTTCTGTTGAAAGGCTATGTTATGTAAAGCCTCTTTATCATTTCAAGTGTCTTAAATTTTTAGAACACTTAAAACGTAGTTTCAGATTGTAACCATTTGTGTTTGTATTCTGGATACGTTAAGGTCATATATGCTAATCAAGATGCTTGGATTTCCTGCATGTGCAGATTTTCTCTTGTTTATGCTAATCATTAAACAGACTGTGAAGTTATATGAATGTTTTGGATCAGGAGAAAATAAGTAACAGGTTAGAGTTATAGAAAAGTACAGCACAGAAGCAAGCCCTTTGGCCCATCTAGCCCATGCCATACCAATTAAATGGCCTACTCCTAAGCAGCCTAAGTAGTAGTTATCAGGAAACATTCACGACTTGCATACTTGGATGTGCAGATTGACACGAAAAGACACTGTGATCTCTCACAGGGGCAGCAAATAGAACAGTACAGCACTGGGCATGGCATTTGGCCCATAAGTTTGTGCTGACCTTGGTGCCAATAAAATGTCCTCCTCATGAGTGTCATCCATATCCCTTCATATTTATGTGTCTATATAAAATCCTCCTAAACACCAAAAGACCATCTGTTTCCCTGTTAGTCTATTCCAGGCATCAACCACTCCCTGCATAAAAATCTTGCCCCTTACATCACCTTTAAAATTCCCCCTCTAACCTTAAGAGCATGACCTCTTGAGTTAGAAAGTTCTATACTGGGAAAAAGATTATCACAGTCTACTCTGCCATCTTTATACATATTTTGCTCAAATTTTCCTTTGTAGCACAGGTAGTATTGATTCCTCTCAGTAACACCTTGCTAAACCGGCTGTGGGACTTCTTTGGACTTCTGTAAAGTGTTTGCTTGATTCCAATAGCAAGGCTCTTCTGATATCTTCATTTCAGAAGCTTCAGCTCTGAGATACAAAACCAAACCCTAAGGTTCATGCATATCTACACCTGTAAATCATAAACGCCAGGAATAAACTGTTATTGTCTTCTGCTCAGGAAGGTGAACCTTGGCTTCTTGTTTACGTATAAAAGGAGTTTGAAGGTTAGTACTATTGCAAAATAAGTCACACAAAATACATGCATGGAATCAAAGCATGCACTTAAGCTCATCAGATCACTAGAAGAATCTATACCTCACTATCTGGACAGTACTAAGCTTTAAGACAACAGACGGCAATTTTTAAAACAAACCACATTTATTCTATACCAATCTTACTCACTCCTGTCTTACATTCAATACATGAAAGCCTACTGGAAAGGATAGTGAATAATCAGTTTGTGTAGCACAAGTATCCTGTTACAAATTTAAACTGACCAAAATCAGTCATTGAGCTCACCTTAGCCAACACTGATTTATTTGCAGACATTAGTCCACATTTTCCATTTGAGTCAATTTAATCTGAGAATAAGTCTGAAACTCCAAAGTGGAAAATAACTAGGTACCCATGACATTGGAACTTGGCCTATTTTACATCACTCAATGGCAGAAGAAGATAGCATTAGAGGAATTCAAGAAGTTCGAGGAAATTTGATGGTGGAGGCGGCTTGGATGCTAATTCTTGGAATTGAGGCATGCAAGGCAGCCATTCATAAACACATGGATGTGAAGTGAGCATTCAACACTAAATTATAATCCATTTTTAATATGACTGTCAGCTCTAGCATAGTATGTAACTTAAACTTTCTTATCACTCACATCAGAAACCATCTTTTATCTGTAGCACAAAACAAATTGACAACAGTGTCACTTTACAAATGATGAAAGAAATGTTACTCTTTAGACAAGTTTCTGTGCACAGTTTCTGTTCACTATTGGAGTATTCATAACAGTCATAAAAGGCAGCTCAAGTTTTGAAGTCTTTTATTTTGCAGTGAACAACATGCTGCTGTGTTTTTGCCATTCAATGCATTTGTTGCTTGAACAGAGGTTTTCATTGTTCCCTGGATGAAGCGTGAGATTGAGAATCTTTGCTGAACTGGAATAAAAACCAAATTCAAGCAGGAATAAAGGAAGAAAAGAACAAAGACTTTTCTTCATGCACTACAGTTTCACTGCCTAGCTTTATCAGATGGCAGATGATAATATCTTGTCTTCAAGGACAGGACAACATTAACAAAATTGTAGATAAGATGAAAGTTCAAGTCATTATTATATCACATTGTTGTACCCAACGAAGCAAAGCTGATATTGCATAACCAGATAACGCATAACCAAGTTTTTAAATGGTCAAAATACCATGAACTTTCGGCACTAATGATGGAGCTAAGACCCACAACGATCGGTAAACCTGCACCTAGACTACAATCAATCATTGAATGGATGCCAGAGGGGACAAACAGACACTTTAATGAAAGTTGCTGGAACTGTGATAGCCTGATAATGATTGTGCCAGAACAGTTGGATTCTTTAAATTACAAAGTGTATCCAAGTTGAACAAGTGACTTACTTGGCATTACATGTTTCCCTTTTGGGGCTCTCTCTGATATCCATAGGTGTTGGTGAGGTCATGGAAATTTAAAGCTCCAAGTTTCAATAAAACTTGTAACTTGCTCAGAAAATATTTCCTAAATCTATTTCTTCCCTATTTTAAAAATATACAAGTGAATCTTAAAAATTTTGGGAAGTCTAATATTATTTCTGAGCTATCTTCAGGTCCACCCACAAAAAAATCTTTAAAGCATAAGCTTTTGTGTCAAAAGCTGAAGGAATGAGCTTTCTGAGAGGAGAGAACATCTGCAGATGCTGGAAATCCGAACAATTCCAGTCTTGCCAGAGGGTTTCGGCCTGAAACATCCACTATACTCTTTTCCATAGATGCTGCCTGCCCTGCTGAGTTCCTCCAGCATTTTGTGTGAGTGTTTCTGAGAGGAGAATGGAGACTACAGTATTTACACTAAAAATTAGACTGCCAACTGGCAATACTCTGGCATCAGGACACTGTCATCATTGTCTCATTGGTGGTATTCTGAGTCACCAGGTTTTGCTCTGGGCACCTTTCTCAGATAGTTCCAGGAAGATATTAGAGAAACAATTTGAAATATATTGTCATCAACTCCAAGCAAGTAGTGTGGAGGAGGAACCTCTTAAACCTTGGCCTAAGCTTATTTAAGAGAAGTTTTCTGAATATTAAAAGCACCTACTGAAAAAATATGCAATGGCTTAATCATGTTTCCTCCAGAAATTGGCCAAACATTTTCTTGTGTGAACTTTCTATCTTTATTCTGTCATCAGCTGTGGGCTTCAGAGGCAAGACCAGCATTTGTCACTCATACAGTAAACACAAGAAAGACTACAGATGCTGGAAATCCAAAGCAACATGCACAAAATGCGGAAGGAACTCAGCAAGTCAGGTAGATCTATGGAGATGAATAGACTGTCAATGTTTCAGGCTGAGACTCTTCTTCAGGACTGGGGAAGAAAGGGGAAAGATGCCAGAATTAAAAAGTAGGGGGAAGGGAAGGAGGCCAGCTAGAAGGTGATGGGTGAAGCCAGTTGGATGGGAAAGGTCAAGGGCTGGAGATGAAAGAACCTGATATTGAGGAGAGTGGACAGTAGGAGAAAAAGGAGAAGGTGGGGGCCCAGAGGGAGTAATGCATAGGTGAGAAGAGGTAAAATATCACATTGGGGAATAGAGGAAGATGGTGGTGGGGGGGGGGTAAAACTTGTTTACTGGAAGGAGAGATCAATATTCATGCAATCAGGTTGGAGGCTACACAGATGGATTATAAACTGTTGCTCCTCCACCCTGAGGATGGTCTCATCTTAGCACAAGATGAGGCCGTGGACTGACTTGAGATGTCCACTCATGCTAACTTGAGGAAATGTTGAGCCAGTGCAATCCATGGAGCAAATTAGTGAATATATCAAATTAATAAATACTGTAATGATGTAGAATACTGATTGATGATCAGCAGAGAAGTATAATGGACAAAAAGAGGAGAAATACTGCTGTAAGCACCCAGCACCTTGCAGAATGCTAGCAGCTGAAAGTAGTACTTCCACCAATGAATTTTCACTGTTCTCCAACCTAAATCAGTCAAGTCCCTCATGCTTTCATAAAACTAACTAACTACCAGGCATTGAGTGACCTCCCCAAACCAAAGAGTATTGTATTAAATCATTAGCCTCCTAGCCTAATGAATGGTATGGAGAATATACGGGCAAAGTTTAGGGAGTAGGTTACTTAATAATCTTATCAACAAATGAATTGTTCACAGAGAATTATTGCAGGAAAACTACAAATCTAGCACCTCAGGTGGATCCAAAAAAGAATGCAACAATGTAATAAGTATATATATGTTTGATATTCTTTATACTTGGCTCATTTTTAAGGTTGGATAGCCATTTCCATGGGGAATCATAATGGAAATTTCACAAAATTTGAAGAAACTTTAATGAATTATTGAAAAGCTGAGATATCCTGATGTGGTCCTTGGGGGAAGAAGTGTATTTAAAATTGAGCTGTGATTTCATTTTTCTTGACTTCCTTTACATTTCCCTTGAGGGGGGTGTAATGTGGAATAATATCAACAATGAATTTATTAATCTTTAGCAGATGCTGAAGAGTCTTGTACTAACACATTCGTGCTTTCATTGTTAGCATGGTGCAGCATGGTTTAAATGCACTTATATTATCATGGCTATAAAATAATTCATCATTAACAATGAGATTCAGTGCTATTTGCACTGTTGGACACAATTATATGTAACAATTAGCTCCATGTTGCCTAATGATGCTACTGGTCTATGAATGGAGGTGAAAATAGCACCAGCTGATAAATCCATTCCTTCCTGACATAAATCCAAGAATTCATGCGGCTCATATTCTTTATTTTTATGTATCTTTTTGTTCATTTCAAAATAGATGTAGTAAGCTATAAGGGTTATAAGGGAAGGTTAGATAGCTTAGGACTGTATTCTTTTTGAAAGCAGACAATTTAGAGATTTGATCAATGTATACAAAGTTATGAAGGGTATAGATAGGGTAAATGCAAGCAGGTTTTTTCCACGGAGGCCAGGGGTGGGACTACAACCAGAGATGGATTAAGGTTGAAAGCTGAAAATCTTAAGAGGAACTTGAGGGGAAACTTCTTCACTTAGAGGGTCATGAGATTGTGGAATGAGCTGCCAGTAGAAATGGTGCATGCAAGTTTGATTTGCACACTTAAGAGAAGTGTGGATAGGTACATGGATAGTAGGAGCATGGAGGACTAAGGTCTTGATGCAGGTCAATGGGAATAGGCAATTTAAATGGTTTCAGCATTGAGTAGATGGGCCAAAGGGTCTATTTCTGCATTGTACTTCTCAATTACTCTATGACTCCATAACCTGGGTCAGTAATAAGTGAATCATTTCTACCATCATAGTAATTCTAAGAAACAAAGAAGCTCAGCTGTATTAAACAACTACAGGTATACCTCAATAACCACTTCCAGTGCTAGCCTTCACTTGCATGTGTCAAGAGCAGAAAGGAAGTTGCACATTGCACAGAATTAGGTAATAGAGAGAAAACTTTGAGTCCGTTCAATTATGGAATTTCTATTAGTGACTAATGACAAGCCTATCAGAATCAATTGTATCTAACGGTAATTTCTGGTGCACACAAATGAGAATTCAGAAGTTGCTGTTCCATTGGGTATGCGATTAAAAACTTACCTTATTCAGTCAATAGAATAGGTTAACTGACAAAATCTTCAAACATTGACAGAAAACTATGACTGCCAAAACCCTCAAAAATATGATATTATATGAGAAAAAGTTATCCCATAACCATCTACTTGCCTCTGAAAAAAAGGTTATTTTATGTTTGATGTTTAATTCTCTTAAATAATTATTTTCAAATTTTATAATGTTGAATATAGAAACTAATTTAGGTCTATTTTTGATACTCAGCTGCCATCAAATCTACTGAATAGGTTTCAAGGTCAGTTAAACTGTCAGTTAACAAATGGAAATACCTACGTCATGTCTTGATGTCTGCGTGCTTGCATGTATTTCAATGTATTTGCATCTTCTTTTGTTTGAAGACATCACTTCGTGGGGCAGCAACAACCCTCAAAAGCCATGAGTGATTGCAACTAGTATCAGAAAAGAGAAATCTGTGCAATAGATACCGCTGGATATTTGAGGACATCTTTCTTTGTCAGTGAGAGGATTATTCTTTACTAATTACTACATTACCAGGGAATTCCTCTCTTCTCATTTCTCTCTTTCTTTCTGCTTTTCTCTTTCTCACCTCTATCTTGCAACCTAAATAAAAACAGTGGACTCATTCCACTTGCTCCTGATATTTCCTTTGGTACAAGTTGCCAAGTTAAATTCACTTCGGAATCAGAATCAAGTTTATTGTCACCAGCATATGAAATGAAATTTGTTAACTTAGCAGCAGCAATTCAATGTGATACATAATATAGAAGAAAATAAAAAAATCAAACAATCAAACTATTACAGTATACATATATTGAATACATTAAAAATCATGCAAAAACAGAAATAATATACATTTAAAAAGTGAGGTAGTGTTCACGGGTTTAATGTCTATTTAGGAATTGGATGGCAGAGGGGAAGAAGCTGTTCCTGAATCACTGAGTGTTTCCCTTCAGGCTTCTGTACGTCCTGCCCGATGGTAACAATAAGAAAACGGCATGCCCTGGGTGCTGGTGGTGATTAATAATGCCTTTCTGAGACACCGCTCCGTGAAGATGTCCTGGGTACTTGGTAGACTACTTCACCTTAATGCTCAGGAATCAAAATAAAAACTAATTGCAATCTTCAAAATAGGCATTACATTTCAGAAGTATTTGTTAAATTCATAATGAAACACACTACTGTATAAATATGTCAAATATTTCCATTTAATAAACATTTCTCTGTTTGTTATATCATTGTATGTATTGATGGCACAAATAGAAGTGTCAGTATTTAATGAGCAAAGTCAAAAAGGAGATAATTTTTGTATATAATTAAAAATGGTAAATTGAATCACCTTTCTGTCTTTGTGGCACTTCCAGCTTGGATTTTCATTAATACCACCTTTTGGCTTTCTCATTAAGATAGCTGCATCTTTGCTCTGTCCCACTTCTTAAACTAAAGAGTAAAAGAACACCATTTGAAACTGTTCAAAATCCAAAAGCCAATATTAATATATCATTTGATAAGTCATAAACAAGAACAATTTGCTTCTAATCACCTCCCTTGATCAGTCAAATTCAGGCAGATGTACCCCATTGGATAAGAGAATGATCAATGACTGGAAATGATTGTCAAGAGAAAATAGTTTGTAGAACAGCGTGCCTTCATTAAAGAAACAGATGAATGAAGTAAGAGAAAGAAGTAGTATTCCAGAAATCTGGGATTAAATTGCCTGACCTTGTGATGACCCGTCTAAAACTGGGAACGCATGATCATGGAATTTAAAGGCGTAAAATTGCTTTTAGATTTGGTCTTAGCATCAATGAGAAGTTTACATCTGTGTATGTAGTAGTACTGTAGTCCATAGTACCACTAATCTCACATTCCACTCGTCTCCATCGTTGGTCTGCAGTCTTGCAAAATACCTGCACACTTCCAGATGACATTTAGTGGCTCTGACTAAAATGCATCAAGTACCTTTGCCCTACTTCAGTTTCTATGAAATATCATGTATCAAAGCTACTACTTTTATAAGAGAAAGGATGGAAAAGTAATGACTTAAACCACATAGTTTTTCCCTTCCCATAGACATGAGGCAAGCTGCAACAATTCTTGAGAAACTTCAAGCAACAATAGGCTTAGTTATAGAGTCATAGTGTAGTATAGTATAGAAATCATGATGGTGTGGGCTGTGTCATCAAGGGATTGGGGTGCATTATTCCAAAAATTATCTCCAATTCAATAGTGATTTAAATTGAATTAATTTAAATTGCAATAAAGCATTCCCTCTCAATAATAGGGAAGTTAAAGTCACCTACCAACACAACTTAATTAATCTTCCATTTATGTGTGATTTCTCTGCATATATATTCCTGTTTTCCATTGCTCTACAGCACAATCCCACCAAAGTTATTCCCATGTTAAATTTTAAGCTCCACCTATATAGACTCTCTGGGATTCCTCCTGGGTCACGCCAAGATATTCTCCCTGTTCAATACTGCAGTTCCATGCCCCCTCTTCCATGTCAGTCCTGCCAAAAGCATTGGCATTCTGGAACAATGAGCTGCCAATTCCACCCATTCCTCAAGTATGTTTCCACAATAGTTATCATATCACAATCCCATGTGCTGTTCTATGTTCTAAGTTCAACTGCCTTTTCTGTAAGGCTGCTTGCATTAAAGTAATTGAGGTTTAGTCTTTCACGCTTCTGTGTGTCCCGTCCCTCCACACCTGGCCTGCAGTCAGACTTGCTTGCTTTAACCTCAATACTTGCTTCCACTTTTTTCATATGTTACTCTCCTACTTTAGATCTCAATCCCTGCCAGACTAATTCAAACCATCCAGAACTAACAAATTCCCCAAAAGAATATTTGTCACCCTCCAGATGGGATAGAACCTATTCTTCTCATACAATCCACCTCTAACCTATGGTCCAAGTAGCTGAAGCCTGCCTGTCTGCATCAGCTCTTTGACCACATAGTTATTCGCCTTATTCTCCTATTTCTACCATTACTGGTGCATGACACAGGGAGTAATCTGAAGTTTAAGACCCAAGGAGTCCTGTTCTTTAACCTTCTGCCAAACTCCCTTTGCAGGGCCTCACCTCTTGTCTTATCTCTGTCTGTGTCGATTGCACCAATATGGATCACTTCCTCCATCTTCTCACCCTCTCTTCAGAATGTCTTGTGCCTGCTCAAGGACGTCCTTGACCCTGGCGTCAGGCAGTCAAGGCAGAATTCTGCAGTCTTGCTCACAGCCATAAAAACACTAATCAGCGTCCCTGACTATGGACTCCCCTATCACTAGCCTTGACTCTGACCTACCGTGCTGTAGACAGAGCCAACTGTGTTGCGATCACACTAACAGTATCCAAAAACAGTATGCTTGCTAGGGAGTCTGTTCCAGGCTGTCCACCCATAGGGGATTCCTGCATTGTACTGTCTGGCTGGAATTGGAATGCAGTCACCTCCCTGAAAACTTCCTGTCTCCTGTCTCTTCCTCAGTGAGTTGAATAGCCTCTCCAACCAATCTATGCAATCTGAGAAGAGCTGCAGCTGGACGCACATTCCTGTGCACATAACCATCAAGGATATTCGCCCTGATCTCCTACATCCCTCATGATGTCATTATTTCCATCATATCTCAGCAGGAAGAACCTGAACAGTGGTCTGGAATAAACATCTCATATTTACTGAATTTCAACAACCAGGAATACTTTACCCAGCATTGCTTGTTTATTTTTTCTTTGGTGTGTATAAGACTCTTCTGCCTCATAGTAAGTATTCATTATAAAGTAAAATCACTTCTTCAGAACAAATGAATAAAAATGCTGTATCTAATTACAAGGAAAGGTAAAATTATAGCGATGCATGGAGGTTCTTCCAACAGTGAGATTTGCTTCTCTTGTGATGAAGAATTTAGAAAAGATTTCCCTTTAATCATTTCTGTGGATTTGTCACACTGTAGTATTCAGCATTAAGCAGGCTTATATTTGGGACTATTGCCATGCAATTTCACAGATTGTTTCTTGTACATCTGTAATACTGAATACTAGATTCATGGGAAATAAACACTTATGAAAAGGCAATACAATTTTTAGCAATTATATGCTCTTCT
This sequence comes from Hypanus sabinus, assembly GCF_030144855.1. NCBI lineage: Eukaryota > Metazoa > Chordata > Chondrichthyes > Myliobatiformes > Dasyatidae > Hypanus > Hypanus sabinus. The sequence continues at coordinate 78,201,317 of NC_082707.1, read as the reverse complement.
GGATGCAAAAAGGACTGGCTCCTGTTCAGAGCTAATTTCCCATCATCAAGTTTGTAGTGAAGCATTCACTTTGAATGTATTTTTGATAAATTATATAAGGGTTGTGTACATTATCTTTTGATCCAGTCTGCTCTAATAAAAAACATCGACAAATAAACCAAAGCATTGCATCACTAACATAAATCCTTAAATTATCCGTAATTGACGAGTCTGAAGGCTGAGCCACAATGGATTGCTCTCGGTGCAAAGCTACATTTCCAAATAGGAATTTGTAGACCTACAGCCGGAAGTCTTCCCACTATTAAAATGAGGATTTGTGAAAAGGCTACATCACTGTCTGGTATGGAGGGGCTACTGCACAGGAATGAAAGAAGCTGCAGAGGGTTGTAAATTTAGTCAGCTCCATCTTGGGTATTAGCCATCAAAGTACCCAGGACATCTTCAAGAAGCGGTGTCTCAGAAAGGCAGTGTCCATTATTAAAGACCATATAACAATTACAGCACGGAAACAGGCCATCTCAGCCCTTCTAGTCCATGCCGAACACTTATTCTCACCTAGTCCCACTGACCCGCACTCAACCCATAACCCTCCATTCCTTTCCTGTCCATATACCTATCCAATTTTACTTTAAATGACAATACCGAACCTGCCTCTACCATTTCTGCTGGAAGCCCGTTCCACACAGCTACCACTCTCTGAGTAAAGAAATTCCCCCTCGTGTTACCCTTAAACTTTTGCCCCCTATCTCTCAACTCATGTCTTCTTGTATGAATCTCCCCTACTCCCAATGGAAAAAGCCTATCCATGTCAACTCTATCTATCCCCCTCATAATTTGAAATACCTCTATCTAGTCCCTCCTCAACCTTCTACGCTCCAAAGAATAAAGACCTAACTTGTTCAACCTTTCCCTGTAACTTAGGTACTGAAACCCAGGTAACATTCTAGTAAATCTTCTCTGTACTCTCTCTATTTTGTTGACACCTTTCCTATAATTTGGTGACCAGAACTGTACACAATACTCCAAATTTGGCCTTACCAATGCCTTGTACAATTTTAACATTACATCCCAACTCCTATACTCAATGCACTGATTTATAAAGGCCAGCATACCAAAAGCTTTCTTCACCACCCTATCCACATGAGATTCCACCTTCAGGGAACTATGCACCATTATTCCTAGAACACTCTGTTCTACTGCATTCTTCAATGCCCTACCATTTACCATGTATGTCCTATCTGGATTATTCCTACCAAAATGTAGCACCTCACACTTATCAGCATTGAACTCCATCTGCCATCATTCAGCCCACTCTTCGAACTGGCCTAAATCTCTCTGCAAGCTTTGAAAACCTACTTCATTATCCACAACGCCACCTACCTTAGTATCATCTGCATACTTACTAATCCAATTTACCACCCCATCATCCAGATCATTAATGTATATATATATATAACAAACAACATTGGACCCAGTACAGATCCCTGAGGCACACCACTAGTCACCAGCCTCCAACCTGACTAACAGTTATCCACCACTACTTTCTGGCATCTCCCATCCAGCCACTGTTGACCTCCAGCACCCGGGGCACTGTTACTGTCAGGTAGGAGATACAGAAGACTGAAGGCACACACTCAGCGATTCAGGAACAGCTTCTTCCCCTCTGTCATCCGATTCCTAAATGGACATTAAACCCATGAACACTACCTTACTATTTTAATATAGGAGGGGTGATTGATAAGTTTGTGGCCTAAGGTAGAAGGAGTCAATTTTAGAAAACCTAGCACATTTATTGTTCAACATAGTCCCCTCCTATATTTACACACTTAGTCCAGCGATCGTGGAGCATACAGATCTTGGACCTCCAGGAAGTGTCTGCAGCATGGGTGATTGATAAATTTGTGGCCTAAGGTAGAAGGAGATGAGCTATACAGCTCTTGTTACATGCACATGTAGTTCAACTCTTTGAGTGATTAAGCAGAAAGTTGGAAGTTAATAACTCATCAGGGTGATTGATAAGTTCATGGCCTAAGGTAGAAGGAGATGTTATTTTCAACTTTCTGCATAATCACTCGAAGAGTTGAACTGCATGCGCATGTAACAATAGCTGTATAACTCATCTCCTTCTACCTTAGGCCATGAACTTATCAATCACACATCTGTGGATACTTTCTGGAGATCCAAGATCTGTATGCTCCACGACCGCTGGACTAAGTGTGTAAATGTAGGAGGGGACTATGTTGAAAAATAAATGTGCTAGGTTTTTTAAAATTGACTCATTCTACCTTAGGCCATGAACTTATCAATCACCCCTCGTGTATTATTTCTGTTTTTTGCACGACTTTTAATCTATTCAATATACATATATTGTTATTTATTTATTTATTTATTGTTGTTGTTGTTGTTGTTATTATTATTGTTATATTATTTTTTCTTCTTCTTCTAAATTACGTATCAAGTTGAACTGCTGCTGCTAAGTTAACAAATTTCACGACACATGGCAGTGATAATTACCCTGATTCTGATTCTGAAATATGACTTTGGGTGTATGTCGTCCCACAATGTCCACAATTGGAAGACCCAATCTCATAACAGCTTAAAACATCATTTAAAGAACATACACCACGTGACCACTTTACTAGGTGTTCCTGTATACCTGCTCGTTAATGCAGATACCTAATCAGCCAATCATGTGACAGCAACTCAATGCTTAAAAGCATGCAGACATGGTCAAGAGTTTCAGCTGGTGTTCAGACCAAACATCAGAATGGTGAAGGAATGTGATCTAAGTGACTTTGACTACGGAATGATTATTGCTATTGGATGGGGTGGTTTGAGCATCTCAGAAATTGCTGACTTACTTGGAATTTCATGAACAACAGTCTCTAGAGTTGATCGAGAATGGTGCAAAAAGTAAGTTACCAAATGAATGGCAGTACTGTGAGCAAAAACACCTTGTTGATGAAAGAGGTCAGAGGAGAATAGCCAGGCTGATTCAGGCTGACAGCAAGGCGATGCCAACGCAAATAGTCATGTGTTATGGCAGTAGAGTTCACAAGTGCTTCTCTGAACATGCAATACATTGTACCGAAGTGCATGGGCTACAGCAGCAGAAGATTGTGAACTTACATTCAGTAGCCACTTTATAAGGTCCAGGAAGTACATAATAAAGTGTCTCTGAGTGTATATTCACAGCTCATATATAGCCAGAGCCCATTTCTTTACCATTTAAACGTGATGAATAATCTCTTTGTGGATTTAAATAGTGCAGTAAGGACAGTAGGTCTAGGACTAGGGAACCTTATCCCTGTTATGGCACTAGGAAGGTGGAAATGGAGAAGATGCAGATGAGGGCAGCATCAAAGGCAGTGGAAGGGAAATCCTGTTCTTTGAAAAGGAGGACTTCTCTTTTGTGATGGAATGGAAAGCTTTATCCTGAGAACAGATGCAGCAGAGACAAAGGAACTGGGAAAAGGGAATAGCACTTTTTACAAGTGACAGGGTTGGGAGAGGTGTAGTCGAGATAACTGTAAAAGACAGTAGTGGATGTCAGTGGAAAGTTTGTTTCCTGTGATGGAGGCAGGGAGATTTAGAAAGGGATGAGAAGTATCAGAAATGGACACTTATATTTCAAGATAAGGTAGAGGCAAAGTTGGTGTAATTTGCAAGCTCAATATTGGTGCAGAAAGTGGCACCAATGCAGCTGTCAATGTAACAGAGGAGAAGTAGTGAGTGTTACTAGAGTGGTTACCAGTTTGGAACGTAGACTGACTGTTCCATGTAGCTAATAAAAAGCAGGCATAACTGGGGCCTATGCAAGTGCCCATGGTGTCAACTTTAGTTTTGAGAAAATGGGAGAAGTCAAAAGAGAAATTATTGAGGGTGAGAACCAGTTCTGCCAAGAGAAAAGTGGTGTTGAAGGGGAACTAGTTAGTTCTGTTATCTAGAAAGAAGCAGAGAGCTTTGAAGTCTTACTGATGCAAGATAGAAGTGTATAGGGACAGGATGTTCATAGTGAAAATAAGGTGATCCGGGCTAGGGAACTGAAAGGTATTGAAGTGATGGATGTGAAGTGTCATGGAGGTAGGTGGGAAGGGTCAGAACTGGGGGGAGGAGGGGCAAAACAGAGTCAAGGTATGTAGACACATTCAGAGGGGCAGGTGCTGGCAGAAACAACAGGTCTACAGGAATAGTTAGGTTGGTGGATCTTGGCTAGGAGAAAGAAACACACAGAGCAGGATACAGAAACAATGAGTTGGTGACAGTGGATGGGAGATTACCAGAGCCGATGAGGTTGGTGATCGTGTGGGAATATTTGATCAACTCACACAAAATTAGTGGTATGTCTTTTATCTAGACTAGACTTCACATCACATTTTCTCTGGAAAATAGCACTTCCACTAAACTGCAGTTTTCACAATCATTACCCATTTAAGATAAGTGAGTTAACAAGAATGAAATCTTCAAGGATCATTGCTTTGAAGTGCCATGACTCATTATCGGCAGTACAAATATTAGTTGGCTGTGATAATAAAATGTGATGACATCTTTTATAGAAGAATGTTGGAGCACATTTAAATTCCTTGATGATGTTACTATAATGGAAGGTGTTATTCATTGTAACTTCCATTAACTACCCATCTTGTTTCCAGAAATCTAATCCTGTTCAGAAGAGATTCATAATAGCATAATGAATCCAATCTACTTATTCTGCATGATGAAGTCTGATACTGATTCAAGTCAAGCAGAGTATCAGGTGGCACATTCAGTACCACTGCTATGATTACCATAACATCTGTAATAGACTTTACATAGAAGTTCCTCTATTAAATAGACACCAACCTCACAAAACACAGGAGTGCTTAATTGTAACCTATTGAAAATAAATAAGTAAGCATTTGTATTAAAATAGCACTGAAAGGAGTTTTGTTTGAATGCTTAATTACTAAATAATCAGATAAATTCCAGCTGTAATAGATATTCCAGGGAGAAAAATAACTTGGCAAGTCAGAAGTGAGAAACAGATATTGAATGTGAGTCATTATCTACTGAATAAGTTGTGAGAAGACACAAGGTGCTTAGATGCTAATCAAATTGCAAAATATGGCAAATGCTGGAAATCCAAAATGGATACAAAAATTGTTGAAAATACTCAGTATCTGAGCATACTATGGAAAGTGAAACATAATTAATCTCGTAGGCCAGAGAAATTTTCCATTGTATAGGAAGGAGGCAAAGGAAGGAAATAAAAGTGGTAGACATTTCACAGAGGTCAAGGATAGCCAGAAGCAATGGTAGCAATGGAAGCAGCTACGGAGGAGATGTGGCTATGAAAGAAAAAACAGACGGCTGGTGAACAGCAAAGTAAACAGGCTGACAGACATGAGTAAAAGGATTTTCCCACCTCCTGCCAATGAAAGAAGGAAGTTTTGAGCAACACCGGGTTTTGTCAATGAAAAGAAAAAGGAAAAAAATAGATCAGAAAAACAGAAAATTTTTTAGAAGCTTTGAATGGAAAGTCGATTGATTGGAGGGCATGGATTTGAGATTTCTCGTCTGACCCCTGACTTAGTCCACGCTCCTCACATTCCATTCTTACACTCATTTCACAGCTCCTCCCTGCCTTGCCATGTGCTTCCAATGTGCATTTATTATTTCACTATCTGCAATTTACACAACTAAAAACCCATGTGCTTGATGTTCATTGGTATCTCCAGTGTCCTTCATCTGTGTCTTACAGGTTCTCTGATGGAGGTCACAGAGCCAGCTCACTACAGTGTAATACTTTAGGTATTTGCAAAAGACATTTACAACATAATTCCAGTACCTGCCAGCCCATTGTAAATAGAACTGGAGTGGTATGGTGAAGGTGAAAGGAATTAGGTTAAGATGGCACCATGTTGGGCATCATGAGCCAAAAGGTCTGTTCCTCTCTGTGTTGCTCTCTTTCCTAAGTTCTGACAACTACTTCTCCTTAAGAATGAATCACCCAGACCACCGATCACGGCCACCTTTGTATCACCACTGGCCCGGTGGTCATGAGTCAGGCAGAATTGCATTCACCAGCTAACCTGGGTAACAAAATTTCCTTTGTGACACTGGAAACAAGGAGGTTTTCAGACAGAGTAATCACTCTTTACAATAGATCCAATTCTAACATTCAGTGGAAATGGAAAGGAAAATCACATGGCTTTAATCTGTTTTACATCCAAAAACGTTTGTATGCTGCATCTGCAATTTGGTCAGACATGTATTTCAGAGTCAAAGCTGCACATTCAATTAAAAGTAGCACCTCTAGTCACCAATGCACGTGACTGAAGGCTTCAGTAGGAGCCTTATTCCTGTGTTCCACATTTATTAGGTTTATTGTGGATACTATTCAGACGAGTGGAGGCCTGGTCAAAGCAAAGGGAATAAGCTATGTATTCTTGCTTATTTCACGGCATTTTGTAGCTTGGGACTGGCGGATGGCATATCTTTTGCTGACCCCTGAGATAATGCTCAATAATGCTTAATTGTAAGTTTGCTATTTGCTAATAAAAGATTCGAATTTTGGAGCAATCAGTGATGCTGTGGGCCTGTCACACAAGTGCTGCAGTCTGCAGGCAAGCACCAATTGGTTTGTCTTGGCTTTGGTTTAGTTGTCCCATAACAGCTACATTTACAAACACATATGGATGGGAATAGCCAAGTTCCTTTAACCAAAACAAGCAAACAAGCAAGGATGATACTTTCACTTTATTTCAAAAGGATCACTTTTGTAATTAATTTCCTTTATGATTAGATGTTGAACTTTCCAATTTAATAGCTTTACATGTGGAACACAATCTTCTTGGCTTAAAGCCCATTCGATAGCAAAGAATACCAAGAAGATAAGACAAATGTATCCAATTGGGATGGCAAAGGGTTATTCAATCAGTAGCATGTTGTTGTTTGAGTCGATGTGCAAAATTTGCCACCACATTTCTTACAACAGTCACTGCACTTCATAAGTATTCCATCAGCTGCACCACTCGTTGGTCTGACCCTGAGACTGTGAAGTACTTTGTTTAATACAATACTGTTGATTAATGTTCATCATGTTAAGATCGCTAAACTTGAAATGAATAAAATCTAGCTTTCATTCGGTTCCATAGAAATTAAATTAAAATGAGCTCATGCTCCTGCATTGTCTTTGTTTTAAAGCTGTCACAATGACAATGCACTAAACTGTCATTAAGTGTATCTATCAGCTGTGCTTAGACTCAAATCAACTTGTCAAGTTGTTTCCCATTTTATTTACTAGACAAATGAACTCAACCGTTTACTGTGATTAATCTGCGACTGTAATTTTCAGCTCAGGGATATTTGCCCTCTGGAGAGTTCACAAAGCAGTAGGAAAAATTAGGCATTTTAAAAATACTGGCCTGAGTTTCTGGCAAAGCATAACTTTCTTCAGTATTTGTAGGCTTCCTGAATCAGAGTCTGTTCCCACTGCCTGTCACAGATGCCTGCATAAAAAATGCAGTTTAACATCAGTGTCAAGGATTCTCAAAAAAAACTCTTCCATCTATGACTATTTCACCACTGATTCATATTGACACCTTCAGTTCATGGTGCCCCTGGTTTAATCATTTCTACCCAATTCAATGAAGCACCTCACTTCTCCCTGCCACACTAATGGTTTATTATTAGTTCCTTTTCTTTTCAGAAACAAATTTTATTTTATCTGGCTCAAACTTCGTGCAACGCCTATTCTTTACAGCATTAATTATGATACCAATGGACATAGCATCGAGAGGAGACATTCCTCTCTCAAACCTGTGTTCTTGTTCAACAAGTTAAGGGAGAGCACTGAATGTACTTTATTGTAGTTTCTTGGTTTTTTTTCAATTAACTCCAATGGCTAACTGTGGTTCCAGGCTCTTAACCAACCTTGTGAAGCAGCCAGTCTCTAGTTGGGGAGAGGTCAAGGTAACTCATCATCCTTTCTGTGTGTATTTGCCTTTGGTCTTTGCTCAGCATCACAGCTGCTGAAAACCATAAAATCTCAGCATTTAGAATCTATTCCAATTTACCTGATCTGAAATCAGTTAAATTTTAATTAAATAAACCTAAGTTACAGGGAAAGGCTGAACAAGTTAGGTCTTTATTCTTTGGAGCATAGAAGGTTGAGGGGGGGACTTGATAGAGGTATTTAAAATAATCAGGGGGATATATAGAGTTGACGTGGAATAGGCTTTTTCCATTGAGAGTAGGGGAGATTCAAACAAGAGGACATGATTTGAGAGTTAGGGGGCAAAACTTTAAGGGTAACACGAGGGGGAATTTCTTTACTCAGAGAGTGGTAGCTGTGTGGAATGAGCTTCCAGTAGAAGTGGTAGAGGCAGGTTTGGTATTGTCATTTAAAGTAAAATTGGATGGGTATATGGACAGGAAAGGAATGGAGGGTTATGGGCTGAGTGCGGGCCAGTGGGACTAGGTGAGTGTAAGCGTCGGGACGGACTAGAATGGCCGAGATGGCCTGTTTCCATGCTGTAATTGTTATATGGTTATATGAAATAATATTCAACACTGTGCTGATTTTTAACTAATCCCTCACCTGCTGTCTGTACTCTATGATCATATTTTATATGATCTTTATCAGACTTATACCACAGAAGGTGCAAGTTTTCTTTCTAAAGAAAGGAAGAATTTGTATTGTTGGAGATAAGAAGAACAAATGTGGTTATAATTGAAACAGATGTGCTCCTCACAGAATGGCTGTGGAGAGGATGTTTCCTCCTGTGGGAGAATATAAAGCTGGGGGACACTGTTTAAAAGTAAAGTAGTAGTAGGCCTCCATCAGTCTCGATAGACCATGGATTTGCAACTTGGAAAGTTTCCAGGGTGCAAGCCTGGGCAAAGTTTTTTTTTCATGGAAGACCAGCAGTTGCCCAAGCAAGTCTCCCCTCTCCACACCACCAATGTTGTCCAAGGGAAGGGCATTAGGACCCATACAGCTTGGCACCGGTGTCGTCACAGAGCAATGTGTGGTTAAGTGCCTTGCTCAAGGACACACACGCAGCCTCAGCCAAGGCTCGAACTAGTGACCTTCAGATAGCTAGACGAACGCCTTAACTACTTGGCCATGTGCCAATTTAAAAGGAAAAACTACCCCCTTATGGCGGAAATGAGAAGATTTACTTTTCCTGAGAGAAGATCATAACTCTTTGAAACTTGTTCTCAATGAACAGTGGAAGCAGAGTCTTTAAAACAAATTATGGCATGGGGTAGATTATTTGTTGATAAACAAAGAGTTGAAAGGTTACCAGTGGTAGACTGAGGTGCAGAGATGAAGTTGCATTAAATTTAGCCATAATTACATTGCAGCAGAGCAGAGTCAAGGTCTCAACAGAAACACTGACACAGAGAAGTGCATATATCATATATCAGGAACACTGATGGTACAAGTAACTTGATGGCAGGTATAAAAATTCTCTTCTTTTGGGAGTGGGGATCTGGTTTGGGGCATGTGGGGATAATATTTACTGGAAAATGTTGACAAAATCTGTGCATGCATTTTATATATATAGATACACATTGGCTTCCTGTATTTTTTTGAATTTATTTTAAAGTTCTCTTATTTGTTCTTAAGCTCTCAATGGTCTGGGACAGGAGTACATCACAGAATCACTTTCATTTTATAATCCTGCTCAAGCTCTCAGATCTAATTTCAATGTTCGCTTAAATTTAAACAATCTCCCTCAAAAGATAATTGGAAGGTCAGCTTTTTTTGAACTGCCCTCCTAAACTGTGGAATTCACTATCTAAAACTATAAGGAATGCAAACTCAGTCGACACTTTTAAATACCAGCTCAAAATCTATTTATTTAACCTTGATTTTAATGAATATCTTTTTGCCTTTTATTTTCATATTTACACTTTATCCCATTGTAAAGTACTGTGAACTACCTCGTTTATATGAAACATACTCTATAAAAAAAGTTATTATATAAATAATAACAGAAGTATATATAAATGCACTTGTGAAGTAAATAGGGTAAGACAGAGCAAAGAATTCATGCCATTTGCTCCTGTCTATTTTCCACACTATTTCCAGAACTTAGTGTGGTCCTGTCAACAGCACGGGCCAATCTGAGAATAAGTTCTCAGTGTCACTGAAAGACAGTCAAATGCCTTTCTGCACCAGCATGGAAACTTGGAGGAAAAACAAACTCCACAGTAAGTGATTACTAAACTTGGATTTTTTTTTTGTTTAAGTCTGATATTTTCACAGTAACATGGACCTCAGACAAAAGCTCTGTGTTGGTTTGTTACTGTTTAAATTGTCACAGATTACTGAAATGTTAATCAGGGCCAGTCACTGTGAAAGAATTTTTTTGTGCCTTATCTTTTCCAAGCAGCAAACCAATAAGTATTGTACACGTCAGTTCATGCATTGTGTAATAACAGTGCCAGCAAAAGTAATTACCATTTACTTGGCGATTGGAAGTGAGGCAGATGCTGCAGTTCAAGTGCTGACAATCTGAGTTAGCATGGATTTGCAAATCTCACTGAGACTAGGTGTATCTGTCCATCTTGAATGAGCTGGTATTATTGATAGAAATATGGTCCTTATCAATGAACAAAATCAGTCAAAACGTTCTATTTCAGATGCAAATTTCTTATGTTGTGCTGTTTTTAAATTTTACTGTCACTCAAGGCATTTTTATAGAGAATGAATCATTTTCATTGTCAAACTGGTCTAATTGGATTAGCTACATTTTCTTTAAGAAGACTTATTCAAATACCTTTGAATCATTAATATCATTTAAAGGAACAATTGCCATTATATAAACCATATTTTGTGAAATTGGGGAGTGATTTGCTTTAAGTATAACAGTACTTCAACTCCATTGCCTTGGTAATATGTTCTTGAGGGTCCGGACATTTTCCCAGATCTTACCGCCTAGGATCCATGTAAATGGTTGATAGTCAGGATAGACTGAATAATTTTTCTACCATGGTAGCGTAGTAGTTAGAACAACACTTACAACTCAGGGCATCAGAGTTCAGAGTTCAACTCTAGTGTCCATCTTAAGAAAGTTTATATGTTCTCCCTGTGACCACATGGGTTTCCTCCGGGTGCTCTAGTTTCTTCCCACAGTCCAAAGACGTACTGGTTAGTAGGTTAATTGGTGTTTGTAAATTATCCAGTCATTAGGCTAGGGTTAAATAGATGGGTTGCTGGACAGCGTGGCTCTTGGGGCCAGAAGTGTTGGTTCCACGCTGTATCTCTAAATAAATAAATAAATACATACATACATAAATAAATAAATAGATAGATAGATAGATAAATAGATAGATAAATAAATAAATAAATAAATAGCTTTCGCTTGATTCATGTCATTCCCCTAACTCTGCCTTTGTCCTTCCTGGAAAAAGTGGTCTGAGTATTAGAAGTCAATCCCCTGCCATCCGATTCCTCAATGGACATTGAACCCTTTTTTAATATATAGTATTTCTGTTTTTTGCACCACTTTTAATCTATTCAATACATGTATACAGTAATTGATTTACATTTATTTATTTATTATTATTATTTTATCTTGTTGGGTTTTTTCTTTGTTTTCTTCTTCTGCATTATGTATTGCATTGAACTGCTGCTGCTCAGTTAACAAATTTCACATCACATGCCGGTGATAATAAACCTGATTCTGATTCTGAATTCTGTTCAGAGAGGCCTCCAGAAGTGGCCGATTCCATATTTCTACTCTGCATATTGTGTGTGTGTGTGTGTGTGTGTGTGTGTGTGGCGGGGGGAGGAAATACAATAGGCAAACTGTTAAAATGTAAGCTGAGGTGATAGAGGCCCAGAAAGAGCAGATTGATAGTCTGACTAACAAAATGCTCCTCTGAAGGGCTGTCAATCTTTTGAGACCGCAAGCATTTGAAGTGTAAATGAAGAGCTGTGACATCTATAGAAATGCATTTACAAGTTTAAAAAGGCTGCGACAACTTGTCCTCTAAAAGGCAAGCTTCAAATTATCCTAAGGAATCCAGGGGTTAGAATGGTCTCTGAGAGCTGTACCAGAGTTATTTGGGTTACTGCCTATCTTGTGCCATCCATGTTAGAACCTCGGAGTATTCTTTCTGGCAGCCTGACGGTATACCAGTCTGCAAACGGGATCAGCTCAGTGGTGTCTACAGTTTATCTGCTGTGGTGTGAAAACTATTGCCCCAAGTTCAACATTCATAATAGAGTGAGCAGGTGAATATTATGGGAGTTCAAGAGTTAATGAATTTCAGCATTGTCATTATGTATTAATGTTTTTCAATGTCAGTAAATGCATTTATTTGTCCCTTCAATGTATAAATAGGTTGAATTGTGTTCTTATTCTTCGTGATAAGAGTGCTCCATGATACTGATACTCATCACTCATGGAATCTAACGTGGGTATTCTTTGTAATTCTATATGTTAAAGATGCACTGAGTTTGATGTTGCCAGTTAGAAAAGGACTTGAACGGTGGTGAGAATAGATAAGACTTGAATTGCTTCTTAATCTGAAATTCAGCTTGTAATACATTGCATTGTTCTGACAGCAAAAAGGTGGTGACCTTGAATTTACTAATTTACTAACCCAAAAACAAATTGATGAAGGTACAACAGTGCAGCACACACACAATGCTGGAGGAACTCAGCAGGCCAGGAAGCATCTATGGAAAGAAGTCCTGCTGAAGGGTCTCAGCCCGTAACATCGACTGTACTTTTTTCCAGCATTTTGTGTGCGTGTGTGTTGCTCGGATTTCCAGCATCTGCAGGGTTTCTCTTGTTTGTGGATGGTAGAACAGTGGTGTATATGGTTTTAGTAAGGCATTCAGCAAGGTTCCATATGGTAAGCTCAAGCAGCAAGTTAAGAGGCATGGGATCCAGCAAAACTTAGCTGTGTGAATTCAGAATTGGCTTGCCCATAGAAGGTAATAGTACATGGAGAGTATTCTGCCTGGAGGTCAATAAACTGTGGTGTTCTGCAGAGATCTATTCTGGGACCCCCTACTCTTCGCAGCTTTTATAAATGTCTTGGATAAGGAAGTGGAAGAGTGGGTTAGTAACATTGCAGATGGCATGAAGGTTGGTGAGGTGGATAATGTAGAAAGCTATAGTAAGTTACAACAGGATATTGACAGGATGCAGAGCTGAAAAATGGCAGATGGAGTTCAATCTGGAGAAGTGTGAAGTGATACACTTTGAAAGGTCAAATATTTTGGCTGAATATAAAGTTAACGGCAGGATTCTTAGCAGTATTGTAGGAATAGAGCAGTCTCACGGTCCATATCCATGGATCCATTAAGGTTACTGCACAAGTTGATAGTGTGGTTTAGATGGTGTATGGAGTGTTTAGATTCATTAGCAGACAGATTGATTTCAAGAGCCAAAAGGTAATGTTTCAGCTTTATAGCATTAGACTGCACTTGGAGTATTGCCTCAGTACTGGTTGCCTCATTATAGGAAGGATGTGGAAGCTTTAGTGAGGGTGTGGAGGAGATTTACCAGAACGCTGCCTGGATTAGAGCACATGTCATAAGAGGAAAGGTTGCGCAAGCTAGTGTTTTTTGCCATTTGGACCAAAGGAAAGCGACGGGTGACTTGATATAAGTGAATAAAATGACAAGAGGCATTGACAGGGTGGACAGCCAGCACCTTTTACCCAGGGCGTAAATGGCTAATACAAGAGGTGATCAAGAGACAGTATAGGGAGGAAATCAGAAGTTGGTTTCTTGCACAGAGGGAGGTGTGTGCATGGAACACACTGTCAGGGGTGGTGGTTAAGGCAGATACATTAAGGACAATTAAGAGAATCTTAGATTGGCACATGTAAGAAAGAAATATGGAGGGAAGCATTAGACTGGAGTAGGTTAATTGGTTGGCACAATATCATGGGCTGTAGGGTCTGTACTGTTCTATCTTCTAATTGAATACAATAATTTATCAGAGTTCTGTGCAATCGGTGGATAAGTAATGAAACATTACATATTTCTGGTTAAGCTCTTACTCTCACCACACAGCAGTTCCAACCTCAGTTGCTTTCCCTACTTGCCTGTCTGGCCTCCTGCCTTCCTTGCCAGGAATCCATCTTCTCTGCATTCCAGTGTTTGGAATTGTTTCCATCATGCTGCCAAACTCTTCCCTGCTGTCAAGAGTTAATTGTTGGGAAATTGGCAGCAGTAAATGCAGGCTCTCAAACAACTCAAACATTTAGGGCACTGTAGTAATTGGGTGATAAGAATATATCTTCACTCAAAGGTGGAAATGCAAAAGAGGCACTCAAATCATTTTTCTCTCTTTACTTCCAATGGCCAATTATCAATAATGTCCATAAGATTTTGAGCTAATCGAGAGAAATAGTTCTTTGAACAATACAAGGACTTTCACAATGAAAGTAGGCTTCTGTGAATTGATTGATGACTCTAGGAATGCCACCAATAACAAGACAGATGCAGAGTTGTTAAGGGAAGGTCACATTTAATCAGTTTAATTGCATTTTTTGAGGAGATAACAAGGAAGACAATGCATTTAATGCCATCCACATGAATTCAACAAGGCCTGCATAGCAAGCTACTTAAAACAAATATAAAGCTTATGGGGTGAAAGGGAAATTAGCAAACCATATCCCAACTGGCTCAGGAGCAGGAAGAAAAGAACAATGGCTGAGCACTGTTGTTGCGTATGGAAGGCTGTAATCAGTGTGGTTCTAGAGCTCAGTGTTCTGTCCTTGCTTTTAGTAATACACACAAAGTTTATTGGAATTTTAAGATAATTAAAGGATTTGATAGGATTGAGGCAGGAAATATGTTCCAGATGTTGGGAGAGTCCAGTACCAGAGGGCATGGATTGAGAATAAGAGGTCAGTTATTTAAAACAGAGTTGAGGAAGAGCTTCTTCTCCCAGAGAGTTGTGGAGGTGTGGAATGCACTGCCTCGGAAGACGGTGGAGGCCAATTCTCTGGATGCTTTCAAGAAGGAGCTAGATAGATATCTGATGGATAGGGGAATCAAGGGATATGGGGACAAGGCAGGGACTGGGTATTGATAGTGAATGATCAGCCATGATCTCAGAATGGTGGTGCAGACTCGAGGGGCCAAATGGTCTACTTCTGCATCTATTGTCTATTGTCACACAATGGCCATGTCATTAGGTATTGGAGTGGAACCAGGTGTGGCCTTCTGCTCCTGTAGCCCATCCACATCATGTTTTGTCATGTTGTGCATTCAAAGATGCTCTTCTGCACATCACTGTGGTAACCTGAGTTTATTTGAGTTACTGTTGCCTTCCTGTCAGCTTGAACCGATCTGGCCATTCTCCTCTGAGCTCTCTCATTAATATAGCATTTTAACCCACAGAGCTGCCACTCACTGGATTTATTTTTCCACACTATTCACTGTAAATCCCAGAGACAGTTGTGGGAAAATATACCAGGAAATCACAGTTTCACAGCTATTCAAACCACCCACTCTGGCACCAACAGTTATTCCACAGTCCAAGTCACTTAGATCACATTTCTTCCCCATTATGATGTTTAGTCCAAACAACAACTGAACCTCTTGACCACGTCTGTATGCTTTTATGCATTGAGTTGCTGCCATATGATTGGCCAATTAGATATTTGCAGGTGGACAGGTGTACCTAATAAAGTGGCCACAGAGTATATACATTAGAGGTTTGAACTTGTATCCAGTATGCACCATATTGAATTTTGCCCATGATAAAAGAATTGACTAGGTAGTTGACAGTGTGGAGAAAACCTTCAGAAGGTTTTTCCATTAACAATGCTTTGACTTATCTTAAACTGATTACTTTGTGAAATTCATTTTTTTATTCAATGTAAACATCTAATCTGATAATGAGGCAGCACAACGGTGTCACAATATGTGCTGCTCATCCACAGCTTCAAGGACCTTGGTTTTAAATGTTCTTCAAAATTTACCTATATTTTGGAAAAACTTCTAAATAAATTGCACGTGGAACAAAAGAAACAAAAATTTGTGAGATCATAATACTTCTCTTCATTAATGACTGTAATATTCAGAAGTCAATGGTGTGTTTGATTTTGGAGACTGGAGAAACAGTCTAGGCTACCTTAAAAAAATGTATGTATGTTTTAAAGAAGCTTAAATTGTGCTATTAATCATGCCTGTGGAATGTTTCCCCTGAAACAACTTGAAGCAGAGTTCTGATGAAATTAGTTAGTGGAACCTCATGCAAGAACAGGTGAGTCTGGACTTGACAGGAGGCCAGAGGCTCCAGAAACAGGGAGTGGGTCAGATGTTCCAGACCAATGCAGCAGATGCCCGATGGTTCAGAATCTACAACTTCTGCAAAATGGATATCTAGTTATGACCTTATTCCTCTCACTTGTTTAAAGAAAGAC
Organism: Hypanus sabinus; assembly: GCF_030144855.1. Taxonomy (NCBI): domain Eukaryota; kingdom Metazoa; phylum Chordata; class Chondrichthyes; order Myliobatiformes; family Dasyatidae; genus Hypanus; species Hypanus sabinus. Next base: position 78,184,925 of record NC_082707.1, on the reverse strand, counting down.
TAAATTCATGAAAGTATCACTTAATGGAACGTGAGTTAAAAATGTGATTTGTTTTCATTCAGTATCAATAGTATACCTAAACATTTCTTTTTTGGAATTTGAGATGAAATTCAAAGATTCAAAGCGCACTTATTTTCAAAGAATGTATAAATTACACAACTTGAGATTTGTTTGCTTACCGGCTGTCTGGAATTAATTAAGGTTTATTAACTCAAGCAATGATCCAACATGATACATTTACAAGGAATCATTTTGAGAACTATAACAAATGAGGCAAAGTCTAGCTTTTTTTTAAATAAGAAGATGCCATAGGAATATTTTAAAGAATCTTAAATCATGTCATTTATCATGCCCGTGGAGCGTTTCACCTTAAACAATGATCACTTTTGCATCAGCATCCCTTCATGTCGTGTAGTTCATCAATCCAAAGCTGAGTTCTGATGCCATTCCGTACAAATTAAAAGGTGTTGTTTTTTTCTGTAACACTTTGACTGGAAATCTAAATTCTTAATATGATAGCATTTTTATTTTCAGTGCCAGAATAATTGTTGGTGGCAGTCACCAAATGAAACACCTGAAGAGTGGTGTTATCATCTAATATCACTCCTCCCAACAGATGATATAAATGAGAAAATCAGCAGACATTGGAAATCCAAGCAGCACACACAAAATGCTGGAGGAATTCAGCAGGCTAGGCAGCATCTGTGGAAAAGAGTACAGTTGACTTTTCAGGCTAAGACCCTTGATCAGCGTATAGATGACCGCTGAGGAAGAGGAGGGGTGGGTTAGCAGGTTTTCAGATGACATGAAGGTTGGTGGTGTCGTGGATGCTATAAAAGGTTGTCATAGGTTACAACGGGACAATGATGGTACAGATCTGGACTGAGAACTGGCAAATGGAGTTCACTCCAGAAATGTGTGAAGTTATTCACTTTGAAAATTCAAATTTGAAGGCAGAATACAGGGCTAATGGTAGGATTCTTAGCAGTGTGGAGGAACAGAAGGGTCTTGCGGTCCCCGTCCATAGATTCATCAAAAATGGAAGGCTATGTGCGAGGGAGGGGTTAGATTGATCTTAGAGTGATGGGTTTGAGGTAAACCATGTATACCTGTCTGGACACGCCCCTCTGCTGACTGCTCCTGTGGCTCCTCCCACAGACCCCTGTATAAAGGTGATTGGGGCACTGCTCCACCCACAGTCTCCAACATGGTCATGCTCCATTTTCACTGTTAATAAAAGCCTATCGTTCACTTCCAGTCTCCTAGAGTTATTGATAATGCATGTGTTGATTAGTACTATCCCTATACTGTTCTATCTTCTACGTGCTATGCTTAACCTCCATCTCCACCACACCACATTGTGCTTGCTAATGCCTCAACGAGATATCCCAACTATTGTTGCCCATAGTGAGTATCGTACAGCCCTTCAAGGAGAGGCTTTCCAGTTCCAGAGTTCCTCAGGATCATCATCTGAGGTCATAAGCAGCCTTCAACACTGGAGCTATGTGGTCCATCACAAAACATGCTGGGGTCATGAGGTAACACATCTAGAACGACTGGCTAACACCAGAATCTCGAAGACCAGCATTAAGAGTTGATCAGCTCCCTTTCTGATTTGTTTTTCAAAGTTTACTTGTAACAGATTTTATCTTTCCATTATGACAAATCAAAAGCTGTGAAGCATAGCGAGGGAGGGCAGGTAAGAGTGACTGCTGGTGAACAACGAAGTAGTGATTGGGTTTGTGGGTACTGGTGCCACATTCCTTGAAAGACGGCCATTCCAAGTTGCCTCATTGCTTCCTCCTCCTTCTCAGTTGCTCATCCCAAATCTGACGGTGAGATAAGTCTCATCACCAGGGCAACATGGCCTCATTCAATAAGCCTCAAAGAATCTTGACTCTTGCTCTGCATAACCTTGACAATTTAAAGGAAACGTTGTTGTAGCATATTAATGATTTGCACTAGCACTGACTGTAGGGTAACATGGTTTTCTTTGCATAAGCACTTGTGAGGCCTGCAGGATACCATCAGCAGAGAGTTCCTTTGATCAATAGCCTCCTTTTGGTTTTCCTTGATGGCTCAAATGTGCTTGATAGTGCAGACTGCTCCAAAATGAAGGCTTCATACTAGATGTACAATCTGTGTGCAACTAGTTGGTGTAAAGAAGCTTTGAAACTAGTGAAATATCCTTCAGCCTGCTGTACTGCTCCTGGAGTTTTGAAATTTGAAACTTTAAATGCCTGTAGGATTGTCTGCACAGCCAGGAGAAGTCAATCAGCAATTAACCTATACGATTGATTCAGTTAATGAACACTGGTGGGAGAACTGTCAACTAGCTCTGTTGCTGCATTAGGTGTGTCCAGTAGTATGAAGATAAGAAACGATGTGAGCTGAAAATTTGTATTCAGAAATGACAGCCAATGTTTCTAGCAGCAATTTGAAACATTTACATTTTGTCAATAATTTCCAGTCGCATATTTGGCTGCTTCCTTTTTTATTTAGCTTTAATGAAAGTGAAGATTATAATTAATGGTTTTTGGTTAATTTGGTCCCAACTGAATGCCTTTTATTTTACACGTGGTTCAGTGACCTTGGAAAACCTAATACTGGAAGATAAATTGTCAGATACCACAGAAGTTTACAATATAAATATATGTTAAGGAATTAGCCTAAACAAAAAGAGATTTTCACATTTACTAAAGTGCTCTCTTACTAAATTTTGTTTAAAGCTGTTGTCAAAATGTTATCTCTGGAGCCAGATTTGCATTTGATCTATAAAGGACTCGTACTGCATCAATTAAGATTCACCCTCATAGAATAATGACTACACAACTAGCCAATTACATTTCCAGCAATATCAAACCATACTAGAAAATTAATTAGTCTCCGAAAAGTTAATGAACCTGAAAAATTGAGCAAGAACTAACTGCATATTCTTTCCATGTAAGGAATATTAGACAAATCAGTCAGTTGAGTGATATTATACTTTAGAGAGGATGTGACCCAAGTTGTTACATGAACTATAAGCTATATGAGTTTATTTCTCTATTACACTATGACTAAACCTTAACATCTGAATATTTGTCTTTGGCATTTGAATGATAAGAAGTGGATTCTGACAGATGTGGAAACAATAAGTGTATACTATATTTTTCATTATTTGTCTGACCATCAAAATGTTGGACAGATTATTAGAAAGAGACAGTCAAAAATTTCTTATACATTCAATATTATTAATCAGAAGATGAGTGACTCACACTTGCAAAATCAAAATTTCAGTGCTCAAGAAGACTTTGGGAATAATTATGACTCAACACGTAATTAAATGTTCATTTATACATCACTGCACTGGTTCTATCTTACTTTTCTCTGTTTAACAGTAATTAATATGTAAGAGCCTCAATGTCATGGCCTGGAATTGATTTCAATGGCAAGCTTATTAGTAAAATAGTGTAGTTTGTAGAAGAAGCGTGATTCAAACTACAACTCAAACAACATAGCATGGCATGTGTCTACTCACATAATTGTTCTGCAATTTAGTCAGTACTAACAGCACTATTAACCTCACTTGTATTCATAACACAAATCATGAACCAATATAATGGTAACAGGGAATGACTGGTGTTAGTCAGACAATTCTCCAATAGGTCAGTGCAAGTACCCCAAACATGTAAAATAACCATGAGGATTATTTAACCCATGCATGAAGCCAAAACCTAACTCAAACTGATTCAGATTCCCCTCTTGCCCACTGCAGCCTGCCCAGCTGTTGGTCAGTAGCAAGTCATTTATGTGGTTTTATCAGATGATGTATTGCATCACATGTGATGATTTCTGGCTCTCAGCATGAAACATCTCAGAATAGATCAAAATAGATTTGGAAACTCTGCCTGATGTACTACGTGGACTCCAAAGTGTGGTGAAGAACCAAAATCCCATTGGTTGACTAAGCTGAATTGAAATTGAAAACATGAATGAATAATAAGTTCTAGTCTTTGTGATAATGGGCCCTAGTCATTCAAACTGAATTTGTCCTGGGTGAAAGATCATAAGAAATTCTTTTTGAGTATATGTTGAATGGAGATTCTGATACTTCATACATCTCCTGCACTCATATCTGTACATAGGTCGGGCCTGGCTTTGGCAAACATTTGGGAACAAGCATTAAATTCAGACTTTGTTGAAGCAGTCAGAATCTGCAGAGTTGAAAAGAGAATTAATATTTCAAGTTGATGAATTCCATCTGAAACAGGAAAAGATAAAGATAAAATTAATCTCTTAAGTTATGGACACACATGTGGGTTGGGGATGGGGTGCTGCAAGAGAACAAGACAAAGATTATTGATGCCATGGGCATCAGGAGGCATGGATGGCACAGATGGTGGTGCTGGCACTTAAAAGAAGGAGGTAATGATTAGTGGATAATGAGGAGCCATGAGACTGAAGATGCTAAAAATATGGAACAACTTGCACTAACACTGGAGGAACTCAACAGATCAGGCAGCATCTACGGAGGGTAATTAATGGTCAATATTTCTGTTTGAAAAGTCTTGGCTCAAAATATCAACTGTTCATTTCCCTGCATAGAAGCTGCCTAATCTGCTGAGCTCCTTCAGTGTCTTGTTTGTGTTGCTAGTGAATAATCAATTCTAGAGAAGATGTAAAAAGGAGGATACAAATAAAATCTGAAAATCACCAGGATAGAGGGAGAGGAAAAACAACCGTGAAAGCTGAGGTTAAAGGCTCAAGTTACTGATTATCTGAAATAGTTGGGACAGTATAAGTAGATCTGGGCAGAGTTGTCAGAATGGGGAGGGATAGGGAGTTAAAGTAACAGGCATCTGAAAGGTCAGGGTTACCATTGTAGACTAAAAAGATGTGTTCTGGAACTAGAGTTCGACTCCCCAATGTAGAGGAAACTGAAGAACATGAGCAGCAAATATGGTTTTCCAAATTAGAAGAAGCACAATTGATTCACATTGTAAACTTGAAATATGAGGGGTGATTGATAAGTTTGTGGCCTAAGGTAGAAGGAGTCAATTTTAGAAAACTTAGCACATTTATTTTTCAACATAGTCCCCTTCTACATGTACACACTTAGTCCAGCAGTTGTGGAGCACACAGATCCCTTCTCTATAGGTGGTCCACACCAAGGGTGATTGATAAGTTCATGGCCTAAGGCAGACGGAGATGAGTTATTAACTTCAAACCCTCTGCATTTTCACTCAAAGAGTTGAACTACACGTGCATGTAACGAGAGAGTCTTGGACCTCCAAGAGGTCCACAGCAAGAGAAGGAGGTGAGTTATATAGCTCTTGTTACATGCACCTGCAGTTCAACACTTTGAGTGAAAATGCAGGAAGTTTGAAGTTAATAACCCATCAACTTCTACCTTAGGCTACAAATTTATCAATCACCCCTGCTGTGGACCACTTCTGGAGGTCCGAGACACCGACTTCTACAAGGAAGGGATCTGTATGCTCCACAACCACTGGACTAAGTGTCTAAATGTAGGAGAAATAAATGTGCTAGGTTTTCTAAAATTGACTCTTTCTACCTTAGGCCATGAACTTATCAATCACCCCTTGTAGTTCAGGTTGTTGAATGATTGGGAAGGAGTTGATAAAGTGGCAGGTATGGCATCCACTGAGCCACATTGTGAAAAGGTGTTAATGGAGAATGGAAGAATAGACCAAAATGTCCTGATGTTAGCAGTCACTTCAGAATGAAGGACTCCAAGCAAGAGACAGGTCTGAGAGACTGAATTGCCCATTGTAAGGTACAGTGCCTATAAAAAGTAATCACCCCACCCTCCCCCTTGGAAGTTTTCATGTTTTATTGTTTTACAACATTGAATCACAGTGGACATGTTATAGTTTACTGGGAGCAATATGCTGAATGTGGAAGTTGGAAGACGGTAGCCTTATCATTAATACAGGTAGGAGGACAGAGCTGAGAACAGAATAGAAGGGAATGGAACTGAAGCAATTGGGAGCTCAATTAATCATGACTGGGGTAAATGGTAACTATGGTAAAATGAAAATAATTTGAAAGCATTGGTATGGAAGCTTGAAGCATATAAACAAAAGCTTGGAAGGAGAAACATGGATAATGGAGAGAAGTTGAGTGAAGTGGTGAGGGAATAGAGAAAGGTTGACCCTAGTCGTTTCAGTGGGTACTGCTCACTAACTAACCCAGGAGTTAGAGAAGATGGGAAAAGAAAGGGAAGAGTCAAAGATGGACCAGGTGAAGGTGAGAGCAAAGTAGGAATTGGTGCCACAGTTGATGAAACCATCTAGACTACAGGAAAACAGGATGCAGCTACAAGACTATCATCAACATGTCATCAACAGGCCTGAATAGAGATAAAACAATAGCTGTTTCACGTATCTCACCAAGAGTGTTAAACATAAAGTTATTCAGTGATAGAATAAAGTAAATCAGAGGATAGATTGTGGCGCACAGAGACTGTCAGGACGCATGGTGTGGGTTGACTGGAAAATCACACCATGAAAAGAAGCAAAATCACAAAAATTGATATTTTGGAATTATTTCCATCCACAGAGATCCCTTGAGTTTATTAGTAAGTTCACAGCTCATGAAAGTACTTGGGACTCTAGCATCATTTAAACAACTTTTACTTTAAGATATTTTTAGTTCAATTACCAGGAGCTTCCGTAGATAGGAAAGTTTATTTATCAAAAAAGTCAGTGTTACAGAAAGGTATAAATAAAAATGTTATCGAGATGAATCTGTTTGTTTTTAGAGTGTACAGTGGGCTTGCCAGTTGGACACTTGGTGAGGAGAAACAGTAATATTAAATATGTAGCCTTAGCTCACGCCCAGAGACAGGAAATCCTCTGGGTCATTCGAATGGGAGAGTAAGAGTGCAAGAGTAACACAGCATGAGCAACTAACTTGAAGTGTTTCATGCCATGGCATTTCTATATGTGATGATCTGTGATGAAGTGGGAGATGTGTGGGAATTCAGGATGTGCAAGGATTTCAGCACTAAAGTACAGGAAAAAATGGCCGATTACCTCAGATAGCAGTTTAATTTCTTCCTTCAATCACAGCTCTGCAATTCCACACTTGAGCAGAGGCAAAAGGTGAAAGTTCAAAGAGATAAGGAACTGATTAAAGGCAAAACAAATCGTGCTACACATCTGGAATTTATGTTTGAGTACCTCCACCTTCAAATGAGGACTTAAGCTGAGGGAGAGACATTGAATAAAATAAAATATAAATATAAATGTTTTACATAACAACTGCCACTTTATGGGGAAGGGGGAAGCAGATGTCAGAAGGCACAATTCAAGAGACTGCTTTAAACCCACCAGTTAAGGTGAACTTTCCTCATTAAGATCTTAACTGGTTGAATTATCACTAAAAGCATAAAATGGGAAATCCGTTGAATCGTTGAAGGTCAGATTGGACAGGTTTCAAATTATGGGCCTGGGGCAGGGGTCAGCAACCTTTACCACTGAAAGAGCCATTTGGACCCGTTTCCCACAGAAAAGAAAACACTGGGAGCCACAAAACCCGTTTGACATTTAAAATGAAATAACACTGCATACAACTTTTTTTTGTCTTTATGCTATGTATAAACAAACTATAATGTGTTGCATTTATGAAATCGATGAACTCCTGCAGAGAAAACGAAATTACATTTCTGCATGCAACAAAAACATTTTGAACTCTGAAAAAAAGACGTTGGGTTGAAGGTTACTTTTAAGTAAAATACTCAATGTCTATTTGAGTCCTTCTTGTATTTATGAAAAATGCCGAACTTAAATTTTCCGCCAGCAGCAAACCAAAAATAACGTCAGCCAGCTGTCAACCGGAAAAATAAAAGGACTATTTCACTGAACAATGAAAAAATATGAATATACGTAAAATAATAGGGAATTAAAATATTTATTATACTTGGTTAATGGGATTTCTGCTCGAGGACCTCAGCGCACAGCATCTGCACATCAGGGCTGTATGACGTCACCTTCATCTTTACACAGGATCGCAAGCTATCATCTGTGAGGCGTGCAGGATGTTTGTTTTTAATAAAGTTCATTTTGGAGAACACCTGCTCACATACATATGTGGATCCAAAGATCGACAGGACTCCAAGCGCATACTTTTTAATGTTTACATAAATGTCGGGGATAGCATTCCATGTTTCGAACACAAGTTTGTCTGGTTTAGGGAGGTTTTCAATATCACTCCATTTGTGATTCTGAGCAAGACTGGCTTTCTGACGGGCAACATCTTCAAGGTCTGCTGTCAAGCATCTAAACTTGGACACCCATATGTCTTTGTCAGCTATGTCGGCCAGTTCCATCTCAAGATCAGGTTGACTCACACCTGCCAATGCAGTCGTATTCAGTAGGGATGGATCGATGCTTAGGGGAGTGACCGGGAAGGATAATGTGTTTTTTCCCTCTCTGAACTCACAGAAGCGTTTCCCAAACGATGTTTGCATTGCAATGATTGCAGTATGTAAATACTCCGAATTTATCATGTCGTGACCTTGTTTGAACTCTCTCAAATTGGGGAAGTGAGACAATGTGCCTTTCTGTAAATCTCTGGCAAGCACTGTCAACTTGCGCTCGAATGCCAAAACATCCTCCAACATGTGTAGGGCTGTACGTCCTTTCCCCTGAAGAGCTGTGTTCAGCGTGTTCAGGTGCGCTGTCATGTCTACCAAAAGTGTAGCTTTTCCAGCCACTCTGGCTGTTCCAGCTCAGGAAAGGTGAGCCCTTTGCTGCCCAGGAAAGTTTTCACTTCTTCCAGACACGTGACAAAGCGTTTCAGCACCTCCCCTCTGGACAGCCAGCGATAAAAACACGTTGTAGCGGTGTGTTACACACAGTCAGTAAACTGCAGTCAAAGATAACTTTATTCTAACTAAACAGCCTTGCTTTTAAGCCTCCCTCAACCCGCCCCCCCCATGGGCGCAGATGCTCCAAAAGACACGTACTCACAAACCCCCGTAGGCTATCTCCCTTAGCCTGAACGCTGGCTAATTGTGAGCCAGTTCGGATGTGCCAGGAAATGGGCCGCCAAAACGTTTTATTTAGATTGTACAAGATCACCATAATCTTCAAATTTAGAATTACATTTCAAAAACTAACCAACTAACATAAAATACATTTTAATTAAATACTGACCATTTATTTTCCAAAGCCACAGGGAGCCGCAGCACAGAGATGAAAAAGGCGCAAGTGGCTCTGGAGCCGTGGGTTGCCGACCCCCGGCCTGGGGGATTGGACAGATTTGAAGCTAGCATGCTTGGATCAGGAATGAGATGCTGACAAAAATCCCAGCCTGGACCACAATCCCTGAGACACTCTGACGTGCCAACAGAGAATTGCTAGGAGTATTACTTTCTCAGAATGACAGCTGATTGATTGAGTACAAAAAACATTTATTATGCATTGCTTCCAAACCAATTGATTTAAACTGATTCTACACAATGATCAGATGTTCTACTCACCAACTACTGGTGGGTCCTTCGAAAACTTCTAGTAAAGTGCTTTTCACTCTCCAGCTCTTCTCTGAAGTACATGCTTGCAGAAGTCAGGAAGGAACTGGAGATCAGATGCTGGTGAATTTGCTCCCCCTCAAGCTGCTGCCAGACCCAGTACTGAGTCCAGAGGCAGATGTCAAATATCCTTTCACTTGAGGGTGTCATACATACATTACCTCTAGCCCCCTCAGATTTACACTGGCCCTTATGGGTGTAGCAGGGCTGCCCTATTCAGATGGATAAGGCACCAGCTCGATTGAGAAAGATTTGTACATGTCAGTATTTTTAATTATTTACATATTTTAATATTAATCTGATAACTAAGTTCTATTACATATATTTATTTTAGAATATACATATTATTTTGTATGACATAAACAACTTAGAGGCATAGAGTTATAGAAAATTACAGCATAGAAAGAGGCCCTTTGGCCCATCTAATTTCTGCTGAACCATTTATGTTGCTTAGTATCATCAACAAGTACAGGACTATAGACCTCCATACCCCTATCATCCATGTATCTATCCAAGCCTCTCTTAAATGTTGAAATCAAGCTTGTATGCACCACTTGTGCTGGCAGCTCATTCCAAACTCTCATGACCCTCTGAATGAAGGAGTTTATTCTCATGTTCCCCTTAACCCTTTTATCTTTCACTCTTAACCCGTGACCTCTAGTTGTAGTCCCACCCAACCTCAGTGGAAAAAAGCCTGCTTGCATTTGTCCTATCTATACCCCTTATGATTTTGTATACCTCATCAAATCTCCTCTCAATCTTCTATGTTCCAAGGAATGAAGTCCTAACCTATTCAATCTTTCTATATATCTTAGGTCCTCCAGACCTAGCAACATCCTGTAAATTTTCTCTGTACTCACGCAACCTTATTTATATTTTTCCTGTAGGCTGGTGACTAAAATTACACACAATACTTAATATTAGGCCTCACCGATGTCTTGTACAACTTCAACATAACACCCCATCTCAATACTTTGATTTATGAAGGTCAATGTACCAAAACCTTTTTCTTAACAACCCTATCAACCTGTGATACCACTTCCAATGATTTATGGACCAGTATTCCCAGATCCCTTTGTTCTACCACAATCCTCAACACCCTACTATTCACTGTGTAAGACCTACCCTGGTTGGTCCTGTCAAAGTGCAACTCCTTGCACTTGGCTGCATTAAATTCCATCTGCTACTTTTCAGCCCAATTTTCGAGCTGGTCCAAATATTGCTGCAAACCATGACAGTCTTCCTCCCTGTCCACTACACCATCAATCTTGGTGACATCTGCAAATTTGCTGATCCAGTTAACAATGTTATCATGCAGGTCATTGACAGACCCAGACCAAAGTTATTAACTTTTAACTTGAACCTTTCTTATTGCTTAATTCCTTTTAAGTTGTTACGCAATATTTCTGATCATCAGCAATTTTAAAACAGTTAAAAAGGCCTTTGACAGCAGCAAGCATCAAAAGGGCATCAGCCCATTAACCAAGGTCTGCTCGGCACTCATTGATGGCTCTGCCTCATGGAAAGGTCATAACTGCAATATCGTTCAGGACAATAGGACTGCAAAAAGTCCTATTGCTTTTGCTGCATGCTTTTGGCTGCAAAAAGCATGGGAGTGGGAATAGTGCAGAGGGTGGGGGGAGAACGGTGAACCAGTTCAAGCACAATATAGCCCATTATGTAAGTTGTTATGTACAGAGCATGACGTAACCTAAACTAAATAATTCAATCAGAGACTGAGGTCTATAATTAAACTGTTACCTCCAAACAATGTTAACAATTGACTCTAGCTCCATATCTTCAAAATAGTGGTTGTTTAATCTATGATGAAAAGGGAATCAAATAACCAAAATAACTTGCACAGAAATATGTAAAGTGCCAATGATAAGAAATTTCTTGGAATTTCTAATCCATAAAATGTCATTGTCACTTTGAAGCAATGTCAAATGTAGAAGATCAACAGAAAATTCTGACAAAGGTTACTGACCAGCTAATGTTATCTCATCCCTTCTGTTTTTCTTTACATTGATTTAACAAATCTTCTGTTCATTAATAAAACTCTCCTCCACATGCAGCATGGATTTTATGCCATTTCTGAGCAGGCAGCAAAATTATGCTCTGAGTTCTGAATGTCCTTTTCTTTGTGTGAGTTGAATAAACTTTCGCTCATGCGTATTTAGATTCATTTTCTTTCTGGCAAGAAAGTTGTGCCAACAAAATAATCAGCCATGAGTTTGTAAGAGCTATCCAACTCTTTAAGCTGTTTTACTTAAATAAAAGTAACAAAATCATGCTAAGTAAAGACACCTTATGTCAACCTGATGGTCATCCAAAACAAAGCAGTCACTTCCCTCTCTAAGGGAGTTTAACGATTATCCCTAAGTTAAAATCACTTGATGAAAGAATTTGGGTTTGCTACACTTTTAAGTATGTAAATACATGTTGAAGTAGTTTTTCACTGAAAGAATGAGGTCTGAAATGTTACTTAATATTTGGCTCTTGGTATTTAGGGCAGGCATAAGCAATGCAATACTTCCATTTTGATTCAATTGATTTAATAAAACATAGAAAAATACAGCACAGTACAGGCCCTACGGCCCACAATGCTGTGCCAACCCTTAAACCCTGCCTCCCATATAGCCCTCTACCTTAAATTCCTCCATATGCCTGTCTAGTAGTTTCTTAAATTTCACTAGTGTATCTTCCTCCACCACAGACACAGGCAGTGCATTCCACGCACCAACCACTCTCGGAGTAAAAAACCTTCCTCTAATATCCCCCTTGAACTTTCCACCCCTTACCTTAAAGCCATGTCCTCTTGTATTGAGCAGTGGTACCCAGGGGAAGAGGTTTTGGCTGTCCACTCTATCTATTCCTCTTAATATCTTGTATACATGTCTCCTCTCATCCTCCTTCTCTCCAAAGAGTAAAGCCCTAGCTCCCTTAATCTCTGATCATAATGCATACTCTCTAAACCAGGCAACATCCTGGTAAATCTCCTCTGTACCCTTTCCAATGCTTCTACATCCTTCCTATAGTGAAATGACCAGAACTGGACACAGTACTCCAAGTGTGGCCTAACCAGAGATTTATAGAGCTGCATCATTACCCCGTGGCTCTTAAACTCTATCCCTCGACTTATGAAAGCTAACATTCCAAAAGCTTTCTTAATTACCCTATCTACCTGTGAGGCAACGTTCAGGGATCTGTGGATATGTATCCCCAGATCCCTCTGCTCCTCCACACTTCCAAGTATCCTGCCATTTGCTTTGTACTGAGTCTTGGAATTTGTCCTTCCAAAGTGCACCACCTCACACTTCTCCAGGTTGAACTCCATCTGCCACTTCTCAGCCCACTTCTGCATCCTATCAATGTCTCTCTGCAATCTTAGACAATCCTCTACACTATCCACAACACCACCAACCTTTGTGTTGTCTGCAAACTTGCCAACCCACCCTTCCACCCCCACATCCGGGTCGGTTAATAAAAATCACAAAAAGTAGAGGTTCCAGAACTGATCCTTGTGGGACACCACTAGTCACAACCCTCCAATCTGAATGTACTCCTTCCACCATGACCCTCTGCTTTCTGCAGGCAAGCCAATTCTGAATCCACCTGGCCAAACTTCCCTAGATCCCAAGCCTTCTGACTTTCTGAATAAGCCTACCGTGTGAATTTAGACAGAGAAACATGCAGGAGGTGATCATTGAGGAGAGTCCATAAGAGGTGGCTTCTGCTCTGTTCTTTTGAAATTCTCATGACATTCACAAATATATCTTCATGCTGATCAGAGTATCCAGGTCAATTCTGGCTCAAATCTGGAATCTGTTCCTTGGGCTTAATTGACACTTGGTGCATTAGCTGTTGCAGCTGATCATGACTCCCAATGGAATGTTTCACAGGATGAAGGAAACTGCTATGGAGTTGTGGAACAACTCCTGCTCTCTCGCTTCTCAGGAATTTCACTCATTTATTGCTAATTCATTTATGGGCTAGATCCTTAAACAGGTGTGGGGCCCTTAATAAACATAGAGAAAGACATCTGAATAAAGGGATTTTATGAATTTAGGGGTTAGATCAGTGCTGTGCAAATTGGATATTAGTTATTTCACTTCTAACTTGTTATAATTAGCACCTATATTACACCAGGTAAATGAGTTTGAGGAAGAAACATACAGGTTTGTACCGTTTCACCCCACAGCACTGCCCCTTTAAAGAAATTTGAGTCATATTCCATGCACGCTGTTTTGCAATTTGCATCTGGGTTAATTTTAAGCAAAGCATGATGCTTAAGAGAACTGAAATAGACCAGTAATTTCACTGCATGTTCTTCATCAACCAGAGACTGCATGGCTCCAGTTAGGAAACTGAGCTCCTGACATTAGAAACCGTATAAATCCCACTATGAAAATGAGTCATACGTGCCAGCAAACTCCCAGGTGAGTCTGTGTTGAGTTATTAAGGCAAAATTCGGGACATACCTCAGAAGCAAAATACTGCAGGTGGTGAAAATCTGAAATAAAACCACTAGGTACTCTAAGCTCAGTGGAAGTAGAAAAGAAAGAAAAAAGTTAAATGTTTTGGATAAGAAACCTTTTTTCAGAACAGCTTGACATGCCAACATTGTTTCACACTTCATTCTGACCTTTTGAGCAACTGCAGCACTTGTTGCTTTTATTTAGTTACTGTTATGCTTTTCATCCTAGAATCTAAAGCGTGAGGGGGGAGGTGGGTGGCAAATCCAAGACATCCCATTCCTAATCAATATATAATTCTCTTGGAAAATAGATGAGTAGAGGTACAGAGTTAAGAAAAGGACACTGTTTTGGTTCTGGTGTCCCTCCTGTGATCAAATAGCCCGATGATTTTCAATTTCCAGTCTCACACACCAAAGCGTATGAAAGATTGCAAACATAAACACTGGGCTGTAGTCTATATAGGGTTGCATGAGAAAGATCAGAGAGTGGTAGTGGGCATAATTCCAAAGTGTGATTGGACGCCTGACTAATTCTTGTGCTGGCTCCAGTTGACGTTCATAGCACCACTTGTCTTGAAATCAATGATGTTTTGTAAACAAATCATGGCCCATTTGAATGGTGAGACCTGGTGATGTTTAGGAGTTAGGCAATGGATCACTTTGAACCTCTTTATGCAGAAAATCTATCACAAGGTCCTGCACGTTTTTTTAGTAGTGTGCTGTATTAATAGTGTTGATGCATTACATGAGTAACATTTTGAAGCAGCACATTATTAGGTTGCCTTGACAGCACTGTGGATCACAATGATATAAACATAGCCTGGATAAAAATGATGTGATAAGACACAGTGAACTTTGGATGAACATTCTGCTTTACCTAAAGGGAGAACTGGCCTATTACATAGAGCTTACACGGGCTGGCTGCTGACTAAAACTAAGAGCAACAAAAAAGCACAAAAAATGTCTGAAGAATTCTTTCTCAGCACAGATCAGGTTTGTGCTTTTTAATCAGATTTATTAGCATAAGGTAACCAGTATTCTTATAGTTTATTAACATGAGAACAGTTTGGAATCATGACAATAACTAGGTACGAGAAGTCAGGAGCCATGCATCCTGCTCCGAAATATTATTAAAGTTGGAGATAAGTGATACTCAAACGATCAATGTTGTAATGTGGAAAAAAAATAGTCTGTAGATGGAAACCATTAGCTTGCTCCAGTGGTAACACATCCATGAATCAGAAGATCATCTGCTCAAGTCCCACTTCAGAGACTTGAATAAATAATTCAAGCTGATGTTTCAGTAGAGTTGTGTTGAGGGAGAGCTTCATCATTGTAGGTGCCGTTGTTTGAGTGAAATATTAAACCTGTTTGCTCTATATATAAGATCCCACTGGAGTAATGAAGACACTTTATTTAGGCTAAAACTGATGCAGGATTAAGTTCTGCTATGTGTCCTGCTCTTGATTATCATCTGTAGGATTTCCAGATGGTGCATGTTGTTTAAAATATGCATTTTATGGGAAGGGCCCAACCTCCATGAAATACTGAGCTCCTGCTTCTTTCAGATGAGTATCTCGGCTATCTAAAGGAAAGGCCAGTTAAGATGGCAGTGAATGAAAGCAGAAGTGTTGACAATTTGTCAATAGATCTAGGTTAGGTAACTTTTAACTAATCGAAGCTCACACCTTATTGTCTCTGCATAAACAACAATGTAGTTATGGTGATCTGGGCCAACAACTTACAACATGAATTCTGCTGTTTCCTTCGTACCAGTGCTCACTCAGAGCACTTTTCCAATTTATAACACTGAAACAGGACACCTCCACTGGCCACATGATCGATCTCATTCTTCTCCCAACCCCTAGTATGAATGTTCTTCCTCGCAATGGCGATTCTCCAGAAAGACTTATCGCTGACAATGCAATTGAAGTGTCCACTTTGAAATGCATTCCTTAACAATTCAAATGTAGCATTCCACTGTCATTGGATACACATCAGTTGGTTGACCCTTATCACCTTTTTATTGGCTCTGGTTCAAGGCTACAACCCACATTATTCTTTGATGTCTGCCCCCCCCCCCTCCATTCCCACCCCTACCAGCCCAGTGTATTTGTTTCAACTCTAACTGGTCCAAACCAGTCAAACTAGCTGACTGAAACATAGATTCTAACAGAATTACAGATTGCTTCTCCAGCAGGTCTTGGCACTTTGCATAATAGATAGCAACTTGTGTCTACATTCAATTGCTCTGACAAGATTATCCCAAAGCAAGAAGCAGTTCAGAATCCACAAGATGGAGGGTGGGGAGGGGTGGGGTAAGGATCCATAGGGGCAGTCCTACAAAATGATCATCTCCATCCTTCTTTCCTCAACCCACTCAGGTCCAACACCCTTCTTCACATTTCAAATCCACCATGGCCAACATAAGTAGATGTGAATTTTTTTTTAATGGACAATTACCCTGTTAAAATCACTCCATTGTAGCTTTCATGTGAGATTCAGAATCAGGTTTAATATCACCAGCATATGTCGTGAAATTTGTTAACTTAGCAGCAGCAGTATAATGCAATACATGATAATATAGAGAAAAAATAAATAAGTAAATCAATTACAGTAAGTATATACAGTATGTGTATATTAGATAGATTAATAACAATGCAAAAACTGATATGATATACATATTTAAAAAGTGAGGTAGTGTTTGTGGGTTCAATATCCGTTTAAGAATCAGATGGCAGAGGGGAAGAACCTATTTCTGAATCACTTCAGGCTTCTGTACCTCCTTCCTGATGGTAACAATGAGAAGAGGGCATGTCCTGGGCGGTGGGGGTCCTTAATGATGCCACTCCCTGAAGATGTCTTGGATGCTACGGAGGCTAATACACAAGATCGAGCTGACTAATTTTACAACTTTCTGTAGATTCTTTCGGTCCTGTGTAGTAGCCCTCCCCCGCCCAATACCAGACAGTGATGCAGTATGGCAGAATGCTCCCCATAGTATGCTTACAGAAGTTTTCGAGTGTTTTAGGTGACAAACCAAATCTCCTCAAATTCCTAATGAAATATAGCTGCTGTCTTGCCTTCTTTATAGCTGTATCAAAATTTTGGGGATATGGTGGAATTAATTGAAAACTATAAGGAACAGGGGAATGTAATGCCATTTTAAACAACAGCTGAAAAGGTTAATGAAGATAAGTTAACTAGATGGACATATTGTTGAGGTTGAATGAAGAAGAATGGGAGCAAGTTCATAACAAGCATTAATACTGACTTGGACCGAAAGGACAAGTTCATCTGTTTATATGCTGAAAAATACCTGGTAATTTTATGCTCTGTGAAAAAAAAATATCAAGGCCCTGAGCTGTATAGACAACCTTTGGGTTCCCTATTCAGGCTTGCATGTGAAATTGAGAACTGACTTAAATAGCTATTCACAATTTTTTTTAGGGGTTTCTACTATCCTTAAATTAAAGTTATCTAGTTGTCACAGGAGAGTGAATACCCGTGCTTCTCCTGTACATTGGATAATTAATTTTGGCAGCAAAGTACACATTTCTGATCTATATAATAAATTCTAAATACACATATGTAGTATATAAAATAAATTCAAATACCACCTGCTGATCAATTAGCTTTAATGAGATACTTACAAGTTCCTTTGGACAACTGTAGCTGACTTGTTGAAACAACGGCCTTTTTGGAACATTTGTAAAGCATTTGCAGATTTTATAAGATTAATATATATCGGACTACTGCAATATTCTGTGCTTGAGACCAAATGCCAAATTCTGGCAGCTGGAAGCCAGGCACACTGTAAGCCTCCACTTCACCTGCTACACGACTTAAAAGTGCTTCAACGGCAAGTAGATATCTGTTGTCAATTATATCAATCAACAGAGCGAAGACAAGAACCTTGAGTGAAACATGTTCCATGTGCACACATAACTGCAGCTGTAACGATAACAGAGTCACCACCATGACTAATGACAATCAGTACCTTGCTGCAGCTGGGGTAGTGTAAGATTCATGGCAGGCAATTTGTGCTTCCCACAAACAACAGTATAATAAGCTTATTGTATTTCAGTTTTGGAGGTGCTGATTGAGGGAATGGCGCTGGGTTGAAGCAGTTAACAGTGCTGCCTTATGGCTCTAGGGACTCAGATGGCTCCTAATCCTGAATGCTGTCTATAAGGAGTTTGCACGTTTACCCCGTGAACACATGGATTTGTCTTGATTGCTCCAATTTCCTCCCAGATCCCAAAGATGCACTAATGGGCTAATTGTCCGCAGTAAATTACTTCTTGGCTAAGTAAGTGGGAAAAGAATCAAAATAACTTGATAAGAATATGAAAAAGAATAAGTTGCCATGCTACAGGAAGATGAATGGAAGGGGTGGGGGGTATGAGTCCAACAGGATTGCTGTACTGGGAGCTAGCACAGACCAGATGGACTCCTTCTCTGTTATAGTAAGCCGGTACCATACTGAGAAAGCTGAACGCCTCGCTCCTGCAGACATTGCCTTCTCCCCACATTCATTAAATGTAAAAGTGTAATAAATAGAAGCTGAAAAAGGTCATACATCCCCTCAGGTCTTCTCTACCATTCATGAAAGTTATGACTGGTCCTCCATCTCAACTCCACTCTGCTGTCTAAACATCACATTCCTAGATTCTATAAATATCCAAAAACCCATCAATCTCAGTCAGGAGTAGACTTAAAGACTGGATATCTGGCCAAAGAAATTACAGATTATCTGCATCCCAAATTACATGCCTAAGGCAAGCTAGCAAGTTCTAGGCTCCAAGCAGGAGGAAATATCCTAAGTATTAGTCTTTGGATTTTCATTTCTATCCCTGAACGGCAAAAGTAAACAAAACTAAACCACTGTAAAAAAATAAAAAGCATATTGGATCCAAAGCAACATTAAAAATTGTGAATACATTTCTAACATTTACATCAATTGAAAAGAGTATACTAATGAAATCATTTCTCAAACATTTATCCGACACTTCACACCATTTCTGGATTTGAAAGATAAATTCTCATTGGGAATTAATTTTCCAATATTTTGTAAAGCATTGAGTAGAAAATTATCTATATAGTGAAGCAAATGGAACACAAGAGAATTTAATCTAAATTTCAGTCCCTAAATATGAACTAGTCATTTATACATAAATCACATACTTATGAATTGTGCCCCTTAGGATCTCCATGCACATAAGATGAGGAACATGTACAGTGGTGTTAAATACTCCGTAATGCAATGAGATAACAATTGTACAAAATTCTTCATTGATTAATTCAGATACCTGTCTTATCAAGATGATTAAATTCTGTTTGTCTATAATAAAAGGGATAAAGCTTTACTGTTCTGCAACTATCAAATTTATGGCATTGATTTTCTCTTCGGTAGGTGCAACCTTCAGAATTTTCCTTCAAACCTTCAGAGTTTGCTCTAGCCACTTCCCCCTCACTGATGGTAGGGGTTCCCTCTTCAATTTTCTAACTTCCCCAAGGTTAGACACTGATCCAACCACAACCCTGACCTTCCCCTTTCCACAACCCAATTGTATTTCCAGTCCCAGATGGCCCAGCATTTCCAGGTTAAACCTCTATCATCTCTTCACTTTAACCTCCCTGTCCTCACACTGTAAACCATAGGCCTGCTGTTTGCCCCTGTCAGCTCCACCATCGCCAGCCCTTTAGCACATTTTCAATGTAATGCAGTTACACGTGCAGTTCCAGAAACTACATTCATTCCTGACCGCTGGTTGTGTCGGTGTGGAGTTCCTCCTGTGACCACCTAGATTTCCTCCACGTACTTTAGCTCCCTCTCACATCCCAAATATCTGCTGGTTACTAGGCTAATGATTACTACTGCAGACTCTTCCTAGTTTAAGATAAGTGTAGGAAAATTAGTGGGGAAGGTGTAACAGAAAAGGTTGCAGGAAAGTAAGTGGGGAATGGGATTACACTGAGAACTGGCATGGACTCGATGGGCCAAGAGGCATCTTTCTATGTCAAGGATGATCTTTTTACATATACAAAGTATTAACCTTCTTGCTAAGAGGCCTTGCACAATGTTAAACCCTGTGTAACGCGGCATTACATGCCACTTTCAGCTAAAAGTTTCCTGCGCTCACAAGGGCATGGTCACGCAAACCACAATTGCATACAATTTCCTCCCTGGTTGCTGGTCACATGCCAGAGATTATGCCAGATAACCTGAGAAATGCTAGAACTAGAAGATGAAAGAACAAAGATTAAAAATCATTTCACACTTCAATGCAGTGAGATTCAGTGGGAAACTTTAATTTAGAGGTGTAACTTCCAACTACTTCATTTCCCAAACGTGACCTTTGTTCCCTGATAGGTAGGCTAGAAATATAGATAAAGACGCAGCAACAACTAATGGATACAGACAGTAACACACAAAATGCTCCAGGGACTCAGCAGGTCAAGTAGCACCTCGGGAAATGAAAAGGGAAGTAGGAGGGGGACCAAGCAAAAATGTTCACCTCCTCCACTCCTCTTCCTCTATTCCACACACTGGCCTTTAAGCTCTTCTTGTCTGCCTATCACCTCCCCCTGGGTCCCCTCTTCTTTCCCTTTCTCCTATGGTCTACTCTCCTGTCCTATCAGATTCCTTCCTCTCCAGCCCTTTACCTTTCCCACCCAGCTGGCTTCACCCATCACCTTCCATCTATCCTGCTTCTCCTTCCCCCACCTTTTTATCCTGGCATCTTCCCCCTTCCTTCTCAGCCCTGAAAAAGGATGTCAGCCCAAAGAGCAAACTGTTTATTCATTTCCCTAGGTACTGTTTGACCTGCTGAGCTCCTTCAGTATTTTGTGTGTGTTACTCTGGACTTCTAGCATCTGCAGACTTTCTCGTATTTATGATACATGCCTTACTATAATCCATATGCACCACATCCAATATTTTGTCAATGTGCTCTGTCGCGTCCTCAGGGAATTCATTCAATCTGGTGAGGCATGAACTGCCATTCACAAAGCCATGTAGATTATTCCTAATCAGACTATGATTCCTCAGGTGCACATAAATCCCATCCAAGAATCTTCTCCAATAATTTGCCCACCACTGATGTAAGGCTCATTAGTCCATAATTCCTGAGGTTATCCCTGAAGGTTCACCAGATTGATTCCTGGGATGGCAGGACTTTCATATGAAGAAAGACTGGATCAACTAGGCTTATACTCACTGGAATTTAGAAGATTGAGGGAGAATCTTATTGAAACGTATAAAATTCTAAAGGGATTGGACAGGCTAGATGCAGGAAGATTGTTTCCAATGTTGGGGAAGTCCAGAACGAGGGGTCACAGTTTAAGGATAAAGGGGAAGCCTTTTAGGACTGAGATGAGGAAAAACTTCTTCACACAGAGAGTGATGAATCTGTGGAATTCTCTGCCACAGGAAACTGTTGAGGTCGGTTCATTGGCTATATTTAAGAGGGTGTTAGATTTGGCCCTTGTGGCTAAAGGGATCAGGGGTATGGAGAGAGCAGGTACAGGGTTCTGAGTTGGATGATCAGCCATGATCGTACTGAATGGCGGTGCAGGCTCGAAGGGCCGAATGGCCTACTCCTGCACCTATTTTCTATGTTTCTATGTTTACTTACCAAGGATGGCAATGATCCTACTAGAATACAGTAGCTATTAATGGGACTTTTACTGCAGACAGATGTAGTATTGGCTCCAGTACAGTGGAAGTTTCTAACAAGGAACCTGTCCAAAGCCCAAATAGCATCACTATGTTTTCCTTCATCTCTAGATGCAAATATCACTGTTCACCAATAATAATTTTTCTTATTTTATCTCAAAGTGTTTGAAGCACTATCTGGAAAAACTATACTTTTAAAGAATCTTTGAAGGTTGAAACCTAAAGTAACTGCTTTAAAATTATATCTGAACAAGTGAACTAACAAAGGAATTCCAGGTGTTTGTACAATCATATTACAATTGTTTTAAAAAGGATGGTTTCAATCAGGTTAATTTCTTTGGTATGTGCGCTGCATATTTACTTCTCATTCCCTCAGAGATTAAATAGAGGTAGTTAGTTTATTATTTTCATATGTACCAAGGTGCAGTGGAAAACTTTGTACTACGACAAGGGAAAGCAGTAACAGAATGCAAAGAGAAAGTGTTACAGTATGCAGTGCCAGTAGACAAAGTACAAGGTAGATTGTGAGTTTGAGTCCATTTTATTGTACTAGGGGGCCACTCAGTAGCCTTATGAACACAGGTTAGAGACTATCTTTGAGCTTGGTGGTATAGGTTTTCAGGATTTTGTATCTCCTGCCCATTGGGAAGTGCGGGAGAAGAGATCAGAGGCTCCAGCACAGGTGGGGCCTCTGATTATTTTGCCTGCTTTACCGAAGCAACAGGAAATGTAGATGTACTACATGGAGGGGAGCCTGGTTTCCATTGTGTTCTGAGCTATGTCCACAGCTGTCAATGATTTCTTGTGATCCACCATTATTCCCATTGAAGGGGACATGGATTGAAGGTGATTGGAGAAAGACCAAAATGTGACATAAAGAAATATTATTTACACAGCTTCTGGCTGGGCTGTGGAATGCACAGCCAGGGATGGAGGCAAATTTAATTCTAGCTTTCAAAAGGGAGCTGGGTACATATCTGGAAGGGAAAAATTTGCAGTTCAGTTGATAACGGGGGTAAGGGATTATTCTTACATGGAACAAGGACAGAACTGAATCAGAAATTCTGACTATTCTCCCTGCCTTGGAGACAACAAAGAAAGTAGGTCCAGGTAAAAGAGGTGATATATTGTTTCTGATTTGCTCTGTCCTGTATTGAAACCAAAGTTCTTTTGTGTTAATTTTGATCTACACTACTGTAAACAAAAGGAAATTAATCCTGTTTTAGATTAAGAAATTCTATCTTCAGTTTCCATTTTTCAACAAACTCTTTGATTCCTCCAACCTCTTTTACTCCCAAATCACAGCACTCTTGAGAAAGTTTTAACCTCTTTCACAATAGTTTTGTTCACTTTTATACAAAAATAGTTCCACTTCTGAGATGGATGTAAGGAAATGAACAATACTGCTGAGGGAAGGAATACTCCCCTTCACCCAAACTAATCACTCACATGATGTTTCTCCTACCTCTGTTGTTTATCCCAAATGGATGATCAGAACCAGTGCTGATTGCAGTTTCAAATCATTGATGGATGAGTGCAGATCATCAAAACACTGTATATTTCTTTTGTATTTATTGAGACACATAGCAAAGCCAGCATTTATTTCCCAATTGCCTTTGAGGAAGCAGTGGTGAAGACCTTTTTGAACTGTTGCAGCACTTCTGATGAAATAAATAATACAATGGTTAGGGTAGAGTTCCAAGATATAGATTCATTGACACTTTAGGAACACCAGGGCACAGTGATATGTGACACACTGAGGGGCCACTTTATCAGATACCTCCTGTACCTAATAAAGATGCCATTGAGTGCATGCTTGTGATCTTCTGCTGCTGTAGCTCATCTACATCAAGGTTCAATGTGTTATGCATTCAAAAATTCTCTCCTGTACATCACTGTTGTGACACATGGTTATTTGAGTTGCCACCACCTTCCTGTCAGCTTGAACCAGTCTGGATATTCTCCTCTGAACTTTCTCATTAACGAAGTATTTTCACCCACAGAACTGCCCCTCACTGGATGTTTTTTTTCTCTCTGTAAACTCTAGAGACTATTTTGTGTGAATATACTAGGAGATCAGGAGTTTCTCAGATACTCAAACCACCCCATCTGGCACCAACAATCATTCCACGGTCAACATCAATTTGATTACATTTTTTGATCATGTCCACATGTTTTTATGCATTGAGTTGCTGCAATAAGATTGGCTGATTAGGTAGTTGCATTAATAAGCAGGCTTACAGGTGTACCTAATAAAGTGGCCAATGAGTGTCTGTGCAACTGGTGATATTCTCGTACTGAGCTTGTCTTTGGCAGAACAGGTCATAGGTTGGGGAGATGCTGATGACAGCCTTGTTCTGCAGGTTGTTGATCTTCCTGAGAGCTATTAGAGTTCCACTCATCCAGGCATGTAGAGACTATTGCATCAATCTTCTGATTAGATAGTGGATCTTACTTTGTGGTGCTTCAGATTCAGATCCAGATTCAATGTATTGTCATTTAGAAACCACAAATGCAATGCAGTTAAAAAATGAGACAACGTTTCCCCAGAATGATATCACAAAAGCACATGACAAAACAGACTACACTAGAAAATCCACTTAATATTTGGCAATCCCCAATCCAGAGTCCGGAGAGGCTGCTGCGTATTAATATCGCGCTACCGTCTAGCGCGTTCTCCCAGAAAGGAGCTCCAAATCCACCAGACAAAAACAAGACCAAAAACTAAAGCTACAAGACCTGCACAAAACCACATAATTACAACATATAGTTACAACAGTGCAAACAATAGCATAATTGATAAAAAAAAAGACTATGGGCACAATAAAAATAGCCCAAGATGTTAAAGGACTGTAAGTTCAAAAGGAATCACCACAGTTTCCACAAGTCCCCAGGGTCCCGACAGACTCGCCATCCCACGCCGGCGGCAGAAGGGAATACCCCCGCTATGGACTTGCAAGGCACCGCCCGACTCAGCCTCGCAGATGCAGCACACAACGAAAGCGACCTAAGTCCGTTGAACCTCCAAGCCGATGACCATCCCCTTTGGCACAGCTTCTCCGAGCTCCATCCTCTGCCGAGCATATTATGACGGCCCCATTTACCTCATTATCTCATAATTTATTGCTATTTATTGATACTTGCATTTGCACAGTTTATTGCCTTCTGCACTCTGGCTGATCTTTCATTGATCCTTTTATAGTTACAATTCTATAGATTTGCTGAGGATGCTCACAAGAAAACCAATCTCAGGATTGTGTATGGTGACATATATGTAGGTTGATTAAAAAGTAATTTGAACTTTGAACTTTCAAAAGATTTAGGCAGTCAGAAGGCAAGTTGTTTTCTGCAGAATATTTAATTTGCCATTCTTGTTAATTAACTGATCTAGGTGAGCTTATAATCAATGGTGACCCTGGAGGATACAAAGATGATAATGCTCTGACTATCAGAATTAGGTGAGTAGATACTCACTTGCTGAAGAAAATCCTTTTCTGCAATTTTTGTGGCACAGCTCGAGTATATAACGAGCGCAGTGGATAGAGGGGAACAGATGGACATTATTTCTGGTTTCCTTACTTGAGGAAGGATATACTGGCTTTGAAGGTGGTGCAGAGGAGTTTCACCGGATTGATTCCAGAGATGAGGGGTTTAGACTGCCGACTATTAAGTCGCCTGAGGCTGTACTCACTGGAATTCAGAAGAATGAGAGGAGATCTTATAGAAACATATAAAATAACAAAAGAGATAGATATGATAGAGGCAGGACAGTTGTTTCCACTGGTAGGTGAGACTAGAACTAGGGGACATAGCCTCAAGATTTGGAAGAGTAGATTTAAGACTGAGATGAAGAGGAACTGCTTTTTCCAGAGAGTGGTGAAATTGTGGAGTTCTCTGCCCAATGAAGCAGTGGAGGCTACCTCAGGACAAGGTTGGATAGATTTTTGTACAGTAGGGCAATTAAGGGTTATGGGGAAAAGGGAGGTAGGTGGCGATGAGTCCATGGCCAGATCAGCTGTGATCGTATTGATTGGCAGAGCAGGCTCGATTGGTCAGATGACTACTCCTGCTCCTTTTAATTATGTTCTTATGACTGTAACCTGCCAATTATCAGCCTACGTTTGAGGATTGTAAATGGTACTGGACAATTGAACAATCATTAGTAAATAACCCCACTTCTGATGGAAGAAATTTCTTTGCTGAAGTATCTGAAGAAGGTTGGTTTAAGACTGCCTTAAGGAACTCCTGCAGCCAAGCTCCACTTTAAGTTGAGGTAGTTCATCTCTGACAATGACAATTATCTTCCCATGTGCAAGATAAGGACCCCAGCCACTGGAATGTTTTTCTCCTTCATACCTACTGACACAAACTTATAAGACCTGCTTTATTCCATAGTTGATCACATACTCTCATGTTGCCAAGGGCAATGGTTGCTACTAACCTCTGGGATTCAGCTACTTGACCAATGTTTGGGTCAAGGCTGAGTTGAGGTCTGAAGCCAATTGTCCTGGTAAAATCAATAATCAGCATCAGAAAGCACATGATTGGAGAGTACATGCTAATTAACTGCATTATCAATGACAACGTCAATCACTCTGCTGATGATCTTGTATAGAATGAGTGACTAGTAATTAGCCAAGCTGGATTTATACTGATTTTTATGAACAGGATGTATTGTGGGCAATTTTCTACTTTGTCTCTGGTTGCAAATACCAAAATCTTCACCACTTTTTTGGCATGTCCCAATATCATTATGGAAGGAAACTTCCACTGGTTCTGAATTGCTGTCCTTGGATTAGCCACTGGTTCATTTCGCTGTCCTTGGAGGGGCTCCTGGTTCATGTTTCTATTTTCGAGGGGCTGATGGTTCATATCTCTGCTCTCGAAGGGGCAGTTGGTTCATGTCAGCCCTTGGAGGGGCCACTGGTTCGGGTCACTGCTCTTGGAGGGGCCTCTGGTTCATGTCTCTGCTCTCAAAGGGGCTGCTGGTTCGAGGCGCTTTCCTCGGTGATATCGCTGGATCCCAATGCTCTAGGAGATGTTATCAAAATTCTGAGTAATGGATTGGACTGTAGTTCATATTGGCCACATTCAGTTCTATGTTTTTCATGTTTTCGTCCACTGATTGGCTGGGGGTTTGGGTGATCCATTAGATTTTGTGCGAGAATTGGGTTGAGGGGCTTGGGGTTTGGGGTCTTTGTTTCCTTTCCTTTTTGTGCAGGGGAGGGGATTGATGTCTTTCTTTCAAGTACTTCTATGGTTTTCTATATTTTATGGCTATCTGAAGAAGACCGATCTCAGAGCTGTATTCTGCATGCATACTTTGATAATAAAAATTAAGCCTTGAACCTTTGTTGGAGTCACTAACTACCATTTTCTGTTAAACTATGTACCATTGTTCATATGTGGTTGTGGCTGTTTCCAGATCTTTGATCTGAATTGTTGATTGCGGGATTGCTTAACCTCATTGTATAATGCATTAGTTGGCTATGATGCATTACAGTTTCAAGTCTCCCCAGTCTGACACCTCATTGTTTTATACAGCTGGTGCTACTTCCAGCGTGCCCTTCTAAATTCCTTATTAAAACAGGTTTGTCCCTCTGTATTGGTTGTAAAGGCAGAATGAGGGAATTTCTAATTAAAGAAATACAGATTGTGGTGGAAATAGATACTTGAATCCACAAAGATAATGTAGTAATCACTTTCACTTTTGAATGGAAAATCGTACAGAAAGTGATGGATACAACCCAGTCCATCATGGGTAAATCCCTCCCCACCACTGAGTACACCTATACAAAGCATTGTCGTAGAAAAGCAGCATCTAACATCAAGCACCCCCTTCAGCCAGGCCATGCTTCTCACTGCAGCCATCAAGAAGAGGGTACAAGAGCCTCAGGACCCACAGCAGTGGGGTCAGGAACAGTTATTATCCCTCAACCATAATGCTGCTCTTGAACCTCACTCAACTTCACTCACCTCATCACATAACTGTTCCCACAACCTATTGATTTGCTGTCCAGGACTCTTCACCTCATGATCTTGATATATATTGCTTATTGTTTATTATTACTTTTTTTCTCATTTTTTATTTGCACAGTTCTTTTTTTTGTGCGCATTTGTTGTTTGTCAGTCCTTTTGGGTGCAGCCTTTCAATTATTTTACAGTGTTTTTTGGACTTATTTTGTATGTCTGCAAGAAAATGATTCTCAGGATTGTCTATGGTGAAGTATATGTACTTTAATAATAAATTCATTTTGAACTTTGAACTTGAACTTTTATTAATACTATTATAGACAAATGTACCTATCATTGTGGGATTGCTGAGGAGGTGGTGAAGCAGGTTAATCCATGTGACAGATTTGACAGGTCAGTTGTTGGATGTTGACTAGTTACCCACAGAAATTACCTTGAGGCTGCATTAACACCCGATAGCTTCTCTAACAAGTATCAGCATAATTTGATTTAAGGGACTTTATCTTAATGAATCACAAAAGGACAAATTACCTTTCATGCATTACACATTATTATTTTCTAGGCTCTGGGCAATAGGTTGACAATACAGATCTCCAAAAATAATTTCTTCCTTGTCTGCCCTTAAAGCTGGTGAGCAGTTTGTTCATCCTACTTATTTAGTAAATACCACACCTGACCTTACAACTGTTTTACTACATAATCTCATCATGCCAGTTACATTATCCTCACCATCTCAAGATATTAACAATTCCAGTACTTTATTCATAACTTCAGGATGTCCCAAAGTACTTGATGCATTATAACATCATGGCACAACTACTGTGAAAGTAGCTAATAAATAATTATTTTTAAAATGCAATCTTTATGTTAATATAATAAACATACAATCAAAGTCACATAACAAGTTAAATATATAACTAAATGTCCTGCCTATGGTGATTCCGTTGTTTTTCAAATCATGCCGTCAGATTTTTTTCTGCCATATAGAGATGATAGATGGAGCTTTAATTTAAAATTAATTTAACATTTCAGCTGGAAAATGGTGTTTCTAACTACACTATTTTCCCTCAGTACCACTCAGAAATGCCACCTGTGTTTATGTGTTCTGAATCATGAAGTGGGTCTTAAACTCACAATCATATAACTGAAGCAAGCTGATCTTAGAATAAGATGATCATAATATGTAAAGTCCAGAGAAGTCCTGGCCTGAAATGTCAACTGTTCACTCTTTTCCATAGATGCTGTCTAATCTGCTGAGCTTCTCCAACATATTGTATGTGTTGCTTCATATACATTTTCTTATCATAATTTGTCTCAACATTTTTTCTTTGTAAATTTCTAGGACTTTTCATGTATTAGCATGCTCAATTAATTTTTAACCAATTGTATTTTCACATAATTTTTGCCTTGGAAATTATTACTTAAATCTCTTATCTGTCAAGTACTTGTTGGCTAAGTAAGAAGGTATAAATTAAGTTCTTCAGAAAATAATTAACAGTTGAAAGAGTGATTTTCTTTATCTTCTGGAGAGAATGGTTCCCAGTGATCTGGTTATGAGATATAATCACAAGGTATCATTAAACAGCTATTGTTTCACAATCTCTAATCTGGAATATGAAAGTAATGCCTTTAGATTACAAGAATTAGAAGGCCAGTGTTACCTCAGCCACTTCTGCAGCTCACAACATAACTTACAGCTGTAGGATGTTCAGCAGTTCCCAATTTGGAAACAAGTATCTGTGTTTCTCATCTACACACTTAAATGCAATGGCAACAACTCAAATAATATTTTTTCTTCAAAGTCCAGTCTGCAGCTCTTACAAAAATCTGCATTGATCACTGTTCTAGTTAGCACAAAACAACATCAGTATATATACAATACCTCCTCACATATTTTGTTTAATGTGGATTATCTCTCTTTCTCTGACATATAAGAACTGTCATGTACATGCCTCCTTAGTTTTTGAAGTGGTTGGACATTTGGTACACACCTGTGAAGTCTTAACAGATTAACTATAAGCAATACATGCTATTGGAAGTTTATATAAACACAAACTTGATATGGGAGACACACACTTAGGTACCTATACTCTCTAACTAATAAATGGGAAATATCCTCTACTTAGTC
The DNA here is from genome assembly GCF_030144855.1 of Hypanus sabinus. Classification (NCBI taxonomy): domain Eukaryota; kingdom Metazoa; phylum Chordata; class Chondrichthyes; order Myliobatiformes; family Dasyatidae; genus Hypanus; species Hypanus sabinus. The sequence continues at coordinate 78,155,128 of NC_082707.1, read as the reverse complement.
AAATGTGTAATCTTTCTCAATACTAGTTCTAAAGCAAAGATTGACCCTGAATAACTGCTTGTATTGCATTGCCTTGAGTCACTCAGCCTAAGGAAAAGAAACTTCTTTCTGAAGCAATTCAATGTTCAAAGTAAATATATTATCAAAGTACATATATGTCACCATATAAAACCATGAGATTCACTTTCTTGCAGGCATACTCAATAAATCTAATAATAGAATAATAATCATACTAGAACCAATGAAAGACCGTCCCAACTTGGGCATTCAACTAGTGTGCAAAAGACAACCAACAGTGCAAGTACAAAAAGAAAGAAATAATGATAAAGTAAATAAGCAATAAATATTGAGAACATGAGATGAAGGGTCTTTGAAAGTAAGTTCATAGGTTCTAATGGGTCAAGTGAAGTTGAGTGAAGTTATCCCCTCTGCTTCAGGAACTTGATGGTTGAAGAGTAATAACTGTTCCTGAACCTGGTAGTGTGAGTCCTGAGGCTCCTGTACTGCGTTCCTAATCGTAGCAGTGAGAAGTGAGCATGACCTGGATGGTGGGAATGCTGCTTTCCTGCGACAATAATCTGTGCAGATATGTTCAATAGTGGGGAGGGCTTCACCCATGATGGACTAGGCTGTATCCATTACTTTATGTAAGATTTTCCATTCAAAGGCATTGTGTTTCCATACCAGGTTGCAATGCAACCAGTCAATATACTGTCCACCACACATCTGTAGAAGTTTGTACAAATTTTAGATGTCATACCAAATCTTTGAAAACTCCTAAGGAAGTAGATGCACTGTTGTGCTTTCTTCATAATTGCACCTTAAGCTGTGATTCTAATGAGAGCATATGAAAGTACCAACTGCCCTCGGAGGGGTTGGTGGGTCCCGATGCTCTTTGAGATGTTTTTGAAGTTCTGAGATTTATGGATTGGACTGTAGTTCATATGGGCCTCACTCAGTACTATATTTATTTCATGTTCTCGACCATTCTTTCTTGCTGCAGTTCAGCAGTCTGAGGGTTTGGATGATCTGTTAGTTTTTGTGTGAGGGGGGGTTTGGGGGTGTTTGAGGTTTGTGAGTTTTTTGTTTCTTTTTCTTTGCTTGCAGGAAGAATTGATATCTTTCTTTCAACTGCTTATATGGTTCTCTGTATTCTATGGCAATCTGGAGAAGACATATTGCAGAGTTGTATTCTGCATATGTACATTGATGATAAAATGAAGCTTTGAAACTTTGAATTAGTTTTATTCATTTTAAAGCTTGAGCATACACATGTCGTTACTTCTTTCAATATTTCGATTTGATATCTTTACAAGCCTAACACCTCTGATCTTACTCTAAAGTAGAAGAAAAGAGTGTGCTTATCAATATTATATCGAGATATCAGTTCTTGAAAGCTAAGGATAGTACTTGCCCCATTAATAACTTGAAGAGTAGCAATACCGTTATCCTCCCAAGTTCTGTTAGTGAATGGTTTCCCCCTAGATAGAAAATGATTATTGTTCCATAATGGAGATGACTTGCACCATACGCTTTTAAATTTTAGGAATTTTTCTGCTGTTCTAAAAACTTGTAGCATATGGGTTAAAATTGGACCATAATACAAATCACACTTTTTGGTAGAGATACCTATAAGGAGAAAGACCTTCAACTTTATTTGTGCTATTAGCTCTTGTTCTATATTTTTCCATAATGAAACTTTATCCTCCTTCATTCAATAGCTAAGACTTTTTAATACAAATCCCCTATGATACAATTTAAAATTTGGGCATGCCAATCCCCCATCTGGCTTTTTGAATTGTAGAGCTGACCACTTCGTATTGAGTCGTTTACCGTTCCAAACATAGCATCATAGTAAGGAGTCCAATGTTTGCCAATATCCTGCTGGAGGTGCAAGTGGGATCATTGAGCTGATAAAATTAATGTGGGGTAAGATGTTCATCTTAATTACCGATATACGGGCTGGGACTGATGCTGGCAGGTGTCTCCATCTATTAATATTTTCTTCTATATTTTTCAAAATTTAAGAGTAATTTGTTTTAGCCACAGATGATAGGGAAGTGTTAACTTTAATACCCAAGTAGCGGACCTCATTTGTAACCGTAATCTGGGGAGGGAGAGACACCTTACTCCCTGGGGGTTCGATTTAAATGATCATCCCATTTTAAGGTGGATACAGGGTGCTCCAGGACAGATAGTGTCATATATCTATGATAAATTAAACTCCCAGAATTATATGCCCACACCAGGAATGAAAGCCTGGGATAACAACATATCTGAATTGGGACAAGACTTAGACTGGGATGCGATTTGGGCTAATGCTGCCGGTGCTTCGAAAAACCCAAATCATGGGTATATACACTTGAAATTTTGTCATAGAGCATATTTAACACCAAGAATTAGACATCAAATGGGACTGGTTCCTGACCCATATTGCTCATTTTGCCCCCACAGAACCGCTGGCTCTTTTATACATATTGTATGGGAATGTCCAGGGGTGTTTGGTTTGTGGGGGAAGGTTATCAGTACTCTTACAGAACTAACGGGGATACAATTACCAATGGACCCGCTGTACATCTTCTAAGTGATGACTCCCACCTTTCCCTTATGGAAAAAACATGCAGAGTCTGGCTGGCAGGCCTGACTGCAGCTAAGAAGATTGTAGTGCAGCGTTGGAAACCTGCCCATGAGAGTTTAAATACTCACTGGCTTCGGAGCTTTTTGGACATTTCTTACTTGGAACTTTCGTCAGCGAGAGTAAATGATGCGCGACCAAACTCAATCTTAATGTGGACAAATTTGATATCTAACTTAAAAGATATTTGTTAAAATAGGAATGCATTGTCTGTGTATGCACTACTATTCAGTTGATTGATGGAGGGGAGCGGGTAGAGGGGGGATGGTGAGGAAGGTTGGGGGGTGGCTGGGTTAAACAGTCAAAATGTAATTGGCAATTGTTTGTATTGAATGTAATTTGTTGGTGTTTCAATAAAAAATTAGTAATAAAAAAGCCTAACACCTCCAAATCTTTACTGCAATTTGTGGGTGTGTTTCACTTCATAAATATTGGAGGCTAACTGCAGATATTTATACTTGTCTATAACTTTGAACAGCAGCAACATTATTTGGACAAGCGATGAAACATTTAAAGTGAATTCAGAAATCAAGAAAACTGAATCAAATGGATGCAGCTGAAATTTGTAATCCTGCCCCTTTTGCAGACCAGATGGGAGCTACAAGACTTTGAGAAGTTGGTTTTAATAAGCAGGAAGCTTGCTGTATTGGTACCAGCTGCAACAAGTTATAGTTTACAGCTGTTTCAGTGCAGTGTAACTACCACCAGTCTCACCCCCACCCCCAACCACCGTTCAAGTCATGGGTCTTAAAAGACACAGGGAAACACAAGGTCAATGCAAGCTTAGAGCCATCAATCTACTTTTGGTCGATGTCAGCTATTTCAAAAAAATAACCATTAATTCCACAAAGCGTATTATAATTTAGTACCACATTAGGAATGGAGTAATGTTCTCTAAGCAGCATTTAAACTCCTTAGCTTTGATTTCCACAAGCTCCTGAACCAAAGTTGTTGACGTTGCACAGATGGATATTGTAAATTTCTGATGGTGAACTCAAAGCAGCATGGTTAACGCTTTTTGTCAGTCCAAATATAGAAAAATAGCTTTAAGTCACACAAATATTGTGAAGTTATTTTTAAGTTACCTATGGAAGGCCATGGTGAGAGCAAACAGTCAATTCTGTATGAAGTTTGAGACAGTATGACTGCTTTGGCAAGTTTTGCATCCATTTCTTCCTATGAGGCAAACCTAACAGCATGAATGGCAATGATGCTTCAACCCCCAAAGAACTCTATCCCTCTTATGCAACTTTGAATGGGAGAATAACACTATGTCTCTGTGAATTCTCACAACAACCAATGACCATATGATCTCTCTTTTGGAAGCTGACATCATAACCTGGCCACATATTGAAATTCTGTGCCAACCAGCTGACTGGCACCTCTTTCGATCCTGTGTACTGCAGCCTTCATACTTGGGAGAGAATCAACCTCTCTCCGTCCATGGAAATTTTTAAGAGTCTTCGGTGATATTCAAAATCCACTCTAACTCTAACTGAAGTAGAGCCATTGGTATACCACCTTTGAGAGTCCATCAATATCAGGAATAATGTTGCACTCAGAGACCTATGTTGGCTGGAGACAGGGCCTTATGGTTTGGGTCTTGGTGGGATCACCCGTGCCAAACTGGTCAAAGGTAATGGCCAGACTGGGAGTTGTCCTCCAGTCCTCCATGTTTGGGGTTCAGCTCAGGGCTAACAACCCTGGCTGGTAAAACAAAATTGTTATGGAAACAGCAAAGAAGAATTCTTCCATATCTGAGTCTCCACCCAGGACTTGCATGACTGACAGCAGTGAAGAAGAACTACTGACATGATGAAGGGTTTCCTGAACACAGACAGAGATGGAGGAGCTTTATTGCTGCCCTAAAATTCAGCAGCAAAACAGGCAGAAGCACTATCAGTAAAACCAAAGAATAGGTTGTGGACTTTAGGAAGAAGTCAGGAGAATACACACCAGTCCTCACTGATGGATCAATGATGGAAAGGGTGAACACATTCATGTTCCTATTCATCAACAATTCCGATGGGTCTGTGCTGGGCACAACATATTGATGGATGGCAATAAGATATAGCAGCAGAATTAGGCCATTTGGCCCTCAAGTCTATTCTACCATTGGCTGATCCATTTTCCCTCTCAGCCCCCATCTATTGCCTTCTCGCCATATCCCTTCCTGCCCTCACCAATCAAGAATTTATCATCTTCTACCCAGTGACCTGGCCTCCACAGAGGCAATGAATTCCACAGATTCACCACTCTCAGACTAAAGAAATTCCTCCTCACCTCCTGGTCTTATAGTCACATTTTTACCTAGTTCGCAGGATTGCATAGGAAGTATGGTGCTGAAACAAGTGCTTCTGTCTATCCAATTTATGCCAGCATATTCCACTTGAGCATCCTCTCACCTTTCCTAAATTAAATCTGTGACCTTCTATCCTCTTGTCCCTAATATGATTACCCAGCAGCCTTTAATGCTGTACTATTCACTTCAACTACTCTCTCTGGTAACAAGTTCTATATTTTCACCATACTTTGGATAATGAAGTTCCTTTTAAATTCCCTATTGGATTTCTTGCTGACTGCCTTGTAATTATGGCCTCAAGACATGTCCTTCCTCATAAATGAAAAATTCCCTCTGTATGCACTCTATCAAAACACTTAATAATTTTAAAGACCTCTATTAGGTCATCCCTTATCCTCCTTTTCTCGATCTGTTCATTCTTTCCCACATGCATACCTTTACTCGTGTCATCCTTACTACATCTTCTGTACTTCTACGATCTTCGCCTGAGATACCATCCAGAATTGTACACCAATCTCTAAATGTGGTTCAATGGAGGTTTAAGATATGTCTGGTATAACTTCTCTACTTTTCAATTCTAGAAATAAATGCAAGTTCCTTTTCATGGCCTTTCTCACGGCTGGCACAATCTTTATTGACTGGTGTACTTGAGCATCAAGATTCTTCAGTCCGTCAACACTATCTGAGGAATGAATTTCCTAATTTTCGTACCAAAATATGCTACTCACATTTCTCCACTCAGTTTCATGTGCCAATTATCTCTTCATTCTATATTTGTTAACATCTTTCTGAAATGCATTACTGACCGCCTCATTAACGATTATCTCTTCATCACCCACTTTTAGGAAAACGTAAGAAGTAAAATCAAAATAATGGCTTGCTTGGAAAGTACCCTGTCAGAGACAAATAGCAATTGTTATGTGTTCAGAGGGAGCAGGACCTCACATCATCTTCATAGCCCTCAAATGATGACTGAGGACATAAGAACTTGAGATAGGAGCAGAATTAGGCCATCTGGCCCATCAAGTCTGCTCCACCATTCAATCATGGCTGATCATTTTTTTTCTTCTCCTCACTCCAGTTCCTGGCCATCTACCCGTAGCCTTTGATGCCATGTCCAATCAAGAATCTATCAATCTTTGCCTTAAATACACCCAACGACCTGGCCTCCACAGCTGCTCGTGGCAACAGATTTCATAGATTCACCAACCTTTGGCTAAAGAAATTTCTCTGCAACTCTGTTGTGAAGGGGCACCCGTCTATCCTGAGGCTGTGCCCTCTTGTCCTAGACTCTCCCACCATGGCAAACATCCTTTCCACATCTACTCTGTCTAGGCCTTTCAACATTCAAAAGGTTTCAATGAGATCTCCCCTCATCCTTCTGAATTCCAGTGAGTGCAGACCCAGAGCTATCCAATGTTCTTTGTATGATAGCCCTTTCATTCCTAGAATCATCCTTGTGAACCTCCTCTGGACTCTCTCCAATGCCAGCATATCTTTTCTAAATGAGGGGTCCAAAACTGTTCACAATATTCAAGTTGAGTCCTCACCAGTGCCTTATAAAGCCTTAGCATTACATCCTTGCTCTTGCATTCTAGACCTCTTGAAATGAATGCTAACATGGCATTTGCCTTCCTCACCACCAACACAACCTGCAAGTTAACCTTCAAATTGTTCTGCGCAAGGACTCCTAAGTCCCTCTGCATCTCAGATTCCTGGATTTTCTCCCCATTAAGAAAATAGTCCGCATATTTATTTCTACTACCAAAGTGCATGACCATGCATTTTCCAACATTGCATTTTATTTGCCACTTTCTTGCCCATTCTCCTAATTTATCTAAGTCCTTCTGCATCCTACCTGTTTCCTCAACATTTCCTGCCCCTCCACCAGTCTTCATATCATCTGCGAACTTGGCAACAAAACCATCTATTCCATCATCGAAATCATTTATATACGCATAAAGAGAAGTGGTTCCAACACCGACCCCTGCGGAACACCACTAGTCATTGGCAGCCAACCAGAAAAGGATCCTTTTATTCCGATTCACTGCTTCCCCCCAACCAGCCGTTGCTCTAACCGTGTTAGTAACTTTCCTGTAATGCCATGGACTCTTAACTTGGTAAGCAGCCTCATGTGTGGCACCTTGTCAAAGGCCTTCTGAAAGTCCAAATATACAACATCCACTGCACCCTTTTTATCTATCCTACTTGTAATCTCCTCAAAGAATTCCAACAGGTTTGTCAGACAGGATTTTCCCTGAAGGAAACCATGCTGACTGTACTATTTTATCCCATTTCGCCAAGTACTCCATCACCTCATCCTCAACAATTGACTCTAACATCTTCCCAACCACTGAGGTCAGGCTAACTGGTCTATAATTTCCTTTCTGCTGCCTTCCTCCTTTCTTAAAGAGTGGAGTGACATTAGCAATTTTCCAGTCCTCTGGCACCAAGCCAGAGTCCAGTGATTTCTGAAAGATCATTCCTAATGCCACTACAATCTCTAACTCTAACTCTTTCAGATCCCTAGGGTGCAGATCATCTGGTCCAGGTGACTTATGTACCTTTAGGTCTTTTGGCTTTTTGAGTACCTTCTCTTTTGTAACAGTAACTGCACCCATTTCTCTTCCTTCACACTCTACAACATCAGGCATACTGTTAGTGTCTTCCACAGTGAAGACTGATGCAAAGTACTCATTTAGTTCATCAGTCATCTCCTTCTCCCCTGTTATTATCTCTCCTGCCTCATTTTCTAGCAGTCCTATATCCACTCTCATTTCTCGTTTATTTTTAACATACTTGAAAAAACTTTTACTCTCTACTTTGATACTATTTGCAAGCTTGAGTTCATATTTCATCTTTTCCCTTGTAATGATTTTTTTTTAGTTGCTCTCTGTAGGTTTTTAAAAACTTCCCAATCTTCTTATCTTCCCACTAATTTCTGCTTTGTTGTATGCCCCTTCTTTTGCTTTTACACTAGCTTTGACTTCCCTCATCAGCCACGGTTGTACCATTTTACCTTTGAGTATTTCTTCATTTTTGGAAAACATATGTCCTGCATCTTCCTCACTTTTCCCAGAAACGCACATCATTGCTGCTCTGTGAAATACTGCTACATCAGATTTTACTTTCTCCCTAATTTCAAGTTGAACACAATTATATTGTGATCACTGGTTCCTAAGTTTTCTTTTACCTTAAGCTTCCAAATCGCCTCCAGTTCATTACGTAACACCCAATCCAGTATAGCTGATCCCCGAGTAGGCTCAACGACAAACTGCTCTAAAAAGCCATCTCATAGGTGTTCAACAAACTCACTCTCTTGAGATCCATTACCAACCTGATTTTCCCAATCGACCTACATGTTAAAATCTCCCTTGGCAGTTAACAATCAGTTGCAAAACATACAGTAACTGCACTACATAACTACCCTAAAACATATATTGACCTTAACTCTACTCAAAGCAGGAGGAGTGAATACTGTATACTTGCTGGGCTTTAATCAGTTTTTACAATTAATGCATCTGTTTGGAGGTACAACTGGAATGGTATATTGCAAACATTCATTTTCAGCATACATACTCAGGTTTAATTCATTGCACTTAATCAAAATAATCCAAATACAACATTCTGGTGTTGAATAAAATAAATAGAGCACCAAACAAAGAAGAATTGTATAACCAAACCTTACTTACTGATCTGGAACATTCCCCTATTTGTTGATGATGTCCGAATCATTACAACACAATCCTGATATCATGTTTTGCATTAGGCAATAATGAAAGCTGCTATGAAAGTACTATATTACAGTTATTAGAGACACAGGCCATTAATCTTTCCAATAAGACAAGCTTGAGAATCAATTTGTTCACAACTTCCAGGTATATTTTATTTCATTGTTCCATATTTGCATCCTCATAAGACAATTTCGTAAGACCACAAGACATTCTGTAGGAGCAAAATTAGGCCATTGGGCTCATTAAGTCTGTTCTGCCATTTCCTCTTGGCTGACTTATTTCCCCTCCCAACCCCAATCTCCAGCCTTCTCCCCATAACACTTGAAGCCTTTACTAATCAAGGACCTATCAGCCTTTAAATATACACAATGATCTGGCCTCCATGGCTGTCTGTGGCAATGAATTGCACAGATTCACCACCCTCTGGCCTAAACAAAATCCTCCTCATCTCTGTTCTAGGGGGGTGCTCCTGTATACTTAGGCTGGGCCCTCTGATCCTAGATTGTCCCACTAATGAAAACATCCTCTCCATCTAGGCCTTCCAATACGTGGTACGTTTCACTCCTCATTCTTCTGAACTCAAGTGAGTGTAGGCCTAGAAATATCAAACACTCTTCATATATTAACTCTTTCATTCCTGTCATCATCCTTGTAAACCTCTTTTTCTCTTGAGATACAGCACTGAATGGTCCCTTCGAGCCACAACGCCCAGCAGTCCCCAATTTAACCTTAGCCTAGTCATGGGACAATTAACGATGACCAATTAACCTTCCAACTGGTATGTCTTTGGACTGTGGGAGGAAACTGGAGGACCTGGAGGGAATGAATGTGGTCACAGGGAGAACGTAAACACTTCTTACAGACAGCAGCAGGAATTGAACCCAGGTTGATGGTAGTTTAAAGCATTGTGCTAACCACTGTGCTACTGTAGTGAATATATCAATTTGTTAGTTTAAAGTGAAACCAAATCCTTAGCAAAAATTGACATAGGATGAGAAGATGTGTGGCTAAAGTGAAGAAACTGCATAGTTAAAAAAAAAACCCTGGGAGCTAGGTATAGGCCTCTGAATAGTAGGCAGCATGTGGTGTACAAACTAAAACAGGAGAAAAGAAAAGGCTGACAAACTTTCCAAAGCCTTAAAATTGTATGTGCAGAGCATTTGATTACAATCTTTAAAGTGACATGAATCCAACATTACTTGCCACACTTTATATCAACTACTACAGTTATGAAGTCATCCAGCTTCTTTTTGAACATTTGAAGTAAACACACTCAGCTGGTAATTGCTATGAAGGTTAAAAATTTGATGCCAAAGCAAACAGTGCCTGAAATGAAATGGTTCTACACTCACATAACATACCTATATTAGCTTTTTGTTTTCTCATGGTACTTAGGGTAAACAGATCTCATTGAAAACCTATTCAATACTATTCAGAGGCCTATAAAGTCAATGAAGCAGTAGAGTTAGATGACATCAACTGTATGCCCTTTTGAACTGTATACCCTGGGAAAAATTATGCATATTTCCTGACAAGTCTTTTTGATTTTATAAAGTACTTCATTCACTTAACTTACTGGTTATCTTCCAATATGTTAGAGCATGATATTGTGAGGTGCTGGTATATAAAACTGAAATTTGGGCACCTTGGTTGACTCTAACTACTGTATGCATCCAGTGGATAAACTGAGGCATGTGAGCCACAGGAAATGTGGGCCTGTCACCTTTCTCACGAATGGAACCAATGGAGACAAGATCTTACATTCCATATTCACCTGATCAAAACAGATGAAAATAAAGGTGCTTTTATGTCTCTTTCACTGCAATGGCAGAAAATTGTTTCTTGCCCAAAACACTCAAAAGATATCATGGAAAGTGCATTAGAGGCACTGTAAGCAAAACAATCCTCCGTCCTGAGAGATTGCCTGAGAAGAAGAGGAAAGAGTTACAGGAATAAGCTCAGCCAGAATGGTTACTATGATGGCCAGGCACCAAGAATCAGAGAGACCCTTTTTCGAATTTCTTGTTCCTTTGAATTGGTCCAGTTTTTATATTTAAACTTTATGCTTGGTCTGTTCCAGAAGGTGGCATGGTTACTGCCGGGTGAAGGGCACTGGGTTTGCAATGCCATTGCAAGAGGATTAATGAATCAATCTTTAGTCACTATTAACAGTTTTCCACCTGGAGGCAAAGGTTTAATTCTTCCCCAATGCACTTTGTTTGGCTCATTGGAGCTGGCCCCACACCCATATGTCTGAGACTAAATGAGAGCAGACATTGCTACCTTCAAGTCCTGATACTAACTCACATTGACTAATTAAAATGCAACAAAATAAGACTGGGTGCTTACTGAGCAAAGATACAGGAGTTTTTAATTATACTCACATGTTTAAAAAACTGACTCGTTTTGAAGCATTCTTCATTACGTTGTCTAGACATCATTTATTATTAACATTACCCACTGCAGACTCCCTTTATAAAGCTATTTTTCAAAAGTCTCTGCTGTGTTTTGTGGAGACTGTAATAATAGCAGGGTAGTTTAAATAGAAGAGAAGGAAGCCATAAAATGGAGCTTTAAATTAAATACAATATTACACTAAAGAGTTCTGATGGGGAGGTATTTGCATCAGTAGCTAGCAAGATCTCTCTACTGCCTGCCCAGGTTGTTTCTGTTCATATCAAATGCAATAGTTAATTACATTTCCAACCGCCACTCTCCCTTGTTGATTTGTTTCATGTCTAAAGGCAATAACTAATACTGAGGTTATGATACAATGGCGCCTTCCATTTTATTATGCTCTGCCTGACTGAACTTAAACAGGGAGGCTCTGAAGTCCCACAGGCTTCGCCTGCTTTCTGCAGTGGCCTCTTGGAGTTTTGTGCAACCACATTTCTCCTGTGTAGTCCATTACTCCTGCTGAAACCAGTGGATGCAGGCATCAGACCAGGCGGGAAAATCAAAGATATGACAGATATCCTGATTATTTTTTCAGAAACTATTTCTCTTTCAATATTTTTATTAATTCTACATAGAAGAATACAGAGTACAAGAAGATATATAAGTCAATAAAACCTATTTCGAAGGATCAGTAATAGAAACAAGATATCTGGAATTCCACTTCAGGTTGGGTGGCATCCCTGTTTTTCATCAGATTTAATTGGTGCATGTTATATGGATGAGATTTCTCAGGTAATTTGAGCTTTTAAGATTCAAAGTTGCCATATCTTCATTATACTTTTCCTGGCAATCCTTTTGGTAGATTCCCTACATATTTTGTCTGGGTACACACACAGTAAATGTGGAAATAATTTAACCATAGTGATATTTTGATTCAAAGTGCATGTTTTAGTAAATCAACAACAAATTGCAGAAAACTAACAGCGGTCTGTAGGAAATTAACATTGCTATTAATGGTTTGTGAAGGCAGGCAATGCAAGAGGACGAACACTTGGATAATCATTAATATATCCAGAAAGGAATTCGAAAGAAACATTTCCCCTAAAGAATTGTTATGGGATACAACTTTCACCAGGTAGTATAGATGAGAGAAATAACATGCATGCGCTCTTGGGCCAGCTTCAGGAGTGGAGTTGCAGATGAGGTTTAATGAAGTATGATGGTTAGAGGTTGCTGTAGACCAGTGGTTTCCCAACCTGAGCTCCACGGATCCCTTGTATAAGGATCCATGGCATAAAAAAAGGTTGGGAAACCCTGCTGTAGAGCATCAACATGTGGAAAGGCTGTCTGCATCAAATTAACTTTGCATAAGTTGATGTAATTCTATATCGTTAGTGATTTGGCAAAAAACAAAATTCCAGGCTAGAAATTAGCTTGCACTGTGAAAGGCACATTGAACCATGAATGCATGGTGGACAATTGACATTACTGTTAGATTCTATTGCACATATGGGCCAAGGTGTTGGTGGATAAAACATTTTCATGATCTGTGCACAAGAAAGTCTTTCACTCCCCAGTTACTTAGAGATTGCAACAGGTTGCACACTTAGTGAAGAATTTACTGGAGGAAAGAAAAGTGTTAGAGCATGAAGAGAGAGGATTGGGATTTCATGGTTTGATTTGAAGTATCGGGTGTTATGAATGAATTTAATAGACTGATGGGGGTCTTGGGTCATGATTTGCACAGTAGACGGTGGAGCTCATGTGGTTCTCCAACAGAAGATAAACAGAGAACTGAAGGGAGGCCTGGTTATATGTGTCTCCAAGCAGTAGTCAGGCAGATCGATCCTCTTTAGTTTACTCTGATGCAGAGGTCCTGTGTATTGTAATCCTTCTTCTGTGTAAATGTCCTATGGTGATAGAACTAAATTCGTATAAACCTACGAACTGACATCTGTTGCACCATGCACATATCATGTTCATAGTGCTGGGGCCACCTGTAAATGAACCATGCATTAAGTATCCATTATGAACACAGGTGGACTTTTGATAACATTCATTTGCATTGCACGTGTTACTCCTTGCAAAAGAGTTTTTACTTCCCTGCTCCTTTCAATCCTTTTTAATGTTTACTTTTCTTTCCCTCTGTCCTCGTCTTTCATTTTTAAATGAACAAGAGACAGGGCATATTTTTAGGATATTCCTATACATCATCAGTAATAAAATAGAAAAAGCTGGAAATAGTCAAAGTTAAGCAGCATCTGCGGAAAGAGGAACAGCATTAATGTTTCAGGTCACTGACCCTTCTTTGCAAATGGAAAGCCTTCACTTTACATTGACACTCCAATGTGTTTTCAGTGTTTTCTATAGTTATCACAGATAGCCAGCATCTGCATTGTGTTTTGTTTTCCCTGTACATGGCAATATTCAAAAAACAACCACAGGGAAGTCTAACAGAATAAAAAAATATATAGACCAAAGCGCTGTGTCTATTATTTATAAGCATCCAGGCTATATTGCTAAGGACCCATTGGAAACTCCCATTTTCCAAATGGTTGTAATTGAATGAGGCATTGAGAAGAAGGATTTCCCACAGCCGTTAATTGGTTGATTTTGACCTCTACTGACATGTTAAGCAAATTGTTTACCATTTCCAGATTGATGAGGGATTGCAGAAGGAAAGGAAAAAGAAATATCCAATTAAATCAAACATTCTTGGGAAAAGAAAATAAACAGAGAAATGTTAAGGCAACACGAGTGAATCTGCAGATGCTGGGGATAAATAAAAACACAAAATGCTGGCAGAACTCAGCCGGCCAGACAACATCTATGGGAGGAGGTAGTGACGACGTTTCGGGCCGAATCCCTTCATCAGGTGTGAAGTAACATGGGATGGTCAAGGGGGGATAAGAAGTGGGGGGAGGGATAAGGTAGAGAGCTAGGAAGTGATAGGCTGGAGGGAACTGTGCTGGGGGAAGGTGGAGAATTATGGGAAATAAAAGAGAAAGAAAGGTAGAGCTGGGGGGAGATAATAGTGAGGGAGGAAAAAAGAGAGAGAAAGAGAACCAGACTAAAATAATAGTTAGGGACGGGGCTAAGGGGGGCATGGGTATCAATGGAGTTGGATGTTCATGCTGGCAGGTAGGAGGCTACCTAGGCCTGTCTGTCCATAGCCCCCTCTACCGTCAAGATGAGGCCACACGCAGGTCGATGGAGTAATACCTTATCTCCTGCCAAGGTAGCCTCCTACCTGCCGGCATGAACATCCAACTCACAGACCTCCATTGATACCCGTGCCCCCCCTTAGCCCCGTCCCTAACTATTATTTTAGTCTGGTTCTCTTTCTCTCTCTTTTTTCCTCCCTCACTATTATCTCCCCCCAGCTCTACCTTTCTTTCTCTTTTATTTCCCATAATTCTCCACCTTCCCCCAGCACAGTTCCCTCCAGCCTATCACTTCCCAGCTCTCTACTTCATCCCTCCCCCCACTTCTTATCCCCCCTTGATCATCCCATGTTACTTCACACCTGATGAAGGGATTCGGCCCGAAACGTCGTCACTACCTCCTCCCATAGATGCTGTCTGGCCGGCTGAGTTCTGCCAGCATTTTGTGTTCTTGTTTTAGAGAAATGTTAAACTTGTCACTTTGTGTAAATGTTTGATAAATTTCTCAGAGAATCAAGAAGAAGAACTATTTTCCAAGACATGTCTGGAAGATCAACATGTCGCAATCCAAATACAGAAATAGACATTTGCTTTCTCTAAATCTTTTATTCCATACCCAGAGAGTACAGGAGAGCTCATTAAATGTCTGCTTGTATACCATTCTTACACATGGATCACATAGCAGAAAAAGATTCCCTGAGCTCCATAGGTTAAATTACGTCATCATCGTAACTTTTTAAAACAAATTTACCTTCTGATTACTGCACGTAATGGATCATTTCATTCTCTTTTTCAAAAAAAAACCAATAATTCCTTTGAAGTACAAAGTTATTATGCAGCTGTGCTATTGTCCTAACACCTGGAAAGAGAAAGGTTATTTTTCCCAGCTGTTTTATACAAGACTATTAAGATCAAAGACAAGTGAATGTTGAGTTTCATGATGTTCTGTTTTGTATAGTATTAGGAACCTGTGTATAGGATGTGTGCACTGTCATCTGCGTGTAATATTATGGATAACAGATGTTATTGGAAAGGTGATTATGTGGTTTCCTTTATTAGTGAAGGAGTCACATGCAATGAAAATTATTTCAAGATTGTGCTGCAGCACAGAATCCTACTCAGAATTATAGAGCAAGGAAGGTGGTTCTTCAGCATTGCATATCATAGCTACATTATCAACAGTAAAGTTAAATGAATGAAGAGTTTCAGAGCAGAAACTCGCGCAATATTTAAACAATTCTCAGATAATGGCTTAAAGAGCTGTGATCTGCAGGACCACAGAAGGTGGCAAAAGTTGTTCCAGACGTCCGAATAATCTGGATAGTAATAACATAGACTGGAGTACTCTTTACTTCCATGAGGCGTGCCACCTCCTTCAAGTGCTATTGAATAGTTCCAGTTGTATGTCTTTACATATGGGCTTGTAACTATTCCTTTCAAGTTTCTATTCAATATCTTTTTATTCAATGTTGCCATTCAATCAACTTTCAGGCACGGCAATTTTGAATCACAATATTAAAAAAAGTTAATTTTGGAAGTTTTGTAATCTTTGATCTCATAGGCCAAGCTTCAATTTTACACACTCAGGAGTGGGGGGAAGCAGAAGGCAAAGAGGCTTCCATAGCTGTAAGCCTAGAAAAAGAAGAAAAGAGAGTTCAAGAAAGTTCTAAATTTATCAAAATCAATAAAATAGGACAATACAGAAAATGTAACAAAGTGAAAAAGTTTGGAGGGAAGAGAGGGAGAGTACTAAAATGCTGATCTTTCTTTTTTGCTCTGGATAGGTGTTTGAGAGAGGGACTTGTGTAGCCTCACACATTGATCTGAATGCCTCTCTTCAAAGTCAGGAGCATACTCAGACTTAACAGCTTGAGAATTTCACTTCTACCTAGGTTCTTAGCTAAGGGGAATTGTAGTCTTGAGAGAATAGATAGGAGGAGGAAAACTAAATTTATGTTGCATTCTAAACTCATTCTCCAAGTGATCAAAGACTGGCATTCTCTGCATAGAGGCCTTAAACCTGAGGCCTGCTTGAGGTATAAATCCCAAGGTAAACTAATTTTAATGCAGCCTATATATGAATTGTTATGGCACATTAAGCAGTCATGCAAAAACAGCATCCAGCACAGTCATAGATTAGAAATTACTTCTGTGCAATGTAAAGTATCTCTCATGAGCTCATTGCTCTTGAGGTATGATATCATCCACACATGTTAGACACATTCATTTCTCACCATAAGTATGAAGTCCTGCCTCAGTCGGCAATAAAAACTCGTAGAACAGAACAGAACAGAAAGCTAGTGGTAATTTATTAACCCCAGATGCTAAATGTTCCACATGAGAGACTAAGTAAAAATATACCATACAGTTAACTTTTCCATAAATTCATAATTGCATTCAGATTATTGTAAATCAAATCCACATGCAAACAATTTTGATGCATTAAATTACTTATTATAAAAACATTGATAAAACAAGCCAGTTTGTAGAATACTTGCAAATATTTTACACTTCTACACATTTGTCAGGTACACATTAATAAATTGACTAATGATATTCTCAGGAGTATTTGTACAATCTAAATTAAAATATTTTAGAAAATGCTAAAACTATACCAAATGATTTCCTCAGAGGGAAGAGTGTTAAAAGGGCAAGTACATTTATTTATAACCTTTCTATACTGTAAGAATATCTGACTGCAGCATACTATTAAATTAATTATGAAAAATTTTGTATAAACTAGCCACCAAATAACAAATTTGCTGACTGACAACTTAATCTATTTTGACAGCAAGTGGTTGAGGATGAATTTTGGATAGGACATGAATGGAACCGTTTTTTTTCATATTATGCCCTGTGGTTGTTTGTCGACTTGAAGGACAGACATGTGATTCAGCAACACATCAGAACAAAAGTGAAGGATAATTTTAGTCTAACTGCTGTCTAATGCTGCTGTCACTCACTCATTTGACACTCTGCCTGATTTGATTTTCAGAATTCTACTAGGCAGTATGTTAAACCAGAGTAGCAAACATAAGCTACACATTTTGTCTAGAGTTTGCTCTAGCAATGGTACACTTTTGCATATAACAAGTTGAAGTAGTGTTTTTTTTTCAATCCACAACTATAGGCTCTAAAGTGATGTCTTTAACCTACAATATAGGTACCTGGAGTAAACTTGGTCCTTGGTGGTAGCAGAAAACATATAATTGCATGTCCATAACAATTTACACATCATGCCCAGGGATCTTCTTCATCAGCGTCAATGGCAAAGGAAATCAGAATGATTGAAAACCAGGTTAATGATGCATCATGGTTCATTTCTAACCATTGCCAAAGATCTATTTATTTTAAATTGAACAAGTTCTTCTAGAAAATGGAAAACTGAGAAAATACAAACGCCAGAAAGCTGAAGGTAAAACAGAACATAATCAAAAATACATACAAGTCAGACAGCATCTGTGAAGAGAGATACAGAGTTGACAGTTTCAGGTATTTCATTGATGTGCCTACTTTTATTGGAATTTGTCACACTGAAAATTCTCCATAGATGCACTTTTTGGTGAGTATCCACCCTCTCACAATGCATGGAACTGAGTCTCAGCCATCACATTTCTCCCCAGAGATAAATTGAAGTTGACTGCCAAAGTTCATCAAAAGCATTGAACTGAAAAAGTAAGAGACTGCCGATGCTGGAATCTGGAGTACAAAAATGAAGTGCTGAAAGGACTCCACAGATCATTAGAAGAGCTGAGCTGTCCACTACACCATTGGCTACATACTGTACATAATTGGTTTTTTTACAATGGGCTTTTGTTTTTACAAACTCGGAATTTCCAAAAGTACTTTAGAGACAATGCTTTTGAAATGTGGTCATAATTGCAGTGAAGGATATATAATTAATAATATGTGCAGATAAATCGCTGACAAATTAGAATATCATATTAGTCATACAACCTGTTAGTTTTAGGATAACTAATGGCCAAAACACTGCAAATAGCTCCCAAGTTCTTCAAAATAATGCCATGGAATGTTTATGTTCATCTGAGAGAGCAGTTGAACATCTCCTCTGTAAGATGACATGCCAGTGGTTTTCCATGGCACTACTTTTTGATATATGGAGCTTGGGAACACTAAAACACAGATGAAAGTTTATGTATTTATCTTTCACATTTGTTTTGTTGAAAGCAAAACTGTATGCAATGTTCATTGTCACTGGTTAATCAGTGTAATTTGTGCTTGTGTAGCAATCTAATATGGATCATTGATGGAGGCTCATGGCCTTCTAAGTTTATTCCCCTTACGCCATATTTATTTTTCCTGATCCAGTGTTGCCTGAATTTTTTTTCTTTTGGAAACTGAGCACTTATAATCCACTGGATCTTCCAAAGCCTGAAATTTTATCAAAGTTTAAGTGCATCATCGACAATGAAAACATGTGCTTCTCTGATAGAACAAAAAGTGCAGACCTAAGACCCAAAAGAACAATTTAAAAGCCTCTTCATAGATTATTAAACAAGTTTGTATTCAAGAGGTCAGGCACATACTATATTGCTAGGAAAGGAATTTGTACTTAAAGTATTACACTCTCTCAGCTTCCCAGCTCTATGCTGAAAATGTGTGAAATACATGGCTCTAATAAACGCTGGAGATTAAGATTTCTAGTTTCAGATTTGTGACCAAATGGGTATTTAATATGAATGTGGCCTGATTTCAGGAGGAGGAGATTAGAATCACCAAAAATGCATTTCATATACCTTCAAGACGTGCAGAGGTTTCACAAAATAGGTGTGAATTGTCTTATGTGGCTGTTAACAGAATTGAAGCAAGAAATAGAAACAGAGATAAATAAGTTGCTTTGTTGACTGCACTAATGATGTATTATGCCTTTAACTGGATTTGTGAATGAACTGCATATGTTTTAATATTGGCTAAATATTGTGTTTCATTGTATCAATTAGGAATGCAGTCATTTCTGTAGGAAATTGTACTTAGCATGGAAGCTGGAAAAATGGCTACTCCTATCCACGCTCTGTTTACAAAGAATGCACGTACATAACCCATAGTTTTGTATCATATATTGTGCTTAAGCATACAGAGATATATAGTTTTCTCTCACCAACAATCCTCAGTTGTCCTTATTCATGATTGGGGATAACATTTCATGCAATTCCCAGCTTCTATTGTTTTTCAAATATGTAGAGTTAGAACTCAGGGGAGTTGAATTATTTCACATTCTGTTTATTGATTTGTCCCTGAATCATATGGACCTGAGCTTAGGAACACCATTAGTTTTCCAAAACACTAGAAAATCTACAGATTCTGGAAATCCAAATCAACACAAGCAGGCCAGGCAGCAACTATGGACAAGAATAAACAATCAGCATTTTGGGCTGAGACCCTTCATCAGGACTGAAATTTATTGGTTTTCCAATATTGTTCATTCTCTTGCTTTCATTTTGGTTGGGTCTTTGACCACCTGGAGCAAAACAGTTGAAGCTAATTCTATAAGCAACTGATGTTTACACAGATCAACTCTCCTGCACAAGTAACCACACAGAAAACAGGAATAAATTTTCCTTAACTCAGAAATACAGAGATACCTAGCTGAGCATAGCATTTTTGCACTGATCGGGGACTTTCATTTCAATGGGTGCTCGTACTGAGACATCAGAAGATATAAATAACAGCTCTAAATGGGATTGGAAAGATTAATTACAAATTTTAACAACATATATATTAAATACAAATATCAGCAAAATGAAAAAATATTAGTAACACTGAAACAGTGAAAGAATATTCAGTGCATTCTTAAAAGTGTGACATTTAATCATAGTATTTATTCACAAGGCACTTTTGGTTACCAATTCATTCTTTGTCCTTCATTGGAACTGAATTTCAGAAATGGCATCAACATGCTTGTTTCATCATGTCACACATATTTGGTTCAGATTTAAAAGAAAGAGTTTTTACTCCTGTAAATTTATGATTTTAGGACTAAGTGATGAAAAAAATCAAATCGTCATTATTAGCACGCTAATGTCAAAGAACGCATTCATTCTCTCGACAAATTTAGGTCAGCTGCCACATTGTATTTCCATAGCACATCAGAGTAAATGGCCTATGGTACTTTTCTACATCCAGTGATGTAATCTGCATCAGATCAATAGATTTTCATTTCATTAGACCAGCATACATCAAATCTATACTATTGTTTATGGAGGGCACCTGAGTTGCAACTGAAACCCATCTACGGCTCTGTCATGGATGTATTCCATTTTCCCATCGGAGAGGTTGGCCAATATTCCATATAACATATGCTGTCCTTTTTTATTTTTCTTTCAGCTACAGCTAAAATCTCAGAGCCAAAGTAATTTGTTTATTATGTGCTTTCTCTTCAGAATTATCAGCAAGACCATCGTGAGTTTGACCCATGCAAAATGTCATTTTTTTCAAGGTATGGAGATGAGTGTTAAGCTTATCCATAGATAATGAAGTGGCTTACTATATTTTTATGATTCTGTTTTACAAAAACTATTGCTTAAAAAAGGAGAATTTGCTGTAGGAAAACAACGTAACTTCGTAAAGAAAGGGGCTTCCCTTCGTCCACTATCAACTCTGCCCT
The DNA here is from genome assembly GCF_030144855.1 of Hypanus sabinus. NCBI lineage: Eukaryota > Metazoa > Chordata > Chondrichthyes > Myliobatiformes > Dasyatidae > Hypanus > Hypanus sabinus. The sequence goes on along the minus strand of NC_082707.1, from coordinate 78,134,271 downwards.
CCATCACATCTCCCGTATTTCACACACCTCAGCCCTCACCCCATCCCCCTGCCAGCCCACCAGGGATAGAGTACCCCAGACCTCACCTATCACCTTACCAGCCTACAGATCCAACGTATAATCCTCCGCAACTTCTGCCACCTCCTACGGGATCCCACCACCAGCCACATCTTCCCCTCCCCCAACTCTCGGCTTTCCGTAGGGATCTCTCTCTACACGACTCCCTTGTCCATTCATCCTCCCCATCCCTCCCCACCGACCTCCCTCCAGACACTTAGCCCTGCAAACAGAAGAAGTGCTACACCTGCCCCCACACTTCTTCCCTCACCACCATCCCAGGCCCCAGACAGTCCTTTCAGGTGAGGCACCACTTCACCTGCGAGTCAACTGGGGTGATATACTGTATCTGGTGCTCCCAATGTGGCCATTTATACATTGGGGAGACCCGCCGCAGACTGAGAGGCCTTTTCGCCAAACACCGGCGCTCAGTCCTCCAGCAGTGGCAGGATCTCCCTGTGGCCACACACTTCAATTCCACAGACCACTCCCACTCCGACGTGTCTGTCCATGGCCTCCTCTACCGTCAAGATGTGGCCACACACAGGTCAATGGAGCAATACCTTATCTCCCGCCTAGGTAGCCTCCTCCCTACCGGCATGAACATTCAACTCACAGACCTCCGTTGATACCCCTGCCCCCCCTTACCCCATCCCTATCTATAATTTTAGTCTGGTTCTCTTTCTCTCTCTTCCCCCCCCCCCACTACAATCTCCCCCCAGCCCTACCTTTCTTTCTCTTTTGTTTCCCATAATTCTCCACCTTCCCCCTAGCCCATTTCCCTTCAGCCTATCACTTCCCAGCTCTCTACTTCATCCCTCCCCCCACTTCTTATCCCCCCTTGACCATCCCATGTTACTTCACTCCTGATGAAGGGCTTCGGCCCGAAACATCGTCACTACCTCCTCCCATAGATCCAGTCTGGCCTTCTGAGTTCTGCCAGCACTTTTTGTGTTTTTTTATCATTTTTAAGTGATGTTAAGTGTATCACCTCTTCATGGCTAAAGGCAATTTGAAATAGATAAAATAGAATTTTTTTCTAACAGTATTTTATGGGTACAGCAAATGGACACAGGATCTCAAACCTAAGATGAAATCTAGAACTGATGTCTGGAAGTCACAAATGAATGACTGGGTGCTCAAACTAAATACCTGGGGAAGCAATGGAGGTGAATAGTTTGGAACTGGAAAGAGAAGTGGGGGTATTGTAAGTTATTTTTGGATGAATGAAGTAAGATGGGCCAAGGGATGTCTTCCTTTTGAAATGCTGAAGATTATCCAATCCAACTTTAGATAAAATTGTATTTTCTTAAGTAGAACTGATTACATAGTGGAATCTTTGTGGAACTTATCATCTATCACATGTAATGACAGCTTAAGCTTGAGCTTGGAAAACATTAGATGATTTGAATAACAGCAGCTGGTTTGTAAAAGATTAAAGTTCTCAAGCCACTTAATAATTTGGCACTTGTGTTTTCTTTTATTAAATTTTATGTAGTCTTTCAATTGGATTAGATTCCTCAAATTTGTAACAGACACAAAGGAGACAGTAGTCTCCACTGTTCCTGGTGCTAAAAGAAATTGATTATTAGAGTATATAAGTACTATAAATCAGTGGTTGGGCCCCAGCTGGGGTAGCTTTCAATTTGGTGTATTGCTTATTCAGAATGATGCAGCCTTGGGGAGGGTAGAGAAAAATCTACCAAGAAAATATTCAGATTTCAGAGATTTGGAAGGATGTGGTTGTTTTGCCTCAAGCAGAGGAGGTAAAGAGTAGAATTAAGGGAGATTTTCAAGAATATTCAGAGTTTTGATAGACAAAATGAGAAAAAAATTGTTTTAATTGTCAGGTAAGTTTGTAAGCAAACCCTCTATTTGAAGGTGATGGGCATAAGAACAATGGAGGAAATGAAAAATATTCTTTTGATGTAATTTATTAGCGTTTGGAACTGATAGTCTCAAAGGGTAATGGAAGCAGGCTCAATAGTATCTTCACAATAGAAATGGCCATATAGTTAAAATAGACGTTCACAGAAACTTGTAAAAAAGAGAATGGGAATAGGATTAATTGGATAGCCCTTACGAAGAAACAGCAAACAGAGGAAGCGGTGAATCACCCGCTTCTATAATCTTGTGTTAATCTTAAATAGTGCCAGGTTGTTCCTTCCACTCTGAATTTCTCTCCTACTTTTTGGAGGACTAATTTGGCCCTGATTCAACTCTTCCGCTAGAGATCCCAGCTAAAGCTGATAACCCACCTCAAGAGTGTCCTAAAAAGTGCACGGTACAGTTTGTTGTACATGGATAATGTATTCACAGGAAAAACATAAATTTATTTTTGATTATTGTAGTGACATTAAAGAGAATCTAAAGTACAATAGAAAATGAATATTAAAGACCATGCTCCAAACCACTGCTGGAGACACAGTAGATTGAGAAAGCACATAATTTGTCATATAAATCCATAATGGTGTGAGAAATAAAGACATTACACTGCCGATTAATTTACAATGAGTAAAGAAACCAAAGTGGTCCCAAACCTTCTTCTTTACCTCTTTATTATTGACTGCACTATGATCTCATGTAGACCAGTTTCCTCAATATTAGTCATTATAGTTATTCTTATCTTCCTCTTACATGCTCCTACATTCCAAAGTAAGCCAGTAGGTATCATTCAACTTACAGAAAAGAAATTATTGCCATGAAGAGGAAGCCGAGTCAATTTACCAGAATGATGGATGAAATGCAAGATTATAGAAGATAATACAAATTGGTATTTTTCTCCTTGGAGCACAGAAGTTAATGAATGACCACCTTTGAAGGGGCATCTTAAACATTGGCAAGGTGTATTATAAACAGTAATAAGCTTCACACAAGTACAAATAACTTACTTATGGCCCGTTTCCATATCAATTTTTTCTGACCAGTAAGGGTTGTTAGCCCTGAGCTGAACCTCCGACCCTAGAGGACTGGTGGACCACTTTTAGTCTGGCCTCCACCCTTTGACCTGTTTGGTATGGGTGACCCCATCAAGAATCAAAGCACAAGGTCCTAACTCCAACCAATATAGCTCTCTGGGTCACTGCGGCATGCAAGCCTCCAAACCCTATGACAAAGTTGTGGTCCTCTTGGAGGAAGTACAAATAAATATAGTTAATAACATGGATGGGATCCATTATCCTGATTGCCAAGCATTTCCCCACAAATTAAGCATGGCTCCCAGTAGAGTTTTACAACAGTAATATCAATGTCTGCTGCTCACACAGCACAGGCAAATTTAATTTCCATGCTACTACACCTGATTGCAGTAAATTTAGAGATTTTAAGAGCTCTACAGGGATATTTGGCAGCTATTTTCACATTTCATGAAGATAGAAAAGTTGAATTAACTCACTGAAGTTGTAAGGAGCAAGTGTGCTTTAGAGTGAGAGCTGAATTAGAAATCAAGTGAAATAATCAGGACATGAAACTTGTACTAAAAGGAGGGGGGGTGAAGAAAATGAGCCTTCTGCTATTTAAACATCTGCTAGTTTATTTGTAATTATTCAGTGGATGGATCATATACGGCATTATGTTCAGTGTTGGGATTTTGAAACAGGTCTAATTTTTAGTGCTGCGTACTGCTCTTACAATAGTAAAGTGCTGCTGAATGGTCATTTCTTATTGATTGCTTTGCCATATAATAGCCTTCAACACCAGTTTCACAGTAATTAAGAAAGGCCCTTGCACCCTTAGTGGGCAAAAGGTCAACATCAAGAGCTGATTGGTCATCCTCAGAATTGAGATTTTACATAGGCGAGCCTAAGTTTCGACATGCTTGCAATTCTAGAGAAACAGCAGATTTCTTTTTTACATCTGAAGATCCTGTGTGATTGTGTATGAAGAATGTTCAGGGTACTGCTGGTGCTTAATGTATGTACTTGTGTCTGTGAATTCAACTTGATATGGAGTTATTTATTTTCAGGCATCTGCTTTCATAATTTGACAAGAAGGTTATGAAGTTTTGAATAAGCTCTAGTTGCAAAAAAAACCCAGTGTGAAACCTATCCCTTGAATGCAGTGGTCACGCAGAGTTGCAATACATCTTGTTGTTTTTGGCAGTTTTCAGATTTCCCTGACAGATTGTCAAACATTGATACAAAAACCAATGAGACTGGTAACAATCAAGCTTTTGTTTGGACTTGGTTGTCCCTTTGTTCTCCAGTTCTTGGCCTGTCTTGACTCATCATTGGCCAATAGCAAGAAATGATGATCTGTTCTTCGGCCTCCCAGCAAACAACCTGTGCAGCAATGTAAGATGAATGACTATTAATGGTATAATGATATTCTCCATTCCAGTAACCTTGCTGCAACAGAAATTAGGAATTGCATGTATGTCAATTGAAACCAGCAGCCCCTTACTTGCTACTGTAAGTTCACTGTTTAAGTTCAAGTTTAGTTAGCATTCAACCATACATGAATACCCATGAATATGCAAAACAAAACAACATTACTCCAGGGCCAACAGTCATACACAGTGCAAGACACATATAGCACATATAAGACAGCAAGCATATATAAAATAGCAAGTGCATGTAAGACAGCAGTAAAATGCAGTCACACAAAAAATATCTAGCCAAAGTCCCTGAGTCCACGAATGTTGCAGCAGTCTACAGTTTGTCTTCTGCCGAGCTAACGCTGAGGGGCAGTAGCAACTACAGCATAGACACCGTGCCTCCATTGCCTACCCCTGGGTGACTAAATACAGCCGACACTGCAGCTTGAGGACTAGTCATCGCTACGACTGAGGCCACACAGCTCCCCACCATCCACCCACACCATTCACCAATACACCAATGAATTGCACTTGTGACATTACACAATACCAACGTCCAAGAGGGCCTTGTGATCACAAGAAAAGCGACTAAGATGATCACTCATCTTCGCCTGCACACCTCCTTCACACACCGACAGCCCTCTGTCACTGGTAGTGTCACAATCTGCACTAAGTCCAACTCTTTCAGTTACCCTGCCAATGAGCACCTCACCAATGGGGTACACCTGCAGCACTTTAAGTTCTTAACATCCAGCAAGGTCTTGCTGTCATAAAAAATATGACTAAAAACGACAAAAATTTTGGTAATTTCAGAATTTCAATAATTCTGACCCTGTAGAAGCCGTTGCATCCAAGCGCACAGCCATCTTACCAAAAAAGCAATTGTACTGCTGTACAATAGTCCATATTTCATGAAGATTGTAATTATTGGAAGTTGTGTACTCTGTTAAAAGGATTGAAGCTTCTATTTTAAATGGAGGAAGAAGCTGTGTAGCAGTAAATATAAAAACAACTTTTGTATAAATTAATAACATCCATGTGAACTAATTTTCACATGGGCTAGGCGACAAGTAAGTGGGTAGATGATAAAAAGCAGCACTCAGCCACATAATCTTAGGACAATGTAATCCCCTGTGCGCCCCCACCAACCAAAGCTCGACTAATTCTTCCCTGCCAAAGTCTTTCCCAACAGACAGGAAGTCACATCTGGCCAAAGAGTGGGAGCAGAACGTGGGTGTCAGGGGGCTATTGCTGGTGGTCCAAAGGATTCGGTCCAAAGTTTTGGTTTGCAGACATCCAGGTAGCAGAGCCACCTTTCCAAAATGAGTAAATGGCTACTTGTAGCATATAAACTTGTGACAGATATGATCAAGCCACTGTTATTTATCTCTGACCACAGCTCAGGATGTCCAGTTTATGTATGGGCCCTTGTTGTATTGAGCCAGATCCAGACTATACTAAGTATCAAAATATTTTTGCAGATATTTACTCAGACTCTGCATCCAATTATGATAAAGTTAACAGGATGAGAGCAGATATCCCATTGCATCAGCCGATTAAAGGACTGCTTCTTCCATTTGTTCAGCTGCTGAGTAAAGTCAGCCGGATCAGTGTGACTGGATGTGCAGCCTATTTTAACCATCCAATCTATCACTCATTAGGTTTCAGGCAGATTTAACATTACTGCTCAAATGCCAAAGTTTAATATTTCACACTGTTTTATCAGACAAAGCAAACTTTAATAAAGTGACTATCTTGCATCCATCTAACATCATTCACCATATAAGGAAGCCCGAAAGCATTTCGCATACAGTGAGATTTACATCATTGCAGCAACAAAAGGAAATTCGGCAAACAATTCATATTCAGCAAGATCCCACACACAACAGCTTTCAGTTTTAGTGATGTTTGTTAAGAGCTCAGTGTTAGGCAAGTTGCCAGATCCCCCTGATCTTCAGTGAAAAGTATGCAGTCTTTATTGGCCATCTGAGAATGCAAGTAAGGTCCTAGGTTAATGTCTTATCCTAAAGAAGACAATACCAACAGTGCAGAGCTCCCTCAGTACTAACCTGGAGGCTAGGTGGAGTTTTGTTTTTAAGTCTCTGGGGTAAAATCTAAACTGTTGACTTTCAGAAGCAAAAATGCTCCCAGAGTTAAGGATGAATGACAAAGTGAAATATGGGTTCTCTTCCCTGCAGCCAGAAAATTATAGATATTTATCACTGCAGCCTAATTGACTTCACAGTTATCAAGTAGCTGTATTGACCATATTGACAAGATTTTCTTAAGTATCTTATTTATAACATTTACATATTATAAGTACTAATATAGACCGAAGTTAAACATAGCATTTTTAAGAAACTAAACATCCCAATTATTGTGACAAGCTGCTAGCAGTGCGATTTCAGACGTCATCTCAATACTTTTCCCTTTCCTGGCTTTTTTGGTACCATGTACAGTGGCCAAGGAATGAAATTAGGAAGCCCTGCTGTTTCCAGGGGCTAGCTCAACATAGGCAATTTCCAATAATATTTCATTCAGTAGGTGCCTGTAATATGGAAACATATTTGAAGGTCCAGTGGGGATGAAGCATAAGACATGGATTATGATTGAACACATTAAACGTTTATTTACAGACAAGCAGTAGAACACTCAACCAAACATCTAAATCAAACAAGTACTCATTTAAGTCACCCTAAGTTACAAAAAGTACAACACTAGACATTCAGTAATACTTCAAACTCAACAGGTACTTCATTAAGTCTCCCCAAGTTACACAACTACAAAACTGAACATTCAACAAATAGATATTTAACTAATTGTGTGCATAGGGCCACCAACGTCTGAGCACTTTCCCAATGGTTCTCAAGCACTGGTCGCAACCTCAGTGTGAAGATGAGTACTCGCAGACAAAGAAAAGAGAGGGAGTCTCTTGCACATGCTATTCTTATACTCCTGAGGCATCCAGAACTGAAACCAATACCGTGACGCACAACGCAACCAATGGGAAAGAGCTGCTCCATCCATTAAACGGGCCAATCAGTGAGCAGCACAGCAGAATGGCTTTCAATTGGGAAGTAAGCTAACCCTTCACTTACAGCACCATGCCCAGGCTCAAGGCATTTCAGAACAAGGACTGATGCCCACGCAGGGTATAGAAATGGCTTGTTGCATTGAACTGCCAGTGCTCAGTATACTAACAAGAGTCAAACAAAAACAAGTTTTTTGGCTCAGCATGTCTCGCTCTTTCCCTTATTACCCTCTTCCCCTTAATATACGCTTTGATATTTTCTTTAATTTTCTCCGCCAGTGATGTTTCTTGCCTTGTCTTTCTGAAATGACTTGAAATTGAAAATGAACCATATATCACAAAAAAACAGTGCTTTAAGACCAGTGTCTACACTGATAAATTTTAGGTTTGAAATTGTCCAAGTAATTAGGTTTGTATCACTGGAACAATTCATATGTTGTTTCCAGGCACATGAAACTTAATTCATCTTCAATGCTGCAAGGTTCAGCTTCACCCAGATTATTTGTGACTTCAAGGAATGTGAAAGCATGTACAGTGACAGGCTATGCATTCTGTGAAATACTGAGAGAACAGTTTATAAATTACCAGTACACGATATAAGTCCATCATTACAACAGATCCTCCAAAAGCGTAGCTTGTGGTGATACTTTGTGGATAGTTGATTTTAAAATCAGATACTGCAAAAATATCCGTAAGCCACAGAGTGGACATGTTTGCAAAATAAACAAAGGGATTTATGGCCAGTGAATAAACCAGACCTGGATTCTGATTCTCACCCACAAACAGAGTTTCTGCAAAATTATTCTGCTGATAGGTACAGATTAGAGATGTACCTACAGGACATTTTTTAAAATCCTTCTTATTATAGTGCGATGCCCAGGCTCAAGGCATGTCAGAACTCAAGGACTGATGCACACACAGTGTATAGAAATAGAAAATAGATTAAAATAGGCCACTAAAGGCCAAATAACCCATTATGCAATATTGGCTCTTGCAAACATATTAGTTGCTTAGCATATTGGATGTTAAACTAGTCAAGGTGGCAATAGAAGGTGGAGGGGTCGTATTTTACAAGGAGGAGAATCTGGTTCCATTGTCCTTTGGACTCTCTTGCAATGATTCCCTCCTGATGGAAGGTGGGGCGTGGACTTCATCATATCACTTACGCTTTGAGGTCAGAGAATTTTGCTGCAATGGCCTTACTATTCCAGAGCAGATACAATTCTGAGCTTGAGCCTACCGAAGGTTCCGAGTAATGTTCAAAACAGATTATAGTTGTTAATCAAACCTGAAAGTTAGAGGAAAGTTCAATATATGTGCCAGCTTTTGAGATGTTGCATTTACTGCAGAGCAGAATGGTACCAATAAGAACAGTTCTGTACACACAGGAAATGCTACAATATACTATTCCAACACTTCTCAATTGTAGAAAAAGCAAAACATGGTAAAACAGAGAAGAGCAGAAAATATTCAGCAGTCATGCAACATCTGTAGAGGGAGTAACAGAGTAATTGTTTCAGTTTGATGAGTAATGTCATCAACCTGAAATATTAACTTGATTTTTTATCTCCACAATCACTGCTTGATGGCTGAATATTTCTTGATATACATGTGTTTCATTCACCAGAACTTTTAACATGATTGGACTGAAGCAAAAGGACCAAACAAACAGCTGGATGCTTGAATAAAAGCATATTGTGCAAGGGAAAGAGGACCCCAGAATATACCTTATTAACTTTAATCAGTCAAACTTGATTTCGTTGACTTCATTTTCATTCTGTCATCAGCCTTGCCAGCCAAATCCTTCAACCAACACATCAAAGTCTGGGCCACTGTCAGCATGAGGGAATGGAATTAGCTTTTCATGTCTGTGCCAAGGCTGCGAGAAATCTGTTTTACAAGCTGTATCTTGCTTTGTTAATAAAGTGTAGCCTTACCACTAGCTTTTCCATTTGCCAGAAAGTATGGGTTTTGTGCCAACATCTAGAAGTGCTTGCAAATGTCCAATCAAGGTAATCTAACGTGCCTAGCAATTCTACATGTCTATAGTAGGTAATACAGCTGCACAAAAGTAATTTTACATGATTTATACGAAACACCCCACATAGCTTTCATCAGCATTAAATTATGATTCTTTACTTTTTATTTAAATTTAGTCATGCATTTGCATTTATAAATGATTTATCACATTTATCTTCATGCACACACATGAAAACACTTGCACACATAGATAAACGCTAGAGGGAAATGCATATTCATGAATTATAGACAGGCATTGGAGCATAAACAAGATGTAATCATTACTGAAACATTAAATGCAGGTTGATTAGACTTTTTTTTCATGCCTCTGCTGAGTTCCAAATAGTGTATAGATAAGGACATTACAGGAGATTGCTATAAGTTTGATGCATTTACAGTAAAATGAGCATAAATAATACATGACTGGAAAATGTCATCAACTGGTACAGACATGCTTATAGCATGTACTGTGTAGCATACTGTTATCAGGCATTTCAATCAACATTAAAGCATGATGTACAGTTATCTTACTTAGAGAAACAGAGAAATGCTTGAAGCCACACCAGGCTGACTATTGTCCAAAATCCTTCTGGAAACATACCTTCTTTTCGGGTGCCACTTTCATCAGAAACATTTGATATGGAGGAAGGCCAATGTCAGCAGTTGTACAAAGTCAAATTCAAGTCAGGGTACATTTATTATAGAGGCATGTATACCATATACAATTTTGAGATTCATCTTCTTGCAGGTAACCATAAAACAAAGAAACACAATAGAGTCCACAAGAAGAAGCCCACACCACAAAGACTGCCAAATGTCCAATTTGCAATATAAGAACACATCATACAAATAATTAACTAAATAAGAAATGTTACACATAGCATGAACCGCAGATTCTCTGAAACTGAGTCCACAGCCATGGAGCCAGTTCAGCGCTACAGCTGATCCAGGAGCTTCATGGCTACAGGCCAGTCATGGAGCCAGGTTCAGTGCCAGGCAAGTGTCAATGGCTGCAGGCCACAGCTGCAGAGTCAGTTCAGCGCTGAGGTGTGTAAAGTCTCATGGACACTGATTCGATATTAGCCCTCAGCCTCTACGCCTTAATCTTTTTAATCTGTCTCAGTGCTTAAATCAGATAAGGAGCAGTTAGTTTTAAACTCTTGGGGCCAAGCCCCACTCTGTCATTCCAGAAGTTTCAATCGGGCCCAAAATATAAATCTAGGCCCAAGTCCACTCGAGGACTGGCTACTGCAGCTGTAGTGTATCATATTAAATCTCCTTCATCTCTAAACCACTCACCTAGTTCAGTGTCTACCATACGGATTGTTGTTTGATGCATTAATACTGGAATGGTACACTCACCAGTGCATCATTCTCTGTGAGTTGGTCCATAAGGTAGCCAAGTATGATGTGAAGGAAACCCACTGATGGACAACTATGGGAAATATGAGGTTTTTAAAACAAGTTTCCATGGCAGAAAGTGTTATGTTTTGCAACTTCAAAACATTAAACTAATCCAAAGGAAGACACAAGAGTCCAAAATGTGAGTCTAGCTTAAAGTTTACTTTAAGTGGGGTATGCATGTGTCATGTGGTAGTGTGATGATGTTTGCAATTCACGCATTTATACATAAAACATATAATGAATAATTGAAATGAATAAGAATGCTTAGCCAAACAATACAAAATTAGGTAAATATTACTTAAATATTAAATATGCACTTCTCCCTGCTTAGCTGTAAACTCCAACTCAATAGAGAATGCATCTCAGATATATACACGTCATTTTATATAATGTAACTATAATATACAGACATCCACAGCTTAGTAAATTGTAAATTGTCCCATTCATATCTAAAGATTTAATTGCTGTGGACGATTTCTTACTCTAGTAGGATAATACTGAGACGTGGCCTGAATGGTGAGATCTTCCCAGATCTCAGGTTCTCGGGCCTCCTCCCTGGTGATTGTAAGAGTTGACACTGAGAGTGCAGGAAGTTGTTCTAACAGCAGTAGCCACCTTACTTGCACTTTACTCTCTCTGTGTCGACTTCAATCTTTACTTCTCTCCTAACCCTGGTACCTTTTTCTTTCTCACGTTTCTTCTCTCTCATGCCTTTCTCTTTCTTCTTTCTCATGTTCTTTCTCTCTATCTCATCCGTCATTTTCAACTTGTCTTTCTTTTTCTCACTTTCCACTTTCTTCTTTCTGGTTTGTGCATCTTGATCTTGGGAAGATGCATTTAGTTCACTGGAGTATTCATTTATTAATCCTTCTAGTGCTCCCTTTGCAATCTGATCTCTACCTTGGGTTTCCTCATCCACAACATTATCGGATGAATACTTTGTTTTCATATTGACTCCTTTCTTTTTGGATTTCTATTTATCCAGCTGGGCTTTGTTCTTTGCACCTACTTTTACAAGCAGCTTTTTGTCTCCCACTTGAAATTCATGCAATAATCTTAATGCATGCAGAGTAGATTCACAAACCCAAATGCTTGAAACATTGCTGAAGTTACTTGAACTAATTTCAGCTTAAAACCAAGCCACATTTCACAGTTAACTGCTTGGTTAACATAGCAGATGTTTTCTCAGATACATTGCTACAAAAACTGTTGTAGTCAGACCAGAGCTATTGTCACTTTTGTGCTTCCCCTGAGCATCATGGCCCTCCTTGTCCAATATGCTTTCCAACCAGAAACTCAGAGGTTGGCACAACACCTTGTTTGTCCTCTGTTGTGCAGTGGTTCATGCTGTTCAACATGGAGACAGTTGAGGTATCATTCTGTATATTTCTTAATTTGCTTTCAGTTGACTTCATTAGTGCAAATGGTGGATGAATCTCCAGTTAAGTTGCAGTTGTCTCAGCCAATCACATCCTCACAATGCTAGTCCATCTGTTTTTATCACATACAAGCTCAATGTGCCTTGTTGGTTGTTGTATTTCACTGTCATGAATGTCAGTCTCACAGGAGTTATTTTTTCTCCAGTTTAAATTCTTAGTTAGATATCTGCAGGTGTCATTTTAGTATCCTTGAAATGCCATTCAAACTCATTTAGTGGAATGACTGAAATAGCTGAGCTAATGTCCAAATCGATTTTAATTAATTTGCCATTCACGTCTGGAGTAAGTCAGATTGCTTGTCTATGGGTGTCTTAAGACTTTGTAAATCTCAAAATCTCCTCTCAATCTCAAGGCTAGCCAGTCCTGCATTACCCTCATTATCAGCAACATGCAGATCAGTGCTCTTTTTAAAACTGCAATTTGACTTTTTACCTTTTTATCTTCCCTGTGCAATCCATTTATTTTTGCCTGCCTGACATGCTCTTTATTTGTGTCCTACTTTGTTGCATTTTCTACAAGTTTCACCTTGACATCTGCATTAGTCTGGTGTATGTGAGCCCCTGCCACAATGGTAACACAATATGCTCAACCAGACAGGTTTCTGTTTAGACATTGCAATTTTGTTCACGCTCACTTTCATTCCGGACTGCAACTCTCTGTCTACGGTTTCCATTGAAACAGCAATTTCAACTGCTCTTTTAAATGTAAGTTGTGCTTCAGTAAGGAGCCATTGTTGAATAATTTCTTGTAAGGTTCCACAAAATGAAGTATCCCTCAGTACATCATTAAGATCATTACTGAACTGATAATGCTCAGAAATCTCTTCAATTATGTATGCTGAAATGGACGTCCCTTCCTTCTGATTCCACTTATGAAACCTAAAGCAGTCTGCAATCAACAACGGTTTCAGTTGGAAACGTTCCTGCATTACTTAACAATATCAGCAAAGATCATTCCTGCTGGTTTGGTTGAAGCAGTTGAACTTCGAAGCCAACTGTATATCTGTAAATCCTGTGCTCTCAGTAAAATTCATACTCATTTCTCATTGACTGTTCCTTTTGCTTCAAAGTACTGTTCAATTAGCTCAGTATACATGAGCCAGCTATCTCGTGTCGTATCAAACACACCAGTCTTTCTGATGCAGCTAGCCATCTCTGCTCCTTTTTTTATGGTTATCATCAGCTGGTACACAACCTTAATGAATCTGTAAATTCTTCTGATTTCTGACTTTTTTTAAACTTGATCATGTCTTCCCTTCCGAAGAACATATGCTGCCTCGTTTTTTTTTAACTGAGCTTTCACTGCACGTGCTGGGCTGCAATTTTCACTCATTGTCCCTCGCTGCATTTTTTTTTAGTTCAAACGTCTTGCTTCGCTACAACAGATTGGCAGCCATCTCGGATTTGTTTTTAAAATACCTTGTTGCCACTGCTATGCTTTGTAACTTCAAAGCATTAAACTAATTCAAAGGAAGGCACGGAAGTCCAAAATGTGAGTTTAATTTCATGTTTACCTTAAGCAAGGCACACACATATCATATGGTGGTGTGATAACAAATGCCATTCATGTACTTATACATATAGGCCACAATGAATTGTTGAAACAAATAAGAATGCTTAATCAAACAATAATTTTACAAGATTATTCAAATATTAAATACACAACAGAAAGTATGAATTTTAAGTACAAAACATGGGCTCCCAATTACCTGTCTTTACTTCAGCTTAACTATATGGCCGTGGTCAAGTTGGATTATCTATGATAAAACAAATAGCTTGGTATGGCTGTAAAATGACCTTGCTGGTGATTTTCGTACTGGCAAAGTTCCAAACAGAAGTATGTTTGCCCATGCTTTGTAACTTCAATGCATTCTTCTTTAGTTTAAAATGGGTTTAAAGTTCAATATCCAGGTGAAGAGGAAATATTGAAGAAGCTGAAATAATTCTGATCTGTCATTTGTGAATGAGATCTTTTTATGCCTGGTCATGAAAACTTAAGCCAGCAGAGAGACTTCTGTAGCCAAGCAATCTGAGAGGAGAAGATTTGGGAAAGTAAGTGATTTTGTTACCAAGAAAGAACACTTGAAAATCATATTACAAGATGGAATGAAATCAGCAAGGATTTAATCTTTCATAAGACACTGTTCATATTCTAAATGTTCCACCTTCTATCATAGCCACATTCAATAACAATGTTTAAGCAGGAATATGTAAGTGTGTTTATGCAACACAACTATTTTCTGAAGGACTAGATGAGCAAAGTATGTTAGTGAAATGGTTTCTTCCTCATATCAGTATCTGCATCCCACTGTTTTTCACGTGTTTTAAGTTATCCTTCATTTCTGCAACTGCATTTAGAATTATGTGAATCCCATCATCGTACATAGCAAGGCTATGGATATAGAGGTTTCTCCACCTCTCACTCATGTTCTTGGCAAATACAGAGCTAATGCATTAGCTCCCTGTCAGGGAATATCTCCGATGGAGTGCATGGAGTCAAGCTCCTCTTTAGTTAACAACTTGGAAAACCCGATTATGGCCCTCCACTTCAAGTAGTTAAACAAGGTTATTAGAATCATTGCTAGAAATGAACTAACCTTTAAAGATGCAAAATATCCATCATATTCTTCATTACAGAAAGGGTTGTAGAAAATGCAGGTATTAATTTACAGTTATTGACAATCATGCAACAGCACAAGTATAAAGTACATGTTTCACTGATTAAATGTCTGAAAGATATAGCTCAAAGTCTTCTTGTACTACTGGCTACAGGCACATTACAAATAGAATCCTGTGTAGGCCAAAAGGAATGAATGCAATTGAATTTAACCCAAAATCACTGGCTGGGTGGGTGTTTATTCAAATAAAATATGTTAACCTTTACATCAAATTGAATATGCATCCTTTCCTTGCTGGAAACATTCATTCAATGCAATTCTATATTTAAACATATATACCAACATCCCAAAGAATCCATGTGTACCTTCTGGGAAAGGATTATGGCCAATTGCACTGTAATTAACTGTAAAGGCACAATTGCACCAATCAGTTTGACATGCACTATGTTATTTTTCCACAGCGTTGTTATCAGGCGCTTTCTTAGTGTACTGGCAATGAAATGAAGAAGGCAGAGCCCAGGCAGTTCTGGCTATAGCACTTTCAAAAAATGCTAATTTTGTCATGGGAGTTCTCTTGTTTTTGTAAGCCTTATAAGGTTTACTGCAGAAAATGCTGGGATGTGTTAGTTGATGAGAAATGAGTCAGTATATAACTACTATTTTTCCCATATTAGTACAGGAGCGGGTGGATTCATTTAATCTGTCCTCCCCTGTGCCTGGGCTCAGTTTCCATAAAGTAATAATATTTTATAGCTCAGCTTGGACTCTTCTCCATGGCACCTCTGTAGCTGTTACTATTCCAATAAAATTAGTTCTAGCTTCTTAAAGGAATTTTGGCCTCACTGTAAGATGTTTCTTTTTTTCAAGACTGGTACCAACAAATCTTAAGGGTATTAAAGGATATAAAACAATGTTTGACCCTGACTATCCAGGACCTATTTGAATGAGGTTGATTGCGCTAAACAGCCATTCTTACTTCAATGTTCTGCTTAATTTCACTGGTGTATTAGAATCCCCATCCATAACTTCTCTAGTAATAGAATTCCAATGGAAAAGATCATTTGGATGTGAAGAGATTACCCATTGTATAATTAACCGTTTTATTGCAGATAATTATCCTGCTTAGTATTAGAAAATCTAAAATAAAATGCAGATGCAGACAAAATTTGAGCTATCAGCAAGTGGAATTTTTTTTCAGATTCCTATTAAAATTACCCAATGCATTTATATCACAGCTTGATGTAAATAGGTCTGTCTGTCACAATATCCCTAGACACCCACACTGTCCTGTGCTGCAGCTTTTCAATTCTGACACATTCTTACTTCTCACCAGAAATAATTAGGGAGTGTCTCATGGGAGAAAATAACAGTAATTTAGACAACTGCATAACATTCCCCTGGTATAAATTGGCCATAATCCTTTCCCAGAAGATACAGATCTATTGCAATAATCTAATCCAATAACAATGAATTCCACTTCCTGGTTTATTCAGAATAACCACAGGTCCTTATGGGTATTAGAAGGAAAATATTTTGGAACTCACAAGTACCAGCAAGATGTTGCCTTAAATATTTTGAAAAAGGCTGTTGCACTATGTGTGTCATGAAATATTCTTTCAAGTCCATTCCATTGACATCATGCTGACTTTTGCTTGCTGCTATACCAAATGAAGTCAGTGCATATTGGTAAGATAAACAATGTAACAGATATGATAGTGTAAGGCAGAGTCTGTCTTCATTCACAATGCTATAGCAGTGAGATCTTGGTCATTATGAGCAAGAATACAGTTTTTTTTCCTCTGCAATACTTGCTTCCTACAAAACACTCAGTGAATATCAAAAATTACATGCAATTGGCTGTTACTGTTATTGCATAAATGAAGCCACCAGAGTGAAGTTCTGGTGGTTGATGCACCATCAATAACTCACACTGAGACGTAAGGCGAGATATCGGCTTTTATTGACTGGAAGAAGGAACCAGGAGTGAGTGTCCATCATACTATGTCCTGGAGACTGAGGCCGAGCGTCAGGCCTCAGATCGCCTTTATACAGGGGCCTGTGGGAGGAGCCACAGGAGCAGTCAGCAGGGGGCGTGTCCAGACAGGCACATAGTTCACCACAGTGGTTATGAAGCATCTCTTTATTTGATGAAATATCACAAACAAGCTGATTGCCTTTGAAGTCAAAAGAGAGAAAGAGAGAGAGGGAAAGAGAAAGGGAGGGAGAGAGAGACAGAGAGAGTGTGAGAGGAGAGAGAAAGAGAGAGACCATTTCTGAGCAAGATATCTACTTGACCTTGCGCGATATGGCATTTTATGTGCAAAAGAACAAAGAATATTCAAGACATTTCAAACAAATCCATATTTACAATGCTTCCTTTGAAATACATTTAACAGTTTCAAATGCCTGGATCTTTCCACCATTACACCCAAACTAAGTGTTATTTACTGTCATATCCATGCAATGGGATGTTGATTGGGTTCATGCATACATAGACAATCAGTTAAGTGCCTGTTTTCTGGTCTGCCTGGCCTACATTTTGCTGTACTAAGCTGCATTTTAAATTTAATCTTCAATACATATTCAAATCTGAAGGCTAGTGGCTGAAGTCAGTTAAAGTTCATTGCTACATGTGCTAACCCCATAAATTGTTCTAACAGTTATGTTATTACCCTCTTTGCCGATTTTTTTTCCAGCCTTTTAATCTGGTCCTGCATTCCTTTCTCTTGCATTGTCTCCCCTCCACGATACTGGTCTATTGTGGTTCCAGTCCTAGTTTTCCCCATTCACTTAGGAACACTAAATAGGACTTCTGCTGAGTCCAATGTTCCATCCTTGACCTCTCAAATGTTCTTCTGTGTTGGCATCTTTTCAAAACAAGAGTCATCCTCACATATATGCCAACTATACCCAATATGACCACATCAAGTCTAAGCATTCTGTCCCAACATTTGCAGAACAAAGCAAGGGTGAACAGTACTCTGCAAGCAACTACACACTGGTTATATTATTAGGTTAACATCCAGCAGCCTAAACTATTGGTTCTCATACCAGTATGGAAGCTGTGGAGTCTCCTGCAGGGGTAAGTAAATCTAACATCTTTACTTGTTCTGGCCTGTAGAGGATTCCAAAGCCACAAGATGATTAGCAATTAGTGATAGATAATAAATGCTAAAAATGACAGTGATGTCCATTACCAGCGAACTCACAAAAAAAATTACACTAAATCAAGATAAGGGTGCCTAGCCCACGTTTCTGTTCCAGCCAGCAGGGCATCATAGCAAGCAGAACTGCCACCTTACAGGTGCAGTAATCTGACTTCTGGTGCCGTTGGTGTGAAGTTTACATGTTCCCCCATGATGAAATAGATTTCCCCTGACTGTTTCTAAGAGGAATTGAAGGGATTGTGAGTAGGATAAAATTCAGCTGTTATAAACATGTGCATGTTGGTGGTGTGGACTCAGAGGCGACAAGGACCACTTCTATGCTGTACAACTCTATTCTGAGCTTTAACTTTCATATTGAGCCAATTGCTGACGTCTGCCTCCAAAAGAATGCATTTTTTCTTAAACTTCATCCATATCTGTGTACTAAATGTTTCCAATGTACACATTTCTTTGAACGACTTCCATGGATTACTTTGTTTCATGGCTATCTGGAGAAGATAAATGTCAAGATGCATTTATCAGATCCAACACATCTAGAGCACTTCAGATTCCACCTAATCCAATAAACCTTGCTCATCTAAACTTTACAAGATAATTGTCAAATAGTGAGAATTGTTTTTTTAATGCAAGTTGAAGGAAGTACATAACCAGTGGTGGAGCAAGGATTTAAGAAAAATTTGCTGATAGATTTTGCCAGAGGTTTTATAAAGAAATTATATTTAACCTCTATAGTATATAGAGCACACATTAGGAAAGGATGCTAGTTAGAATTTGACAGTTAGAGTTTTAAGTCTAAATACGGTTTTGACTTGAAGCATTAACTTCCAGCATTTTTTGGTTATATGTCAGATATCCCTCATCTGCAGTTTTCTGATATTTTATGAGCACTTGGGCTATCCGTAAACAACAGTATTACTGAGCACTTTCAACAAAGGTATCTTGGATGTCAGAATCTGGAAAAATTTGCAAGCAGGTAGAACAATAGTGCACAAGTGTAAGGAAGCAAAATCGATAAAACACATGATGTGTATAAGGTCTTGTTACACATATATTATTGAATGAACATCTATAGCTATGAAAAAAATTAAACAACATCTGGTCAGAATACATGGTGGATGCTGTAGCCTTGTTACAACAGGAAAAAGCTAGACTCACAATAATTACAAACTTTGTTGATCCGAGAATCATGAGTTTTATATCTTTTTGTCTTTTGTATTCTGTGTTTTTGTTGTGACCTGTAAGTTTTTTTTTGTGCAGAGGGGGTTTGGGATTTGATGTTTTCTCACTTCATCAATTTGTTTTTTCTGTGTGGGGGTGGGGTTTGATGCTCCTACTGCTGTTGTGATTTAAATTTGGGGTGATTTGTAAGTTTTTTGATGCTGTGGAGGGGGGGTGTTCAATGTTTTTCTTTGAACGACTTTCATGGATTTCGTTGTTTCATGGCTATCTGGAGAAGACAAATCTCAGAGTTGCATACTGCATTCATACTTAGATAGTAAACGAACCTTTGAGCTTTAGAACCTTTGAGGTCTGCATTGTGGAGAACATCAGGTTGAATAATAGATACATTAGTTTAAAGGTATTTGGTATATCTTAGTCATTTGCTAGAGCACTGCTTGTTAATTAAATATGCTCAACAACATATTTATTCTTCCACAATTAATCTGTGTGTATTGACAATGACAAAAGTTCTCTGCATACAGAATATAGTGTGCAAGCATGTGATATTGGACAACAAAAAGTACTCAGGCTAAATAAAGAAGCTGTCTATTTATTCTTACAGAATATAACAGTAGATCATGGGTTCAGCTTCATTATTTAGGGTTGTGCCCTCAAATGAAGCTGACAATTCAGTACTGAGTGAGTACCACACTGCCAGTAATTTGGCATTCAGGATGAAATATTATATTGGGTTCCATCCTGGTGCAATTCAATAAAGAGTTCTGCTCATCTCCTAGTCTGTGTTATTTCTTACCTAATATCTTTAGAGCAGATCATTGAACAAAATGGATGACATATTTCCTCGCATTACAGTATTAACTAGAATTCTTAAGTACATCATTAGCTTAAAGTGAGCTTCAGAATATTCTGAACCTATGAAAGATTCAGAATCTTTCAGAGGTTCAAAACTGAAATTACCATTCAAAAGCTGACTGTTCCATGTGGAAGTATTGGATTTTAAATCCATAACGGTGAACATGTTTCAGACATCCATGCAAGATTACATTAACACATTTCCAAACTACAGCATAGCTAATTGTACCCATAATCCTGATTGTGCTTTCATGCGGGACTCCAACAATGAATGCAAAGTTACGCAGTTTCCCAGCACTAATGACAGTAAGCTCTCCTATTTCCCTTTAAACTGTTCAGCAAATCCATTCATTTCAATGGAACGGTGGCCATGAGGGAAAGGGGTAACTTACATAGTTTTAATTTGCATTTAATTTAGTTGTCTTTATATATTTTAATCATTTCCCAATGCTTTTAAATTTTTGAAATATTTTTTAAATAATTTTATAATACAATTATTTTAATAGTTCTTGAATGCCTTTCAATATTTGTGACTGATATTCAAAATCTTTGACAAATTTGACATCTGGTTGCCTCACCAGCTGTTAGATGATTTCATTGAGACTAATGGTAGAAAACTCAATACTGTTCAGGGCATTGCCAATCAAGTCACAGCTGGCTTGATAGTCAAAGTTTGTACAGTACTTTATATACGAGAAGTATTGTGGATAGGTGACCTGCAGGAGAAAGCCAGCTGGAGCTTTGTGGAAAATTATCATGAAACCAAG
This sequence comes from Hypanus sabinus, assembly GCF_030144855.1. Taxonomy (NCBI): domain Eukaryota; kingdom Metazoa; phylum Chordata; class Chondrichthyes; order Myliobatiformes; family Dasyatidae; genus Hypanus; species Hypanus sabinus. The sequence continues at coordinate 78,113,421 of NC_082707.1, read as the reverse complement.
TTCTTCTTTCTTTGAACAGGGCAACTGGGAGATGATGTTATGTGTTTTTGTTTTAAAGATAGTTAAATATAAGTAAAATTAATCCCTAATATGTTAAACTGAATGGTCTGTCAAACTATAAAACGATCATTTTAAAATCTAATATCAGGGATATTTATTTCCAAGCAAGACATAAATTCAAAAAATAAGAAGTTAAGGAACTATTGGATAATAATTTGGACATCTAATTGTCAGTAGGGTAGACATAATGGTTCATTTATATTCCTGATTGCATCCTCAGCTATACCATTACCTCATGCCAGGAAAAAAAGTGAAGAAAAAATAATCATTTTTAAATTACCTGAAGAGGTTGGAACAAGTCTGAGAATGAAATTTATTTTAAAGAGCTTATTCATCGCTGTGCCCATCAGTTCTGGGCAGTTTTGGCCTCTGAAGGGAAACTAACCACGATTAAGGCATATTTATCCATCTTGAATATCTAACAGCTTTTTCTCACTTCTTTGCAGTACAATTTCTCAATTTAAATAGAATGGTATTCATATCAATGCTTGTGTGACAATTAGCCTTTACGTAGATGCGAATCAGAATCAGGTTTAATATCACTGGCATACATCATAAAACTCGTTAACTTTACCGCAGCAGTGCAATGAAATATGTGATAAATCAAAATAGAGAAACAAAAAGTGAATTACAGTAAGTATATATATATATATAATAGTTAATTTAAACTAAGTAGTGCAAAATAAAACAAACAAAAAAATCCATGAGGGAGTACATGAATTCAATGTCCATTTAGAGCTCGGATGGCTAAGGGGAAGAAACTGTTCCTGAATCACTGAGTGTGTGCCCTCAGGCTTCTGTACCTCCTTCCTGATGGTAACAGTGAGAAGAAGGCATGTCCTGGGTCATGGGGTTGTTTAAAGATGGATGCCTAAGGCACCGCTCCTCGAAGAATGTCTTGGATACTACGGAGGCTGGTACCCTTGATGGAACTGACTAATCTGACAGGTTTCTGCAACCTACTTTGACCTTGTGCAGTAGTCACAACCCCCATACCATATGGTGATTCAGCCAGTCAGAATATAGTCCTTGAGTGTTTTATTTGTCAAACCAAATCTTCCCAAAATCTGGATGAAATTTAGCCACTGTCTTGCTTTCTTTATAGCTGCATCAATATGTTGCATCCAGGTTAGGTCCTCAGAGATGTTGACACTTAGTATCTTGAAATTTCTCACTCTCTCCACTTCTGATTCCTCTGAGGATTGGTTTATGTTTTCTCATCTTACCCTTTCTGAATGTCAAATGGGAAATCTTGACTAACAAGCAGCATTGTAGTTCCTAATTCATCCCCTTAGCCTGATTCCCACACCCTTCCACATCCAGATTTTCGCTACTTTACTCCCGAAACTGAATTGACTGTATCTTTCCCACCTGGCCAGTATTGTTGTTGATCCATAAAAATCTAGGCTTTGAAATTTTTCTTGGGTTAGTGGAGTCAATAATTGGGAAGCTCCTTCTCTAAGCCAGCAAGTAGTTTGTTTTTGTGTGTATATTTGGTTAAACCCTTGTATGAATGGACACTCCCCCTTTAAAACTGAAACTATAGTTCTATGACAAAGAAAGACTTGAATTGTAAAGCCAAACCACTTCCTACTTTATACATACAGGTGCAGAAAAGTCAATTGCTAGCCCAGCTTAACATTCAATGGGCAGGTCTTGGTTTGTGAAAGTTCTATTCTCTTTACTTCACACTTGGTTTTTCCCTCAACATCACCCCTTCTTTTCACAGAGGGACAATGGAATCAGAAACAATCCCACAATATTCATAATCAGAAATCTTTGTAACTATTTGGCACAAGAGTTTTAGGATGGAATAAAATGCTTTAAAGAAAAGTTTGCATCTTGATAGTGCCTTTCCTTGCCACCAGGTCTTTCCAATACTCTTTCGCATATATCTAATTTTCTGTTACAGTATTAGTAATACAGCAGCCAGTTTGCTCACAAAACAATCAACAATGTAACATGACCTTTGATTTATGTTACCAATAATTTACAGTACAGTACTAATGCTGATTGAAGAATGGATATTTGAAATAGTGTAATGAGATCTTTTCTATCCTTCCCAGAGAATTTAGATTGTCAATCTGAAAATGCATTTCCAACATTGCAGCACTCATTCAATGCTGAATTGTGTCAACCTAGATTTATGTTCTTAGAACTCTGAAATAGCTCATCTCTCTCAGAGATGAGATTGCTGTAAATGAACCACAGCTGTTGTTTGAAGGAACAAGCACACAGCTGTCTTAATAAGGTAACTATAAAGTTTATAGGCATGTCTTATTAACTCATATTTTCAGCAAACCTTTCTCTCTGAAATATTATGTGGTCATGTGTGTGTGATGTTAATTGCAAGAGGTAACAAATTCCAAAGCATGAAAAAGCTCACAAGATTCACAGAACCACCAGAACAAAAATTGAATGTGTCAGCTATTTTCATTATGGATGTTCACTTCACAATTCTTTGCTTAGGTTCAATTTTTGCAGCTGTATTAGCAATAAATTGCCAATAGTTGAGTATATTTGCTTTAGCTTTTTTAGCTCCATTGCTAATTGTTTGAATAACAGGGACTTCCCAGTAACATTGTATAGTGTAGAATATGATCTAAACCCTCACCATTGCCTTAATACTGTATATGTTGGTAAAGCTGTCTTCACCCACATTGCGCTGTAGGTGTTAACCAGAGCAATGGGCTACTGAAGTGACATATAAAACTCAAAGCGGCCTAGCATTGAACATCTGTATATATTAAGCTTCAAAGAGAATTTACAACCTTCCTTTTTTTGATATGGAACAAATGACTTTACCAGTGACAGTCATTAGCACATCCAATCAGCAGCTGAAAACAACATTGTTATAATCACTGGCTGCACTGGACAAAAATGTAGCTTCCTCAGAATTTTTTTGTGTTTATGGTTTACCATTTAAAGCTGAACACAAATATAATTTCAGACTATTTGTATCACATAGGAATTTAGAGAAGCAAAAAATTAACTTTTATTGAATATAATATGATTAATTGCATAACAGGGCTGATGTTTTCATAATAGTACAACTAAGCTTTGTTGATGATTTTTATTTGTACTTTGAGACTTCTCAGTTAAGTTTCCAACTACAATCAGCAGCAATGAAATGATTCCACTTGCCCTGATACCACTTCTCCATGACTGCAATGTCCTGGTGAAGCCTTTCACCATGCTTGTAACTGACAGCACCAGGAATTGCAGGGAAGAAGTCTAAATGGAAATGCAGAGAATGAATCTTTAGTGAAACCTTGCACTTCATGGCTTTGTATGCTTGAAGGATGTTGCCAACCAGCTGCCTGGAGTTTGGTGCACTGTAGTTAGCTAGAAAATTTTCAACGACATCCTTGAATGCCTTCCATGCGATTTTCTCTGGTCCCACTAGAGGTACTTCAAGTTGTCTGTCATGGATAACCTGTTTGGTTTTTGAACCAACAAAAATGGCATCCTTAATCTTGGCATCAATTATTCTGGGTGACATCTGTTTCAAGTAGTAAAATCCTTCATGAAAATCTATAGCCTTCCTAAAGCATGTCCTGCCATGTAGCATCTGCCCTGGACAAGATAAAAAACTTTTCAGCTTTCATGGTGGGTAACGTTTTAGTTGACTTGAATTATGAATTGAAATAACAAATATAGGCAATGTAAAAAAATGTGTGATAGGGCAATTTCATGGCAATTTTCATGATCAGCAGCACAAAATCCACAAATTATATTCACAATTATCCACAAAAAATATTCAGAACAAAAATGTTTTTGCTGTCCAGTGCTATCAGAGAAAGGGTTTCTCTTGTTTAACCATGTATGCACACTGTGCCCATTATTGAGTTAAAATTCACAATGTTGTTATATTATTCATCTTTACACTTTTTTCCTTTGAGAGTAGATTTGTAGTTGCAGAATTCTCAGTCTTTGCTCATGACTGTAGTTAGAAGAGAATGTAAAGAAATTGTTTATAGCTTACAGTGTTTTTGAATTCTCACCCTCGAGCTCAAAGCAAACTCTTATCTGCAAAAGCCGTGGTTCGTTGCATAAACAAAAAAAAACAGGCTAACTTCCAATTAGTAATGAGGTGAGACTTACTGAAAAACATTTTACTGTTTCTTATTGGAAATTCAATATTTTTCTTAGCCAAGATGATTTCATCTTGGAGGTCCAGTCCAGTCGGCTCACATCTCACTTCATAATCATATCACGATAGGAGCTGTAAAGATATCTGCATTCACACTGTTCTCCTGAGAATATCCTACAATATGGTGATGTCATATGAAATAGTCTAGCCAAAACAGAACACCTGTAGTTATGATGCAATAAGGATGAAATGGGTTCCAACGGGCTAGCTGGTACAGCAAGTGCTCATACATATCTTTATAAAATAAAATCTTTACACATTTTTCTAGACATGGTAGTGCCACCCCATGTGGCATCGAGAAATAAAGGCATACTCAGATTATTTCCTGAGCTTACAATACATTATCTGGTGGCAGCACCCCTACAAGGGTGGAGGAGACAGCTACAGAACACTAGACACAGGAGGAAGATGGGGATTGCAAGGAATGGAGAAGCAGATAAAAAATGGAGTTACTAAGATCCTGTCCTCTATTCCTTCACTTTTTCACAAGCATCCCCCTAAAGGTCCAGGCACCATGCCTTACAGCTTCCAGATTCCAATATAGGAACAGCCTCAGACTATACTCTTCAAAATCTAGGGCACAGTACAAGCACTTTGGCCCATAATATTGTGCTGATCTTTTGACCTATTCTAAGATCAATCTAACCCTTCCCTCCTATATAGCCCCCTATTTTTCTATCATCCATGTGCCTATTTAAGAATCTCTTAAATTCCACTAATGTATCTGTCTCTACCACCACCCTCTGCAAGGCATTCCACACACCCAACCCACTATGTGTTAAAAGAACTTACGCTTGACACCCCCTATACCATTTTCCAATCAGCTTAAATTTATGCCTACTCCATCTACTTTTCCTATCATCTTGTATACTTCAATCAAGTCACTTCTCATCCTCCTTCACTCCAGAGAGAATAGACCTAGCTCTTTCAACCTACACATGCCCTCGAGTCCAGGCAGCCCCCTGGTAAATCTCCTCTACATCCTCTCTAATGCTTCTGTATTCTTCCCATAATGAGGAAAGCAGAACAGAACACAATATTGCAAGTGCGGTCTAACTAAGCTTTTATTGAGCTGTAATATTACCTCATGGCTCATGAACTCAATTCCCTGTCTATTGAAGGTCAATACACCATAAGCCTTCTTAACAACTATATCAACTTGCACAGCAACTTTGGGTGAACTATGGGCATAGGTACCAAGCTCCCTCTATTCCCCACACTGCCATGAATCCTGCAATTAGCCCTGTATTCTGCCTTCAAATTCAACCTTCCAAAGAGAATTAACTTCACACCTTTCCACGTTGAACTGCATATGCCACATCTCAACACAGCTCAACAGCCTGTTAATATCCCGCTGCAATCTACAACATCCTTCCATGGTATCCACAACACCAACAACCTTTGTGTCATCTGCAGACTTACTAACCCTCTCTTCCACTTCCTCATCCAAGTCATTTACAAAAATCACAAGGAGCAGGGGTCCTAGAACAGATCCCTGCCCAACACCACTGCTCACCAATCTCCAGGTAGAATATACTCAGTCTCCTACCACTCCCTGCCTTCTATGAGCAAGCCGATTCTGTGTCCATACAGTCAAGTTTCCTCCTGAAAGTCATGCCTCCTGACTTTCTAAATGAGCCTGCCAAGGGTAACATTATCAAATACCTTACTAAAATCCATACAAACCACATTCACTGATCTACCTTCATCAATAGACTTTGTCACATCTTCAAAGAATTTAATCGGGTCCAGGAGGCATGATCTGCTCCTCACAAAGCAGTATTGACTATCCCTAGTCAGACTATACTTCTCCAAAAGCTTGTAAGTCAAGTTTCTAAGAATCTTCAACAATAATTTGCCCACCTCTGAAATAAGTCTCACTGGTCTATCATTTCCAAGTTTATATTTACTCCATTTCTTGAACAAAGGAGTAACACTGGCCACCTTCTAATCATCTGCTACTATTCCTGTGTCCTGTGAGGACGCAAAAATAATCACCAAAGGGACAGCATTTTCTTCCCTCACTTCCGATAGTAACCTGGGGTATAACCTTTCTGACCCCAGGGACTTATGATTCCTAATGTTTTTCAAAAGTTCCAGCACATCTTCCTTCTTAATGATGACGTGTTCAAGCATGTCAGAGCTGAAAGAAACATCCAGTAGTAATGCCATCAGCTAAATGGAGTCTGTTTCAATTCCTTAAACTCATTGTAGACTGTTAGATTATTCATAATTTCCTGGTAAGTGACAAAATTGTCAACAAAATTCTTCAGTAGAAACAATATCTGAAGGGAATTTGGGGAGGAGGCAGGGGGGACTTCGTGTTTCAAAGAGTACAAACACTTCCCTTTGGAAAAAGAACTTCACTGAGGTTCAGGAACAGTAAAGATCCCATAGCACCCATTACATGGAACATGGGTATCTGTTATTCTTAGCAATAATTTCTCAGTATTGTTCCTTAACTTTGCATTAGAAATTAGATGAGCAGTCTCAATAAAGAGTTACATTGCACAATATGACAGTGAGACAGTTACCTCACATTTGTCTGTTATTCAAAGTGTGTGTTTCCAGTGATCTCATCCAAGTCTGCTTTTGTTCAGCAACAGTTATCTTTAACCGTACCTCCCATAGACACACTGTGTAAGTGAATATTTCTGTCACTTCAGCTTTATTTTTACTTAACTGCTCCTTTGTTCTGGTGTCAGTGGGAAGAAATCTTGGCACTGATTCAGAACAGTATAGATTCAATACCCATTCTACAATCAAATGTGTAATATGGAAGGGTTGCTGCACTTCTGGATGCAACAAATGAATGTTTGACTGCCATGGCACTGTATAAAGAATTGAAGCATTCTCCTGGGTGATTCTGCAATAGTTTTCCATTATTCAATATCAGTAAACACAGGTGACTTATCTTCAGCACAACAACAAACAGGTTTCCATTTCCAGCATTATCTTTTCAAAAGCAGAAGGCCACTATGCATGTAAATCATTATTTCTCACACATATAAACCACACAATGATTCATCTCAATAGAAAATATCTGGAGTTGGCATTATTACTGGTCAACAAGCCAGAAAAATCTGTGTCAAATTTGATTCCACCTTATTTCTTTTAAGGCAGAAATTTTTTAAATTCAATGTAGAGTCGGCATAAATGTGTCTATTTTTCATCTTTTGTTATTTTGTCTGGCATAGCAGTGTCAGATAAAATAAACTGGAGTCCCGTGGATACCAGGAATCAAGTTCTCACTGTGATTCTTTGCTCAGAGTGTAAGTGGGGTCAGTGGGGTTGCTGAGGGAGATGGCAAGTGGAGGATAGCCACTTTACCACAGGGAGGGGCAGATATTCATTAATGACACAAAGCTCTGAAAAAGAAATAGAACTTAAAAGCAAATGTTATATAAACAGCTGCCAAATAAAGAATTCCATTATCTCCCACTGTTACCTCCGGGGAAATGAGAACTGTTAATAAAACAAAATTGTGTTTGATCAGCAGCTTCAATCATTTACTGTTCAACCTGACTCATTTCAATTATTAGTATTTAACAATTATGAACTTATTGAAGACAAATCATTGAAATGGCAATTGGCTTTTTGTACTTGGGTGATTTAATCCTTGGTGGAGGGTTACTAAATACTGAACAACAGTCTTACTGAATTATATTTAAAGTGGTACAGAATTGCAGTAATGGTCCACTTAGCATTATGAGGAGGAAAACATCATGGATTTATGTAGAAATACATGAATATTCACCAGGAGTAACATTATAACATTAGTGCAAAAAACCCCCCACAAAATCAGAACCTCAGTTTTTGCCCAAGTCTAAAATTAATTTGCTGGAGTCCTTTTGTCACAAATGATCTTACCCAAGCTCAAGCTATGGCTGACTGAAAATTATGCATCTAGGGTATGTAACTATAAAGGAAGCATCTGACATGTACTGCTTATGTTCTATGCAAACTAGGACATGTCCATTCAGTGTGAGTGCTAGTTGGATTCCTTTCTAATTATTTCATGTCAGTCACTGCATAAGGACAAACAGAAAAAAGTGAAGCGGAAGGCAAGTCTTTGGCTTTCCCAGCATGAGTTTGTTTTTGTGTGACCTAATGGAACTCACTAAATGCAAAAAATACAGTGTTTCTTCTGCTTCTGTACAGCTTTGTCCCACTCCTTCATTGTGAGCTGATATTGACTGCAACTAATATCACCTTATCATGAATGAATGGGAACCTAGACCATAAAATGGAAAACTTTCTGTTGTTAGAATTACTTTTAATTAAAAACTAAAATCAAAAAGTCTTCAGTGGGGCACTTCTATATGGTTTAATAACATTCAAAAGACTTGTACTTAATGGGGATTTTAACACCATTCTATAGGCAGGATAATTGCCTAAGGAGACTCTGACAGCTGAACCTTGTTAACATTTGAGCAGCCAGGGATTTTTTTTTACTAAGAGTGGGTGTAAGGAGGCTGCTGGCTGTCAGCCATCCTGTGAAGTTCAGGAGGCTAAGATCCCCACCCATTTGGAACTCAAGTAAATGAAGGGTGAGATTTGGGGTGAGTAGGAGTGGTTCATTTGGAAAAGACAAGCTGAGGGTTTAATTATAACAGATGTCTTGATGTTCCCTTTTGGGATCTCATAGACTGCTTCGCAGAATAACTGCTCATAAATATATGAAATCAAGAATGCCATTCTCAAGTAAGAAGTGAAAGTATAAGAAAACACCAGAATATTTTAAAATAAAAATAGAATTCCATCATCGGTGAGTGATTCTGCCTGATTTTCAGCAAAAAAAAACTTTAAAGATTTGACTTATTTTGTTTTAAATTCACAGTAACTTGTTATCTTGATAAACATTTTCCAAAGGCCTGCTGCTTTCTGGCACTCTGGACAGAATATTCCATTGGACTTCTATTTATTGGACTTGGACAAATTTTCAAATATCCCCTACAAATGGACAAACTAGCACTTAAGTGTTCTGTCATTGCAGTTACATTGGAAGAAGGCCTCCCTCGAAGCATCTTCTCTCCACGACCTGACTCCATGTACCCTGCAGGATTTGTGACATCCCCGGCTGGCCCCTTGCCACCCAAATGTGCGTCACTGAGTGTGACCTCTGGCCTATAAGCATCACAGCTGGCTGTGCCTTGACGAAAGGAATAGTTTGTAAAAAAAAAGTTGGCAAGAAATAATATAGGTCACTGTGCTCTCTGTGCATGCATACTGGATCTATTATTGTGCTAGGAAAGGCAATGTCATCCTGCTTTACATATTATTTGTAATGCTTTCATTAGAAGCATTCTTATTACAACTTCCAGTTCCCAGAAAAGCAAATGTCATAAGTACAAGTATGTAATTTAGAACTGTCTTTCTTATCAGCTCAGCGGGGTGCAGCAATAAATCAGTTCAATCCAGTTTAAGGTGAAAACACTTTGTAATAGTTGTGAGCCTTTAGATTGCTAAATGAAAGTGCAGTTGGGAGCATTGATTTTCTCTGCAATACAAGTAAGCATTTGTCTAAAATCATAATAGATCCACATAGAAGATGATTGCCCTATAAATCCAATCATACCACAAACAAGAATGCAGTGGGTGGGAAACATGGCACAATCTTGTTAACAGTGTCCCAGGCAGCTGTTCAAATTTACGCTAAGAGCTCATTCTCTTTTAAAGTAATTCATTTGGAAGTTTACCATTGGCTGTATGTACGAGTTCCAGTATAAAGTGTATCTCTGACTTGACTTACAGACAGCCAGCTCCCAGTGACTGTTAACATGAAAACTTTGCGGCTGAAGATAGGTGCTAGAGGCCTGGACAGCACACTCTAGAGTTTTCATTGGGCAGTTAAGATTTCCTCATCACTCTTGATCAGAAGAATAGGGTGATATTGAATTGAATTGACTTAACTTTATTACTTACATTCTTCACATACATGAGGAGTAAAAATCTTTACATTACGTCTCCATCTAAATGTGCGACATCTAATTTATAGTAATTTGTAATAAATAGTTTGTACAACTGGACAGTCAATATAGAATAGAAATATAATTGTATCAGCATGAATTAATCAGACTAAAGGCCTGGTTGAAGAAGCTGTCCTGGAGTCTGTTGGTCCTGGCTTTTATGTTGCGGTACCATTTCCCGGATGGTAGCAGCTGGAACAATTGGGTTGACTTGGGTCCTCAATGATCCTCTGGACCCTTTTCACACACCTGTCTCTGTAAATGTCCTGAACAGTGGGAAGTTCACATCTACAGATGCGCTGGGCTGTCTGCACCACTCTCAGCAGAGCCCTGCGATTGATGGAAGTACAGTTCCCATACCAGGCAGTGATGAGGCCAGTCAGGATACTCTCAATTGTGCCCTTGTAAAAAGCTAAGCCACACTCAGGTTGGAGGAACAACATATTATAGACCTGCTGGGTAGCCTCCAACCTGATGACATGAACATTGACTTCTCTAACTTCTGTTAATGCCCCTCCTCCCGTTCTTACCCCATCCCTGATATATTTAGGCTTTTTTTTCTCTCTGCCCATCACTCTGCCTGTTCTCCATCTCCCTCTGGTGCTCCCCTCCCCCTTTCTTTCTCCCTAGGCCTCCCGTCCCATGATCCTTTCCGTTCTCTAGCTCTGTATCCCTTTTTGCCAATCACCTTTCTGACTCTCAGCTTCACCCCACCCCCTCCGGTCTTCTCCTATCATTTTGCATTTTCCCCTCCCCCTCCTACTTTCAAATCTCTTACTATCTCTCCTTTCAGTTAGTCCTGATGAAGGGTCTCAGCCTGAAACGTTGACAGCGCTTCTCCCTATGGATGCTGCCTGGCCTGCTGCGTTCCACCAGCATTTTGTGTGTGTTGCTTGAATTTCCAGCATCTGCAGATTTCCTCGTGTTTGCCTTGTAAAAAGTCCTCAGGATTTGGGGGCCCATACCAAACTTCTTCGACCTTATGAAGTGAAAGAGGTGCTGTTGCGTTTTTTTCACCATACAGCTGAGATCCTCAGTGATGTTTATGCCGAGGAACTTGAAGCTATTCACCCTCTCAACCCCAGATCCATTGATGTCAATAGGGGTTATCCTGGCTCCATTTATCTTCTTGAGGATAAATTCTGTCAGCCAATACCTGTGCTGGAACAAGATGACATGCAATGGTAAAACTCTAGCCCTTGAAACTTAGACTAAATCAGTTCAATATCCTCAAGGGGATTGTAAAAACAAGAATGGTGCTCTTTTATTTTCCAAATCAGCAGACAACCATAGATCTGCACACTTGCTAAAGGTTTTTTGATGGGTGAAGAATCTCTCAAATAAGATATAGGAGCAGAATTAGGCCATTTAGCACATGGAGTCCGATCCGTAATTTTATCATGGCTCCCTCTCAGTCCCAATCTTCTGCCTTCTCCCCATAACTGAGAATCTGCCCTCAGTAATCAACAATCTATCAACCACTGTTTTAAAAATACCTGTTGACTTGGCCTCCACAACCACCTCCGGCAATGAATTCCACAGATTTACCAGCCTCAGGCTGAAGAAATGCCCCCTCATCTCCATTCTAAATGGACAACACTCTACTATAGGTTGTGTCCTCTAGTTTTAGACTCCCCATCATAGGAAACATCCTCTCCACATCCACTCTATCCAGGCATTTTAACATTTGATATGCTTCAAGGAATTCCTCCTCATTCTTCTGAACTCCATTGAGTTTAGGCCCAGAGTCATCAAATGCTCCTCATACAGTATGATAAGCCTTTCAATCCTGGAATCATTTTTGTGAAATTCCTTTGAACCCCCTCCAATATCAGCACATTTGTTTTTAAATATGGGGCCCAAAATTGCTCACAACACTCCAAGTGAAGCCTTACCAGTGCCTTACAAAGCCGCAACATTACATCATTGTTTTTATGTTCTATTCATTTCGAAATGAATGCAAACATTGCATTTGCCTTTCTCACCACTGACACAAACTGAAGATTAACCTTTAGGGAATCCTGCATGAGGACTCCCAAATCCCTTTGCACCTTGGATTTTAAAATTTTCTCTCCATTTAGAAAATAGTCCACCCTTTTATTTCTTCTACCAAAGTGTATGACTATACACTTCTCAACACTGTATTCTGCCACTTCTTTGCCAATTTTCCTAATCTGTCTAAGTCCTTCTGTAGCCTCTCTGCTTCCTCAAACTACCACACCTCCATCTTTCTTTGTATAATCCACAAACTTGGCCACAAAACCTTCAATTCTAACATCCAATTCATTGACACATAATGAAAAAAGAACCATTCCCTTCACTGAACCCTGTGGAACATCACTAGTCACTGGCAGCCAACCAGAAATGGCTCCTTTATTTCCACTCTTTGCCTCCCTGCCAATCAGCCAATTATCTATCCACACTAGTATCTTTCCTATAATACCATGGCTCATAACTTGTGAAGCAGCCTCATGTGTTTCACCTTGTCAAAGGCCTTCTGAAAATCCAAGTACACAATGTCCATCAGTTCTCCTTTTTGTCGATCTTGCTTGTTATTTCTACAAAGAATTCCAAAAGATTAGTCAGACAAGATTTTCTCTCAAAGAAACCATACTGACATTGGCTTATTTTACGATGCATCTTCAAAACCACATCCTTAACAATCAGCTCCAACATCTTCCCAACCACCGAGGTCAGACTAAATGACCTATAACTTCCTTTCTTCTGTTTCTCTCCTTTCTTGAACAATGGATTGACATCTGCAATTTTTCATTTCTCCGGAGCCATGCCAGAATTCTTGAAAGATCATCAGTAGTGGCTCCACAATCTCTTTAGCCAACCCTTTCAAAACCCTAGGTGTAAACCATCTGATCCAGATGACCTGGATGAGGAAGTGGAGGGATGGGTTAGTAAATTTGCTGATGACACAAAGGTTGGGGGTGTGGAGGGCTGTCAGAGGTTACAGCGGGACATTGACAGGATGCAAAAGTGGGACGAGAAGTGGCAGATGGAGTTCAACCCAGATAAGTGTGAAGTGGTTAATTTTGGTAGGTCTAATATGATGGCAGAATATAGTATTAGTGGTAAGACTCTTGGCACTGTGGAGAATCAGAGGGATCTTGGGGTCTGAGTCCATAGGACACGCAAAGCAGCTACACAGGTTGACTCTGTGGTTAAAAAGGCATACAATGCATTGGCCTTCATCAATCATGGGATTGAATTTAGGAGCTGTGAGGTAATGTTGCAGCTATACAGGACCCTAGTCAGACTCCACTGTGCTCAGTTCTGGTTGCCTTGCTACAGGAAGGCTGTGGAAACCATAGAAAAGGTGCAGAGGAGATTTACAAGGATGTTGCCTCGATTGGGAGGCATGCCTTATGAGAACACGTTGAGTGAACTCGGCCTTTTCTCCTTGGAGTGGCAGAGAATGAGAGGTGACCTGAAAGAGGTGTATAAGATGATGAGAGGCATTGATTATGTGGATAGTCAGAGGCTTTTTCCCAGGGCTTTGTAGCTACCAGGAGAGGGCACAATTTTAAGGTGTTTGGAAATAGGTACAGAGGAGATGTCAGGGGTAAAGTTTTACACAGAGTAGTGAGTGCATGGAATGGGCTGCCAGCAATGTTGTGTGGAGGCAGATATGATAGGGTCCTTTAAGAGACTCCTGGATAGGTACATGGAGTTTAGAAAAATAGAGGGCTATGGGTATCCCTGCGTAATATCTATAGTAAGGGCATGTTCAACACAGCTTTGTGGACCGAATTCAGTCATTTAAGGGCCTTCTTCCTAGTAATGGCAAATTTACTCACTTCAGCCCCCGACACCCTCGACCTTCCAACATATGGCTATTGTCTTTCACAGTGAAGACCGATGCAAAATACTTACTCATTTTCTCTAATATTTCCTTGACCCCCCCCCCCCCATTACTACCTCTCCAGCATCATTTTCCAGCAGTCCTATATCTACTCTCGCCTTTCTTTTACTCTTTATATATCTCAAGAAATTTTTGGTATCCTCTTTAGTATTTTTAAGCTTACCTTCATATTCCTTCATTTCCTTCTTTATGACTTTTTTAGTTGACTTCTGTTGGTTTTTGAAAGCTTCCCTATCTTCTAAGTTGCCACTAATCTTTGCTGTATTATATGGCTTTTATGTTGGATTTGACTTCCATTGTCACCCATGGTTGCATCATCCTGTCTTTTTTGGATTGTGTCTAATCTGCTACTTCTGAATTTCTCCTAGAAACTCCAGCCATTGCTGCTCTGCCATCATCCCTTCTAGTGACCCCTCCCAATCAACTTTGTCCAGCTCCTCTCTCATTCCACTGTATTTCCCTTTACTCCATTGCAATGCTGATACATCTGATTTTAGCTTCAACCTCTCAAATTGCATGATGAATGCCATCATATTATGATCACTGAACCCTAAAGGTTCCTTTATCTTAAGCTCTCTAATCAATCCCACTTCATTGCACAACACAAATTACAGAACAGCTGAACCCATAGTGGGCTCAACCACGAGCTGCTCTAAAAGGCATACTACAAATCCCACCCCCCTTGTAAACCAGCACTAACCAGATTTCCCCAATCTACTTACATATTGAAATCCCCCATGACTATTGTAACTTTGCCATTCTGACATGCATTTTTTATGTCCCGTTGGATGTTCAGCTCCCAGCTATAACCTTCTTTCAGCCACAATTTAGTGATGCCCACAAGATCATCTCTAACTGTGCTACAAGTTCACCTACCTTATTCCATATACTGCATGCATTCAAATATAACACCTTCAGTCCTGAATTCATCACCCTCTTTGGTTTTGTCCCTCTTTTACACTGCAACTCAACCCATTGACAGCAATTTTGCCCTGTCATCAGCCTGTCCCTGTTCACAGTCTCAGTACACATTGCTTCAGTTTGTAAGCCAACTGCCCCATCCTCAGCCCTATCACTCTGGTTTCCATCCCCCAGTCAAATTAGTTTAAACTCTCCTGAACAGTTCTAGCAAACTTGCTCACAAGAGTACTAGTCCCACCCCTTTTGTACAGGTCTCATACCTTCTCCAGAGAAATCCCAATGATCCAGAAATCAGAACCCCTGCCTCCTGCTCCAGTTCCTCAGCCACACGTTTATCTGCTAAATGCTCATATTCTTACCTTCTGGCATTTGGGACAGGTAGAAGTCCAGAGATTTCTACTCTGGCTGTCTTCCTTTTCAGCTTACTACCTAGCTCCCTAAAAGCTCACTTCAGGAATTCCTCACCTTTCCTTTCCATGGCATTGGTGCCAATATGTACCAAGACTTCTGGCTGCTCATCCTTCCCCATTAGAATGCAATGGACCTGATGTGAAACGTCCCTAACCCTGGCACGTGGGTTGCAACATACCATCCAGGTGTCTCCAAAATATCCTCAGAATCTCTTCTCTAATCCTCTAACTAAGGAATTTCCTATTACTACTACATTCTTCTTCACCTCTCTTCTCTTCTGAACCACAGTGTTATACTCAGTGCCAGAGGCCCAGGCACTGCGGCTCCTCCAGGTAGGTCATCCCCTTCAACGGTATCCAAAACAGTGTACTTATTATTGAGGGGAATAGCCACAGGTGTAGTCTGCACTGGCTGCCCATTTCTTCGCCTGGCAGTCACCTAGTTACCTGCCTCCTGCAATCTTGGGGTGACTACTTCCCTGTAGCTCCTATCTATAGCTTCCTTGGTCACCTGTATGAGTCAAAGGTCATCAAGCTATAGCTCCAGTTCCTTAATGTATTCTCCGAGGAGCTGCAGCTAGGTGCACCTGGTGCAGATGTAGTTGTCTGGGAGGCTAAAGGTCTCCCAGAATTCCCATATCTCACACAAAAAAAACATAACACAGCTCCTGGAGCCATTTTCACTGCACTATCTCTGTTCTAACAGACAAGGAATAAAGAATAAAGAAGAAGAAGAAGAAGAAGATTGACCTCATTCAAGCCTGAACTGGGCTAAGCTTGATGAGCCAAAGCCAAAACCAAAGCCTCCCTCTCTATCACTGGCCCTTTCACACAATGGCCACTCCACTTGCCCTTGCTAATGAAACCTGTTTACTGATTGGGCCACAGTTCAATTGTTGAAAACTGCCATGAGTCAGCCAGGAGACATGAGTCTATTCTTTATAGTCCTTCACTATTCTTTATTGACCACCAATCAGCCTATACCATGACAGTTTGTTTGGAATGAAGACAACACATTGGATTAGCACAGGATTTGCTGCCAGTAAAGTGGATGCCATCTTGGCAGAATAGGGAGGAGATATATTGTTGATGTTTCAAGTTGAAACTCTGCATCAATTTCTTTCCTCCTGCAGATGAGTTCCTCTAGCAGACTGTTTGTTGCTCCTGGTATATTATTCCTCCTGACGTAAGATACTTCAGTGACCCACTTTCATCTGAAATTCACAGGAAGTCCCATCAATGTGCCAGTTCAGTACTCAAGCCAGGGACTTGCCTCAGTACAGACATCACAATCAAACAAAGCCACCTAAGAACTACTCCCTAAAGACTCGCTGTAGATTCGGCCTCTTCTTCTCCCTTTTCTCCCAGCTTCTCCTGCATCCTCCTGTTGTCTTTGGTACTAATCCAGGTCCTCCAGGTACAAACACAGCCCTTCCATGACACTCGGAGATGTGTTAAAAATCGTATTGCCAGTTAATATTTAGTTATACAATCACAAACCCAACCAAATATTGACCAGCATTAAAACTGCAGCCCAAAAGAAAAACAAACAAGCAATTAAACTCCATGTTATCTAGAAAGGGTAACGATATTTCTACCTGTTGACCCAGACTGCTTACCAGCCTCTTTCACACTAATATTTCAGCAACCCTAATGTGAAATGAAATGTAGTACATGATAGTTTATGCCACAGCAGATGAGCATCCTGCACAACTGGAATAATCAGCTCCACTCAATTCAATCAGAAAAGCTTCATTTTGCCGCAATGTTATGAAATTGAAGATTGTTCCTCTTTCCACATTAGTTACCTTGTTTGACATAAGTATGATACTGTTTTCTATCTTCCTGCATTTCATACATCTTCTGAAAAGCAAAAAAAAAAGACTGCATAATTAGAAATCTGAAATTGAAGCAGAAATGCTGGAACACTTAGTAGGTTAAGCAAGACCTGCGAAAAGAGACATAGAATTAATGTTTCAGTGACCTCATTGGAATCCTGTTTCTCTCTCTCTCTCTCTCAACACTGCCTGACTTACTGCTTGTTTTCAGCATTTTCTGGTTTTATTTCAGTTCTTTACCTCAGTGAAGTTCCTCACATCTTCCCTTCTAACAAGCAACAGGATGAAGGGTCTCGGCCTGAAACGTTGACAGTGCTTCTTCCTATAGATGCTGCCTAGCCTGCTGTGTTCCATCAGCATTTTGTGGGTGTTGCTTGGATTTCCAGCATCTGCAGATTTCCTCATGTTCCCTTCTAACAAGTCTATTTACAATTCCTCCTCAAATCCCGTAGAAGCTGAACCTGTTTTCTCATCAATCCCCAAACTGGCTTTGGATAGGAAAAACTGATTTTCTATCGTTAATGTGTACTACTCATTCAAAAATAGATAGAAAACAGTTCAATATACAGGCCTTCACCATCAACACCCTTCCACCCCCAACCCCCTGACACCAACAATATTGTCAGTGCTTATTCAGAATCTGTGGTGAGATAATGATTATTGTTCTCAATTGCCCTCTGTATAATTATCATTGTGTTGTTTCAACATCTCCATGTCCATCCACATGTCCGGTTCCTTAGACCATCGCTGATAAAGTAGCCAGTGAGCTAGATCGCATTGAGACTGAAGGAACTCTTTCCAAGGTTGACTGGAGCCCATGGGCAACACCAGAGGTCCCAGGAGCCAAAAAGAATGGGTCTGTCAGGACTTGTGGTGATTTTAACATCACCATCAACCCAGTATCAAAAGTATATCAATGCCCTCTGCCATGGATAGAGGATATCTTTCCAAACCTTTCTGGAGGAAAATACTTCAGCAAAGTGGACTTAGCTGAGGCCACCTAAAGATGGAGATGGAAGAAGAGTCCAAAGTGTTTCTCACCATAAACACTCACAAAGAGCTTTATCGTTATAATAGGCTTTGAATGGCAATTAAACTTATAATTAAGTGTTTTCCCTCACCTTCTGCCAGACTCATTTTTCTCTGCCCCATGTGCGTTTACAAGAATGATTGCAGCAACAGCAACACTCTATTTGTTGTGGTTGCGGGCCCTTTTAGTCAATACCTCACAATGGCATGAAGCTATATGGAGAGCATGGCATCACAACGTTTCTTGCGGATGTCATTTACACAGGAGATTTCTTTCTGTCAACTAATGACAGCCTATTATGCTGGCATACCATGAATGTCATGGAGAATGTTCTTTAAGGGTTGACTCCCTTCCCAGCACAAGGTGCAGCAATCACTCTGCTAAGCCCGCTGATATCTCCTCAGTACAGTGCCAATTAGAGAAAACCATAAATGCTCGCATTGACAGTAGTGTCTACATTCAGTGAATATATAGGAAAAAAATGCAAACTCTGCTGGCAGTTGCTAACAGGAAACGTGTAGGTAAGGATTCAGAGTGAAAAAAAGCCACTAATTTAGTTTACTGAGCTTCCCCCAATTTCTTTATTTTTGCAGGTCTCCAGTTTGGACAGTAACTTAAAACCTGGTGTCCATTTACCACATGTGGGTGAACTCTAATTTTAGGGAAAATTTGTTCTCTGTGATTGTCCAATTATCAAATATCATGTTTAGATTTTACCTAATTGGGAAACCCCGCTTTAAACAATTTATTTTCACGATCCTTTTTCAGCACATTTAATGAATAAAGGATACACTTTATTAAAAATGTCTTGGTATTTTCATATGCTTGTTAACCAAAGTAAGATAATGAGACAAATCACCATGGATCAACCCATTATATGTGGTTTATGTTACTAGAGAAGAACATATTTATAATGGTTGTCCTTCCAGAAATAATGAATGCGCTTACTGTATGTAAGATTTTTTTTTCTCTGTGTGCTATAACTCTGGATGAGAAAGGACAGCTGGCCCATCCAAACATCTTGCACGAAAAGAAAAAGTCCTACAGTCCCCATTTCATCTGCCTCTTAAATCACTCTTAGGATGTAGGAATATACTTTTTAATAGGCATTTCCTTACAAGTTCATTGTAACTCTGACTGCATTAAAAATAGCACAATGTTACAACTTTACCCGGGATTTTTCACAATCTGCTACTAAATCAATGGAAGGTCACTTCCCTGCGTAAATCTATCCACTTGGTTTTTAGGTATTTTAAGTTCCCAAAATGCTGATCAGTACTTTGCACAAAGCCTTATACAGAAAGGATTCCTGCAATATTGTCTGTCAGCTGCTTGAACTAGATTTGTTGAAATCTCGCTCTGGATTTGCCTAAAAGTTGAACTTTAAATTACTTTGAAGGTTTCCGACCACTGTACATGTGCATATGCATGTAGATCAAACACATTCATTAATCTCCAACAAGTTTTTACTTCACTTGGGAATAAAATGCTTAATCAGGATAGCAGTGAATAGTTGTGTACGGAACAAAGGTATCAATATTGTTACTGTAAACAAATTATACTGCTTATTTCAAAGGAAGAGTTTCCATGCATTAATTATTTATAAGCTCCTCCGGTGCCAGTTGTCCCAGGGTATTGCCAACCCTGCAACGAGCATTTCGTTCATTGGCTGCATTTTTATATTTGTTGGTCTGCAGAAACACTCAGAGTTTACTCTTGCAAATAAATCAATTATGCTTTGAGTCACATTTTCAAACCAACTGGCATTTAAATGCTTCTGCTGAAATTTACTCAAATTGCAGGTGAAGTTTAAGCTTTTCAAGGAATTTTCCTTATGTCGCAAATAAACCTCTAATCAGTCATTAAGCAGCTGAATGTAATTTGGATTTCTGTCTTTGGGGGTCAGTGACTGAAGCTGCAGAAATCAAGTTCAAAAATTGGATGCCCAGGAGACACTGGAGTTCTGAATAATTATATACATCTGTTTCCTGGATGAACTGTGCAATGTTTCTAAGTCATTAGGTCCTGAAGGGCATTGGATCTCTCTTAGAAACGTATCTATCTCCTCTTTGATGGGCTTATATAATCAACTTTTATATAACCAGAAGGTCTTCACTCTGATCTCAGCTTCCTCCTATGAATCTACCAGGTTTGATGATCTTATTACTTTTATAAATTTGACACATTGCTGGTTTGTAAGGCTAACTTGTTAGGGTTAGGCTTTGTAGAACATTTCAAATTATTTCTCTTGATATGGAATGAGCTAATACTGAGATTAAAATCTAAGCTGTATCCCTCTTCCTGTTAATTATTTCTGGAAAGCTTTGAGCTTCTGATAAGTAAAGTTGTAAGAAGTTAGATTTGAATTGTTCCCTATTGTGGAAGCAATGAGGACAGAGTAAATTATTGCTGAAAAGAAAATCAATTGGTGGCTGTGCAGTCACTTTGAATAGAAAATTTAAAAACTGCAGCGACATTGAATAGACAAGCCTGTGATGAATTGTTCGATTTGCATTGTTTCATGTCCAAAGAAAATGTTACAGCCATTAGCATTTGAATGATATTTAAATATTAACATTTCTTGGTATTTTATGCCTAAACCCAATTTTTGATTGAACATTCTATAATAATATAAATAGAAATCTGCATTACATTCGTGCACAGTGTGTGGTACAATTTATCTGTAATTCAGTTGATTCTGGGAAGAAATTTTGTGTTGGCAACGCCATAAACCTTGTTGGTACATTCACGTAGATACCACTGCCAAGGGGGTTGATTGCAGTATACTTCAGTACTCCTGGAGTAAAATTATTTACATCTAGTCTTCTTAAATACAGTTTCCCATGTCTGGATCCTGAAGTTTGCAGCAGACTACAAGAAGAGATGCTCATTTTCATGCTCAGTAAAGACAAGGTTGGATAGATTTTTGCATAATAGGGGAATTAAGGGTTATGGGGAAAAGGCAGGTAGGTGGAGATGAGTCCATGGCAAGATCAGCCATGATCTTATTGAATGGTGGAGCAGGCTTGATGGGCCAGATGGCCCACTCCTGCTCCTATTTCTTATGTTCTTATGTAAATGAGCACTGTGAATTGCACTAAGAAATACACATAAACAGACAGGCAGATGGTTCAAAACAAACAGTTAGACCCATCCCCACCAAATATCTTTCAAAGAGAAAAATGGCATATGCAAGATTTAAAGGTTATCAAAATAATTATCTTCTTCCCTACTTTAAAATGTTGAGGAGTGCTAAATTGGATTTGGGTGCGGAAATCACAGCTGTAGATTAATTCTGCACCTTAATTCTGTGCAGCACACACAAAATACTGGAGGAACTCAACAGGCCTGGCAGCACCTACGAAAAAGACTAACAGTTGGCATTTCTGGCCAAAACCATTAATCAGGAACAGCAAGGAAGGGGAGAAGGTGGGGGGAAGGGGAGGAATAAGTACAAGGCAGCAGATGATAGGCGGAACTGGGAGAGGGAGGGAAGAGTAAAGTACAGAACTGGGAAGTTGATTGGTGAAAAAGATAAAGGGGTGGAGATGGGGGAATCTGATAGAAGCCGATAGAAGACCATGAAAGAAAAGGAAGGGGGAGAAACACCAGAGGGAGGTGAAGGGCAGGTAATAAGATAAAGTGAGAGAGGCTTACAGGAATGGGGAATGAAGGGAGGTGGCAATTACTGGAAAGACCATAAGACCATAAGGTGTTTGGGAAATTGATATTCATATCATCAGGTTGGAATATAAGGTGTTGCTCCTCCAACCTGAGTGTGGCCTCATGCAGCAGGAGTGGAGGCCATGGATCTTACACATCGGATTGGGAAGTAGAATTAAAATGGGTGGCCACTGAGAGATCACTCTCCCAGTTTCACCTATCACCTGCCATCTTGTGCTCCTTCCTCTCCTCCCCTCACTTTCTCATTCTGACTTATCCCCTTCCTTTCCAGTCCTAATGAAGGGCCTCAGCCTTAAACATCAACTGATACTCTTTTCCATAGATGCTGCCTGACCAGCGTTTTGTGTGCATTGCTTTGGACTGTCAGCATCTAAAGATTTTCTAGTCCCTTAGTTCCCATTAGAGGCAACGTAGCTACCTTGTGTTTCTTGCAATTTGAAAGACTGTGTGTGTGCCAAGGGTGACTGTAATGTTTATTGTTCAGATGGGCCACAGTTCAACTTGCTCGCCCAAGCTTTATTCCCCTGGCTGTACTTGTCCTGATGCCCCTGAGGTCTCACTGATGCAGCCATTGGCAAAGCAAAGAGAGCTGTGAGCAACCATAAAGCATCTGATGGTGGATCCGGAGACCCCCACCCCCAGATAGCATTGATGCTGTCAAATTCCTTTGAGCTGCTTTGAAACATTTCTGACAATGAATGGCTTTTAAGAACAGTGCATTTTTTAACTATTGAAAGACTTGAAAAGATTAATTTTGATAAAAAATGCCTTCAGGTGCTATGAATTAATTTAAGTATTAAATTGATTTATGTCTACAACAGCTATTTTTTTTTATGAAAGATGAAACTGTAAGCACCAGAGTGCAAAGTTAAAATGGGATGTGGAGTTCATTTCCTGAATCCTTGTTTCAGATGGTGCAGATATAAAATGGAGCCTGTAACACTTCTCTCTTTGTACTCTTGTAGCGGTGTGCTACAAACAGCGCTAAAATTACGACACGGAGTCGGTAACTGCAGTCGAAGGAAAAAACTTTATTCGAAAACTTCAGCCTCACTTTTAAGCCTCTGTCAACCGGCCCCCCATGGCGAAGAGGCTCCAAAGCTCTGTGCTCGCAAACCCCCGTAGGCTATCTAATTGTGAGTCGGTTCGCATACGCTAGGAAAAGAGCCGCCACATAACCCCCCCCCAGAACCGGCGATACACCCCCCAATGTCCACAGCCAGGGCCAGAACCTGCTTGGGAGGTCGGCCTCTGCGCCGAGGCGCCGGAAACTCGGCCGGTTGCGCCAGGTCCACATGGGCCGGCTTGAGGCGGTCCACCGTGAAAACCTCCTCCTTCCCCCCAACGTCCAGCACGAACGTGGACCCGTTGTTCCGGAGCACCGTAAACGGCCCCTCGTATGGCCGCTGCAGCGGTGGCCGATGCCCGCCCCTTCGTACAAACACAAACTTACAGTTCCGTAGGTCTTTGGGTACGCAGGTCGGGTGCCGCCCATGCTGTGAAGTGGGTATGGGGGCCAGGTTACCGAGCTTCTCGCGAAGTCTGCCCAGGACTGCAGCGGGTTCTTCCTCTTGCCCCCTCGGGGCTGGTAGGAACTCCCCGGGGACGGCCAGGGGCGCGCCGTATACCAACTCGGCCGACGAGGCGTGCAGGTCGTCCTTGGGCGCTGTGCGGATGCCGAGAAGGACCCAGGGAAGCTCGTCCGCCCAGTTGGCTCCTCGCAGGCGGGCCATGAGGGCCGACTTCAGGTGACGGTGGAAACGCTCCACTAGCCCGTTCGACTGTGGGTGGTAGGCAGTGGTGTGGTGCAGCTGAGTCCCCAAAAGGCTGGCCATAGCTGACCACAGGCTGGAGGTGAACTGGGCGCCTCTGTCGGAGGTAATGTGGGCTGGTACACCAAAGCGGGATATCCAGGTGGCGATCAGGGCTCGGGCGCAAGATTCGGAGGTGGTGTCGGTGAGCGGGACCGCCTCTGGCCATCTTGTGAACCGGTCCACGATAGTCAGGAGGTAACGCGCTCCGCGCGACACTGGCAGGGGGCCCACGATATCCACATGAATGTGGTCGAAACGCCGGTGGGCGGGATGGAACTGCTGCGGTGGGGCTTTGGTGTGCCGCTGAACCTTGGCCGTCTGGCAGTGCATGCACGTCCTGGCCCATTCACTGACCTGTTTGCGGAGTCCGTGCCAAACGAACCTGCTGGAAACCATCCGGACAGTTGTCCGGATGGAGGGATGCGCCAAGTTATGAATGGAGTCGAAAACACGTCGCCGCCAGGCTGCGGGGACGACCGGACGGGGCTGGTTGGTGGCGACGTCACAGAGTAGGGTCCTCTCACCTGGGCCCACGGGGAAGTCCTGGAGCTGCAAACCAGAGACTGCAGTCCTGTAACTCGGAATCTCCTCATCTACCTGCTGTGCCTCTGCCAGTGCCTCAAAGTCTACCCCTTGGGAAAGGGCATGAACGGTAGGGCGAGAGAGCGCACCCGCCACGACATTGTCCTTACCCGAGACGTGCCGGACAGCCGTTGTGTATTCAGAGATGTAGGACAGGTGGCGTCGCTGGCGGGATGACCAGGGGTCGGATGCCTTCGTAAACGCAAAGGTAAGCGGTTTGTGGTCCGTGAACGCGGTGAAGGGCCGACCTTCTAGGAAGTACCTGAAATGCCGGATTGCCAGGTAGAGCGCCAACAGTTCCCGGTCAAAAGCACTGTACTTGAGCTCGGGTGGCCGCAGGTGTTTGCTGAAAAACGCCAGGGGTTGCCAGCGACCTGCGATGAGCTGCTCCAGCACCCCACCGACTGCCGTGTTTGATGCGTCCACTGTGAGGGCGGTAGGGGTGTCCATTCTGGGATGTACTAGCATTGCGGCGTCAGCCAAAGCTTCCTTCGTTTGAACGAAAGCGGCGGCGGACTCCTCGTCCCAGGTAATGTCCTTGCTCGGACCCGACATCAGGGCGAACAGGGGGCGCATGATCCGGGCAGCTGAAGGGAGGAAGCGGCGGTAGAAATTGACCATACCTACGAATTCCTGAAGGCCTTTGACCGTGGTGGGTCGGGGGAAGTGGCGGACCGCATCTACCTTAGCGGGCAGAGGGGTTGCCCCGTCTTTAGTAATCCTGTGGCCCAGGAAGTCAATGGTATCAAGTCCGAACTGGCATTTGGCAGGGTTGATTGTAAGACCGTACTCACTCAGTCGGGCGCAGAGTTGACGGAGGTGGGACAGATGCTCCTGACGACTGCTGCTGGCTATGAGGATGTCATCCAAATAGATGAACGCGAAGTCCAGGTCCCGTCCCACCGCGTCCATTAACCGCTGGAACGTCTGTGCGGCATTCTTCAGGCCGAACGGCATGCGGAGGAACTCGAAGAGGCCAAACGGGGTGATGAGAGCCGTCTTGGGGACGTCGTCAGGATGCATCGGGATTTGATGGTACCCTCGGACAAGGTCGACCTTGGAGAAGATCCGGGCGCCGTGCAGGTTTGCCGCAAAGTCCTGAATGTGCGGCACAGGGTAGCGGTCCGGTGTGGTAGCCTCGTTCAGCCTGCGGTAGTCGCCGCACGGTCTCCAGCCCCCCGTCGCTTTGGGCACCATGTGCAGGGGGGAAGCCCAGGGGCTGTCGGACCGCCGGATGATCCCCAATTCCTCCATTCTCTGGAACTCCTCCTTCGCCAGTCGGAGCTTGTCCGGGGGAAGCCGCCGAGCACGGGCATGGAGGGGTGGTCCCTGTGTCGGGATGTGGTGCTGTACGCCGTGCCTGGGCATGGCTGCTGTGAACTGCGGTGCCAGAACCGATGGGAACTCCGCCAGGACCCTGGTGAAGTCGTTGTCGGACAGCGTGATGGAGCCGAGGTGAGGGGCTGGCAACTGGGCCGCGCCCAGGGAGAACGTCTGAAAGGTCTCGGCGTGTACCAGTCTCTTCCTGGGCAGGTCAACCAGCAGGCTGTGAGCTCGCAAAAAATCCGCACCCAGAAGCGGTTGGGCTACGGCGGCCAGTGTGAAGTCCCACGTGAACTGGCTGGGGCCGAACTGTAGCTGCACCTGACGGGTGCCATAGGTCCTTACTGTGCTGCCATTCACGGCCCTCAGGGGGGGACCCGGTGCCCTGCTGCGAGTGTCGTAACTTGTCGGAGGTAAAACGCTGACCTCAGCCCCAGTATCGACCAAAAAGCGGCGTCCCGACCTGCTATCCCACACATACAGGAGGCTATCCCGATGGCCAGCCGCCGTAGCCATCAGCGGCGGCTGGCCCTGGCGTTTCCCGGGAACTTGCAGGGCGGGCGGCAACGGCGGGCTTCTGCGCCCCACCGCTGGTGGTAGAAGCACCAGTGGTCATTGGGCCGGGGGTTAGTGGGCTCTGCGGCCGGGCCTGGACTAGTTTGCTGCCGGGAGCGTGGCTGGGTGATCTGTGCGATGGACGCCCCGCTCACCTTTTTGGCGTTCCACAGCAAGTCCGCCCGGGCTGCCACCTTCCGGGGGTCACTGAAATCCGCGTCGGACAGCAGCAGGCGTATGTCCTCGGGCAGCTGCTCCAGGAATGCCTGCTCAAACATGAGGCCTGTGTGTCCCTCGGCCAGAGACAACATCTCATTCATTAAAGCCGATGGAGGTCTGTCGCCCAAGCCATCCAGGTGCAGTAAACGGGCAGCCCGCTCGCGCCGTGAGAGTCCGAAAGTCCTGAGGAGCAGGGCTTTGAATTCCGTGTACTTGCCGTCTGTCGGGGGCGACTGTACGAACTCCGCGACCTGGGCAGCTGTGTCCTGGTCGAGGGAGCCCACCACGTAGTAGTAGCGGGTGTCTTCTGAGGTGATCCGGCGAACGTGGAATTGGGCTTCGGCTTGCTGGAACCATAGGTCCGGGCGCTGTGTCCAGAAACCCGGCAGTTTCAACGAAACCGCATGAACAGAGGCGGCGTCGGTCATTTCTGGTCCAAAAATCGTTTGGACCGTCGGGGTCACCAATTGTAGCGGTGTGCTACAAACAGCGCTAAAATTACGACACGGAGTCGGTAACTGCAGTCGAAGGAAAAAACTTTATTCGAAAACTTCAGCCTCACTTTTAAGCCTCTGTCAACCGGCCCCCCATGGCGAAGAGGCTCCAAAGCTCTGTGCTCGCAAACCCCCGTAGGCTATCTAATTGTGAGTCGGTTCGCATACGCTAGGAAAAGAGCCGCCACACTCTCTTCTTTTTGTCTCTCTCGGACTCCTCTCTCCAGCAGTTCTCTAACTGTAGCCTATGGCTCCAAAAACAATCTCTGCCCCTTTTTTTTGATGGCTTTAAAACATCCCAGCAGTCTGAAAATGAGAGCGAAATAATGCACCAAGTCATGGGGGTCAACAAGAAAGTAGCTAAAAGTTTACTTGTAACTATTGGCTTCCAATAAAGAGAACAACCAGGTTAACTTAATTCTAAAAAAATGCACAAAGATAGCATGCACGGCCACTCCAGGAATGAATATCTGTTATCTGTAAGTAGGGGCCGTGCACAATCCTGATTTGATGGGGACAGACGTGTGAAGCACGGAGGAACATCTGGTGAAACTTCGGACATGCCTGTTTCGCTGCCGTTGCTACTGTGCGATTGGAGAAATCTCCGGAAGGAAGGCCCCAAATCCTCCATTTTGCCTGTTGCTTGGCGGCCGGTGCCGGGGTTGAAGCGCTCGGCAGAGATGGTGCTCAGTGCTCGGTGTCGGAGGGCTGAGTCAGAGGCTGGAAGTTTTCGGACGGACTCAGAGTTGGCTGTGGTCAGAAGCTTCCAGAGGCTGCATCGGGAAGTTTTGCAGCACTGGAGGTTCATGGCAGGAAGAGTTTTTCTTCCTTCTACTGTCTGCGTGAGATGATGGGCTGTTGGGACTTTGAGACTTTCTTTTACTGTGTCCATGGTCTGCCCTTATCAAATTACGGCTTTGCTTTGCACTGTTGTAACTATATGTTATAATTATGTGGTTTTTGTCAGTTAGGCTTGGTCTGTCTTGTGTTGATATCATACTGGAGGAACATTGTATCATTTCTTAATGCATGCATTACTAAATGACAATAAACGAGGACTGCGTGTCCTCACAATCTAATCTAAGTAAAAGAGGGGAATGGGTATGGCAAGGGAGAGAGCAACATTAAAGGAATTACGGAAAGTGGAGACACGTATGGAGGTAGCAATTATTTTTATTAAGGTTGTAAAATGAGCACTTTTCTGAATCAAAAATATGCATAAAAATTTAAGGATTCTCCAAGATTACCAGGTAATGAGACACAATTGCTTCAGTCTTTTAATGAATTTACTTACTGTATGTCATTCCTCAGTTTGTTTTACTGTAGTTAAAGCCTGTGATTCTTAAGGGAAGTCTGCTATAACAGAAGCAAAATGCTTTTCAGTTTGTGGTTTGATACCCTGTGATATCCTGTGATCCTGTTTCATTATAAGTGTTATCGAGGGATATCTACAGTATACTTTTGATGAGTTCTACAACTTGTACTAGATATTACTCTCCAGATACTGAAGATACCATCTTATGACGGGTAGTTCCATGTTGGAGCTAAATTTGACAAGCACTTGAGGCTTTTATTCGACAAAGAGAAGTTAAAATGCAAAAAGGAAGCCAACTCTGTCTTAAGCAGAACCAATAATAAATGAATTCTTCACAATTGCCACAATCACCATGGCAACATTCACTTAAAAATTAATGTCAGATCTCAGAATTACACCGTAAAAATTTGTTCCCTCTCACCTATTATACTTCTGTACCTTGAAAGGACACAATTTCACCTCGGCAACAGAGAACTGCATTGGGCATAACAGAGTATTATACAGCTGTCCTCATAGAGCAAAACTTAGCCTACCTTCTCCATGAGTACTGACAAATGCAGCACCTTTGTAAATCAAGATAATCTTCTTATAATCACATTTCTCTGTTCCACTGCAAAATTCTTCATAGTGCTGATAAACACTGCCAAGATATATAAAGGCTAATATGAAATATTCAAAATGTCCTCACAAATAACAGTCCTATTTTCTCTTAAGTTACAATGGCAATTAGCAATAATGGAATAATTTTCCTAGGAAGGATGGAGAAGGTTAGTTAGAGTGAGGAGTTAGTTATTGGGAGTAGTGGTTGCGTAAATTATAGAGGAGGAGAGTACTAAAAACCATTCATGTTTATTTTAATCAAAAAATTTGAAAACCAGCCTATTTATTTGTGTTACTCTTTGTAAGGCATTGAACCAATGTGATAACGTAAGCCCAATAAACATATTTTACCGCCCACAATGGTCCTACTTTACTACAAATAGCTCTTGGCTAAATGTAATAGACATCTTGTGGTAAACCATACTATGAAATGCATTGTTTGCATCAAATCAAATCAACAATGATTGTGCTGGGCAGGCCACTAGTGTCGCCAGATTTCCCGTGTCAACATAATAACACAACTCAATAACCCTAATCCATACTGTGTGTCTTTGGAATGCGCAGGGATACAGGGCACCCAGAAGAAGCACACACAGACACGATGGGTATGTACAAGCATCTTACAGTCAGCAGCAGGAATCAAACCCTGGTCGGTGATCATTGCCACTGTAATAACATTAGGCTAAACATTCTGCCCCAAGTTGTCAGAAGAACTTTGGAGAGTAAGCCTAGTTCTCTTCTTGCAGCAACATCATGGCCAAATAAACACTTCAAATAACAGTTACAACAAATTGTACATTAATGTCTGTAATAATGGGAAGTAACAGATAAACATATGAATAAATACTGAAAGGAGAATGATCAGAATTCTGCTGGGCTTTGCTGACCACTCTGTGGTGAAATGCAGGCATTCACATATTCACATACTGTCAGGCTCGAGACTTTGGCACAGATGAACAAGCACTATGTCACTCTGTCACTATGTGATCCCAGTGGCAGAACACAGGTTAGCTTAAATCCTCCAGCATTTAACCTGGGGAATCAGTACTTAGACTGAGCAGATCCACTGCAAAGTCTGTGTCCGTTTATCTCTAGATAGAAAAGAGAAAAAATTTAAAATGAGGAAATTACTAGTAATTTTTATTTTCCATAACAACTGACAAAATGCTGGAGGAGCTCAGCAGGCCAGGCAGCATCTGTGGAAAAGAGTACGGTTGACGTTTCGGGCTGAGACCCTTCAGCAGGAAAAATAAAACAAGGAGTCAGTGTTAGAATGTGGGGCAGGGGAAGAAAAAACACAGGTTATAGGTGAAACCGGGAGCAGAGAGGGGTGGGGGAAGAAGTAAAGAGCTAGGAAGTTGAATGGTGAATGAGATACAGGGCTGGAGAAGGGAGAATCTGATAGGAGAGGACAGAAGGCCATGGAAGAAAGAAAAGGGGGCGGAGCACCAGAGAGAGGTGATGGGTAGGTAAGGAGATAAAGTGAGAGGGACAAGGAAATGGGGAATAGTTAAGTGGAGGGGGGGCATTATCTTAAGTTTGAGAAATTGATGTTCATGCTATCAGATTGGAGGCTACCCAGCCAGAAAATAAGATGTTGCTCCTCCAACCTGAGTGTAGCCTCATTGTGACAGTAGAGGAGGCCATGGACTGTCATGTTGGAATGGGAATGGGAAGTGGAATTAAAATGAGTGGCCACTGGCAGATCCTGCTTTTTCTGGTGTATGAAGAATAGGTGCTTGGCGAAGCAGTCTCCCAATCTATGTTGGGTTTCACCTATATACAGGAGGCCACACTGGGAGCACCAGAAACAGTAGATGATCCCAACAGAGTCACAGGTTTGTTACCTCACATGGAAGGAGTATTTGGGGCCCTGAATGGTAGTGAAAGAGGAGGATTTCCAGCTTTTACAGACTTTTGTGTTTGTTTTCCATAATGTGTTTTAGGTGAGTTTGCTTTTTAAATGCAAATATTTTAATAAAATTGTTTAATTTTGTATTTTACTGTTGCTAATAATAGACATGAGAGTGTAAAAATTTGAATGAAAAGATGGGCAGAATGATATTGAAGTACTAACTTCACTCCCTGCAGAGTATGTATGTTCCTCCTGTGGTTTTTATGGTTTATTGCAAGCCAGTTGATTAAGTTGGTCACTACACTGCGGGAAACATGTGACCAAGCAGGAGAGGATGTGCAAAAAAGATTCACAGGGATGTTGTCTAGATTGAAGGACTTACACCCTAATAGACTGGGCCCTGAAGAAGGGTTCAGGACTGTTCATTCATTTACAAAAATACTGCCTGACACTCTGAGTTCCTGCAGCATTTTGTGTATGTTGCTAATAAGTTGGACCTGTTTTCTCCAGAGCAAAGGAAGCTGAAAATAGAGGTGACATGAAAGAGACATATAAAATTATGATAGGCATAAATAGGGTAGATAGCCAGTGTATGTTTCCCATAGATGAGGTGTCTAAAACTAGAGCAGACATCCCACCTCTCCCGGAAGTTCCGGGAGTCTCCTGCATATTGATAGCGGCTCCCTGATGCCCATAAATTATATACAATGTCCCAGAAATTGATTTTTTTGAGAGAGAGAGGAAGAGCGAGAGCGAGAGGGAACATCCTGGTTGGTCTCCCATCATGCTAAGTAGACCTATCAGTGTTCTCCGTGGGCGGGCTTTACAATCAATATCTCTCTCTCTCTCTCTCTCTCTCTCCCTCTCCCTCTCCCTCTCCCTCTCCCTCTCCCTCTCCCTCTCCCTCTCCCTCTCCCTCTCCCTCTCCCTCTCCCTCTCCCTCTCCCTCTCCCTCTCCCTCTCCCTCTCTCTCTCTCCATAAGTTCAGTTTACTGGTTTGCTGAGTGTTTTCAAACAAGAAAATACAAAACATACTTCACCCCACACTACACTCAAGTGTACCCCTGCCTCATAGGGGTCAAAAATAATGACAGTTGTTGCTCGCTCCACTGTTTGCAACAGTGACTTTTCTATTGCCCATGGTGGGTTAAAATGTAAAAGACATGTTGAGGTGAGTTTAACAGGTGTCATTTGTCTATTAGCATAGCTAATGTTATTTAAACTGCATGATATAACATAATAAGCACATATTTTAATGTCACATTTTCTGCATATACCCAACTTGGTTTACAGATTAGACAAAATCACTAAACAAAGTATTACATACACCCTTGGAGGTTGACCAGAGGGGGGGGGGGGTGTGATATGGGGTTGTGGAGGGCGGGGGTACTATCTCCCTGAAATGGTGGTGCTACCTCCCTGAAATGAGTTTTTGCAGGGTGGGATGTCTGCTAGAGGGAATACATTTGAGGTGAGAGAAATGAAGTTTAAAGGGGATCTGTAGGGTGATTTTTTCCACACGCACCTTAGTAGCTATCTTGAGTGAACTGCCTGCTGTACCCAGGGTGGGGGCAGGAACAGTAATTACATTTAAAAGACATCTAGACCATTACTTGAAGGCATAAGTGATGCAAAATTAATGCGGGCAAATAGGACTTGTACAGGTAGGCATGATAGTTGGTAACGACATGGTAAGCCAAAGAAAGGCCTGCATCTATGCTGTACCACTCTATGATACTATGTAAAATATCCCACCTGTGGTAACTTCTACTTTACAAAAAGACCACTCGACAACTTGATGGCCAAAAGAGCATCTCTATCTGGGACAGCAAACGATATTTACAATACCGAGGCTTCCAGGTACCTCGTGCGGCCTGGGTGGAGGAACTATATACAATGCATACTGGGAGTGAAAAGAGCAGAAGTAAAGACCCTGCCAACCCCGGATCCCGCCTCTTGCTACCAACAGCTTCCCGATTAGTATTAACTTACTTTTAATAATACTCACGTTACAACACTTCTCCCCCTTTAAAAGCCAACATTCACCAAATATAGAAGAACTGGGAAATAAAAACAGTGGCATCGTTAGCAACAGGTTACCAATATAAAAACATCTAAAAAAAAAAGTGGCAAATTCAACATTCAATCTAGCAACAAAAGAAACTATCTAATCGAAGATTCAGTCTGTCAGGAGGTTTGCGAGGGTGCTGTGATCTACGCACTACCCCTGGTGACCCAGCAGGCACCGCTGGTGAGGATGTTTTGGGTGGATCTGGTGTTGGGGACACAAGAGGGGTTTGTGTGTCCACATGAGGATGTCCATCCTGTTCAGGGGACTCTGCCCCCTTTGCCAGTGTCTCTCCCTCTAGCAAAGTCACTGGTGGACATGCTTTCCTAGTATGCATTAAGTGGTCATTGCTCCTTAACTGTTTTGGACTACTGAGCTTCTTTGAAATCTGTGGCAGGCTATTCTCAGCATTATTGGGATAAACAGCATCTGCAAGTTTGCCACCCGCTTTGGAATGCACTGAAGAAGGAACTTTGGTTTTTGAATCATCGTCACGACCATGGCTCAGAATAGACCCAATTGCAAATTTTTCATAGAGTTCCTTGTTATAATTTGGAACTATCGGGAGTTCAACAGCAGGAAATTGTAAAGCGTTTCAGAAAACCTCTTGTGCTTGAACAAAGGTCTTGTCTGTTAAATCACAGTCATTGATTTTGACGACACATTCATTCTCCTGGAGCAGGTTCTTTTTTCTTGAATGGCTGTTCTCTTCAATACCATGAATACTCAGGCCAAGGAATCTTCCACTCAGCGTAGAGTTAAAGGGCACCACATGGACTCCCAGGGGACTGCTGTCTCCAGAC
Source organism: Hypanus sabinus (assembly GCF_030144855.1). Lineage (NCBI taxonomy): Eukaryota > Metazoa > Chordata > Chondrichthyes > Myliobatiformes > Dasyatidae > Hypanus > Hypanus sabinus. The sequence goes on along the minus strand of NC_082707.1, from coordinate 78,079,854 downwards.
AATTCTACTTTCTTTGCCAAATAACTTAGAGTGCTTTCTGAATGCCTGTCTGGTGGCTCTGTTCTTACATCGTCTGTGGGTGCCCCGTTTGCTACTATTATGATTGGCTTCACACGCAGGTCCCTGTTAGCGGGATCATCAGGCTGAGATGCACCTTGCTGTAATTGGGCAGGTGGTACAAGAGCTGGGTCACTGCTTCGCCGTACTACAAGTGGCATGCTGGCTTTCAGTGCCGAGGGGGTAACTTCAATTTTTCCTGTAATAGGCTGAAAAGCCGCAAACTGCGCTAAGCTCACCCTCAAATGTGTCTGGACAATGTCTGCCACTCACGTTGCCATCGGTGACTTCATCTGCACGCTGCACGTCTTGTTCTTCCGTCATGTGTGCATGCCAGCTGAGCCGGATTTTGCAAAGCCGAACGCGGCCCAAAAGACTGGGCCCACTGTCCTTAGCTATCACCAGCCTGGCTTCAGTTTCTGGCCCCCGGCTGAAATATCCACATGTAACACCCCTAAATGAGGTATGGGCTGCCCTGTATAGGTCCTGAGTTTGAGCTTAGATGGTCTGATGGGAGGCAGGTTGGATCCCCATGTCCTCCTGTAGGTCTCCTCACTAATGACCGATGCAGTAGCCCCTGAATCAATCTGAAACTTAATGTCCTTTCCCCTGACAGTGACTGTGGCATAATATGGTTCAGGTGGTCCCTCATCCGTTTCCACCCCAAACATGTTGTAGACACACGCTGCCTCCTCGTCTGCTTCTCCTAGGTGGTGTGTGGCTGCCTGAGCCTGTTGAGCTTTCCCCTGCCCAGGCTTAACCTCACCCTTTATGCTCCTGCACTTTTTAACTGAATGTCCCTTCTTGCCACAAGCATGGCAGACAGTATCTTTGAATTTACAAACATTTGCATAGTGCGTTCCTCCACACCGAAAACATTCCACCCGCTTTGCCTGTTTACCAGTCTCCCTCCGGACTTGGTGCACTGCTGCTGACTGCGACCCCCCCCCCCCCCCACGTCCTTTCTGGATGTCCTTAGCATTATTAGCAGCCAACTCCATGTCTTGGGAGATCTCTAGGGCTGTCTTGAAAGTCAACGGTGGGGTTTCCCCCAACAAGCGGCGTTGTGTGTCGTCATTATTAATGCCGCATACTAATCTGTCACGGAGCATGTCATCCAACACGGCTCCGAAATCGCAATGCTCCGACAGCTGCCGAAGCTCTGCCACAAAATCACCCGCAGACTGACCTGGCTTCCAGACACGGCTGTGAAACTTGAACTGTTGAACTATCACCGAAGGCTTCAGATAGTGGTGGTTCCCCACAAGTTTGACCAGTTCGTCGTACGGAATTTCTCCCAGTTTCCACGGTGTAGCTAAGTTCCTTATCAACTCATATGTCTTTGCCCCACACACATTCAGGAGAATAGAGCACTTCTTAGCCTCCTCAGTAATTCCATTAGCACAGAAAAGTGTCCCAACCTTTCCTCATACTCCGGCCAGTCCTGAGTCCGCTCCTCAAACGCACTGATGTTTCCAAATGTAGCCATTCGAACACAAGGCTCCTCGCCCGCTCACAGCTCCTGTTCGGAACAAGGCCAATCCATCCACAAAACCAGTTTACCTCATCACCAAAAACATGTGGTAACTTCTACTTTACAAAAAGACCACTCAACAACTTGATGGCCAAAAGAGCATCTTTATCTGGGACGGCAAATGATATTTACAATACCGAGGCTTCCAGGTACCTCATGCGGCATGGGTGGAGGAAATATATACAATGCATACTGGGAGTAAAAAGAGCGGAAGTAAAAACCCCGCCAACCCCGGATCCCACCTCTTGTTATCAACAGCTGCCCGATTAGTATTAACTTACTTTTAATAATACTCACATTACAACACCTCCTGTAGACACATGACAAAAAATCCAATGAGAGTTGATGGGTATGTGAGAGAGAATCAGTTATCGGTCTCCAGGAAAATAAGGAAGGAGAATGTAGTGAGTGAATCGCTGTTAGTGGCCAGCAGTGACTGGACTGGCTGAATGGTGGTGGCCTTTTACAGAGTTGAAAATAATTGAATTTTTATTAATTCTTTATATAGTATCACATAATCATACACTTTGCAACAATTTATTTGTAAAATAAAAAAAGTGGCTTACATAATATTTTGAAACCACATAAAAATGAACAATTCTTGGAAAATAGGAGGATGAGCAGCTTATTTTTGTAAAAAAAAATGTATCATTCTGCTGCTAAGTGGAAAATTGGCCCCTTAAGGCCACAAGATTAATTATTGTAAATAAATCCTGAGGTCAGTAAGAGGTGAATTCTGCCTATAGAGATTCAAGGTCAATTAGAGGATGATAATTTCTTTGCAGTTTAGCAGTTGGATGTAAATCCTTGGCCCTGTCCCCAATAGCAGATCTTTCAATCTTCTTTCCTCTTTTTATTCAAATCTGTGTTCCATCTTTAACTAAGTTCTTTGACTAGGTTATGACATCTAATGTCATATGGTAATTTGCAGGATGTATGTTCTCAACAAACCTGCTTAAACTCTAAACAAATATAATTATTGAGCTTCACATTCTAACTTTAATTGTGTTATATTGGCATTTAAAACTGAATTGGTGGTGACTATTTGGGCTGGATTCAGAATCAGTTCTCCTGGGTGATAGGTCACAAGTCTAAAATATTGAAGTATTTTTTCCTTTCCACCAATGCTGATCCAAGTACAACTCAAATGTACAGCAATCAATAATCACTCCTTCATCCTTTGCCAGCTTTTGCAATAATGGCAAGTAGAGGGATGGTTCTTTTTAAATGGAAGCAGGCGGCCACTTTTAAAAGACAGTGCCAATTTGACTATTTATTTGATTACTTATTTTAACTTGTGGCTAATTTTAACCACGTTAAAATTTAAGCAATTTATAAAAATATCAGGATCCATTGCAGCTGTAGCTGTGATTAATGGGTTTCAGAATTAATTTTTATTTTCTCCTCATTGCCTTCAAAGCAAAGATTCCTTTTCAGACACTCAGCAAATCCTTAGAAGTTTAATTGTAAAGTGGCTAATAAGTTTCAGCAAAGCCAACTTTAAACTATTGCCAAAAGCTATCAGCATACTGAGAATTCCTTGCAGGGAATATATCAACATGTCAGCATCATACAAACTTAATCCATTTTTCCTTCTCATCTTATCAACATTTCTGAAGGTCATTTAACTGTCTCCAAGAATCATGTTTGTATTTCTTTAGTAATAAATCAGCAAACACTTGCCTTAATTGATCTAAACTTTTATCTATTCAGCCTTATAACACAGGAATAATTGCTTTAGCAATTTCAGAATAGCCCTGGATATTGGATCCCTTCACAGTAGAGACTGAATAAAATGAAATCCAGTGTGGATCACTAAGTGACAATGTCTGCCCATAATGATTTTTGATAGAATTAATACCAGAGCTACAGTATTTGCAATGATAAAGTGTTAATGGAATTATCACATCTAATGGCATCATTTTCCATTTTGCAGTCTATTAAATTCTCTGAAGGAGATACTGGAACGTGTTCTATCACTAACATTTTAGCAACGCTTTGGACCATATTTTATTTGCGTTGTTTTCTCCAAATTTGTAGATCTTTGCCTTCAAACTCTATCTTATCACATCTGCAAGTATCTGCAAAATTTATTCATATATGGGAGTTTGGATGACTTGACCTTGAAAATGCAGATACAAAATCAGCCCCATACAGAGGGAACAGTTTGTTCCTGAACTGAATGGGGACTAATATCCTAGTGGGAAGGTTTGCTAGTGCTACCGAGTAGGGGGAGGCAGGGGGGATGGGGGACTGGAAGGGTCACTTAAACTAGTGTTGCAGGGGGGTGGAAACCAGAGTACCAGAACAAATAGCAGAGAGCTTGTGGAGAAAAATGTAATTAAGCCTATGTACAAGGTCAGGATCGAAAGGTGGTGCATGTTGGAACTAATGTCCTGAGCTGCATATATTTCAAAGCAGTGACTATTGTAGGAAAGGTGGGTGACCTTAATGCATGGATTAGGACGTGGAATTATGACGTTGTAGCCGTTAGTGAGACTTTGTTACAGGAGGGCCAGGACTGGCAATTCAAGGCCCGGGGTTCCGGTGGTTTAGATGTGACAGGGCAAGAGGGGTGACACTGCGAGTCAGAGAAAACGTTACAGCAGAGCTCAGTCAGAACAGACTGGATAGATCGCCCAGTGAGGCTTTATGGGTAGAGCTGAGGAAATGAAAGTATGTGCACTTTAATGGGATTATATATTATAGACCATCCAACAACCTGTGGGATTTAAAGGAGCAAATCTGTAGAGAGATTGCAGACTGTTGTAAGAAATATAAGGTTGTGACAGTAGATGATTTTAACTCTCCACATATTGACCAGGACTCTCATACTATGAAAGGGTTAAATGGGAGAGAATTTGTAAAACTTGTTTAAGAAAGTTTTCTTAATCGGTACATAAATTCCCAAGCAGGGAGTGCAAGACTATATCTTTATTTAGGAATGAAACAGGACAGGTGACAAGAGTTCGGTAGGGGAACACTTTGCATCCAGTGATCATAAAGCCATTAATTTCAAGGTAATTATGGAAAAGGAGAGGTCTGGACCTTAGGTTGAGATTCTAAATTGGAGAAAGGATCTGGCAAGTGTGAATTGGGACAGTTTATTTTCTGGCCAAGGTGTTCTTGCTAAGTGGGAGGCCTTCAAAGGTGAAATTTTGGGAATACAGAGTTTTATGTTCCTGTCAGAATAAAAGGCAAGGATAACAGGTTTAGGGATTCTTGGTTTTTGAGAGATAGTGCGGTCCTGGTTAAGAAAAAGAAGGAGGTGCAGAGCAGGCAGGAACAAATGAGGTTCTTGAGGAGGATAAGAAATGCAAGTGAAAGAAATCAGGAGAGTTAAAATAGGACATGAGATTGATCTAGCAGGTAAGGAGAAGGAGAATCCTGGGGGATTCTACAGATATATTATGAGCAAAAGGATAGAAAAGGGCAAAATTGGTCATTTTGGTAATCTATGCATGGTGCCAAAAGGGATGGAAGGAACATTATGGAAGGTATTCTAAAAGACAGATATATAAATATTTGGATATTCAGAGACTGATTAGGGTTAGTCAGTATGGCTTTGTGCATGGTGGGTTGTGTTTAACCAAACTTATAGAAACTTTTGAGTAAGTTATCAGGAAATCTGATGAAGGCAAGGCAGTAGATATGGTATACATGAACATTAGCAAGGCCTTTGACAAGGTCCAACATAGCTGTTCGGTAAAGAAGGTTCATTCATTAGGCATTCATGATAAGGTAGTAAATTGAATTAGACTTTGACTCCATGCGAGAAGCCACAGAGCGATAGCAGTTGGTTGTCTCTCTGACTGGAGGATTGTGATTAGTGGTGTGCCACAGAGACTGGTGCATGGTTCATTTCAGATTGTCATCTATATCAGTAATCCTGACGATGATATGGTAAATTGCATCACCAAATTTGCGGATGATGCCAGAACTGGGGGATCTGGACTGTCTGGAAAAATGGGCTAAAAAAAAAAGACAAATGGAGCTTAATGCAAACAAGTGTTAGGGATTTCACTTATTGAGGATCGACCAATGTAGATCTTACATGGTGAGCGGTAAGGCATTGAGGAGTGTGGTACAACAGAGGGATCTGGGAATAAAAATCCATAATTCCTTGATAGTGGTATCACTGCTAGATAGGGTTGTAAGGAAAGTTTTTTGTACATTAGCCTTCATAAATCAACGTGTTGAGTACAGGAGTTGAGATGTTAAGTTAAAATTGTATAAGATGTTGCTGAAGCCTATAAGATGTTGTTCAGTAATGGTTGCAGGTTTGGTCATCTACCCTCAGGAAAGATCTAAATAGGATTGAAAGAATACTTAGAAAATTTACAAGGATGTTGCTGAGATTTGAGGACCTGAGTTATAGGGAAAGGTTGGGTAGGTTAGGGCTTTATTCCCTGGAACAGAGAAGATTGAGTGGAGATTTGATAGAGCTATGTAAAATTATGGGAGGTAAAGCTAGGGTAAATGCAAGCAGGCATTTTCCACTGTGGTGGGGTGAGACTATAACTAGAGTTCATGAGTTAAGTGTGAAAAGTGAAATGTTTAAGGGGAACATTGGGGAAATCTTCTTCACTCAGAGGGTAGTGAGAGTGTGGAATGAGATGGCAGTGCAAGTGGTGTATGGAAGCTCGATTTCGATGTTTAAGAAAAACCTGGATCGATATATGGATGGAAAGGGTACAGAGAGCTATGACCTGGATGCAGGTTGAAAAGACTAGGCAGATTAATGTTTCAGGACAGATCAGATGGGCTGAAAGTTCCGTTTCTATGCTGTCAGATTCTATGACATGACTTTTTCTTGTCATCCTGCGTGAAGTTAGGCAAGCTGAGTCCCAGAAAATCAGAACAACTTTTATTTTCTGAATCCTTGGGTTTTCCCAGGTCGCTGCTACAGTTCTATGCCAAACTTCACAGGTTTCTGTTCATTACTTCAAACATTCTGCTCTCTTTAAGGATTTTTATTTTCAGCTGGCAGAGTAGGTGCATTCATTTGCTAATACAGCTGGTTCTCAATTTAAAAGATATCAATGCCCACAGGTTACCCACTGATAATACTGAGCTCATCCTCAGTAGGAAAGATTTCCACTTCCATGTCCACCTTGTAGTAGACCAAAAGAAGAGCTAATAACAATCCATACCATCTTCACAGGGAACACATATAACTCTTCTTTCCACAGTAGGCTAACCTGCCACCCTTATTTGGGAAAGGAAACCAAATGTGAGTGTGATTATTCCATAGTGGGTGAATAATTTATGAGGTGACCTGCTGCATCTGATGCTTATTCAGTGCTACCGTGTGTATGACCTTAGGGTTCTCCATATTATCCCAGATGCTTCTATTCCATTTTGCTTACTCATGATTCCCAGGAGGTGGTGGGGATGTTGCATTTCTCTAGGAAAACCTTGAGTACATGAAAGAATCTATTTCTCGGTTTGCCTAAATGAAAAGTGTCTCTTTCAGGAATCTGGTGGTGGGCATGCATATAGTATGATCTGCTCAACATAGTTCAATGAGTGCAACTTGAGCCTCAGTCCTGGGAAAGGATATCACTTCACTTATCCTTCCAGTTAATTTGGAGAATTTTGTGAAATTGGCGTTGGTGGTACCTTTCCAATGCCTTGATGTGCCTGCTTGAGGCAGTCCAAACCACAGAAGGATTTTTGAAGGGGAGGATCACTGCCATCCTGCATACGTACCAGGTTTGAGGTCCTGATCTTTTAATATCCAAGGCTCTACTGACTCCTTAAAAGGCATTAGAGAGTTTCATCATTGATATTTACCTTTGTCAAAAGATAGTTACCTGGATCTAGAAGGTAGTCTACATTTTCTCAGACCTCTCCATGAGCCTTATTTCTTATGGCCACCAGTCTCAGTTACCTCTCCTCAAGGAATGCAGCCCACTGCTCTAGATTCTTACTGATCGTGGTGCCTGTGTATGATCTGGTGCTGCATGGAGTCAGATGTGGCCTGTGGCTACACAGGTGGTCTCCATGAAGCCAGGAAGATCAAGTTGGCTTGAGCCACAGTGTCTAAACAACTTGACTCCTCATGTTGATGCTTCACCTGTTCGTCCGTCACCTCCTCTTCCTCCTCATGTAGCTTTGAGAGAGCTGCATACCTCCTGATCCATATTTGTCCCTGCAAAGACAGTGAGGAAACGAGGCATGCTTTTCTGTGAATGTTATTGCATAGATAGAGCAGACAATTGTCAGTAGGGAAAGGCTGGCTGAATCTCACTGAGAAATATGTGTGGTTCTCTAGGGACGTTGTCAGAAACTCCGGAAATTTATGGCTGTCCACAATGTGCCCCATCGAAGAACCATATTTTCTTCCAAAGGAGGTAGACTTGTGACATGGTTGGCCCATCAGCCTGCAGTTCCTAGTGACTTCAGCTTGCAAAAGAAGAGACTATGTGTGTTGATGTGTGCTTGTTACTGTAGCTGCTCACTTGAGTGATGAGCTTTATTATCCACATAGTGATATATTAATGCTAATACATGCAGAAAGTTAAGTCTATTTCCCAAAGAAAAGAGTTATTTGAGCACAAGCTTTACCCTTTATAAGTTAGGTTAGGTCGTGTAATCCCTGGCACATCAATCCGTAAAACTGGAGAATGTGCTCCCAACTCTCTTGCCATTGTGTTGCCAGTGACCCCATCAGACTACCGTCTCACTTTCCAAAAGCAAAAACTTTATTCTATTGTTTCCACCGGGATTTCCACATCCCTCAGCCCTTGGCGGAGTCACTGCAGTTTAGTTATCCATTCTGCATTGCATTGTTAAACACATTCCAGCTGGAATTTGACTGCTGGACGAACAGTCAGCAAGTGTTTAACCATGGAATGGTGGCACTGTTTCATGGTGCAATTTGTGAAATTAAACAGCCTTCAGTATTTCGGGCTAATACTCTGATTTTTATCTGAATATCACAAAAACTTTACTTCTGTAATTAATGCAGTTAAACTAACTATTGTATTTTAACTATGATTTTTCATCTGTACACAATGTTCAGGCTTGTGAATTTTATGACATTATTATGGTGGAGACAGAGGCTGTGGCGCTTTTGGTGCAATAACCCAAAGATCTTTATCTGTAATTTCAATTATTTTTGTTTATTCTTTTAAGCCTCTGCTGTGGGCAGCTTGGAATGAGAAAAATGTTAAATGCTTAATTTTTCTCTCCATTACATTGTCAGTTTTATATAGTATTATGCAATATTGTTCCATATAACACAGGAAGAAATAGTGCATCATGGTGTAATGGAGCCAAGTCCAATTAAACTGGTGAACTGTTGCTCCCAGTGCTGAATGCCTAAATTTACTTTGGGTACTATTCAATAAAAATAAAATACTTTGCCTAGGAAAACTGTCAATATGTCCTGTAAGCTTCGGTATGCACTGTCCACCTCATGAAGGTACAGAAGACTGGATGACTGTAACTGGATCTCAGTATGAATATAATAATAGTGCATATTGACAAATGGCTTCCTTTCTCAATTGTCATCTCTGTTTTCTCTGATCTGTATGTTCAGAATGTTCAGGAAGTTCCAAATCTAAAACCGGCATTAAACTGTCAATGTTGCCATGGAGATTTCGGAGTCCTGCTAAGAATAAATTAGAAACAGTATGGACCAAATTTTCAAGCCCGTACCATTAGTCAGATTTGTTCATGCATGTTTATCTTTGGTAATATTTTACACACAGGATTGTGAGAACAAAAGTTATTAACAGCATTGCAAACGACAGACATCTTGATGTCTGAGAGTCATGTTTCTCCTCAATCAATGAGATTTAAGAATGAAGAAATAAATACAGTAAGGACTGGGGAAAATGATAAATTAAAACAATGAGTTCTATGGCAGAAATTTTGCAGTCAGTGGCAAGTTGCCAGACTGACTCCAAACTTATTTGCATCCTGCAGCAGAAACTTGCTGGGAAGTAGTGACAAGGCCCTAGTGACAGGGTTATTGCCTGTAAGACCAATTATGCGTGTGGGGTGGGGTTGGGTGTATTTCACATTTAAAGCCCAGCATGTAGGGAAAAAACTGTCAGGTAACTAACAACCTCTGGCTTTTCCAGCAGTCAATAACTTGCAATATTTCACAATGCTTCTGTGGCATAGCAAAACTTTTTAGACTAATCAATGGTTTAAAGAAAATGAACAATTATTTAAAAATTTAAGAGAAAAAACAAATTCTTAAAACAAAGCAGATAAAGTCAAATGTTTAAGTCTAAAATCCAGCATATCTTGTTAAAAGAATATTTGTATGCTATTCCTTCTGAGGAAGTTAATAGACAACTAATGCCCAAATGCATGAATGACAGAAAAATCACATGGCATGCCTTTTTTGAAATGCTAAAGCATGGGTTCCCAACCTTTTTTTTATGTCACAAGCCCCTACCATTAACAAACAGGTCTGTGGACCCCAGGCTGGGGGCCTCTGTGCAACACAGTAACTTCCAACTTGCATATCTGTTACTCACAAGATTAATATGTGTCATTTGACCCTACATATTTCAGCAAAATCTTTCTCTTTGTTGCTTAAAAAGGAATGTGTTTTCCACCTTGATTGATGTATTTAATATTACCCATTCTTCATGGATCTTGTTGTAATACAAACTAATCAGTTTTGCCTTTCTAAATTAGGAGAACAAATGGTTCAAGGAGCTTCATGTCACAACACACAATTGCTCTTGAATCTAATCTACTCTGCTGGAGAAATCATTCTGTCCAAGAGTTGGAAATGCCTCGTTTGGGCAAACACAACCATTCTTGTTAGGTGTAAACCTACAACCTAAAGCCAACTCATTCTGGCAAAATGTTAAACTGATTGCAAGCTGGAAAGTTAGCAATGGATGAAGTCACGATTTTCCAGTTTAAACATGTGTTGTAATGCCACTAAAGTGCCCTTTCCACAACATCGCTGTTAACTCCACAAGCAATTCATGCAACTCAAATATTGGTATGGTATTACAGAATAGCTCCTAACAATGAATATTGGATTTGCAACTTTTGACAGGTTCAAGAAGTCTTTTGCAAATTGTTGTAAATGTTTTGCATTTATTAGAGCCCATTGACAGCTTTGGCAAGCAAAGGATTCTTTTCCTGATTTAATGTCTGTTGGTGATGTGCTGAAATTGCTGTATGATTTCATGGCATTACTATGTTAATTAATAGACAATAGGTGCAGAAGTAGACCATTCGGCCCCTCGAGTCTGCACCGCCATTCTGATTCATACCTTTAGAACAGTTCTGGATAGATGGTTAGTGACAAATTAACCGGAGAGTAGAAGAATGTACTAAAGCATATATATCTTATGGTGTTAAACTTCCCTTAAAAATTTCCTTGGGGTGACACAGTAGCATGGTGGTTAGCACAATGCTTTACAGTAAAGGCAACTTGGGTTCAATTCCCACCTCTGCCTGTAAGGAGGTTGTGTCTTCTCTCCGTGACCTTGTAGGTTTCCTCTTGGTGTTCCAGTCTCCTCCCACTGTCTAAAGACATACGGACTGGTAGGTTAATTGGTCTTTATAAATTGTTCCTCGATTAGGCTAAGGTTAAGTTGAGGGTTGCTGGGAAAGGAGGCTCAAAGGGTCTATACCACACTAAATCTCAATAAAACAAAATAAATAGTACTATAAATATAGGATTAGTGGGCCATTTCCCAGATGCTTGCCTGCCTTCTATTAAGAGAGATAGTAACTTAATTGTTATCATTCTGGACTAATACATTAGAGGTTATTACTGTAAATTTTAATACAAACTTCTCAGTTTATGAGAAATCAACCAGAAGGTAAAAAAAAGTGAAATATCAGCGACCCTTGAATAATGTATATGTTAAAATGGCCAGCATAAGTACAAAGACTTTTAGGAGCTGATTTAAGTAAATTTAATTAGATTCTACATACGGTGCACCAGTAGCTTGGAGGGTTTTGTTTGCACCAAATTTGAATACTAATTTTATGGGCTATGGAAAATAGCAGACTGCAGTAAAACTGGATTTTACCACAGTTGCAACATTACTGACCAAGCTTTTCTCTTCCTAAAGAAAAATACAATTATATAACATATTTGTCAGAGTTAATAATAAGTGGATTACAGTGTTGATGACAAAAAAGATCATTCAAGTTGCAAATTTAATTTTCTACTTTGCACCAGACCCAATTGGTATTTGTTTATTATTTTCACATGGACTGAGGTACAATGAATAGCTTTTGCTCTACGTACCATCAAACAGATCATTCTATACATAATTACATCAAAGCAGTCAATCAAAGCTGAATGCAGAACATCATAAAAGAGAAAGAATGATTAGCTATATTTGTCACATGTACATCGAAACATACTGTAGTGTTCTCGTGCAGTGTATTGAAACTCTGACTAAACACCAAGTTAAACCGGAGCCAATGAAGACAGAGTTGCAGTAAGATTAGCTGTTTACTGTTCACTCTTCCACATTAACATTTGGTGAAAACTATTGATAAAATAATACAAAATATATACATCATCTGTTTCATTCTTGAGACCACACGCGCTCTTTTCTTTTAGCGAGTGTCTTCAGCCGCCCAGGGGAGGGAGGGGTCACGTCAAACCACCGCCAGGCTCAAGCCGCCCTCTCATTTGAAATTGAAAACCCGCCCTGTGCGCCACTCCAACCGCCACTTCCTTTAACAGAATCCGCATTAATATTTTTACTTCAAATACTGTCATATGAACTTACAGCATTGCTTCTATAATATTTTTTGTGGATAGACACAGAGCTCTTCACGATCATGCTACATGCACGGCCCCCACCTTTCCACCTTCTCCAAACCGGAACTTACCCACAAGACACGGTGAAACCGGGGGTGACGTCATCACATGCCGTGATACATCACAGATAATGAACTTTAACTAGAAATAGTTGCAAACAAATTATTTAAAGCGGAAATGTAATAAAGTTAAATAAATGCCTTAAGGGCAACACACATACATTGCATTGCATCATTTGTTTCAACGACCAACACAGTCGGGCATGTGCTGGGATGTGCAAGTGCCACCATGTTTTTGGCGCCAGCTGAGCATGCCCACAGCTTGTGGGAGGAAACTGGAGCAACTGGAGGAAACCCACACGGTCATGGAGAGAACGTACAAACTTCTTACAGAGAGTGGCAAGAATAGAACCCGAGTTGCTGGTGCTGGCGTACTGCAATCACAGAGGAAGTGCAGTGCAGGTTGACAAATAAAAGGCAAGGAACAAGAGGTCTATTCGAGAGTCTGATAACAATAGGATAGAAGCTGTTTTCGAGTCTGATCAGCCATGATCTCAGACCTTAATATCTTCCACACAAACTCTAGTTGCAGATCCCCTCCCAGATCACATGTCACCTAAATCCTCTGTAGAAGTCTCCCTACTCTCCTAATTACCTCATCCTCCATATGATCCTTTATGATCTGCCCAGGGTTTGAGTCAAAAGTGTATGATTTCTTCCCACACAGCATGGTCCTCAGTATTTCATTCCATCCACTCCTAACCACAGGGATGATCCAGGTCGCAATTGGGCCTTTAGCCTTTGACTATCACAACACCACCACCTTGCTACTCTAAACATATTTTCAATTCAGGATTTGTACAGTATAAAGCCCTCTGCCCTTCCTACCACTGCTTTGTCTTTTGGGATCAAAAAATCATTGATGTTTCCATATACCCGTAATAAAATTATTTTTCAATAATTATTCATAAGCACCTTTGAATTGTGTAATTATAGTCTCTACTGTTTATTGTGGACATGAAGGTCCAATTATCTATAAACAATAGATAGTTCATATCACACTGTTCATGAACCATTCACTTCTTCTATCACACAGTTTACCTAAAATATCGGTTCCAATCACAGACAGGAAAAATGCCTCCGGAATTCAATGTTCCAGGCTTCTGATCCTTTTTTGCTGTACTTTTCTCTGTTGCGCTGTAAATAATAGTACATTTATTTTAAAAATCTGACAGGATGTGGATACTGCTGGTTGTTTAGTATGTTAGTTGGAATGCCAATCATGTCCAGACAGGGGAAGGCAGAAGGGAGTATGCTTCCATATTGGTGACCTCTACAGAAACGAATCTCCTGTGGCCATCTTCTCTTCAGATGACTCACTACATGGTACCAAGGGGGAATCTACGATGAGTAACTACAATAACAAAGTAGAAGTTAATCACTGAAGACATGCCTGTGCTCAAAGCTCTCAGTGCCCTTAATATGTTAGAAACAGAAATGCTTTTGCTGACAGTAATAGTTGTGGCAAAGGATTTGTGGTATTTTACATTCCTGAGTATTTAAAATGGTGACGGCCGTAACATTTCTGTCATTCAAGAGAAGAATATCGTCCACGCTATTTAAATAACTAACAAAATAAACTAAAGTAATAACTCTCACCACTAGGTTTAATTCCTCTTTTAACAACTAGCAAAGAGAGAAACAGTCGAAGAACTCAGTCCCAGCTGTCTGGACTGAATTCAAATCCACAGGTGAAATGGAACAATTCCCAGCCTACCGCAGCACTCAGACCTCCTTTACTAAATAAAGGCCTAAGTACAAGCACAAACATAAGGCAAACCACATTTGTTTTGCTAGGGGAAATGCAGAATTCCTGTGAACACACACAGTACACTATCTGCAGTCAACCACTGAAGAGATCTGAGCTCTGTTAACTCACCAGGCTTCTAACCAGCATTAGTAGTTTCAGTGGGCGAGAGCAGGATTATTTATAAAACCTGATAAGCTGTCACATCATGCAAAACAAATGGTCCACCCTGGGCCAGATTTGAATCTGTAAGCTTCAGTCTGATGTTTTCCCTGCAAACTGGGACCGCAATTGAAGCTCTGAATCTGTGCCTCTATACCCCGCAATCCTATATTAACTTTCTGCTTATCATTGATTTGTCTGTTTATTTATTTATTTAAAGATGCTGCACAGATCAGGCCCTTCCAGACCAATGAGCCACCAGACCCAGCAACCCATGTATTCAACACTAGCCTAATCACAGGACAACTTACAATGAACAATCAACCTAAACATCAGTACTTCTTTAGACTGTGGGAGGAAATCCATGCAGTTCACAGGTAGAACATACAAACTACTTACAGATGTTGTCAGAAATTAACTCCAAACTCCAGAATGCCCCAGGCTGTAGTAACATCTATGCTACCAACTGCTATGCTACCATGCACCCTGAAATTAATTTTAGCAATTCGAGATAATCATGCTCAGTGTTTCATTTGTGTAGGATTATGAATTGCCAATATTTTAGGTCCTTTCCATCAACTGTTTATATCAGTACAGCTATTTTTTTTAGCAGATTATTTTCATTTTGCACACATTCCTTAAGTTGGCAGTTTGGAACACTTCAATCATTAGAGCCTTCAACATGATTTTCATCTCCAGACATTGGTGAGAAAAATGACTCGTCAGCCTGTTGCAACTAGTGATGGAGGTCACTAAATAATATGCAGTATGCAGCCTGTGGGATACAATCCTCAGTTTAATCTGATGTTCTAGATTACTCCCAGCAGAAGCTGGATAGGAAAGACCGGATAAGCCAATATGGCCTACAGTGATATTATTCATATGCAATAAAGAACACTGAAACTAGTTTGCCATGTATACATGTTCTCTTTTTTTTTGTCTTAGCATGCTTTCATTCTGTGCATCTGGGATTTATTTAGCAATATTTAAAAATTGCAGGTGTCCTCAACAGTAATACAGTCATGTTAGAGGAAATAAAATCTTTACGGTCCATTTATTCTGGAAAGCCACTTTTCCAAGCATGAGTAAAGTTCCTGTCAGCAACAACAGCTGCAAATCTTGAGGATATTCCACCGGCATTAGATTTGAACAGTTCGCAAGGTTGTCCTCCACTTGCAACAACTTCACTTTATTTTCTTTCCTTCAGTTTTCCTTCATCTCTTTTTCTAATATCTAACATGCGTAAATTACTAAAATTCAAGCTCTGGCCATTTGAATGCTTCTCACTGTCCTCCCAGTTCCCCTAACCGGAAGGTACACACTCCTGCCAAGACATTGTTCAAGTGGTATCAGCATTTTTCAATAGAGGCCTACACCGGGTAATGAGCAGGTTCCATTTTTAACATGTCAATAAGTAGATTTTGTTTACAGCAGAAGAAACGCAAAACAAACACTCGATATGTAACTATATCTCCACAGAATGGCAGTGACTGGCATCAAACACAGATAATAATGATAAAGAAAGAACAATTGCTGAAAGTGGTGAGAGAAAGAAAGAAAGACAAAACAAGTTCTGTCATTTGTAGGAACATATGTACATACATATAATACATCAGACTTTTGAACTTAATAATATTACGGGAACTTGTTCACATTGTTATGAAATCCCGTAACTGGATCACTTACCAGCAAAGATAGAGAGGTCCGTTGAAGTCTGATGGTACTATTTTTAAAAGTATTTATTGATAAAGGGGCACAAAAATAAGATTAATGCAAACATACAGATAATATACGTCGTCAATACTAAATCTAAAGCGCAGGTATGACAATAACCAATAAAACTTAACTCTATCGTTGTCTAGGGGATAATGTATTGTCCGATGGAAATATAAAAGTCATTAGCTCGTTCAGGCTGCAGCGTTTTGGGTTTAAGAGAGGGAGGCGTTTAAACTTGCCCAAGTCTTTTATGATGCTAATCCGTTGTCAGGGGAGCGGGTCTCCCCGTTGTTAGCTAAAAAGCCGTTTTCTGAGGTTTCAGCCACCAATTCCAGCCACGGAATTGAACGCACGTGGCTTGGTTTCCGATGACCGTCTGCTGTTACGTGGTCGCTTAACGTTTCTTCTGGTGCGTCTGAGGGGTCGTTCCTACAGCCCCTCTTTTATTCTGACTTGCAGGATCATAGATGTCAATCAGGTTGGGGGTGATGCAATCTCTCCCTCAACCAGCCCGCTTTGCCCGAGGGCATTCACGTAGCAGAGCATCTCAATCCACAAATCTGTCTCCAAGAGACAATGGCCATGTCCCGTAGCTTTACATCGCTATGGGGGGGGGAGAAACGTGACATCCTGCACGTCTCCCCCTCATGTCTTGGGCCCCCTTTTGACTCAACCCAACAGTGATCTGGCGATTCTCACAAAGGAGGGGGCTACGGACGTAACAACATGAAGGGGATATCCATAAATCAGATGTTCTTAACCTAGGGTGGCATGTATCTCAAGCCTATTCAAGTGCTATCAAGTCAGTGAACGCCTCCATGCTTGTGACCATGTGGTTAAGTCTTCTTCTCAGAAGTTCTCCAAATAAATTTTTCCAATATTGCCACTAAGAGTGCTCAGAAGTAAGAACTCTGGTTGAAGCTGTATATAATGCAGATCTAAACTGCATGGATGTTCAAAATTGAACAAGTACAAAAGTATGCAATCACATGTTTGCTTAAAACAAAATTATTTTGATATTATTTAACATGTTAATAAAGATAATGATAAGCAATTGAATAATTTTTCATAAATTTTCATCTTCCACTGAAGAAGCTTCAAGAGTGTGTTGTCTAAAATGTTTCAACTATGCTCAATAATTGTGCTTTAAGTCTTTGTTCAGATATGCATCTCTTCCTACAGCAGCATAATATTTTAGTTTTCTACATCTGCATCTCTTTACATAATAGCCACAAACTCTGACTGACTCTTCTATAATATGACATTTTTGTGCTGTGGAAAGATTGTATTTCACTTTGGCTTCTAACATATTTCAATTTAAAACTTACATAACTTGTCAAACCACCAGATAAAGTCCACTGATGTGTGTCAAATCTGAGCACAAATCCAAAAGTTGCAAATACTGTATCCATGTTTTGTAGAATACAAATGAGATGGCTTTTTAGAGCAGCTTGTCATTGCGCCCAGTAAAGAACAGGCAGTTCTGATTGGGCGGAGTGCAATGAATCACATTTGCATAGGGAGCATAAAGTAAAGAGACCCTTAAAAGGCTCTGATCGTCATATGATAGAGTTCACCCTGCAGTTTGAAAGGGAGACACTAAAATCAGTATTACAGTGATACAACTTCAGAGGCATGTGAGAGGACCATACTAGCAGGGATGAAGGAAGAATGTCATTTGGATGGATTTTCTGGGAGGAATTCAAAAGGCACAGAATAGATACATCCCAAAGAAGAAGTATTCTAAAGGAAGGATGGCTGAACCATGGCTAACAAGGGAAGACAAAGACAACATAAAAGCAAAGAGAGGACAGACTGTACATTGTAACAAAAGTTAGTGGAAATTAGAGGATTGGGAAGCTTTTAAAAACAACAGACGGCATCTAAAAAAGCAATAAGAGAAAAGATAAACATAATGGTAAGCTAATCAATAATACAGAAGAGGATACAAAAAGTTTTTTTTTCAGATACCTACATATAAAGAGTAAAAGGGAGGCAAGAATGGATATTGGACCACTGGAAAATGATGCTGGAGAGTTAGTAAGGGGAATCAAAGAAATGGCAGACAAACTCAATAATTACTTTGCACCAGTCTTCACTGCGGAAGACACCAGCAGTATGCCAGAAATTCAAGAGTGTCAGGGGGCAGTTGCTATTACTTATGAGAAGCTTAGAAGCTGAGCTGAAACATCTGAATGTAGATAAGTCACCTAGACCAGATGGACTATACCCCAAGGTTTCTGAAAGAGGTAGCTGATGAGATTTTGGAGGCATCAGTAGTGATCAGAGTCACCAGAGTCAGGAATGGTTCCAGAATACTGGAAAAATAACAAATGTTATTTCACTCTTTAAGAAGGGAGGGGGGTGAAGGACAGGAAATTATAAGTTGGTTAGCTTGACTTCAGTGGTTGGTGAGATGTTGGAGTCCATTATTAAGGATGAGATACTTAGACACATGATAAAATAGGCTGAAGTCAGTATTGTTTCCTTAAGAGGAAATCTTGCCTGACAAATTTGTTGGCGTTCTTTGGAATTTTTCAGCAGGATAAACAAAGGAAAGCCAGTGGATGTTATTTCAGTGGATAGATTTTCAGAAAGTCTTTGACAAGATGCCACATATGAGGCTGCTAGAAATTATAAGAGCCCAGGGTATTACAGAAAAGATACTAGCATAGGTAGAAGATTTGCTGACTGTCAAGAAGCAAAAAGTGGGAATAAAGGGTGCCTTTTATGGTGGTTTTGATGACTAGTGGTGTTCTGCAGGGTCTGTGATGGGACTGCTTCTTTTCAAGTTATTTGTCAATGATTTGAATGATGGAATTGATAACTTTGTGACCGAGTTTGCAGGCAATACAAAGGTAGGTGAAGGGGCAGGTAGGGATGAAGATGCAGGGAGTCTGTAGAGGGATTAAGAGGATGGGCAAAGAAGTGGCAGATGGAATATAGTGTAGGGACGTGTATAGTCGTGCACTTTAGTGGAAGTAATAAAGGTGCACTCTTTTCTAGATGGGGAGAAAATACAGAAATCAGAGGTAAAAACAAACCTGGGAGTCTTTGTACAGGATTCCCAAAAGATTAACTTGCAGAGTTAGTTAGTGGTAACAAAGGCAAATTCAATGTTAGCATTTATTTCTAGAGGACTAGAATATAAAAGCAAGAATGTAAAGCAGAGGATTGAAAAAGCATTTGTCAGACCACATTTGGAGTATTGTTAGTAGTTTTAGGCTCCTGACCTAAGAAGGGATGAGCTGACATTGGAAAGGGCTCAGAGGAGGTTCACAAGAATAATCCCAGGAATGAAAGGGTTAATATTTGAGGATGTTTGATGTACTTGCTGGAATGATGGAGGATCTTACTGAGATCTATTGAATATTGAAAGGGCGATAGAATTGATGTGGAGAGGGTGTTTTCGATAATAGGAATGTCTAGGACCAGAGGGCACAGCCTCGGAACAGAAGGATCTGCCTTTAGAACAGAGATGGGGAGGAATTTCATTAGCCTGAGGGTGGAGTGGCTGTAGAAACCAAGTCATTGGGTAACTTAAAGTTGAGGTTGATAGGTTCTTGATTAGTCAGGTTACCAAGAAAAGGCAGGAGAATGGAATTGAGAGGGATAATAAATCAGCCATGATGGAATGGCAGAACAGTCTCAGTGGCTCAAATGGTTTAATTCTGCTCCTATGTCTTATGGCCTTATAATTTTAATGGTTAGATACACCCAAATCAATCCAAGAATCAGTTTTTGAATAGTTTCCAAGAAACAATTCACAAAATATTTTTCTATGTACTCTGGGGTTTGTCGGTTTCACTTAAGTACATGCCTCACCCAGCTATTGTCCCAATACAGGAAGAAAACTTAATTCTGTGAACTCGCTTCCTTTTCACTAAATAATGCTTGATTCAAGTAAAATATTTAAAAACTAAAGCTTGTCCCAGATAAAATACTCTCTGGATTTTAAGTTAATTTCACCAAATTTGTGCAAGAATCACATTGCAGGGATCAAATTTGTCACCTTTTCATTTTTTTACAGTATTTTTCGTTGACTTTCTTAATTCTATATCGCCCATTGTGTTAAGAGCGATTAGGTGCAACTCTCTAATGATTAGTTACTTGTCTCCAGATATCAACATTATGAACATTCTTCTAGATCAGTATTAGAGTTGCCTGGGTTCAGGACATGTTTATATTCTCTTATTTTTGTATTTAATTCCTGCTCCTTAACAAATCATATCCAGTGCATCAACAGAAGGCACAGTGTGATGAATAGAATGCATTTTACAGGGAAAAAATGCCTAAGAATTAAGAAGAGTTGCTAGTTGAAATGCATATTTTCTTGAAAAGGTCAAACGTTTCCTTTAATTGTATCCTTTAGTATGTTTGTACTTCTGGCTTCAAACTCACATAAGCACCATGTATTCCATCCCTCTCATTGGTTCCAAGAAGAATCTATTTATAATGTGTGTAATCTTAATAACTTTGGCACCATTAAGTTGGTTATGAGCAGCTGATCTATGCCTTCTAATGTGTTATTCAACGTAGCGGTTGCTAATTGCGAAGTTAACAGAGGGGTGTGGGTGGCATATGGATCATGAAATGCAGCTGATTGCTTGCACCGTGGTACAGGTTTATATAAAGGGGTACAATTTCAGGGGAGTAGTTTCTGAAATAGGGTTTTTGAGTGTTGGATTCAGGTATTGAGCTTGTGCATCACAACAAAGTGGAGTGTGGCAGGGAATAATAGGTGACAATGGCTGTTGGGTGAAGTCCTCTGCAATGAGGCCACAGGCTGGTGCTGGGGAGCTGGAAAGACTGTAAGGCTAAAGAGTAATAGAAAACCTAGCGAAGACCAATCTGTGGAAAGATTCATGGGTAAAACTCCATGATGCATGCTTCCTTGTCAGGAAATGGAAAGTTCTATACCAAGTTATTAACTTATGAGAGTTGCACTGTAAACATGGGTTTCTGATTAAAGTCCTACACATTGCAGTATGTGGTAGTACTTCTTAGCTGGTGTGGTTGTCAATTCGTCAATTTGTGATTTTCTCTGCATTCTCTCAAGCTTACCTTTCTCTTGCTTCTATTGAAACAAATGAGATCTCTAGCCTTATGTCAGGACTGGGCAGGCACAGAGTTTGTAAGATGAAAACCTCGTATTATTCTGAGGAAACGTCAGCTAAACTATGTACCACTGTTGGACCATGTGATATACAGTGCATGTGGACAGATGTGGTGGTAAACGTTAAGCCAGCGCTCACCTCTTAAATCCAAGTCTTACTTCTGTGGGAATGGATGAACTACAGCTGAGCCCTTCCGACCTGTTGCCTCAAAATGACTTACACATTGCAATGGGTAGAAATGGTCCACATCAAACTGCACAGACTCAGAGCTATGTGGATAGTGAATTTTATTGTATCATTTTTGCAGTTTTTTCATTTCCAATCTTCCAAAACATATTATTATTTACGATTCAGGAATGTACAGTTGATGTAGTACTCAAAGGTCCCTAACAGATTAAATTGAGCAAGTTACTTTTTGTAAAAGCTGATTAGTTCTGATAATTTTGAAAACCACTGCCTCAGTGGGGCCAGCACTATTTAACCTTTAGAACTTGAAGAAATGTACCGTTAGGTTTTATTTCTGCTAAAGTTAGAATTAATTAACATAGTGTTAAAATATACACCCAGAAGTTCAAAATCACTTTTTTTAATGTTGCTCTGAAATTTTAGTCATGAAGTTGTACAGTGCACCATCGACATGCTGACCATCTTGTCAGCATCTACACTATTCCCATAAGTACTGAAATGTTGGGAAGATTTGGTCTCCATAAGCATATATCACCTTTGAATTTAAATAATTAAACCCATTAATGTGGATGCTTTTAACTTAGTATCTGATTTAAGAGTTAGCCTGCCTGGTTAAAATGCCAAAATAATTAGAGCTTAGCTCCAGATATTAACTGCAATACAATTTCTAAGGACTAAATCCAGAGGCTGGAGCAGTCCACCAGCAATTATGTCAGGATCACATCTAACGGTATTCTCCTGA
Source organism: Hypanus sabinus (assembly GCF_030144855.1). Taxonomy (NCBI): domain Eukaryota; kingdom Metazoa; phylum Chordata; class Chondrichthyes; order Myliobatiformes; family Dasyatidae; genus Hypanus; species Hypanus sabinus. The sequence goes on along the minus strand of NC_082707.1, from coordinate 78,057,766 downwards.
ATGGCATTTAATCTCTCGGCTTCCTAGAACTTTACAGTAGCCAAATTTTGGCTGCTTGCCCATTCTCTATTTTCGTTCACAACCCATTTCTGACAGCCGTGCCTTTATTTGCCTGAGTCCCATTATCTGGAATTTCTTTTCTCTATTGCTTTCTTCCTTTTTAGGAATTTGCTTAAAAATCACCTTTATGAGCAAGCTTTGGCACATCTATCCTTATATCTCCTTTGGCACATTGTCAGTTGTTTAATTAATTATGCTGCTGAGCAGCATTTCATTGACTGAGGGGCTATATAACTACAAATTGTCACTATTGGAGTTACGAAAGATCACTTAATTTGCACGTGGCTGACTGGTATCAACATGACACAAGGTTTGTGGCTGCTGCTCAGTAGTTCTCTACAGCTGGAACCTCCAGCACCCAACCATTACTTAGCACCATTCCCTCACTGGCTCTAATGTGAAGCATGAATAATGGTTTCATTCAGATTAGTTCCTACAGAATCAGGCTACATCCACACTAGACCAGATAAATCTGTAACCAAAGCTTTTTCTCTTCAAAGCTTTTGACCCTCCATCCACACTGAAATGGCATTTTCCTCCTCTGAAAACGGAGCTTTTCTAAAACGCCCTCCAAAGTATATAAATTTGAAAACACCGGATTGGGCAGAGCAGTGTGGACAGGGTAACTGGAGAAATCTAAAAACGCTGTCATGACGTGCCAGAACAGATGGCGGCATGGTTTTCTTGAACGCAACTTAACAATTTCAGAACAGACGGCAATGAGACTGAAGCCAGAAGAGTTGGAAATGTACTCACCAAATACTTTGACCCATAACTTACTAAATAAATGAGTATGCTCACTTTGTTCTGTTTTCTGTCCTTGCTCGTATGAAGGTAGTTTACCTATTTATGCAAGTACTTCTCTGAAAATAGATGCATAACAGCCTAATGTAACATTGTACGGAAATACAAGATAATACTGATGCAGACATGTTTTATACATTTAACAAGGGACTTTATTAATGCAACAGAGTTAGTCAGTTTTTCAATGTTCGTCGTCAGCCGGGTCTTATTGTCTGTGAACTCCCTGTCGGTTGCCTCCATACACTCCAATATATGCTTTTTTAGTTTTAAGTCCTCCTGCGTGAGAGCCAACAGCAGTCCATCATTTGGCAATTAAGTTTTTCTAGCCTGTAACTGGACAAACACGCACCATGTCTTTCACGGCGAGATTCGACACCAAACATGTCGCTTGTTTTCAGTAGATGTGTCCTGCACATGCCCAGTAGGAGGAGATTCGCCGAAATACCCGTTTTAATGTGAACAGAGGTATTTTCAAAAACGCTTAGTGTGGACGCCTATCGTTTTTATCAAAACCGGCGTTTTCAAAATTATCCGGTCTAGTGTGGACAAAGCCTCAATGGGCACTTGACACATTTGGATGCATGCTTTTATCTGTAGGGTAAAGAAGGGTTCACAGCTTCCCTCAGGGGTTTTGTTAGGAGCTGAGAGGAAATGTGTTCTCCTCACATCAGCAGCAATTTGACAATGAGCAATGACCCGGGCCAGATGATTTCATGCTTATTAACACAATAAAATAGATAACTCAGTGTTGATTGGAAGCAGGGACAAATCAGTTATGGGAATCCCTTCTTTTCTGTCTCCTGTTCTTGTTGTCAGTGCTAATGTGAATGGATTCTTCCAACACTATAGTTAATTATTTTCAAACATTGTTTTGCTGAGGTTGTTCTCTTAGTAGCTGCAAAGAAACTACCTCCACTACTCCCCACCACCAAAAGCTGTGCACTCAAATAACCATATTTTTCTTATTACGGTTACAGAGTAAATGGATGTCTCACATAACTAATATTATATTCTGATTGTCTAGTTGTGATGGATTAAATAATGAAAAAAAAAATTCAATTTTTATTCTTATGTCGTGTTCATAGCTTCACGAGTCACATTGTCGCTTCTCTCTCTCTTTCAGTTGGTGCTTGAGAACAGGAAGAAAGCTATTGACAGTGAACATGTCTGTTGAATTTTGAAGCACATCTGCTGCGCACATTTGAAACTCAGCAGGCGAGTCTACGCCCCCCCCCCCCCAAAGCATCACTTTACACTTGAATGTCTCTTCGTTGATGTGATGCAGCTCAGATGCTACGATTGGCCTGTCTCTAGGCCAAATAGCCAAAGCGTAAGAATGGCAACTGATGCCTTGGCTGCAGAGAACTTTGCATCAGCTTCCTGAGTGAAGAGAGCAACACTGACAGATGACGAGATCGTCAGACTATTGTCGTTTTGGCTGACTTGATAATAGCAGCTTCAATTTGACTGCTCATTATCATTGCAAGCCTCAAAAGCTTTGTAAGAGCCAACCACTTAGAACTTGCATCTGCATTAACAACCTGATTTGATCCCAAAAAAGACTTCAAAAGGATATTCAGGTACTGACTGAGAATGACACAGCTAGAAGCCTCAGTGCCATCAATTTAGTGTTTCAGCAGAACTGCAGCCAGAAATTATTAGTCATATTGTGATAAGCAGTTGGAGGAAAATTTTCCCCAGTTATTCTGTGCGATGGCAGCAACGTACAAGCTCGTTGTTAGCACTGTGAACTGTTATAACAGTATCATAATAGATCAACATCTCCAGCATACTGTACACTACTGTAATGGCTCCTGTCAAGCCTTTCTGAATGCTGCTGGAATCAATTGCAATGTGGTCCATCATGCCACCTGTTCAGAGCTGTTGACTCCTACAGTCCAGCCTTCATCTAGCCTACGATTTGCAGGAGCTCAGGACCTGACCCACAAGTTTTCAAGTGCTGAAAGCACGGCCACTCCTGCTGAAGCCACAGTGGACAGTCATCAGCTCCTGCCTGGAACTAGCAGGGCCAAAAAGGGAATGGCTACACAGTGTTTATCGAGTCTCAAAGACATCACTGGTGATACCATAAATCTGGCAAGTGGAAAAATCAAAGAGTTTGCATTTGAAAAGGTGAAATGTCCCACAAGTCATGTGACCTTCAGGAAAGGAAGGAAAGTAAAACCAGATATGGCCAGCAGAAAATCTACAGACTTTGATGTAACTTACAACCATATTGGCAGCAATGAGAATTGCCCTCCTTTTAGTTTTGCACAGAAAACGACTGTTGAGGAAAAAGAGGCAAATTTTAATACATTGCACAAACAAAATATCAGCAACGCCACACAGTTGTACTTCCAAAATCTCTCAGAAAATAACTTAATTGCTAAGATTTTAGAAAGACACAAACCGGACAGTTCTGACTCAGGAGAGGATATAAGGGTTTGCCTGGATATTCTGCTGAAGTGCTCTGAAGACCTGAAAAAATGCACAGAGATTATTAAGCAATGCATTAAGAGCAAGTCCCTTAACAATGATAACAGTAATGCCAGCAACAATCCAGACCTAATCTACAGAGATGTAATGGCAAGACTTTCTAGCTACCTGAAGAAGTTGCCTTTTGAACTTGAACATGGGTTATCTGGACGAGATAATCAGCATGATTTTGCTGAGTTGGTTAACAGCCTGAATAGTTTGCAGCAAATACCATACCTTCCATTTGGGAATGATCAACCACCCCGATATGAGGATGTTGTCCAGTCTTCATCCCTATCTACCAATCTACCTCCTTCTCCAGTAGTCCACGGAGCCACCAATTGTAACATGAAACCTATTGAAAATGTCCATAGGCCTTCATCTAATGGTAATCTTCAAAACAATGGTACCCAACAAAAAAACTCAACTGCTGTAAATCAAACTCATGTTCTACCTCACATAATTCCACTAAATCACACTGATAGCTGTTCCGCTCAAGATTCGTTTCTGCCCAGAAACAGTGGCAATGTTCCTAAGATGTCCATGGAACCTCTTTATATTCAGGAGGATTCCGATGTTGTCAAAGTATTGGTCCAAGAATCAAGAGGGAAAGACTGTTTCAATATCGGAGTGTCCGGAAGTCTTGAGCCTCAACAGCAGCTCTCTCCTGCAGATGCTTGTAGACGACCAGGAGATGCAGGGTTTGCAGTTAGAGATAACATGGGAGAAAGTAAATCCTGTGTCCGCGCAGCCTCTGACTTTCCCAAGTGTTCCAATAAGGTCAATCGAACCCCTGAAGTTATTGAACCCTCCAAAGCTAAAACAGAAAATGATAAGTTAATCCAACAAGAAGATATTGAAAAGTTACTGATGGATTTGGAATTATTTTCTCAAACAATAGAAGCCAGGCAGAAATGTGATTCTTCTCAGAACAATAACATTGACTTGAAAGATTATAGTCAGCAATCAGAACAATTCAATTTTTTGACCACTGAGTCTGGAAATAAACACAGAGAAGAGTCACAGAACGACACTGCACTATTACCTTCTCCCACTAAAGGAACCAATGTAAATACAAATAATAAAAGTGAAGCAGATGATGCTGCCCTGCTTTTGCGTATCCTGGAAAGTATAGAAGGTTTCGCTCAGGAGTTGGTAGATCGTGGGAGTAATAAAGGTACTTTGGCAAGAGAAAAAGAAGTAATGCAGATACTCCAAGATACATTATCACAAGCTTCAGAATCTTGCAAAAAGCACTCTCAACACTCAACACAGCCACTCGCAGCTAAAGACACAAGCTCATACCTATCAGTTCAACAAACACCAGAGGTGATCAAGGTAAGAGTCAAACTGCACACGTTTCTTGTTTTATGCCATATGCATTCCTGTTTAGATGTCATTCTGTCAGTTCATTTCAATGGCTCACATATTCAACATGGTAAATATCAAAAGGATCATGAGCCGTGTTATTGTTTTAACTTCAAGGCTACGTGGAGGGATTTGCCCTTTCACAAACGATCACATCCAAATCCTTTCTTTGACTTTCTTTCCTTGTCATTTGTGATAATTTTTGATTTCCTTTTCCTTAATTTGTGATAATTAGATCCTCTTTCAATTAGATGTCATTTTTAACCATATGAATATGCTGAGCAATTTATGTCTGTCAAAACTAGTGGCATGGATATAATTTTAAGTTTTTAGCCTTGGTCTTTAAGTGTGGCAATGTCAAGCAAGTGAGGAGCAAGCTAGCTTTCTTCATGCTACATGACAGAATTCTTTTGATTTCAGACCAATAGTTCTTAATTTATTGATAGTTACAATATTCCTGATAATAACTTTCAGATTACAGAAGTCATAAGCAATGTTGTTCCACAGAACGGATCAAATGAGAAAGATTTCATCCAGAAGTTTAGTCTAAATTTTCATCTTACTAAATCTTAAAGATTCAGATTAATTCATTTTAACTTGGCAGGCATAAAATATGGTTGAAAAATCATGTGAGCTCTTTCAGCACATTTTCCAAATAAATGATAGGCAAAGATGTAAAAGTACAGTTCAAGAACAGTTCAATGGTATTTAATTGCAGTTGAACAGATGTCCCAGAGACAGTGGGAAAAAGGCAAGTTAGTATGTGTCTAGTGGTGGGTAACATGGCAGGGGTGAAACTGGAATTGGACAGGAGTGAAAAATATATATTGTACGACCCACTCAGTTTCCATTTCCTTTTACTTCAGCAATGCAGATGAGCTGCCAATGGTCCTTTACTTATGTTGAGTTCTAGCCCAAGATAATCTTCACTTGTCACACTCCCACCTGGTGGATTGTTTCAAATGAAAATCTCCTTTTGTATTTTGTGTCAAAGTAAATCAACCTCTTTAAAAAAGAGCCAAGTGGGCATATTCAAGAAATCTATGATATTTGAATATGTTGCTAGCCATTGTAAAGTTTTGATCACAACCTGATCGAAAGTTTTGCTATAGCAGAATACAAAAATCTGATCATTCAAGAATTCAAAAAGGGAATAATGTGCACCAGACATATTTGCACCATTTGCAAAATGGTGAAAGTACAAACTTGCAGTTATGTAAAAGTTAAGTATTTGTTGCAGAAAGTTTCATACATGACTTTCAAAAAGCACAGTGATCCTAGAGATATATTACTGATGTCAATAATCCAAAAAACTGAATTCACAGTCCAGAGGATATTTTTCAAAAACCACCATTTCAGTTTTGGACTCACGGACAAAAAGCTGCTTTCGGTATAAGTGAACGTGACGCAACTAAGTTGTAGTAAAAACTTAACTGGTCACTAACCTCATAGGAAAGGGAAGCGGCTGACAAAGCCTGGCTATATTAGACTCCATTAGACAACCACAGTGGCTGGCTATTAACTGACTTAGGACTTAAAGGACTTAGTAGTATAATAACTATGGCACAAGTAGAAAGCATGCCATCAGCACCTTCTTGTGACAAATAGGGATGTGAATTACATCCTAGCCTTTCAGCAATGTTCCCATCTGAGAACTAAACAAAAGCATCAGCAACCACATCTGAAATTCTGAACTTTTGTTTTTAAAAAGAGTATTTCTTCTCTTTGATGTGGTTGAAAATTAAACTAGGCTACATTGATGTGAGAAGGACATTAAATGGTATACAGGCTGTGCAGTAGCTGAGCTGGAACTGTTATCAGTTCAGTTCTTAGGCTCTAATCAATTCATATTCTAATAGCAAATTTCAACTTCATTTGCAGCAGCCTAATCAAAGCAGTGCCATTGTGTTAAGTCTTGAATTAAAACCTGAATTTGAAAGACAGCCAGCATAAAAATTTGCTTTTATATTTCACTATTCACATCAGAGTATATTATTTTTCATATAATGAGAGGGAAGTAGAGGGATATTCCAACATGCAGCCTCCTCTATGTGAACAGTTCTCTGTCTCTTATACACGTGGACATTTTGGACACTTAGTTAAAAGGACATTTGAAATGCTTTGTTACACACATTATAAGATGCCTCACAATGATAATTCTTTGATTGCTCATACACCAAGTGAAAGACCATGCATCCCTCACAGAACCATGGAAGGGCTTAAAGTCTACTTAAGTATAGTGATGGACAAAGTTTCAATTTATTCTAAAATCATTCTTTATAATTGTATGTGTCATCCTGTGACAAATAAAGAAAGAGGTAAATCTGCTCAAAGTTGATGGATTCTGAAAATGTGATTTATCAGCTCAATGGCTTAATTTTTCATTTAAATTCATGAAAAAAATTCAAATGAAATTGATCAAAGAATATTACTCATAGCTGAAGAAATATACACATTTGAGTTGGAATAAGTAATAATATTTTGACCATTTCAAAGGAATATTATCATTTCATCCAATAAGTAGTCTTAAATCTGATTTTATTAGGATTATTCGCCACTTCGTGCTTGACAATCATTTGTGTCAAAGACACTGTACATCAAATTTATATGCATATTTAATTTGTCTTTCATTATGAGGCAGAGACTTTCATAGCCATAGCTTTACTAAATATTCCCATTATTTCCAATATTTTAAACTTTTACATACATGGAGTTGGAGAAAAAGTTAAATACCAGGATACATCTTTCAAAAACCATATGCTATATGATTTCAGTGTTTTAGATAAATTTAACAGACATAAATTCCTGATGATTGCACTGCATCTTCTTGAGTTATTGTTATCAATTTTATTGATATCAAATTACACTAGGAAAATGACGTACAAAACAAGAAGTGTAAGATAGAGCATGTGGGGCTCTGAGTTCCATCTATTTCAATGCAAGGTATTGTAGGTAAGGCAGATGAGCTTACAGCATAGATCAGCACATGGAATTATGAGGCTGCAGACATTAGTGAGACTTGGTTGCAGGAGGAGCAGGACTGGCAGCAAAATGTTCCAGGGCTACATTGTTTCAGGCATGATAGGGAGGGAGATATCAAAGGAGTGGCATTAGTCTTCGGGGGAAATTTCACAGCTGTGCTCAGTCAGGACAGACTGGAGAGCTCATCTACTGAGATTAAATAGATGGAACTGAGGAATAAGAAAGGGATGACCGTGTTATTATAGACCACGCAACAGTAGTCGAGATTTACAGGAGCAAATTTGTAGAGCGAGGCAGAGAGTTGCAAAACTAATTAATAAATAAAGTGATTTTAGTTTTCCACATATTGACTGAGGTCCCCATGCTGTTAAAGGACTGGATGGGTTATTGTTTGTCAAGTGTGTTCAGGGAAGTTTCCTTAATCAATATATGAGGTATAGAGGTCCCAACTAGAGAGAGTGCAATACTAGATTTGTTATTAGGGAATGAGACAGAGCAGGTGAAGAAGTGTGTGTAGGTGAACACACTGTCATAATTCCATTAGCTTCAAGGTAACAATGGAGGATACTCAAGTTAAGATTCGAAATTGAAGAAAGGACAGTTTCAGATTTCAGATTGAGTTCAATTCATTTAATCACATGTACATTGAAACATAGAGTGAAATGTGTCCTTTGCATTAACAACCAACATAATCAACCAACAATCAACAACTAACACAATCTAAGGATGGGCTGGGGGTAAATGGCAGGGGTTGCCAGACATCCCAGCAGCAACATAGCCTGCCCACAATGTTCAGCAGATGACACGAGCAACAACAACAACACAAAACAAAAACAACAGCAGCAAAACAAGCCTCTTTCCATCCTCCCACCACTCACATACACAGACAGGCCTCCAACCCCAGGACCAGACAACAACAGACCTCCAACCTACAGTACTCAGCCCAGGCTGGTAGCCTCACAGGCCTCCAGCTTGCAGACTTCTGTCCTCTAACTTCTGGACATGCCACCGGGTCTTCAACTGGCTGACTCACCACTAGTCCTCGCGCCCCCAGCCCGCACAGTCCTCTGAACCCAGGACTCGGCAAGTTAGGGGGTCACCAGCCCTTGACCGTAGGGCCTGCCATTGACCAGGGATCACTGGTCTAGATCTTAGCACTAGCTCTTGCCCCTCTCTTCATTTAATGCCCCGACCCCTAAGTCCCATCATCTCTGCCCATAAAACATAACCTGTTCTCTAACTCCCTGTGCTACCTCAAAACCATCCCTATGAACTTAAAAGAACAAATAAGTCGAAGCCACAACCTTAGCGGACAGTGCAGCAGGATGTCATCTTGACCAAAATTTTAATGGCATCAGAAAGGTGTGGATACCCTTCAAAGGTGAAGTCTTGAGAGTTCCCTCAGATCCTACCTTACACTGAGGATGCATTCCTCAGAGGTGGAACACAGAATAACATTACGCAAATGGACATGGGTGCCTGATAATTAAAAAAATCAAACCCGAGATGTTACTTTAAGTACCACAGTAAGTTGTGGAGTACCCAACACGCAGGTCAGCCTAACCTGTACATCAGTGGAGGGAAGCAGACACATCTCAGAGGAGGGACCAGACTGAGGGTCCTCCTCTAATTGTGGCTTCTTCTTCAAGCAGGCGTCGAGATTTGACCGCCTTTTCCAAAGTTTCCACTCAAGAAGCAGTTCTCAGTAGTAGGAAATCATGTCGAGAACACCCCTCTTTGTCTTATAGCTCCGCTCCCAGTCAGAGTCACTGTCAATGAACATTGCAAATTTCAAAGAGACACCAACATTAACCTGACACTCACAAGCTTCCAAATGCCGTATCACTTTCAGTTTCACACCAATGCTATTGCTTTCCCGAGTCACCTCAGACGTACCACCTTCACTGGAAGTTTCAGGCCGTTTTCAAGACATTATGGGTGAAAAAATGGAATAAATTGGTGAGTGAGTAAGAACGTTTACACACACGGGAAAGGCAGAGGTTGAACAAATATGTGATTGGCTGGGAGTGGCTCAGAGTGTATGTCAAGTGCTCTTATTGGCTGATTGAATGTTTACTGTAATGGCTGCCACTCGAGAAGTTTTAAGTGTTGTTTAGAATGAATTTTTTTTTGTTATTTTTTAAGATTTCAATAAAGAATCAATTAACCACATTGTAACAAATCCACGCAATGCAGGGTCTGAGTGTACAAAGTTTTTATGTTCCTGTTAGAATAAAAGGCAAGGCTGACAGCTTTAGGGTACTTTCTTTTGAGGGTGCATAGCAAGTATAGGCAGAAAGGAACAAATGAGGTACTTGAGGAGTATAAGAAATGCAAAAGAACACTTAAGAGGGAAATCAAGAGGACTAAAAGAATGCATGAGGTTGATCTGGCATTAGAGGTGAAGGAGAATCCCAAGAGCTTCCATAGATACATGTATTAAGAGCAAAAGTCAAAAGGCTTGCAAGGGACAAAAATGGTCCAAAAGGAGCTGAAAGAGTTGAGCAAGATCTTAAATGAGTACTTGCATCTGTATTTATTAGGCAGACGTCTAGTATTTGACTACTTGAAATATAGTCACTTGAAGCATTTGAAATATGCTATTGTTCTTTAACTGCTGATCAAACTTGGAAGGTCTGCTGTCAAAAAATACTAAAACTGGAACAAAACTTGAAGAAAGGTTGTCACCCTGAAACGATACCTGCTGGTATTTCCAATATTTTCTGTCTTTATTATTCATATCTTTAACATCTGCAGCTTTTTGCTTTCCAAGGAAATATCATTGTGCTATTAGATCAGTACCAGTGAAGTTGAGAATCAAATGCTATTTGGCAACTATTTATCAGCAAAATGGAAATGAATAAACACTGCATGAAGAATACTGCATCTGTTTTTGATTGGAGAAGGCAATGTTTGTTTCTTTCATTCAAGAAAAAATGGTCCACAATCAGAACATTTGATAGGATGGTTGTCATCACTTACTTCATCTAAAGTTTGCTAATCATTTTTGTTCTGCACTCTACTTCAGAGAGGAAGTATCTTTACTGTCCCTGCAAATACCATTCTCCATTTTCATGAAATATCAGGTAAAGGTTGTTCCTTCTTATAATTGTGCACTCTGCATCACACTTCTAGCTCATCCTAGTTGCGGGGGGTTGGGGGGTGGGGGTGGGAGAAGCTGGTCATTGGCAGGACCTGATTGCCAATTTAAAAACCAATAACTTAATCCCTCTGGTCAAGTGTATTGTGTTTACTTTTCAGCCGTGTTTTAATTTTAGACCGATTAGCAATCCCACTGATGCCATTAATGTTGCTGAAGGAGGCAGCTGTTAGTAGAGGAATTTCAGTTGTGTCATTTCTTCAGTTCTTTTTTGGCTCAGTGTAGTAAGCAGCACAGTATGTCAACACAGTTGAATAAATAGAGCACTGGATCTTGAATATATCCATTTGATGTGTACTGCAGCCATCGGGTAACATGGAAATACATCAATAAACAGGCAGACTTTAGGTTACATAAGGGTTCTATTTCTGTCTACTATCTGTAAACTGTTTTTCCCTGAGTCAGAAACATTTGTTACCTCTAGACACCCATACTTTATCACTCGATGTACACCTTCTATAATATTTTCATTCTATTGAATAGTCACTCATAATTAAACCAATGGAATATGTAGTATCCAGTCATTCATAAATACCACTAAATACTTCATAACTTTTAATACCATCATAAATGTTATTACTGTTGTGAAAACTTATTTAAAATTTTATGCCACAATTTATGTAAACTTGGATTTCTGTAAGTCAGGTCTTCTGTAAACTGGGTAGGCTGTATATTGCACAATAGTCCTCATAACTTATAGATTCTGAATGACACCTAGACCTCAGGGTGAACAAATTTTTGCAGCATCTGTGAGGATTTTTATGTTTTTTACACACTACACTATTTTTACTACACTATTCTACTGTATTACAAAATAAATTTTGACTAGGTACAATTTTTTTCTGTGTGGATTTCCTCAGTACATTGTTTTCCATTGGACAGGTGAGATCCATATAGTATAATGATGACAGTTTCTAAAACTTGCCATCTTCTGCATTAAAACTGAGAATACTGCTGATAGTTAAAAAAAAACTCATTTATCCTTACAATTCACATAATATTACTTCATTAGCAGTGCCCACTACAAACATGTTTCAAAATTAATGGTACAAATTTTTAATTTCTCTACCAATATTTACTACAGACATTAAAAATTAAATTAAACTTCCAATTTTTATTGTATATTTATGGTGTTAATGTTTTACCATCAATTGTTAGTAAACAGTTTGTATTTCTACTTTTCATAGGAAAAATAATCATATCTTAATCTTGATCAAAATTATCAGAGCTGCATTTCAGAAGCAGTGGATATATTCTCCATAGGTTGTCTCTTCTACCTGGCTGAATCAGAATCAGGTTTATTATCTCTGATATATATTGTGAAAATAGTTGTTTTGTGGCAGCAATACAGTGCAATGCATAAAAAATTACTGGAAGTTAAAGTAAAAAATATATAACAATAGTTAAGTGGTGCAAAATGTGAGCAAAACAGTGAGGTAGAGTTCATAGGTTCATGGACCATTAAAAACCTCTGATGGAGAGGGGGAAGAAGCTGTAACCTCTTCCTAAAATGTTGAGTGCGTGTCTTCAGGCTCTTCTTCTTCCTTTCTGATGGTAGCAATGAAAAGAGGGTACATCTTGGGTGGTGGTGGTCCTTAATAATAGGTGCTGCCGTTTTGAGACATCAACTTTTGAAGGTTTCCTTGACGGTAAGGTGACTTGTGCCCATGATGTAACTGGCTGAGTTTACAACCCTCTGCACCTTTTTCCAATCCTGTGCATTGGCCCCCGCAATACCAGATGGCGATGCAGCCAGTTAGAATGTTCTCCACGTACATCTGTAGAAATGTGCTAGAATCTTTGGTGACATACCAAATCTCCTCAAGCTCTGAATGAAATATAGACACTGGTTTGCCTTCGTTGTAAGTGCATGGATAAGTTGAACCCAGGATAGATCTTCAGAGATGTTAACACCCAGGAGCTTGAAGCTGTTTATCCTTTCCACTGCAGACCCCTCAGTAAGAGTTGAAAGACTTCTAAGATAAAGTACATGGTTCATGTGTATTAGATGAATGAGATGTCTTACAGACTGACTAGGTGGCCACAGAAGTAACAATCTAGACCATGCAAGGCTACAAACAAATAACATGGAAAAGCAGCTTAACCATGGATAAATGAACTGAGGATAACCTGTAGGTAAACATGGAAACATCATGAAATTGCCTGGCATTTAATTGTATCGGGTCTAAATTTTTCCTAACATCAGTGATACATATGATGGTCCACAAGTCACACAACATACATTTCTTCCCTGCAGAGATAAACTAAAGCTTTTGGAGCACAGTTTGACCTTGAATGAATACTGAAAATAAAACTAGGTTTGTGCTAATCAGTTGCATTTGTTTCTCCTCTTGACATTTTACTCATGCCATACAGACTTCAATGTCCTGTCTCCACTGATCAACCTACGTTGCAAAGATCAACAAGGATGAAATAAATATACTTTCCAGTAAGTTTTCAGTGTATCAATGTAGAAAAATATAGTTTGTGATCCTTAAGGACTTCCAGCCATTTAATTAGCTTCTCTAACTCAGTCTCTAAAATAGATTAGGTCTAAATGAAGAGGTTGAAAACCTATCACCACTATGAAGATCAAAGTGTACAAACCGTAAGATTATTACTCATGTTAGAATGCCTTCTTAAAATGTGATCTATTTCTGGCATGCACTGTTATGAAAACTTACGCTGGTAGCCTCTTAGCATGCTTTATGCCTATGATTAAAGAGGGCATAAAGATCTTAGTAGTCAACCTGCAGTGAGTTGCGTGCAGGGTAATCAACAGGATTCTGCCCTCCTGACCTGTCAATAATACCTTTAACCATAACATCGTCAGACTGTTTAATATTCATAGGTCAACTCCTTCGCTTAGTCATTGAGAACATATTACAGAATTGGTATCTTGACAGTGGCCTTTAAAATAAATTACTCTACCAGATTATAACCCATACTTTCATTGTCACATTATGTTTGGGAATTTGGAATTATATACAAATGATTTCTTAATGCTAATACTGTAGTGTTGATGTCAATATTTACAGAATTGGGTTTGGCTTGTTAGATGAATCAACATGAATGAATAAAAATAGACAAATCAATATTTAGAATATTCAAATGTTGAATTACTTCAACAAATTATATACGTATTGAGATACTGCTTCTCTGCCAAAATCCTTCCTCTTTGCATTTGTTCACTACAGAGCTAACTGTTCCAATGTATTCCCAATTTGCACCATATCCCAAAACTTGACTCATCCATATTTAACTATGTCTGCTAGCCCACAATATCTTGTTTTCCCCTATGCTTATGGACATACATTGGTTTAGTCCGGATTTAATATTATTTAAATCCTTCCATGGCCTCACTATCTAAAACCTTTCAAGATCCCTGCATTCCAGCAACCCTGGACTGTTATGCCTCCCTGCCACTGAATGTCAAACTATCAACCTCATAGCATTATGCTCTGGAATTCTTTTCCTAAAGCTCCTCACTTCCTTTATGACTTTGTTTTAAAACATTTGACCAAATTTTTCAGTCAAAGTTTGAAACACAAGAGATCCCTAAGATGCTGAAAATCCAGAGCAAAATGCTGGAGGTCCAGAGTAACATTGAGTTTCTCCAGCATCTGGTGTGTGCTGGTCAAAGTATGGCCTGTTCTAAAGTCTACTTCTTGCATTTTCACCTTTGTTGCAAACCTTGTTTTATTTCATTTAAGGCACTATAAAGTGCAACTAGTATTTATTAATATTCAGCAGATTTTAAAATTCCAGCATCTTATTTGGTACTTAAAACTATTTCCTAGTATAAGCAAGAGGGCGCAGTTGCACAACTAGATCTGCAGGTTCAGTCCTGACTTTGGGTATGGTCTCCCTGTTCCTATATGGGATTCCTCCACAGGAATGGAAAAGTCTGTGGTTTGAACCATAGAACTATAGAACACTACAGCACAGTACAGGCCCTTCAGCCCTCCATGTTGTGCCGACCCATATAATCTTTAAAAAATAGTACTAAACCCACACTACCCCATAACCCTCCATTTTTCTTTCATCCATGTGCCTGTCCAAGAGGCACTTAAATATCCCTAATGTTTTAGCCTCCACCACCATCCCAGGCAAGTCATTCCAGGCACTCACAACCCTCTGTGTAAAAAAACTTAACCCTGATGTCTCCCCTAAACTTCCCTCCCTTAATTTTGTACATATGTCCTCTGGTGTTTGGTATTGGTACTCTGGGAAACAGGTACTGACTATCCAACCTATCTATGCCTCTCATAGATTGGTAGATGAATTGGATGCTGAGAGTGTCCCCATTATAGGTGACTGGTGGAACCTGAAGGAACTTGATGGCAATGTAGGAAGAAAAAAGTGGGATTAGTATAGGATTAATATAAATGGGTAATTGGCAGTTGGTGTGGACGATGAGCCAGCGGTCTACTTCCACGCTGGGTAATTCTGTAACAAAGTATAATAAATGTTTAATTGGAGGTGAGTCAATACTGTGAATGAACAAATACCCTAATGAAAATAAAAATGCAAAGTGAGCAAACAAGCCACCTTTTTATATGCAGTACCTCCAAAATGTGTCATATTTTGCACATTCCTCTCTAATCATTTAGTCCACAACATTCAGATCACAAATGTGATGTAAAAAAAAGCAGCATATTAGTCTCAGTGAGCAACAGAGATATATAATTATACCATTAAACAGTTATGTTGGACAAGGAAAAGCTTAAGTGAAGAAAGGCTTTGAGGAACAATACACAATAGGCTCGAGGAGCTCAGCAAGCCAAGCAGTATAGGTGACAGGAAAGAAATTGTTGATGTTTAGGGCTGAAACCCCTCATTAGTCCCATCAGGTCCATTCCAGGTATCCATTTACCAATCTTCCTTGACTCACTGAGTTCCACCAGCAGACTATATATTGCTGAAGATCCCAGTATCTGCAGTCCCTTGTGTCTCGAAAGTGTTGAGGAGGTACATGGTGAGGAAGACTATCTTAGATCTTTTAAACTGAGTTTGACAGCAGGTAACTTTGCTCATATTGTTGCCGTCATGTTTTGCGCGTATATTGGAAAAGCAGCAGTATTGGTGAAGGATGAGTTATGTTCTTTCAAATGATAGAGGCATTAGTTGCAGTCACTGTGCACATGGAAGATAAAAGAGACTCTTTTATTTCCTATTCTTTCAATGGAATTTTTTCTCACCAGCTATCCCCTTTGGGTTTTGAGGCTAGTATTTAAACCACACACTTTGTTCAGTAGAGGAATATATCCTTTTATCCTGAATAGTAATAAGAATGTTTGATGAACATGTTTGTGTATGCAAACATACCACTTTTACACAGTTACACATTGCAAGTTATGAAACTATCAAGCTACGGGTGAATTATCGTTGTAGGGGAGTCAAAGAGCCTCACTTCCTACTTGCTAAGGTGTTAAGTGGTAATTGCTGCAACTGAAGTCAGATTGTATTCAGTAACTTCCCAAAGAATGGACATTGTATGTCTATTGAATAGAACAATGTTTTCATGTGTTTAAAATCTGTGCCACTTCTATAAACAATTCTTTGCATTAACAACACTTACAGGCAACATACAACAGCTTGCTGTTATGTTAATAAGATTTTCATTGCAGCGACACAGTAGCGTAGTGGTTAGTTAGCACAATGCTCTACAGTGCAGGTGACCCGGGTTCAATTCCCACCACTGCCCATAAGGAGTTTGTGCGTTCTCCCCATTACTGCATGGGTTTCCTCCCACGATCCAAACACCCACAGGTTGGTAGATTAATTGGCCTTTGTAAATTGTCCTGTGATTAGGCTAGAATTAAATTGGGGGATTGTTGGGTGGCATTGCTCAAAGAGCCCGGAAGGCCTATTCTACACAGTATCTCATTGAATGAATAAAAAGCATGATTTTTTAATGAACAATTGCAACTTGAGAGGATCTATCCCAGACTTACACATTCTCACTTCTTCCTGCTGAAGCTCCCAACTCTCATTACCTGTGCAAGTTATATCATGAAGCCATGAAAAATTGCCTTGTATGCATTTGACAACTAAATTAAATCCCCATTTTGGATCACATTTACGAGAAGAAACTGATTTGCAAAGCTGCTGCTAATCTATGATGCTGTAACTGCTTCTTAACAATCCAATCTGTTCCATAATGGTTTTAATAAATTTTGTGCTGAGACAGTAAGACAAAGATGTATTGTTTTAGTATTTTAAAGTAAGAATCCCATTCTTTTCTACTTGAAAACAACATACAAAGGGAAGAACCAGTGCCACTGAACTGATCTCAATCTGATCCCCTTTCAAGATTCATCACGGGATAAGAAATTAAGCAGACTAGGCACTTACTCACCCAAGTTTAGAAAAATGAAAGTGATGTCATTTACTCATAAAATTCTTAAAAACAGCATTCGGGAATTATCATTTCTCAGATGCTACAACACAACCTATGGCTCATATTGACAATTTTTGTTGAGAACAAGTTTTATTTGCATATCATTCAATTTAACAAGGTTTCTCATTCCAGGAGGAGTAACCATTTTCTGAAAAGGTTCTTTTCACGGTTTGCTTAAGGAGTTTTCTGGTTCCTCGCCCGAACAGTGGCTTTCTCCCAAGGCAATGACCATTTCAGTTCAATGTTTCTGTTCTGATTAAAGCTCTAACCCGAAATGTTAACTCTTTTCCACTTTACTGTATATCCTCAGCATTTTCTGTTTTTAAAACTCTCCTAATATTTATCCCACTAAAAGAATATCCAAGAGGTTTTCATTAAGACTAGGCATATAGAACAAGGAATATTACAGCACACTAGAGGCTCTTCAATCCAAGATATCGTCCCAATCTAAGATCAATCTAACTTTTGCCTCCAACAGAACCCTCCATTTTTATATCATCCATGTGCCTATCTAAGAGTTTCTTAAAAGCCCCTAAAGCGTTTGCCTCTACCATCACCCCAGCAGGGTGTTCCACGCACTCACAGCTCTCTGAGTAAAAAACTTACAAGATCTCTCCCTTTCCCTTCTATCTGATTTCTCTCTTCCATGGGCCACACTTTGTATTGATGTTGCCTCTCGGGCATGGAAGTTATGCCATTAAGAGGTTCCTCCCTCTTTAGGTCAGTGTATGGGAAATGGTTGAAAGCAGCATTCATTTGAGTGTAGTCCCATCAGAATCTACATGGAGCTTCCCTCACAACACTCCAGAGTGCCTTTTAGTCAAGTTCATGAGTTTGTGCTGTGGATTGAAATGGGCATGAGTTTTAGATGCGTCAATCCAATTTGTGAGCATTTTGACGAATTCAGAGAGGACTGTGTCTCATATTTTACATGACACAAAACTGACAACGTAAAAATGAGCCCAAGTCAGCACTTGTACTTCACACAAGATATGCCTCCTCCCATTCTGTCCCACCTTTTCTTCTCCCTAACAGTGTACACTGCTCTTCTCCTCTCCGTCATCTACTTATTCAGCATCTGCGACTGCACGATTCATCCCAAATGCTCCACTTGGTAGTGAGCTCCACATCCTAATCACTTTTCAGAAAGCTGAGGAACAGACAGCGTCAAAAAGTCACAAGATATGTGACTGACAGCTAAGCGGGAAAACTTTGAAATTTTCAGTCAGATGTTTTCAGAATCTTTTTTTTTGCAGTTGCATCTTACTCTGAAGACATAAGTTGCAGTCTCCCATGAGTCAAAGGATCTTGCATTTATTTTCTTGGCCAGGGCTTGAGCATGTAACCTATGCCATTGCTCAACTGCACTCCGTCACAGATGTGCAACAAATGCTCCAACTGCCAGTTGAATAAGCAGAACAGATGATGCTGCATTTAAAAAAACTCAAAACAATCTATGTTCATAACGATTTCACCACAAGAGAGCATTGCAAAGCAAAATAGTTAGGACAATTGAGCTTTTTTAGAGATAAGTGGAAACTCAGGCATTCAATTTGAACATACATGCACCCACACAGATGAGGCAGCATCAGTTGAAGTAAGGACTGTGCTGTCAAGGCGTCTGTGAGCGTTCTGCACCTGTCAAAGCAGCTCATTAATTACCATGGTAACGGGGACTTCCAACATGGATAATACAGGAGTAGCTATAAATCAAATATTCCTGCTGCTAGGGCAATTTTTGGTAAGTGTGAACAATCTGGTTACAGTTGTTCCGTTGGAAAGTCCCAGTTACTGTAACATTTTAGGCAGAGGATTACTCCATCCACACTCCAACAGAAAGAACTACACTTAGATAGTGCATCGATAGATAACACCATGGTTTTCTGAGCGAAAAAAATACTATTGAAAACTGAGATTTACCACATGGATTGCAAAATCTGCAAATTCATTTCAGGCCCTTTGTGTGACTGACGTGCTAAAGCACAGAAGAAGCTAAACACACGCAATGGTTTTCAACAAAGCATATCGACAACCATTTCTATAGTGTTTAAAGTGTGTGTTCACTGATCATGCTAAACACGGGTACTCATACAAAGAAAGACTTCACACTTCTGAGACCTGTACTTGCATGACAAAAGAGAGCTGGCAAACAATTCGCTTGTTGGCACTAGGAACCTGACAGGTAAAGGCCCACTACTCACACAACCCTCTCTCTCAGGGTCCCAGTCCCTCCACTCCTCTCCGTCTCAAAGGCCTTGCCCAACATCCCACCTAAATTGAAACCATAATTTCTCAAAACATATTAACCACGCCCAACCACGAATCTTCTTCCTGCCACCTCTAATTATCCCCATGAATCAATGATTATGTTTTCATAAAAAGAAATTACAATTAAGTGTTTTTGTTGAAAAGGCCATTAACACCAAATAACTGTAGACAGAATTGCTGTCTTTTTCTTCAGACTCTAATAAATGCATTTATTTTCAATACGTTATTTCTTGGCTTGCATAAAAAGTCTAGTTAATGAGCTGATAATATAATTTTTAACTTGTATCTAATCTTTGACAGGATGCAGGGGCAAACCAGCCAGGGCTCTCTACCAGGAAAGGAATAAAGGAATTTTTAAGAACAAAGTAACTGGCTATTGACTTGCCAGCAAAACCAAGTGTGCCATGGAAAACAAAAAAAGTCATTCAAAAAAGAGCTGGCTTTATTATTTTCAAATATTTATAGATTTAAGGACTAGCTTCAGGATATTTTTATCGTAGCAAAATCTATGGGGCTTTACTGCATGACTTAGTTGAAATTGCTTACTGTAGCTAGGAATGATTACTTGGATAGCTTGATGATAAATGTTTAAATCAAACAGATGGCCAATGTGATCCACCCTTTCTCTGGTCCAGAGGAGAAGGAAAGGAATTTTCACTTCTTTCACTCTCTTATTGGCTCTGGATCTCCCTGTTTATTTGGCTGAGCCAAGTCATTACACCAGGGTGATGTGGTGGCTTGGGAAAACACAATGTGAGGATTATCCTGAATTACAACTGAAGATTGCGCTGTTTTAATGCATTAGAGCTTACAAAAAAAGTATTTTACGCATGTTTGAGCATGATTGACAGTGAATGACTTGTACATTGAGAAAATGGACCACCTGGTTCCGGGCACAATTCAGGTCGGCATGGAGGTCGTTTTAACAGTATCGTTCACATCTGTGATGCATCAATATATGCAACACTCAATTCTTTACTAATGATTGGAGCTTGAGTAATATGTGCACCTACAGCCAGTATTGCTCAGTCAAAATAAAACAAGGAACAAAGCCCATTCACATATGAGTAATTCATATGTGAATTAAGCAGTTCCTATTAGGACATAGATGTTGCTTGTGTGCCTGCCAGTTTGATCAGCTTCTGCAGTAAGTGGCTTGCATTAGTTTGACTGCTACGACCAATATCTGTTCTGCATTGTGAAAAAGTGTCTGACAGTGGCTTGGGTATGAAAATGAGCATCAGGGCAGGACAGAGGAGCTGAGTGTGACCAAACCCTGTGTGAGCATGTGGCTGCGACCACTTCCTCTACCCCTACACCCAACCACGCACAAGCTCTCTGCTCTCCAGCCTGGTCTACTATGGAGAAAATACTTTAATGTTGGGGCCTGCTTCCCATGATTGTTAACAGTGATGATGTGGCACTGAGGAGACTGTCAACTGCTGCATTTGGAAATTATTCAGGTTAGGTAACAGTACTGTTGGCCATAGGTCCACTACTGTGGGTACATTGGGGTACAGTATGAGTGGATATGGGTCTGTCTTTATATGATTGGACACTGGTTTTGTAAAATTCTGGGGTCATCTCTCTGGCTATCCATCCCATAGGATGAAGATGGTTCCTTTCAGTCAGTTATACCCCACTCCTCAGGAAGGAACAGCGTGTGCGTGAATGGATTTTAGGTGAGTAGGCAGTTACACAGGTCCAGACCCACCCTCTCGCCATCCCCTCCCGGATCCAGCAGCACGGTTGGGTCCAAGACGGCTGGGGGAAGATCTGTTGCAGTGAATGGCCAGACCAAGCTTCGATGCAAGGGCTGCCCTTTCCACGCTTCACGGCACGTGTTTGCTAGACAGCCGTTGACCCTATGAGAGGGTTCATCCGCCCTTTGACAGGTCTTGTTTTTCGTCCTGCAGGGTGTCTAGCCACCCTCCTCACCAGGCCAGCCTGGTGTGGGAGCCAGTTTAGTCATCGACCACCTGACCATAATTCTGGGGTATAGCACTAAAGGATGCAGGTCCATCACCACGTAGCCCTGGATAATGTAGAGGGGCTCAAGTATGTGGCTGCAAAACACTGGGGGAGAGGAGTTGGGCAGAGGTCTGTCTTTTATAACTTTCAAGTAACATACAGGTAGACACAGATCTGCCAATTAAAACACCACAATACCTTGTTGATGGGTTGAAATGTATCACAGTATAACACCAGGTTAAAGTATTGGTATGCAAAGATCTGTCACTCTGTAACAGTCAATGAGGGTATTAGTTTTTAGTCCTGTAAAATGCAACAATAATACTGGTAAACTGAGTTACAATACATATAAAACTTGGGTGGAGTCATAGTGCATACAGGTCTCTCACTGATGCTAAATTTACTTTTAAACAGCACTCTTCAAAGAGCTGAAACAGACACCATGGTCTGAAAGGTTCTTTGAATTACTGTCTCTGCCACAAACATTGACCTTGAATTTTACTTAAATTTATTGGAGTCAGGAACTTGAGGGATTCCCAGATAAAGCTGATGCTGATAGAGGATTGTGGTCATTAAAACACACAGGGAGGATCTGAGTCCAACTTCCTGATTTAGAGAAAGGTGCAAACAGGTAGCATTGTAAAATTACTTTTTCTGCCCTGCCTTTAGTTTTATCACTGAATATAAATGGATGCACTTTGATGAAGGCGTATTTGCAAACAAAAACAATTAGGTTTCAATTTATTCTTTCACTAATTTAATGTAATTTTATGCACTCTCGAGCCTTTCAGAATCTATTTTAGCCCACCTTTCCTGGGGATTTCTGTTATACATTCAGTAGCCATTTTATTAGGTGTCTCCTGTGCTTCATAAAGTGGAGACAGAATGCAGGTTCATGGTTTTCTGCTGCTGTAGCCTATCCACTTCAAGGTTCAACATGTTGTGCATTCAGCGATGTTCTTCTGCACACACTGTTGTTACGTTGTTATTTCAGTAACTGTCAGTCTGAACCTGTCTGGCCTTTCTCCTCTGACTTCTCTCATCAGAACTGCTACTCACTGGACTTTATCTTGTTTCTCGCACCATCCTCTGTAAACTCTAGCAAATGGTATGTGTGAAAATCTCAGGAGATCAGCATTTTCTGGGACACTCAAACCACACCTGCTGGCCCCAACAAAAATTCCATGGTCAAAGACACTCAGAACATATTTTTTCCCAATTCTGATGTTTGGTCTGAACAACAACTAAACCTCTTGACCATATCTGAATGCTTTTATGTGTTGCATTACTGCCGCATGATTGACTGATTACATATCTGTATTAACGAGCAGGTGTGCCTAATAAAGTGGCCACTGAGGCCTGTAGTGCCTCTTCCAGAAGCATTGTCCACAATGAGCCCCACCTACAAGCTGGCCCTTATTGCTGGAACAAGCAGTTGCTACTTTCATTTTGCTACATTGTTAGTTCCACACCATTTTATCCCACCGAGCAAAAAGATGAATTTGTATATTTTGGAAAATTGTTTAATTGATGTGGTTGAAATGCAGTGTGATGCTGTGAGACTTGGGGTGGCAAGTATATGAAGGTGTTGGGGGCATTCAAAAGTTTGTTCCCAGCTCCGATTGATAGTGTTTGCTGACAAACTGTGGGGTAGTGATGCACTGAGCACCATGTGATTTTTGGGACTAAGAACAGGCTTTCACTTTCTCTGCCATTGATGGCATCCTTACCTGCATCTCCTCTATTTCCAGAACACCTGTGCTCACCCCATCTTCCTGCCGTCTCTTGTTCCTCTTGTCCTTACCTGCCACCTCATGAGCCTACACATCCAACACATCAACCTCCACAACTTCTACCCCTCCACTTTCCACAGAGATCACTCCCCCCTCCTGGGATTCATGTTAGCGGTCTAAGTGGCACACCTGCCCATACACCTCCTCCCTCACCTCCATTCAGGGCCCCAAGCAGACCTTCCCGGTGGGGCAACATTTCAACTGCAAATCTGCTGGGGTTATCTATTGAGTCCTGTGCTCCCAATGTGCCATCCTCTATATTGGTGAGAACCGTTGTAAATTGGAGGTCCGCTTCGTCAAGAACTTCCTGGTAGCCAAACACTTTAATTCCAATTCCCATTGCTGTCCTGACATGTCAGTCCATGGCCTTCTCTTGACCACGATGAGGCCACCCTCAGGATGGAGTACTACACCTCATATTCTGGGTACCCTTCAACTTAATGGCATAAATATTGATTCCCCTGGTAAAAAAAAATCCCTTCATCTCCTCTCTTCTTCTGTTCCCCAGCCTGACTTCTTATTTCTTCTCACCTGTCTATCACCTCTCCCTAGCTCCTTCCCCCCCTTTCCTTTCTGATATGATCAACTCTCCTCTCCTATCAGATTCCTTTCTCTCCAGCACTTGACCTTTCCCACCCACTTAGCTTCACCTTCCACCTTCTAGCTAGCTTCACTCACCTCTCCCCACCTTTCTGGTGCCTTCCCCCTCCATTCTCAGTCCTGAAGAAGGGTCACAGCCTGAAACTTCCACAGATGCTGCCTGGCCTGCTAGCTCCTCCAGCATTTTGTGTGTGTTTCTATGGAATGTGATATTTGCTAATCTTAACAATGTTGTAATTGCTTATATCATTGATCCAGGATGTACTTGCTGCATTGGCTCCACACCTACCCCTTCCCTTTGTTATTTCACCCAGTTATATTTGAGGTTTTTTGATTCACTGTACATCAAAGACATTAATCTTTGTCTGCACTCTTCTAGCCAACACTCTTAATGCTGTGTTGGAAAATCAGTTACCCTTCTTTTAGTTTAGATCTGCCATCTCACTGACCTCTGATCACCACATCGGCAGCCACAATATAACTTCCCTTTAAGAAGGTGAAACTGTCTTTAATCCTAAACACTTTCTTGAGCTGGTGCTTATGTTAGTGGCTAGAGGTGATGCAGTAAGTCAATGAACAACTGACTAGGTGCCAACATCAGATAAGAATCAGGCAACACATACACTGTTGTTGGCGTGCATCAGGCTAAAGGCTGACAATGCACAGCAGCTCCTGTGGTAATTTTCCAGTACCGTCAAAGTTCTTTATCAAAGTGCATAGATGTCACCATATGCAACCCTGAGATTCATTTTCTTGTGGGCATACTCAATAAATCCACACCAACTTGGGCATTCAACCAATGTGCAAAAGACAACAAATTATGCAAATACAAAATGAAAAATATTAATAATAAATAGGTAATAAATATCGAGAACATGAGATGAAGAGTTCTTGAAAGTGAGTCCATAGGTTGCAGGAACATTTCAATGATGGGGCAATTGAAGACAAGTGAAGTTATCCCCTTTGGCTCAAGAGCCTGATAGTTGAGGGGCAGTAACTGTTTCTTCCACATGTTGGAGCTAAAGGATCATCTTTACTACAAGAATCTCTTGACTAAATCTAACAAGTTGATATTTCCAAGGGCTTGTTCTTAAATATTAACAATTGGTGGTGCTAGTGTGATTGTTAACAACAAATTGCTTTTTTATGGTATCTGTAATATTGAAAAACGTCCCAAGAGATTTCATTTATTAAATATATCATAACATGCATGATTGTTGGTAATTCCCCACATAGTGCCTAAACGCACAAAGGGAAAATCCTGAGCTTTCTGCAGGCATACTCCAGAGATTTCAAGACCACACTCATCGCATCCCACAATGAAACATGACATTAGAGCAACTCCCAGCAAGCAAGCTGGGGAAGTCCTTGGAAGAGCTTGCTCCAGTTTAGACCTGAAGGAGAAAGTCCTCGTGCTTTGATTTCAATGGAGGAAACAGCTGCCTAGGATCTAGGTAAGAGTTCAGAATGGTATTGAATGCCTCCGAATCTCAGGAACATGCAATGTGTTATTACATCTTTGTGCACCAGCTGACATTAACCACTTCAGAAAGCTTTCACAGTATATTCAAGGGCTAGCATCACTCTGCATCCCACTGTAACTTTCACCTCACTTCCATGCATAAACCAGGGTTGAGGAGCAGGCAATCAAGTCCCCACTAAGGTTAGAGCCATTGTTGTTCAGGAAGTTGTGCACAAGTGAGATACACACATCAACTGTAAACATATTTAATGGATTACTAGTAAGGGTGACAAACTGTCAGTCTTTGTGTCAAAAAACATCACCTGAACCTTTAAACACTGGATTCCATTTCTGTATCTTTTCCTTAAATTTGTTTAACTCCATTTTACTTAGCAGATAGTCTCTTGATGGAATACAGCCAGACCCTTTTTGAGAATAACACTGGACTCTTAGATCTTTGCGATCGCTCCCCAGGGCTCAAATCATTTACTTAATCAACTGAAGTAGAGCAAAAGAGCTAGAAAGTCAGAGACTTATAGTTTATTGCTGTGTTGTAGTTTCCCAGGTAAATCAGGAGTTTGCCTTTTCATTCTAGACAATATTGGTTTATAATTGTTACATTTACCAACTTACAGTAAAAAGGATTTATTTGCATGCCATCCAGACAGATCATGCAGGTAGTTAAAGAAAAATGAATGCAGGAAGTGGTGCTGCAGCTTCAGTGCAGGTAGACATTGAAAGGCCATAGCAAGAAAAAATGGGAGACGTAGAGTTCGCCTTTAGTGTAAGGAGGTCTGGTGAAGAGTCTGATAACAGCAGGATAGAAGTTGTTATTGAGTGCTATGTATGTGCTTTCAGATTTTTGTATCTTCTGCTCAATAAGAAAGGGAGAAGAAAGAATGATCAAGTAGGGGGAGGTCTTGATTATGTTGCAGCTTTTCATCTACACTTCGTAGTGTGAACTGTAAATGGAGTCAGCGAAAGGGATGCTGATTTGGGCGATGGAATGGGCTGCGTTCACAACTCTCTGCAGGTCTTTGCAGTCTTGGGAAGGGTAGTTGCCATACCAAGCTATGATGGCGTGTGCATGGCAACACATGCAAAATGCTGGTTGAACTCAGCTGGTCAGGCAGCATCTATGGAGGGAAATGAACAGTCGCTGAATTGAGCTGAGACCTGTCATCAGAAAGTCAATACTGATGAAAGTCTCAGCCTGAAACATCAATTCTTCATTTCCCTCCATTGATGCTACCTGACCTGTTGAGTTCCTCCAGAATTTTGTGTGTGTTGCTCAAGATTTTCAGCATCTGCAAAACTGCATAAGTGTTCACATCCACAGGATGGATTCTATGGTCATCTGTAAAAAATGGTAAATCATTAAGGAGATACTGAATATCATTAGTCTTCATAGGAAGTAGAGGCATTGAAGTACTCTCTAGGCTGTAGTGTCATCAATGAAATCAGTTATAGATAATTTCTTAACAACTACCTATGTTATATAGAAACACCCAAGAGCACTTATTGACTTTGTCTTTTCTAAAGTCAATTTCATGCAGAAAGGATGAAACATTTTTGAAAAGTCACTCCTGATGGAGATGCTCTTAAAATGATCTCTCAGCTCCTTTCATTTCCCAAAAGCCAATAGAGGATATAACAATAATAAAAGTTTATCATTACATCAACCAGCATGTGAAACTTCAAGGGCTTTTACCTATTGTAAGTATATCTACTTTGAAACTAATAATACATATATCAAATCTAAACTTATTCTAAAATATTTTCAAAATGGAAACAGTATTGGTAATAGAATTGAAAATGTATCTTTATGCCAACAGTCAAAGAGGAGCAATAGTGTTTCAAGGGTAAACCCATACAATACGTCCAGAAATTGCAGGAAAAGAACTGGAAAAAAGAATGTAAACTATTAAAATCTGATGAAAGAGACAAACCAAAATAAACTAATCATACAACTATACATATTTGATTTAAGGTCATAAACCACATCTGGTGAACATTCTTTTTACATAGTCAGGAAAATGTTCACTATCACACCTAGGGAGAAACTGTCCAAACTACTTAGTGCAGGCAAGCTGTGGCTAAATAAGGAGCACCATTCAATTTAGTTTCAGGTGGAAGGCTTTAACTGTCTAGTGTGTAATTAGTTTATTTAAAAAATATATAAAGACAAGTCAACCAGTTTGCAATGTATTCCAATAGCATTATTTAATTATTTAGTGTATCTTATTAAGCATAATACATTTTCAAGGAATAAGGTAAGAGACATCTTTCCCAGTTCCTGTTGACAACTCTTAGCAAGGAAAAAAACTTGATAATCCACATTATTTTTAATCCAGTTATATTTTAGTTGGATTCAGTCTGCATTTAGTTATGCAGTTGAGCAAATCTATTGTGACCAAGCCTCACTACTTTCTTTTCTCAATACACCACAATCATAAAGCGGTATAACTTAGGGAAAGGCACAAAGAGTGGGCGTACAGCCTAAATGACAAAATCTTTAAAAGCACTTTAAAACAAGTTTACAAATAAAAAAATAGAGATTCAAGATTCTTACTACTCAAGGAAGATATAGAGCTGATAATGGAAGGCACTGGTTAGATTGAAATTCAAGCATTGAGTGCAGTTTTAGGCATTCTTTTTGCAAGTAACATTGGAACCCGTTTATAATGACTAACTAAGCAACATGTAATTGAAAGAGAAAATCAATCCCTTCCATTGTTGAAAGTTTATGAGATTAATGAAAACAACACAACCTGGGAGTATATACTATGGTTTAGATGTTGTAGTCTTGATGAGAGTTGGAAAGATTGAGGCCAATATTCACTGGCGTGCAGAACGCTAATGAGGAATTTAACCCAAGTCACTTGACTTAGAGAAGGTTCAAAGGGTTAGAAGTTGTGTCCATTAACTGGTGAATAAGGTATCTCCAATATATTGTTTATACCATATGATGCATAAAGGACCTTGGTCAGAGGATTATACACATATTTATTAGAATATGACATATGGCACAATTAGATGATTTAACTGTTATAGATGAAATAAGGTTGTCTGTAAGCAATCTGCTTAACTTATGATTGCCTGCACTTTATTGTGTTTATTACCTTGGCAGTTAAATCTGTTATGTTTTGTAACTCTAAATCATAAAAACTAATTGAAAGGAAAACAAGATACAGTATCCAGGAGATAACTTGTTTGTTTTTACTTTTAAGTGATGTGCATGCCAATGATGCAGTAGCGTCATCAAGTATGCCATTCACGTACTTTGTACATATAACTATAATGAATTACTTAAACAATCAAACAATATATTTACAATATTGCTCCATTTTACTGATCTATTAAATACACAACAAAATCAACTTCTGAAGTTATTATCAGCTTTCAAATGAACTATGTATGATTCTGAATCAGCAAGTTACAGCCTTCTCTATGTCTATGTGCAGCAAAAATGTTGAGAATATTTAGCTGTTACACAGTCACAAAATAATAAGAAGTTGAATTATGGTGCTGAAGAAATTTGGTGACTTCACTTCAGAAGTGGGTCTGCTCTACCATTATATGTATGTCTATAAATGAACTACTTGGGCAACATCCTTTTTGTTGTCCATGACTGAAGTTACAGTACATATCACATGCTATTGTTTCTACAACAACATTTATAAAGTACAGTGTCAAATTACTGATTTACTTGTGTGTATGGAGTACCCATGTTCTGTGCTATACACTCACTTAAAACAATCAGAACCAAGCAACAGCATCCCTTCAGTTAACCACATTACAGAACTTCAGTTAGATCCAATAGTCCCATCAACCCCATGTCATCTCTAGAGTTGACTTGGTGATTGATTGGATCTGTCTTCCTGGGCCAACAAAATGTCCTGTGATGGCATCCCAATCACATTAAACTATGCAATTAACTGAGAAATAAGTGGAATTCAAATAATTACATGCTATATCTAACAAGGTCAACCCAGTGAAGCCTTTCTCTGCCAATGTTCATCACTTATTCTTACCACTATACCCAGACCTGACCAGAATCCAGTGTAAGTGTACATACAGTATAAGCGATATGTACGTAGTGAGGAGTTTAAACCTGTAAATGTTCAATGTGAGGGGTGAAATTTCTCTGCAGTGTTTTCCTCTGAGGTTTCAGTAACGTGTGTAAGTTATTGGATGTCTAGTAACCAGGATATGAGCTGTATTACCCTGATCACAGTGACACATACTACTCCTCCAGTGTGCTTGATTGGCTTGTAGACATTACAGACCAATTAGAAGACCAAATGCAGGAATATGATTAATGTTATGGCTGTGGAAGCTTGTGGGACGAAGGGTATACTATTGAATTAGTTCCTGGTGATCCTTGATCACAAGGTTACCAGCAGCTTACTGCTGCATGGTATGTAGGATGCATGTCTGGGGTTAGAAAGCATTGGTCAGAAGAAAAGTTTATGAGCTGGGGGAGTTACCTAGTAGCCTAGTAGAGGGAGTGCTGCACATATTGATCAACAACCTGCACCTTTAACAACCTTCCGCAGGGGATAAAAAGAAAAGTGAGATAAACTTCATCACAAACAAGAAATAATAGGACTACATGTCTCCACTGAATTGTATAGACATGAAGCACTTCAAGTTTAAGGTATCTTTGTGTCTGCATGGTGTAATAAGGTATGGCATTGTAAAATATGACTTTCATTACAAGCACTTATTTGAACAGTCAGGAGCAGCAATGGCGTGAGCAAGCACAGCAGCAAAGCAGCTCTACAGCACCACCCAACCATAATCAAGAGCATAGCTTGTGAGACAGGCATTGGAACAGAGCAACTGTATACCTGGAAAGATGTGGGTCAGCATCTTCAAAATAGGGTGGTGTGTATTGCGAATAAGCTGGTGGTTGAGTTAGGCACATTAGCAACATTAGATAATACTTACTTACTGCCTGTAACACATGTTGTTGGCATTTAGGACAGCAATGAAGGTCCTGCATCTCTGTCTGTCCTTAGCAATTTTGGCCTTAGTATTTAGGGCTTCCTTCATCGTGACAATGGCTTCCTCGCAGTTTTATTTATTTATTGATATAAAGCTCAGAATAAGCTCAACAAGTTGTTAGCCCTTGAGGTGAACATCAAGTTCAAAGGAGCGGTGGGTCATTCATAGTCTGGACTCCACATTTTGACCTGTTTGGCATAGGTGATCCTACCAAGGGACAAAGCACAAGGCCCTGACTCCAGCCGGCAGAGCCCTCTGAGTCACTGAGGTACACTAGCCTCAAAACTATGACAAGTCATACACAACGGATTGCAAAATTATTTTAAATTACTGTACACATGGAGGAGTTGAATAATGACCCCCCACCCTTAATAAGTGTTTGACCAATTATTACCTTTATCAAACTACTTGTTTTTGAATGTGGGCATATTTCACAATGCTCATAGTATTGTTAGCGATGTACTTGCATGTGTCTCACTGTGGCCAGATTTACTGCTGTTAGTTTCACCGGTCTTTTGTTCCTAGAGGCATCGAGACAGACACGGGCCCTTTGGCCCAACCTGCCTATGCTGACCGTGCTCCCCCCGTGAGCCAATCCCACATGCCCAGCCTCCTCTAATGTTGCTCATGTGCTTACCTCAGCCATTATTTCTGCCAACTCATTCCAAATACACACCACCCTTTACAGGAAGTTGTTGACCCTGATGACCTTTCCAAATCACTCACCTCTGTTCTTAAACCAAAGGCCTTGTTGTTATTATCAACCCCTCCCTGGGAAAAACACTTGCACCCTGTCAGTGCCCCTCATGACCTTATATAGCATTATCCAGTCATCAGTTAACCTGCTACTTTCCAGAGAATAAAGTCCTAATCTACACATCATCTCATTATAACTCAAGCCCCCCCCTCCCCGTTCCAAGCAAATTCCTGGTATTTTTCCCCTGCACTCTCATTAGTTTAATAACGTCTATCCTATAACAAGGTGACCAAAACTGTACATAATACACTAAGTGCAGCTTCACCAATGTCTTTTGTACCTGCATCGTAATTCCCCAACTCCTATAATCAATGACTCTACTGTCAAGATGAAGCCACACTTAGGTTGGAGGAACAACACCTTATATCCCATCTGGGTAGCCTCCAACCTGATGGCATGAACATTGATCTCTCTAACTTCTGTTAATACCCCTCCTCCCCTTCCTTATTTATTTATTCCCCCCCTTTTTCTCTTTCTTTTTTCTTTCTCTGCCCCTCTCACAATCACTCCTTGCCTGCTCTCCATCTCCCTCTGGTGCTCCCCTCCACCTTTCTTGCTCCCTAGGCCTCCCGTCCCATGATCCTCTCTCTTCTCCAGCCTTGTATCCCTTTTGCCAATCAACTTCCCAGCTCTTAGCTTTATCCCTCTCCCTCCTGTCTTCTCCTATCATTTTGGATCTCCCCTTCCCCCTCCCACTTCCAAATCTCTTACTATCTTTTATTTCAGTTAGTCCTGACGAAGGGTCTCAGCCTGAAACGTCGACTGTGCTTCTTCCTATAGATGCTGCCTGGCCTGCTGCGTTCCACCAGCATTTTGTGTGTGGTCCTATAATCAATGCACTGATTGAATAAAGCCTGTGAGCCAAATCATTAACACAAGATGCTGGCAATCCAGAAAGGCACACACAAAATGCTGAGGGAACTCAGCAGGTCAGGCCAATCAGGACTGGAAAGAAAGGGTGAAGAAGCCAGAATAAAAAGGTATGGGTAGGGGAATGAGTACATGCTAGAAGATGATAGGTGAAGTCATGTGAGGGGGAAGGTAGATGCGTGGAGGAGGGTGTCAAAGTGAGAAGCTGGGAGGTGATAGGTGGAAAAGGTAAAGGGCTGAAGAAGAAGGAATCGGATAGGAGAGGACAGTGGACCACAGATTAAAAGAAAAGAAGCAGAACACCAGAGGAAGGTGATAGACAAGGAAGGAGAAGAGAAGAAGTGAGAGGAGAGCCAGAATGGGGAACGGAAGAAGAGGGAAGGGAAAAGAGGAGAAGTCACTGGAAGTTAGAGAAATTGATGTTCTTTCTGTCAGTTTGGAGAAAACCCACACAGAATATGAAGCATTGTTCCTCCAACCTGAGAGTAGCCTCATCTTTGCAGTAGCATGGATTAGACCAGTGTTTCCCAACATGCTTATGCCATGGAGTCTTACCATTAACCAAGGGGGTCCATGGACCCCTGGTTGGGAAACCCTGCTTTAGATGGTCATAGACCGCAGAGGTAGTGGGGTTAAGTTCCCACTACCTATATAGACTGAAGGTATTATATTTGAAGGCACACAGTAAACAGAATAAAGTAGATGGTTTGTAGAGCATTTAGACATTGGCAGGTATGATGTTATGGGCTTCACTGAGTCGTACTGAAAGAAGATCATAGTTAGGAGATTAACATCCAAGGATACACATTGCAGTGAAAGGACAGGTAGGTTCAGAGAGGATGAGATGGCTCTGTTGGTACAAAATGAAATCAAAGTGATGACATAGGATCAGAAGATGTAGAATCTTAGTGGGTAGAATTCAGAAACTACAAAGGTAAAGAGATCCTAATGAGAGTTATATACAGGCCTCCAAACATCAGCCAGAATGTGGGTTACAAATTACAATGGGAGATAGAAAAGGCTTGTAATAAGGACAATGTTATGAGAGTCAGGAGGGATTTTAATATGCAAACAGATTGGGAAAATCAATTTGGTGCTGGATCCCAAAAGATGACATTGGTAGAATGCCTATGAGAAGGTTTTTTTAGAGCAGCTTGTGTTTGAGTCCGCAAGGGAAAAGGCATTTCTGGATTGGGTGCTGTTAACAAACCTAATCTGATTAAGGACCTAAGGTAATTGAAACCTTAGAGGGCAGTGATCATGATATGATAGAACTCACCCTGAGGTTTGAGTGGGAGAAGTAAAATCCTAAGAATCAGTAATACAGTGGAGTAAAGAGAAATACAGAAGCATGAGAGAGAAGCTGGCCAAATTTGATTGCAAGGAGACACTAGCAAGGATGATGGCAGAACAGGCTGGAGTTTCTGGGAGCAAGTCAGTATGCACAGGATAGATACTTCCCAAAGAGGAAAGAGTATTCTAAAGGGAAGATGAGGCAACCTTGGCTGACAAGGGAAGTCAAAGACAGCATAAAAGCAAATGAGATGCATACAATATAGCAAAAAACAGTTGGAACCTAGAGAACTGAGAAGCTTTTAAAAACCAGCAGATGGCAACTAAAAAAGCAATAAGGTGAGGAAAGATGAAATATTAAGGTAAGCCAGCCAATAATAAAAAAGGATACAAAAAGTTTTTTTTCAGAAGTATAAAGAGTAAAAGAGAGGTGAGAGTGGATATCAGATCCTGGTAAATGATGCTGGAGAGGTACAGGTCTCTGCAGAAGTCGTAGGCACATTTATATAGCTTGGGTGCCTAAGAGCAGAGAGCAAGTTTGTAAATCTGGCAGGAGCAAAGGATGCTGGGAATAGCAAGGGTGGAGTGCTAAGGGAGGTATATGGGACAGGCAGCATAGTGGAGTGTCAGGGGCGAGGGTGGCACAGGTCCAGACACACTCAGCCCTAAGACACAAGGAAAGGTCATTTGATTCCAAGTAATTGGTTTATTGATCATTACAGAATATCTCTCTGGTGCTCTCTGCTTCCTCACTCTCCCTTCCCCTTTTCCCAACCATGATTCCCCTCTCCCTGCCTCCTTCCTACTCTTGGAAGTTCATATCAGAATTACGTTTGTCATCACTCACATTATGTTATGAAATTTGCTTCTTGGCAGTAGCAGTACAGTGCAATACATAAAATTACTGAAGTGCTATGCAGAAGTCCTAGGCATTCCAGTTTTATATATGTGCCTAAGACTTTAGCACAGTACTGTAGTAATGGGGAACAAAGAAATGGCAGACAAACTTAATAAGTACTTTGCATCAGTCTTTACTGTGGAAGACACCAGCTGAAATTCAAGAATGTCAGTGGGCAAAAATAAATATAGTTGCTATTGCTAAGAAGGTTATTGGGAATCTAAAGGGTCTCAAGGTAGATAAGTCACCGGGATCAGATGAGCTACACCCCAGGGCTCTGAAAAACGTAGTTGAAGAGATTGTGGACACGTAATCTTTCAAGAATCACTAGATCTTAGAATAGTTCTGCATCTATAAAGAAAAATTGCAGTTATCACTCCACTCTTTACAAAGGGAGGGAGGCAAAAGATAGGAAATGATAGGCCAGTTAGATGAGTTCAGAGGTTGATAAGATGTTGGAGTCCATTATTAAGGATGAGGATTCAGGGTACTTGGAGGCACATGATGAAGTAGGCTGAAGTCAGCAGGGTTCCTTAAGGGGAAATCTTGCTTCACAAATCTGTTGGAATTCTTTGGGGAGTAAGCAAAAGAGAGTCTGTGGATGTTGCTTATTTGGATTTTAAGAAGGAGTTTGACAAGGTGCCACACATGAGTCTGCTAAACAAGAGCCCATGATATTACTGGAAACATATTACCATGGATGGAAGATCAGCTGACTGGGAAGTGGCAAACAGTGGGAATAAAGGGAGACGTTTCTGTTTGGCTGCCGGTGACTACTGATGTTCTTCAGGGGTTGGTGTTGGAGCTGCTTCTTTTCACATCATGTGTCAATAATTTGGATGACAGGAAAATGATGTTGAGAGGGATAATAAATCAGCCATCACGGAATGGCAGAGCAGGCTCAATGGACTAAATGGCTTAAATCTGCTCCTATGTTTTATGGTTTTATGTTCTAACCTTCCAGACTGGCCTGCCATGACAGACCTTGTCAAATACTGTACTAACGTCCATATAGACAACATCTATTGCGCAACTGTCATCTAGTTTCTTGGTTACCCCTTGAAGAACTCCGAGACTTGTCAGACATGACTTCCCTCACACAAAGCTGTGCTGACTGCCCCAATCAGATCCTATCTGTCCAAGTGTTGGTAGATCCTGTCCCTCAGAATCACCTCCAGAAAATTCAAAGCAACACCACTCATTTTTCCCCTTTCCTCAACTTTCATCAATTTCCCCATGGCAAAAATTAAAGAGAAATATTTATTAAAACTATTCTTTGGTTTTTTGTTCAGATGGCTATGGTAATCTTTAAGGGAACATATTCTCCCCTGGTTGTTCTTTCACCCTTAATATCCATAGAATCTCTTAGGATTTTACTTCACCTTTTCTACCGATCCCTGTTTCCTCTTTTTGCTCTCCTTACTTCTCCCTTAAGTGAACTTCTACAATTCTTGTTGTCAGCAAGAGATTCACCAGTTCCCAAATGCTTCTGCACTGTGTATGTCTTCCTCTTTTTCTTAACCAGAACATCAATATTTTTGTCAACCAGTGTTTCCTAAGCCTGCAATCCTTGCCCTTTATCTGACAAGGAACATGCTGCCCCTGAACTCTTGACATCACACTATTAAAGACCTTCCACTTGAGAGATACTCTACTCCCTGCAAACAATCTGACCCAAGTCAACTACCACAAGATCCTACCTAATGGCTCCAAAATTTACTCTCCCCCAGTTCAGAACCTTAACATGTGAGCCAGCGCTATCTTTATCTTTAACTATTTTAAATCTAATAGAATCATGGTCACTGGACCCAATGTGCTCACCAACAGATACTTCCAGCACTTGCCCTACCTCACGCTCCAGGAGAAGATCCAGTGTTGTACCCACTCTAATAGGTCCCACTATATAATGATCCAGTAAGTTTGCTTGGACACATATTACTAATTCCACTCCATCCAAATCTTGACTGACTCAGTCCGTATTGGGGAAGCTTCAAATCTCTCACTACTACTACCCTATTTTTTTACAACAAACAGCAATCTCTCTACATATGCTCTTCCAATTCCCACTGTCTATTGGGGTTGTATAATACAATTCTATCAGAGTGGCCATTCCCTTTCTATTTTCTATGAGGCCATATGGCCTCAGTGGAAGATCTCCCCAACCCCTCCCCCCAGAATATCTTCTCAAAGGACCATTGTTATTTCTTCTTTCATCAAGAAGGCAACTCTCCGTCCACTCTTACCTCCACCTCTTTCACACCTG
Source organism: Hypanus sabinus (assembly GCF_030144855.1). Lineage (NCBI taxonomy): Eukaryota > Metazoa > Chordata > Chondrichthyes > Myliobatiformes > Dasyatidae > Hypanus > Hypanus sabinus. The sequence continues at coordinate 78,021,329 of NC_082707.1, read as the reverse complement.
TAGTATTTGTATCCTGGAGCTGCCAGTCCTGCCCTGGCTATAATATCCCAATTCCCAAAGCAAATCCATCCCCCAAGTTCTACATATCAAGCCTCCTACATTGAAATAAATGGTTTAAACAAATGCTCTTTCCTCTCCATTTACTATGTTCCTGCCTACCCTAATGACTATATTTGCTGTCATTGGCTACTATGTTATCACCTGATCATCACTCTATTGCTCAAGGTTCTGTCCCTTCCCAATGTACTCAAGTATCTCCCAACCAGGATATTGGTTCCAGTCTGGTACTTTGTAACATCTATGAGAAATAGACAAATGACTCAATGATCATTCAGAGATGTTCAATACCCTAAAACCAGATACATAGAGATAAGTCAAGTTCAGTGCAGCCTGATCTTCTTGAATGGTGGAACAGACTCAATGAGGCCAATGAGTCCATTCACATTTTTTACTTCTTACATTGTGTCACCATGAACAGAATGAAAAGTCTTGTTAACTAAAGTCAAATATATGGCTGGATAAAAGACAACATCCAAGACAAACCCATTTGAAATTCAAGGTTCAAAGTAAATTTATTATCAAAGTACATATATATCACCAAATATTACCCTGAGATTCATTTTTTTATAGGTATTCACAGTAGAATAAATTAAAATAGATTCATGAAAAACCACACACAAAGAAAGACTAACAAATTATGCAGGTACAAAAAAACACAAGTAATAATAAAGAGTTGGATATATAGATGAATAAAAATAGCTGAATAAATGAATAGGTCAATGGGTAAATAAATAAATAAACAGTCAAATAAATACATAAACACAACTGAGAACATGATTGATTGGAGAGTCCTTGAAAGTGAGTCCAGGGGTTGTGTTCAATGTTTAGTGTTATAGAGAGTGAAGATATTCACAATGGTTTAGGAGCCTGATGGCTGAAGGGTAATAACTGTTCCTGACCCTGGAGGTATGGGACCTAAGGCTTCTTCCTGTTGATAGCAGCGAGTAGAGAGCAGGCCCAGGATGTTGGGGGTCCTTGATGATGCTGCTTTCTTGTGGCAGTGCTCTTTGTAGATGTGTTCAATGGTGGGGAGAGCTTTTGTTATGACGGACTGGGCTGAGTCCACCACTTTGTTGTAGGTTATTCTGTTCTAGGGCATTGGTGTCTCCTTACCAGGCAGTGGGAGATGTAATGTGGAAGTTGTCTAAGACATTTGTGAAGCTAAATTTGGATTATTGTGTGCAGCTCTGGCTACCTATCTACAGGTTATTGAACCCTTTCAATAAGATTGAATGATCACAAACAATATTTACAAGAAAGTTGCTGAGATTTAAGGTTCTGAGTGAAAGAAAAGACTGAATTGGTTAGGACTTCATAGGTTAGGAGAGGGAGGGGACATTTGATAGAGGTATACAAAATTATGACCGTATTGATTGGGTAAATGTAAGCAGGCTTTTCCCACTTAGTTTGGTTGAGACTGGATCTAACGTCATAGGTTAAAGATGAAAGGTGAAATATTTCAGGGGAACCTAAGGAGGAACTTCTTCACTAAGAAGGTGGTGTGAGTATGGAAAGAACTGCCAGCAGAAATGGTGATTGCTACACTTAAGAGAAGTTTGGATAAGTGCATGGATAGGGCTATGGTTCAGGTGTAGGTCAACAGGACTAGGCAAGATCAAAATTCAATAAGGTTGGCCCAAAGGACCTGTTTCTAAACTGTAGAGCTCTATGACTCTATGGCTCTATGTACAAAGGTCACAAGGAATTCCACAGACAAAGCAGGGTAAAATTGTAAATGCAAACAAAGATGGTTTTCATGTAAGTAGGCATGACTCCGACTCTCTTTTGCGATGAGGCTCTGAAGTACATCTGCAAAGATTTTGTGGTCAAAATTAATCAATCTTGTCTCTAATAATGTTCATGTGTGTGGTGACCTTCTGATACAGAGTATTTTCAACTTTGTGAGCCAAGTGGTTTAGCTTCCTCTTCTGGTTTTGTGGTCCGCTCTCCAATAATGAATACCAGCAAGGCTTTCAACAGGAAACTCCAATAGTTCTGTCCTATCCAATGCATTGGAAACACTCAAAAGATATTTCTAATTAGCTCTGCATGGACCAGAAAAAAGATTAGGTCGGTATTTCATGTATAAGGAACATATTGGCACTGAGATAAAATTTACTTAAGGTTTAAGCATATTAGAAGATTTTAGTTATATCTTACTGGTTTCAACTTGGTTTTACTTTAGTTTAATTACTGAGGCTCATTTTCATCCCTGCCTTCATCTTCTGATTTTTTAACATACTAATATTTCTAGCCAACATATTTTACTCAGTTGGTAACAAACACAAAATGCTAGAGGAATTCAACAAATCAGGCAGCATCTATGGAAGGAAATAAACAGTCGATGTTTCAGGCCAAGACCCTTCATCAGGACTAGAAGGGAAGGGGGGGGGGGCAGAAGCCAGAAGAAGAAAGTAGAGGGAGGGGAGTGAGTACAGGCGAGGGGGAAGATGGATGGGTGGGAGAGGCGGGGTTGAAAGGGAATGATGTGAGAAGCATATTCCATCTGGGTCTACTGCCACAATGAGGCAAAATTCAGGTTGGAGGAGAAACACCTCATATTCAACCTGATGAAATGAACATTGATTTCTCTAACTTCTCATACCACTCCCCTCTGTTCCAAACCTGTTAATGTTCCCGTTAATTCTAGTGGGCTTTTCTTCCCCTCCCCATCCTCATGACCTGCTCATCCGCTCCCCATCTCCTTCCCTTTATTCTTGGTCCACTGTCCTCCCCTATCAGATTCCTTCTTACTTAACCCTTTACCTCTTCCACCTATCACCTTTCAGCTTCTTACTTCATCCCCCACCTGCTTACCTTCCTCTTCACTTGGTTTCACCTATCACTTGGCAGCTGCTCCTGCTCCCCAACCACCCCTCCCCCCACTTCTTCTTCTGGCTTTTATCTTCTTCCTTTCCAGTCCAGGTGAAGTGCCTTGGTCTAAAATGTCAACTATTTATTTTCCTTCATAGATGCTGTCTGACCTGCTGAGTTCCTCTCACATTTTCTGTGTGTTGCTCAAGATTTCCTGTATCTGCAGAATCTCTTGTGTGTTTCTATCACTCAGTAGGTAGTCTCATTACTTCTTAGTTTCTCCTCAATCACCAACCTGCTACAGAGTGCCTCCTAGAATGTCTCTTGCCACTAATTTCTCTTCTGCTTCTGAGTGAATTCATTAACCTCAGCCCCCTCCCCCACCACCACCTTTCAACAGCAATACAACTTATGTCGGGGATGGAGAGTTTTACAGGCAAACACATTGACTCACATTACATTGCGACACAAGGGAGCTGAATGAGTTACCACTGCATGGGGCAATGTTTAACTTAAACATGAGGCAGCAGAACGGAAGAACTGGCACTTAAATAATGCACTTCATTGCCAACAAATACTGCTCCAGTGTACTTAATGAAAAAAGCACTGCAGCCATCATGCACACGCCTCCCACAAGCAGCACGGAGGCAGACAACCAGACGGAAGATGAAGGATTGTTGCTGGCCAGGACACTGAGGGACATCCACTGCTCCATTTCAAATCAGTGTCACACGTGTCTGAAAGAACAGACAGGACCTTGATTTAGCATTGCACCTCAGGATGACTATTTTAGCCGTCAGCATGCAGCATCACTCTGCTCAGCATCCTCAGCTTTGCTGAGAGAATTGTGTTCAATACCTTCTGGCCCAGTGGTGAGAATGCAGTCACTGAATGAGCGATGGTAGATCAGTCAGAATTGCACATTGTAGCACAAATGATCCCAGAATTGTATAAATTAATATTTCTTGTAAATGTCACAGATTTTTTACTTTGAAGACTTAGCAGCAACCAGCAGTGCAGAATAGAAACATTCTGCATGCAATATCAATCAAGGTAATTAAAGCATCATTAAAGACACATGTTTAATATCCAGTAACCAAGCCTTATTAATCATAAATATTTAATGTAGAAAATATGGGAGTTAGAGCCATACGGCACAGAAACAGGCCTTTCAAAGCGACAAACAAGATGCTCATCTAAGCTAGTCCAATTTTCCCTCGTTTGACATATATCCCTCTGACCTTTCCTATCCCTGTAGCTGATCAAGTGCCTAGTACAAATGTTGTTCATGTACCTGGCCAACTACTTCCACTGGCAGCCCCTTCACATAGGGACAACCCTCTAGGTGAAAAAGCTGACCGCCAGGTTTCTATTAAATCTCTCCCCTCTCGCCTTAAACCAGTGGCCTCTGGTTCGTGGTTTCATAACACTGGGAAAAGATTGTGTGCATTCACCTGATCTATACCCTCATAATTTTACACCCCACCATAAGATCACCCCTCATTCTCTTACACTCCAGTGAATAAGGTCCCAGCCTGCTCAACCCAACACCTATTCTCTACCCCCAATCTCTTTTCTCAATCCCACTCTCAATCTCCCTTCACTCGCCACCTTCCAACTCAGGCATTTTCCTTTGTCTTTCGCACTCTTCTAAAATATTGGTCTCCTATGATCTGACAACATGGTTAATGCAACTAGTTAATTTTTTTATGATTACACAATTAAACATGATTAATATTTTCAATCACTAAACACGCCAAATTGTAGCTCTATATCGTTAATGATGTTGGTAAAGCAATGTCTCATTACGTTATAATGTGAAATAGTAAGTTTATAGATATCTCGGTTAATAAGCTGACATGTAGTACTTTCTATGTCATATACCATGTATTATGATTTTGCATCAGTGTTAAGTATTGAAATTTGCTTTTCAACATAGCCAATTTGTTAAAGGCTGGATATAGTAGTTAAGGATGTGAAATTTTGGACACAAAGGGTTAACAGTTAAGCATATTAATCTTTACCGTGTTCAAAACCAGGACAAAGAATGCTGCGCTCAATCTAAATCTCTGTCTCCATCCAGTGGTGATGATTGGAATAACTTTGATGTACTTACACAAATTTCTCAACACGGTACAACAACACATCTGTAGAAAGACAGAAATATGGGAGTAGGTTCAGACTGCTCAGACTGTTTCTCTATTCAATATAACTAGGGCTGATCTTACTCTCAATAGTCTTGTCTTGTTCTCTCCCCATACCATTTAATGCTTCTGATAATTACAAATCCTTCCATCTCTTTAAATATATTCAGCAATCTAGCCTCCACAGCCTTCCATTATCAGGAATTCCATATGTTTTAATCAGTCTAACTGAAGAACTTTCTCTTCATCTCAATCTGAATTCTGACACTGTGACTCACTTTACTTGATACCACAAACAGGGGGAGAAGTATTTTTTTCTCTGAGTCAAGCCTACCTGCACTTGGTCTGTAACAGAGTCAATACATTACCTATTTAACATTCAAAATTTTCATTCATTGGAAAGGTGCTGATTTGTTCTGCAGACTGGTGACAAGAAGCAGAATTGTACAGACTCTCTTCTTAATAGTCAATTTTGGCACCCCTTTTCTCAGTTCCACCCAATCATCATAAAAAAGAGTCAAATCCTTCAATTTTGAGAATTGCTCTGACAAAATAATTACTCAATGAGTTTGATAAATATGTTCTGAGATCGCTATGGTGCCCAATTTGCATGTCTGATGCCCATTCTGATTAATATCAATGGACCCTTGTCTGTTTCTCTGACACAGCAAGCCCACAGTAGGCTAATATGTCCTGCCTGAGTCTTTGTACATCCCTTAATATCAGAAACTGCTTACATTTAAATCTCAAGATTAATGGGAGGTTTCTTCAAGTTGGCAATTGTGTCATTTGGTGCAATTGTATGCCTGATGATCTCGTAGATAGAAATTGATCTCACAGAGATGAAATTAATCTTGGCCAGTAGCAAATTTTCCATTAGTTCTGCATCATTTCTGAGGCACTCAGCATCTGAGTTTCCTTTGTCAATGGCGAAAACAAGCAGCAGATTCATCAACACAAGAGATTCTGCAGACATTGGAACTCCAGATTAATGCACACAAAATGCTGGAGGAACTCAGCAGGTCAGGCAGCATCTATGGAAAGGATGCACCTCAGGGGTGTGTGCTTATCCCACTGCTCTACTCTCTGTATACACATGACTGTGTGGCTAGGCATAGCTCAAATACCATCCACATATATGCTGACGATACAACCATTGTTGGTAGAATCTCAGATGGAGACAAGATAGCGTACAGGAACGAGATATGCCAACTAGTGGAGTGGTGTCGCAGCAACAACCTGGCACTCAACGTCAGTAAGACGAAAGAGCTGATTGTTGACTTCGGAAAAGGTAAGACAAAGGAATACATACCATTCCTCATAAAGGGATCAGAAGTGGAGAGAGTGAGCACCTTCAAGTTCCTGGGTGTCAAGATCTCTGAGGATCTATCCTGGTCCCAACATACTGATGTAGTCATAAAGAAGGCAAGACAGCAGCTATACTTTATTAGGAGTTCGAAGAGATTAAGCATGTCAACAAATACACTCAAAAACTTCTATAGTTGTACCCGGGGAGAGCATTCTGACAGGCTGCATCACTGTCTGGTATGGAGAGGCTGCTGCACAGGACCGAAAGAAGCTGCAGGTTGTAAATCTAGTCAGCTCCATCTTGGGCACTAGCCTACAAAGTACCCAGGACATCTTTAGGGAGTGGTGTCTCAGAAAGGTAGCGTCCATTATTAAGGACCTCCAGCACCCAGGGCATGCCCTTTTCTCACTGTTACCATCAGGTAGGAGATACAGAAGCCTGAAGGCACACACTCAGCAATTCAGGAACAGCTTCTTCCCCTCTGCCATCCGATTCATAAATCCTAAATTAACATTGAAGCTTTGGACACTACCTCACTTTTTTTAAGAAACAGTATTTCTGTTTTTGCACATTTTAAAAAAATCTATTTAACATATGTAATTGATTTACTTGTTTATTTATTATGGTTTATTTTATTTATTATTTTTCTCTCTCTCTCTCTCTGCTAGATTATGTATTACACTGAACTGCTGCTGCTAAGTTAACAAATTTCATGTCACACGCCGGTGATAATAAACCTGATTCTGATTCTGATTCTGAATAAACAATTGGCATTTCAGGCCAAAATCCTTCATCAGGACAGCACTAACCCCATATCTGTTAATAACCGTCATGTCTCAACAATTTATACAACAATGATACAACTATTTATGTATTTATATAGCATTTTTAACATCACAGATTCATTCAAAAGTTCAAGGGTTCATTTGTTATCAAAGTATGTATGCAGCATACAACTCAAGATTCTTTGTCTCCAGATAGCCACAAAATAAAGAAAAACCAAGGGAGTCATTTTGAGAAAAGCAGCCAATCCACCCCCACCCCTGCACTAAAAAGTACGGCAACAGTATCATCAACCCTGAAAACTCCCACACAAAACACAACAAGAACATCTGCCCCAAAATTCCCAAATTCAGGCACTTGCCCTCCTCATTCACATTGATGTTTCAATGTCCCTTGTTGCTTTAATCAGCAAACAATGGAAGCTTTAGCAAAATCGAGTCGAAAATCAGCTCGTGCCCCGTCCCAAAGCCTTGTCGCTTTCAGGCTCACGCTCGCTGCCTTCCGGAGTCCTTCGGAGATGACAAAGCACTGGATCACCCAAATGATCTCCAAACTGCAAATTGTAGGCTCCAGCATTTCCAGAAACACATTCAAGATGGAAAAGAGATGTAAAAGAAGTGAAATAAATAGTTTTGTGATCTATCCAGAAGATGACAACTGAGGGAGTGTGTACACAGGCGCTATAATGGGTGTCTTTAGCAAACAACATTTGAGATGAGCACATAACTAAATATTTATTTATTGATTGAGTGATGGTTTGGTTGATTGAGATACAGGGCAGACTAGACCCTTCTGGGTCTTTGAGCCATGCAACCCAGCAATCCCCTGAATTAATTTTAGTCTAATCACAGGATAACTTATAACAACCAATTAACTCACCAGCCACTATGTTTTTAGAGGAAACCGGAGCACTCAGAAGAAACCCATGTGGTCAAGGGGAGAACGTACAAACTCCCTAATGGCAGCTGCAGGAATTGAACCCAGGTAAAATGTGCTAACCACTACGTTACTGTGTTATCCAATGATAGCAACATTGATAACTGAAAGTATGGTCAGAAAATTGTTTTGGCAGTGTTAGAAGGTGGATGGGATTATAGCTGCTTGTGATGTAGCAGTTGAATTGGAGCACGGTATTTCTACACTTCCTTCTACACTTTGAAGGAGATCATTTTTGCCCATTGAGTCTATCCTGAATAATTTTCACCTATTCTCCTTGCATTCCCATCTGCCCTCAGCTTTCATCATGCCCCTACACACCAGGGGAAATTTCCAACTGTTAATTACCAATCCACCTGTCATTACAATGTGGGAAGAACTGGGAGAACCTGCTCAGTCATGTGGAGAATGCGAAATCTCCCTATAGGTAGCTGCTGAGGTCAGGAGTGAGCCTGGTTTACTGGAGCAATGAGGTGGCAACTTCGCAATTTGAACCACTGTATAGTGCTGATGTCTCAGAGCATTTTTTTCTTGGCCAGAATGAATTACAGAGAGTGGTGTTGGGGTGGATTTGAAATTCAGTGTGGAAGTTTTCAAATCACAAGCTTAAGAAAGTCAGCAGGTGCTGGAAATCCAAAGCAAAACAATCAAATTGCTGAAGAATCTCAACAATCTAGTACAATCTTGCTTCTAGGCTAGATTGCAGACTAGTTCACTATCAGGAGACTGGTATTGGTTTATTATCGTCACATGTACCAAGATAGAGCAAAAAAGCTTGCCTTGCATACTGTCCATATTAATTCACAGTGCATTGAGGCAAAGCAAAGTAAAGCAATAACAATGCAGAATAATGTGTAAAAACCACAGGGAAGCTGCAGTGCAGGTAAATAGTGAGGTGCGAGGTGATGATGATCAGGGTGAATCAGAACTACTCATGAAGGGCAGCACTTTTGATCTTTCAAACATAAGGTAGATGGAGAAGCAGCAGGAACCATCTCTATGATGCCAATTTGTCATGGCTCACCCTTCAGTATCTCATGTTTCTACTGGAAAGCCTTCCCCAAATCCTGTGGCTCATCCTGACGTACTGTACATGCAAGATCTGTGTCGGATGAGTCTGCCTAGTCTTTGATTTTGGGGTAGTACAATTCACATAGTTCTTTGTTTTTGTGCCTCCTGCCCTGTCCACCATACATCAGTGTTACCTACGTAGGTTAAGACAACGGAGGCCACAGACCAAGTGCTGGTACATGGGCTTAGTGTTGATGGGTACTTACTTGATGTTTGGAATGGACTTAAACATCAGAGGAACAAATAGGACAGAGGGACAAGTTGGGTAGATGATTGAAAGAGCCAGCGATGTACCCATGTCTGAATAGCTCTCTTTGCAACATGCAGAAGACTGTTAGAGGATTTGATACAAGCTGGTAACACACAATGATGTGAGAAATATATGTTCTCCGGTAGTTGTGCTACATTATAGTATCTCTGAAAGGACAGCTCTAGTGATTATAAAGAGTTTTCACCAAAGAAATAATGAGCTCTTAAATTGCCAGTAATATTCATTTGCATACAATGAATAATTGATATTCAGAAGCAGGATGCAGTTTTCAATCAAGCCAGCAGGCGGGGGACAAGTGCTCCACTGTGGTAGCTCACGAGGGAGGGGGGCCAACAGGTTCTACCAACTCCATCCACCTGAACCGTCACTACATCCAGCATCAGGGCCACTTCCTTCACATCATCTGTCTTCACCATTTGACTAAGAAACTGGCAGCAGAAAACTGACCCCGAGACTAAGGGAAGATATCAGGTAAAAAAATGTAGGGAAATTATTTGTAATCAAATCTGTTGCAAATTCTGCAAATACCAGGCAGGGTTCTCTATAGAATAAATCCATACGATTTCACTGGATTGGTCAAATATGCCAACAGCTCTTAGCTCTTCCCTACAAATCCCACCACACACTATACCCCAAGTCAGCAGCATAAAGCACTGGAGGAACTCAACAAGACACGTGGCATCTATGGAGGGAAACGATGGTCAGGACCCTTCACCTGGACACCATGTGCTGCTTGACTTGCTGAGTTCCTCCAGTGATTTGTGTGTTGCTGCAGATTCCAGCACACAATACCCTTCCAGCGGTGTATCAGTGCCAGAGCTTCAGGAACACAAGCGGCAAACCCAGCCTGAAATTCCAGGCCAGCATAAAAGAAGTGCTCCACTGCATTTCAGTCCATACTCTTGGGCAGATAGAAATGATCATTGGGGATCTTTCCAATATTTGCTATTTACAGTGTTATCTCTCCTAACATCAGTAAAATAGATCTTCTGGAAGTGGTATCGGTTTATTACATCCCAAGTACCATTCTACAGTGAAAAGCTTTTATTTGCGTCCTGCCATTGAAAGCACGTGCATCCAGAAGTTCCAAGTACACCCAGGTAGGATAAAGGAAAGCAGAATGCAGTGTTACAGTCACAGAGAAAATACAGTGAGATAGATAAGTAAAGTAGCACAGACAAAGTGCTGGAGGAACTCAGCAGGCCAGGCAGCATGAATAGATAGTCAGCATTACGAGTTGATATGCTTCTTCAGGACTGAGGAAGAAGGGGAAAGATGCCAGAATAAAAAGGTGGGGGGGGGGGAGGCTAGCTAGAAGGTGATTGTTGAAACATCAAAGGCTGGAGAGGAAGGAATCTGATAGGAGAGGATAGTGGACCATAGCTGAAAGGGAAGGAGGAGGGGACCCAGTCCGCAGCCTGACCTTTTACTTCTTCTCACCCGCCTATCACTTTCACTGGGTTTCCCTTCTTCTTCCCTTTCCCACCCACCTGGCTTCTCCTATCAGCTTCCAGGTAGCCTCCTTCCCTTCCCCCTCCCCTCCTTCCCCTTTCCTTCTCAGTCCTGAAGAATGGTCTTGACCCAAAACATCGACGATATATTCATTTTCACAGACGTTGCCTGACCTGCTGCGTTCCTCCAGCATTCCCTGTGTCTTGCTTTGGATTTCCAGCATCTGTAGACTTTCTCATATTTAGATAAATAAGGTGCATATCTTGAAGTATATCAAAATGTCATCTTTTAGCATTTGAGAGGTCTTTTCAAGAGTCTGATTATAGCAGGATAGAAGCTGTCCTTGAGTCTGGTGGTACATGCTCTCAAGCTTTTGTACTTCCTGTCTGACAGGAGGGGGAGAAGAGAGAGTGACTGGGAAGGGGCTGGGTCCTTGCTTTTCAAGTACTTTGTTACACTGCTGTTTGGAGGAGCTTGCTGAGTACTGCATTTTACTTAACTACAGCTGTGGCCAGAATTGTTCTATCATTCATAAAAATCTAAGGCACTCTTTTAATTTTTCCAAAATAAATGCAATGAGCTGGATGGTCTTTCTTATTCCCCCTCAAGTCCCTAGCCAGTCCCTTTATGAAAGCACTAACTGACTCTTTTTTCACTGCACCTTTAGGCAGAGTTCCTAATCATAACCAATCTGCTTAGATTTGTCCACACAGGCACATTTTACCCATCATCCCAAATCTATATCCCTTCCTGATGATAGGAACAGCTAAAGCTAATAAGAAAAGCTACCCTCAAAACCCCTATCTGTACTGATCTCCCCTGAACCTTCTTTGTTCTAAGAACAACCACAGCATCTTTGTTCTAAGAAAAACAACCACAGCTTAAACTTGTAATCGAGGATCACAGGAAACCACAGGTATTTAGCTTCATGTTACCTATCACTTGTGTGGAGCAATTACCTTTACACACATGATACTTAAGCCAATAGCCCACTGACCCCTACGACATTCAAAAGACCAATGATCCTGAACAATGCCTCCATCTCCACACTCCCCATATAGATACTCAAACACACAAAAACTCCACAAAATGAAGTCTGGACTCCAATAAAGGCAAGGGGAACTGGGCAATGGTAATGAAGCTGTGGGCAAGATCAAAGTGGCAGTTCTCATTGCTGGAATCATTCTGGCAATCTTTCCTTCACACGTTCTTCCTAAAATATGGTGAACAGAACAGCACGCAATGCAGCAGTTGTTCTCAAACGAGTATAATCAGATCAGAGTGGCAGAAGGAAGGTGTTTGCAAGAATAAGGATTTTTAAGTCAAGGTTTGCTTAATCCAAGGAGAATGAATTGGATGTTGCAATATACTTGATGATCTCAAGTTTATTGAAGCCAGAAGATTAGCGGGCAGCCTGGAATGCATTCGAAAATTCTCACACCTGGAGGGAAAAAGTCACAGTTGATTGTTTTGGTAGCAGAACCGGAGAAGAGTGGTGTCAGGCAGTTATAAAGGTTGAATAGATGGCCTTAATGTTGACACACGTATGTGGTCCCAGCATCAATTAATTTCAGTGGCTATGTTTGCACACTCACATTTGCAAAGGAGAATGATGAAGAAAACAGTTAGGGAACAGATTTTGTGGCTGGGATATTAGGTAATTGCTCTGGTCTTCCAATATTTCAATAGTGGAAATTTATGTTGCTGAGAATTGATGTGGTCAGGCATTGTTCACATATGTAGATTAGATTTAAATTGGTTTAAACTTGATTTAAACTAGGTGAACATCTGGGGGACAGTGACCACTGCTCCATGGCCTTTAGCATTATCATGGAAAAGGATAGAATCAGAGAGGACAGGAAAATTTTTAATTGGGGAAGGGCAAATTATTAGGCTATAAGGCTAGAACTTATGGGTGTGAATTGGGATGATGTTTTTGCAGGGAAATGTACTATGGACATGTGGTCGATGTTTAGGGATCTCTTACAGGATGTTAGGGATAAATTTGTCCCGGTGAGGAAGATAAAGAATGGTAGTGTGAGGGAACCATGGGTGACAAGTGAGGTGGAAAATCTAGTCAGTGGAAGAAGGCAGCATACATGAGGTTTAGGAAGCAAGGATCAGTTGGGGCTATTGAGGAATATAGAGTAGCAAGAAAGGAGCTTAAGAAGGGGCTGAGGAGAGCAAGAAGGGGGCATGAGAAGGCCTTGGCGAGTAGGGTAAAGGAAAACCCCAAGGCATTCTTCAATTATGTGAAGAACAAAAGAATGACAGGAGTGAAGGTAGGAACGATTAGAGATAAAGGTGGGAAGATGAGCCTGGATGCTGTAGAAGTGAGCAAGGTCCTCAATGAATACTTCTCTTCAGTGTTCACCAATGAGAGGGAACTTGATGACAGTGAGGACAATATGAGTGAGGTTGAATTTCTGGAGCATGTTGATATTAAGGGAGAGGAGGTGTTGGAGTTGTTAAAATACATTAGGACGGATAAGTCCCTGGGGCCTGTCAGAATATTAACCAGGCTGCTCCACGAGGCGAGGGAAGAGATTGTTGAGCCTCTGGCTAGGATCTTTATGTCCTTGTTGTCCACAGGAATTGTACCAAAGGATTGGAGGCAAGCAAATGTTGTCCCTTGTTCAAAAAATATAGTAGGGATAGTCCAGATAATTATAGACCAGTGAGCCTTACGCCTGCAGTGGGAAAGCTGTTGGAAAAGATTCTTAGAGATAGAGTCTATTGGCATTTAGAGAATCATGGTCTGATCAGGGACAATCAGCATGGCTTTGTGAAGGGTAGATCGTGTCTAACAATCCTGTTAGAGTTCTTTGAGGAGGTGACCAGGCATATAGATGAGGGTAAAGCAGTGGATGTAATCTATGTGGATTTTAGTAAGGCATCTGCCAAGGTTTCACACGGTAGGCTTATTCAGAAAGTCAGAAGGCATGGGATCCAGGGAAGTTTGGCCAGGTGGATTCAGAATTGGCTTATCTGCAGAAAGCAGAGGGTCGTGGTGGAGGGAGTACATTCAGATTGGAGGGTTGGGACTAGTGGTGTCCAACAGGGCTCGGTTCTGGGACCCCTACTTTTCGTGATTTTCATTAATGACCTGGATGTGGGGGTAGAAGGGTGGGTTGGCAAGTTTGCAGACGACACAAAGGTTGATGGTGTTGTGGATAGTGTAGAGAATTGTTGAAGATTGCAGAAAGACATTGATGGGATGCAGAAGTGGGCTGAGAAGTGGCAGATGGAGTTCAACCTGGAGAAGTGTGAGGTGGTACACGTTGGAAGTACAAACTCCAAGGCAGATTCAAAGTAAATGGCAGGATACTTGGTAGTATGGAGGAGCAGAGGGATCTGGGGGCACATGTTCACAGATGCCTGAAAGTTGCCTTACAGGTAGACAGGGTAGTTAAGAAACGTTATAGGTGTTAGCTTTCGTAAGTCAAGGGATAGAGTTTTAAGAGTCGTGAGGTAATGATGCAGCTCTATAAAACTCTGGTTAGGCCACGCTTGGAGTACTGTGTCCAGTTCTGGTCGCCTCACTATAGGAAGGATGTGGAAGCATTGGAAAGGGTACAGAGGAGATTTACCAGGATGCTGCCTGGTTTAGAGAGTATGCACTATGATCAGAGATTAAGGGAGCTAGGGCTTTACTCTTTGGAGAGAAGGAGGATGAGAGGAGACATAATAGAGGTATACAAGATATTACGAGGAATAGATAGACTAGACAGCCAGCGCCTCTTCCCCAGGGCACCACTGCTCCATACAAGAGGACATGGCTTTAAGGTAAGGGGTGTGAAGTTCAAGGGGGATATTAGAGGAAGGTTTTTTACTCAGAGAGTGGTTGGTGTGTGGAATGCACTGCCTGAGTCTGTGGTGGAGGCAGATACACTAGTGAAATTTAAGAGACTACTAGACAGGTATATGGAGGAATTTAAGGTAGTGGGTTATATGGGAGGCAGGGTTTAAGGGTTGGCACAACACTGTGGGCTGAAGGGCCTGTATTGTGCTGTACTGTTCTATGTTCTAGACCCCCACAATCCTGTGGAATCCATTTTCCTCCAATTCTGACTTGCTTATAAACCTTACTACTATTGCCCCATGTGCACATATATTGGCTGTTTTGATCCTTAGGTCTGGACTTTCTTCATTCAGTCTCTTTGCCATTCAACTCTCTTTTTCTGGAAAAAAAGTCACAAGAAGTGGAAAACAACAGGTCCAGAATACATTAGGAGCTGAAAGAAATTAGTAAGAGTAAATATTAAATTCAATAGAATAATTGATGGAACTGAAAACCAATATATCACCAGGACCTGATGGCCTGCATCCCAAGGTAAAAGAGGTAGCTATGGACATAATGGATGTTCTGGTTGCCAAGTTTCAATATTCCACAGATTCTGGAATGGTTTCCACAGATGGGAAAGTAGAAAATGTAATCCCACTAAGGATAGGTGAATGGATGAAGACATGCAGAAGGAACATAATGTGGAAAAACCTGAGGTGATTCAAACTGGTGGAAAAGTTAAAAGATCAAAGATGCACGCAGCAGCTAAAGTGTTTTCACAGTCCCTGTGCTGCTAAAATGACCCATAAGTGTTGCTGGAGAAGAAAAAGACTGTAAACATGTTTTTTTAAAAATATGAGATACGACCAGGCCTTGGAAGTACTGACATTCCTCTTTCAAGTTCGTTGGAAGATAGTGAAGACACTTGCCTTGCCGTTCAGTGACGACAAACAACCTGCTGTGTTGAAAGTGCATGTCCTTGTCACTAAGTTAAAGAAAGTTATGCACCTCCCTTTGGAGGTCAGATCTGCTGGCTGACCGCATTCAATTTCCTTAAATACTTCTGAGGTTAAGCGTGACTGGCAGAGCAAAGCACGTCTGTTGATCTGTAACATGCATCCTTTGTTCTAAGTATATATACAACAGCTGTCAACTAATGATTTCGAACATGACTGATTAAAAACACCTTCCATTCCTCCAACTGTACAAGTAATATTCCTAACATGACAATGAGCTAATATGATGTTGTTACGACAGCAAAATTACTTTTATAGTTGGAGAATCTGAAGCCTGAAATTTAAAACTACTTTATAATCTTGGTTTGTGAGTTCAACTGAGCATAGGTCGAATCTTTTTATAGATGTAGGGGTTTAAAATCCTTAAAGGGAAAGGCTTTTTTAAATGGTTTAACACAGGCTTGGTAATGTAAAATAAAATAAATCTGACTTTTTATTTTATATTATCAAGCTTTAAAAACTTCCTTTGGTGCTAAACTACCTTTCATCTCAATGATGATTCTTAATGAGATATCATTTCATAGGAAGGCTAGGCGTCCGAACAATATAGAGGGCAGGAAATGAGAAGGTATCTTTTACTTCTGGTAGTAACAGTTCCACTTGATGCAATACATTGTGCACATTAACCACACTGTGAGCTTGGGAGTGTTTTTAATGGGCAATGGCACCCACGGTGAGAAATCAGGATCATTACGAACTGAGTCATATGAGCCAATGATTTCTGAGAATGCATCAGGCAATGTGCCAGTTGATTCAATTGAAATATAGGACAAATTAGAACACTATCAATACTACTACAGTACCTTAAAGCTGTGTATTAGTTCCTAATAGTTATTGCGAGAGGAGTTCATCCAGTGTACGCATTCTTTTGATTGACTGTAAATGAACAAAATCAGTGCAGACACCTAGCATAAATAATAGGCTACCTTCATACCTTACCGATGTATCCAAACATCGTCTATCATCCAAATCTTCATTTCCATTGTAACATTCAAGATGACTGTCGATAACTTCAAATTCTTCATTGTTCCAAACTTGGTGAAGTAGTGAAATAGTTTCATTTTCACTCACAGCCATTGCTGGCATCTCCAAGACTGAATGCTTGAAACTGCAGAGAGCAAACAGGTCTGAATTGACTTCAGCTTTTTTCTCACCAACTATCAATGACAGAAATAACTGCTTTTTAAACACAAGCATATGCAACAGACGCTATTTAAAAACTGCTCTTCTCAACCTACTTTCCATCTTTGTTCCATGTCTATAATAGTCATAACCAATATCAGAAAAAAATCCATATTGATTGTTCATCCACATCATCAATTGACAAACCCATTATCCTTTTATTCTGCAACTAACAGGATGGCAGAAGGGGTAATGGATAGATCTTGCTCTTTTTTCACCTATTAATGTCAATTATGTTAAATGTCAACTATCTGGGCTGTTTAATTACCAGCAGACTACAGTATCTTGCATTCAAGAAATAGGTTGAAAATTATTACCACACTGAATTGTTATGACATATGAATTATGGAAATCAAAATGGAAGAGCTTCGAAAATAATATTTTTGGCATTAAATGGTATGTATTCAGCAGGTTTATATGAGAAACAATTATTCCAGAAAGAGAAATATTCAGTAAAATACTGGTTGTGCAGTTTATTAATAAGAGGACATTGCCGGCACTAACTCTCTTAAACTGGTGTGGTTTAGGGAATTAGTGCTTTCTGAAAATCATTGTTGAATTTGCTCCCATGTCTCTTTATGGTGTTGTGATTCAAATCATCACAATGTGTGTGATGTAAATTATTTCCCCCATCCACTCTCCAATGCTTCTCTCAATTACCTTAAATTTATGCCCCCTAGTGACCAAACCACTTAACAACAGCAAAAACTGCTTCTCCTTATTAAAGCCATCCAAGTACTTTGTAATGTTGAACACCTCCACTAAATCTGCCCTAAACTTTTTATTCTCTGCATTCATTGCTTTGCACTCTCTTCACAAAGTTGAAACTTTGTACCAAACTGCTGAATTTATGTTATAGCTATACAGTTGCACGTCTAAATAAAACTGTATGGGGGGGGTTGGGGAAGTGAAAATCCCCAGTACTGCCAGAAATCAACATGATCAAAATGCATCCTAAAGGTTCTCTGGGTAACAGATGATCTCCTCCTGACTCCAGAGGCATTCCAGCTATTCCTATTCTGTGGAAGTGTTTCTGAGATTCTGACACTAGAGTGGATACTTCAGTATAGCATAGGCTACAACTTTGATTCTGAATCGAGTCAATGCCAAATCCAGCCCAGAGCATTGGCTATAAACAGGGTCCATTGAAATATAATAAAGAAATATTATTGCAAACAAATCAAAACCAAAATTTAGTAACTCAAATTGGAAGTAATGCATAGGACAGAACCTTATAATAGCCTTTGGAAAAGTATGGTTGAATAGTTCAAGTTTGACAAGTACCAATTGCATGTTATCTGAATACCATCCAGGTGCACATTCCAACAGTGCAAGAGTATTAAAACTGGTACTGTATCTTGTCTAGCTATTGCAGGAACAGCTGTTTTTTTTTTAAATTCCCACTGCTCTTTGTCACCGCAGCAAGCTGATGGTCTTCCTCCATGTTGCAAGCAGATTTAACATCTTCATGTGACCCTTTCCAAAATTTGATAATAAATGTTGTAGTTGCCCACAATACAAAGCTGTCCACAGAGAGGACGTAGCTAAGTTCAAACATATTTCTCCTTAGGATCCCTGATGTGTTTGCTATTCTCCAAACAGCTGCTGTTGATTAGTGGAGTAACCAGGGAATGGTGTGGAACTTGAATGTCATGACTCGGTGCCAGCAGCAAGTAAGGCAGTTATTTATACATTGGGCTGGTGGTGGGGGGCGGGGGAGTGGGTACAGCAGAGCAAGAGGGAGAAAGGGGAAGAAAGGTTAGAAAGTTTCCCACAGGCAATCAATTGTCTATAAACAAAAAAACTGTGAAAGCACCAGGCTCTTCTGCTCACATCAATGTCTGAAAAATAACCCTAACAATTTTGCCACAATTTTTCTCAAACCAGCTTTTTGTAAAGTTGTTTGTTGTTATTTTGTGAAATGTTCCAAATGACTTCTTGAGCTGTGATTATTTTTTTTGGCGTTGAACTGGTTACTGTGAAACCCATGTGATTTATTGAAGTGCATGCCTCACAGTTTAAATTAAGATGCTATTAGTGTAAACAGTGTCATAGCAAGCTAGATTATTTTCGGGTCTTCTTCAGCAAGTGCTAACTTTAGCTCTTCTGGTAGAGGGTTCTTCCCTTCCCACAATGCACTCATATCCACAGTCCTGGACAGATCAATTGTGGTGAAGTCCTCCGTTAGGCAAGATTGCCTTGCAGGTCATGTGGCTGAGCGCAACACAGCAGTTAAACTCCGAGAGACGTGCTCTAGAATGCTAAATTGTTTAAATGTCAGGACTGGACTTTGACCCACGGTGCTGAAGTACAATGCATGGACATTGTCATTCTGTGGAAATAAAGACAAGAGTGCAGTCTTTCAAGAAGGCAAATTTCACTTTTTTCTGTAAACAGGGACCCTGAACTGTTTTTCAGTCCATAGTTACTGCATTACTAAAGGACAGTCTCACACTCACACATACACACACCAGAAGTATTATTAAACAAGATGATGATCAAGGAAACTTCTCTGCGAAGGGACCCTGACTTACGAGGAGAGTTTGCTTTCCTCGCCCGTGGCTGTGATTTTGTTTTGCCATCACGATTCAAGAAGAGGTTGAAATCTTTCCAGCAAGCACAGGTTTGAAACAATTCTCAATACCTTGACTCTTGGTTCTGTTCCGGTTATACGGTGTCTTCTTTGCTAGTTGCTATTAGTATATGAAAATCTTTAGAGACAGCTATTTGCATTAGTACCAACAAATTCAAGATCAGGTTGAAAATGCTGAGACAGGTTAATCTTTCACCAGGGGGATAGAGAGAGAAAGGAGAGAGAGTGATTGTGCATTTTGATTGCTGCTTTTATAAAGTAGTTTGCAATTATTTTTCCAGTTTTAACCTTAACCATATATGGACATCATTTAGGTTGAGCATTGAGGGAGGGGGTTGGGCTCAATATTCCTTCTGCTAGTATGTTGCCTTTTCCATACATATTTAAATTAATACTATTTCAAATACTCTAGATTTTGTCTGTGTTCTGCTCTACAGAGGGACATTTAAAGGAGTCATCCCTAGAGGGTCCAAAGGTAGGCTTCATGAAAACTATGCTGGCAATCATTAGGAGTTGGTTAGTTCCAGCTGTTTATGCATCATCCACCACTTTTAAATTTGCTTATTGTATCTTTTAATTATGGCTAGAGTTTTCCCTGCTTCTTTGCTGTCCTTTGCATTATTATAACACCATTCAGCCTCCATGTCAGTGCTGCCCTTTCAATGAGCCAGGTAGTTTCATCTTCCCACTGTTTTCCCAAAGCTCTGCAAATTATTCTCCTTTTTTTCAAATATTTGTGCATATTTAAAGCTGATGCAGAACCTGCTTTCCCCACACTTCCAGATAGTGTATTCCAAATCATAACAATGAAAATTCATCTAATCTCCCTCTTACTCGGTTGTATATCTTTTAGCTGTGTTCTCTAGTCCTATCAAGGGAATTAATTTACCAGTCAAAATGAAATAAACTTCACATTTTCAAGCTTAAGTACTTATCCAACAGTGCTATCGTAAATGGAGGCTGCTGCTAGATCAATAAAACTTATTTCAAAGCTCTGCTCAGGTGAAACTTCCTATTAAAATGGAAGCATCTGTTTGCAGAATGTTTCACTCAAAAATAGAGTCTAAATTTGACTATAACCCCAGGAATATTTGACAGTTAAAAACATGGATCACGGGAATTAAATCAAATAAAAATTACGCCAAACCCATTATGTATGTAGCCAGGTTAATTCGTGAAGTGTTTTTTCAGGCTTAGAACTTCAAACACTTCAGATTTCTCATGAATCTGTTTCCTATAAAGTGAAATCTTTTTGTTACTGCCTGAAGAGGCAACAGAACCATATAATTCATAATAAGGTAATACTGTTGAAGGGTCTTGGCCTGAAACATCGACTGTTTACTCTTTTCCATTGATACTGCTTAGCCTGCTGAGTTCTTCCAGCATTTTGTGTGTGTAACTAGATAATGTTTGCCTTGATTGGTATGCAGAGTGCAACAAATTGCACTCTACCCCATTATAGACTACATCATAAAGGGAGTCTTCAGCATATTAACGTGTATATGTATAACCATGTGGAAAATCGAATTAAATAAGTACAATATGTCTTCAATTCTTTATAGATTGAGAAACAATACAGATCTATTCTCCATCTTAAATGTGGCAGACTTAACTAATTCAGTGCAGATTCTGCACAATATGCAATGTGCAATAGACACCTGAAGGGTTGCCTTGTCCACATAACTGATTGGAGTCCACACTAAATGGGGTCTGATCCAGACTAAACACTATGTGTACGACACTCTGAATGAAATCTCTAATAGAGAACATTGGAATGGACTTGTGTGAATGTAGACCATGTGACAGACTAAATCCAATCTAAGCGTTTGACCAGAAGCAGAGTTCATGGAAATTCGGGCATTATTTCAATGAACCCTGATTTCAGATCGGCTGGAGTCAGAATTATGTTTATTATCATTGGCTTATATGATGTGAAATTTGTTACTTTGCAGCAGCAATTCGGTGCAAAAACATAAAATTATGGTAAATTCCAGAATAAATAAATAGTTCCAGAAAAAGAATAACGATCTGTGTTCATGGAATCTAATATAAATGAGAAATTTTCTTCATCATCCAGCAATTTCTGCTAGCAAATATGGGAAGTCAGAGGGCCTGCTGCCCCAAAATGTATTTCAAATTTCTAATCTTTTCTTCTATCAAGTAGCCAAGTTCTAAATTGTACCATAGGTGGCAAAAAATACTGTTTGAAGAATTCAGTTGCTAAAAGCCCTAACAAAAACAAACATTATATGTTATAATAGCAACTGTTCATCTTCAATACAAAATTATTCTCATTCACTTCAAATGTAGATATAGCTGATGTTAACTGTTACGTGTTTTAGGCTGAAATAATTAATGCTTATTTAACCTTGTACTACCATGGATCAGACACTTAGAATTATGCTCCCAGCTCACAAGTATACCACCATAACGATAACATTGTCATTATTTACAACACATATTAGTGGGGCTCACCAGTATTTAGTGGAGACTTGGACTAAAGGACAAGGGCTTTCAGTTAGAAGGGTGGATTAAATTGGAGAAGTGCAGAATCTTACTAGCTTAGACTCTTTTAAAAAAAGAAGCTACTCTTTGGTTAACTGTGACCCCAGAAAGCTGACAGAAGCTATCTGTAATTATCTGTAATTGGAGATCTATGGTGAGAAGCATTCAGAAATTGATTCAGTGCATAATTGGGAAGTTACCTTTTATTATATAAATCTATCTTTTCTGAAAAATATTTTGAAGTTTCTAGTTTTCCTTTGCCTCCTCAGTTAATTTTAAATTCACATATATGGCATCTGGCATATCCAGTCATAAATTGGCTGACAACAATATGGTTCTGTAAGGGAAAGCAGACCTTTCCTGTCATGTGCCTCAGTAGTGGAAGTATTGCTAATACCCAAGCAACTTGCATTGTTATGACAGCTTTATGGAAGCATAAAGCAGATACAGTGTTTTGACCAAAATTAGAACTGACTATGTCCATAGATGTTGCTTCGAAGAACTGACAGAATTCCTAAATTGGATTGGGAAGAAATATTTATTAAACCCTCTGAATGACTTGATTCTGTTTCTGTTAAGGGTAAGTATGCTATCCAGATAGACAAATGTATATTTTTTCCATAACTTTATTTGAAATGGAAATCAATTGCATTTTTTATCCGTTAGTTAACTATCGACTGTATAATCCAATGTATAACATTTGAAATAACCCACATACAATTGTTCAATCCTTAGTGATTAAACATTACAAATGGTGCGGGCTTACCTAGTGATTTTTATGGCAGCTAGTTATTGCAAATCGCGCAAAGGTCACCCGTAGTTAATGAACCAAAATCTGGACAACAATCAAACATAAACTGTTACAGACCAAATAATATTCATATCATAGAATTTACAGTATGGGAGAATCACAATGCAAGAGAATCTAACTGCCTACCCAGTATTAAAGTTACCATTCCTCTTCTCTCGGGGGTTACAAGTGACCAGAAACACAACTGTGCTAACCATGTCAAACCTGTGAATACAAGATCAGATCAGGAACCAGGTATCATATTGTAAGTAACTCACTTCTGACTCCCTAAATACTTTTCACCACCCACAAGGCAAAAGTCAAGAGAGTGATGGAATCCTTTCCAACAATCTGGATAAATGCAGTTCCAGTAACACTAAAGAAGCCTGTGTCATCTTCTTCCTATTCATCACCTTAAATGTTAATTCCCTCCATTGGACCTTGGAACCAGTGCATACAATCTTCAAAATGCAGTGCACTAATGTGCACATCATCTTCCAACCTGCAACCTCCACTACCAAAACATGGGCAGCAATCCCATGGGATAACCTGTATGTGCAAGGCCACTCCAAGTCACACAATAGCTTGATGGTAACATACCGACATTCCTGCCATATCACCGAATCTAATTTGGTGATGAGAAAGAGATTTAGGACAAAGGGATCTAGGAATACAGGTCCATAATTTGTTGAAAGTAGTGCCACAGGTAGATAGGGTTGTTAAGAAAGCTTTTGGGACATTGGCCTTCATAAATCCAGGTATTGAGGTTATGTTGAAGTTGAATAAGACAATGATAAGGCCTAATTTGGGGTACAGTGTGAAGTTTTGGTCACCTACCTACAGAAAAGATGTAAATGAAGTTGAAAGAGTACGGAGGAAATTTACAAGAATGTTGCCGGGTCTGGAGGACCTGTGTTATAAGGAAAGATTAAATAGGTTAGGACTTTATCCCTTGGAATGTAGAAGATTGAGAGGAGATTTGAAAAAGGTATACAAGATTATGAAGGATATAGGTAGTATAAATACAAACAGGCTTTTTCCACTGAGGTTGGGTGGGACTACACCAGAGGTCATGGGTTAAGGGTGAAAGGTGTAAAGTTTGAGGGGAACATGAGAGGAAACTTCTTCACTCAGAGGGTCATGAGAGTGTGAAATGAGCTGCCAGCGCGTGGGGCCTGTGAGCTCAATTTCAACATTTAAGAGAAGTTTGGATAAGTACATAGATGGTAGAGAGATGGAGTGCAATGGTCCCAGTGACAGGTTGATGGGAGAAGGCAGTTGAAATGGTTCGACATGGACTAGATGGGCCGAAGGACCTGAATGACAAAAACATGTGGATAGATCTACATATCTACACAATCACATGGAATGACATTTTCTCATGTTGAAAAAGTTACAGAAAAATACTCTTCCACTCTCTATCACTCAAATGTACGCACATACACAGACAACCCTTAGGTGAGTGAACAGATAAAGAATCCTTAATGATGGTATGCTTTTACTCCATCTTCTTACTGATTTAATCTTAAGTATCAACACAATATCCAAGAAGCATGTAGACATATTATTGCTCTCTACCTGATGTGTAAGATGGCAGTATCTCCAAAACTAATGGGTCAAGTAATTAACCCAAGCCATGCACGTTAGCTTCAGCGAGCGCATCATGAAACAATATGGAGGCAGAATTCAAGCTCTCACTGGACTCCGGTTTCCTACACTTTCTGCCTTATGCCAGTCAGAGAACTGATAAGCGAAGTATTTTTAAATGGTGAGAGATTGAGTATTGTTGATTTGAAAGTGTTTTTGTAAACAAGTCACATAATGTCAATGGGTGTAGCGAGCAAATTGGAATTTTAATTAGATGACAATATATCAGCCATTCTTATGGAGGATAGGAGGAAAGATGTTTTACTGCAATTATGAGAGATCGGATATGGAAGTTTCCATATATGGAAACATGCAGTTTTCAGTCACCTTATCTGAAAAAGGATATACTTGACATAGAGGGAGGGCACTCAAGATTCACAATAGCTGTTCCAGAACTGTTGTGTTTGTTGTATATGAAGAGACTGAGTGGACTAGGCTACATACTGAAGAGTTTTGAAGAATGGGAGGATATTTCACTAAAAGTTGTAAGGTTTGCACAGGACTTAACAGGCTGGATGCAGGGAGAATGTTTCTTCCTGCTGGACAAGACTAGAACCAGAGGTCACAATATCAGAATAAGAGGTTATTCATTTCAGACTGAGATGAATCAGAATCAGGTTTATTATCACCGGCATGTGTCATGAAATTTGTTAACTTAGCAGCAGCAGTTCAATGCAATACATAATATCGAAGTAAAACATAAAATAATAATAAATAAATAATAAATCAATTACAGTATGTGTACATTGAATAAATTAAAAATTGTGCAAAAACCAGAAATAATGTATATTTTAAAAGTGAGGTAGTGTTCACAAGTTCATTGTCAATTTAGGAATCAGATGGCAGAGGGGAAGAAGCTGTTCCTGAATCAGAGTGTGTGCCTTCAGGCTTCTGTACCTCCTACCTGATGGTAACAGTGAGAAAAGGGCATGCCCTGGGTTCTGGGGGTCCTTAATAATGGACGCTGCCTTTCTGAGACACCACTCCTTGAAGATGTCCTGGGTACTTTGTAGGCTAGTACCCAAGATGGAGCCGACTAAATTTATAACCCTTTGCAGCTTCTTTCAGTCCTGTGCAGAGCAATAGGAGAAATGTCTTCACTGAGTATGGTGAATATATGCTCATTAACTCTTGGTCTGATTGCATCAATCTTTACTGCAAGTCAATTCTCCAAATGTCATCAGGACTTACTATTCAAATCTGTTCTGAGGTAAATGGTGTTTTTAGTTTTTCCAAACTTGTCCAAGGAGGGACGGTCATCCAGTGCACCAGCATCTAGTCACTCAGAGATATTATCAAAAACAACGGGCGGTATATAGCAACTCTCATCCAGCAAAATATCCCAATGCCCTTTGCAGGGGTTTTATCCAAAAAATATATAATTCTGGCAATAAGTCACTTTGGTGATACAAGGGCAGATGGCATAAAGCTTGGTCAAGGAGATGAGTTTTAGAGAGGGTCTTAAAGGAGAAAAGAGAGATGGTTTGGCATAAAAGTTTAGGTCCAGTGTTCAGCATCTAACTGTTAATTGTGAAGTGATTAATTAATTTGCTCAAGTGGCCAATATTAGAATGTTTATAGGGCAGGAGGAATTACAGAGATGTGGAGGAACATGATCCAGGAGGAATTTTAAAATTAGGATAAGTGTCATTGTAGTGATAATTAATAAGCCAATTTGTGAGTTTTGTATGACCTCTAGTTAGTGGAGGGTAAAATAAGGGAGACCAGCCAGGAGTGCCTTGCAATAATTGCATTAATAGGTAACAAAGGCATACGTGATATCAGTAGGTAAATAAAAGCATGGATAACGTTTGATGATGTTATGGAAATTGGAAATTGGAATCCTAATAATGGATTGTTATATGAACTGGAACTTAGGTCAAATGATACCAGAGTCCTAAAAGTCTGATCAGTTTCAGACAGTTTCTGGGGAGAGGAATGCAAACCTGCTTTGTGTTGGTACCAAAGATGATGATTCTAGTTCCCCTATCACTTTGTCAGAGAAGTCTACTCATCCAATATCAGATGTTGGACAAATAGTCTGACAAGGTAGAGTTAATGGCACATCAAACACATTAGCGTACACTTGGCAGCAAATTCTCTGTAAATGGCAAAAAAAATTAGATCTGTTGAAAAGACAGAGAAAATACAGTATGTACTCAGTAAAGAATAATGTTGTTCATCCTTTTGAATAATTAGGGACCTAAGATCCATTAGGAAGAGATAGACATATGGGTGAATGGGAGCTATGGATACTGATTCAGGTTGTCCACCATCCATTAATAACAATTACTGCCAACTACCTATCCCTTAATATTTTGTATAAATTGAAGCCCATGAACTTCTAAAGCACTTAATCCTGCCAATCAAGTAGCTCTGAAGTACTTTTAGAGAGCTTGGTTATGAATAGCAGTGTGTGCTAAGAAAATACAGATTGTAGCAATTTTTAAAAAGGAAGCAAGAGCTTTACTAAATCTATAAATAAATTGTAAAATGAATGAAGTAAATTACAAAGTAGCAACCAGGATTTGCCAAGCTCACATTTTAAAACTCTGAAGATTGTGGATTGTAAGAAGTTTTGAGGAAATGGAAATGTTATGGTTAAGGGCATGAAGATCTGAGGGTATATTTTTGCTAATATATTCCTTTTAAAATAACAAGGAAAATTCGGAAGAACTCCAAGCATATTTATTATAGCTGGTAAGGTGTGATAATGAAAATGCTGAGGGAATAATGGTTGCTAAGTATGGATTGTATAAAAAACAGAGGTAAACTATACGGGTTCTTCTATAGTTCCTAACTCTAGCAATATTCACTGCTCCTAAGCAAATCAATGTGCTTGATACAACATTAACCCAATTATCCCAAGGAAAACAATCAATTTAAAACTTCTAGAACAGGGTATATTGAGACATGGAGTTTGCTTGGATTTGGAAATAACATTTTGCAGATCTTTAGACAAGAATAAAATGTTGAATGGAATTTTAAAATACTATTTGCCACATATGTTAAAGGTGTCATCTTACTACTTTAAGTAATACAAGCTGTTCCTCTTTTATCAAAAGTTTTCATGTTGCTGTAAAGAAGAAATTTGCGAAGTGACTATTTCCACTGGGAAAACCAGTTCGCTTCGGGCAGATGGGTCTCGTCAGCTGTGGTTGGTAGCTCATATAGCAGACGGAAAACTCTGATCCCAAACCTCTGCTGCCTTGCTGCTATACCCACTCATGGGGCAGGCTGAGGAAAAATCCATAGCTCGAGTCCCTAAGGCAGTCAGTCCTACAGTGTTGTGTTCAACACTGTGTGGTGAACTACGTGTGCCTGTCTGGACACGCCCCCTGCTGACTGCTCCTGTGGCTCCTCCCACAGACCCCTGTATAAAGGCGATCTGAGGCCTGACGCTCGGCCTCAGTCTCCAGGATGTAGTATGATGGTCACTCACTGCTGGTTCCTTCTTCCAGTCAATAAAAGCCGATATCTCGCCTTTACGTCTCAGAGTGAGTTATTGATGGTGCATCACACTGGCTGGCAACTCCTCTGATGTTGCTGTTGCAGTCCTGGCCACTACCTTGGATTCATCAGCTACGTGGAGAGGGGAGCCTGTCGCAAGGGCAACAGCTTGCTCTCCATATCATACTGTCCTGGTGTGCACTGGGTTGCGTATTGACACAGAGACAGCTAGGGTGCACAGGAAATAATAAAGTAGTGGTGGTGGGGTTGTGGAGGGCAGGGTTTTAGGGTTGATCAGTGTTACTGCTTGGAGAATGTAACTGCTTTTGAAGCTGGTGGTCCTGGGGTGTCTGCTACGTAAGACTCCTTCCTGATGGGAGTAGGACAAACAGCCCATGTGAAGAATGGCTGGGGTCTTTCCTGATGTTACTGATCTTTTTCCGGTACCTTTCTGTGTATATGTCCTTGATAGCAGGTAGCTTGATACCGGAGATATGTTGGGTAGTTCTGACTGCCCTTTATAGAGCTTTCCTAACTACCCCATTGCAGTATCCATGCCAAACATATTTAATACGATTTTTATAAATTTTTTGCAGTTTAGCTCCTAAAATTAAGGTAAATTTAAAATAAGTACTAACCTACTGTAGCTTCAGCACCCAAATAAGCAGCTTGCAAAGCACATTTGCACTGTGCAAATGAATTTAACCAAAAAAAATCCCAATAGCTAAATGCAATCAGGACCTACTGCACTGCACCATTTGCAGAGTTTGCCAGAATGCTTCTGAGGCCTTCACACACATAACACTCCATAGCAGGGAGTTGTTCAGACAGTCACTATGCCTCCAAGAGCTTATAATGCATCCCTGGTTACTGCTTCTGCTGCATCGTCGCATCTAGTGCTGGAAACAAAACCTACACCATGCTACCTAGGCCTGCCTTATTGTGACTTAAAAGGAACCTGCCTGATCCAGTCTAAATGACACTGTCACTTGGAATCACCTTGTTGATCCCTTTTAATTTCACCATCTACCCTTCCCGGTTAATAAATATACATACAAGCAAACGCTAGAGAGAGTATAGGGATGCAGGAGGGTACTCAAGGATGAAATCAGGAGATCAGGTTAATAAAGGGGGTATGAAGTAGCATTGGCTGCGAATATTAAGGGCAATCCAAAGAGATTTTTAAATTATATTAAGGGGAAACGAATAACTAGTGAGAGAACAGGATCCTAAAAAGACAAAATAGGATAACTTTGTGTGCGGCCACGGGAGATGGGCAAGGTCCTAAATTAATATTTCTCCTTTTTTTTAACCATGGAAAATGACATGAAGACTTTGGAATCTAGGAAAAGTAAATGGAGAGGTCTTGGGGAATAGCCTGCATTACAGTATAGTGGGTGCTGGATGTCTTCAAAGATATAAGGGTAGACAGATCTCCAAAGTCTGTTCAGGTATATCCCAGAAGACTGTGGCAGGCTCGATAAGAAATTTCAGGAGCCCTGGTTGATATATTTGCATTATCAATAGCCAAGGGTGACATGCCTGTAGACTAGAGAGTAGCAAATGATATGCCTTTATTTTAAGAAGATAGCAAAGAAAATCCTTGGACCTATAGGCCAAATAATGCTAACATCTGTGTAGTTAAGTTACTGGAGAGCATTCTAGGAGATAAGATAGAAGTATGTAAATCTGGAAAGAGAGGGTTTGATTAGGTGTAGTTAGCATGGTTTTATGCTTGGGAGATCATATCTTATAAACCGGACTCAGATTTTTGATGAGGAGACTAAGAAAGTTGGTAAAAACATGGTAGAAGACATTCTATATGTGAACTTCAATGATGTTTATGATTAAGTTCCACATGGTAGGCTGCTCTAGAAGGTTAGATCACGTGGAATCCAGAAAAAGCCGGCAAACTGGATATGTAATTAGCTTGATGGTAGAAAGTAGATGATGATGGTGGTGGCCCGTGACTAGGGGTGTGCCTCTGAAGTGGATACTGGGCCCATTGTTGTTTGTTATCTATATCAACAACTTGGATAAGAATGTACAAGCATGGTTAGTGAGTGTGCAGATGACACTAGAATAGGAAGGATGGAGAGCATGATGAATGTTACCAAAAATTACAGGAGGATCTTGATCACGTGAGTAAATGAGCGAAGGAATGATAAATGGAGATTAATTCATTTAAGTGTGAGGTGTTGAATTTTGTAAAGTCAAGTACAGGTAGAACGTTTACAGTGAATAGCAGGGCCCTGGGTAATGTTGTAGGACAGAAGGACGTTAGAACACAAGTCCGTAGTTCACTGAAAGTGAGTTACAGATAGACAGGTTAGTGAAAAAAGATTTTGGCATGCTGGTTTTCATCAGTTAGGGCACTGAGTATAAAAACTGGGAGGTCATAGTGCAGTTGTATAGAAGGCTGGTGAGGTTGCACTTGGACTATTTTGGAGAGGTACATGGAGCTTAGAAAAATAGAGGTAGGGACATTTTTGGCACAACTTTGTCGGCCCAAGGGCCTGCATTGTGCTGTAGGTTTTCTATGTTCTATGTTCTATTGAGTTCAGTTTTGATCACCCTGCTATAGGAAAGACATTATTAAACTGGAAAGAGTACAAAAGAGATTTCCAAAGTTGTTGCCAAGCCAAGTCAAGATCCTGAGTTATAGCAAGGGGTTGGACAGGCTAGGGTTTCCTTCCTTGGAATGAAGTTCTCCATAGGATCACCTCTCCGCGTCTATCAATCCTTAGATCCTATAGAGGTCCTATATATCAAATCATGAAGGACATAGATAAGGTGAATGCACTCCATTTTTTTTCCAGAGTTGGGGAATCAATTACTAGAGGGAGGGATACAAACACACAAAATGCTGGAGGTACTCAGCAGGGCAGGCAGCATCTATGGAAATAGATAGTTGATGTTTTGTGTCAAGACTCTTCCTCAGAACTGAGAAGGAAGAGGGAGACGCCAGAATAAAAAGGTTGGGGGGGGGGAAGGGAAGGAGGCTGGATGGAAGGTGATAGGTGAAGCCAGCTGGGGGTTGAGGGGAAGGTCAAGGGC
Source organism: Hypanus sabinus (assembly GCF_030144855.1). NCBI lineage: Eukaryota > Metazoa > Chordata > Chondrichthyes > Myliobatiformes > Dasyatidae > Hypanus > Hypanus sabinus. The sequence continues at coordinate 77,990,465 of NC_082707.1, read as the reverse complement.
TGAAGAAGAAAAAAATCTGATGGGAGAGGAGAGTGGACCATAAGAGAAAGGGAAGACAGGACCTAGGGGGAAGTAATAGGCAAGCGAGAAGAGGTAAAAGGGCAGAGTGGTGAATAGAGGAGGTGGGGGTGAGGAATTTATTTACCTGAAGGAGAAATCAATATTCATGCCACCGGGTTGGAAGTTACCCAGACGGAATCTGAGGTGTTGCTCCTCCACCCTGAGGGTTGAGGTTTCGGGTGAGAGGGGAAAGATGTAAGAGGAGCATGAGGGGCAACATTTTTACATATGTATCTATGAGGCTCCTGTGGGATGGGCTGCCAGAGGAAGTGTTTAAGGCAGGTACAATAACAAATTTTAAAAGACAAATGAACAGGTATCTGGATTGGAAAGGTTTCGAAGGTAATGTGTTAAATGCTGGAAGAAGTGACTAGCTTGGGTGGGGAATCTTGGTTGGCAGGGACCAATTGGGCCAAAGGGCCTGCCTCCATTCTATGTAATTCTGTGATATACAACTCCTCATTGTCAATCTCACTCTTGTTCTCCCACTGCCATAACCTAACTTAATATCTCCTACCACTACCAGCCACCTCAATGGCAACACATCTATCCTCACTACCCTGATGTAAAATTTGATGTTCATCCCCACAAGTCTAGCTCCCCACCTCTTCTTCTTCCTGCAACCAGTGACCCATAAACTGGCTGAATTCTTCTGCTTGCTTCACCTTGATTCTCACAATTTAATTTTATAGTGCGTGTTGGCTACTGGTCACTGGTCTTACATGCATTTTCCCGCACTGAATAATATCTGGACCTATGCCTTCAAATTTAAAACAAATGCTAGTGAAGTACTCTGGAGGGCTATGATATTGTGTAAATGGCAGAAGGTTTGTACCGTGGTCACCATATGCTGATAGTGAAGGAGATGCATGCTTAAGGTAGTGAATGGAGTCCTTTACCTTTTACAGTTGTTGAGCTTCCAGAGTATTAATGGAGTTACACTCATTTTAGACAATTGAGAGAATTCCATAATGCTCTTGCATTGCCTTGTGGTTGGCGATGACTCACTCGTTTGTAAGTAGACCCAGGCTCAATCTCTGTAAAATTTATGTGGTCCAGTTACAGTTAGTGAATAATGGTGGAATGCAGGTGCTATGGAATTCACAGTTGGACTGGAAGGAATCGGGGGCTGGCTGTTCTTTCTGGGAAGGGATGGAGAGAGGAGGATGTTGGGAATGATGGGGGAATCCAGTGAAGGTGTCAGGTCAGGAAATTACTTAACAGGAACCTACCAAGTCTCCATTTCAAAAAAGGACCTGCCCTTTGAGAAATGATGGAACAGACTTCAAGGTGCTGCAGAGGTCTAACTCTATGTGACTGGTCTTCAAATGACAACAGTTTTATATCAATAATGAAAATTATAGAAGCAATGTCTAGATGTGCATCACAACTTTGTAGCACTGCATCAGTTTTCCAGAAGGGAAATGGTGGACTTCGCTATATGCAGAATGCCCACAGTTTTAAATTATGTTTTATTTTCATAGAATTTGAATCACCAAGTGACAAGAATGTGATGCTATGTGATCCATTTTCTAGACACATGTTTCCTGCATGGAAACTGTCCAGTTCCAATAAACTGACAGGAAAGCTAAAAGCAGCACCTGCTGCTCTAGCACTCTAACCACAGAAACATTAGTGCTTAGTAAGGGTAAATTAACCCTGTATGGACCACTTCCAACAATTTCATACAGTTATTGTGCTCTTTGCTAAAACTATTCAACACAAGATTAAAATACTGAAACTTCTTTCTACCTTCTTGACACTTAGTATTTCCTTGTTATTTATGTGGAGGGAAAGGAGAAATTGATAATTGTTTACCTCAAAGTAGAACAGGAGAGATGATATGCTGTTTAGAATGAACTAAGTAATTAAACTTATTCATGTCATTATGCTCCAAAACAACTTCGTTGGCTGTAAAGCAAGTCTGACACTTGAGGTTAAAGATGTAACAGAGACTACCTTCACTTTTCTTTAGTTACACACCTGCAGATTGATTACAGCCTGGAAAGAGGCCATTCAGTTGATTGAGTCTGTATAGTTCCGTGCATCAGTAAACCAGCTAGGCCTACTTCCCTACCCTCTTCCAATCATCTTGCAAGTTATATTCCTTTCAATATGCATCCAGATCCTCTTGACATCTACTACTGAACGTGGCTCCACTAATACCCCGGCAATGCATTGCAGGCCCCAATCATTGGATACAAAAATTTCTTTTTCTTTTTGCGTTATTGTTTATTTTATCTGTTACCTTCATTTTATGCTCTGAGTTCTAGAAATAGATAACTTCTATCCACACTGCTGATATCCTTCATGATTTTAAATATCTCTATCAGATCTCCTTGCAACTGCCTCTATCTAAGAAGAACATTTCCAACTATTCCAATCCATCCATATAAATTTGTAGTCCTTTATTCCTGAAACCATATTAGTTAACATCTTTTCTAAAGCATGGGACCCAGAACTGGTGTTAGTACTCCAACTGTGGCAATAACAAGTGTATGATAAAGATTCACATTACTTCTTTGTTCTTGTACTCAATATTCTATTTATAAAGTCCAGCATTCTATTTTTTAAATCATTCTCAACCTGCCCCACTACTTTCAATGAATTATGAGCATATAACCACGTACATTTCTGTTCATATACTTTTTAAAAATTGTGGATTCTAGCTTGTTTTGCTTTTTCTCATTCATCTCTCCGAACTGTAACATTTCATATTGCTCAGCATTAATCACCCACCTGTCCATTTCACCAATCCATACATAATTCTCTGAAGTGTGTTACTAATTTCATTGCATTTCCCTAGGTCTTTAGCTTAGTGTCAGCTACAAATGTGTAAATTGTATTTTGTAAACCCAGGTTCAAATCCTCAATACATATTAATAAAGTAGGATCCCACCGTACATTCCCATTCAGTCTGAAAAATATGCTTTCACTGCCAGTGTTTGACTCCTGTTAGTTAATCAATTTTCTGTCCATGCTGCTGCTGCAGCCCCATTTATTCCATATCTTTCAATCTAGATGACAAGCCTATTATGTGGTCAATGCTTAATCAATGCTATACCTCTCCCTTTCCTCACTTCCCCATGCTTCGTGAACATTTTATGTCCAAGAATAATTATAACCCATTCCTGCCTTTAGTTTTAAGATAAATCCCTGATACTGGAACAATGTAATCATCCCACAGTGTTACCTGCACCTGTGGTCACCATCAGTATTTAATATGCTTCTAGTGGTCACTAGAATGTACCTTAAGCCTACTTCGCACTTACTTTGGTTGCATTTAAAATGTAGTTCATCCATCTCAATGCCCTTTACATCTTTCTTCCAATTTTTTTAGCCATCCACCCACTGCCAAAGTAATTTTTAACTGCTACTGTAGCAGAGCCTCTTCTCACAAGGACATAGGTTCAGGCTCTGTTATGGAGCGATGTGACTGTACCTCCTCAAGAAATAGTCCCAGTGCCCCAAGAGTATACACCCTCCCTTAGGTATAATCTCTCCAAACACGTCAGCTGCACTGTTTCTGTAGTCACTGGTGAATGCCACAGGGAGTAATCCAAAGATGATTACCTTTGAGATTTTGTTTCTTAAGCTCTCTGTTAACTCCTTAAAACCTCTGCAGAGCCTCATGACCTAAAGTGTAGATCATTGCCACTGGTACAAAATGTGACTGAGGGGACTCTGCACCTGTCAGCCTTGCCCTTGCGAGCGGCAATCGCAAGCTTGGGAGGTGCTTCCAGAGTATTTTAGGCAAATAAATCGGAAATGTATTTTTTCATTTGTAATGGTGTACATCCTACCACCATGCAGTGATTACAGAAGGAATGGATGTTTAGGGTCCTGGGGGGGATGTCAATTGCACTGTCCTGTGATGACATTCGTGGCCATTGGAACAGCATTCATTGAGACATGAGGAGACTATTCCATCCTGGTGGCACATCCTTGGACTGTGTTGAGCATTGACACAAACAACACATCTCTCTGTATGTTTCAATATTTCCCTATACATGCGACAAATACAGCTAATCTTTATGTATCTTTGTGTTCCTGGTTTGGGTTTTCCTGCCCTGGTCATTGAGCATCGATGGGAAAACACTCCAATGGTTGAAATCAAATGAGGCAGAAAGAAAGATTATTGGGTTGTTGATGGGAAATCATCACAGCCTCAGGTCATCACTGGAGAAGATCAGTGGGAAATTCCCCAGGACCAACAGTCTTCTTCAAAGACCTCCTTTCCACCTCATGTGCAGCAAATGAACAGAACCTGCCTGCATACGACAAGACCTAGCAACATTCAGACATAGATTGATTAGTTTGAAGTAACACTTGCCCTAAAGGAACTGCCAGGCACTGATCACCTTTGACAGGAGAGACTCTAATTATCTACCCTTTCCATTATATCATGTTATTATCACTGAGTGCCCTACTATCAAGATCCTTGAGCTCCAAAAGCTCAAGTGCACCACAGAACTAATGCTGCCTAAGGGTAGTTCCTGCCAAATTTGGAACATCAACTCTTTAACCCATGTTTGGACCATGGTTGTGATAGGGTCAGGAGCTGAGTCAGACTGGGCATTCACGAGAGGTTATTGTTAAATAAGTGCCACTTGATGGCACTGTTTACAACACCAGTTTGATGAAGATTGGGAGTACATTGATTAGGTTTATCCAATTTTCGACAGATGCCAGTTTTGCATTACAAAACTTTGACTAGAGGTGTGGCTGGTTTTGGAAAACAGGTCTACAGCAATACAGCTAGAATTTTACCTTGTTCTATAGATGTTTCCAGTGCTCTCAGCAGATTCATCACAGTGGAGTAAATCAAGTTGTCCAAAGATAGGCTTTGTGGTGGTAGGATCTCAGAAAGAAACCTGGATCCATTATCTATTGAGTATTTCTGGGTGAACATAGTTGCAAACCCTCCAACCCTTTTAATATGCAGATTATTACATGTGGGGAAATCGTGAGCCTCCTTTTCCCATGGGCTGTTTAATTTTCTATGCATTTCATATCTATACGTGTAAGGACTGAAAAACTTCACTCATAACCTAAGATTGCTCCTCTCTCTCTATTAGATGCAGTTTTTATTGTTTAGTATGAATGTGCTCTTGGGTTACAACTTCAGCAGGCTGTCGCCTTACTTTGAGATATGTCTGGTGCTGCTCCCGCCATGCCCTTCGATACTCTTCATTGGACCAAGATTGTTGCCTTGGCTTGATAATAATAGCAGAACAAGGGATATGCTGAAATATGACTTTACAGATTGAGGTGACAGATACCTAGTCTGTGTCTTTGTTGGTATCTGTATTTCAATGTGGAGGAGCACTAATTCATCAGCTAAGAATTATGTGATTTTTAAATTAAAATTAAAATTAAAAATATATTTGCTTTTAACAAAATGCTTCTGCATTTTATCTATAATTATATTTAGTAAGAACAATGGAGAAGCCAATCAATTCCACAATACTGAAACTGACAAATTATTTTTGTCAGTTTTTTACAACTAAAAACCATTGCATCAATTTAAGCAGTATGAAATGATATTAGAAAGCATTAGAAACTAACTGGAAACTACACTCCATTCTCAAATAAATTAATTTTAAACATCATCAGCTTTTTGCAAGAAATCCATAGGTAAACTTCTGTCAGACACCACCCAATTAATTTATAACACTTTAAACTTCAGAATTTATGATGGCGTCTGTGGTCTGTATCTCAAGTTATAGACTTCATCACAAGTAGAATTTTACCTTTTTACACTTTTGATATATATTGACTCATTTCCTCACACATTATGCAAAACAGTTAGCAGAGTGTTTCTGAAAGATATTTTAAAAATAACTGTAATAAATCCTTTGTTAAAAAGAAGGAAAAGTACTTTTGTGCTCTTTGTAGTGAAACAGTTTTAAGTTGTATCAACTGCTGTAATGTAAAAAAATATAGCTCCCAGTTAACTTCCACAAACAGTGTGGCAACGGTCAGATAATTTGTCTTAGTGATGACTAATGGAGAATATGTTTTGGTGAAGGTATAGGGGAGAAAGTGTCTGGTTTTCTTTGAGGAGATATCATGGAATCTGGACAGCTTTGATTTAAGATCTACGTGATAGACAGCAGTGCTGCTGTCCTCTGCACTCATCCAAGTGTCTACTTCAATTGTTATGTTTGAGTTTCTGGAGTGAGACTTGAACCTGGAACCTTCAAATCAGAGACACAAAGGCTAACAGTTCCTCTCAGAGCAGATGTGGTAAATGTCTATCATATTATGACTAAAGAAATAGCAGTTTATTTTGTCATAGAGTCAGAGTGCGTTTTCAGGTCCTTCGACCCACCAAATCCAAATCAAGCATTCATTTTCATTAATTGCACTTTATTCTACCATAAGTACTGCACTTACCTACATTTTACAGGCAATTTACAAAAACCAATTAACTTATCAACCTGCACATCGTTGGCATATGGCAGGAAATGGAAGTACTCAGAGCAACCCACGTAGCGACAGAGTGAATGTGTAAACTCCATAGGAGATTGCACTGAAGGTGAAGATATTGTATCCATTTGATCCACAATTTGAATGAGCAGAGATAACTGATTAAAAGATCGCTTGCTAATAATAGTCTGACATTGTTCTCTGTGTCTGTTAATGTAGAAGTCCCATCTGTTAGTGCTAGTAACAATGCTAAAGAATATTTATTAGCAACAGGACAAACATTCCATGTCCAGCTATTACTTCTGTCCTGCCTGCTTTCACCTGTCACTGGACTTGAGAAAAGAACTGGGTACATTGCACCAAACAGATACACAAAATATGGTGGACAATTTCTAATGAGAACAAGATTAAAACCTTAACAAAGAGGGCATAACTCCTACGATTGCCAAGGTGAGAGGGCTTATGTGGTGCACAAATGTCAGCATTCTATTTCTGTGCTGCAGACTCATTCTAATTTTTCTGTGCTATTTGTGGGTCTTCCACGGAAATGGGCAGCTAAAGCACTTACATGGGAATTGGCCCATTTTATGCCCAAGTTAAGTTGGAGAATCCCAACTGACCAAACAAGTCACACAGCACCTAGTTATTTGCAGCATTTGAACCTGAAATATCCAGTACTTGCAAAATGTGACATCACCACAGTATTTGCAAATAACGTCATCACATCTTTCAAGCAGAGGAATATGCTGAAGCTGGGAAGAAGTGTGTGGCAGGTGCTAGGTTAAATATAGCTCAGTGAAAACTAACTGGTGGGCAGTGACTAGATTTTAACCCCAGCTTGTATCCAATGTAAACCGGTAAATTCTCAGAACTTCCAAAACTGACTCAGAGGCAACAGGGCTTCTAAGGCATGAGAATGGGTCTTCTGTTCTATGGCACAGGATTAAGGGGCAACAGGTAGTTGCTGGCATTGAGTCACAACTATGTTCTGAGTCCCTCCAAGAAGCTAACCTTCCAGAGTTGGCCTCATCCAAAAAAGTTGGAAGGTTCATTTTAATATTGCATTGCAAATTGTATTTTAACTTATTGGCTCCTGGGCAGAGAGTGAAGGAGAAGAAGGGAAGAAAATAAAGAGCAAGAGTAATAATAAAGAGCAAATATAATAAAAAATAAAATAAATAAATTATAAAAATAAAGAGCGATATAATGTTGCTACATTATATCCCTGATTCCTAAGAAAAGGTCATTCATATTTTTGGTTATCCATGCCTTTGAGCCCCTGTGCATCAACAGTAACTGTTCAGAATGCTCAACTTATTTTGGATAAGAAAGCCCTTCCTCAGTTGAAGACCTTTTCACATATTATTCGTTCAAAGATTCATAGATTCAAAAACTTTATTGTCATTCCAACCATACATATATCAGCTCTGCAGGGCAAAATGAGACAGCGTTTCCCAGGGGCAAGTGCAATCATAACATAACAAAAACAACAATAAATAGTAAAACACAACAGCCACATGTCGGTTAAAATCAAGGTATAAGTGTCCAGTGCAAGTTAAAAGTGTCCAAAGCAGAGTCAGGTAGAGCAGCTATTTTGCAGTCTGACTGCCTGTTTAGTAGCCTTGTGGTTTTAGTCTTGATGCTCCTGTAATGTTTGCCTGATGACAGAAGAACAAACAGTTCATGGAGAGGGTGTGAGGGGTCTTTAATGATGTACCGTGTCTTCTGGAGGCATCGACTCTGAAGGAGGCTATATGTTTTTCTGTCATTTTTACAGAGAAGCAATGTTGTGACATTGGAAGTTAGAGAAGAATAAATTTATAATTTGTATACATAGTTTGCATATACAGTAAGTGAATAATATACATCTTGCAAATTCTATGCAAGATTGATTTGTGAGTTTACTTTTCCAGACAGTAGGACGACAATAGTATTATATGGCCGTGGTGAAGTTTGCAGCATGTAAACGAGTGAAATGCTGGCCATTTCTGTTTAGGCATGCAGTTCAAGCTCTTCCTCATCTGTTGCTGCCAAAACAAAAACCCTTCCCTTGTCCTTGGCTGAAAAAGGGAAGTATTGCTTCTGTCCAGTGTCAACCAGACTAGAAGGCACACCTGTTAGTGAACTACCCTTTGTTCCCCAAATAAAAAAACTCTCTTTACCTCTACTTGTTTCACAAGCAACAGCTCAGAATAAAATAATATACACTCCAAAGCTCACATATTCAAAGTTACATATTCAAACCTAATCAAAATTAAGAAAAGGTTTGAAACTTCAAATACATCTAAATGCTAGTTCCCTTTCTCCTGCCTATCCACACTTTGAAGGGATCAATCCTAGCTTGGAGCCAGATATGCACAATTAATTTATCAGCCTATGAAATTAATTTCTGGTGTCAGCATTTGCCCAGTAATATTTTTGTCAAGTGTAAGTGCTTTTTCCCCCTTAAGAAGAATGCTTATACCCAAATATTGTTGGAAAAAATTAGGTTGGTTGAAAACGACAATACAAAGCAATGGATAAAAGCCATTCTGACATGTATAATGGAGAAGACATTTTTACGTACAAATTGTAAGCAAAAACTTATTTTTAATCAAAAACCATTATTTTTAACCATATACTCAATTGGAAGTTGCCACAGTTTGTAAAGAGTGTAACCTGTCTACCAGGACTAGTGAATATGAGCTGTACAATTGCTACAACTATCATAATTTTAAATACATCATAAACTGAACAAACACACAGAGAAATATCTCTAATTTTGCCTTAAATTTAAAATAATCATATATTAAGCTATGAATATAGTAACCGTTGTCCAAAATGTTATGGCCGGAAGGTTTCGGATTTCTGATATTTTCGGATTTTGGAATATGTAATGAGATAGCTTGTGAACACCATCGTTTCCGACTATGAATTTATATGCTACCATTAAGAAGACTTCGTCTTATACTTGTTTATCACACATGTGTACTTAACAAGAATAATTATTACTTACCAATATTACATCCCATTAATATAATGAAAATATAATATGTGCAGGTTAACAAAAACAACACAGCAGATCCGGGAGAATACCTGAATCAGCTGTCAAACAACAACAAACATGCAGACTTTCAGTCTCCAATACAATGCCATGTTTTGATTAAAAGGCTACAGTACACCATATTTGTATTTTACTTTCTTTAAAGGTTCAATGTAACATATAAGAACAGTCAGCACTATAGAGTTGTTCTGGTGTTAGATTTTCATCAGTGATAATCTTCACAAACTTACTGCTTCATGATCAGCAGATGCTCAATCTTTAAAATTGTTTAAAACTTTTAATATTTAATTCCGTGCCTTTTCTTAAATTTCTGTAAGTAGCCTGCCAAATACTCACAATTACCTTCAGTTTTCTGGATCTTTGCTTGTTTCATGAGCAGCATACCATAAAGTAGCATACGTTCACTCCAATACTGACAAATTCATTCTTTCAATACATGATCAAGATCTTTATTTATTGCTTTATGCAGTTTTTCTATTTTTCATGAACTTCTGTTCATTTGTTATGAGAGGTCACTTCTCAGAACTATCTTTGATGCATGGAGAGCTGCACATTGCTTGGGAATCTTCCCAGTGCCTGATGGAATTTTCCATTTGTTACGTCATTGTCAGCACTCAAAAATTTCTGGGTTTTTTGGATTTTGGAATTTCGGATAAGGAGTACTCGACCTGTATAAATTTTCCACTCAACTCAGTAAGCTTAAAGCGAGCATGGGAAACAAAATGAGGTGAGTCACAAGGAAGCACTTGAAACTGGACCCTGGTTTGTCAAAGGGAGTGCAGGAACTGGAGCTATGGTGTGTCAAAAGGAATGCAAGAACCAAGACCCTGGTGTGTTAAAGGGAGCATGCAAACTGGATGCCACACCCGGAGCAAACACACATGGTCCTGGAGAAAACATACAAACTTTGAACATACATCCTGCCGAAGGGTTTCAGCCCAAAATGTCAACTGTACTCTGCTCTCTGGCCTGCTGAGTTCCTCCGGTGTTTTGTGAGTGTTGTTTGGATGTCCAGCATCTGCAGATTTTCTCTTCATGATACAACCTCCTTACAGCTCGGGGTGCTCCATAGTTTGGAGCTCAGTTCTGACACTGTCTGTAGGGAGTGTGTATGTTCACCCAGTGACTGTGTGGGCTTCTTCTGGGTACTTCTCCCACAGTCCACTGACTTACTGGTCAGTAGGTTAATAAGCTATTGCAAATTGTCCTGTGATTAGGCTGGTGTTAAATAGGTGGGTTGCTGGGCACTGGCTCATTGGGCCAGCAGGGCCTAATCTTTAAGTAAATAAACTGCGGCCCTGGTGTGTTAAAGGGACTGAAAGAATCATCATCTGATCCTCCTGACACTGCACCATCAGGACTAAATACAAGGTGGAAAACTGTGAAGTAATCCACTTTGGTAGAGGAAAATATGTTTTTCTTTAATGGTTTGACACGCATGGTGTTAGTGTTCAAAAAGACCTAGGTGTCCTTGTACGCAAATCATTGACAGTTAACTTGCATTAAATAAAGCAATTATGAAAATTAATGTTATGGTACCTTTATTTCTGGAGCATTTCAGCACAATAGTAGATATATCTTACCGGAATTGTGTAGGGCTCTTGCAAGACTGCACCTGGTTGACCCTTGAGGAAAAATTGTACATATAATGTCAACATGCCCTCCAATTAGAAAAATAAGAAATGTTATTATAGAGCTGATAAATTAGATGCAAGGGTGATGCCTCCCTGAGTAGAATGTCTAGAAGCAGAAAATAAAGGATAATGTCTGCAATGAGAAGAAATTTCTTAATCCAGATTATATTGAATATTTGGCATTATAAAGTTAAGAGAGGCTCGGCTACTGGGTATATTCATAACAAATGTTAACATTTTTGGGTCTAAAAATGGAATCACTGGATGGTGATTGGTGCTGAGGTAAAAGACTGGCCATGATATTTTTGAATGGTAGAACAAGCACCACCTCATACCCTACTACTTTTACTTATTCTTCTGACTAAGCAAATAATATACTGAGGGAAAAACCATTTCCTGAACTAGTAAGGAGCTGGAATTCACTGCTTGTAGGGGTGATGGGAGACAAAATCAATTTTCAGCTTCAAAGAGGGATTTGATAGTATTTGGAAAGAATGATTTGCAATGGAATAGGCAGGTAAATGGGACTGACAAGATGACTAAAGAGAAGCTAGCATAGCCTCAATGAGTCAAAGGGCCTCCCCAGCCAATAACAATTCTACAATACTGCATTTCTAATTTCAAATGCAAAACCACAAAACTCACCGGATAACCCCTGTATACACTAGTTTAAGAACTCTTTGGCGCAACCCGAAAAGAGAAGTTAAATTAAGCAGTCCTTGTTAAATTAAGCCAGGCTCGAATTTTAAAAGTCTGCCGACTGTGAGAGTAAAAGGAACGTTCCCACAAAGAGTGTTATTGGAGTAACGCTGAAATGTCTGACACTTTTTTTTGCAGTTGCTATTTTTCCCGTAAATGTGTAATTGGCGTCTCTTCGGCAATTAGCGACGTCGGGGCCTGTCAAAGCCAAATTTCAATTCAGGCATCTTTGTAGTACACTGGGGTCCTGAGAGGGGGGTGGTGGTGGTGGTGGTCTTAGCTTCTTTGTTCAATCTTGCCTAGGCAATGAGTGGTCTGCAGAGCAATGTGTTAGGGAGTGAACGAACAACGTTAGGGGCAATACAAGTGGCAGCTCAGATCCAGCACGTCCTGCTCTGGTCTTGCACCTGGTTCGGTACATTCATGTTTAACCCCTTGAGGGCATGAGCAACATTGTCAGAGCCCCGAGTCCAGCAAGCCGCAGGAGTGGCGCCTCGCCCCCAAAGTCCGCGAGGCTCCCGATGCGTTCACACTCTTGATTCTTCACAATGTCTTGCGTCCGAAACTTATTACAGTCAGTCATTTCTGCAGATGCTATATGAAAGAAAAAAGGTGCGTGGAAGTGTAAAGTGCGTTCTTGAAGGGTTAAAAGTCCGTGGAACTGTTTCATTCCTCCTTTTCAGGAGTCAATGACGATGCATAGATAAGTTCTTTTGCTGTTATCGTTTATAATTAAAAGGGCATTTTATGATGGGTTTTATGCGACTTCCACTTTTAAATTTGGCCTCAGCTGTTTGCATGGATATAGCGAACAGATTTTTTTGTGTGGGAGATTTCTGATTCTTTATTCGCGCTGGATTGAATCCCGCAAATCCATCCTTTTTTCCCCTTTGTAAAAGCCTGCCGTGTTGAAGAAAGACCAGAGAAATATATTGGATCTGTACTTGTGGCGGAGGCGATAGATCACAGGCAGGCAGTCGCTTGCCCCTGGGTCACTGATTTTCTGCAGTGTAGACTGAACCCAGTGATTGTGCTGCTCTCTGGTTTGTTGTGGTTTGCTCTCGCACTTTCTGCTGCACTCGTGCACACCCTAAAAAGAGGCGTGACATCCTCAAAGCCACGCTCTTCCATTGCCACGTCCACTTGAATCTCGCCGGGAACAAATCCACAACATTTACTGTATGTCTGTCACCTCCGTGATCCCCAGCAAAAATGCAGATACTGGAAATCTGAAATTTAAAACAAAATGCCGGAAACATTCAACAGGTCAGGTAGTTTTTGTGGAAGGAGGATGTTTCAGGTCTTTTTTTCTCTGTTTTTGTAGTCGGAGCTGTAGTTACGAAATGAAACAAACTTGTTTAAAAGGGCAAGTCTTCGGAAGTGGAAAATTTTGAGTGACAACAGTGATATTAGCATGTGATAGTATTTAAATATAACTTATTTGATTGTTGTGCCTTTATATAATTGAATTGTCACACATAAAAAGGTTACCTTTGCTAAAAACTTCCTGCAGAGTAAGGTCACGTACAGTGTTGCATCGTATTAACAGTTGCAGAAACTGGCTGTTTAGCCTGCGGGATTGTAAAGAATGGACGTGCACCTGTTTTTCGTTTCTCGTTATTAATATATCCTTCCTTCTTTATCTGTTGTTCTCAGTTAACTCAGTTAACTGAGTTAACTTTTTAAGTTTTTGAGTTAACAATTTAACTTAACTCAGTTAAATTGCATCTGTGACAGTATCTTCAGTTCATGGACTTTGGGATGATCACTAAGTGGGGGTGGGGTGGGGAAGAACATTAAAATTCCTTGCCTGTTGTTTTTAAGCATGAGGTATGAGTAGAAAGAGTAATATCAGAGTTACACATTTTAGAGGCCTGGGAGAGGACTTTGTGGTTTGGAGGCTTGCATGCCTCAATGACCTGGAGAGCTGTGTTGGCTGAAGTCAGGGCTTTATGCTTTGGCTCTTGGTGGGGTCACCCATGCCAAATGGGTAGAAGCCAGACTAAGAATGGTCCATCGGTCCTCCAGGTTGGTGGGGGGGGGTTCAGCTCAGGGCTAACAATCCTGACTGGTCAAACAAAACTGTTACGGAAACAGCAATGAAGAATCTTTCTACGTCTGAGTGTGAAGGTGTTCCTGAGTCTCCAGCCGGAATTTGAGTGAGTCACACGATGAAGGAGGCCCTGAACACTGCCAGTGATGGAGGACCTTCACTGCTGCTCCAGATGCCAGCAGTGTAATGGGCAGAAGAGGGGTACTTCAGGGGAGAAATAATTGAAAAGGAAATGAGAATTATGGGTTAGGTCAAGAAAGTAATGTTGAGGATAGAGGATCAGCTGTGATCTTGTTATCATATTGAATCTCAGAGTAGATGTGAGCAGTCAGGTGGCTTGTCTTTATATATAAATACACATACATACACACACTAAATTATTATTGAAGTATATACAGTGACTTATGAAAGTATTCAGCCCCCAACCTTTGTTCACATAAATGAGTGATACAACCAAGGATTTTGATGAAGTTAACTGAGAATTTTTTTCAGAGTAGAGCCCAAAAATGGGGGAAATTAGGGCATGAAAAACTTAAAAACTCAAAAACAGAAATGTCAGCAATTCAAAAGTATTCATTCCCCTTTGTTCAGTACTTAGTTCAACCACCTCTCGCTGCTATTACAACCAGTAGTGTATATGGATAAGTCTATATTAGCTTTGCAGAATGTGATGGAGCAAGATTCGCCCATTCCTCCTTGCGTAATTGTTCAAGCTGTGCCAGGTTAGTTGGGGAGTGGTGGTGGACAGCAGTTTTGAGGTCTTGCTTGATCGGGTTAAGGTCAGGACTCTGACTGAAACACTGAAAAACAATAAGTTTTCTTCATTTGAAGCCACTCCATGGTGACTCTGGCCATGTGCTTTGTGTTGTTTTTCTGCTGAAAGACAAATTTCCTCCCCTAAGCTTTCTGGTGGAGGCAAGCAAATTCATTTTATCCAGGATCGCTGTATTTAGCAGCGTTCATCTTCCCGTCAATGCTGACTAGATTTCCAGTCCCTGCTGCTGAAAAGCATCCCCATAACACAATGCTACTTATTGCATTCTTACAGTATGTTGGTGTTACCTGCCTGATGTGCAGCCATTAGATTTATACCACACGTACTACTTAGTGTTGAGGCCAAGGATTTCCACTTTAGCCTCATACAACCACAAGAAATTCCTCCACATCTTTACAGTATCTTCTAAGTGACACTTAGCAAAAAGTCTTTATGGGCAAAGATGGGTTTTTTTTTTCCTGTCAGGGTTTCTTCCTTGCCACTCTTCCGTAAGTACGTACCCTTAATTTCATCTCTAGTTGCAGCAACTGACTTCAGCAGCTCACTCAGAGTGACTACCTCACTACTTTTTTTTGCACTACTCATTTTAACTTAACTATTTAATAGACATACTGTAATTCAGATTTTTTTCCTCTGTATTTACTTATCATGTGTTTCTTTGTACTGCTGCCATAAAGTTAACCAATTTCATAACACTTGCCGGTGATATTAAACCTTCATTCCAATTCTGTTGGCGTCACAGTACCACCTCTTACAAGTGCCATTCTTCTCTGCGACTAAGTTTAGAGGGGTGCCCTGACGTAGGCAGTGTGGCTGTGGTTTCATATTTTTTCCACTTTTCCATGATAAAATGCACTGACCTCCGAGGTATTTTCAGTGCCTTTGAGATGGTCTTGTACCATTTCCTAGGTTTGGGTTTCTCTATTATTATTTCGCTGAATTGTCTTAAATGCTCCTTTGTCTTCATTTTGGTTTGGTCTTTTTGAAAATCTACCATACTGTTGGTCCTTACAGAGAGAGGGGCTATTTATTCTTACGAATTCATTGAAAGCAGGTGATCCTCCAATTTTCTACATCAACAGATTGGTCGATTTGGTCAGATAATACACAGTATTTCACCTGAGGAAAGTTAGCATAGTAATTACAAAGGGGATGAATATCTTCCAACCTTCACAATTTTGGTTTTTAATTTTTAGTAAATTATTGACAGGTTTTGGAGTCTTTCTTTTCATTTGACATGAATCAGAATCAGGTTTATTATCACCAGCATGTGACGTGAAATTTGTTAACTTAGCAGCAGCAGTTCAATGTTTTGTCGATTAGCTCAAAAATTCCTACTTCAATATATTTTAAATTTAGAAAATGAGACAGTAAAATTTCAAAATAGTTGTTGGGGCTGAATACTTCATCAAGGTGTTTTATTTATATATATTTATATAACCCTGAGATTAATTTTCTTGTGGGCATACTCAGTAAATCCAAGGACCATAATAAAATCAATGAAAAACAACCAATATGCAGAAGGCAACAGCCTGCAAATACAAAACGGGAAAATAATAATAAATATCAAGAACCAGTGTTTTGTTACGTCTCCCCTCTCACTGTGAAACAGGGACACCTCTTTTTCCCTTATTAGGGAGAGAGAGAGGCTGTGTTACGTCGAATTACAAGGTGAACGAGTAGTCTTTGGGGTACTGCAAGTCTGTGCCTTCATTGATGCTTTGCTGCATGCTTGAGTGCTTGGAGGAGGGCGATGATGCTTTTTTGTCGGTGGGGGAGGGGGTCATCGCTTTGCTGCTGCTTACTCGTGGGAGGGGGGAGCTGGGGGGTTTGGAGTTCTAACATTTAACTGTCATTCATTCTTGGGGACATTCTTCTGTTTTCGTGGATGTTTGAGAAGAAAAATAATTTCAGGATGTATATTGTATACATTTCTCTGACATTAAATTGAGCCTGTTGAAGCGATGAAGCATCCTTGGAAGTGAGTCCATAGGTTGTAGTTGAGTGCTGTGGTGACTGAAGTTGAATGAAGTTATCCTCACTGGTTCAAGAGCCTGATGGTTGAGGGGTAATAACTGTTCATGAGGCTCCTGTACTCCTTCCTGGTGGCAGCAGTAAGAATAGAGGTTGACATGGGTGGCTGATGTTCCTGATGATGATGCTACTTAAAACTGTCGGGAATTACCTGAATCACAGCGATGCATTGTAGAACCATTTCAGTGATTTAAATTATGTTCCACTACTTTGCAGGTTCTCTTAGTTAATTAGTGCATTGCAATTTCATCCCTTCCATCAAATCAGATATAGTATTTGTTGTCTTGACAGACAGACAGACATCTTTATTGATCCTGAGGGAAATTGACTTGACAGTATCAATGCAGGAACGATGGATTCTGTTTTGGTATTAAATGTATACGTAATTTACTTCCAAAAGAGCCCAGAAATGTAAGTTCTAAAAAAGATAGGATTTAATGAAGTGCTATGAGAATGGTGGGTTTTATGAATTATTAGGAACAGAACATGTTGCAATCTCAACAGGAACACGTTCTTTGGACTTTGTAAGATTGGTGGTGAATCTCCTATGGTTTTCCTCACCTATTGAGAGGATACTGTTTGTTTACAAAAAGGAGTGCACTTTGGCAACATTATAAAACAAAAGCCCATATCTGGGAACTGTACTAATTTAGTTACTTTTGGTTTATTCATTGTTCACCCCGCCAGAGACCAAACACCTTGAGAGCTAAATGTTGCCTATTAATGAAAAGTTGCTTGGGTGAAGTCTTAGTTTTAGATGGGGAGACAGGATTTCTTAAAACTATTCCCCCCCCCCCCACCTTGTGTCCAGAGATGAGGACACTTATCACAAGTTGTATACCTCATTACTAGAAACAGTGAGGCATTCAAAAAGGAAACGAGTCAACTTGCGTGAATTGTGAAACAATTTTTGCAGCATCTTTTGCGGGAAACCTTTGCAGAATTTAAGCTGCATGTTCCATTTTTTTTACAGGTCCAAAGTAATAAAGAAAAGAAACCTGGAACACCTCCTCCTACTGTAACAAACGTGACGCCCAGTCCTCAACCTTCAAGCAAAGTTGTTGTCAGCACTCCAGCATCAGTAAACATTCCACGTTTCTACTTTCCTAAGGGACTTCCAAGTGCTAACAGTAATCACGAAGAGACCACTGCCAAGATTGAAGCAGCCTTTGCTGAGTTAGAGGATGAAAAATGCGATATTTATGAGATGGGAAAAATTGCAAAGGTAGGGAGAAACGTCTCTGAATGGCTATGTGATGTGCAGATTTTTTTTTGTTATCCGCTGTACTTTTTTCCCTACATATCTGGAAGCAAGGCTGTTCTTTGCTTGGCAACTTACACAGAACACAGGAGGACCTGAACAGGTCAGGCAGCATCTGTGGAAATGAATAGACAGTCAATGTGTCGGGGTGAGACCCTTCTTTGGGACTGGGAAGGAAGAGAGAAGATGCCAGAATGAAAAGGTGGGGGGAGCGGAAGCAGTCTTGCTGGAAGGTGATAGGTGAAGCCAGGTGGATAGGGAAGTCAAAGGCTGGAAAGGATGGAATCTGAGAGGAGAGGAGAGGAGCGTGGACCATAGGAGAAAGGGAAGAAGGAGGGGGCCTGGGGGAAATAATAAACAGGTGAGAAGATGTAAAAGCTCGAGTGTGGTATAGAGGAAGGTGAGGGGGAATTTTTAACCGGAAGGTGAAATCGATATTCATGTCATTAGTTGGAAGCTACCCAGGCAGAATATAAGGTGTTGCTCCTCCAGGAGGCCGAGCATGGACATGTCAGAATGGAAATGGGAATCAGAATTGAAATGTTTGGCCACCAGGAAGGCCCACTTGTGGCAGATGGAGCAGAGGTGCTCAATGAAGCAGGCCGCCAATTTACAGTGGGTTTATTTACTTGATAGCTTGGCTACTTATGTCAGTATTGTTAGGATTTCTGCAATATACACTGTCACTAATCTCAAAATGGAAATATTCAATATTCAAAGTCAAAAAGCAAACAACCAAAATGACTGGAAATCTGAAATAGAAACCAAAAATACTGAAAACACTGGAAAATGTTGAGCTTTTACATACTTCTCTGCATTCATTTGAGCTAAAAATTGAATTTGTCACCCAATTGTCAATTTATCAATCATTCCATCTCAGGCCATCAGTTTGTTGCTTCTTTAGATGTACCCTCACCTGTGAGAAAATCCACCAAAGGCTCTCAAGAGAGGTGATGACAAAATTACAGTGTTCATTGTTTCAATGACACTGTTTTCTCTCTGGCTGTTCCAAATTTTAAAGAAATTACTCTAATAATTTTTATTTCTTATTATCTTGGAGAACAGTGAATTGCCCGTTTTGTGATGTATATTGTCATTTAGTCTCATCTTTGGTATCTGTACTGCTAGTTACTGGCATGGTAACTATTGCGTTATGACCAGAAATGTACAGCATCCACAATAGCTTGCTTACTTGAGTAACCTACTCCCACCCTTGACTGACGAGATTTCAAAGGCTGTATGACAGGTGAAAAGTAAATGGGTTTCAGGAGAATGTAATATTACTGCTGAGGTTCTAAAACTTAGACCATATGACATATGAGCAAAATGAGGCTATTTGGCCAGCCATTCAGTCATGGTAGACTTATTTTCTCTCTGAACCCCATTCTCCTGCTTTCTCCTGGTAACCTTTGACTCCTGACTAATTAGCAACCTATCACCCTCTGCTTTAAATATAGTTAGTGACTTAACCTCCACATCCATCTGTGGGAATGAACTCCACAGATTCACCACCCTCTGGCTAAAGAAATTCCTCCTCATCTCTGTTCTAAATGGATACCCCTCCATTCTGCTTTGCTCTCTGGTCCTACATTCTAGGCCTTTCAATATTCAATAGGTTTCAATGAAATTCACCCTGATTCTACTAAACACCAGCAAGTGCAGGCCCAGAACCCTCAAACAGTACTCACATATTATCTCTTTCATTCCCAGGACCTTTCCCGTGAACCTCCTCTGAACCCTCTCCAACACCAGCACACCTTTTCTTTGATAACGGGCCCAAAACTATTCAGAATTCTCCGAGTACGATCTAACCAATGCCTTATAAAGCCTCAGCATTACATCCGTGTTCTGATATTCCAGTCCTCTTGTAATGAATGCTAACATTTAAGAAATCCTGCATGAGGACTGCCATGTCCCTTTGATTTTTCTCTCCATTTAAAAGAAGTATACACCTTTCTTCCTTCTATCAAAGTGCATGATTATACACTCCTCCACACTATATTTTATCTGCCACTTCTTTGCCCATTCTCTTAGTCTGTCTGAGCCCTTTAGCCTCTCTGCTTCCTCAACAGACTCCCTGCTTCCTCAGCATGCCACCTATTTTCATAGTATGCCCAAATTTGGCCACAAAGCCATCAATTCTGTCATCCAAATCATTGACATATAACATGAAAAGAAATGGTCCCAACACCAATATCATTGCAGAACATTGCTAGTCATTGGCAGCCAATTAGAAAAGGCCTCTTTTATTCCCAGTCTTTGCCTCCTGTCAGTCAGCCAGTCGTCTTATCTGTGCAGTTATATTTCCTATAATGCCATGGGCTCTTATCGTTATAAACAGCCTCATGTGTGGCACCTTGCCAAAGGCCTGGAAATCCAAATGAACAACATTCACTGACTCTCCTTTGTCTAACCTGCTTGTTATTTCTTCAAAGAACTCCAGCAGATTTGTCAAACAAGATTTCCCTTGTCAGAGACTGGAACTCTAGCTTGAAGACATTGCATCAAATATATCTTCAAGAAAGGAGACAAATTCAAGCACAGTAACAGCAGGGGGAGTTACTTGCTGTCTGTTACAGTGATCATTGTCAGCCGGGCCCTCCTTGGCCTACTCCTCCCTGTCACTGAGGAGCTTCTCCTTGAATCTTAGTGTGGATTCTGTCCATTTGGAGACCCAATGGATATTATCTCCATGAGAAATTCAGGAAACCATTTCATACTTTACCTGCACTTTGTTGACCTTGTGAATGCCTTCCATCATTGAAGTCTGTGGAGTGTCCTCCAGTTTCCTATCCACAGGAAATTATCTCCATCTTTTGTCTGATTCTGGTTGCTGTTCCCTACTAAACAACAGAGTCCCCCACTGCTGAATGTTCCTACTAAGATGAGGAGGTGTGGGCAGCTTCCATTTGCCATTTTCTTCAGTTGTGTTTGTGAGGATGAAACCCTTAAATCCGCCTTGTACCTCACAATTATTGGTCAGCGCTTCTGAGACATGGACTACCTACATAGGGCCTTGAAGCCGTGGAGAGTGATCATCAATTCATCCCCTTCAAACATTTACAAGTCCATTGCAGGATACAGGTTGAGTACCCCTTATCCAGAGTTCCAAAATCCAAAACTTTTTTGAGCGCTGACGTGACGTCACAAAAAAGAAAATACCATAAGTTGCTGGGAAGGTTTCACAGACAGTTCTGAGAAGTGACATCACAAGAACAGAAGTTAATGAAAAATAGAAAAATACTGCATAAAGTGAAAAATGAATCTCTCAAGTATTGAAAAAGTATTTGTCAGAGTGAACATATCCCACTTAATGGTATTTTTATCATGAAATAAGCGAAGATCTATCATAACAAACTGAAAATCGAAGGTAATTGAATATTCAGCAGCCTGGTTGCAGAAATTTATAAAAAGCACGGCATTAAATTTTTAAAGCATCTGCTGATCACAAAGTAGCAGAGAAATTCATTGAGTTTGCTGAGATTGTTGCTGATGAAAATCTAATGCTGATAGGTTTTATGTGAGGTATAAAAATAAAAAAAAAGACTAAAATACGGATACTGTGTGCTGTAACCTTTGAATCAAGCCATGGCGTCGTAGGTGGAGACTGAAAGTCTGCATGTCTGTTGGTTCAACAGCTGATTCAGGTATTCTCCCAGGTCTGCTGTGTTGCTTTTGTTACCCTGCACACATTATATTAATGGGATGTAATATTTTTTACTGTTTAGTACATATGTGTGGTGAACAAGTGGAAGAGAAAGACTGCTTACCGGGAGCGCATGCATAAATTCAGAGTTGGAAATGATGAAAATCCCAAGCTGTTTTACTACATATTCCAAAGTCTGGAAAGAAACCAAAACGTGTACAGCCCCAAGCATTTCAGATAAAGGATATTGAACCTGTACCAGATTACAAGAAAGTTGTAGTTATTGTTACATACAACACGGAGGCCTTTTGGACCTGCCCTAATACCCATGCTACCAAGATGTCTGTGCAATATGTCTGCATTTTGCAATTCCCTCTAAACTTTTCCTATCTGATTAAATTTCTTTAAAACATTGTAATTATACATGGTTCTGCGGCATCCTCTGGCAACTGATTCTATAAACCCGTCGCCCTTTGAATTAAAATATTGTCCCCCGATACCACCCTCCACCAGACTCTCTTAAATCTGTCCTCCTCACCTTAAATCCACATGTTTTAGACTCTGTACCTTGGTTTTTAAAAAAAGATTGTAACCATTCATTTTATCTGTGCTTCTCATGATTTTATACAACTCTTTAAGGTCGTTCCCTCAGCCCCCCAGCGCTCTGAAGAAAATTTCCTTTCCTTATAACTGAAGCCATCGATTCATTCATTCATTGCCACGGGTACTCCCTCAGGAAATGTGTTTGATGTAAACACTCTGTTGTGATATAGATGAGTTGTCTGTTCCAATGGAAAGTACTAACAATTTTGGTGCATTCTCATGTTGTTTGACCCTTGTCAGGTTTTCCATCATCACCTTACTGTTTACTAATTCAAGAAAACTCTCCAGTCACTCTTAGGTAGGGCTGTGATTCCAACCGAACCCCACAGTTACAATTTACTAGTGAGGGAGAAGGAGAACCTGCAGGTACATAAATGGCATTTCAGAGATCCTATTCTGAAGCCTACAAATATCCTACTAAGAATTTATACTAGAGGAGAGGTAACTTCTGTGGGCGTGACATTCATAACAGTGAAATACAACAACCAACAAGCCACATTGGGCTTGTATGAAAAGCAGAAGGACTAGCATTGTGTGATAAGGAGTGGCTGAGACAGCTACGACTTGATTGGAAATCCATCCACCATTTGCTTGCCACATCTCCTGCAATAGAGTCAACTGAAAGTGAATGAAGACAAGTACTGAGGAATGGGTCTGTCAGGATCTGTGGTGATTTTAAGGACACTGTCAACCCAGTACTGAAAATAGATCAATACCCTTTGCCCAGCATAGAGGATATCTTTGCAAACCTTTCAGGAGGAAAACATGTCAACAAAGTGGACTTGCAGAGGCCTACCTACAGATAAAGATGGAAGAAAGGTCCAAAGTGTTTCTCGCCATAAACAGTAACAAAAGGCTTTGGACTTTGAACCCTTCTTCCAAAACAAAGTGTTGTTCCTCCAACCTGAGTGTGGCTTCATCTTGACAGTAGAGGAGGCCATGGATAGACATATCAGAATGGGAATGGGATGTGGAATTAAAATGTGTGACCACTGGGAGATCCTGCTTTCTCTGGCAGACAGAGCATTGGTGTTCGGCGAAACGGTCTCCCAGTTTGCGTCGGGTCTCAACAATATATAAAAGGCTGCATCGGGAGCACCGGACGCAGTATACCACACCAGCCGACTCACAGGTGAAGTGTCGCCTCACCTGGAAGGACTGTCTGGGGTCCTGAATGGTGGTGAGGGAGGAAGTGTAAGGGCAAGTGTAGCACTTGTTCCACTTACAAGGATAAGTGCCAGGAGAGAGATCGGTGGGAAAGGACGGGGGGAGGGGGGGGGCAAATGGACAAGGGTGTCGCATAAAGAGCAATCCCTGCGGAAAGTAGAAGTGGGGTGAGGGAAAGATGTGCATGGTAGTGGGATCCCGTTGGAGGTGGCGGAAGTTACGGAGAATTATATGTTGGACCCGAAGGCTGGTGAGGTGGTAGGTGAGGACAAGGGGAACCCTGTCCTAAGTGGGGTGAGGACAGATGTGCGTGAAATGGGAGAGATGCGTTTGGGAGCAGTGTTGATGGTGGAGGAAGGGAAGCCCCTTTCTTTAAAAAAGGAAGACATCTCCTTCGTCCTGGAATGAAAAGCCTCATCCTGAGAACTGATGAGGCGGAGATGGAGGAATTGCGAGAAGGGGATGGCATTTTTGCAGGGGACAGGGTGGGAAGAGGAATAGTTCAGGTAGCTGCCTAGCCTGCTGTGTTCCACCAGCATTTTGTGTGTGTTGCTTGAATTTCCAGCATTTCCTCATGTTTGCATTATGGGCTCAGAGCATGATACGACAAGCGTAAATTCTTTACATCAAGCATAATTTACTGTGGTCACACCATTGATGCTCAAGGATTACATAAATATGCTGAGAAAATTCAAGCAATGGTGGATGCCCCATGGGCAAAGGATGTGTCACAGGTGCACGCCTTTTTAGGATTTGTCAATTACTATAACAGGTTTCTACCAAAGTTGGCTGCTGTGCTCCACCCCCTGAACCTGAATAGTAATTGACATATTGGGCAGAAATGGCAATGGACAAAACAGTGTGAGATGGCTTTCCAAATCACAAAGGAAATGGTGATGTCAGACACTGTACTCACGTGTTATTATCCACATCATCCAGTGAAGCTGTTATGTCACATCTTGCCTTGTTATAGGTGTAGTCATTTCACATGTTGTGAATGATGGAATTGAGCTCCCCATAGCCTTTGCATCACATTCTCTCACAGCTGCAGAGGTGGGCTCTGTTTCCTGGAGGACACAGTTACAAGATGGAATTTAAGAGGACAGCTAATCATGGAAATCCTGATTGGAAAAGAACACAGCTGAAAAATTTACAAAAGAGGACACTCCTCCTGACAAACTCTCCCTAATGCAAATCAGAAGTCTCCCTATTACAACAGAGATGATCCAAAGGGAAACCAGAAAAGATCCACACTGTCTCAGGTCTACATGGCCACCAAAAATGGCTGGAAAGTGCAGCTGAAATTCCAGTTTCCCTATTTTTACCAGCACTGGGATGAACTTCCCATTGATGGGGGTTGTCCTATGTGGGGATTGAGAGTTATTGTACCATCCAGGCTGAGAGCTGAAGTATTGGATGAATTACATGCCTGTCATCTAGGCGTGGTCAAAATGAGAGCTTGGCTTGGAGCTTTGTCTGGTGACTTGGGATAGATCAGCAGATTGAGCAATTTACTGTGCAATGTTCAGGATGACAGCACGTCCAGAAGATGCCAGGAGCAGTGCTTTGCATTCTTGGTATTGGCCTGTATTGCCCTGGCAGAGGATTCATGTAGATTCTGCCGGACCATTCATAGGCACAAATTTCTTGGTAGTGCAGGTAGTCCCTGGGTTATGAACATCTGACTTAAGAACAGCTCGTACTTACAAACTGAGGAAGGAGAACGCCGTCCGCCATTTTAAGTCATTGCCGTTGACACTGTGTTGAGTGTGTAACTTTGTATTTGGCTTAAATTTTTCTTAGCAAGATTCACCCTGACCCTGCCCCCCCCTCCCTTTTCCGGTCGGCTGGTGGCACAGTGAGATCAATGCCGGGCTCGAGAACAGAGGTTCCCGAGTTTGATCCAGTGATAGACCACTCCCGAGTGCGTTGTCCATCCGTGCCGGGTTGATGTCGAGCTTGCAACTTGGCCTCGTAAAAAAAAGCACTGCCACCTCCAGTTTAAATTCTCACATGGAATATTGTGGAGGATCAAATACCCAAACCTTGCACAGCCCCCACTTGTCCCACTTAGCCTGTCTCAGTGCAGTGTAGTTTAGGGCTTGGGGAATTCAGTGCAGTGGTCCTTAGGAACTGGCAGAGCTTGGGACCTGCCGCCCACACTGTTTCTGTTTCATTGATGGGAAGCGATCATGATTGAAAATAAAGTGGAAATAATAAAACGTTTGGAAAGAGGCGAAATGTCATTGGAAAAGCTTTAGGCTACAGTTGGTCAATAATCGGAGCAATTTTAAAGGGTAAAGTGAGAATAATGGAGCATGTGACAGGCCCTGCCCCGATGAAAGCTACAATTATTACTAAGCAACGCAGTGGTTTAATTATTGGAATACATACGTTTCTTAAGTGTTTTATAAGCATAGAAAGATAAAATATATACTATATACTAAGACAAATGTTTAAATAACTGACACTTAGTAATATCGGATGTACTTGTTCCAACTTGCATAGAAATCTGACTTAAAGATGGACTCGGGAACAGAACTCGTTCGTAACCTGGGGACTGCCTGTAGTGGATGCAGCTACAAACTAGGTCATAAGCATGTGCCTCACTAAATTCAGAAGTGAAGTACACACGTTTATTCCCGGTTCTGTGTTTTCTTTTTTGATTAGTTTTATGTTTTGGAGTTATAACGTAACTATTTCCTCTTTTATAAAAATTATTCTCCGGTTGAATTCATGGTTTGGACTATTTTGAATCAAATGTAGAGAGCAAATGGAAATTTGACTATAAATTTATCTTTCATCAGTAGTACGAATTGTGCTATATAACAGTGGCTGTTGGTTTGACTCTTGTTTTCAAAATATGCTACTTGAAAAGCTTTGTGGAACACAATTTCCACTAAATAGTGTGCTACTGAGTGGGGGCCCTTCCCTGGGCAATGTTATCAACTTGCTATGAAACCCAGTCTTATCACCTTAAGGATTTTTTTTTTTACAATGTTTTACACATTAAATATTTTATGGAAGGAAATCCAAGTTGCAGTCCTAAGGAGTGGCACATTGGCAAAGCCAGTAGAGCTACAGCCTCATGACTGAAGAGACCAGGGTTCAATCACCACTTCTGCTGCTGTCTGTGTGGTATTTTCCCCGTGATTGTGTGAGGTTTTTCTCTTCCCACTTCCCAAAGATGTACAAGTAGTAGTTTAATTACAAACAAGAAGATGTGCAGATGCTGGAAATCTAAGCAACACACACAAAATGCTGGAGGAACTCAGCAGGCCAGGCAGCGTCTGTGGAAAGGAGCCCTGCCGAAGGGTTTCAGCCCGAAACATTGACTGTACTCTTTTCTATAGATGTTGCCTGGCCTGCTGAGTTTCTCCAGCATTTTGTGTGTGTGTTAGTAGTTTAATTAACCACTGTGAATTGCCCCAGTATGTAAATTATTAGTAGAATCTGGAAATGATTCATTGAAATTTGGGGAGAATAAAATTGAATTGGTGTAAATCAATGCTTTGATAGCATAGACTCAATGGATAGAAGGACCACTTTTTGTGTAGTATGACTGTTACGCCTCTGATACTAGATATGTCCCAGTTGTGATGTTTTAGAAATTTCCATGTAGGCCTTTAGTGATATTACTGGCTTGTCTTTTGTTTCTCTAGGCATGTGGATGTCCTTTATACTGGAAGGCCCCCATGTTCATTTCTGCTGGTGGAGAACGAACAGGATTTGTCTCTGTGCACCCATTTATAGCCATATGGAGAAAGTGAGTGTTATTTCTGTCCTAAACTCGGTTATTACACTCACCAGTATACATTAATATGCCAACCTCACTTCCACATAAAAAGGCTCTTTATTTTCATGATCTAGCAGAGCCGGCAGTGTTTGTGGAGCCAAAAAAGTTCTTGCATACATGTCTGAGCAATGTTTTGCAAACACCAATGGGCAAAAATGACCAGTTATTGTTTGTGATGTTTGGTTGAGAGTAAATGTAGTTCAAGCTACAAGGAGAAGTTGCCTGATCTTCAAAGGATATCACCAAGAGGGTAAACTGCACTGGGGTTTTATGAAAGGGGTATTTCTGGCAGTGGAGCACTTAACATTGCATCAAAGTACAGTCCTGACTACTTGCCAGAGAAGGTCATATCAATGCAAACAACTTTTATTAATATAGCTGCTCTGATGTAGAAAAACCTATGAAGGTGACCTGAAGTTTAGTCCAAGAAATCTCCATGCTCGTGTTATGAGCTCTTCTGAACTCCCATCTTAATCACTGTAGTTTTGGTATCATCACCTGCCAAGATCCCAATCTCGGAATTCCAATCCAAAAAAAAATCATGCCTCTGATTAAAACTTTGGTCGTAAGGCATAGTTTAGTGTCTCATTTTGTTTGGTAATATTTCTTTGATGCACTTTAGAATGGTTTCCAATGAAATCACGGTGCTTACTCCCTCAGTACATTGCTCTAACTCATGAACTAATGGTACATCCAGTGTATTACTTAATTTATTAAGGAATGCACAAGTTTAAAAATGTATGTGTTTTTCAGACTAATATTAGAATGTTTTTTCTATATTATGCTTATTTGGAAATTTAGTTTATTAGAATAAAAAGTGCAAGACATTCAAAATGAAGTTGAATGTAAATAGTGGGAAACTGAAGCTCATTGCTTAAACTAGTGGAAAATGAACAGAAGGTGTCAAGCAATGGTTAATTTACCCAGTCTATTTCCTATTCACATGCTTGACCCTTGCTGGGCTTTGGAAAATTGTTTGCTTTCTATTGTTCACAAAACACTGATTTGTGTGTACTTGTAATCAAATGGTGAATCACCTTCCCATGCTACCTTACACAGATGACACAGCATTTCAGTTCTGTTCATCTAGTTTAAGTAATGGGAACACACTGAGGCCTTCCAAATGTTTTAATTGTAAACAATACTGTTTGGTATAAGTCGAGCAGTTCTATATAGTCCAAACTTGACTTGACATGACAATGCAGATATAATGCTTTCCTGTTACCACTGAGTTCTCATACCCATCTACTATAATACTGAGTCCAGTAGATTCTGATTAATTGGACCATTGGTTATTTAGGACAGCTCTTAAAGAACAAAAACTAATCGAGAAAGTGGCCAGGATTCCTCTCCTTTATTTGGGACACTATGCTGCTTCATTGTGGCAGAAGACTATAGCCAAACAGATTCTAATCAGTAGCAGTCACACACTTGCTTGGCGGTTAGACACTACACTATGCTTATTGCAAACAGTTTTTAAATAGCAGCAGTTGTGTGTGTTTGTGTTCAAAAAGCAGTTATTTTGGTCACTGATAGGCGAGAAATAAGCAGTAAGACAATTCTAAGCTGTTTTGCTCACTGCGCTTTCAAGCATTCAGGGTTGGAGATGGCAGAAACAGCCAAGAGTGAAAATGAAACTATTTCACTACTTCAACAAGTTGGGAACTATGAAGAATTTGAAGGTATCAGCAATCATCAAATAAAATTGAGGATTAGGTCAATGGAGTTGCAAAAGCCAAGTATTATATGTGAAGGCAGTTTCATTATCTGCACTGTGCGCTGATTTTGTTAATGTCTAGTCAGTCTAAAAAACACAGCTGGATGAATTCTTCTTTCAGTAACTATTAGGAACTAACACACAGCTTTCTAGTACTCTAGTAGTATCGGTTGTGTTTAAACTTGTTCTGTATTTTAAATACGTAAATTGTTACCCAGTTAAATGGTAGTTTTGTAATTTTTTAATACCTTTTTAACAATTTCCATTAAACTTCAGCTAATTGGCGTAGCTGCATTGGTCCATAAGGTACTGGTCCCAATATGTCCCAATTAACAGGAATCTGCTTTACTCATTTGGTTCAAAACTTGAGAGTCATGGAATTGGACAGCATGGAAGCAGGTCGTTTGGCTAACCATTGGGAACCTATCCATCTAGCTAGATGATTCAAGTGCTCATCCAGACACCACCACCTTAAGTGCTATTAGAAACTCCTGATTCCACCACTCTTTCCTGTGCATTCCAGGTACTTGTCTCTGGACGAAACAGATTCTCCTTGGATCCACTCTAATTCTCTTGCCCTCTGCTGTAAATCTATGCCCTTTAGTTTTATTCACCCACAATAAGGGAAAAGACGTTGGTAGTCTACCTTGTTGATGCCCCTCATAATATTATGTTCCTTCATGGTGACTCCTCTTACTCTCTTAACCAGACAAATTTCTCTCCAGTGTCTTCTCATAATTAGTGCCACATTACAGGCAACATATTGGTGAACTTTCTCTGTAACCTCTCGGGCACTATCTCAGCTTTCTTAATATTAGAATGGAACACTGTACTGCAACTAAAGATTGACCAATGTTTTATAACTTGGACAATCATCTCCTTGTTCATTTCAACATCACATCGCTGAGATGTGGAAAAAATTATAGCAGTGCATTATTCAGTTTTTCAAGATCTAGCTTTAAGTGGAAGTAATTTTGCTTTGAAGTCAGCAGAGAAAAAATGTGTTATTTTTATGATGAACTTGAACTTAATTAAAAAGCAGTAGTTGGTGCTGAAAAAGAACTTGCATTTACTAAGTGCATGATCATTGCAGGAGACAGTAGAAACTGTAATGTGTAGGTTTACTTGAATGTAAGAGAAAGGATATGGACCAATCAAGTGGTCCTAGTCCTTTGCTCTGCATAATATATTTTTGGATGAAATACTTTAAAACAGAATTGTGTCAAATTGTTGAGTGATATAGAATATAGACAAAAATACTAGTAGTTTGAAAAGAGTAGATTTGGGCAAATGCTTTTTGTTCATGTTTGCACATGAAATGGATTCTTTATTGCCCTTGGGTAATAAACTCAATGGTTATCTTTCCACAGAATACTACAGAGCTGTCATGATGATGCATCTAAGTTTGTTTATCTTCTTGCCAAACCAGGCTGTGACTACCTAGAACAGGAAGACTTCATCCCACTTCTACAGGTCTGTATACTGGTGTCTCTCCTCTTTCAATGCAATACAGCATTTAATAAAATCAAAGCCTTACCTATTTTGTAAGATACGAGAAGTTTCTTTAACTTTGTGTTTATTTTACGTGGTTAGATGAAGTATTTGGAACAGAAGTCTAACCATGAAATGTATAAATACAGTGAAACCGCAAATCTGAAAAGTTCACTACAAGTGGAATAACAAGTGTAGAATTAGGGTTGGTGCTCACTGCACTCGATTGGAATCATTGCCATTCATTATAGGGAAAGTTTCTTGACAAACAATGTTGTAAGCAACATTGAAGGAGCAAAGCTTTATTAAAACTTCAGAAAATGGATTTCAATATATATGTAAATGTAACCTTGTCCCGGTAGTTCTTAAAACATTAGTGCAGCTGCTGAATAGTGGAAAACCAACAAATGGTATGTCGATCCAGAGAGACTTGGAAGTCCATTCTTATGGATCTATGTGTTACCATTGATAGGTATGTGAAAAAGAACAATTAAACTGAGTAATGGAATGCTGGACTTAATAATCAGTGGGCTTTATAGGGCAAAGGATTGTAGCTATTGCTACAATTCTGCATGTACTTAGATAAATCAAATCAGAAGTATTTGTTTAAGCTCAAAGTAAATTTATTATCAAATTACATGTATGTCACCATATACAACCCTGAATTTCATTTTCCTTTGGGCATACTCAATTACTCTATAGAATATTAACAATAACAGGATCAATGAAAGATCAATTAGAGTGCAGAAGACAATAAACTGTGCAAATAGAAATACAAAATAGTAAGAAATAACAAGAATATGACATAACAAGATAAAGAATCCTTAAAGTAAAATAATTGGCTGTGGGAACATCTCAATGATGTGCAAGTGAGTATAGTTGTGAGTACTGTAATTTAGGAAGTGTTTCTTAGTCAGGGCTCACAGATTTATTGTACACGAACTAAGTTGTATACACTGAACTTTGAACGGTACAATTTTATTTGATGCGTTAAATAAAGAGAAACGACTTCTATCTGGGGAAAATTCAATATTAAAAGGATGTAGTAAAAAAAAGCCACCCAGATATGAGCTTAGAGTTAGGAAACACTTCATGATTTGAAGCTCTCTGTTAGATCACTTGTTATTCTTGCATCTCATCTTTGCTAATGGGTACTTAATTTCATGAACTAATAATTTGTACGTAAGAACATAGAAATAGGAGCAGGAGTGGGCCACCTGGCCCATCAAGCCTGCCCTGCCATTCAATAAGATCATGGCTGATCTGTCCGTAAACTCAGCCCCATCTACCTGCTTTTCCCCATAAAACCTTAATTTCCCTACTATGTAAAAACCTATCTAACTGTTTCTTAAATATATTTAGTGAAGAAGCCTCAACTGCTTCCCTGGGCAGAGAATTCCACAGATTCACTACTTTGTGGGAAAAACAATTTCTCCTCATCTCCATCCTAAATCTTCTCCCCTGAATCTTGAGGCAATGTCCCCTAGTTCTAGTCTCACCTACAAATGGAAACAGCTTTCCTACTTCTATCCTATCTATCCCTTTCAAAATTTTGTATGTTTCTATAATATCCCCTCTCATTCTTCTGAACTCCAGAGAGTATAGTCCCAGGCTACTCAATCTCTCCTCACAGGTTAACCCCTTCATCCCTGGAATTAACCTGGTGAACCTCCTCTGCACTGCCTCCAGAGCCAGCATATCCTTTCTCAAGTATGTAGACCAGATCTGCACACAATACTCCAGGTGCGGCTTCACCAGTATCCTGTATAGTTGCAGCATGATCTCCATGCTCTTGAATGCAATCCCTTAAGCAATGAAGGCCAACATTTCATTTGCCTTATTAATAACCTGTTGTACCTGTACCTGGTTGTTGTACTTTAGGTTCATTCATTAACTCTTTGAATCTTAGATCAAGTTGGGTAACTAAATGTTCAACTATTATCTCCTCAAAGCTGTGAATGATATGTGAATTATTTAAATTCCGCTTAAAATATTTACAGTGAGTAACCAATCAAAATTAAGGGATGTAAAACAACAAATAACAGTAGGCAAGTTCAGCTAAGCAGCAGCAATGAAGAGACAAACAATTGACATAACAATACTGTATTCTACTTGTGGAAGGATTAGTATTGAAACTTATTGGAAGATCTCAGTTTTCTTTTTTTTTAATGTGAGTCTGTTTCAGGGAGAGATGCATTCATCTTTCTGGTTGTTGCACCATAAAATGTAATGGAGTTGCTGACTATCTATGGTAAAAAAGCAGTCTCAATTAGTCCACAGCAGACATGTAAAGGTGAATTGAGAAAAAGATCTCTTTCATGGAAAGTCTTGTTAATCATAGATCTAAATCCAAATGCTCCTATTAAGTATGCGATGTACACTGTATCACTCCTCATTAGTCCTGCACCAAAATATTTTTAGAAAGTGTAAGGAAATCTTTGCAGGAACTAATCATTCATAAACCTGCTGGACAGACATAATTGTTTTGGGTCACGCTGTTTTGTACTCTGCTTCTGTTATTGTTTAGGACAGTGTTTCCTTGGGAAAAGCATAGGAGTTATTTTCTTCAACTAGTTTACAGATCCATAATGCTTAACTGTTTTCTTTAGGCTGCTAGTGACATGAACTACTTCATTGTAAAAGTTTCCAACCGTTGGGGTCACAAATAGCAATACAATTGTACATGTTTACAAGCAAAACATAGCCATAAAGCCTCCTTGGCAAGTTTTGTTCAGAAAATAGACTTCCATCAGATGATCATCATTCTCAGATAGTAGGACACTGGCCAGCCCTATGAAGTAGAGGACTAACAAAACACATTAGCAGTTTAGCTCATTGATGTATCTTCCTGGGCAAAATTAAAAGTTAAGTGTCTCCACAAATATTAAATACTGTAGACTAAATCCTAACCTTTAGATTGCTAACCATAATTGTGGATCTACCCAGTGCACCACCAAACTTTAATTAGTAAATAAAAAAAATATGATCTTGAAAATCGTTAATGAGTGATTGAACTTCTTTATGGATAAGTTCAAAAGTAGTGAATGAGCAAGCGGGTAGGAAAGGGAGCATACATTTCCAAGTGAGGATGCAGTGTGACTTGGCGTTTTCCTGTGAGTCCTCCAACACTTTGCAGGAGGACTGCCCATGTATTTGTGGGTAGTGCAGCTCAAGACTTCACAATATTAAAGGTTAAACCGTATGCATTAACATTCTTAATATATGTAGCATTTTGACCACTATTGTGCAGGTTCAGGGTGATGATGGCAACCTTTTTTAAGAACAGTACAACATAGTGAGAGCCGTCGGCACACATCCTTTTGCTCTACTCGACAATCAATGTAACCTTTCCCTCCTACATAGCCCATAACCCTCCATTTTTCCTTCATCCATGTGCCTATCTAAGAGTCTCTTAAATATCCCTAATGCATCAGGCTCAACCACCACCCCTGTCAGTGTATTCCCAACACTTATGCCTGTCTCTGTAATATAAATACCTACCTCTGATATCTCCCCTAATTAGCCATTGCTGCCCTAAGGTAAAGGCATCAGTCGTCCACTTAGTCTGTGCTTCTTATAATCTTACGTACCTCTATCTAGTTACTCTGTTTATTGGCATCATAGTCCAGATGGAGGTGAACCGGTTGGCACTATCATGCTGAATCCCATGATTGGCTTGGGATACAGACCGATTGCCTTAGGGTACAGAGCACTGGGCCTTGTATGAGGAACAACACTCTGCACCCAGAGTAACTGCTGGAGGTTTTGGAGTGACATTCCATCTAAGAACCCCTGCATTAACAAAATGGGTTAACAACTGCTAAAATAGCTGATAGGAATTTGGGTGCAACCCTTGAATTAATCTCTAAAGTGAAGCACTGCACACTTAGGCCTAATTGATGTAGGAAATGGGTAGCTAAAATCTTAATATAAATCAGAATCAGGTTTATTATCACCGGCATATGTCATGAAATTTGTTAACTTAGGAGCAGCAGTTCAATGCAATACATAGTATAGAAGAAGAAAAACAAAATAATAATAATAATTAAGTAAATCAATTACCGTATACCTATATCAAATATCATCAAAGGGAATTGAGGAAAAATTCTCACCCAATCTGGAGTCTGGTGGTAAAATCCACATTTACTGTAATTGTACTTGGATGAGCACTTAAACAACTGTATCCTAGAAAACTATGGACTGAGAGATGGAAAGTGTGATTGTCAAATTGTCCATTTTTGCTCTTAAAACTATTTTTTTCCCTGAAACTTTGAACACTTGGTTATATAAGTAATAAGAACTTTGAAGTATTACAAGAAATTGCATGTTCTTGGCACTCCTTGGGCTACCAGACTATCTGCTTTCCTGGGTATAATCAAAGGTTATCAGGATCGGTTAATGTTCCAGCTATCAGTTGCTGCCAATTGCTACGGCTCTTATCTTCATTTTGTACAGCAGGTGGTGCTATTGTAGGAATCTAAATCTTCACATTGAAACAGTTACATCATAATATTATTCTATTTATACAAAGTAGCTATTGGTTCTCCTGCCTATGATAGTAATGTCATGAAAAGGTGGAGAGTGAAAGAATCCATTGTATGCTACAGATAACATTCTAAGGAACCAACACAACCAATATTTGAATTGTGTGTAGCCATGGAGAGATACAACATGCAATTATTTTTCAATTGCAAAAGTTGGAAATGAGAGTGAGATAGCCTTGCATGTTCTGATCAAATGGAGACCATTAGGTAGACCAGGCTTTTGCACAAAACAGCCTACTTGTTCCTCGAGCTGAAAAATGTTTTGTGTTAGACCAATTACAATAAGATTGGTCACCAGTAGTATTTCCATTGTTTCTGAGTAACAGACTCCCAAGTTGAAGGATGGTATTAAGAACAAACCCTCTTGGGCATTTATTACAATTTTTTCTTAACACTAACTCTACTAGTCTCTAGTCCCCCAAAAGCAATGTGTCCAAAATTTAATTGAAGGCCAGAGGAATCTTGAAATTCCTTTTTATCACTTTTATAAGTGACATTAGGCTTTGTGCAGTTTATTTTTTTCAGTAGCCAATTCTATTTGAAGATGCACCATGTTGTATATTACCCCACCTTTGTTTCACTACAAACACATTAGACTGCCCAGAAAATTGTAACTTTAATAATTGGAAAGACACCAGGTGTTTAGTTGTAAACTAGCCAATGATTATAATTAAAATAGCTATAAGATCCTATAAGTTGCAGCATCCATCCCATAAAATACCTTTGATAAATGTGTACAAAATTAGCCAATGTTTCCTTCCCCTCTAATATGAAGGAAGCACTATAATTAGTGGTAGTGATAATGTCCAGATTTTAAATACTGTACATCTCTCATTTTGAGTTGCCTTTCATACATCAGAAGTTTTACCTGTTAATTTTAAGTTTGTATTGTGTCTTAAGGGAACAATTTTTTGAACTCATTGTTCTGTGTATCTTCTCCTCTATTCTTAATTTGTTGTTCTATGTTATTGTGACTATTGCTTCAGTTTGGAAATGTAACAGTATAGCAGTTAAATTAGAGCAGTTCTATGTAGAGACCTGGGTGATTATTCTACAATTTAAACACTTGGATTATTTTGTTTAAATACTAGTGCCAGTAGCTTTGGTAAAAAAGATGAATGAGTCATAGTCAACAGCACAGAGCCAGGCTAATCAGCCCCACTGGTCATTGCTAGCCATAGCAAGCCCACTTTTGGCTCATAGCCCTACAAACCTTTCTTCTCCATGTATCTATTCAAATGCTTCTTAAATGTTGCAATTGTACCCTCCTCGACCCCCTCTTCATTCCGGGTACTCACTACCCTCTGTGTAAAGAAGCTGCCTCTTGGGTCTCCCCTCCTATCTTGGATCTCTGTTGTCTAGCTTTGAACTATCCAACCCTGGGGAAAAGACTATGACCATACAACTCATGATTTTATAAACTTCTATGAGGACAGCTCTTATTCTCCCACACTCCAAAGAATAAAGGATCCAGCATGGGCAACCTCTAGCCCACTTGTCCATGCAGCATCCTTGTAAATTTCTTGCTGTACCTTCTCCAGCTTGATACTCTCTTTCCTATAACAGGGTGACCAAATCTACATACAATTCCCTGAGTGTGGTTTCATCAGGGATTTGTATAAGTACAACATAATATCCCTACTCCTAAACTTGACGCCTCAATAAGTGAGGGCCAGCATGCTAAGTAATTGCTTCACCATGCCATTTACTTGTATGGCTGTCTTCAGTAAACTGTGCACCTGTGCTCATGGGTCCCTCTGTTCCACAACCTTGTAACCACCCACCTTTCACTGTATTGGTCTATCCTGCTTTCAGTGTCCATATTGCATCACTTCACACTTAACTAAGTTGAAATCTATTTGCTATTCATTACCTCGTTCCCCAAACTGATCAAGACCTCATTGTAATTTATTTTAATCTGCTTCAAACAACAACCCCCCCTCAATTTCATATCATCAGCAAGCCTGATAATCAAAGTTCAAAGTAAATTTATTATCCAAGTACATACATATCACCGTATACAACCTTAAGATTCCTTTTCTTGCAGGCATAATCAATAAATTCATAATAGACTGATAGGCATAACAGGATCAGTGAAAGGCTGTACCAGCTTGGGCATTCACCCAATGTGCAAACTGCGCAAATTCAATAAGAAAAATAATAATAATACAGTATCAATAAATATCAAAAACCTGAAATGAAGAGACTTTGAATGTGAGTCCAAAGCTTGTGGGAATATTTCAATGATGGAACAAATGAAGTTATCCCCTTGTTCGAGAGCCTGATGGTTGAGGGGTAGTAACTGTTCCTGAACCTGGTGGTGAGAGTCAAGGTTTCTGTACCACCTTCTCGCTTGCAGCAGCGATGAAAGAGCATGCCCTGAGTGGTAGGGAAGCTGCTTTCCTGCGATGGACTGGGCTGTATCTTCTACTTTTTGTAAGATTTTTCCATTCAATTACATTGGTGTTTTCATACCAGGATGTGATATTCTTCTCGACACGTGTATAGAAGTTTGTCAGAATTTTAGCTGTCACGCCAAATCTTCGCAAACTCCTAAAGAAGTAGAGGTGCTGCCATGCTTTCTTTACAATTGCACTTGCATTCTGGGCCCAGGACAGGTCCTCCGAAATAATTCAGGAATTTAAAGGTGCTGACCCTCTCCACCTCTGATCTTCCGATAAGGACTGGCTCATGAACCTTCTCCTGAAGTCAATAATCAACTCCTTGGTCTTGCTGACATTGAATATGAGGTTGTTGTAATGGTGCCACTCAGCCAGATTTTCAGTCTCTCCCCTATATCCTGAATCATCACCACCTTTGATTCGGCCTGTGGTGGTGGTGTCGTCAACAAACTTGAATATGGCATTGGAGCTGTACTTAGCCACACAGTCAGTAAGTGTAAACTGAATAGAGCGGGGACTAAGCACAGAGGTTTCTGGTGCACCTGTGTTGATGGAGATTGTGGAGGAGATGTTGCTGCCAATCTGAACTGACTGCATCTGCAAGTGAGGAAATCAAGGATCCAATTGCACAAGGAGGTATTCAGGAGCTATTGATTAGTTTTGAGGGGGATAATGGCATTGAATGATGAGCTGTCATCAATAAAGAATATCCTGAAGTATCCATCTTTGCTATCCAGAAGTTCCAGGGTTGAGTGAAGAGCCAATGAGGTAGCAACTGCTGCAGACCTGGATCATGTCTTGTACAGTACAGCCTCCAAATAATTTGTATAAATAATGGATAACAGAAGTCCCCACACTGACCCCCGAGCATCCCACTAGTCACAGACCTCCAGTCAGAGAATTGACCTTCAGCTGTCACCTTCTGCTTCCTATCATTCTGCTGTTTGTAAATCCAGCTCACTAGCTCCTTTGGAATTCTGTGTGACTTCACCTCCCCAATCAGCCTGCCACATGGGACCCTTTCAAAGTCCTTAAAGTCAATATAGCCGACACCACTGCCCCACCTTCATCTATCCCCTTTGTTACCACATTGAAGGTTGAAGAATAATTACTGCTCCTAAACCTGGTGGTGTAGGAGCTAAGGCTCCTGTGCCTACTTTCTGATGGCAGCATTGTGGCCTGGATGGTGTGGTCCTTGATGTTGGATGCTACTTCCTTATGGTAGTGCTCCTTGTAGATGTGTTCAGTGGTGGGAGGGCTTTGCTTGGGATAGGTTGCTGTATCCATCACTTGTTTGTAGGCATTTCCATTCTTGGGCATTGGTGTTTCCACACCAGGCTGTGATGCAACCAGTCAAGATACTCGCAACTGTTTATCCATAGAAGTTCATCAGAGTTTTAGATGACATGCCGAATGTGCACAAACTTCTATAAAAGTAGAGGCACTTTTGTGCCGCCTTGTGATGGTATGTACGCGCTGGTCCCAGGGCAGATCCTCTGATATGGTAATGCCAAAGAATTTAAAGTTACTTACCCTTTCCACCTTCAATCCCCTATGAGGATTGTCCCATGGACATCTGATTTCATCTCCTGTAGTCTATAATCAGTTCTTTGGTTTTCCTGATTTTGAGTGAGGGTTTGTTGTTCTGGCACCATTCAACCAGATTTTCAATCTCCCTCCTATATGGCGATTTGTCACCACAAGTGATTTGTCCTTCAACAGTAGTATTATCAGCAAAATTCCATTGCAGCTGTACTTAGTTATAGGTTTACCCAAATGGCCTTGTTAGATGATCCCTCAAGAATATCCTCTCTAAGCACTGGTATTATGTCCTCCTTTATAAAAAGAGAACACCCCTTCCAATCCTACCAGTTGCTCTGTCACACCTAAAACATCGGTGTGCTGTATAATATTAAACAGTTAGGAAGAGCCTCACTGGTTTAGAAGTCTGCTCGGGACAAAATATGAATTTGGCTAATTGAAACATGACACAGTCTGATGAATGGAAATGAGCTCTCTCAGGGTAAAATCAGTTAGCCAGGCGGACGAGGGGAAATCTTGCTTATTCCAACATATACAAACCACATTTCCAGAAAAGTTGGTATATTTTCCAAAATGCAATAAAAACAAAAATCTGCAATATGTTAATTCACGTGAACCTTTATTTAACTGACAAAAGTACAAAGAAAAGATTTTCAATGGTTTTAACTGACCAACTTAATTGTACTTTGTAAATAGACACAAATTTAGAATTTAATGGCTGCAACACACTCAACAAAAGTTGGGACAGAGGCATGTTTACCATTGTGTTACATCACTTTTCCTTTTAATAACACTTTTTAATTGTTTTGGAACTGAGGATACTGATTGTAGTAGATTTGCAATTGGAAATTTTGTCCATTCTTGCTTGATACAAGACTTCAGCTGCTCAACAGTCTGTGGTCTCCGTTGTCTGATTCTCCTCTTCATGATGCGCCATACATTTTCAATAGGAGATAGATAAGCACACGCACTCTGTGTCTACAAAGCCACACTGTTGTAGCCCATGCAGAATGTGGTCTGGCATTGTCCTGCTGAAATAAGCATGGACGTCCCGGGAAGAGACGTCGCCTTGAAGGCAACATATGTCTCTCTAAAATCCTAATATACACCTCAGAGTCAATGGTACCTTCACATACATGCAACTCACCCATGCCGTGGGCACTGATGCACCCCCATACCATCACAGATGCTGGCTTTTGCACCTTTCGCTGATAACGATCAGGATGGTCGCTTTCATCTTTGGTATGGAGAACTTGATGCCCATTTTTTCCGAAAACTAGCTGAAATGTGGACTCGCCTGACCACAGCACACGGTGCCACAGTCTTTTGGTCCATCTAAGATGAGCTCGGGCCCAGAGAACTTGCTGGCGTTTCTGCATAGAGTTGATGTATGACTTCCCCCTTGCGTAATACAGTTTCAAATTGCATTTCTGGATGCTGTGACGGACTGTGTTAAGTGACAATGGTTTTCTGAAGTACTCCCGAGCCCAGGTGGCTATAATTGTCACAGTAGCATGACGATTTCTTAGGCAGTGCCGCCTGAGCGCTCGAAGATCATGCGCATTCAACAGTGGTTTCCGACCTTGCCCTTTACGCACTGAGATGTCTCTGAATTCTCTGAATCTTTTCACAATATTATGTACTGTAGATGTTGAAAGATCTAAATTCTCTGCAATCTTGCTTTGGGAAATGTTCCTTTTGAACTGACTAACAATTCTCTCACGAATTCTGGCACAAAGTGGTGAGCCACGACCCATCCTTGCTTCAAAGAGTGAGCCTTTGATAGACACTACTTTTAGACCCAGTCATGATACCTCACCTGCTACCAATTAGCCTGCTTAATGTGGAGTCTTCCAAACCGGTGTTACCTGAATATTCTGTGCACTTTTCAATCTTATTTTAACTCTGTCCCAACTTTTGTTGTGTGTGCTGCAGCCATCAAATTCTAAATTTGTGTATATTTACAAAATACAATTAAGTTGGTAAGTAAAACTATTGAAAATCTTTTCTTTGTACTTTTGTCAGTTAAATAAAGGTTCATGTGAATTAACATACCACAGATTTTTGTTTTTATTGCATTTTGGAAAATATCCCAACTTTTCTGGAAATGGGGTTTGTACAATGTACATTTGGTCCAAGAACTGTGAAGGAGTTCCCTGGAAAAAGGTTACCACAGTTAGCATTAAAGACCCATCCAATCCTCCCTCAGTGCCACAGTGAATATGCTTGGACTGAAACTTCCATCACCCTGTGATCAGCTTGTATTAGCATTCTCCCCAAGGCTTCAGGTCATAGGCTTGGACCTGCGATTGAGAGACCCTGGGTACCGGACCTGATACTGAGCCACAAGCAACTCAATGAATTATTACCTAGCTTACTCCCCACATTTTTCAATATGATGGGAAACATACAGTATTCCCACTATCACACTGAAAACTTGCATGATTTTTTTTAATGAGGAATCAAACTGGCCTGATACTATCAGTGGCCGAGGGGTAATAATTTTTATCATACCCAACGTGACCCTTGTGTATTGGTGTTGAATCCTGTCAGATATGGGTTGGGGAGCCAATCTCTAATCTTGTTCACTAACATCCATCTGCCCTCAATGACCATTCGGACTGAAATGATGCAGATGTACAATGATATGGTTTACTTTTAACTGCCCTAAGAGAAGGCTAAGCAAGTCATTCATTTGAAGGCTAATTAATGGATATTATTGCCACATCCTACAAACAAATATATAATGCCAAACAACATCTTTTCTCAGCATTTATAAAAAAAAATAGGAATATGGGACGAAAGCTGATACTTTACAACCATTTATTATATTTCCATATATATTTCTGCATTTCATTGAGATTTATTGTTATCAATAGAGTTGGTAAGAACTAGGTGTTGAAAGTATTCCCCTTGTGTAATTTATTTTCAAATTGCCTTTCAACTTTGGACAGAATTGCTGTATCTGAGTTTTTACTTTGGACTTCTGGGGCTGAAAATTTGGAAAGTGGAATTTGACAGTGATCAGCGTCATGCCTAACATAGCTTTAAAAGAGAAATTTGGCCTGCATGTCAAGAAAACAGTGTAATAACTCTCATCCCAGTATGTGAACTGATTCAAGCAACTCTGCCTGAGATCTCTGGAGGAACCACATTCATTTGGGACATAAATACAATGTGGTGTCCAAAGTGGTATGTTGACACAGGAGAGTGTAGAAAACGCCAGAAGCAAAGCATGTCAGTGATTAGTATGCCAACCACAGCAGGAGTTCCGCTGAAATACAAATTAGGTTAAAAAAATAACGTTATCGCCTTGAGCTACAATTGCCTTGTTAGTGATTGGAAGATACTTTTACAAGATAATTAATGTAATTTAAAGCCATCAAAATGACTTGGAGATCTTTTCTTCAACTGACAAAATTGTTAACAAACAAATGTTTACTACTGAGCATGGAAAAGTGCAGTCGTGAGTACTTCTGACGCATCATTTGACCTGCAGAGCAAATGAACTATAAAGTTACTCTCTTGAGCTCTGTGGGGGAGATATCCCTGTTGGCTCCTCGCACAGAAGGTCTTCTCCAAAGCAACTAGTGTTGTACCTTCAAGGTTATTTTGCTTCAATACTCACCAAAATTTTACACAGGCTAGTTTAATTTTTGATGAGAACAAATTTTTGCTTTTCATCTTATTTTAAAAAATGAGGAAGCAGCATCCCACATGGACACTTGAGGTGAGCCCTCACTTCACAAGGTTATTGACGAAGTGTTAGCAGCCAAATTGGAGAAAGAAAATGAATGCAAATACTTTCCTAGCACCTGTCATCAGAGCTCCACAGACCAAAATGAGGCTTTAAGGTGATGGTACACATAATAAATCTAACACTGGTACTGGTTTTTATTGTCACATATACCAAGATACCAAAAACCTTTGATCACTTTCCAGTCAGATTCTGCCAGCTATGAGTACATTGTGAAAGTCAAGCAAAATACAGTGCAGGCGAAAGTGCTGCAGCAGCAGAGAAAGGATAGTTCAAGGACCACAGTGAGATAGATTGGGAGATCAGGGGTTCATCTTCGGCATCTGAGGGGTCTGCTCTAGAGTCTAATAACGGCAGGATAGCAGCTGTCTTGAATCAGGGGGTCCATGCTTTCATGCTTTTGTATTTTCTGCCCAGTGGGAGAAGGGGAGGGTGACTGGGTGGGTGGAGTTCTTGATTAGACTGGCTGCTTTCCCCAGGCAGCTGGAAATGCAGATAGTCAATGAATGGAAGGCTGGTTTGTATGAAGGACAACTCTCCCCAATTTCTTCTGATTAGTGGGCGGAACAGTTGCCATTCCAAGCTAGAATGCTTTAAACCATATAACAATCACAGCACGGAAACAGGCCATCTCGGCCCTTCCAGTCCGTGCCGAATGCTTACTCTCACGTAGTCCCACTGGCCCGCACTCAGCCCATAACCCTCCATTCCTTTCCTGTCCATATACCTATCCAATTTTACTTTAAATGACAATACCAAACCTGCCTCTACCAGTTCTACTGGAAGCTCATTCCACACAGCTACCACTCTCTGAGTAAAGAAATTCCCTGTCATGTTACCCTTAAACTTTTGCCCCCTAACTCTCAACTCATGTCCTCTTGTTTGAATCTCCCCTACTCTCAATGGAAAAAGCCTATCCACGTCAACTCTATCCACCCCCCCTCATAATTTTAAATACCTCTATCATGCCCCCCCCCCCCAGCCTTCTATGCTCTAAAGAATAAAGACCTAACTTGTTCAACCTTTCCCTGTAACTTAGGTGCTGAAACCCAGGTAACATTCTAGTAAATCTTCTCTGTACTCTCTCTATTTTGTTGACATCTTTCCTATAATTCTGTGACCAGAACTGTACACAATACACCAAATTCAGCCTTACCAATGCCTTGTACAATTTTAACATTACATCCCAACTCCTGTACTCAATGCTCTGATTTACAAAAAAGATACCAACATACCAAAAGCTTTCTTCACCACCCTATCCATGAGATTCCACCTTCAGGGAACTATGCACCATTATTCCTGGATCACTCTGTTCTACTGCATTCTTCAATGCCCTACCATTTACCATGTATGTCCCATTTGGGTTATTCCTACCAAAATGTAGCACCTCACACTTATCAGCATTAAACTCCATCTGCCTTCGTTCAGTCCACTCTTCTAACTGGCCTAAATCTCTCTGCAAACTTTGAAAACCTACTTCATTATCCACAACGCCACCTACCTTAGTATCATCTGTATACTTACTAATCCAATTTACCACCCCATCATCCAGATCATTAACGTATATGACAAACAACATTGGACTCACTACAGATCCCTGAGGCACACCACTAGTCACCGGCCTCCAACCTGACAAACAGTTATCCACCACTACTCTCTGGCATCTCCCATCCAGCCACTGTTGAATCCATTTTACTACTTCAATATTAATACCTAACGATTGAACCTTCCTAACTAACCTTCCGTGCGGAACCTTGTCAGAGGCCTTACTGAAGTCCATATAGACAACATCCACTGCTTTACCCTCGTCAACTTTCCTCGTAACCTCTTCAAAAAATT
This sequence comes from Hypanus sabinus, assembly GCF_030144855.1. Lineage (NCBI taxonomy): Eukaryota > Metazoa > Chordata > Chondrichthyes > Myliobatiformes > Dasyatidae > Hypanus > Hypanus sabinus. The sequence goes on along the minus strand of NC_082707.1, from coordinate 77,945,970 downwards.
CAGTAAGATTTGTCAAACATGACCTTCCACGCACAAATCCATGTTGACTGTTCCTATCAGACCCTGTCTATCCAGATAATTATATATACCATCTCTAAGAATACTTTCCATTAATTTCCCCACCACTGATGTCAAACTGACAGACCTATAATTGCTAAGTTTACTCTTAGAACCCATTTTAAACAATGGAACCACATGAGCAATATGCCAATCCTCCAGCACCATCCCCGTTTCTAATGACATTTGAAATATTTCTGTCAGAGCCCCTGCTATTTCTACACTAACCTCCCTTAAGGTCCTAGGGAATATCCTGTCAGGACTCAGAGATTTATCCACTTTTATATTCCTTAAAAGCGCCAGTACTTCCTCCTCTTTAATCGTCATAGTTTCCATAACTTCCCTACTTGTTTCCCTTACCTTACACAATTCAATATCCTTCTCCTTAGTGAATACCGAAGAAAAAAAATTGTTCAAAATCTCCCCCATCTCTTTCAGCTCCACACATAGCTGTCCACTCTGATTCTCTAAGGGACCAATTTTATCCCTCACTATCCTTTTGCTATTAATATCATTGTAGAAACCCTTAGGATTTATTTTCACCTTACTTGCCAAAGCACCTCGTATCTCCTTTTAGCTTTTCTAATTTCTTTCTTAAGATTCTTCTTACATTCTTTATATTCCTCGAGCACCTCATTTACTGTATGCTGCCTATATTTATTGTAGATATCTCTCTTTTTCCTAACCAAGTTTCCTATATCCCTTGAAAGCTATGGCTCTCTCAAACTTTTAACCTTTCCTTTCAACCTAACAGGAACATAAGGATTCTGTACCCTCAAAATTTCACCTTTAATTGACCGCCATTTCTCTATTACGTCCTTCCTATAAAACAAATTGTCCCAATCCACTCCTTCAAAATCCTTTTGCATCTCCTCAAAGTTAGCATTTCTCCAATGAAAAATCTCAAACCTGGGTCCAGTCCTATCCTTCTCCATAATTATATTGAAACTAATGGCTTTGTGATCACTGGGCCTGAAGTGCTCCCCAACACACACCTCCATCACCTGACCTATTTCTTTCCCTAACAGAAGATCCAACACTGCCCCTTCTCTAGTTGGTACCTCTATGTATTGCTGCAAAAAAACTATCCTGCACACATTTTACAAACTCCAAACAATTCATCCCTTTTACATCCCTTTCTGTGTTGCATTTGTAAACATTGCAAAGTCATCGGGGATGTGCCAAATCTTCTTAGCCTTCTGAGGAAGTGGATGCGTTCTTTGCCAGATGGTCCATGCGGCTGGACAAACAAATTGTTAGTGATATTTACACCTAGAAACTCGCAGTTCTCAACCACTTCCAGTCAAGCACCGACTTGTACAGACAGGGGTGAGTACTCCAACCCACTTCTTGAAATTAGTGACCTGCTCCTTCATTTTGCTGAAGTTGAAAAAGAGGTTCTTGTCTTGACATATGCCACTGTGCTCTCTGTCTTCTTCCTGTATTCTGTCTCATTTTTGATCATTGTTTGAGACCATGGCGGTCATCTGCAAGTTTGTAAATGAAGTTGGAACAGAATCTGGTCACACAGTCGTGAGGAAAAGGGAGTATAGTAAGGAACCAAATATGCAGCCTTATGAAGTATCAATGTTGAGGATAATTGTGGAGGTGATATTGTTGCCTCTCCTTGCTGATCGCTGCCTCTTGGTCAGGAAGTCAGAGATCCATTTGCAAAGGGGTGTAGAACACTAGGTCTAGAACTTTGGCAATGTGTTTAAGGTTCCTAGTGATCATTCTGAACAAATGGGTGGTATAGTAAGAATGTAAGACTGAAGGTGCAACGGAATAAAATGCTAAAAAAATGCATCTCACTTCGAAGATCTTTGTCTTGAATTATCTAATTATTTTTTGTCATCATCACTCATGTGAGTGCAAATTCCCAACCTGCCTTCATGGGAAGTTAATCTAATGGGAGAAGCAGTATAGAATTTATATTCAAAATCGATGCTGAAATCTGTAATGAAAACCAGTATTGCTGGAAATAGCAAATTGTTGAACTGTAATTTCAAGGTATTCTGCAGATGCTGGAAATTCAGAGCAACACGCACACAATGGGTCCTGATGAAGGGTCTCCGCCTGAGCCGTCGGCTCTTTATCCCCCTCCTTAGAATCTGCCTGACCCGCTGAGTTCCTCCAGCATTTTTTGTGTATGTTGTTATAAATTCAAGGGATCATTTGTGATCATACCTGATGAAGACATATTTACCTGAAACATTAATATTGTTTCTCTCTACTTAGATAGTACCGGACCTGAGTGTTCTTACTTTAGTATTTAAAGTAGCAATCCAGAACCTGGAGTAACATTCCATAACCATGAGTTCAATTCCCAATACGAGACCTAACCATAGCCATCAGTTCAACTCCCAACAGAAGAGCTCAAAGGTTCACTTAATATCAGAGAATGTATACAGTATACAACCTGAAATTCATACTCTTCACAGACGTGCATCAAACCCCATAGAATAAATGATAGAAACATCAAAGCCCCTAAACCCCACCTCTCCTTGCCCTCTGCAGAAGCAACAGCAAAAGCATCAACTCCCCCAACTCACGCCAGCAGAAGCTCCAACCCAACCCCTCCCACCATGCAAATAACAGCAAAAGCTCCCCAAAGAGACGATGATACAGAGTCCATCAAAAGCACAGTCCAAAATCCAGCTCTTTGGGGGGGGGGGGGTGGGTGAGGTGGTGTCTATCTCTGTCTCTCTCTCACTCCAGTGAGGGAGAGAGAAGACGGTCCTGCAACAATGGGAGCGGAGACCAGCAAACTTGCTGTTCCAATGTTACAATCCTCTGCGTCACATCTCCAAGTCCCCTCGCCCCCCCCCCCCCCGCCTTGAGGACCGACAGGCTCTCACTCACCTTTAAAAGAGAGAGGAATCACTTGAGTACAAGGGCCTTCTTTTGACAGCCTCCTCTGTCCTCCCGGTCATTCCTGGACAAGGCAAAGCCTAAGGCTGTACAGTCAGTTCAAAAACCCTCCGCTTGCGAGGAACCATTGTTTGAACTGTACATCACGGACTCCGATAGAACCCCAGCAACCTTGAAAAGAGAAGAAAGACATAAGTGAACAAGAATAAGCAGTTTCATGCACAAACTGGAAGAAGTCACTTGAGTCTGCAGATACTGTATTAGTAATAAACACCAATCTGGTTCAGTAATGTCCTTCAGAGAATGCTATCAGGAAATCAAGAAAGGAATTGGTCTATTTTTGAAACCTGACGCACAGCACCATGTGTAGTTCTTAAGTGCCTCAGTAATGGTACAACTGAATAGAGCGATATAGAGCACCACGGCACAGAAACAGGCCCTTTGGCCCATCTGATCCATGCACCCTGGTCTTCTGTTTAGTTCTCTCTACCTGCACACCTTACTAGTCCCAATCACTTCAGGGGAATTAGGAATGTGTATTTAATACTGTCCTTGCTGGAGATTTTCATATCCATGAGAGGAATAAAATGATTTGTATAGAGCTTTCTTGATTTATCAAAAATGAACTGTGGAGTTGCAATTAACTCAAAAGTTACTAATTCCACTGGCACTTAATGAGATTATGCAAATAGTTTAATACCTTGGATACAATTAAAACCAACACATACAAACCTGTCCATTTTTCCTCATGTGAAATGAAATTCCATAATTTTTGTTTATAAGGATCAATCTACTTTATCATTTGTTAATAAACATAGCACAAGTTATTTACGGTAAATAGGATTATTCTTCATCAGAATCACATTCTTAATGTTTCTGAGATTATCTTGCATAGAGTTAAGACTCGCTTTATGTATTGCAAACTGAAAAACATGCTACCATAACATCAGTGTTAAGTAACTATATTTAAAATAGCTTAGCAGCTGAATTTGTAATGTAAATTTTGCCAAAGGAAATTTGCCCTGCTTGTAACCAAATAATAGTGATCCAATTTATTTTTAGCTGTACAGAATCATGTAAACTAAGTATCACCTACTCAAGCACAGCCATATTCATTGCAAAAGTTTTAAATGATGAATTTGCAATGTTGTGAGGGCATGCGAGTGTTGGTGGCATTGGAGAAGTTTGAATAGATTAGTGAAAAGAGCCACAAATTTACTTGTTCCTGCAGCGTACCAGAGGAAGAGTTCAGTTATTAATTTGACCAACGATTTGTGTTATCCTGCTGCATGGAGGAGTTCACCAGTTATTCTCTCCTCAAAACTCAGCAACTCTGTATCAGAGATACTTAATATACTGAAGGCTTCTGCTGTGGCAGTAGAGGCTTAATGTACAACAGTCTGTTAATATTAAGTGCACAGTGAGAAAGAAAGTAATTGTATTTTTAAATGTAGAATACATGGGAGAACTTGGTGGAGCTCTCCGCCTGCTGGCTCCTGATAGACCTTCCTGCCTGCAGGGAGAACAGTTGTTTTCTCTATGGATTTTTGTGGATGGAACTGACTCTTTGTCCAATTCCAGTTTTGATAAGGAGACGTGAGACTGCAGAGACCTGATGCAGGGTTTTGATTAGAAGTATCGACAATTCTTTCCCCCGCCACCCCACTCACAGAAGCAGCTCAACCCACTGAGTTCCTCCGGAAGATTATTGTTCTACTTGAGATACTCACACTTAACAACTCAGATAAGTTTGCAAATGGGACACGGGCAGGAACAGAACCTCGGGGTACTTTCACCTTTCCTTAGAGCTTGTCTGTTTATGCCACTGAAAAATTAAGTTTTATTTGGGTTAACCATCCTTTATGGCAAAAAACTAATATATCAGATATTTACTCAAATAGAATGAATTGAGTAAATAAGGCTGTGGTTAGGCCTTTAAAATTAAAAAGTAGGAAGGTTATAAAGGGTGTAAAAGTGGAAAGAGCATCGCAGTCCATCAGATACTGATGAGCCAATTATGTTAGGAGGGGGAAAGCTTTTAAGTTTAGTGTAGAAAGGGGAAAATATAAAAAGGTCAAGATGGAAACTGCTTTCTCATTACAAGGACCATTTATAATAAGTTAGGTAAAGACGCAAATGTCTGAATTCGTAGCTTTTGCAGCGGCTTGATTGCAAGGGGACTGAAGTTTGAAATTAGATATTTGGAAAATATAGAAGGAATATTAAAAGAAGTTGGGATGATTCAATAATGTGGAATTGTAAGAGTTTTTCTATTAAGTAAAATGCTGTATGTATGTAGGATGCTTGAATACTTAGGTGTAAAATTGAGTTTCTCAACATGTATTTTGTGTATCTCTTGACAACAGATGATACAAATACACTCCAATTAAGGAAGGGAGCCAAAGGAATGGAAGTTAAAATAACTAATTTCGGGAAATATTTTTAAAGTATTCAAAAAAACCAACGGGACTAAATGCCAACAAATCTCCTAGGTACTCTGCTCTACATCTAAGCATTCTAAGAGGTAGCAGCAGAGAAACTGGATATGTTGTTTGAACTTTTATCAGCATTTTTTAAATCTTAGAATGTCTCAACAGATTGAAAAGCTGAAAATGTAGCACTGCTTCTCAAGAATGAGAGGAGACAGAAAATGGTAAACTTCTGTCCAGTCAAGATGTATTCATTATTATGGAAGTACTATTGTTATGATTATACAGTGTCACCATTGCATTATGCATGAGAGGTTGCATTATCATGTTCATCAATCCTCTTTAGATTGATGAACATGATTAGCATGCTGCATAGAGGGGAATGTAGTTGGAAGTTATCTCGATTTTCAGAAAACATTCAGTATATAGGTAGCATAATGGTTGGCACTGTAGCGGTGTGCTACATGCAGCGCTAAAATTACAACACGGAGTCGGTAACTGCAGTCGAAGGAAAAAAACTTTATTCGCAATCCTCAGCCTCACTTTTAAGCCTCCCTCAACCTGCCCCCTGTGGTGCAGAGGCTCCAAAGCTCTGTGCTCGCAAACCCCCGTAGGCTATCTAATTGTGAGCTGGTTCGGATGTGCCAGGAAATGGGTCGCCACATAACCCCCCCCAGAACCGGCGATACATCCCCCAATGTCCACAGTCTGGGCCGGAACCTGCTTGGGAGGTCGGCCTCTGCGCCGAGGTGCCGGAAACTCGGCCGGTTGTGCCAGGTCCACATGGGCCGGTTTGAGACGGTCCACCGTGAAAACCTCCTCTTTCCCCCCAACGCCCAGCACGAACGTGGACCCGTTGTTCCGGAGCACCGTAAACGGCCCCTCGTATGGCCGCTGTAGCGGTGGCTGATGCCCGCCCCTTCGTACAAACACAAACTTACAGTTCTGCAGGTCTTTGGGTACGCAGGTCGGGTTCCATCCATGCTGTGAAGTGGGTATGGGGGCCAGGTTACCGAGCTTCTCGCGTAGTCTGCCCAGGACTGCTGCGGGATCTTCCTCTTGCCCCCGTGGGGCTGGTAGGAACTCCCCGGGGACGACCAGGGGCGCGCCGTATACCAACTCGGCCGACGAGGCGTGCAGGTCGTCCTTGGGCGCTGTGCGGATGCCGAGTAGGACCCAGGGAAGCTCGTCCGCCCAGTTGGCTCCTCGCAGGCGGGCCATGAGGGCCGACTTCAGGTGACGGTGGAAACGCTCCACTAGCCCGTTCGACTGTGGGTGGTAGGCAGTTGTGTGGTGCAGCTGAGTCCCCAAAAGGCTGGCCATAGCTGACCACTGGCTGGAGGTGAACTGGGTGCCTCTGTCAGTGGTAATGTGGGCCGGTACACCGAAGCGAGATATCCAGGTGGTGATCAGGGCTCGGGCACAAGATTCGGAGGTGGTGTCGGTGAGCGGGACCGCCTCTGGCCATCTTGTGAACCGGTCCACGATAGTCAGGAGGTAACGCGCTCTGCGCGACACTGGCAGGGGGCCCACGATATCCACATGAATGTGGTCGAAACGCCGGTGGGCGAGATGGAACTGCTGCAGTGGGGCTTTGGTGTGCCGCTGCACCTTAGCCGTCTGGCAGTGCATGCACGTTTTGGCCCATTCACTGACCTGTTTGCAGAGTCTGTGCCAAACGAACCTGCTGGAAACCATCCAGACAGTCGTCCGGATGGAGGGATGCGCCAAGTTATGAATGGAGTCGAAAACACGGCGCCTCCAGGCTGTCGGGACGACGGGACGGGGCTGGCCGGTGGCGACGTCACAGAGTAGGGTCCTCTGACCAGGGCCTACGGGAAGGTCCTGGTGCTGCAAACCGGAGACTGCGGTTCTGTAACTCGGAATCTCCTCATCTGCCTGCTGTGCCTCTGCCAGTGCCTCAAAGTCTACCCCTTAGGAAAGAGCATGAACGGTAGGGCGAGAGAGCGCATCCGCCACGACATTGTCCTTACCCGAGACGTGCCGGACATCCGTCGTGTATTCAGAGATGTAGGACAGGTGGCGTTGCTGGTGGGACGACCAGGGGTCGGATGCTTTCGTAAACGCAAAGGTAAACGGTTTGTGGTCTGTGAACGTGGTGAAGGGCCGACCTTCTAGGAAGTACCTGAAATGCCGGATTGCCCGGTAGAGCGCCAACAGTTCCCGGTCGAAAGCACTGTACTTGAGCTCGGGTGGCCACAGGTGTTTGCTGAAAAACGGCAGGGGTTGCCAGCGACCTGCAATGAGTTGCTCCAGCACCCCACCGACTGCCGTGTTAGATGCGTCCACTGTGAGGACGGTAGGGGCGTCCATTCTGGGATGCACTAGCATTGCGGCGTTCGCCAAAGCTTCCTTCGTTTGAACGAAAGCGGCGGCGGACTCCTCGTCCCAGGTAATGTCCTTGCTCGGACCCGACATCAGGGCGAACGGGTTGCATGATCCGGGCAGCTGAAGGGAGGAAGCGGTGGTAGAAATTGACCATACCTATGAATTCCTGAAGGCCTTTGATCGTGGTGGGTCTGGGGAAGTGGCGGACCGCATCTACCTTAGCGGGCAGAGGGGTTGCCCCGTCTTTAGTAATCCTGTGGCCCAGGAAGTCAATGGTATCGAGTCCGAACAGGCATTTGGCGGGGTTGATTGTAAGACCGTACTCACTCAGTCAGGCGCAGAGTTGACGGAGGTGGGACAGATGCTCCTGACGACTGCTGCTGGCTATGAGGATGTCGTCCAAATAGATGAACGCGAAGTCCAGGTCCCGTCCCACCGCGTCCATTAACCGCTGGAACGTCTGTGCGGCATTCTTCAGGCCGAACGGCATGCGGAGGAACTCGAAAAGGCCAAACGGGGTGATGAGAGCCATTTTGGGGACGTCGTCAGGATGCATCGGGATTGGATGGTACCCTCGGACGAGGTCTACCTTGGAGAAGATCCGTGCGCTGTGCAGGTTTGCTGCAAAGTCCTGAATGTGCGGCACAGGGTAGCGGTCCGGTGTGGTAGCCTCATTCAGCCTGCGGTAGTCGCCGCACGGTTTCCAGCCTCCCGTCGCTTTGGGCACCATGTGCAGAGGGGAGGCCCATGGGCTGTCGGACCGCTGGATGATCCCCAATTCCTCCATCCTCTGGAACTCCTCCTTCGCCAGTCGGTGCTTGTCTGGGGGAAGCCGCCGAGCGCGGGCGTGGAGGGGTGGTCCCTTGGTCGGGATGTGGTGCTGTACGCCGTGTCGGGGCATGGCCGCTGTGAACTGCGGTGCCAGAACCGATGGGAAATCCGCCAGGACCCTGGTGAAGTCGTTGTCGGACAGTGTGATGGAGCCGAGGTGAGGGGCTGGCAACTGGGCTGCACCCAGGGAGAACGTCTGAAAGGTCTCGGCGTGTACCAGTCTCTTCCTGGGCAGATCGACCAGTAGGCTGTGAGCCCGCAAAAAATCTGCACCCAGAAGTGGTTGGGCTACGGCGGCCAGTGTAAAGTCCCACGTGAACTGGCTGGAGCCGAACTGTAGCTGCACCTGACGGGTGCCATAGGTCCTTACTGTGCTGCCGTTCACAGCCCTCGGGGGGGCCCCGGTGCCCTGCTGCGGGTGTCATAACTCGTCGGAGGTAAAACGCTGATCTTGGCACCAGTGTCGACCAAAAACCGGCGTCCCGACCTTCTGTCCCACACATACAGGAGGCTATCCCGATGGCCAGCCGCTGTAGCCATCAGCGGCGGCTGGCCCTGGCGTTTCCCGGGAACTTGCAGGGCGGGCGACAACGGCGGGCTTCTGCGCCCCGCCGCTGGTGGTAGAAGCACCAGTGTTCATTGGGCCGGGGGTTGGTGGGCTCTGAGGCCGGGCCTGGACTGGTTTGCTGCTGGGAGCGTGGCTGGGAGATCTGTGCGATGGACGCCCCGCTCACCTTTTTGGCGTTCCACAGCAAGTCTGCCCGGGCTGCCACCTTCCGGGGGTCACTGAAATCCGCGTCGGACAGCAGCAGGCGTATGTCCTCGGGCAGCTGCTCCAGGAATGCCTGCTCAAACATGAGGCAGGGTGTGTGTCCGTCGGCCAGAGACAACATCTCATTCATTAAAGCCGAAGGAGGTCTGTCGCCCAAGCCGTCCAGGTGCAGTAAACGAGCAGCCCGCTTGCACCGTGAGAGTCTGAAAGTCCTGAAGAGCAGGGCTTTGAATTCCGTGTACCTGCTGTCTGCCGGGGGCGACTGTACGAACTCCGCGACCTGGGCCGCTGTGTCCTGGTCGAGGGAGCTCACCACGTAGTAGTAGCGGGTGTCTTCTGAGGTGATCTGGCGAACGTGGAATTGGGCTTCGGCTTGCTGGAACCATAAGTTCGGTCGCTGTGTCCAGAAACCCGGCAGTTTCAACGAAACCGCATGAACAGAGGCGGCGTCGGTCATTTCTGGTCCAAAAATCGTTTGGACCGTCGGGGTCACCAATTGTAGCGGTGTGCTACATGCAGCGCTAAAATTACGATACGGAGTCGGTAACTGCAGTCGAAGGAAAAAAACTTTATTCGAAATCCTCGGCCTCACTTTTAAGCCTCCCTCAACCTGCCCCCCGTGGCGCAGAGGCTCCAAAGCTCTGTGCTCGCAAACCCCCGTAGGCTATCTAATTGTGAGCCGGTTCGGATGTGCCAGGAAATGGGTCGCCACAGCACAACATTTTACAGTACCAGCGACCCAGGTTCAATTCCCACCGCTGTCTGTAAGGAGTTTTCCATTCATCCTGTTATTACTTGGGTTTGTCCGGGTGTTCCTGTTTCCTCCCATGGTCCAAAGATTGGTAGGTTAATTGGTTATTGTAGGATGGAAGGGACAGTGTCGAGGTTCATCTCCAGCAGCTGCGTAACAGAGGACTCTGTGATCTACGGGCTGTTCCTGGGGATGCACACGGAGACCAGCATCCGGTGCTGCTGGCAGATCATCAACTGGGTCAAAGACGCTCTTTGGTCGGCCCGAAACTTGATGGTCTACCAGCACACGGAGATGTCCGTGGGGGAATGTTGCCGACTGGCACATTCTCGGCTGCAGGAGTACGTGCTGAGGGACGCACTCAAACTTGGTGCAACCACCGCAAGGGTCCGGTGGGGAAGGACCACAGTCTAGGGTTCTTCTCTGACGGGAGTGGGGGGGGGGGGGGGGAGGCAGGGTGTATACCCCTAAACAAGTGTATGTAAATATGGAATAACAGAGTGCCATGTGGGTGGCAAAAAGTGTGAAAATTTAGAGACAGCAATGAACACAGTTGTAAAGGATGGAAAGTCATTGAATGGTTTATTGTATATAATTTATTTTTGAATAAAGTATATTTTGTTTAATAAAAAAATTGGGTTTTCGTGATTTGTCCCATAATTCGACTAGGGTTAAAGCGGGGGTTGTTGGGTGGTGTGGCTCGAAGGGCCTACTCCATGCTGTATCTCAATGAACAAAAATAAATAAATGTTTTTAAAAGTACATATTGTGACTGATAGAGGGTTGTTAATTGATTTTAAAATCTCAGAAGAATGATAGATCTCATTGCAGCCCGTACAATTCTGAAACAGCTTGAAAAGATAAATGCTGAAGGATTGTTTCTCATCGCTAGGGAGTTCTAAACGGTGGGGGGGGGGGGGGGTGGTGTAGACCCAGACTGGTGGTCAATATTTAACCTAAAGTCATGACATTCTGTCATTCAAAAGGTTGTGATTGCTTGAAACTATCCCAGAGAGCTAGAGAAACTCAGATACTGAATATATTGCAATTCAAGATAGATATTAATTTTTAGAAACTGAGAAATCTGGCATTTAGGAATAGGCTGGAAAACAGAACTGGAATGGAAAATAAACTGTGATCTGATCTAACTAAGAATTAAGTACGAGGAGCCATTCAGTATTCTCCTGTTACCTCTTGTACATGTAGGCACTTCTTTTGTTCAGACTTTGCAAAATGACTGTGGTATTATTGCAGTGAAATACACATGTTTCTTTGGTATAAAGAAACCGTAATCACTTTCTCGACAAAGAAGTACTTTCCTGTTTTACAGCAGCCTTTCCTCTCAATTTAATGTGTCCGTAAGTCTATAAAATATAGGAGCATAATTAGACCACCAAGCCCGTCAAGTCACCACATTCAGTCATGTCTGATTTATTGTCCCTCTCTGCCCCATTCTCCTGCCTTCTCCCTGTAACGTTTGACACCCTGACTAGCTAAGAACCACACACACAAAATGACTGACGAAGGGTCTCAGCCCGAAACGTCGACAGCGCTTCTCCTTATAGATGCTGCCTGGCCTGCTGTGTTCCACCAGCATTTTGTGTGTGTTGTTGTTTGAATTTCCAGCATCTGCAGATTTCCTCGTGTTTGCTAAATAAGAATCAATCAACCACTGCTTTAAATATACTCAATAACTTGGCCACATCCATCCCTGGCTTTGAATTCCACAGATTCACCACCCTCTGGCTGAAGAAATGCCTTCTTATCTCTGTTCTGACATTCTGTGGATGTTCTGAGGCTGTGCCCACTAGACATGCCCACTATAGGAAACATCCTCTATATCCACTTTGTCTAGGCCTTTCAATATTCAATAGGTTTCAGTGAGATCGCACTTCATTCTTCTAAATACCAGTAAGTACAGGTCATCAAACATTCCTCATATGTTAACCCTTTTATTTCCGGAAACATTTTTGTCAACATCCTTTGGACTCCCTCCAATGCCAGCACATCTTTACTTGGATAAGGGCCCAAAACGGCTCTCAGTACTCCAAGTACAGTCTGACCGATGCCTTATAAAGCCTCAGCATCACATCCTTACTCTTAAATTCTAATCCCCACTCAGAGTGAATGGAAACATTACATTTGCCTTCAACCTGCAAATTAACCTTTAGAGAATCGTGCACAAGGTCTCCCAAGTCCCTTTGTACCTCAAATTTTTGAATTTTCTCCCCATTCAGAAAATAGTCTACACCTTTGTTCCTCCATTAAAGTGCATGACCTTATACTTCCCTACACAATATTCCACTTATTTGCCCATTCCTTCAATCAGTCCAAGTCTTTCTGCAGACTACCTGCTTCCTCAACACTATCTGCCCCTCGATCTATCCTTGTATTATCTGAAAACTTGACCACAAAGCCGTCAATTCTGTCATCCAAAATATTGTTATATAATGTGAAAAGAAGCAGTCCCAATACCAGTCCCTGCAGAGCACCACTTGACTCCAGCAGCCAACCAGATTAGGCTGCATTTATTCTGGTCTTTTCCTCCTGCCAATCAGCTAGTCTTCTATCCATGCTAGATTTTTCCTGTAATACCATGGGCTGTTAATCTTATTAAGCAGCCTCATGTGCAGCATCTTGTCAAAGGCCATCTGAAAAGTCAAGCAAAACAACATCCACTTTGTCGAGCCAGCCTGTTAATTTCCCCCTCATTCAAGACCAAAGAGATGATTATTGACTTCAGGAGAAGGAAACTGCAGGTCCATGAGCCAGTCCTTATCGGGGGATCAGAGGTGAAAAGGGTCAGCAAAATTCTTCAGTTTTATCACTTCTTCAGCCAGAGGGTGGTGAATCTGTGGAATTCAAAGCCATGGATGGATGTTGCCAAGTAATCGAGTACAGGTGGCCCCCATTTTTCGAACATTCACTTTACGACAGATTGCTGTTACGAAAGACCTACATTAGTACCTGTTTTCGCTAACCAAAGAGGATTTTCGCTTTTACGAAAAAAGGACGCCCGCTTTATACATGTGTTTACCCCGAGAAAGACTGCACTGACCGTGAAGCCTTGTGCAGGCGGTTGTTTGCACAAGTGTGTACGTGCTGATTTTTTTTCTCCGAATCGATTTTGGCTCGCTGTCTTCCCAAGTTTGATAAGTGAAACTACACTGTACATACAATATTTCTACTTTATATAGGGTGTATTTCCTGCTTTTACTATATATTCGTGATATTTTAGGTTTTGTGTGTTATTTGGTTTGATTTGGTAGGTTATTTTTTGGGTCTGGGAATGCTCAGAAGTTTCTTCCCATATAAATTAATGGTAATTACTACTTAGATTTACGACATTTTGGCTTACAAACAGTTTCATAGGAATGCTGTACCTTCGAATAGCGGGGTAAACCTGTATATTTAAAGCAGTGGTTGAGAGGTTATAGGTATGATGCCAGCCAACCAGATTTTCAAACTCGCCCACCCTCATGTGCTTAAAACTTTTAAAATTGTGATGGAAAGAATTTTATTGGTGAAGTATATTAAGGAAAAGAAGAAGCTATATATGATGCTTTTGAATTGCAGATAAGCCATTATCTAATCTAATATCATAGCATGCTGGAGAGAGAAAGTATGTCTGCCTGTCTGTATGTTACGAGGTCTATAATGTATGTATGAATAATGTTAATTTTGCTAGGTAGAATGATCAAAATGCAATAGTTAATTATATACTTTTTCAATGTCTTTCTCAGGATATTGTGGATACGCATCCAGGGCTAACGTTTTTGAAGGATGCACCTGAATTCCATTCAAGATACATTACCACGGTAATATCAAGTTGGATATGCTGCCCTTCCAAATCATCGTTTTTACAGTGGGGTTCCTATTCCCTGTAGGAATCCCTGCGGTATTCTGAAGTCTCTAAGGGAGTCCTTAAGAAAATCTGGAGTTTCCAAGATTTTTGGACATCTCTTTCTGACAACTGTTAACTGATTTCCCTATTGTTGATTATCATATATCAATAAAAACATTTTCTCCAATGACAGCACTTTATTATATTTGGCTACTGCTAACTGGATTATCATTGTCACTTTAACCAAGGGACGTGAAAAGCTTTTGGTTGTATGCTTTTGATTGTACTATACTAAGTATATTGAGCTAGTACAAAAGGAAATACAGATTTTAGAATACAGTATTACAGTTACTGAGAGTGCAGTGTAGGTAGACAGATAAGGTGCAAGGGCTACGATAATGTAGACTGAGATGACAAGAGTTCAACTTTATTGCACAAAGGTCCATTTAAGAGTCTTATCACAGCAGGTAAGAAGCTTTCCTTGAGCTTGGTGGTACATGTTCTCAAGCTTTTCTATCTTGAGAGGGGAGAAGAGAGTATGATCAGGATGGAAGGGTTCCTTGTTTATCCCAAAGCAGTAGGAAGTAGAGGCTGTCAATGGGAGAATGGTTTTTGTGATGGATTATGATGTATTCATAACTTTCTGCAATTCCTTGTGGTCTTGAGCAAAGCAGTTGACAGGCAGAACTGCTGTACCAAGCAGTCTTGTATCCAGATAGGATGCTTTCAATGGAAATAGAGGCACTGGTCTGCTTTTTTATGCCATAGCATGTACCAGGACAATTGTTGATGTTTACATCTAGGAACTTGAAGTTCTCAACTCAGTGGTATGTAATTCACCACCCTTCCCCCATGCTCACTGAAGTCATTGTTGTTCCCAAAGAGTATGGCAATATTTACTAAGGGTTCTTCTATGCAAAGAGATTAAAAACTAATGTGTTCGAATCTACTTCCTGATTGGCACTGAGATAGTTCCTGCATTCTGAATATGTTGAGAGTGTTCTTCATTGTGCTGCCAATTCAAAATATTACCACTGATCCTTACATTAAAAGAAAAATAGTCTAAGTAAAGTTTTCCATTTCAATGTTCGGATAAATTTGAAGGAAATAAGAGTAATTCAGTGGGGAGCCATTGGGCAAGTTACTTCTGTTTGTTATCTTAGCATTAACATTATCATCATGCCATCCCTTTTGAAAGTAAAATTGAGAACATTTCTTTGAGGCAGAATGTTGTGCATGATCAAGGGGCACAAATATGATCCTGAAAAGTCAAACCCTAGAACGAGGCCAGCACAGTGGAATCCCTGAAATGTAAATTACCTTATACATTGATGTCCAGTCTTACAATATGCATGTCAGCTCTGTAAATGTTACCTGATTTTAATTGAACTACTCACTCAACATTATTTTGGTTCACTCAGACTGCACCAGTCTGAATCTTAAGTTCTCTCTTTAATTATGGATTAAAAATACAGATGGTACAGCTTTAATCTTTGACCCTATAGAATCACAGTGCTCCACAGTGAAGCAGTCTTTACCAGGCTGTGCTTAAATAATTCCTCTCAATCGCTGATCAACAGTGTGTGCTGCCAACATTGGCTATTCAGGTATGTGGCCTTGGAAGAGTGCTGTCAGGGGAAGGGAATGGAAAATGCGTTTCTTAATAAGTCAAATATAAATATAAAATATATCCAAACTACAATATTGGTTATTGTTATATTAAGTTCAGGGTACCTCAATATATTGTAATACTCAGTGATAGTACTTTACCATTGTAGTAACACACACAAAATGCTGGAGGAACTCAGCCGGCCGGGCTGCATCTACGGAAAAAAGTACTGTTGACGTTTCGGCTGAGACCCTTTGGCAGGACTGGATGCTGCCTGGCCTGCTGAGTTCCTCCAGCATTTTGTGCGTGCTGCTTGGATTTCCAGCATCTGCAGATTTTCTCTTGTTTGGGTTTGGACTACCATTGTAATGCTTATTTTCCATGAATTTTCTAGCACACTCCTTATTAGAAAAAATATTTAGTATTGTCTGACTGACCTATCTACCTGTTAAGCCGCTGGTGTTTAGGACAGTAGTGAAGGTCCTCCATCACTGGTGGTGTTCAGGGCTTTTTTCGTTGTGTCAGTAGCTCGGTTGTCACTACTGTCAGTCAAGCAAGTTCCAGGAATACCATCACACTCAGATGTAGAAGGATTCTTCATTGATATTTCTGCAGCTGTATTGTTTTACTAGTTAAGGTTTGTATGCCTGAGCTGAACCCCCAATTCTGGAGGACCAGTGAACAATAGTCTGATCTCTATCCTTTGACCTGTTTGGCATGGGTGACCCTACCAAGAGCCCTGACTCCAGCCAGATTATTGAGGCACGCAAGCAGCTGAACCCTACAGCAAGGTTATAGTCCTCTTGGAGGCCTATCTAACTGAGCAATTATGTTGTTTAAAATTTGTCATGTGTCTTTGAGAGCCAGCTACAACCAACATTGTTCCTAAGTGATATACCCTTCCAAAAAAAAGGTTGGGAATTAAAGTTCATCCAAGCTGTGCTTTTACACATATATGTCTTTGTTAAGCTGTGAGCTCATTCTGCATGTAGTCATTGTCTATAATTTTCAGCCAAGTGACTACAGGAGATGAATGCAAGTCATATTGGTGGTATTATGTAGTCTTAAATGAAAGTATATTTATTTATGAATTGCTCTTGCCAACATATTTCTTTTTTTCCACCGATTTGTTCACTGCATTGTATTGTTGCTGTGTAACTTTTTCAGCGAATGCTATAGGCAGTTTGAGAGAACGGTAGTTTGATGTGCTTCACTTTTGATTCTTGTAGTTCAAGAATAGAATTGGACAGATGACAAGATCAACTATTATCTGTTGTGGCCTGTCAGCATCCAATTCTTAAATTGGGAATAATTTCTTATAAACAAGGTGATTTTGTTTAAACAATATTTATACTAACTAAAGGAAACAAATGGTTTCTCACCCCACCAGTTTGTTTTTGTCATTGACAGTTAGGAGTTTACCACTAGGAAAAAGACTACTTGCAGGTATCCCATGATCTGATTTCTCCACTTTTGCCCTTGGTTTCCATTGTTGCAAGGGAATTAAACTTGCTGCTTTTTCCTTTCTCTCATTTCCTTTAAATGCTGTGCATGTTTACTAATAGCCAGCATCAGAAAAAAGCAGTTCCCTTCAGTGACAGCTGAGGAGGAAGAGGAGGGAGGGATTTTTAGATCCCAGTGTTAGAAAAAAATTCAGATTCATATGACTACCTCTCAAAAAAGCAAGGGGCTAACAACGGCAGCCACTTGTGTATGCATGAGTAAGTGCTAGGGATTTCAAAATGAGCATGTCACGGAAAGAGTGAGAGTGTTCAGAGCTAACATCTATCATATGACTGTCCTTATTAAGCACATAGTTTGTCATTGGTTTCTGTAATGTACATGAATAATGTTAATCTAGTTTGTTAACAAGTCGTAGTGAGGTGATTTAATATAGAATGGTAATTTCTCCTTGGAGATCAGACAAATCGAGTGGCATTTGAGGTTGGCAAGACTACGCTGTCATTTTTAAAGGAAAGCTGTCTAAACTACCAGGTGGAACTGCGGCCTGTTTGCCCTTTCCCTTATCTCCCAGGAATCAACACAGAGGATTATTTGTGCTTTTTTTTTCCATAGGTGATACAGAGAATATTCTATACAGTCAACAGATCCTGGTCCGGCAAGATAACTCTGACAGAACTAAGGAAGAGCAACTTCCTACAAGTATGTAACGATCCAGATTTCTCACAATTTGTCAGGCTGACCGGCGAGTTAACACTGTTGAGAACCTAAAAAAACCTAAAAAGCTAAAAATGCGGAAGTGTGTGTAACATCACAGCATTTCTTCTACTGGATACCTCTGATGATCTTTTTTACATTATACAAAAAGAGGTCACTTTATTAACTCAGCTGCCCAATCCTGGATACCTCCATATTTGGTGGATTACCCAACAAATAGATTAAAAAAATATTCTAGATTACAAAATCCCAATGGTAAAATAAGAATATTCAGAATTCAATATATTTAAGTGTATTCATGTAGCATTTTCTCCTACAACATCGAGTCTGCTATGCTCCATATAGTCATTGATTTTCTGAGTCTGAACTTGTCCTTTCAGTGTTTGATCCTATTCATAAATAGGGTCAATTTTCATTCATTTGTGTAGTGAGAAATATTGGTAGTGTGTTTATTTAAGTATAATCTGCAGAAATAAACAATGAGCAAATATCTTTGATGCTTATATGTTGCAAGGGATTATCATTTTAAGATTATGATCTTGTCTAATAACACAAATTTTATTTGAAAGCATGTTGGCCCAGAACTTGAAGAGTTCCCTTTTGATTTGCCTTTGTGCACTGTTAAAATCTGTTGCCCATAGAACAAGACAAAGTTTGGGGTGGGGGTGGTGGGAAGGGTGGAAGGGAGGTGGATGGGGTAGATAGGAATATCCAACACTTTGCAAACAATAGAACTAACAGTGTAGATAGACGTTTAACCAATGTGGCTTTAAGCATGAAAGATGGAGAATTACAGTGGGCGACTGTAGTTTCAGATCAAGTGCAGAATGAGAAGCTTGGGATGGTAGCATTATTTTATTTAGTGATACAGCGTGGAGAAGGCCCTTCTGGCCTTTCGAGCCAAGCTGCCCCAGCAACCCCCAACAACCCCAATATAACCCCCACCTAATTGCAAAGCAATTTACAAAAACCAGTACTCCTACCCGGTACATCCTTAGACTGTGGGAGGAGAGCAGAAATCCCAGAGAAGACCCACAAATTCCAGCGCAAGGGTGTAAGATGACACCTTGCAGAACAGCACCGAAATTGAAATCCATCTCTGGAACACCCTGAGCTGTAGTACCGTGGTGCCAACCACTAGGTTACCATGGCGGCCAAAGAGCAGATTGAGGAAGAGAAAATGGAGCAAGAAAGTAAATCAAGAATGATTGTTTTTTTTTGTTACTATCTGACTGTTTTTGAAATCATACAACAAATGGCAAGGTATGACACTGTGTTGCAGCAAGTAGTGCAGCTGTATCGCCACTTCAGTGACCCAAAGTCTGCTGTTCTCTGTGGCATTTGTAGGTCCTTTCTGTTACTGCAAAGATTTCATGTGGGTGCTCCATTTTCCTCCCAGATTCCTCAAGACATGCTGTTTAGTCGGTTAATTGGCTAGGATAAATTATCCCAAGTACAGGTGGGTGATAGGAGAATCAAGGCATGTGAGAGTGAATACCTTACCAACAAATAAGTAGTAAGAATGTGACTTTTCTGATAGACTGAATTGTCCCCTATGTCATAAGAATGTGGAAAGTAGAATGTGATTGCTCTGATAAGTGGAATTGTCTCTTACATCATAAGACAATGTGGGAAATGTATACAGTATAGGAACAACGTCTGCTTTATATGACCAGAGTGTTAATTTGAGCAGTTTTGGAATTTTCCATCCACATCAGCTGTGGTGGCTGGTTTAGAATCCTATAGTTGATCTTTTAAAAATCACATTCCAGAACAAGAGATTGGAAAATCTGTCTTTAATTGCATTAGAACGGCAAAGAGGTTATCTAACTAAAACAAGGTGATGCTTCCCCCAGCGCTGTCCACTACTCTGAACTGCCACCTACATTATTTCCACAGTTATTTATGCATCCTTGTGTTTCTGTGGGGTTTTAATCTTCCTGTTACAGCTGACTCATCAACCAGAACCGATTCTGAGACTCGTCCTTGTATTGCCCTGATGGCCTTTCAACAGCTTAGGCTTTTTCTAATGGAGATTCACGAAAATAGTTCAAAAACACTTCAATAAAGAACTTCTAAATTGTTGAAAAGTCTAAAATAATCATTTTACCTAAAGCACATTCATATGGTATAAGCTTATTTATAAATCATTAAGTTAAACTAGGAAAGTCTCCCAGAACACTTAACTTTTTCAAATGAGGTGGGAAACTCATTTGCATGCATTGTATCTGGCTTCACGGGGTATTAGTGTTGCAGGATTCTCGGTGAGTCCAGCTTTGAAGCAGGAATCTTGGCATTGAACTCCAGCTCATCTCAGGCTTCCATACCATAATATGCAGGTATGGATATCAGAGATGACTTGCCCCACAGAGAGCTCCTCACTGGTTATTCTCTACTGGTAGAAAGTTTAGGCCTTTGTCTAAAAGTCTGCAAGCCATGCAGGATCAGTGTAATTATAGGCAACTGATTTGTTGCTAATATTTGCCTTTTGTCACTTGGTTTTCTTAGACTCTTGCCCTCCTAGAGGAAGAGGATGACATAAACCAAATTACGGACTACTTCTCTTATGAGCATTTCTATGTTATTTACTGTAAATTCTGGGAACTAGACACTGACCATGACCTCTTTGTTGACCAAAAGGATTTGGCCAGACACAATGACCATGGTAAGCAATTCTGTAACTGACATAACAATTTATCTTAATTTTTATTTATTATTCTGTGTAATAGTTAAATATATTCATAGACCTTTTAAAATTTTATTGAGCAAATTTTAGCTGTTACAGTTTTGCTGTATCTTCTATTTTATTTCCAACTATGAAACTCATTTTTGCTCTGTTTGATTTGATAGTAGTGAGCAATGTTCAAAGTATGGTCACACATGCAGCGACTGCTCATCAGAATCTTGCCTGAGATCACATTGTCTTTGCCTCCAGATTCAGTACAATTTTTAGATGATGGATTATTAGTTGTAGCTCAAGGTGATTTGCTTTTTTTTAACAAAATATAGTAACTCCAATTTTAACCTGGCAAGCTTGAGATTGGAAGGGTGACCACCAATTTTCTTCTAAAACTCAAACACAGGCCTGAAATGCTTAACTGAATGTAGTTCGTTTAAATAGTTCAGTCTTCAGATCTTAACTAAACCTGGTATCAATATACCATGAGGATAACAAAGAGGTTTGAATAAATAATCATCAGGCAGGATGGAAGACTATTGTGGCTCGTGGTGAAGAAGAGGGAATGGGGGGAGGAGGGTGTGGTAAAGAAGGAGGATTGAAATTTTCTTTGGGGGAGTGATTGAAGGTCCATTTCTGATCACTCCAGCTCACACAGAAATTAGGAATTAAAATTAACTGGCCTTCACATATGTTTAAGACTTGGACCCCTGTCGTACAGCTTCCCTGGCAAGCTCCATATCAATAAAGCAACCTTGTGACACAGTTGGAACAAAATTAAGATGATTTTAATCAATATTTTTAGAGTTTTTTTATCACAATGTAACTGTTTATGGTGAAGTTCCACCATAATTAGTACTAGGCTAATAAAAATGGGGTCTGGATGAAATACATTTATTTGGATAAATGGCCTTTTCTCTATCAGACATACTTCTTAAGTCTTGGGTAATATAATGTGAATAGGCACATTCAAGGCTTGGCTAGAGTTTGTGGCAACTTTGTTTTCCACACTGAATTCCTAAATAAGTAAAACAGAAGAGCTAAGCGAATAAAACAACTTTGCCTCCACTCGCACTTTTAATTGAATTCTCATTCTGAAGGAAAATTGTATAAATACAGTACTTATCCCCAGTCAGTGATGCTATATATGTCATGTCAATTATCTATATATTGTGCTCTGCCTCTTAAATTCCAGTTAGTGCCACAGACAGGGCATGAATTCACAACAACGTTTCTAAGAAGTTAAAATATAAATAAAAATAAAACTGTTTAATAATGGAATCTAATATCAACAAAATCACAAAAGAAATAAAAGCCAGAAAATCACTTCTGGAAAATACCTAACAGTAATTTAAACAAATAATTGTTTTTCATTTATTGTTCTTTCCCTGTTTTAATGCATTCTAATTTTAACAAGTAACAGTTCATCAAGGAATCAGTGATAATGACTATGACTCAAATTGATTTTGACTGCACAGGATGCCTGATATAAATCCTCAAGTTTAATCTTTACAATGCAGCTTCACAGTTGACATTTTGAAGTCACTTCATTTTAGCTCTCATTGAAACTCTCTGCTAAATCTCTGAGGAAATATTGCAAGTTTTAGCCTTAATTTCCTTCCTTTTTTTCTGTCTACTATAGTATCAGGTAAACCCAATGATGTCTGACAGATGAAACAGTGAATTTCTCTTTTTTAATCCAGAACATCTGCCAATGGAGTACCAGCATAATTATTTCAGCCATTATTTTACTCTCAGTTATTAACTGAATAAGGAAAACCTTTGGTAAATAGTTTAACCTCTTACCCACAATCAGCACCGTGGACTTGTTGGTTAAAAATATTAACCCAATATCAATGCTTAAAATGTTTGAAGAAAAGCTTAGTTGAGAGCTTTGATGAAAGTCAAAGTGAGTTCAAAATGTCAGCCTTAATGTTGTGCTGTGAAGATTAATTATAAGATTTATGTGAGACAGGCCATGCTGTCAAAATAAATTAGAGCCAGAACTATTACCACTGATTTTTGATTAAATGCTACTTAATAAACTTTAAATGCATTAAAACTATGAAAGGATAAAGTCACCATTGTCCTTTTTTGTTTGCATACAGATAGGTCCATTAAAGATGTGAGCTGAAGCTGCCTTCTCTCTCAGTATTCCCGTACAGGCCAGCCCACTGGGCTTCCTGCCTTAGCCAAGCCCCAATCCTATCAGGGACGAGGCTACATAGCATCCAAGCCAGAACCAGCAGACTCTAAAACAGTTACTTTCCCCAAGCAGTAAGGCTGATCTGCACCTCCACCCACTAACCCACACTCCCAACCACCATTTCTTTAGCATTTCCTGTCAGTCACTTTAAATCCAGAATAGCGTCACTTTATGGACGTACAGTCACTCCATTTATATAAATAATTTAATGTATTTATACTTACTGTGTTTGCTTTTATTATTGTGTTGTTTTTTTAAACTTGCTGTGTTTTGTGCTACATCAGATCTGGAATAACAATTACTTTGTTCTTCTTTACTCTTGTGCACTGGATATGACATTAAAGAATCTTAAATCTTGAATGATGATGAGATGCTTTTTGAGCTCTTCATCCCTTATTGAAGGCCTAAATATTTAATGCCCACAGTGTCCAAAATATGAACTGTTGGCTTTTTATTTATTTCTCCACAGCCATCTCTAATAGAATTATTGAAAGGATATTCTCTGGAGCAGTCACAAGGTAAGTATAACATCTTTTTAATATAATTAAGGTTTTTCATTGAATGAGTTCAAAATGGAGAGTGTTACTGTGATGGAGCTGCATTGTGTTATTTGAGAAGGTAATTAATAAATATGCATGAATGAAACAGGAGGATGAGAGAAACCCTGATAGAGGAATGCAAAATTTTGACCGGCATTGATAAGATAGATCACACGCAGTTTGTCTCCATACAGTGGTGTTAAAGACTTGGGGGTATAGGTTGAAGATGAGGCAAAATAATTTTATAGGACCTCTGAAGAAGAATTATTTTGCCTAGAATTGGTTGCATTGTGGAAAACAGTGCCTGAAAATGTGGTGGAGGCAGGTACTGTCGAAGTTCATGAAGTCCCTGAATTGCCAAGGTATAAGCTGCAGGTCAAGTACTGGTAAAGGAGGCTGTATCAAATGGGTGCTTGATAGTCCATGCACATGGTCAACGGTATGGCACATTTCTCTATGTAGTGGATCTCTCCATTTAAAAAGAATGATTAACTATTTTGTTTTAAAACAGTTTTTAATCCATTTGATATGAGGAATAAAAACATAATCATTTATATAGTAATATTGCAGGGGTAACATTCATCTGATTTTCCAAAACCTTTGCAAGTCTTGTGGCCACTTTATATGAGGGGGCAGCCTGCTGCCCGACTTGGTGGGTCAACAATAAGGAAAATCAAATTGATTTTCTGTTGCTTGCATAAAGTGATCATAAATGGAGATTATAACAGTGCAAAGACTATCAGTTTGCTTGTAAGGAGCTTACCCTATAAAGTCAGGTGTATCTGCCCTGGTCTTGAGAATAGATTGGAGATTTTAGTTTTTTTTTAAAGACCCATTTTGTATTTCCCTTTTGAAAAGAGACTTCAGCTTTGATTTGGGTAATTAAGATAGCTCTGGTTTCCTTTATTTTCAGGGGAAACTGTGTTCAGAGAGAAGGTCGAATGAGCTATGCTGATTTTGTATGGTTTCTGCTTTCAGAAGAAGATAAAAAGAATCCTACAAGGTAATTTTCCCCGACTCTTAGTATCTTTACACTTTTTTATTATGTGTCCATGAGATATTGACTTCATTGTTAAGTTCAGTATTTCTTGCACATCCTTATTTGAACTTGAGAAGTTGTCAGTAAACAGTACTGTTTCTGCTATGTTATCTGGGTGAGACAATGTGGTACTTTGGACAAGTTGAGTGAGTAACAAATACATACCAGGTGCAAAATAATATGGATAAGTGGGAAGTTATCCACTTCATATACAAGTTTGCTGATGACACTACTGTTGTGGTTTGCATCAAAGGGGGTGATGAATCAGCATACAGGAGGGAGACTGAAAACTTGACTGAGTGTGTAATAACAACAATCTCTCACTCAATGTCAATAAGACCAAGGAACTGATTGTAGACTTCAGGAGAGGGAACCCAGAGGTCCATAAGCCAGTAATCATTGGAGGATCAGAGGTGGAGAGGGTCAGTAACTTTAAATTCCTGGGTGCCACTATCTCAGAGGACTTGTCTTGGACCCGTCATATAAAATTGCGAAGAAAGCACAACAGCAGCACTACTTCCTCAAGAATGTGATCGAAAACCTTGGCAAACTTCTATAGATGCTTGGTAGAAAGTGCACTGCCTGGCTGTATTACAGCCTGCTAGAGGAACACTAATGCCTTTGAGTGGAAAATCCTACAAAAGTTAGTGGATTCAGCCCAGTACCTCACAGGTAAAACCCTTGCAATCAGTGAGCACATCAAAATGAAATATTGTCATAAAAGAGCAACATCCATCATCAAAGAGCCTCATCACCCAGGCCATGCTCTTTTCTCACTGTTGCCATCAGGTAGAAGGTACAAGTGCCTCAGGACTTGCATCGCCAGTTCAAGAACAGTTACTACCCCTCAACCATCAGGCTCTTGAACAAAAGGGGATAGCTACACTCATTTAAGGACTCTGTTATATTGTTATTTCATGCTCATTATTTATATCTGCATTTGCACATTGTTTACAGTTCCTGATGTTTAGTTTACAGTTACTATTCTATAGATGGGCTAAGTACACCCGCAGAAAAAGAATCTCAGGGTTGTATGTGGTGACATGTATGTCCTCTGATAACAAATTTTACTTTGAACTTTCAGTAGGAAAACTGAATTGGGAGGTGAAGAAATTTATTCAGCAAAAAGATGATTAAATGTGGGAGCTGAGTGATTGAATATATTTAAGAAAGATGTAGTTTTTAGACATGCGGTATCAAGGGGTATGGGGAGAAAGCGACAGTATCGTAGTTGGAAAGATGATGAACCATGAGTACATTGAATGGTACAGCAAGTTTTTAGTATTCTTATAGATACAGCACAGTAACAGGTGCATATGGCGCATCAAACCCACGCTGCCCAATTATACCATGTGACCAATTAACCTACTTACCTATACGTCTTTGGAATGTGGAAGAAAGCAGGGCACCCAGAGGAATGCACAATTGTAGTCAGCTCACTTGCACTGCAAAGCAGTACTCTAACTTCTATGCTCAATAGTCTACTTCTGTTTCCATTTTCCTCCGTTTCCATGATGCTGTTGAGCAGGTCGTGATTATTGTAATAAACTCCTGTTAGTGACTTTAAACAAAAGGTCAGTTTGTGATGATATTGAGTTTGCTGATCACGAAGTTCTAAACTCAGATGAAGACCTTAAGCCCTATTGGATATATATAGCCACGGGTATTCTCACTAAAGGGAGGCTATACTGTAGCTACCCAATCTTCAAGACTAATTCACTTCCATGTTTATCCTCCACATCAAGCTTAGCTGCCAATATCCGCTGTTTGAACGGTGGGCCCCCCTCCCTACCGGCTAACAAAATAGTTTAAACATATCTTTGGTGATACACATTTAACTTCAAACAACGTTCTTGAAACACATTTAAAACTCAGGAGATTTCTGTCTTATTAAAGACTTCCAAATTACAAACCATTTCTAAAACACAAAAGGAATTCCAAAACACGTGTAATTCCAAGAAGCTAAAAAGGCAAATGTACCCATGAGTGGCAGACAAACCAGTCATCCATTGTAGAATTCAAAGGCAGAGGGATGAACGTTAATTCACACTGTTTCTGTCAGGCTTCTTGTCGTTTTATTAGCATTCCTAAAACGTCTGAACTTCTCTCAAAATTTATACTATTTCTCTGACA
This sequence comes from Hypanus sabinus, assembly GCF_030144855.1. Classification (NCBI taxonomy): domain Eukaryota; kingdom Metazoa; phylum Chordata; class Chondrichthyes; order Myliobatiformes; family Dasyatidae; genus Hypanus; species Hypanus sabinus. Next base: position 77,919,685 of record NC_082707.1, on the reverse strand, counting down.
CTTGCGTGACTTCATACACATGATATTCTTTTGAATACCTTTTAAACAAATGGTCCATCAGTAAAAAAACACAAAATGCTGGCAGAACTCAGCAGGCCAGACAGCATCTATGGGAAGAGGTAGGGACGACATTTCGGGCCGAAACCCTTCATCAGAAGTGAAGTAACATGGGATGGTCGAGGGGGAATAAGAAGTGAGGGGAGGGATAAAGTAGAGAGCTGGGAAGTGATAAGCTGGAAGGAAATGGGCTGGGGGAAGGTGGAGAATTATGGGAAATGAAAGAGAAAGAAAGGTAGGGCTGGGGGGAGATTGTAGTGAGGGGGGAAAAAGAGAGAGAAAGAACCAGACTAAAATTATAGATAGGGATGGGGTAAGGGGGGGGGGCAGGGGTTGACCATCCCATGTTACTTCATCAACTCACAGAACTACGTTGATACCTCTGCCCCCCCCCCACCCCATCCCTACCTATAATTTTAGTCTGGTTCTCTTTCTCTCTTTTTCCCCCCTCACTACAATCTGCCCCTCAGCCCTACCTTTCTTTCTCTTTTATTTCCCATAATTCTCCACCTTCCCCCAGCCCATTTCCCTCCAGCCTATCACTTCCAGCTCTCTACTTCATCCCTCCCCTCACTTCTTATTCCCCCTCGACCATCCCATGTTACTTCACTCCTGATGAAGGGTTTCGGACCGAAACGTCGTCACTGCCTCCTCCCATACGTGCTGTCTGGCCTGCTGAGTTCTGCCAGCATTTTGTGTTTTTTATTTATCTCCAGCATCTGCAGATTCACTTGGGTCCATCAGTTGGCAAGCTTTCCAACTTATCACAAACTAAAGAAAGTCTGTAGATGCTGGAAATCAAAATAATGCACACAAAATATTGGAGGAACTGAGCTGGCCAGGCAGCATCTGTGGAAAAGGGTAAACAGTCAACGTGCCAGGCTGAGACCTTTCATCGGGAGTGGAAAAAAGAGCTGAAAAGTCAGAGTTAGAAGGTGGAGGAGGGGAGGAGGAAGTACAAGAGAGTAGGTAATAAGTGAAACTAGGGAAGGAGGGGATGCGGATGATGTAAAGAGTTGGTAGGTCGTTCGGTGAAAGAGATACAGGATTGGAGAAGGGGGAATCTATTAGGAGATATCAGAAGGCCGTAGAAGAAAGGGAAGGGGGAGGAGCACCAGAGGTTGGTGATATAAGGGCATATGGTGAGAATGGGAATGGTGAAGGTGGCGGGGGGGGCCCATTACTGGAAGTTTGAGAAATCAATGTTCATGCCTTCAGGGCATATAATGTGTTGTTCTTCCAACCTGACTTTGGTCTCTTGACAGCAGTACAGGAGGCCGCGTGCTGACATATTGGACTGGGATTGGGAAGTAGAATTGAAATGGGTGGCCACCGGGGGTGGGGGGGGGGGGGGGTCCAATTTTTTGGGCATTGGTGCCTGGCAAAACGGTCTCCCAATGAATGTCAGTCTTACCAATATACAGGAGCACCGGATATGGTAGATGACCCCAACAGACTCACAGGCGAAGTGTCGCCTCACCTGGAAGGTTTGTTTGGGGCCCTGAATGGTAATAAAGGAGGAGGTTGAGGGGCAAGTGTGGCACTCGTTCTGCTTGCAAGAATAAGTTCTGGCGAGAGATCAGTGGGAAGGGATGAATAGACAAGGGAATCATACGGAGCGATCCCTGAGGAAAACAGAAAGGGGGGGGAATGTGCTTGGGGTGGGTGGGATCCCGTTGGAGATGGCATAAGTTATGGAAAATTATGTGCCTGATGCGGAGGCTAGTGGGGTGGTAGCTGAGGACAACAGGAACCCTATCCATGGTGGAGTGAGAGCAGATGTGCACGAAGTGGAGGAGATTCAGGTGAGAGCAGCATTGATGGTGGAGGAAGGAAAGCACCTTTCTATGAATGAGAACATCTCATTCATTCTAGAATGAAAAGCCTCATCCTAAGAGAAGATGCATCTGAGACAGAGGAATTGAGAGAAGGGGATGGCATTTTTACAAGTGACAGGGTGGGAAGAGGTATAGTCCAGGTAGCTGTGAAAATCAGTGGGTTAGACTTATTAAATAGCTAAGTGATATTATCCATGTTGGCTACAAGCTTCCTTGAATTAAACAGCTTAGATAGTGTTGTCTGATTTGAAACTAGCCAAATTAAATTACCCACTGTCTTATATTGCACCTCTTCAGCAGTTAGCTCACATGCTTGAAGCCAGCAAGTGTATTATATGGACAGTTCTTATGTTTTCAATGCTGTGTTTTTAACTTCAAACTTATTACTGCTTTCCATTTACATTTAGAACTGAAGACTGGCTCCTGTTTATAACAGACAGACAGACATACTTTATTGATCCGGAGGGAGATTGGGTTTCATTACAGTCGCACCATCCAAGAATAGTGAAGAAATAAAGCAATATAAAACCATAAGTAATTAAATAATAATAAGTTAATCATGCCCAGTGGAAATAAGTCCAGGAGCAGGCTATTGGCTCAGGGTGTCTGACACTCCTAGGGAGGAGTTGTAAAGTTTGATGGCCACAGGTAGGAATGACTTCCTGTGATGCTCAGTGTTACATCTCGGTGGAATGAGTCTCTGGCTGAATGTACTCCTGTGCCTAACCAGTACATTATGGACTGGATGGGAGTCATTGTCCAAGATGGCAGTCAACTTGGACAGCATCCTCTTTTCAGACACTACCGTCAGAGAGTCCAGTTCCACCCCCACAACATCACTGGTCTTACGAATGAGTTTGTTGATCCTGTTGGTCTCTGCTACCCTCAGCCTGTTGCCCCAGCACACAACAGCAAACATGATAGCACTGGCCACCACATACTCGTAGAACATCCTCAGCATCGTCCGGCAGATGTTAAAGGACCTCAGTGTACTCAGGAAATAGAGACAGCTCTGACCCTTCTTGTAGACAGCCTCAGTGTTCTTTGACCAATCCAGTTTATTGTCAATTCGTAACCCCAGGTATTTGTAATCCTCCACCATGTCCACACTGACCCCTTGGATGGAAACAGGGGTCACCGGTGCCTTAGCCCTCCTCAGGTCCACCACCAGCTAAATAGTCTTTTTCACATTAAGCTGCAGATGATTCTGCTCACACCATGTGACAAAGTTTCCCACCGAAGCCTTGTACTCCATTGCTGATGCATCCAACTATGGCAGAGTCATCAGAAAACTTCTGAAGATGGCAAGACTCTGTGCAGTAGTTGAAGTCCGAGGTGTAGATGGTGAAGGGAAAGGGAGACAGGACAGTCCCCTGTGGAGCCCCAGTGCTGCTGACCACTGTCTGACACACAGTGTTGCAAGCACACGTACTGTGGTCTGCCAGTCAGGTAATCAATAATCCATGACACCAGGGAAGCATCCACCTGCATCACTGTCAGCTTCTCACCCAGCAGAGCAGGGCAGATGGTGTTGAATGCACTGGAGAAGTCAAAAAACATGACCCTCACAGTGCTCGCCGGCTTGTCCAGGTGGGCGTAGACACGTTTCAGCAGATAGGCGATGGCATCCTCAATTCCTAGTTGGGGCTGATAGGTGAACTGGAGGGGGTCTAAGTGTGGCCTAACCATAGGCCAGAGCTGCTCTAGAACAAGTCTCTCCAGGGTCTTCATGATGTGGGAGGTCAATGCCACCGGTCTGTAGTCATTGGAGCCACTGGGGCGCGGCGTCTTTGGTACAGGGACGAGGCAGGACATCTTCCACAGCACAGGAAACCTCTGGAGACTCAGGCTCAGGTTGATGACATGGTGAAGTACTCCACGTAGCTGGGGGGCACAGGCTTTGAGCACCCTGGGGCTGACACCATCTGGCCTGCAGCCTTGCTTGGGTGGAGACGTTTCAGCTGTCTTCTCACCTGTTCAGCTGTGAAGCCCACTGTGGTGGTTTCAGGTGGGGGAGGGGTGTAGTCACGAGAGCTGTGAGGAGGGGTAAGAGGGGAGAGTGGAGTATATGTTGGTTGAGGGCTGACAACAGATGAATCATGTGGGGGATGGGCAGGGGCCACAGTGTCAAATCTGTTGAAGAACAGGTTAAGTTCGTTGGCCCTGTCCACACTGCCTTCAGCTCCTCTGTTGCTGGTTTGCCGGAACCCAGTGATGGTCCTCACCCCACTCCAGACCACTCTCATGTTGTTCTGCTGGAGTTTCCACTCAAGCTTCCTCCTGTCTTTAGCCTCCCTGATCTTGGCTTTCAGGTCCCTCTGTGTTGTCCTCAGCTCTTCCCTATTTCCATCTCTAAATACCCTCTTTTTAGCATTCAGGATGTCCTTAATGTCCCTTGTTACCCATGGCTTGTTATTTGAATAACAAAGGACAGTTCTTGCCGGAACATTGCAGTCCACACAGAAGTTGATGTAACCAGTGATGCACTCTGTGAGCCCATCGATGTCCTCTCCATGAGGCTCACAGAGGGCCTGCCAGTCGGTTGCCTGAAAACAATCCTGGAGCAGCTAAACCAGCAGCTAAACAAAGTATATAAGTAGGAAGTTTAACGTATTCACAAACAACATTTTGATCTTTACAAGTGTCAACTGCTGTGTATAGAAAGCTGAGCTTGGCAAAAAAAAAAGACCCCCTTGCCCAGCACAGTGAATACCCGTTATAATTTTAATTCACATCATTTTATCCTGGATCAGACAAGGGCTATAAAAATCTTAACCTTAAATCCAGCTGTATTTCTAACTCATTAAAAATTTAAATGGATTTCATCAATAGGAAAATAGTGAGAATGGGGAAAATGGCTGTTAGGCAATAATAATGAAGTTTTGCTAAAGATTAAGCGACAAAGTTCCCTAACAAAGTTTTCAGATTAGGGCAAAATTAATTCATATTAATAAAAGGAAACTTTTGGTAATTACAGTTAGAACTTCAGGACATCCCAGAGCAGTTCACACACAGTGAAATACATTCTCAGTGTAGTCACCAATAGAAGTGCAGAAAAAAATGTTCCCAAGCTCCCAGAAGCAGCACCAGGCTAGTGACCAGGTAATCTATCAAATTACTCATTGAAAAATACATGTTAGGCAGAATACCAGAAATTATTCCCTAGCTGCATCAAAATTCTCCCGTAGGATCTTAAGCATTTGTGTGAAAGAGAGTATGGGATTTAAGCTTAACATTTTGCCAAAATACAACATTCTGACAATGCTGTACTCTCTCAGTATTGCACTAGAGTATGAGTCTAAATTTTTGTGTTTCACTTTATGGATTGGAACCTGAACCCAGAGAATTTCTGACCATGAAGCAAATAACTTCTAACATTGAACAATTGCATATAAGGTAGTAAGGACCTGTTTTCACTGTCTTCCAGCATGGAATACTGGTTCCGGGCCATGGATATTGATGGGGATGGGGTGCTCTCCATGTATGAACTAGAATACTTCTACGAAGAGCAATGTGAACGAATGGAGGGAATGGGTATCGAGCCATTGCCGTTCCACGATCTCCTCTGTCAGATGCTGGATCTAGTAAAACCAGAGTGTGAAGGTAAGTAATTGCATCACCTGAGCACTTCTGTAAATCTTGTTCTGTTAGCAGGGAGCAAAATTCCGAAGGGAGTGCACTTCAGAAAATGAATAGTCAACCATAATTGAGTGAATATGTTTCAATATCAGTGTTTTCCTGGAACGTTGTTTTGGAAAACTGGTAGTTACTGTTGTGAAAGTGGTAATGAATGATTAGCTTAATGCTGAATGTCAGCAAGACCAAGGAGCTGATTACTGCCTACTTCAGAAGGAGGAACCAAAGGTCCATGAGCTAGTCCTCATCAGGGAATTGGAGGCAGAGAGGGTCAGCAACATTAAATTCCTAGGTATCATAATTTCAGAGGACCTGTTCTGGACCTAGCACATGAATGCATTTATGAAGAAACCATGATAGTGCCTCTACTTCCTTAGAAGTTTACGAAGGTTCGACATGACATCTAAAATTTTGACAAACTTCTGTAGATGTGTGGTGGAGTGTATTGACTGGTTGCATTACAGCCTGGTATGGAAAAACCAATGCCCTTGAATGGGAAATCCTACAAAAAGCAATGAATACAGCCCCGTCCATCAGGGGCAAAGCCCTCCCCACCATTGAGCACATCTACACAGAATGGTGTCACTGGAAATCAGTTACATCATCAAGCACCTCCACCACCCAGGATGTGCTCTCTTCTCGTTGTTACCATAAGAGAGAAGGTACAGGAGCCTCAGGACCTACATCACCAGGTTCAGAAGCAGTTACTATCCCTCAATCATGAGGCTCTTGAACCAGTAAGGATAACGTCACTCAATTTCACTTGCCCTATCACTGAACTGTTCCCACAACCTATGGATTCACTTTCAAGGACTCTTTTATCTTATGTTCTCAATATTTATTGTTTATTATTATTATTATTTCTTTTTAGGCACAGTGTTTGTCTGTCTGTTGGGTGTGGCCTTTCACTGATTCTATTACGTTTCTTGGATTTACCATGTACTTCAGCAAGAAAATGAATCTCAGGGTTGTACATGGTGACATATATGTACTTTGATAATAAATGTATTTTGAACATTTGAATTCTGATATATTATAAATGCCACTTTGTGTTTTAGTAATTAACTTCTTTTTATCCCATGTGTGTCATATGTGAACTTATGAAAATAGAGGGCTATGCGGTAGGGAGATTCTAGGCAGTTTCTAGAGTAGATTACACGGTCGACACAACATTGTGGGCTGAAGGGCTTGTAATGTGCTGTAGATTTTCTATGTCCTATGTCCCTCACCTGTATTTTGAAACAGATGCCAACTTTCATCAAATTTGTAGAAGTGGTGAAAATGGATAATAGTCTAATGTAATGACGATTTATAAAGGTTAAACCATTTGTTTCTGAAGTATGTTAAGTGTGACTAAATTATGTAATTTTAACCAGCTTTTGCTGGTTTAGTGCAGAGTGATAAGTAACAGCTTCTCCACTGAGTTGGTCAAATGCCTCTGTCTTTCAATTGAAAATATATCCTTTCTTGCCTTCTAGGAAACGATATTACTGTTTCAGAGAGCTATTGAAAGCATTCAGTTCCTGGTATAGCGAGTTTGATTTCAAACCAGTGTTCTAACAATGTTGTTTAGAAGTGGTCTACGAGCTTGGTGCTGCACAGCTATCTGTAATGACCTGTGGAGCTTCAAATTATAGGTGTCAGCTTCATTTCATACTGAGGCCAAGTACTTTGTGCTTTTGTCACGTACGTGATGATGTCATCACATTTACATACCCACATAACATCCTTTCATATTTACATGCAAATATAGCATGCTGTTTTACCTCTGGAAAAGTGTTTCACATAGACACAGTGATTAAAGGCTGAGTTCATTTTCCGGTTACCTCAAACACTTGTAATACTTATAGGTGCTATTTATCACAGTCTTGGGGAGCTGCCAAGAGCTTTAAACCTTGGGTGTTCACATCATTGCAGATTAACAACTAGCATGTTCTTACACTACTTATATGACACTGTTAAATATTCACAACACTCATTCACCCATTTACATATAAATACCAGTATTGAACAGGAGAAATTATGTACTGAAGTTCACTATTTAGTGCCAGAGCATCCATTTGCTGTAGCTTATCCTGCTCCCACAAGGTTAAGAAATATGTTTTGATATTTACTCGCTGAGGATGCTCAGGCCTTTAAAGACCAATGGAAGGAAAGTGGACCAAATGATGTTTATTTCCTGGAGGTAGGAAACACTGACAGGGGTTTGATATGTTGACCATCGCTCAACAACAACATTGTCTAGGCAAGTCAAGACAAGTCATTTACACAAGTACAGTGAGGTACAGGTGCAATGAAAGCCTTACCTCCATCTACACCACGGGGTTGTAGGTATGGAAAATACACAGTATATAAATTATAAAAAAACAGTAAAGAGAGAGTAGCAAAAAGACTGAAGAATAAAACACACAATCAGAGAAAAATCCATGATAGTGCATGAAGTTTGACAAAAGCCAACTCTTGACAGGGGTGTGGACTACACTTATTGAATTTACATTTGATGTGCTCGCTTTGGCAGCACATATACTAAAATTGGAACGATACAGAGAAGATTAGCATGGCCCCTGCGCAAGGATGACACGCAAATTCGTGAAGCGTTTTTTTTTAAAAAAAATAAAAAAAAAATAAAAAAATTAAAAAAAAGAATTTACATTTGATTTTTGTCAGAAAAACATCAACAATTATTTTTTACCACAAACGAGAAAATCTACAGGTGCTGGAAATCTTTTCCATAGATGCTGGCTGGCCTGCTAAGTTCCTCCAGCCTGTTGTATGTGTTATACCAACATTTCTATTGTTTGAATGGATTGAAGTCAGTCTTGGGGCATCATGCATGTCAGCAGAGCATAGAATCAAGGTATTACCCAAAGAAATGGTGTCAGACTAATTGCCTTAATTCCTGCCTTATGTGTTTTGATTGTATTATTAGGTGCAACCATATCAAACATTTATTAAATCCCTAATATCATCGATCTTCTAACAGTGCAACTGAAAAAAAGTATCAATTCTAAGAATGTCTTGAAGAGACAAGTTTAGCTAACTTCTTGTTAAGGTGTCACGTAACATCACATACTATCACAAGACTCATCCCAGCAGAGCAGCACATGGTGCACTGACTTTGAACGCACTTGGGTTTGTCATGGCCTCATTCAGTGGAAACAAAATTAAGGTTCACATCCTAACAACTCAGTGGGAGACAAATAAAAGCAATTCTGCTAACTCACCTTTTGAAGTATTTAAACAAATAAACAAGTACTTCTTGCAGGAGAAAAATACTGGTGGAAAAACTCAGCTGTAATGCTAAGTGGAAATTTGAATACTGATGAGAAAAGATTGAGATTAAATCAGGGTAGGTCTTTCACAATCAGCAATAGAGAAGACACTGGGCAGACTAGGACTTTGACACTAATCACTTGGTTAAGGCTCAGTTTATGGTAGTCCACTGATATAACAGTCCTGCTGACTTGGTTTACAACATAATCCAGTCACTCTCAATTCATTTCTAGTTTGCCTGGCACTGCTTTGATGAGATTTCTCAATTTTCACTGAATGTGACACTGGTTTGGTTTTACAATATACTGGTTTGGCACCAGGCTCGGTGCTTGTATGTGCTTTGTATCCAGTAATGCTCATGCAAGCATTCTTAAAAGATTTTCTAATATTTCCTAGGCTATCACATTATCTTTATGGACATTAAATAAACCTTCTTCCCTTTAGTCTTCTTAGGCAATCCCTCCCTTTGAAACTGAGATGTGATGGGATTTCTTCAGCCAGAAGGTTCTGATTCTGTGAGACTTGTTGCCTCAGAAGGCACGTTATTGAATGTATTTAAGGCATAGATTGATAGGTTCTTGATTAGTAGAGGTATTAAAGGTTACAGGGGAAAGTGAACCGTGATTGAATGGTAGAGCAGACTCAATAGGACAAATGGTGTTATTCTGCTCCTATACATCTGCACAACATTTTCAAAATGTACTTTAAGCAGAGGATTACTTGAACTATGTAAACATTTTTATCATTCCTGTCTATACTCTAGATTACAAACCAGTAGGTCATTAACCTCTCCCTGCATTGCTTATCCTGCTTCCAGTGGTAGAGTAGAACTTGAAGCTTCTCTACTCTCTGTTCACTTGGATTTATTTATTTATTTAGGGATACCGTGCAGAATAAACCCTTTCAGCCCAGCAAGCCACCCCACTCAGCAACTATTTAACCCTAGCCTATACGACCATAAGACATAGGAGCAGAATTAGGCCATCTGGCCCATTGAGTCTGTTCCGCCATGCAATTATGGCTGATCCTTTTTCTCTATCTCCTCCTCAACCCCAGTTCCCAGCCTTCTCCCCGTAACCATTGATGCCATGTCCAATCAAGAACCTATCAATCTCTGCCTTAAATACACCCAACAACCTGGCCTCCACAGCTGCACATGACAACAAATTTCACAAATTCACCACCCTTTGGCGAAGGAAATTTCTCCACATCTCTGTTTTGAAAGGGAGCCTATCTATCCTGAGGCTGTGCCCTCTTGTCCTCGACTCTCCCACCATGGGAAACATCCTTTCCATATCTACTCTGTCGAGGCCTTTCAACATTTGAAAAGTTTCAATGAGATCTCCTCCCCATCCTTCTGAATTCCAGTGAGTACAGACCCAGAGCCATCAAATGTTCCTCATATGAAAACCTTTTCATTCCTGGAATCATCCTTTTGAAATTCCTCTGGACCCTCTCCAATGCCAGCACATCTTTCCTGAGATGAGGGGTCCAAAACTGTTCACAATTCTCAAGGTAATGCCTTATAAAGCTTCAGCATCACATCCTTGCTCTTGTACTCTAGACCTCTTGAAATAAATGCTAACATGGCATTTGCCTTCCTCACCACTGACTCAACCTGCAAGTTAACCTTCAGGGTGTTGTGCACATGGACTCTCAAGTCCCTCTGCATCTCAGATTCCTGGATTTTCTCCCTGTTTAGAAAATAGTTCACACATTTATTTCTACTACCAAAGTGCATGATCATGCATTTTCCAACATAGTATTTCATTTGCCACTTTCTTGCCCATTCTCCTAATCTGTCTTAAGTCTCTGCATCCTACCTGTTTCCTCAACACTACCTGTCCCTCCACCAATCTTCGTATCAACTGCAAACTTGCCAGCAAAGCCATCTGTTCCATCAGGCCTAATCACAGGACAATTCACAATGACCAATTAACCTACCAACCAGCATGCCTTTGAACTGTGGGAGGAAACCGGACCACCTGGAGGAAACCCACGTGGTCACAGGGAGAATATGCAAACTCCTTATAGATGATGCTGGAATTGAACACCAAACTCGTCCACCCTGTGCTGTAACAGCATTGCGCTAACCGCTACACTACTGTGGCGCCCCAGCATACTGTATTTACTTCTCCTGTGAACAGCGTTACTCTCTATGCTCTCTGAAAGGAAAATGGAAGTCTATGTGCTAGGAGCTAGGGAGCTAGGGCTTTACTGTTTGGAGAGAAGGAGGATAAGAGGAGACATGATAGAGGTGTACAAGATATTAAGAGGAATAGACAGAGTGGACAGCCAGCACCTCTTCCCCAGGGCACCACTGCTCAGTACAAGACGACATGGCTTTAAGGTAAGGGGAGGGAAGTTCAAGGGGGATATTAGAAGAAGGTTTTTCACTCAGAGAGTGGTTGGTGCGTGGAATGCACTGCCTGAGTCAGTGGTGTAGGCAGATACACTAGTGAAATTTAAGAGACTACTAGACAGGTATATGGAGGAAATTAAGGTGGTGGGGTTATATGAGAGGCAGGGTTTGAGGGTCAGCACAACATTGTGGGCCAAAGGGCCTGTAATGTGCTGTCCTATTCTATGTTCTATGTGGAAGGGTCAGATTGATTTTAGAGTTGGTTAAAGGGTTGGCAGAACATCATGGGATGAGTACTGTGCTGTGTTCAGTCTAAACCTTTTCTCTCTTAAATACTACTTCCTGGCCAGATTAACTTACTGAGATATGCAGGCTTTTAATGACTGATGGAGGGAAAGTGGATCCCTTGTTTATTCCATGCTTGTGGACCATCCCTCATCAGCAACATCCTGTGGACGAGTTACATCAAGCCACCTGCCCCAGTACAGTGATGTACAGGTGTGATGAATACTTGCTTCCAGCAGAATCAAAAACAGAGTATAAATCGTACATAAATTATACGAGTCAGTAAAGAGAGAGTAGAAAAAAGACAGCAGAAAAAAAAGACACAATCTGAGACAAGTTTATTGTAGTACTTGAGGTGGTCTGTGGTGCTCCATTGCTGTGGTAGTGTTACAGTCAAGTAGACATGACTGAAGTCTCAACTGCTGAATTCAAATTCAGATTTATTTAACACATGAACATCAAAACACTGCTGTGAAAGGTGTCATTTTTATTAACAGCCAACACTCAAGATATGCTGGGGACAGCCCAAGTATTGCCCCACATTCTGGTGCCAACATTGCATGCCTGAAATGTTCTACACAACAAAAGCACAACACAGAACAAAATCAGTCAGCAACAGCAAAACAAGCCTCGTTCCCACCCTCTCACGCATCACACACACTGGCCTCCAACTCCATAACATCAGGCCTCCAACCTTTCAGCCTGGACTCCAAGACATGGAGATATCAGGCCTCCAACCGCCTGTCTTTGAACCTGGACTCCTAGACATGCAGATATCAGGCTTCCAAACTCCAGTATCTTGCTTGGACTTGCCCTCTACCTCCAGACTTGCTGACTTCAGTATTAAATCTTTGGGGGTTTCTACCTCTGGACTTCACTGAGCTCTGAGTCTTGACCCCAGGATTGGTTGATGATGGGTTTCACCTTCAGGCCTCGACCACTCTAAAGTTCAGGGTTGTTGACCTTCAACTACAAAGTGCCTTGGGCCTTGATTTCTGGACTTGCTTGGACCTCTAATTCCAGTGGCCTAGAGGTCACTGGTCATCATGAGCCCCACTCGTATGGACCTACAGCTTGAATTCAGTGACCTAGAAATTGCTGGTTTCCAAAGCGCCTGTTGACATGACCACTGGCATCACGACCTTCAACTGCTGAGCATTCCAATGTGGACTCCAAACACAGCTCTTGCCCCTTACTCTTCATTTTCTCTCATTCCTGTCCCTAAACCTTAACCTGACCCCTAACTCCCCATGCTGTTCCCCAACAAGAAAAACAAGTAAATCTAAGCCATGATCACAATGGGCACTGGCTCTTGCCCCTGACCTCTAACACTCCTTCATCCCCCTTCTTAATCTGATCCTAACTCATCAAGTGGTGCCCAAAAAATCTGAACCACAACATCACATCTGGCTCCACCTTGACCAGAGTTAGCTGGAATTGTTATTCCAGTAGCTCATCATGGTCAAGAGGTTCCATTGCAACTTTATAAAACTCTGGTTAGACCACATCTGGTGTATTGCTTACAGTTCTGGTCACCCCACTATAGAAAGGATATGGAGGCTTTGGAGAGGGTGCAGGAAAGGTTTACCAGGATGCTGCCTGGTTTAGAGAGCATGAGCTATTATGAGTGGCTGGATAAACTTGGGTTGTTTTCTCTGGAGTGCCGGAGGCTGAGGGGAGATCGGAAAGAGGTTTTATGAGAGGCATAAGTATAGCAGACAGGGAATATCTGTTTCCCAGGGTTGAAATAGCTAATACCAGAGGGCATGCATTGAAGGTGGGGGGGGGGGGGGTGGTGAGGGTTGGAGCTTTTTTTCCCAGAGTGGATGCCTGGTGTGGTGGTAGAGGCAAATATGTTAGAGGGTTTTAAGAGAGATTTGGATAGGCACATGGATGTAAGGAAGATGGAGGGATATGAACATGGTGTAGGTATAAGGAATGAGTGTTTGAGTGTCTTTGATTTGCTTTTTAGCTGGTTTGGCACAACATTGTAGGCTGAATGGCCTTTTCTGCTGCTGTACTGTTTTATTTTCTATGTTCTAGAACATAGAAAAAGTACAGCTTAAAAAAGCCATTTGACCCACAATATTTGTGCTTGAACTGATTAAGCACCTTATTGAACTAATCCTTCTGCCTACACTCTATAATCCGCAACCCAGTTGCTGTAGCCCTACATATATCAGTATTGAATGAGTATAAGATCAAGTTTAGCTGCAGTGTTGTTCATTATTTACTGACATCTTCTGCCAGTCCTACTTTCAGGGAAAAAAAGGATTTTCTCCTGAACATTTCCACCATTTCACCTAAACATGGACGCTCAAAAACGTCCTATTGTCAGCTGAGGAAATTTATTGACAACTTTATGAATGGGTGAAAAAATGCAGTGCCAAGATTGAGACTATAGCTGCAAGTGATCTGTTAATGAAAATATATTTGTAGTTTTACTAATGTTTTCCTGGTTTATTTTAATTATCATTTTTCACTCCAGGTAAAATAACCATGAGAGATCTAAAGAGGTGCCGAATGGCCCACATTTTTTATGACACCTGTTTCAACTTAGAAAAGTATCTGGACCATGAACAGAGAGATCCATTTGCTGTGCAGAAGGTAACCATGAATGGGGCAACTGTGCAATGTAACTTAACAATAGAGAAGAAAAAGCATTTAAGTTGAAGACAGAGAATGCTTTTGAGCATCTGAGACTATTTCTGATCTGTACCTATTGAGAAAGCAGAAGCTAGGTAGTTTGTTTAATATTATAAGAATATTCGTCATACTACTTGGCATGTAAATGAACGCTCTCATAACCTGCTGGCAATCATTACCAAGATTTATGCAGAATGATTGTTGACACAAGTAGCTGATGCCTCAGCAGACACTGATAGATAAACTGATTCCACTGATTGGTCCTTATCATGCGCTGATATATGAAACTGAAAGGGTAAGTGTAATGGCAGCATTGGAATTTTAGTCAAGATTAGCAGCACGGTTTGTATATTCACCCCGTGACCGTGTGGGTTTCCTCTGGGCGCTCCGGTTTCCTACCACATTCCAAAGACATACAGTTTAATCGGTCACTTGGGTGTAATTAGGTTGCACAGGCTGCCTGGGCCAGAAGGGCCTGTTACTGGGCAGTATCTCTGAACAGATACATAGGGTTAACTATGTGGTCCCCAGGTTAGTGTATCCGACAGAACTCTAATTTGTTATAATACTTATTACTATAATACTTGTTAATTCCAGAGGGTATGCCTTTAATTTGATAAGGGGCAAGTTCAAAGGAGTTTTGCATGAAACATTTTTTGAACAGAGTGATTTAGAAGGCACTACCAGGGGTGATAGTTGAGGCAGATACGATAATGATGTTTAAGAGGTCCTTAGTTAGGCATTTGAATATGGAGGGATGTGGCTGTTGTGTAAGCAGAGGAATTAGTTTAGTTAGGTATTTACTAGTTACATTAGCCTGGTATAACATATTAGGCAAAGGGGTATGTTCTAGTGCTGTATTATTCTATGTTGTTCATCTTTCCAATCCAAGCACCCACAGGTGACAAACTGGCTATATTTTGGTAAAGGCAGCTACTTGAGCTATGAGCTGTTTGTGTGGGAAGTGATTCACATCCTAGGTCTCCAGTGGTGCTCTTGCTAATTGTTGAATGATAATTGGAGTCCTTACTTTGTTACTTTTGCGATGTCGGTAATTTTTGTAAGTTTTTCTATCACTATAAGATCATGTCTTTGCTGGTTTTGTAATAAAGAACCAAACTTACTTTTCTCGACTTGGAATTTAGTTATTCTGGAAGCATATCACACAACATCAACTCCCGTATTCAGTCTCTCAACATTTTTAGTTTGCTTTCCAGTAACATCTACAACAGGGAAAAAAAAGGGGTAATTATAACCTAGTGTAAACTTGTACCCTTAAGTACCTTTTTTTGATAACATTAACTTCTTGATTAAATTATTCATTGCTTTTTTCCCCCTAAACTGAAAGTTTCCAAAATTTCTAGCACATTTAATAGTATATTAATGTAGGCTTGCTTGTTAATATATAAATTTAGTGCGCTGTATGTATACTTTTAAAACTATATACATTTTTTTTGAAGTCAGGATTTAATCTGTGGATAGTCATTGACATTAAGAAAGAGGATGTGCTGGAACTTCTGAAAATTCTTAGAATTGATAAGTCCCTGGGGCCAGAAGGAACTCCCCAAGTTACTAGCGGGAGTGAGAGGAAAGAATCCTGCATCTTTAGTGATGATCTTTGCATCCTCACTAGCCACAGGAGCAATACCAGATAATTAGAGGGTGGGGTATGTTATTTCTTTGTTCAAGAGTAAGGGTAACCCTGGGAATTATAGACTAGTAAGTCTTACTTCAGAAGTTAACAAATTATTACAGAAGATTCTTAGAGACTGGATTTACAAGCATTTGAAGAAACATAATCTGATTAGGGATAGTCAGCATAGCTGTGTGAGGGGCAGGTCTCACAAGCCAAATTGAATTTGAGGGTTTGACAAAGTACATCGATGAAGGTAGAGCAGTGGTGTGGCGTATGTGGATATTAGTAAAGTGTTTGATAAGGTTTCCCATGGTAGATTCATTCAGAAAATATATTTATGTAGGCCCACAGAAGAAAGAGGATGGTTGTAGATGCAGCATATTGTGCCTGAAGGTCATTGGCCAGTGGTGTTCTGCAGGGTTCTGTTCCAGGACTCCTGCTCTTTGTGATTTTTATAAATGACCTGGATGGGGAAGTGGAAGGATGCATTAGTAAGGTTTCAGATGACGTGAAGGTTAGTGGAGTTATGGATAGTGTAGAAGGTTGCCAGTGTGGCATTAAAAAGATGCAGAACTGGGTCGAAGAGGTGACAGATGGAGTTCAACTTGGGGAATTGTAAAGTGATTCACTTGGTAGGTTATATTTGAAGGCTTTTGAGAGGGTATAAAGGATATTTACCAGGATGTTGCATGGATTAGAGAGCATGTCTTCTGAGGATTGAGTAAGCAAGCAAGGGCTTTTCTCTTTGGTCTGAAGGAGGATGAAAGGTGACTTGCTAGAGGTGTACAAGGTGATAAGAGGCATAGCTCAAGTGAACAGCCAGAGAACTTTCCCAGGGCAGCAATAGCTAATAATTTTAAGGTGATTGAAGGAAAGTATAGGGGCGGGGTGTTAGAGGTAAGTTTTTTATACAAAGACTGCTGGGTGTGTGGACAGTACTGCCAGGGGTGTGGTAGAGGCAGATACATTAAGGATATTTAAGGTGCACTTAGATAATCGAACACATGGATGACAGAAAATTGGAGGGAATGATGAGATTGATTTTAGAAAGTAGGTTTAAAGGTAGTCTGAATGGCCTGTACTGTGTTGTAATGTTCTATGTTCTGTTGCCTTTTGTTCCTTTTAGGACATTGACAGTGATGGTCCAGAACCTTCAGACTGGGACAAATATGCAGCTGAAGAATATGAAATTTTAGTTGCTGAGGAATCTGCCAATGAACAGTTACAGGAAGGGTAAGTGCCATTCTACATTAGCCATTCTATTAATGCCACCTGGTGTTATAGAGAAAATCATCTTAATTCATTGCTTTTGAATCTTAACATTTGACTTTACTGATTCCAAAGGATAAATGCAAAACAAAACTTTTGAAAGTTAATTTTACAATATGTTTTAGGTTTTAAAATAAGATTAGCAGATTGAAATTGATGGAATCGAAACTTGGTCTGCATGTTTAGAAAAGGACTCCTCCACGTTATGTCAACTTTTCTGTTAGAATATTTCTGGAGACTTGCCCACCATTTCCCCCTCAGTCTTGCCAGAAACCTGTAGGATTAAACCATGTATTGTCTCCTTTTACAATCATAATGTACAAAATTATTATCCTGTGGATGGATTCTAATTCAGTCTTTTGCTTCTTTCTTGCAGCTCATTTGAAGAGGATTATGAATCAGACGAACTGTCCACTGCCCCAGAACTCAACAACAAGATAGATAAGCTTGTCATTTCCGACCTTCCAACATAAGTCAAGGCATGCTTAGCTGCTGGACAGTCAGGGTGACCAGTACACACCAACTTTGAAGACTGACTGGCACCCAGTTGGGTGCGTAGTGTAAAGAAATTGTTTATAGTTTTTGTTGGTTTATTTGTTTGTTGAAGAGAATATGCTAGATTTTATATCAGAACAAAGTCATGCTTACTGTGTGCAATGGACTTTATTCAAAATGAAAAAAATATTTTCTGTGCAATATGTCTTAAAATGCAGTGTTATATGTGGATTTTATTAGCTATCATCACTGCATTTGACACTGTTTAGTTATGGTTGTTCTTTGTTTCTCTTTTTTCAACCCTCTCTTTCATATTTCAGGATTGCCATCTTTGCAGGACAAGTCACCCTTTAATCTGTCCCTTATTAAGAATTCCTTTCTTTCCTCTCATTAGTATTCTCAAGATCTGATTATATTTTGCTCTCATTGACAGCAGGCAGTAATTGTTGAATATATAGGTTATCTACACAGATTGGCAATACTACTATTAACTATGTAGACATTTCATGTAGATCATCATCCCCGATGCTTTCACTGGAATAACATTTGATATAATGCATTGTATCTCATAGAATCAAACTGGCATTGGTTATAAGATAATAAACTTAAAGGAGCAGCCTGCTTTCAATTTCCCTTTCAAATGTTTACAAGTTTAATGGAGCTTCAACAAAGTGAGAATTGCTGTTTTCTTGCAAGAGCTACACTGTCATGGTGACCAGTACAAAACGACTTGTACGGCCAACTGCCTTGCTGTTAGTTCTGATCTGTTTTTCAAGTAATCACTGAGCCTTTATCATGGTCCCTGTTCTGGCTCCTTCTAACATCCATTCTAATATTCGCGTACTATTGAGCCGTGGAGTTTAAATATTTATTGCACTCCCAATTTCTGATACTGCAATGGTCCATTTGTTCAAAGGTGGTTTCATGTGGTTTTGAATGCAGATAAAAGATTCAATGTCCAAGGAATTTCTTTCTTCAAACCATGCAATAATCATTTTATAGCCAAACTGGTGCCTCCTGTTTGAATATTAACAGCAGTTTGTAAAGAAAGCAGATGCTAATAAGAAATAGGTAACAGGGTGAAGAGTATGGAAAATTTGAGTCAGTTAAACACAGAGCATATGTTTTTTGATGTAGCCTACTTTTATTTTGATTTTTTATGTTGTGTACCAAGCTTCTTTGCAGATTTAATTGAAATGTTGCATGTCTAGTCATTTCTTTTTCACTCATCCAGTTTTTAGTTGTATGTGATATATTCCCTGTCTATTTCAATCCACTGAGTACCAAGCTTTCTGAATTTGCAATTTTAATGCACTCCAGTTGTCTCTGCTATGGAGATCAGTTATTTCATGATCTGGTTCAAATTGATCATAGCTCCCTGCTATTTCATAATTTCTTGACTCTAGTGGGAATTATTATCACTGCAGAGGAGATAAAATGTTAACTACAGCCCATGATATTCTGCAGCATGGGCCAGCTACCTGTTTCATAAATGACAAGTAGGAACTTGATATCACTGTCATAATTGAGAAAATTAAATAAAACAGTAAATTAAGGCAAAATTAAGGGCTGCCCCCAACACATCCTGAGGTTGTATATGTTGTTAACACAGTGTATTTCACCATATGCTTTGATGTACTTGTGATAGATAAATAAATCTGAATCCAGGACACACAACATGTGGAGAGAGGAATAGAGTTAGGGTTTCAGGCTAAAGACATTTCAGTTTTAATGAGTTTTCTTTCAGCTGTCCAGCAGGTACAAGATTCTGGGTTTGGTTGCAAACTGATGTTTTAACAATATAAAGTCAAGCAATACCTAATTGTTAAACATAATAATTTTAGCAAGATAGTTTTGAGGGTGACAAATTAACATGAATGGAAACAATGATTTGTTTATTTTTTTATTTACATTTTATTTTCTCAAATATCTTCTCAGCCATTATTATTTTCGTGGTTTTTGATACCTTCAATAAAAGGAGAGAACTGAAAATGCTGTGAGTAAATGGAAGATCTGTCAGAATATGCAGAAAGAAAGGAATGGTTAATAACTTGATATACAGTGGATTCCAGTTAATTACATACAGCAGGACAGATATGTTTTGGCACAATTAAATGGCTGCCCTAATTATCTGAAGTTTCATGTAAATACTTTAAAAAGTATAAACAAACAACTATTTGAGTAATAAATTATGTATTTAAATGAAATGCAGAACAAATTAGAACACTACCAAAACTACTACAGTACTTTAAACCTGTATATTAATTCATAATGTTTACTGATGAAGGAATTCAGCGAGTGTACACCAATGTATTCTTTTGAACAAAATCTGCACAGATACCTAGTGCAGATAATAGACTTTCTTCATTGCCTTCCTGCATGAAGTGATGTAAATAAACAACAAATTCCCTGGCATCCTGTGTAGTTACTAGCTCAGGTTCAGTTGTGTCATTTCATCAGTTGTCTTCATGTTCCCCGCCCCCACCCACCTTAATGTTGTGATACAACGCTTTTGACCATTACGTCCCCCAAATCTTCATTTTCATTGTAACACTCATGATGATTGTCGATACTTTCAATTTCTGTGTAGTTGCTAACTTTTTCAAGTAATGAAATCATTTCATTTTTACTCCCACCCGTTTCCAGCAGCTGAGTCTGAATGATTGAAACAGCAGTAAGCAAAACAATTCTTAATTGTCTTACTGCTTATTTCTCTCCAAATGTCACTGATAAACTATGCTGCCTGAAAAAGGGTATCCCCTACACTCACTTCCTTAGCCATTGAAGAAGATGTCATTAGATTATCTTCGTTTGCTTTGAGAATGTGGTTCAGCAACCTTCCATGATACATCTTTAATTTTTTTTTATCATTTCCATATCCAGGTGTTGGCAGGTAGGAAATCCTGCTGGATGTTTCTCAAATATTCTGCATTAGGACGTGCTGCACAACTGTCAACAAGCGGAAGAATTTTGCTTGGTTTCTGCTGTAGCCCCAAATCCCAACTCATCAGCCATTTTCTGAAAAGTTTGGAAGTCACTCGCGCGTTTTTATGAGCATAGTACTCCATTGGTAAACTCCATTCTCAAGCCCTTAAACAAAGGTTAAACATAGTTTGCAATCTGTTGCTTTCTTTGAACCTGATAGTGTTACCAGTCTGTAGCAAAGAGAACCATCCAACATGGCACAATTTTTTTTAAAAGGCCTGCTTCATTGGTATTGTAGATGTTATCTGCACATTTTTGAAGCAAGTTGGGGAGATTTGTAGAATTCTATGTTTCTGCACTTACAGCATCAGCACTACCTGTTTTGCTCTGTGCTTTCTTGAATTTATTGTGTTCCTTTCACTTCCATCGGGACAGCCAGCCATCTGTTGTGTTAAAATCTTCCTGCCCCAGCTTCTTAGCTAGCTCCTCTGACTTGTTTTTTGACCTTGGTCCACTGCATCCAGTTACTGGTGACTGAGAGCCACTTCAACATCTGGATCTTTACCTTCATGCTTTCATTTTTGGGATGTTTCTTGTTCTCTCTTGCGTAATACCCATTCTTCTCACAGTTTATCTTACTGCTGTATCAAGCATGCAGTTGCAGATTTTGGCACTGCAGTTATCTCTCCCAATTGATGATGATTGGTGTCAGGCAGATGGCTTTTAATTTGGTCTATTAGGATAATTTTTTTAGCTAGTGTCAAATCTTTTCATCTTGGTAAGGATATCAATTTTTTTTTAAGTCAAGGGAAAAAAAAAAAGCAAAAATTACTGCTTTTTGAATCAGTGTCTGTTGGCCCAAATGGAAAACATAACACAAGCACATGCAACTGACCCAGCTGTTCGCTATGAGCAAGTGTCTAACGGCCACACAAGTGAGCGTTACTGATCATCTCCTGCCCCAATTAAGTGGCATAGTGAAGAATAAAGAGAATCCTGGCTATTTTCTCTGTTTATTTTTGTTCCTTAAGAGTTGTTCCAAATAAGCAGCTGCCCCAATTAATCGATGGCTTACTTGACCAGAATCCATTGTATTTCATTTATTATTTGAACGTTTTCGGTGTTTTTATTTCAAATATAAAGCTATTGAGCAGCTTTCCTGCAAATCAATATATCTATTTATTTATACTTGAGTGAACCTTCCTCACACCACCCTTCATCTCCACCCGAGTAAACCCTTTCATTTTCTGCAATTTTGTGGCTTATTTATACGTGCTGTTTACCAACCCTGACAAAAAATTGTCTTTCTGATTGTCGCCATCTGTCTTCCACAGTTTGTTTTGAACAAGTACAATATAATCATATTTACAATTTATTAATGGATATGAGGTACACGTGGTTTCTATAAATGTGACCAAGCTGCAAGTCTGAATGATATCACTCCCTTGGCTGCTATTTATTACTCCTCCCTCATTACGCCTAGACTGGTGTGCAGTTAGTCCTTGAAGGGCTTGGAATCAGTCCGAGGACAGACACTTCCCTGAAGAACATTGGTGAATGAGGATTTTTTACAACAGTCATTTTGTGGTCAGCCTTAGTGATAATCTTTTCATTTCAGATATAATTAAGTAATTTAAATTCACTCAGTGCCAGAATGAACTTTAAACACAAACTCTGGGTCAGTGATATAGGCTTTTAGATTCTACTACACTAATTGAATTACTATACTGTCATAACCTTGAGTAACTATTTATCTCTATTGATGTTTAAAACACTTTCCCTCATCGTTACATGAGCAAACTTCAGAAATTGATTTAAATATGGCAATTAGCATAATATTACATAACTATAATACATTTTTAGAATTAACGGTGGAACAATGCACTCCCTTTTTAATCAAAAATACTTTAGTTGAGAATTATTATTTTTAGCCTCTGCAGTTGAAATTCTAGAACTGCAGTAATGCCTTTAAATGGAAATTGAGCTTCCTTTACTAGCAAGCGAAATAGAACAAGCTTTGATGTAGACTTAACACCAATTTAACTACAGACCACTGACGTTAATTTATTGCCTGTCTATCTTTCCATTGAAGTATTAACATAGTCGTGGAGAAAATTATAGATTAAGCACTAAAATCTAATCGCAAATGGAACTTTTTGAGAGGTACTTTTTTTTGTTGTTTAAGCAAAAAAGCATGCTGTAATCAATACTTAATTCATTTTAGTAGAGGGTCTGGCTTGTCTCTTCCAGGTTCTTTTGTTTTAATCAATGGAATGGGATGTGTTTTCTACATCTGGTATATATAAGAACAAACTTGTGTTGGAAAGATCTAATCTCTGTTGAAACCAACTGGCAAACAGATTATCATAAAATTCCACACAGGTCATTATTTCAGGAATTTAACCCAGTGAGAGTTAATTGAGAAGTTGCTTTGAGCCAAGCTCACATCATCTCTCAGGTTAAATTTTAACCTAGAATGCATAAATAAGGTTCCCTAGGAATTAGATTTAGTTGTTTGTTCTGTACACACAGAAAATAAGTAAGAAACGGTTTGTTATTTAAATAGAAATATAAAATTTTTTGAAGTGGTTTTATTGGAAAGTGCAGATAGAGTTCAGTTATTCTATATTTGATGCAAATTATTGACAATAGATGGAAACTGTAAATCCACTAGGGTTGTGTAAGGAGGAGTAAGGTTGTGTAAGTAGATCACAAAACATTTCAACATTTGGTGAATTGCACTTCTTACTAAGTTGTTCTATTTACTGGTACGCACTTCAATTTTACTCAATTTTAGTTTTATACAACTATTTCACTAATATTTCAATTCCAATTTTTCCAGCTAGATATTAATATAAGAATTTTACATGGGTGTGTATATGCATTGCATGTTTTACAAATCCAAAAAAAATTTTTCAATTTTCATGTTACCATTTAGTAAAATGTTCAAGTAAGAAAATATTGATTAGATTAATTGCCAATCAAATGCTACTTCGCAGTAGCATGAGCAAATACTTTAATTATTTTCTAATATGCTTTGGAAAATATACAATCAAAGGGATTTCAATTTCTGGACACGAGGACTTTTGGTGGCATTTTCCATGGCTGTTCTACTCTTGCATGGAATAGCATGAAAGTACAGTATACTGGAAGCTTTTGTTTACAGAGGCTATGCTGGTTGCTACTTTGTGACTGAAGTCAGGGCTCATTGTGGGATTCCTGATTCTGGTTCGCTGGTCGGCGATTATAGCACCTTTGAATAGGATGTTTGCTCAGGAGAGGTAAACATCATGAGAACACAGCTGATGGTCAGTGGAAGACAGGGCACTATGCTCTTTGTTACTCTAGATTCTCTTGTCCATCTTCAAACATATGGATAAAAATAACCATGAAAGTGAAATTTAATCATCTTCATCATAACATATAGTATCAAATGAGTATAGTGTACTCAAAATTATACATTTGAACATGTGTTCGGGAATTGTATTTGTGATTCTGAGGTGGTGAAAGAATTTGATATCCTGGCTGAGGATCTTCTTTTAACTGAACTACTTCATTCCACTAAATGAGCATTATAACACATGGACTGGATAATGCTTCAACCAAAACAAGTGGCAGGAAATTCAGAGAACAGCAGTAAGTGTTCATACTGGACTACTTCAGGCTCTGTGCTTTTAATTATATCTAAAGAATTATGAATTTGTGAGTTACAACATTAACAATTAAGTGTTTGGAAATATTCCTAGCAATAACAACAGGAGAGGTAAATTATTTCTCTTGCTTCAAATGGGTTAGTAGCTACAGTACAAACTCTTAATGAAATGGTAATGCTGGTCACAGTGGTATGTGAAGTGGAAGAATGTATATTTCCATACAGGGATTGGTGTTAGGATAACAGAAACAACCATTGTGTATTTTGGCCACAGAGTAATAACAGTGGGAAGTCTTTTATTTTCCAGCACACAGGAGGCTTTTGTTCAGAAACCAAAAACCTGTTTTTTAAAAAAATAAACAATATTGTCACTTTAAATTGTAGCATGAATACAAAACTACTGTTTTGAAATTGTGGTATACCATTGGCTTAGTACAGTACAAAAGCAATGTTTGACAAGTAATAATACTTTCTCCATGTGCTACTAGTAACAAAGTATTAAAAGTAATTTACAATGTTGCTGATTTAAGCAGACAAAAGAAATCTCATAAATAACTGATTACTCAACCATAATTATCTTTCATGACAAATTGTTGGACTCTTAAGAATTATTTGATATTTTAATTGTTTGCTTATTTTGGAGTTCAGCAGAACTATGATTCCCAACATTTTAAGATAAGATGGATGACTGGACAAAAAGTATAATTTGTTTTCTTTCATCTAGAATATAGGACAAATTGTTTGATTGTACTTTGTTCTAGTCTCACTTATATAAAGACTTTGTCTACTTAAAATGAATTGAAAGCAGTATGGAAACTTTAAATTATCTTAAGACCATTTAATTTGGGTCTTCAGCCGTACCACTCATTTATTAAATTCAGTGGATTCCAGTTAATTAGGACACATTGGGACCAGTACATTTTGGCCCAATTAAGCAGCAGCTCCAATTAGCCGAAGTTTCATGGAAATAGTTAAAAAGATATAAAAAGACAAACTACCATTTAACTGAGTAACAAATAATATATTTACATGAAATGCAGGACAAATTAGAACACTACCTAACTACTACAGTGCTAAAAACCTGTTTTAGTTTGTATTGGTTACTGACGGAGAAATTCAATGAGCGTACGCTGGTGTATTCTTTTGATTGATTGTAAATTAGCACAGTGCAGATCTAACATCTAGTGTAGATGTTCTACCTTCATACAGTGCTTTTGAAGAATGCATCTTCCAAATCTTCATTTTCATTGTAACAATCAAGATGATTGCCAATACCTTCAAAATCTGAAGTTAGTTCCTAACTTTTGGAAGTAGTGAAACTTTAATTTTGACTCCTGTCTGTTTCTGGCATCTCCAAGCTTGAATGCTTGAAACCACAATGAGCAAAGCAGTTCTGAATTGTCTAACTGCTTATTTCTATCAATTACAAAAATTACTGTTTTTTGAACACAAAAGCATGCAACTGATGCTATTTAAAAACTTTGCTCTATAGTGTCTGATGGCCACACAAGTGCATGTGAGTGACACTAGTTAGAAACTGTTCGGCAGCAGTCTCCTGTCCCAATTTAGCAGCATAGTGTCCCAAGTAGACAAAGGGAATCCCAGCTATTTTCTCAATTAGTTTTTCTTGTTCTGTAAGAGTTGTCCCAAATAAGCAGCTCCCCCACTTAACTGATGGCCCAATTAACCAGAATCTACTGTATTCAGAAATGTGTTAATTGTTTTTCCTTAAATTTTCACCATAGTGTTTGAGAATTAAGCATACAATATCACAGATAGCATGTACAGATGTTTCTGTGGAGTGAATTTAAAAAACAGATGTTTTGTGCATTTAAAATTAACAATGTAAAATTTCACTTTTTGGTTCTTAGCTCTAGGCAGGTGGAATACCAAACAGCCTAAGCATATAAGAACACAAACATTTTCAGTGTACTAGTATTTCATGTGTCCTGATGATTGTATATTGTAACTTTGGGTGGTGATCTTGGATAAATACTAAATATTAAGCAGGTATACTGGTATGTCATGTGCCATTATCAAAGTCATTACCAATGAAGCCTTATCCTTTGAACTCCACATAACATTGAACTTGTTCCTTACTGCCCTGGGTTTAGTTAAACCTCCTCCATTCAACAAAGCCAGAAGCGGCAAATGTAGTATTTTCCCAAAAGAACAAAAGGCAGATAACAAAGGAAAGTATGTTCCTTTGATAACCAACTATGTAGCATGTTGATTTGGCAATGTGCTTGGATTGTGCTTTGGATTATAATTTATAATATTTTGATTGCATTATCACAGTTAATATTATGGTATTATACAGATTAGCTAGCATAAGCCTACATCCTAGAAATTTTTAATTTGTCACAAATCTTGCGGATGTTTATTTTCCTTATGTGCAATGAAAACTCCAAGTTATTTTGTTTGCAAAAGCAAATAGATTTTATAGTTTCATAAGCTGCATGCTTTTATTAAATCATGAGCAGGATACAAATCATTTAGGACCTTAATCTGGAGGGAAGCTACAAAGCCAAACATGAAATGTGTCAATATTCATTTTATTTTTAAGTTAAAGGAGGACCCCCCCCCCCAAACCTTCCCATATAACCCTTACTTGCTTACTGCCATTAATTTATACCATTAACCAGATTAGACTAATTTTCAGCAGAGGTATGCAAAATAATCACAACCAAAGTTGGTCAATGTGTTGGGTCCACAAAAACATGGACCTCTTGCCAGCCAATTCTGCATTTCCCTTTCAACACAGTGCTTGTGAGAAACAATTAAATTAATTAGAAAGCTTACATCTGTACTTCCTGTTTGTGAAACTCATTAAAATATACAAAGACTATATTCTGCAACTGCCATTTACTTGTTAACATTTTGTTTTGAAAATGTGCCTTATTTATAACCTTAATGTTTTAGAGAATTAAAGTATACACACATAGGAGACGTGTTATTTCTGTAAGTATTGTAATATAAAGACTATAAGCCAAAATGTCTGACATTTGTTTGTTCATTCAGCGTGGTTTGCAAATATAGGAACCTCAGCAGTAGAATCTTTGTAAATTTATAAACTACCTTACAGGGTTTTCTTTTTATATATGTTAAAAAGCAATGGAAAGTGACTGAGATTGAGATTAAATATTCAAATTATTCTTTGAACTGGACAGATTTGTATATTAAGTGAGAAGCTCCACCATAGTTAAGTAACACTTTCCAGTGTTATTTATAGGTAAGAGGGCCTTTTTTTAATTATTGTTAAAATATGCATTATTCAGATGTAACACAGTCTGTCCAAAATGACTAACTTGATGAAAAGTTGACATTTCTTTTTCACAGTAATTCTTGCTCTATGCAAAATCAATGGCGCCATCTCTGAAAAGTGTGATCTACTGTAAACAACTCAAACTGCGCAAGTTTTTATTGTAATTATTAATGGTTTTAAAACATGGAAATGTTTTAAAATAAAACATATGCTGGTTTTGGTTGCTGAAAATAATCATTGGTGTGAAACAAGCTGTTTATTTGTGTTAGCATGGCTTTGCATACACTTTTTGAAATTAAATAAAGAAATTTTAAAGAGGTTGCAAGTTTCTTAGTAAATTTAATGGTATTTTTTAAAAATATTCAGTTCACTGCATTTGTATCTGCATTCAACTAAAGGCATCATTGTTACAGTAAATCTAATTTTTAAACCAGAAGACATTAGGTAGCAACTAGGGAAGAAAAAGCTTTCCCATTTGCCCAGCTGAAGCACTGTGACACTTGCAGCAACCCCTCAGGGTCTGTTCTCTCCTGGTAACTATATGAATGCAGAACAATAAGTTTACAATTAGAAATGTAAGTTAAAGTTCCAGATGATTGCAGTTTCTATCAATATTAATATGATTGTTTACAAAATATATCATAGGAAAATGTTAGAAGCTAAACAGAAAATATTTTAGGAAGGTAATCAGCCAATATGAAAATGGTTTTGTTAAAGGGAAATATTCTCTGACCCATTGCAGTTCTTTATGTTGTACAGGAGTGTACCTAATAAAGGAGTGGAACCTCTTCTGCACTCCACTGTTATAATGAGTGGCTATTTGAGTTACTGTCGCCTTCCTATCAGTATGAACTAGTCTGGCCATTCTCCTCTGACCTGCTTACACCATTCTCTGTCAACTCCAGAATGGTTGTGTGTGAAAATCCCAGGAGAACAGTTTCTGAGATGTTCAGGCCACCCAGTCTGATATTAACAATCATTCTAGAATCAAAATCACTTAAGTTCACATTTCTTCCCCATTCTGATGTTTAGCCTGAACAACGACTGAACCTCTTGACCATGTCCATATGCTATTATTTATTGAATTGCTGCCACATAATTGGCTGATTAGCTATTTGCATTAATGAGCAGGTGTACCTAATAGAATGGCCACTGCGTGTATGTATTGGATAACCAAGATCTCCTGAAGGCATTTGACAAGGTGCCACATCAGAGGTTATTGTCCATTACACAGAGGAATAAGGCCATATTATCTAAATGGTAAGAAATGCAATGTGGCACATCTGAGTCCTTGTTCATGATACACAAAAGGGTTGTGTGTAAGTAGAGCAAGTAACTAGGAAAATGAAATGTTACTGTTTATTGTTAAGGGAAATTAATATAAAAGCAGTTTTGTTTCAGTTATATGGGGCATCGATGAAACTACTCTGGGTTATCTGTATGGTGTTGATCTTGTTACTTAAGGAATAACGTGTTTGTAGTTCAGAAAGTTATTTGACTAACAGGCTTGTGGCAGCAACTCAGTACATAAAAGAATGGTCAAGAAGTTCATAAACGAGAAAATCTGTAGGTGCTGGAAATTCTAGCAAAACACAAAAAATGCTGGAGGAACTCAGCAAGCCAGGCAGCATCTAGGAAAAGAATACAGTCGACATTTCAGGATAAAAGTCTTCGGCAGGACTGTCCTGTGTGTGTGTTGTCAAGACATTCATTGTTCATACCAAACATCAGAATGGAGAAGAAATGTGATCTAAGTGACTTTGATCATGAAATGATTTTGGGGCCGGACAGGGCAGCTTAAGTATCTCAGAAACTGCTAATCTGGGATTTTCACACCTGTCTCTAGAGTTTAGAAAGAGAGAGAGAAAAGCATTCAGTGAGTGGCAGTTTTGTAGACGAAAATGGCTTGTTAATGAGAGAGGTCAGAGGAGAATGGCCAGACTGGTTCAAGCTGACAGGAAAGAGACAGTAACTCAAATAAGCACGCGTTACAACAGCAGTGTGCGGAAGAGGATCTCTGAAGACAACACATCAGACTTCGAAGTAGATGGGCTACAGGGCAACCGACCAGGTACCCAATAAAGTGGCCCCTGAGTGTATCTGAATGGATTTAGATAGACTAGATTTGCGACTGATAAATTTTCGAAGAGTGAGAGGGGACTTGACTGAAATGTACAAGCCATGTTGGTGCTTAACAGGATCCTCTTATGGGTGAATCTAGACCTCTGGATCGCATTTGAAGAATATGAAGTTGCACTGAGCAGGTTGTGTCTTGGGATCTCTCTCAAAGGACAGTGGAAGCATCGTTTTAAAGCAAGAGATAAAATTATAATTATTAAGAGGGTGAATAATTAGCTTGATTAGACAAGAATGAATAGTTGATACCATAATTAGGTAGGCTATGATATTATTAAATGGCAGAGAGGGCCCACTGAATCAGGTGGACTATGTTAGCTCCTAATTCACATTAGACCAGTGAAAGTTTCATTTAGTCACTCAATGACCACTTTTGAGGTGCAAAATATTCATACTAACAATTATTTAATCTAACATCTAAACTGGACTAGATTGAAATTGATCTACAGAGTAACTGTCATTAAATAAAGTAAAATCATACTCTACTTGTGCAGTATTTTCCTGCATATACACTATAAACTACACACATCAAACCTCCAACCTTTACCTTAGATGTAAGCAATCTGCTTGCATGTTTAGCTGAAGTTCTTTCCAACTATGAGATTCTCTTGTCTATGGAGAAAAGACAATGTGGTCAAGTTGATCTTAGACACAGTTACCCAGCACTTATACAATTAATGAAGGTTCTATGAAAATTATTAGCAGTAAAACTGCTAATGAAAATGCCTGTCCTGTCCTGACTCAGGTCACTGAGTACTTATGAGGGCCCTCATAATCTGCATCATACAAATTCGCACAGTAAGTAGCTCATACTAGGAAAACTGATGCCCATGACCGTGTGGCGCAATATTTGTGCATTACAGAAATTATTCACCTTAAATACAATAATTATAATAAAAACAAAACATCAGAAACACACAATAAGACAGCATTTGTGGAGAGGTAATAAGTTAACATTTCAGGTCAGCAACCCTGTTCATCTCCCTGAAATTTCCACCTACCATTCCAGATTGAGCACAATATTTAATATGAAGTACCTGACATAATACATTGGCAACATGCCCCGTGCTGAGTAATACAGATATTATTGTGCTGTAGGTATCATGTCATATTTTGTATCGTTTATGTTGATAAATGTGAAGGAAATGGGGAAGGTTCTAGGGGTTGCATGGAAGTAGTCAGGTGACTCCAAAATCAAAATGGCTGAACTTGTGTTTTTCTATAGCACCATAGATAATTTCAGAAACACTACAAAATTTCAGCATGAAACAGTATTTGTCCTTTTGTAATTTCTATATACTGTTGCCATTTATTTTAAAGGTCTGCATTTTCTAGTTGATTTTTTTCCATGGGAATATTTTTATCATGCTATTTTAAAGGCCCTCGGTGCTGAACAGATTCAGACTATGACTCCAATGTCATTTCTGATTAATTTCTCCTCGTATTTTAAGTACATAACAAATAAGGTTGGCATGTACATTTACCAAATTGTTGTTTACCAGATGTGGTCAAGCATTTGAAGATTATTAATAGTTATTCTTGAGAAATTCTGCTATGAAATCTGGCTACCATTTCATTAATTAATGCAGTAGTTTTATTGTAATGAAACAGCTACTTTGTGCTTTCACCTGTGAAATTTAAATTAAGTTAATTTTAACCATAAATAACAACCCGTATACTGCTTTGCCAGTATTGGTGTGACTGCAGGAAATTGTTGTCATAGCAACTGCAAAGCACCAGCCAGATTCACCTCTGTTCTTTTCCAATTGGTCAAGCTTCCTGCTACGTACACAAGAATTATCTGATTACATTCTGCAGATATAAGCTGCTAATAGGTCTGCAGCTCCCAGCAGAAAACTGCACCTATATTGTCTCAAAGAAATACCATCCTCCCTCGGTTGTCCTGTCTTGATGTGAGTCACTTTTGCACAAACCTGTCTCCAGTTGTTTTGATCAGGTGCAGCAGCTTCTTCAAACTTTTCACCCCTCCTTTCCTCTGCTCTCTGAGAACCTCCATAAAATGACACCTTCTAACTCTGACTCCTCATCTGTTTTTCTCTCCCGTCCTGATGAAGGGTCTCAGCCCAAAACATCAGCTGTACTCTTTTCCATAGATGCTGCCTGGCCTGCTGAGTTCCCCCAGCATCTGCAGATTTTCTCTTGTTTTTGATAAAAGGAAAAGCATTGTATAAAGAGAAACATTTTCAGTTCCGAACAAGCATTATTCTTTAAGTAATCTACAGCGCAGGCATTCACAGGGAACAAGATGCTATAACAGGACATAATGGGTACTAAAGCAGCCTATTTTTGAAAGACCAAAACTGCCCTTTTCATTAAGTTACATTAGTTTATAATTTTTCTTCCACCAAGTTAAATTTAGTTGGGACAATTGCTTCTAATGAATGCACCACACTCATCGAGAGACATCATTACATTGACCAATGTTACATCAGTTGCAATCTTATTTAAATTTTATACAAGCCACTAGTGTGCAACAACTTTGTGTATTTGCTAATAACTGTGAGTGTGAACTTATTGGGACAATTTGACTTAGCAGAAGTAAACAAAAGCTGAACACTTGATTATCTATTACAATGATACATAAAGTAAAATATATAAACATTGATTAGATTCCACTTGTTGATTTTCAGAAACTGGGCTGAGGTGGATACTAAATAAAAATTAAAAAATTAAAATTTAGAAGAATTGCATGTCTAGTACTTAAGAAGAAAATATGAACATGCACTATGAATACTATTGATAATTGGTATTCTGAGGAAACTTTCTTAATCCAGTTCTGAGAAAAAAACATTATTTATTAGAAATATTGAATGTTGAAATTTATATTGTGTACTAAATACTACTAGCATCATTTTGTAAATTAATGCTGTGGTTCTTTACTCTTTTATTTGCATGTTGAGGAAATAATACGACTCTAGGGATTGAAGAGTGGTTTGGTAATTTACAGCTATGTAATTTCTACAAGTTTCAGGTTCCTTAAAGATAAATTCCACTGCAGTGAACTTTGTATACAATGGTGTAAAGAAGTAACTATTTGTGAATTTTGCCAGAGAAAAATATTTCACAACTTTGGCATTTTTATCAAATTAATCCTATTTAGATTATTTTGCTTTTATTGGTAAGTTACTTTTTTTAAATGAATCTTGAATATTTTTTTAATATGATCATCAGTTTGAAAATTCCTTGAATAAGGATTAATTATTAAATATACTGGAACATCCCAGTCAACGATGTTATATGTTTTAATTACAATTTTTAAAGGCCAGGTCAATACAAAACACAATAATTCAAATACCTACACGAATATTTGCTATACTCTATCTAGGAGTTTGCTTACTGCCTGCAGTTTGCTTACCAACCACATATTGGTGTCAAGGGTGCCATTATCTTCCTGTTTCAACAGGCTTACATCCATCTGGATGACCCAGGCAGCACTGTGAGAATCATGTTTTTTGATTTCTCCAGGGCTTTTAACACCGTATGACCTGCTTTACTAGGGAGTAAGATCACGGAGATGCTAGTGTCCTGGATTACAGACTACCTGTCCAGGCGGCCACAGTCTGTGAGATTGTAGGGTTGTGTATCAGATATTGGGGTTATCAGCACAGAGCACCTCAGGGGACTGTCCTGTTCACTATATACACCTCGGACTTCAGATACAACTCAGAGTCCTGCCACCTGCAGAGTTTTCAGATGATTTGGTAGTTGTACTCAACTTCTGTAGTTGAGTACTGAAGAGTGTGGGACTCTTGTTGAGTGGTGTGAGCTGAATCACTCGCAGCTCAACACCAGTAAGATAAAGGAGTTGGTAGTGGACTTCAGGAAGGTGAAAACACCTTGCATTCCCATTACCTTCAAGGGAACAGAAGTGGAAGTTGTCCAGGACTACAAATACCTGGGAACTTACTTGGACAATAAACTAGACTGGACTGAAAATAAAGGGGCTCTTGTACAAGGTACAAAGCCGACTGTACTTCCCATGGAGACTCCGGTCATTCAACATCTGCAATACTATGCTGCAGATGTTCTGTACTCAGTGGTGGCCAGCATTCCATTCTATGAGGCAGTATACTGGGGCAGCAGGGTGAGAGCAGCTGATGCCAAGAAGATCAATGAGCTCAACAGGGAGGCTGGTTCTGTTCTGGAGGTGGAACTAGATTCCCTGGCGGTTGTGTCTAAGAGGAGGATGCTGCAGAAGCTATGAACCCCTCCATGACATACTGAACAAACAGAGGAGCACCTTTAGTTAACAGATTGATTCCACCAAGGTGCACCACTTTGTCCCTTTCTCCCTGTGGCTGTAAGACTCTACAACTCCTTAAGTACAGAAGTATATGGTTCCATTGCACACGTATTTTGTACTATTACTTTTTAATGCACATTTTGTATTCTTTTTCATACCTCAAAGCTAACGTTTTGTATTTTAAAGTATATATTTCTGACTGAACAACCTTGCGACAATAATTTCTTTCGGCATAAATAAAGTTTTATCTCATCTTATATACATATTTATGTTTAGTTCCAAGAATTTGAAATGCAGCAACATTTTATATAAAAGTCAGTATGATTGTTCAATATTTATTTTTTAAATATACTGTATATGTGATTGAAAACATCATACTACTAAATCAACTCACAATGGAACATATGGCTCTAACATGGTGAACGTCATGTTAAAAATACACAGAGTATTTTTTTGAACACAAACAGAATGCCAGTTGTCTGTGCAGCATTAGTTTACAGTACAGTACTGAAGGGAGGAAAATGATCCAGCTTTGATAATCATTGATAAAAAGCTTAGACATGAGTAATCTATTTGATACCTCATGACTATTGCCCCACTGAATTATACCTGAACCCTTGTTTCTGTAATACAAGGACAGCTTAACAAAATTATTTGTTAAAAGGTAAAAGGTACAAGGTCAAGGGCACTTGATCCCAGCGTATGTGCTCGCCTTTTAAATATCAAATTTTGAGACGAGTTGCAAATTCTCTTCACAGACAATATTCATACTTTTCAGACAACACCTTTCACTATCACTGAGTGTATTGTCTCAACTACTAAGCAGACACTCAAAAATTTCTGGCCTTGTAGTGCATAGTTAGTGTAGAGTGACCATGAAATTTCCATGATTATCTCCAGACTGCACAAGTTTTTATTGCATCATATCAATCGTGGAAAGGAAAATTCCTCCAGAAATGAAATCAAGACAGACACAATATTGAAGATACAATTGCTCCAAGGTTGTGTATCCCGTGACAAGTAACTCACCTACAATACTACCTAATCATCACCCCCATCTACAAGACATGCAGGACTATGAACGGAATGCTCAAAGTGCTGCTTCAATCACACTGAAGATCAACAGCATCAAATAAGAAGCAAAAGCAGCTGGCTTGCTTGGTATCCACACATCATCCAAAACAATGCCTCCGACACTAATGCATCGTGGCTATAGATACCATCTACAAAATGCAGAGCAGGTACTTGCTTAGCTTAGTTCAAAAACAGCTCTCAAATCTGTGACCTCCACCACCTAGGGGAAAACATGATCATTTACAGGTTCTCTTTTAAGTCACACACCATCATCTTTGAAAATATACTCCCTTCAACACTATTGTAATAACTGGCCCAACAATTTATGCATGACAGAAAAAGAAGATACTGGAAATAATCTATAGTTCAACTGTGATCTGTGGAGAGAGAATGCGTACAGAAATATTTCAAGTCAATGACCATCAGAACTGGAAAGGATCTCAATCAAAGCAAGTTTATGCTGCAGGGAAGGTGGGTGGGATGGGACTGAAAGAGCAGAAGGAAGATCTCTGATAGGGTTGAAACAAGTGGGGAGGGGTCCTCTTAAAATAACAATGAAGGCTAATAAATAACAAATTATATGTTTGAAGTATATAAAAAAATGAAATCTTAAATACCAGTACAGAAGAGAGAAAATTGAACGCTAGAAATGTGAATTGTAATGGCTGATTATCTGGAATGATAGCATTTGCTGTTTAATCTTGAAGCCTCTAATATTTCTAACTTGGAAGATGGGGTACTGTTCATACATCAATGGTCGATCTTGCATTGAACCTCAATGGAGCAGACAAGGTGATTAAAAACAGAGGGGTCAGAATGGGTGTGGGATGGCGAATCAAAGAAACAGAACACAGGAAGCTCAGGGTGAAATTGTTGCCTTAGCCAAAACAAGAGTTTGGGTCCCTGGTTGAAAGAGACAGGATAAAAGAGATCTCTCGTGAAGATTCTACCAGGACAGTAGAGGGCATTGATGGAAATGAAAGGTGTCACAGAGGAACAAGACCACAGGAATGCCAAAAGCAGAAAGGGAGAGATGTAGCTGGCGATGGCACCACATTGGAGCTATCAAAAAGTGGAGTTGAAGACAAGGAGAAGAAAACTACCTTTGTTCTGGCACATGAGGTGACTGCAAAAAATAGACATATGGCAGAGATTAAAATAAAGGAAACAACATATCCGTAGCAATACTGCAACAGATGACATTGCCAGAACAGGTCTGACAGAAGCAGAGAATTGCCGATATGGTAGTGCATGAATGTTCAGTGTATCCATATCACAAACTTCTTACCTGAAATGGGCACAAAAGATGGGAAAGGGAAGAATTATTGATAATTCTGAGAGAATTTTTTTTTTAAATGTGATGAAACCTGTCAGAATAGAAAGCACAACTGACAGTTATGAACATTCTAGCAGAGGTGAAACCAGAGAGGACAGAAACAAGGAATGTATTACATATCACACAACACTTTAGATTGGTCCATAAGAATGACACAGTGTCTTTCAGTTTCCTGTCATTTGAATTCTCCATTCCACTCCAATTCTAACTTGTCTTTAGCTTGTTCATAAACAAAGTTCAAAGCAAGACCAAAACATAACTATTTGTCTTTCAACTCAATGTATTTCTTCAAGACTCAAATTCAAATTTAACAATTTAGTTCTCACATTTCCCACATTACATTTTTCTCTCTCCTCTCCTGTTATTAGGATTGATTTGATTGCCTTCATACCTTTCCTTAAAATGGCTTTAAATCACTCCTTTACAAACTTCCAGCTAATGTTATAACCACTCATGTAATTTAGTCTCATTTCCAGTCCATCATCATTCACCAGCCAACTGTGCAACTTAGACCTCGTTTCACTTTGAATCCTCCCACTTCTGATGAAAGACTGTAGGTCCCATTTCTTCCTTCAGCGACCTTGCTGATTATTTGCACCATTTCCTATTTTCTTTTCAGGTTTTCATTAGTTTTTTTTTAACTATTTGTTTCTGTGTGCCTTCTCCATACCTTATTTTTATTTATTCATTTAACTTCTGCAGCAGGATGCCCAAATCCATACCAAATTAGTTTTAGCTTTGCTCCCGTAGTATGTTAACATGGTAACAGGAACATTGGTGTCATAGACAACGACATACCACTAAACCATAGAACAACTAACATATGCTCCACAGCACAATGGCCCCAGAATCTGAAGAACTCCCTTATGTGCCATGTCATCAGTACATCAGTCTTTTTTCATTGGTTCCTGGCACAAGGAATAATCTGTAGATCACTACCTTTAACAATACTAATCATAAATTCAGGATCAAAGTCAGGTTTATTATCACTGAACATACATCATGAAACTTGCTGTTTTGCTGCAGCAGTACAGTACAACACAGAAATTACTACCAAAGATATACATAAAAATAGTGAGGGATTATTCATGGGTTTATGAACCATTCAGAAATCTGAGGGGAAGAAACTGTTCCAAAAATGTTGAGTGTATTTCTTTAGACTCCTCTACCTCTTCCTTGATAGTAATAATGAGAAGAGGGCATGTTCTGGATGTTGAGAGTCCTTAACAATGTATGTCACCTTCTTAAGGCACTGCCTTTTGAATATATCCTCAATGGTGGGTGGCCTTGTGCCCATGATGGAGCTGGCTAAGTTTACAGCCCTCTGCAACCTCTTTCAGTCCCATTTATTGAAGCTTGCAAACCAGGCAGTGATGCAACCAGTTAGAATTTTCTCCAAAATACAACAGTAGAAATTTGCTAGAGTTTTTAGTGATATGCCAGATCTCCTCAAACTCTTATTGAAATACAGCCATCGGTGTGCCTTATTCATGATTGTATCAACATGTCAGTCCCAGGCTAGATCCTCTGACATATTGGTATGCAGGAATTCTAACTCCTACCCTACAACCTCCATCTCATACTTCTTCCACATGTGTTTGGTTCCCTCACTTGCAGAATTTTTTTTAATGTTCCATGATGACGCTTATCCTGACATGATGAAAGCAAAACCTTATGCACCTTGGGTCTGTGATGAAAGTGCCAAAAGTCAGAAGTATCTACCCGACATCCTGGCCATTGAACTCCACTTTTCAAATCTCTTCCCTCATGTTTAAGCTTCTTTTCAATTCACTGTACCCTACAGTACATAATGAAGTTACCCTACAAATAGTGGATACTTCAATGGATATTCTCCAATATTCTTTGACCTCTAGATTAGTTTAAGAATTGTAATGTAGATATTGTAATCCTTCGGCTTTAAAAAAAAGGATAGAGAAAACAGGAAATTATAGGTTGGCTAGCTCAACATCGATGGGGGAAAATACTCACTTCCAGTATTAAAATAATTTGGAAAATAGTAACAGGATCAGTTTTCTCCAGTGATATGCATTAAATTTGGGATGGTCAACACATCTGATAAGCCAATTAAAGGGATCAGATGTATGCAATACTAAGTTAACCAAGTTCCCTGTTACCCATCCTTCCAATAAAGCAACAAAAATAAAATCGGACACAGCAATTGTCATTAACCCAATATTATAACCAACAGTCATTATTTACTAAAGGAAATGAAACACATCCACACAAGAACAAAGTCTAGAAAAGTCAAGCATTGGCATATGTTGCATAGCAGACTCAATGGGCCAAATGGTCTAATTCTGCTCCAATGTCTTATGGTCGTCATGTATTAATTATGCAACCCAATTTCCTACTCTTATTTCAACAATATTTATAAAATGTTTTAATAGAGAATTGTTTGTACTCTGAGATGTATTACGTAAAACAGCTAACCGTTCAGTACCTGCACGTCCCACATCTGATGGGAGAGGAGGAAGAGTTCTCTAGGGTAGAGAATTCCAGAGATTCATAACCCTCCAAGAGTTGAAACATCCTTATCAATCTGCTCAAAAGCTTATGCTTCAATAATATCATGTCTCAGTTTTGTAAATTTAGACAGCAGGAGTTCAAAGTTGCCTCATAAGTCAGCCTCTTTGGAATCTGAGAGTTGAAGGAAATGTTTGAAATAGAAGATATGATTCAGAAGATAGGTATTTGGGAAGAAAAGAGAAAATGGAAGGCAGGAATTCAAGGAAATGACAGAAGTAACAATGACCAGAGTTTATCAATAAGGGCAGATCTTAGGAACATAGGATCTTAGAGTACGGGTAAACAAAAAGAGTAAGATACAGCAAAAAGTACATGTTCTTTATCTGAATGCACACAATATTTGCAAGATGTGGGAGTATGTGATATATATACATACACATTAATACACATACATATGCCTACATGGAAATAATTTAATAGCTTTACAAAACTGGGGTTGCAAGTTGACCAAGAATATTGAAGATATTTTATATTTTAGAATGAGAGGCAGATAGGAAAAGATAGAGGAACCTCTAATAAGGGAAATTACTGAAATAATAAGTTATGATGATGGCAAGAGTAAGAAGTCATTAGTATTATATAGATCCCCTGTCACCAGCCACACTAGAGGACAGGGTGTAATCTGGAAATGATGGGCACAAAAAAGTCTACAGATGCTGGAAAAGCAAAGCAATACACGCAAAATGCTGGAGGAACTCAGAAGGTGAGGCTGAGATAGTTGATGTTTCAGGCCGAGACCCGGTGCTGCAAGTAATCATGTGATTTTAATCATCATATAGATTGGGAGAACCAGATTGGCAAGAGGATGATTCTATACAGTGTATTTCGGAATGTTTCTTAAGCAACACAATATGAGACAGAATTAATTAATATTCTCATAGCAAGAATTCCCCAAGGAAAGAATAACCATGGTGAGGCACCATTGCAAACTCAGTTTAAAAAGACAAGAATCTTGGGTCTGAAACTAGGAACCTAACCTTAAATAAACACAAATGCAATACCATGAAGGATAAGATGGTTGAAGTGGACTTGAAAACTAGATTAAAGGCATAATTATATTTAAGTAATGTTAGAGATTTAAAAGGATATTTCAATGTACAATGAAATGTTCCACAAGGACATACCATTAGTATCCAACAAAGGAAGTTCTAGGCATACAATGCTGCAGATTAGTGATTTGTTGGAGGATTTGGAGACTTTTAAAAAAAACAAAGGATGACTAAACAAAATATAGAGAGAAATGATTATGACAGTCATCAAGCAAATAGAAAAACTTAAGTTTCCCTAGGTATCAGAAACAGGTTTATTATCACTGGCAAATGTCATGAAATTTGTTGATTTGCTGCACAGTACAGTGCAAGACATCAAGTACAAGCTACAACAGATAAGTAAAATACACAAAAGAATATTGAGGTAGTGTTCATGGATCATTCAGAAATCTCATGGTGAAGAAGTTGTTTCTAAAATATTGAGTGCGAGTCTTCTGGCTCCTGTACCTAATCCCCACTGTTAGGCATGTCCTAGATGGTGGGGGCTCTTAATGATGGATGATGCCTTCTTGAGGAACTGTCTTTTGAAGATGTCATTAATGGTGGGAAGGATTGTGTCCATGATGTAGCTGGCTGACTCTAACCACTCTGCAGCCTCTTTAGATCTTGCACATTTGAGACTCCATATCAAGTGTTAATGCAACCAGTCAGAATATGCTCCACCACACGTTTGCAGAAAATTGCAAGCCTTTGATGATATATCAAATCTCCTCCAACTCCTAATGAGCCATAGCCACTGGCATGTCTTTTTCATGATTGTGTCAATGTGTTGGACATGGAATGGATCCTGAGATGTTGACATACAGAAACTTGAAACTACTCACCCTTTCCACTGCTGATCCTTCAATGGGAACTGGTGTGTGTTCTCCCCACTCTTTCTCTCAAGTCTAGAATCAATTCCTTGGCCTTGCTGATGGTGTGTGCAAGATTGTGTCGCAACACCACTCTGCCAGCCAATCCCTCATTCTCAGACATCTCATCATTGCCATTTGAGATTTTGCCAATAGTGGTGCTATCCACG
Source organism: Hypanus sabinus (assembly GCF_030144855.1). Classification (NCBI taxonomy): domain Eukaryota; kingdom Metazoa; phylum Chordata; class Chondrichthyes; order Myliobatiformes; family Dasyatidae; genus Hypanus; species Hypanus sabinus. The sequence goes on along the minus strand of NC_082707.1, from coordinate 77,878,919 downwards.
TATTTATAGATGGCGTTTGAGCAGTGCCCAGCTAACAGTCATGAGTGAAGGGAGAGTAGAGTGGTACAAAGTCCAAGGTAAATTTATTATCAACTATATATCACCATATTCTACACCAAGATTCATTTCCTTTCAGGCATCCACAGTAGAATTACAATAGAATCAATGAAAAACTATACATAAAGACTTACAACTAAAATGCAAAAGATAATCTATAAATATATATACAAATAATAAATACTATAAATACCATTGAGAACACGAGCTGTACAGTCCTTGAAAGTTAATCCATAGGTTGTGGAATCAGTTCAGCTTTGAGGTGAATGAGGTTATCCGCACATGTTCAGGAGCCTGATGGTTGAAGGGTGACAACTGTCTCTGACCCTGATGGTACGGGCTCCTGTACCTCCTGCCCGATGGTAGCAGTGAGAACGATGGTGGGGTCCCAGGTGATGGATTCTGCTTTCTTGTGGCAGTGCTCCTGGTCGATGTGCTCCATGGTGGGAAGGGCTTTGCCTGTGATGGACTGGGCTGTATCCACTACTTTCCATAGTCTTTTCCATCTTTGGCCATTAGTGCATCCATGCCAGGCTAAGATGTTGCCAGTCAGAATACTCTTCTCTATGTATCAGTAGAAGTTTGTCAGAGTTATAGATGACATGCCAAATCTACACAACTTTCTACAGAAATAAGAGGCAATGCCATTCCTGCTTTGTAATGGCACTTATGTGCTGGTTGTTATGTTTTGCTAATCCATAACAAACTAAAGTGAAAAGAAAAGAGCAGGAATGCGAGTCTAACTCATTTTTTTTTTAACTTTAAGTGAGGCTCGTGGGCATCATGATGTATGAAATTCACATATTTTAACATAACCATAATGAAATATATAAACAAATATTTACAAGATTACTCAAATATTGAAATACTAGATACACAACACTCCTTCATTCTTAGCTGTAAACAACTCAATAGAGAATACATTTCAACTTACATATATCATACTGTATACTATATATTACAATTTCTATATAGAGAGGCACAGCAGAGTAAATTGTCCCACCCAGGACTGAAGATTAAGTCACTGTGAAGGATTTCTTACTCTTATTGGATAATGACTTTCTTTGGCAGGGGAGACTTCTGGCTGTGAAAACATTGTCAAGTTCTGGGGCCTCCTCCATGGTGGTTGAAGGAGTTGACTCTGAGACCGCAGGAAGTGGTTCTGACAACTCTGAAAACATTTCTTCTCCTAGTTCGTACATCTTGATCTTGGGAAGGTGCACTTAGTTCAACTGGAATATTCTTTTATTAATTCTTCTCGTGCTTTCTTTACAATCTGATCTCGCCTCTTGGTTTCCTCATCCACAACATCATCGGATGAATCTCATTTTTACCTCCTTTCTTTTCACCCTTCCATTCATCCAGCTGAGCTCTGGTCTTTGCATCTACTTTTACAAGTAGCTTTTTGTCTCTCACTTGAAGTTCATGCAATAACCTTACGGTTCTGGGTCTTTATATTCAAGAAGCCATATCCTTGCAACTTTCCTGAAGTTCCTTGAACTCTCTTTCAGCCTGAAAGCAGGCCACATTTTGCAGATTAACTATATTATCATACCAGGAGCTTTCTCAGATATGCTACCGAAACTGTTATAGTCTGACCACTATTTTCGTCACTTTCACAATTCCTCTGAGCAGCATAGTCTTTCCTTGGTCCAAGCAACGCAAAAAATGCTGGAGGAACTCAGCAGGCCAGGCAGCACATATGAAAAAGAGCCCAGTCAATGTTTTGGGCCAAGACCCTTCAGCAGGACTAGAGGGGAAAAAAGAGGAATAGATTTAAAATGTGGGGGGAGGGAAGGGAGACACATAAGGTGATAGGTGAAACTGGGAGGGGTGAAGTAAAGTGCTGGGAAGTTGATTGGAATCTAATAGAAGAGGGCAGACACTCATGGAAGAAAGAAAGGGGGGAGGAGCACCCAAAGGAGGAGATGGGCAGGCAAGGAGATAAGAAGAGAAAGGGAAAAGGGGATGGGGGATGAGGAATGGTGAAGAGTGGTGGATGGGGGGAAAATGGGCATTACTGGAACTTCAAGAAATCAATGTTCAGGCCATCATGCTGGCAGCTACCCGGACGGAATATAAGGTGTTGTTCCTCAAATCTGAGTGTGGCCTCATTGCAACAGTAGAGGAGGACATGGATACAACTGTCAGCATGGGAATGGGATGTGGAATTAAAATGGGTGGCCACTGAGAGATCCCGCTTCCTCTGGCAGACAAAGTGTAGGTGCTTGGCGAAGCAATCTTCCAATCTACGTCGGGTCTCACCAATATACAGGAGGCCACACCAGGAGCACCGGACATAGTATGTAACCCCAGCAGACTCACAGGTGAAGTGTTGCCCCATCTGGAAGGACTGTTTAGGGCTCTGAATGGTAATAAGGAAGGAGGTGTAGGGGCTAGTGTAGCACTTGCCAAGATGCTTTCCAACTGGAGGCACAAAAGTTGGCACCAACATCTGTTTGCCCTGTGTTTGACAATGGTTCATGATGTAGAGCATGGAGACAGTTGTAGCATCGTCCAATACCTTTCTTAATTCACTTTCATTTGGCTATATTTCAGGGGATGTGGCATGCAAATGGTGGATGGATCTGAAATCAAGTTGTGGCTTTCTCAGCCATATATGGCCCCCACAATGCTGGCCCTCCAGTTTTTAAAACCACATAGAAAACCAAAATGGCTTTTTGGTTGCATTTCCCTGTTACTAATGCTATTCCCACAGGACTGATATTTTCTCAGTAAAAGTTCTCAGCTGGGTGTCTGCAGGCTTCAGTTCAGTATCTTTGAAATGCTGTTCAAAAGCATTTTGAGGAATGATTGAAACAGCTGAGTGTCCAATTCCATTTTAATTAATTTGCCATTCACTTCTGATGCAAGCCATATTGCTTGTTCAGTTAGTTTTCACAGAAGATCTCAAAGCTACTCAGTCCTGTGTCCCTCTCATTATTATCAGATTTTTCATCAGTGGCACTTAGATTAGTGCTCATTTTGAAACTGCAGCTTGACTTTTTCTCTTCCTGTATTGGAGAATAAAGTTGCATTGTTTGTTGTGTGGCCAGCCTTGTGTTTGTTATTTGTTATGTATCCAATTTATTGGCCAGAATGTAATCTCTGTATTGCCTCTGTTCTATTGAATGCATCAGTGCCTTAAGAATGTAGCTAACAGTGAAAGTAAGCATGTAGAGATAACGGTGGTAGACAGGGTAGTGGAGTGGTGTGATGGTATGAAAACGAGTCAAGGCACTAGAACAAGTATAAGCTACTGAACAAAAATACTGGTGGCGAATCGAGAAGCTAATGTGCAGTTGATAAGAGGGTATGCTAATATAACTGAGATAAGAAAGTACTATAAAGAATACTGTGTACTAGGCTCGGTGGGCAATTAGTGACACGCTCATTAATTGTCTCAGCTTTTGTTTGCAAATAAAGGGTTAAACTTCTCGAAGAATCTTCTGCGTCTCCTGGTTATTTCAAGAAACCACGACACCTGTTCACTTCACTTACTTTTGTCTGTCAGACATGCTCTTTCTATGTGTCCTACTTGGCTGCATTTTCTTCAGGATTCACCTTTAAACCTGCATTGGTCTGGTGCATGGAAGCCCCTGCCACAGTGGTAACACAATTGGTTCAGAAAGGCCGGTTTCTGTTCTGTTAGACATTACAATTTTGTTCATGCCCACTTTCATTTCTGACTGCAACTCAGTTGCATCTATCTGCCATTTCCCTTGATACAGCCATTTCAACTGCTCTTATAAATGTAAGTTGTGCTTCAGTTAGCAGTTCTTGAAGGCTTTCTCACAAGATTCCACAAACAATCTCTCAGTACATCATTAAGCCCATTACTAAACTGACAATGATCAGACAATTTCTCCAATTCAACCACACAAGCTGAAATGGACTCTCCTTCCTTTTGATTCAACTTATGAAACCTAAAGTGTTCTGTAATCAACAGTGGTTTCGGCTCTAAATGTTCCTGCATTACTTTCATGACATCAGCAAAGCTCATTACGGCCAGTTTATTTGGAGCAGTCAAACTCCTAAGCAAACTATGCTTTTAAATCCAATGCACTCAGCAAAATTGACATTCCATCCAATATACAATATCCAGTTATCTATTGTGCAATCAAACATGTAATTCAGGTCACTTCTGCTCTTTTCTTTTTTAAAAATGATTTTTATCATGGGTACTCACTTTATAAACCCATGAATTCTACGGTTTCCTGCCTTTTTAAAAAAAGACTTCACTTTCTCCAATTGTAAAGAAAAAAAAGATGGACCGCACTTTTTTTTAGAAAAAGAAACTTGACCATTTCTCTCTTGTGAAGAAAGCATGCTGCATTTTATTTTATCAAAAAAAGTTCGAACATTGTGCAGCGTTTCAACTGGTAAATAGTTGTCTCGGGTTCAGTTAAAACTTGCTTGTCACCACTGTTATGTTTTGTAACTTCAAAACACAAAACTAATGAAAAGCAAAAACACAGCTAGGAATGTGAGTCTAACTTTGTTTTTTTTACTCTAAGCAAGGCTCATATCATAATGAATGCAATTCATGCATCTTTGCATATAACCATAATGAATTATATAAACAAAGAATGTTTAATCAAACAATATATTTACAAGATCACTCAAATATTACTGAAATGTTAAATACACACTGTTCCCAGGATATGATAATGCCAAGGAATCAAAAAAATACTGAACCTCTCCACCACCAATCCCCTAATGAGGATTGGCTCTTGGACCTCTGGTTTCCTCCTCTTGTAGTCAATGATTAGTTCTGGTTTTGCTGGTATTGAGAGGTTGATGTTCTGGCACCCCTCCTATATATGATTTCATCATCTCCCTCCTATATATGATTTCATCATCTCCTTTGATTTGGCCAACAACAGTAGTGTTGTCAGCTAACTTAAATATAGCATTGGAGCTGAACTTGGCCTCACAATCATAAATATAAGGCGAGTAGAGCAGGGGATGAGAGTTATGTCTCTAAAAGCCAACAAGAGGCTAAAGAGCAAGACTCCAGGGATAAGGACAACAGAGAGGTGATCACAGGATGCAGAAGAGCGGCTAAGGGTACAGCTTAGAGTCACACTCCGAATGTCACAGACTTCATAAAAACAGTCACAGGCAAGTGTCTCCCCACAAAACCATTCAGAGTCTTCCACAGTCAGAAGCCCTGGATGAATCATGAAAACCATAATCTGCTGAGGGCCAGATCAGTGACAGTCAAGCCTGACGAGGTCCAGATACAATCTCCAAAAGCCATCTAATATGCCAACCTGCAATTCCAGACCAAATTTGAATCACTGAAAGATGTTCGACAACTATGGCAGGGCTTGAATGCAATCATCTCCTACAAAGTGAAAACAAATGACATAGATAATATACATGCCTTTTATGCTTGCATTGACCACCAAAACATGGACTCCCACAGCTCCTGATGACCCTGTGTTTTCAGTCTTTGAGAACATCCTTCAGGAGGGTGAACAGGAAAGCATTTAACCCCGACAGGGTACCAGGCAGAGGACTAAAGACCTATGATGATCAACTGGCTTCAATGTTCTGCCAATATCTTAAACCTCTCACTTCAGAAGTCTGAGGTCCCCAACTGCTTCAAGCAGGTTTCAATTATATGGAAGCTCAAGAAGAACATGGTAACCTGCTTAAATGATGATCGTCCAGAAACAGCGATGTATTTCTTTGAGAGGCTGGTGATGAAACATGTCAACTCCTGCCTGAGAAATGACTCCGATCTGCTCCAATTTGCCAAATGTCACAACAGGTTAACAGCAGATGCCATTTCATTGGTTCTTCACACAACTCTGGAATATCTGGACAAAAGATGCATACATCAGAAAGTTCTTCAATGACTACAGTTTAGCATTCAACACAATCATTCCCTCAAAACTAAGTAATAAGCTTCAATGCCTCTGTGTGCAACTGGAGCCTAGATTTCATCACTTGCAGACCTCAGCCAGTTTGGATCGGCAACATCTCCACAATCAGCAATAGCAAAGACCAAAAGATATAGGAGCAGAATTAGGTCATTTGGCCCATCAAGTCTGCTCCACCATTTCATCATGACTGATCCAATTTTACTCTCAGCCCGAATCTCTTGCCTTCCCCGGTCTCAGCACATGCTTTCTAAGATAAAGGACACAAACCTGCTCACAATACTCCAAGTGAGGCATCACCAGTGCTTTATAAAGTTTCAACATTATATATTACTTTTACATTCTAGTCCTCTTGAAATTACTGCTAACATTGCATTTGTCTTCCTCACCCCAGGCTCAACCTACAAATTAACCTTCAGGGAACCCTGCACAAGGACAAAGTCCCTTTACACCTCAGTTTTTTCCATTTTCTCTCCACTTAGAAAATAGTCAACCTTTTCATTTCTTCTACTGAAATGCATGACAATACACTTCCCGACACTGTATTCCATCTGCCATTTCTTTGCCCATTCTCCCAATGTGTCTAAGCTCTTCTGCAGCCTTTTTACTTTCTTAAAACTACCTGCCCCTCCACCTATCTTCATATATCTGCAAACTTTGCAACAATGTGTCAATTCCAACATTCAAATCATTGATATGTAATGTAAAAGGAATCAGTCCCAACACAGACCCGTGGAACATCACTACTCACCGGCAGCTAGCCCGAAAAGGCTTCCTTTATTCCCATTCTTTGCTTCCTGCCAATCAGCCACAGCTTTATCCGTGCTAGAATCTTTCCTGTAATACCATGGTCTCAAAGCTTGTTAAGCAGCCTCATGTGTGGCACCTTGTGAAAAGCCTTCTGAAAATCCAAGTACACAAAAATCAACTGATTCTCCTTTGTCTATCCTGCTTGTTATTTCTTCAAAGAATTCCAACAGATCTGTCAGGCAAGATTTTCCCTTGAGGAAATCATGATGACTATGGTCTATTTTATCATGTGCCTCCAAGTACCTTGAAACCTCATCCTTAATCATGGACTCCACTGAGGTTAGACTAACTGGCCTATAGCTTCCTTTCTTCTGCCTCTCTCCCTTCTTGAAGAGTAGAGTGACATGTGTAATTTCCCAGTCTTCCAGAACCATTTCAGAATCTAATCTGGTCCAGGCGAATTACTTACCTTCAGACCTTTCAGTTTCTCCAAGATCCTTCCCACATTTATAACTTCACACATTTCATCCCTTCTGACACCGGAAACATTTACTATACTACTAGTGTCTTCCACAGTGAAGACTGATACAAAATACTTATTCAGTTTGTCCACCATTTCCTTGTCCCCCATTACTACCTCTCCAGCATCATTTTCCAGTGGTCCAATATCCACTCTCACCTCTCTTTTACATTATGTATCTGAAGAAACTTTCGGTATCCTCTTTAATATTATTGGCCAGCTTACTTTCATATTTCAACTTTACCTTAATTACTTTCTTGTTGCCTTCTGTTGGTTTTTAAAAGCTTCCCAATCCTCTAACTTCCCTCTAATTTTTGCTCTATCATATGCCCTCTCTTTGGCTTTTATGTTGACTTTGACTTCTCTTGTTAGCCATGGTTCTGTTATAATTCCTTTAGAACTCTACTTCCTCTTTGGAATGTATATATCCTGTGCCTTTCGAATCGTGTCCAGTAATTCCAGCTGTTGCTGCTGTGCCATCATCCCTGCCAGTGTTCCTTTCCAATCAATTCTGTCCAACTCCTCTTGCATGCCTCTTTAATTCCTTTTACTTCACTGTAATACTGATACATCTGTCTTTAGCTTCTACTTCTCAAATTCCACGGCAAATTTGAGTATATCATGATCTCTTTCCCCAAGGGCACTTTTACCTTAAGCTCTCAAATGAATTCTGTTTCACTGCACAACACAATCCAGAATAGCTGATCCTCTAGTTGGCTCAACCACGAGCTGTTCTAAAAAGCCATCTCATGTGCTCTCTAGAAATTCCCCCTCATATAACTCAGCACCAACCTATTTTCCTAATCTACCTGCATATTGAAGTCCCCTAGGGCTATTGTAGCATTGCACTTCTGGCATGTATTTTCAATATCCCATTGTAATTTGTAGACCACATCCTTACAACTGTTTGGGTATCTGGATACACCTCCCATCAGGGTCTTTTTACTCTTGGTCCTTAGCTCTATCCAGAATGATTCAACACCTTCCAACCCTATGTCATCTCTTTCTAATGATTTGATTTCATTCTTTACCAACAGAGTAACACAGCCCCCTCTGACTTCTTGCACATCCTTGTATCCTTGGACATTAAGCTCCCAGCTATAATCTTTCAGCCATGGTTTAGTGATGCCTACATCGTATTTGCCAATCTGCAACTGGGCTGCAAGTTCATCTTCCTTATTCCGTATACTGTGCGCATTCAAATATAACACCTTCAGTCCTGTATTTTTGATTTTGTCTGCCTTTTACATTGCAACTCATCCTGTTGACTGCAATTTTGCCCGATCAACACCTTCTTCACACTACACATTGACCTTGTTTGCAAACCAGCTACCTCATCTTCAACACTACTATCCACCTTTCCGATGATACTTCTGGCATTAAAATATAGGCAGCTCAGGACACTAGTCACACCATGATCGACCTTTTAATTCCTAAGTTTATCTGAGGTCTCACCAAGATCTGCCTCCACAACCTCTCCACTAACAGTTCTGGCACTCAGGTTCCCATCCCCCTTACAACTCCAGTTTAAACCCCACTGTGCAGCATTAACAAACATTCTTGCTAGGATATTCATCCCTCTCCAGTTCAGGGGCAAATAATCCCTTCCATACAGGTCCCACCTTCCCTGGAAGAAAGCCCAATAATCCAAAGATCTTATAACCCTTCCTCCTACACCAACTGTATAATCTTCCTAGCTCTAGTCTCTCTCTAGCACATGGCTTGGGTGAAATCCCAAGACCACAGCCCTGGAAGTACTACCCTTAAAATTAGCATCTAGCTCTCTGAACTCTCTATGTAGAACCTGGTCACTCATCCTACCCATGTCATTGGTACCCCCATGGAGCACAACTTCTGGCTTGTCACCCTCCCATTTAAGAATGACAAGTACTCAAACTGAGATATTCTGGACCCTGGCACTTAAGGAGCCTACATACCATCTGGGAATCTCGTTCTTGTCCATTCCCCTAACTAACAAATCTCCGAACACCACAGCATGCCTCTTTTCCCTCTTCCCTTCCAAGTCACAGAGGCAGACTCAATTCCAGAGACCCAACCATTATGACTCCTCTGTTATGTCATTCATCCTGCCCCCACAGTATCCAAGGTGATATATCTGTTTTGATGGGGGTGGCAACAGGGTGCTCTGCACTGGCTCCTTAACCCCTTTCCTTTCCCTGACTGTCACCTAGTTTCTATGTCCTGCACCTTGGGTGTAACTACCTCTGTGTCCTACTTATCACTGCTTCAGCCTCTCAAATGATTCAGAGTTTATCCAGTTCCAGCTCCAACTCCTGAATGTGGTTTGTTAGAAGCTGGATGTACTTCTCATAGTTGTAGTCATCAGAGACACTGAAGGTCTCCCTGCATTCCCACATCCCGCAAGAGGAGCATTTCACTATTCTGCCTGTCATCTCTACTGTTTTAGTTGAGCAGAGACAAAAAAGAATTTTTCTTTCCTTTGCTTTCTCTGATGATGCCGCTCTGGCTCTGGTCAAAGCTCTTTTACATTGCTGCAACCTGCTGCTGTCTTTTATCCTCGGGCAGTGGACCTGATTGAAGTCCCCCCCTTTCCAAACTTCCAATGTCTGGTTGGCCACTGGGTAGCTTGTGGTTATTTAATAAGTTAAGTTTGACGTAATGCAAAATAAGTACTATTTTTACCTGCACTGCAAGGCTGTGTGCTTCGCCCCCTTGCTGCATTCTTTATACTTCTGTGAAGCTGAGCACAGCTCCCATGCCATATTTAAGTTTGCCAATGACACCATTGTTGTTGGCTGAATCAAAGGTAGCAATAAATCAGCATATGGGGTGGGGGTGGGGGATTGAAAATCTGGCTGAGGAGTGCCACAGCTTCTCAGTCAATGTCAACAAGACCAAGGAGCTGATTATTGTCCTCAGGAGGAGGAAACTGGAGGTCCATCAGCTATTTCATTGGTATCAGAGGTGGAGAGGGTTAGCAACCCTAAATTTCTCAGTATTATCATTTCGGCTGTCAAAATGGCTGTTGTGATGCACCTGGTGTGGTGGTGTAGTGGGTGGTGCTTGTCGCTCTCACTTTCAGCTTCCACCTCTGGCCAGCAATCTTACAAAAAGGAGAGCTGAATGTACAAGACTCTCTCGGCCAGCACATAGCCTCTCCAATAGCGAGCCTCATGCAGTGCCTCCCCACTGGCAACATGTGGAAACTGAGCCCATTTCGGACTCAGGCTAAACTACAGAGTACAGGGAGAAGGTCTGGCCCCTGCATTCATAGCATGCAGGTCCACCGGTGTGGACACGTCCTAGTGCTCGTGAACCAAATCCCCAGCTATGGGTAAATGAAGGTTATGGAAGTAAACCCAGACAGCAAATCCAGATTAGAGCCCTCAAGGAAGCTGGACATCATTAAACATCCTTCCGGCAGCTCCTGCAGCCAAGCTGGTGCCAAACACATTGCTTCATAAGCTTTCCTTTGGACTACATCGGTGAGGCCAAGAGGGGTATCTTACGACTGGGCTTCTCAGGATCTCCATACCTTCCACCCAGGTTTGTGATGATGATCACCCATTGTCCTTCAAGACAGATGCCAACCATCATTTCAGAGGATCTGCCCTGGGTCCACCACACAAGTGCCATTACAAAGAAAGCATAGTTGCACTCCTATTTTCTTACAAGTTTGCAAGCTTGAGCAGGTAATTTAAAATTTGGTCTAACTTCTTATAGCTGTGTGCTGGGAAATATTTTGTTTGGTTTCATCATGGCCTGATATGGAAATACCAATGCTCTTGAACAGATGTGCCTACAATGTCGTGGAAACAGTCCAGTCCATCACACGTTCTGGCATCTTAAAGGAAATGGCTTTGGGACAGTGGCTTCTTCAGTTGCAATCTTCCCGAATTCATTAGACTCTAAAGAGCATTCTCCAAAAGCATTGGAGAAACCACGCATGTAACATTACCACTTAAGAATCGTGGTAGGTAGAAAGCAGGAAACTAAAAATGAAGAAATCCATTATTAAAGAGATAACAGGTCATGAGCCTCTGAGGATGCAATAAACTTGAAGAATAAATGCCAGCCAGGTTTAGGAGCACACACTTGATAAAGTTTCACATAAAAGGTTACTGCACTGGAGTGCATGGGGTGGGACAATGAATTGTTATTAACAGAAGATTGGCGATCAGCAAATAGTGAGATGCCATGGGGGGGGGGGGGGAGGTTCAACGGTGGGCTTCACTATTTTCAAACTATAGAAATTACTTGAACGAAGGTACCAAGTGTAGTGTAACTAAATTAACTGATATAATTAGCAAGTTGAGAATTATGGAAAAAGCTAGACAGCTCCTTGACGACTTACTGAACAAGGCAGTAAGATCATTTAAGGCAATACACTCAGTTTAAAGATGAAAAATTCTAAAATTCTGTGTTGCCTTTCTTGAACACAACTTGCAGTTTTCCCAGTCACTGGGACTTCCTGGAATCTTGGAAATTTTACAAGAGCACACCCATCATCGGTGCAGCTACTTCTTTAAATCACAGTAGTATGCAAGCACTTGGGCTGAGGTAGCACATCAAAATCAGGTTTCATTATTTTTTATGCAGGCTCAGAGCATTCAATACCATTTCCCCCAAATTATTTCCCTGCAATTATTACTTAGATGCTAAAATACACGTGAATCTCCTTGCTACACACCTATACCAGGGCCATTAAAAAAAACACTGTAGCCAATTAACCCATCAGCACACATTTGGGATGTGGAAGTAAATTTGAGCACCTGCATACTCTACAGTGGGACACTCCACAACCTGGATCTACACGTAGACGTCGTGCTGCAAGGATTCCATCAGACAGTTGGAACAGTTGCGGATGAGATGCCAGACGAAATTGGATCCAACCCCGGCTCCCGAACGGACGTGCTTGCGTCTGCTCCTCCCGGCCCACATTTCATCATGAATCAAACCTACTTCTCAATATATATTGAGCCTGATCCAGGGCATCCTCCACCTGGTCCAAACATGCTCTCTCAACCAAGATCAGAGAGGCTTTGCCGAGGTCTAACAATGCGGTCACGAGCTGGAGGAGTGGCTTGACAAAAACGACTAAGTGTGAAGAGAAAAACATCTGCCATACGAAACAACAATCACGAAGTGGGGCCAGGTTAAGAGGATCAAAACTAGATTACTGGAGCTAATGCCACACTATTGTTCCGGCACTAGTGCCTTTTCTCTAGCAACTGAAATTATTTTAAAGTTGCCCTTCCTTTTTTGTCCCCACATTTTCTTCTTAAATGTCTTTGTCTTCCATATGAAATCTGTTACAAAATGTACAATGAGATACTATTCTCAAGGTTATGTTGTGGCCTGTTAAAGCAGTGCCGAAACCACAAAATGTAGGTTAGATTGGGAAGAATTAAAGCCATGGGAAACTGAAGCGCAAAGGCGCTTACAAACTGAATGCTCTGCTAAGTGGACATTCAATTCTGTGGCAGGTTATCCATTCACAGACGAGTGTATCTGGCATTTTCTGCATTTCACAGCTTTTATATATTCCTTGCTTTCTTTTTCTAACTACCTCTATTAATATTAGCAATAACTTTATCAGTTCATTTCCACAGCCTCTTTTGATTGGAGATATTTACATTCTATCCACTCAACACCTTCTGTACATCTTTCTTCTGCTGCTGTAGCCCAACCACCTCAAGGTTTGACGTGTTGATTTCAGAGATGCTCTTCTGCACATTCCTGTTGTAACGCGTGCTTATTTGAGTTACTGTTGCCTTCCTGCCAGCTTGAACCAAGTCTGGCCATTCTCCCCTGAACTCTCATTAACAAGGCGCTTCCCCTCCCCACCACACACACACGGAACTGCCTCGCATTGGTTGTTTTTTTCTCCCCCACACTATTTTCTGTAAACTCCAGAGACGATTGTGGGTGAAAATCCCAAAAGATCGGCATTAGATATTTCTATTAATACGCAGGTGTCCAGGAGCAGGTATACCTAATAAAGTGGCCACCAAGTTTACTCACAAAATCACAATTTCACTCGCCGGTGTACACGTCCTCCAGTATCGAAGAGTGCTTGTTAAATCTGACTTCAGGGAAGGAAGCTTCCACCGAAATATTACAAGGAAAACTGCAGCCAGACATGCCATCTTTCAGGTAAATTAAAATCAAAGGTTTGTCAGCTGATGATAGATATATACATAGTTTCTTATTACCTTCACACTGTCTGTGGAAATTTGTACAGCTGCAACATTAAGTGCATAGCTGCAGCTCTGAAACATGAACGTAGAATATAGTTCAGGCTTCTCTGATGAAAATGGACAAAAGTCGGGTGATAAATCTTAAATATTATTAAAGTCAAATTCAGAATCACAGGACTGAAGTAATTAAGTAGCTTGGATGGAAAACGTAAATTCTATGTAGATGTCATTTTTTTTGTACGGTGTACATCACTTGCAGACAGTAGTGCAAACCAAATGCATGTAATTACTGCATGTACAATGCAAAACTATGGTAGAAAGAATATAAATACAACTACAACCGAGTTACAATATCATTACAGCGAAGGGAACCAACCTGTAGTGGCACCACATAGCTGGAAGCAGGTTACAACTTAAGCACAGCCAGACCTGCTGGTTATGTACCTTTCCTTGTGGGTCAAGTCTTCAACTAATCCTCATTATCTAAAAAAAATGAGGACTATAAAACATGCCAATTTATTCATGCTTTTGCCCTGTTAGGCTTATATGTCACTCCAGATCTACTAGTGTGACTGGCCCTTAATTGCCTCCGTTCTGGGTTTGGAAGGGATGTAGAGCTTTGACATCAACCTCCATTCTGTGACAAAAAATTGAAACACTAGGCCATTCAGGGAGACTAGTAATTCAGGAAGGATGACATACCACAGATTCAGTTCAACAGTTGATCTGATCTGAGGGTATTTTGTGGTATCAAATGCCACTCAATATGACAAATCTCTGCAAATGCGTGTAATGAGGGGACAAAACTTCATGTTCTGAAGAAACAACTGAAAACACACATTTGTAAGAGTAGTGACAGCAAAGTAACCAGCTACCCTAAAGAATGGAATTTTGTTTTAAAACTCATGCAAGTCTGGAGGGGCATTTTGAGAAATGCAATATTCTAGGTAAGTTACAACTCCTAGTCAGTTACCACAGGTATTTCAGTTCACTTTCCTAGGTTGACCATATATATTCCCAGATGTGGGGCTTTGTGGAGAATCATGAGATAATCTGAAACTGATTATGGGAAAGTACAGCTCATATGGAATACTATGGTAACTTCACAACAGATGCTCATGCAATTGGAAGTGTCAACAAATCATTAAGATGTATTATTATGTATTAGAATTTTATAGAGAAAATTGTTAGCTTAGTAAGTTGCATCAATTAATGATTCTAATTTACTCTACTAAAAATTCCTGGAAAAAAATCATTTAAAGGACTATAATTTCAAACAGTCCACAGCACTATTACTTCCAAACAACTGCACAAAATATTTGTGACACCCTTAGTTATTATACATACCATCTGAAAAACGATCAAAAGCTTACAAACAGCTTAATAAACTCAAAACCAAAATAGAACACAGACCCTACATAGCAGATTGCAACATGTAATGAAGTAGTACTTCATTTGCATTGGGGTGAACAAAAATAAATGCACAGAACTCTAAAGTGACATAAAACAGACATAATGCAAAAACTCCACACAAGATAGACATTTTTAGAAACAGCAGACTAATTTTAACTACATTTCACAATTGATATTCAGTCTTTCTTCTCACTGCTCCCTTCAGAAAATGAGACACAGGATCCTTAAGTCCCACGCCACCAGGTTCAGGAAAGGTTATTACTCTTCAACCATCAGGCTCTCACTCACTTCAACAATGAATTGATTCCACAACCTATGGAATCACTTTCAAGGACACTACAACATGTGTTCTCAATATTATTTATTAATTTTCTCCCCCCCCCCCCCCCCCCCCGTATTTGCAGTTTGTTTTTCTTTTGCACATTGGTTGTCTGTCTTTGTGTGCAGTTTTTCATTGATTTATTGAATTTCTTTGTTCTACTGTGAATGCGCACAAGAAAATGAAATGCAGGATAGTATATGCTGACATATACATACTCTGATATTTAACATTGATATAAAAACAAGTAACAAATCAGATCATTACTTTCTTTGAGTGCTTTCACTTAGATCACTTTTGCAGTCATCTGTAATTTGGAGAGACTTCCATACACAATCTTTCTTAAATCAACAATATCAGTCCAATCCTTCATTTTTTCCCATCACCCAACTAAATTAAATCTGGTATTTTTCTGTCCTGCCAACTCTTGTTGTTCAATACTAATGTTAGGAACAGGATTCCAAATATTAATACTGGTTAAAAAGAATGTAGTACTCATATGATTTAACAAAATTATGGCTGATCAGGGTGTTGCATTTCCATTATATCCCCTCTCAGTCTCGGTGTTAACCCACCTATCCATGCATTAGTCTTGTAAATCTTTTCTGAACTACTTCAGATGCATTAGCCTTATTCTAACAAGGAGACTAGGCATGCCTATAAGGTTACAGGGTAAAATGAATGCAGCAAAATACAAGGAAATCCTGGAGGAAAACTTGATGCAGTCTGTGAGAGAACTGCGATTTGGGAGATTTGTTTTTTCAGCAAGGCAAATGACCCCAAGCATAAAGCCAAAGCCATACAGGAACGGCTTTAAAACCACAAAGTTAATATCCTAGAATGGCCAAGTCAGAGTCAAGACCTCAATTTGTGGCTGGAATTGGAAAAGGTCTGTTCACTCATGATAGCTTGAGCAGTTTTGTACATAAAAATGGGGAAAAATTGCGGTGTCCAGATAGAGACCTGTCCACACAGACTCAAAGCTGCAATTGCTGACAAAGGTGAATCTACTAAATACTGACTTGAAGGGGGTGGGTAATTATGTAACCAGTTATTTTGTGTTTAATAACTATAATTAATTTCGATCACTTTGTAGAGATGTTTTCACATTGATCAACAGAAAAAGACTTTCGTGTCAGTGTCAAAAAAGCAATTAAATCCACTGTGATGCAATGTTGTAAAACAATAAAACATGAAAACTTCCAAGGGAGATGAATATATTTTATTGGTACTGTAAGACTGCTAGCTACTTATAGCTGAAGGATAATTTCATTACTTTTGTGTTCAATTCTCCTAGAAATTAGTATTCAGAATTACTTACTGTCTTTGCATACTAACCATTTGCACCAATATAACCAATTCTCTGCATCTTGGAATATATTTAACTTCTCCTTCGTGATGGGCAATCTTAAGCACTTCCACTCTTGCTAGCATTTTATTCTATCCAACCAATATTGGCACTCGCCTTTCAAGCACCTCGTATCTGTCCTACCTCACACACTGCCCAAAGCCTCACTTAACAACGTAATGTATTGATGTTCAATTTCTGACCAATGTCTGATTGCAAAAACTGGGTTAAACATTCCTTAGTAGCACTCCTCACCCAGACAACATCTTCCACCAAATTATTGTCATTAGAATGAAAAAAAAAGCCAAGTCAGATATCGGGTCCTGTTTACAACTGAACTCAAGATGAAACATAACTAAGGATAGCAAGGTCAAGTTCACCTTTGCATGCATTTATTCACAGTAATGCAAATGCCAATGAGCTGCAGGTAGGGCAAACGTATTGCTCAGCAATGTTGTCTCACTCAAAAGCTGTTTTAAGGAAAAAAAAACTGAAACCTCAGCAATTTCTCCCAAAACTTTCAGGAAAACATGAATGAAAGATAACCATATAAAAAATTGTTGTGTGCCACTGAGTCATTGTTGACTCATGGCAACCCTATGGATAGTGTAGTTGTCCATAAGGTTTTCATGACAATATACGGAAGTAGATTGCGAGGGCTTTCTTCTTGTGAGGTTAGGACTCGGCCAGATTCAAACTCAGGACCATGTGCTGCAAAGTCCAGTGCTGATACATCACTGACTGGCCCAAAAAATGATGTACGCATAAAAGGTTACTACATCATCTGCTTTGAATTATCCAATTTCCTCCACTCTAGATGGCTGTAATAAATCTCAGTCATGTATAAAAGACACGTTACCATTGTAGTGAAACACTGATGGAGAGAATGTATTTTGTTTTATAATAAAGATTTATAAATGTTTCATTCTAGATGTCAAGCTTTGACAAGTCTGAAGCTATTCATATTGATCTAAGAAATGCTAGTTCTCATTTCATTTCCTCCAAGCCATTAAATTTTGTGCAACATTGCTGAAAAGCCGAGAACCCTAACCCTAAATTGGATTAAACATCCATTTCTCCAATGTCTGTCAACATGTAACAACTATTCTTATATGACTGCTCCACGTCACTGGATTCATCATCCTTGCCCACGTGAGAGAAACTTAATTCATCCAGTATAGTCTTCATCCTGCTCACCTAGAATCCATATGCTGGATGGCAATTAATTGACGCCCTAGCCATTGATTTAAGAATGTTGCTTGCCAACAGAGTAATTCATTGATAGCATTCACAATCATGTATAAAAGTTACAGGCATGTCTTACCTGGAGACATGAGTATTGTTCAAAGTCCTGCTTTTCAAATCTGACACTGTACTGTTGCCCCTTAAATTCACAGATGCAATATTTCCCAATATCAATAGCTATAGAACCCTGACCAATATTCACCCTGAAGGAACACCATTAAAGCCATGAATATCTGGTTATCAGATTACTATTTATGGAAACTTGCTATGTGCAAATAGTCTCCTATTTTATAGCTACTTAATAAACAGTAAAGCTGTTCAGAATATCCATGTTTATAAAAGGAAATTGATTAATTTTAGTAACAAAAACTTCAGTAGATGTTATTGCATTTTGAATATTAAGGTGAGCAATCAAGCACACACAACTATTAATAGACTTATTCATGCAGGTATTTTACAAACAAGGAGAGACAAATGAAATATAAAAGACTAATAGGCAGATGCTGCTGAAACAGTACATAGTGCAACAAAAGGAACTTGCATTTCCTTAGGGTGACCCAAACAATTAGCTGGTCAGTTAATTGTTTTTGTAAATGAAGTTGCCAATTATCTTTTCTGTAAATGGTGAGGGAACTTCATTTACCAGCACATGATACAAATGTAGATTATCCACTGACAATACAAAAGCAGAATCTCCTGTAGAGTAACACAACTATAAAAATTGAATTTAGAGCTTCCAGACCACTGCAGTATATTTAACAATCTTAACTTACCTCCTTAGGTCTACAATAATTTATAGAATATGGTTCATTTTAAAAAGTACCAGTTCATTATATGTAGGATTTTAAGATGTAACTTAATGTAAGCAATTACAATAGTAAACTGCAGCTTTCAGAATAAAAATACATTATGAAACGGGCATTGTTGCATCTGACTTGGTATATATTATTCAACGTAACTCAGACTAGTGAAGTCTTGTTACATAATATAAATGGAAAATTTCTCCCCTTTTTTAAATGAGCGCATGGTTAAAAATGCAGGAGGCAAAGCTGGTTCTGGAGGATAGAAGCTTATCTGGTTGATGGTACTCCATCCATTTGCATTTGTTCTTCACTTCCTATTCTTTCTTCTCCTAGCATCTAAAAATCAAGGTAACTATAACAAGATTGCTAGCAGTTCAATAAAGTTGTGCTTATTTAACTAAAACAGCATAGAATGCCATCTTTAAAATTATAGAAAATTCAACTTTCCAGCAATTTATCTTTGGCCATGTTGGGACAGGTGACTGTTGTTCTAAACATCAAAGTTATTTGCTTTTGATCTGCACACCCAAGTATTCTTTAAAAAAATAACCTCAAGCAAACTTTAGGGGCTTTAAGCTCCTCCAACAGTTCAAAAAACAAAAAGGCCACTAAACTTAGGGTATGCAAAAACTAATTCAGCTGAGATAGTAGCTGTGAAGACACAACTAAGCCTTTTCCCTAGGGTACTGTATTTTTATGCATCCTTTTTAGAAAACTGAAAGACTACACATAATAGATTGTTACAATGATTGCCATTATCAAATAGAACTTTGGAGAAGTCCCACTTGTGTGAATATAGCAAAATTAGCATCTGAAAAGGAAAGTGTAACATGCTGCTAAGATGCAGGTTATCATGAAAAACTACTAAAGATTAATGGAACAATAATATTCCTCTTAAAAGAAATAACTTGTAACCCATGTGGAAATTGAGAGAATTAATCTATTCTCCCCATGCACTGGTGCACCAGACTAATGGTCTTGTGTGCCCTTATATTTTGGGATGAGCTTTACTATCAAGACCACACAAAAAAGGATCTATTTGATATCACAAGCCAAATAAACTGATGTGACTCGACTGAGCCCTCAATTAAGGATATTTATCAAATTATTAAGAATTCTTAAGTGTTATTCCCTGCGGCTCACAAATTTGGGTAATTTACAAAATAATTTACAGAAACAGTAAAGTTGATAGTGATAATCGACTTTTAAAGAATTTCTATACTGTTATCAACTTTTATCAAGTTCTTTATCAACTACAGTTTGTTTCCCACTGATCCAAAGTACAAATTTGTTGTTCAAATCTGAACAAAATTGAACATAGTCTTGTCAAAGCCCATAAGAAAATTAAGTTGATCAGGTATACTATAATACAAATACTTTGCATCTTTTTCCCAATAAAGTATTGCACCTGAATATAGCTAAACCAGAGTAGTATAAAACTAATGCATTTATTCATTACTTTCTCATACATGTTCCGGAAAACGGCATGAATATACCATCATTTAGAAAAGAAATTAAGGATTTTTTTCTAGGTTCCTTAACGGAATCTGGACCAACTTTTACCACGGATAACAGGAAAACAACAGTGTTAATACAGCTTCACAGCTTTGCAAAAATGTCATGAAATGATTCCACGGACTTCTTGTGGCTACATACCAGAATCTGTTTTCAATGCTCGAACAGCAAGCGTAAAGTTCATGCGAGAGTTAGGATCAACCACCTACTCGATTAATGGAATTTTTGGTCAGCATACAGAAATCACATTACACAAATACAAAAACATAGCTTTGCTATGACATTAATTTACCACGGATGTCAAAAAAATTTAAAAATGTAGGTGCCTTAGGTGCCAAAAAAAGACAAGAAAACTGAAGAAGCATTTTCCACCATTTACTCTCATTATCAAAAATAGTTTCAATTCTTCTTGCAAAACAAAAAAGAAAAAAAAACAAAATAAAAATACAGACTGGACACAAAACATCACATTATTCCTATGGCTTCAAAACGCTACTTGACCACATTCACAGGAAATGACACCAGCTACACTATAAAAACAAAAAGGTGCCATTCAAACTCTTTCTGTATGTGAAAATTTTCCTGCACATTTACACTATGTGAGTAACCATTGTTGTGCATGCTATGTGCCAAACCATAAGTGAGGCTGAGGAGTAATTTTATATATATCATTACAATGGTGGACAGTGGTACAAGCAGTTCAGCCACATTGACACATGTAATAGGGTTATGAGATATTAATAAATGGCAAAATATTGTTTTGCTTTTAATGAAAGGAACACCAGAGGGAGATGAGCACATGCACTAGCCCTCATTTTTGAACTGCCTGAGTGAATGTTATTGTACATATTTATTTTAACTTTATGTGAAGTATGCAACAAATTGCACATAAAGTCACAGGTGCCATCTGTTTGGTTACTCAACTGGATTTATATCAATGTAAAACCTGAATTTGCCAGTGTGGTTAAAATGTATTATATTTGTTTATTTTGGTCAGGCATGTTGATAATCAACTATTACCTGCAGTACTATCTGTCACTATAAGGTACAGGTGCACTTTGTAAATACAGGATTATCCAGTAAGTGCTATGCTACCCAAAGGCAGACAAGTAATGCAGAGGCACTGCTGTAATATGCACATTTGGGTTAAATGTTAAATTTTCACCACTTTGCATTCTGTATCATCAAATGGAGACGGTGGCAAGTTGCAGCACAAATCCAGCACGTTATCAAATTATTGTACACCTCTAAGTTTGTAAAATGAGTCCTTCACATACCTTAGAGAAACACTTGCACAAAACACTTCTGGCTAGATTAGCAAGCATTTGTGCACAACTTAGCTAACTCAATAACCTTCATCTGTACATACTGTTGTTAACATAGGTCCAATGCTGTCTCCAATTGTAAGCATCTAAGTGCATGTGTACAGTGGGTTGGGGTCTTCCAGCAACCACCATTCATGACAAAAATTACACATTTAGCACTGCATGGTTCTAATAATACAGCAAGCAAACCTGAGGGAAGAAAGCATATACCATGTGTGCCTAAAGTATCATCCCCATTTCTACTTGAAACTAACTACACAGGTGTAATGGGAGTGTTTTGCTTTGTGCAACTGATCCATGCTAATGCAGACACTAGAAAATAATGAGGCATTTTGTTTTAAATATATTCTTGGGTCATCTAATGACATTACCAAAATAAAACAAAACCAATGTTTTTTTTTTGATTTAGAGAACACAAAAATAATCTGCATATAAAAAGTGACATTATATTCTACATGTTTTTGTTAAACTGTTCGTACTGTAGTTCACCATTTTCTTTTTTTAAATTACACCTTAACCTTTTGCGATTATGCACAATGCATAAGCAGCAACAATGAGGTCAAATTCCTCTTGCCAAAGATCATTCAGTATAAACCACTTGCATATTCCCGTTTTCTGGAGGCAAACCTGATGATTTACATTTGCTTCAAGTGATCTATACCCAAAGCACTACGGCAAGTTCAACTAAGTTTCTTTTTCCCCAAATATAGAACTATAGCTGCCTTAAAGTTGTAGTTATCCCCATTAACAGGGGCATGCCTAAGGTTTACCAGATCGATTCCAATCTAACAGTCATATCGATAGTCAATAGTTTCATCCAGGCTTTTGTCGTCATGTGGACTGGCAGCTAGGAAAGTAGGTATTGGCGACCCAGTTGTCACATTGATGACACTTGCGCTCGTGCTTGCATTTCGCACCGCATTGCTGATGCTGGTTAGACTGATGCCCACTGTAAGCCTGGTCTGTTCCAAGGCCTTCTCTGGCACGGCAAAAGCCTCCAATTTTTTCTCACCATTGGCCATATACGAGTTCTGGCATCCACGACAAATGCAGTCCAAACAGGCCTTGCGATTTGAGTAACAAGGGCAACGTTGCCCACGACAAGTAAGAACACTTGGGTTTTGTGTAGCACGTCCACACTTGCACCCCTTCTTCTCGGGGGGCTTTTTGTATGCTATTTTTGATGGGCTACCAGGCATTATAGCACTGCTATGAACCTTCTCCTTGGTTTTAGATTTGGTTGCTCCCTGCTTTACTTTTGAGTGTGATTTCTTTGTTCCATGTTCTGAATGTTTTTTAACATTTTTACTAGTCGCAAGCAAGGATTTGCCCACTTTTAACGTGCCCCCATTTGGCACTGTGACTACAGTTTCGGTGGACAGTTTGGTCTCTCGTTTGGCAGGAATGGGAGCTGCTGCCCCTAATGCCGGACCATGTATAATTCTGGAAATAGGTAGGGGCTGAATTTTTTCACTGTCACTCTCTGACCGGGATCGTTTCCGATTCATTCGTACAATTTTGGGCGTTGCTGCTACACAGGGAATACCATGAGGGGGTGCATTGCTAGAAACAAAAATACTGCTTTTAGAAGGCAAGGAGATAGGTTTGGCATCTAAGAGAGGTCCATTGGGTGTAATAGCCTCAGATATCGATTGTGAATAATTGCTACAAGCATCTAGATCATTTGCAACATTTTCCAAGTCTTGAAATACATGTCCACCAGTAAGTAACAATGAACCAATAGGCTTTATGTCCTCACCATAACTGCAAATGTCAACACCTACTACATCAACATTACTACAAGAAACTACTTCGTTGACTGCCTGCAAATTGTCAGAAATGTCCCTTTTTTTGAAATCCTCTCCCGTACGGGATGTATTGAGCCTTTCTGAACTTTCAGAAGAAATATTTACAGTGAATTCGCCAACAGAAAGTCCATTGCAACCAGGTAATCCATTGAAACTAGAGCACGTTAATTCAGTATTACTGGAAACCTGCTCACGGTCTTGAATATTTTCAATGATTTGTGGTGTTGATGCCATTTCCAGGTCACTGGTGCATTCCGAGGTTGACGGGGTTGGGGAATTTGATAAGTTTAAAGCATTTGCTGAAGCAGCGGTCCCTTGCCTCTCTTCATCCAATGAGAGGCCCTCTTGCAGCAGGTTTAAGATGTCAGGAGCACCATCCATAACTGTAGTGAGGTGCTGTGAAATTGGGGATTCTGCTACATATTCACATAGTTTTTTGTAGCAACGCACCAGAATGCTCAACTGTTTATTTTCTTCAAACTGTTCATAATCTTTGCACCAACTACAAGAAGGCTTCATCATCATTTTTTTGCCTTTACACATTTTGCAGACATAATGCTGGCAAGTGGAGTTTGTAGGAGCAATTGGATCTTTCAGTAGGTTTCCTGCAAAAGAAAATATTATTATTACATAAGTAATGTTGATAAATGTTAAATACAATTTTAAAGTTTCTGTAAAAAGTACAATAATATATATATTTCTCATCTATTTTCTGAGAAATCCTTTCAATGTTACTTTTTAAAAAAAATTGATGTGTGATGGCTTTAAGAGAGGAATTAGTACAAGTTCATGATCAAACAGTTGCATCAGCATACAAATATCAATCACGTGAGAACACACTAGCCTATTTAAAATGTGGAAGAACAGCGAAGAAAAAGAAAACGGATGGGTTATTTGAATATATTAACAATTCTTTGACAAATAAAACATTTTAAAGTAAACATTTTCCTTTGTTCATTTTAAAAGACAGTCTTGTACATTTTTCAGTATCAGCTTTAAAAGACAGTTTCAGTGATTGGGCAGGTTCCCATGGGACCTGGATAGTAACTTGCAGTTGCTGCTCATGAGCTCTGTAGTTATACTTGCCTTGTGTGGCTGTATACTTCTCAGTACACTGCCAGCATTGCTGGTAAGGTCTTCCCACAAAGTGGAGTGCTTTCCAAGTGGAAACAGGGCCACATGCAGTGGAACCCAAGATTCTGCTAGCAGACTGTCTTGACAATCTTTCGTAAGTACAAGCTATTAGAATACCTTCTCTCTGCTTCTAACCAAGACACTTAGAAACCATCAATTTAAAAAAAATTACAAATCAAAAATAAGTTCAGAACACTTGAAAAGTTAGCATGCATTTTAGTTAACAAGATTAATGAATGATGCCATTCTAGATATACCAGCTATACCTGTCACATTACTGAGGGTGAGACCAGTTACAAGATATATCCAGCCTTGCAGCACAGTGAGTTACGGAATGACCCTGTACTTGGTCCAAAGGTCATTTGCCTTTGACCTCTAGCACATTTTGTAGTTCCGTGCATGTAATGAAATCTGGAAACCCCTGAAGCCCCAAGTTCTTTAATGAGTTACCAGCTAACTATGAATATGATCTGACCTTGCAGATTTCTTTAACTGTACTCAAAAACAAATCTCAGTAAAAAGAAATATGAATTGGTTGATTAGTATTGCACCCATTAATACTACTATTCCAACTTGATTGGGACTGGTATTTTACTTGCAATTGTTTACATTTACATCTAAACTTCAAATTTACAAAAAAAAAATTACACAAATTGTTAAACATGCTTGATGTGCAAAATTAAATCCAAAACCCAGTGACTGCAGTATTATACAAAAAAAGATGAAAATACTAAACTTGAAAGAAAAATTCTTTAAAAAGCAATTTTCCTCAAGGGATAGAAACGAGCTGCTGATTGTTGGCCTGGTGAGGGCAAGCCAAAACACCCTGGGACTTTCATATCAGTTGCTTGAGTAAACACATCACAGATGAATTAATCAATGTCTGATCATAGTACAAGGGCTCATACCATGTTAAAAAAGTTAGTATTGCAATTTTAAAGGATAAATTTAGAAGCTAACACAGTGTAACTACTGTAATGGGCTCTTGCTGCTGGACATAGATCAAATTCTAAATAGTAATTTACAAGTTTTTTTCTTGCTTAATAAAAGAACAAAACTGCTTGACATTTGCCTTCTAAAATGAATAGTTTTTATTAAACATATCAGATAAGGACAATATATTTCTCTCCTTCATCTGATGAAAAGCCAAGGCATTTCAAATAATAGCACGCTTCTTTTAATATATTTTAAAAAGGAAAATGCATGGCAAAATAGCATTTTGCACTGCAGTAGTCTACAATAGAATCCTACAGGGTATGAAATATATTTACAAGGAAATCTTTCCAGAGTTTATTTTAATGCCATGGACCTTTATCATTAACCAAGGGTTCCGTGGACCCCTGCTCTAGACCATTTCCTTAATGATGTAAAGCCATGTAATGCTCATCTTTTAACCTTATCTAATATCACTACCCACTTATCAATGAACACCTTCCAAAACATACCTTGCAATAAAGCAAGTTAAATGTGCACTATAAAGAACTTCACTCACACCTGATAATATTCCACAATTACACAGTGAAAAGATTGCCATTGAGTCTGAAGTACAATTCTTGGAATCACCAAATCAACGTAACTTACACTGGAAGTGTATGATTTTTCCTTCCATTCAGGTCAGAGATAAAATGTAATATCAGTTCCCTGGGTACTCCTACCTACCTGGATTCCTTATTAAAAGAAATCTGAAAATGAACAGTGCAGAAAATAGGTTCTGCTCAAGTTAAATGCAATATACATTTTCTTAAAAAATATATACTGCACCTAACAACTGTAGAACATTTAAATTTTCAGTTAATTTTGACAGAATAATCACCCAACTATGGACTAACAAAATGCTTCCATAGGTGGTGCCTGACCTGCTGAATTCCCCCAGCATTATGTATATATTACTCAAAAATTTACTTCACTCTGACCCACTCAGATAAAAAAAAAATCACACATTAGAAAAGCAATAAGACATTGTGTGGAGTTATAAGCAATGAAACTCATTAAAGATATATTTGCATTAGAGTTGTAACATGGCTCACAAGAATGTTACTGGTCTTAAAAGTTCAAAACACACTTAAAATTAAAAATATAAGATTCAAAGTATATTTATTATCAAAGAATGTATAAATTACACAACCTTGAGATTTGTTTACTTACAGGTAGCCACAAAGCAAGAAACCAGAAAGAATCCAATTAACAAATACAAATTAAAGATCATTAAAGTTTAATGGAGATCCAGTTATCATCCCATAAATCAAGTGTATGTGCACAATGATTTTAAACACGAAATCCAGAACACAAGCCGTACTCTTAATATTAGCATTCTGATGAAGCATCTTTGACCTGAAATATAAAGTCTGCTTTCTCCAAAGATGCTGACAGGTATATAAACTTAATTCCCTCCATAAGTTCTGTTTGACCTGCTGAGTTTTTACAGCTTTGTGTGTGTATGTTGGTCAAGTAATTAAACTTTTTTATTTTACTTAAAATTTATTTTTAAGTGATTCAAAGTAAGCATCAGGTCTGTAAAAGTTTCAATTTCAATTAAGCTCAATCTACTCCACTGGTAAATCCTACAGGAGTGTTTAACCAATGTATTATGGCAATTGTAACCAAATCAATACTAGTCATTATTAAATCCAAAGTTGATTTTACATCTTAGGTTCTGCTCTAGACTCCATACCAAATGCACCTGAAGTTTTCTTTGATTACAAAAATTAAAAACATATCAAATTCTTAAACTTGTATCAAAAACTCATTTATTTAGATGACACTAAATCTGTTTACGATATCCAAAAATTAAAGTGTGTATGAAAATTATTGGGCAAATCAGAACGATTTGTCACAGACTATTTAACTCTTCATCTCAATACTAAGTCTTTGAAAAATCTATCCAATTAGAATACTGGAAAATGGTAATAAACATGTTTTTTTTTAACAAATTACTGACGTAACAGTAGAATATAAATCTGGATACATTTTCCCTTTTGATTTTCTGATTTAGTCTCAATGCATACAAATTTTCCAGATTATCTTTGCTATTTTCTATAATGCATACTAAATGATCTGACTCTTGGCACTCTGCCCAGAGCTCAGCACCCAAACAATGAGGCAGAATCACAAACCATATCAAGAAACAACCAATAGTCCATCTTTTACAAAACTACTTTTTCAACAGAAGTGGGAATGCTCTCCCAGAATGATATAAGAAACGGAATTTCCAAATTCTACACTTTCTTATCCTGAACAAAACACCAAAGAGATGAAGTTTCTCAACCCAACTTAATGTTAAACAAGCATTCCCCCCCCCCCACCGAAATAAACTACTAAAATGCAAAGGATTCAGTATTGCAATATGAACTTTCTTTTCAAGCACAATCTCTTCATCTCACTCTTCAATTCAGAAATCTAGCTCATTTCTGCATAATTAATTCTTAAAGCTAGGGATGCTACCTCTTGATAGGAAGGGAAATTAAATATTTCAAATGGGAAAGGCTCTCTTCTCCTGTACCTTTAAAAAATGACTACCTTTCAATCAAACTTTACCTGAGAATTGGACAGAGAAGCCTGAACTTCTCAAAATCTAACTGCTCTTGATAATGCCATGAATTCAGGAAGTTATGGACAAAGAATTGCAATATGTTGTATGAAGTGTTATGTCAGATACTGTAATGTATACAAGCCAGACGCCAGAGTGAATTTAAAAGGGGAAAGTAAATGACTAAAATAGATCATATTGGCCTTATTCAAGATCACAACATATACAAGTATACAAAACTATTTACACAGAAACACGGGAAACATACCTGAACTCAAAAACACATTTAGCACCCGAGCCTGTTCAGTCAATGAGACTTCACTCAATACACTGGCCCCTTTCTCCAAGCCCAATTATTTATATTAAAAATATTTTCCTGAATGCCACTTATATTCCTCAATCTGACTTTCACTATTTTGATAAACGTTATCTCTAACACACACACCTGGACATCCATTCACCTTTGCCATTTATCAATACTATAGTTTATGTATTACAATAATAATTGCACCAGTGAAACAAATACCTTGCCATCTGTTTTCCAGGTCTAGGAAACAATTTAAATGCTAGGAAGTATTTGTAATAAATACCCATATATAATTAAAAACATTTCACTATCGGAAATGTTAATGCAAATATTCTACATAGGAATCAACCTTAAAGGTGACTTTATCACATTAAAATATGCTGAAATATTTACAAGACTACAGGAGCCATAATGCAAGATAACTATCCCAAAAAGAATTCAAAACAGCCATTGCTGTAAGGCTTTTATTTACTTTTAAAGATATCCTGCCTTGACATTAAAAGAATAATGCAGTAGAGGTCGCCATTTAAGACCCAATCAGTATGGAATAACATTTCAGCAAATGGTTTAGTAAAAGAATCTGAGAAACAGCTAATGATGATCAGAGGTGAAAGGTGAAAGTATTGAAAATACTCAGCATGTTTGGCTGCATCTGCGGACAGAGAAACATGAATAACTCATGAATCTGAAAAATTAACTTTGAACTTCTGCATAGATGCAGCTCCATTTGCTGCATTTCCAGCAAGTGCAGTCGTGCAGCTTTTTTTTACCATTTGGTGAGACTGCAAAGGTTCAGACAAAACAGCAAAAATACCCACAGAACCACCTTGTAAAGGGGAGTGAAAATGTTTAAGCACAAGACCTGCGACAGTACGCCTTGGTGGAAACAAAATCCTGGGCAAAGAATAGTGAAAGACGGAGAGATCTCAATACAAAAGGATTTCAGGGAAAATAAAATTGTACGTGTAACATAAATGCTGAAGGACAATCATGTAATGTTCAATCCATTCAAATACGAGTAAACACACCGTCTTAGAGAGGGTACTGTTTAACAAACCATTCATGAAGTATCTAAAAGAACCATTCCACGCAATGTCATTTAGATCTTATACAGCGACAGTTAGTATACTCTTCAGAATATATCAAAATTATAATGGACGGTGTCTGAACCTAATTGGAATCGAGTTCCTCACAAGGTAAACTTGCTTCATTGCAGGCCGAAGTTTCATGAGAAACACGTGTGCGTGTTTACTTTTAGGGAGAATGCATCAGCAACCAGGGATTGTGAGACGACTGAAACGTATCTGCAGCTTTCTGCAAATTAGTTCACAGAATGTAGTGAATTACAATTTCTGTATTTATAAACTGGTTATAAAAATAACTTCTTCTCGCCGACGCAATGGGGCAAGCGTTTAAAATTAGTTTATGCAACAATAGCTGGTCAATGCAAAAGGGAGAAAAGCAACTTTCCTTTGCAATATTATGCTCATCACGTTCAGCCATTAATCTCAAAAAAGCAGCAGCACGTTTTAAGAAACTGTTGCACTGCGATGAAACCATTCCTTTCTCCAAACACGTGGCGACTTTTGTTTTCAAACCACAGAACAGCAAAGCGCAAACCTACAACCTTATTTCTCTAGATCTCAAATTACAAAGAAATGTACAAAGAAAGTGCAAAATAAATTGGGCGTTCGGCGAAAAAAGGACATTCAAATAATGTTATCTTTGTACTTACA
This sequence comes from Hypanus sabinus, assembly GCF_030144855.1. Taxonomy (NCBI): domain Eukaryota; kingdom Metazoa; phylum Chordata; class Chondrichthyes; order Myliobatiformes; family Dasyatidae; genus Hypanus; species Hypanus sabinus. The sequence continues at coordinate 77,849,040 of NC_082707.1, read as the reverse complement.
GGCTTGTAGGAAAATTACAAATTGTGTTTGTGATCGATACTATAAAAAGCACAGACCTGTTGCAACGAAAAACAATCAATCAGTACAGTCATTGCTTAAGCCGTACTGAAGCCTTACAATAAAAACGATTTCGTATGGTCAAGCTGTGGGTGAAAAGCTCCACAGCTTTGACAACACTACAGGCCTTGGCTGCAAATTCAGAGTGCACATTGCACAATAGTGCAATTAATAAATACAACCCACTTGTTATTCTCAACATAATCAAATCATTTAAATTGCTTCACTGTAATAATAACAAAACCAGAGACTTCGACAATTAAATCACACAAGGCTGGTTTGGCAGTACAGGCCTCTGCTGCAGTGCAAAATTAATCTTACCCAACTCGGGAAGGAAAAACTGTTTACCCTAAACATTAATATCCAATTGAACAACAACTTTGCTCTAACTGTTGCTCTCAAAGATTGCTGGACCAGATTTTTACAAAGCATGCTGATTCTAGTTTTACTTCGTAGACGGTGTATGATGATCTTAACTGCACTGGAAAGGATATACGAGCGCAAGCGAAAGGCGGGGGAAGGGCCGACTACGCCACTTGCACTTGATCAAAAGCAAAACAAACACACGCACACATTTACAACTGAACTTGCACCATCTGCATCGGCAAGGTATTAAAGAACCAAATTCTGACGAACTTCTGATGGCAAACACAACAGGCCTCTGGTGCAATGCACAACCCCTTCCTTGAAGTGTTCACATGCACTGAAAATAGAGAAGGGAGAAAAACAGGCTTAAAATAACAGAAAAGCGCGTAGCTGCTTATATAATTGTATAGAATGTTTCGGTTCCCTGTCTCTGGAAAAAGAAATAAAAAAGGCCTTCATGGTTTCAATGTTTTGGCCTGGTTTTTCTTTTGCATCGTTGAGCACTCACCGCAGACACAGCAGGAGAGGGACTGGCGTAGATAAGGCAGCAGTTTGTAGATCTCAGGGAAGGAGCCGGGTTCCTGCGGCTCGCACTGCATGATGTAGCGGCAGGTCGACACGTACAGGCTGGTGGCGTTCACCGGATTCATGGCGGCGTCGGAGCGGCCCGGGAGGCCGCTGTGTTGCTGCTGCTGCTCCTGCTGCTGCCGCCGCCGCCGCCGAGCGCGTTTCCGATCGTTTTTTCTCCGACGCCCAGTTTCCGCGGCGTTGCCAATGTCCATTTAACAGAGCGGGGTGTGAGCGGCGCTACCGCTGCCGCGACCTAGTCTCCGGTAGAGCGGCTCCTCGGCCACGGCCATAATAACACGGCGGCGGTGCTGCGCTGGAGCCGACTAACCGTGAGCCGCCTCTCCATCCGAGCCGCGCCGACTCGGGGCTCCGCGTCCCTCTCGCGATCCGGTTGGCTCGAGCGCGGGGGGCCTTTGGCGCGCGCCTCTCGCCATTCGCGAGAACTCGCCTCCGCTCGGCCCCCGGCTCCCCTCTCCCAGCGGCGGCGAGGGCCGCCTGCTCCTTTCCGAGGGAGGGAGAAGAGGGGGGGAAGGGGAGTGGAGGGTGGGGTAGGGGGAAGGAATGAGCGTGCCAACCACACACAGCTCAGTCCCTCGCAACCCGCCCCGACATTGCCACCATTACCCTCGCTGCGACGGCTATACGACTCTCCTTGCCTCGCGGGCTGCCCGCTGACGGTTATATCCCGCCCCCTGTTTAAATTCTGCCCAGATTCGAATAAGGGCGCGGGGGTCGGCGGCGACGGGCTGCAAAAAAAATTTAAATGGTGGAAACGTTCGTTTAAAGAGGAAAAAACGGAAAGTGCTCGAGCGCCGGTCACGTGACTGGATGAAAAAAGAAGGTAATGCGAAGCGCCTTTCCAATTGCCTGATCCGATTCATTTCTTGTTTCTCCCCCTGCTAATATCCTCTTTTTTATGACGATGCTTACAAAATAAATATCATCGATTGTAGTTTTATTTGCGTACAGTGGCTGCAATAAAAGCTATAACTTGGAATAATTTCCTGTCAAGTGTTCACACTGCTTTTTGCATGGTGCATATCTAAGCAAAGATACAAGTGGTTCCTTTTTATAGGGAGGTTGGTAGGGCGGGCACCAGCACGTAACCAATAACGAGCATCCGTGGAGGTCCTTCGCCTACGAGCTTGTGGGGCATGCTGGGATTGTAGTTTTGGTTGACCAATCTGGGCGGAAAATGTCACTGCGACGCTTCACATAGAACTACAACGCCTGTTGGAAACGCTGCATTCTTTTTAAATTTTAGTATGCGCATGTACCGTCTGCTTACTATACCATGCGTGCCAATATATGTGAACCCGCCTTCTTCTATTTTATTGGTCGAAGTTGTCGGCACCTTTGCAGTGTAGAAACCGAATTGTTGCTGCGACCGTCAACCAAGTGACGTAGGGAGTCTAGGGCTAAGTCTGGTTTGCCAGGAGCTGGAGCCCCATTCACGATCATGGCGGCAGGGTTGTCTGTTTTGGGTTGCTCTCGCTCGCTGACACGCGTCTTGCGGGTTAGGACCTACACGTTACCTGTTTCCATGATGGTCAGAACTGCCGAGGAGCAGAAGCGGTGGTCCTCAGTTAGCAATTTGACCATACAGGAGAGAATCGAGAGGAAATCACAAAGGGCGATACTTGGAGGAGGTCAACATCGGATAGATGCCCAACACAAGAGGGTATGTTTGACGTATCGGCAGTAACGTGAAGTCCTCGTGGGGACGTATGTTTGAATATTACCTTCCTTTATAAACGTTCCGTTTATTTGTGCATATATCCTGCTAGGCAGTCTTTCTAATGTCAGAAGCTGGATGGTATTAATTGATCATGTTAATCGCTTATGTTGAGTTAGCTGTATTTGCTAAGTATGGTGGTAGTTGCTTTTCCTGTGTAAGAATTTATTCCTGTTTGCATTGCTTGAAAGGCATCTTTATGACAATTGTGTAAGAGTTGCACATAAAAATAGAAAGCATTAGAAATTCTCAGCCAGTCAGCATTTGTAGAGAATGGAAAAAAGTTAACTTTTTAGGTGGATCACCCTTCACCAGTATTCCGCAACTGCTTTACTTTGCACACGTCATTTATTGTACCGGCATGTTTATGATGACCTTATAATGATGTAAAACGTACTTTAGTGATTTTCTGTGTGCTACTGCTCTTTAACACTTAGTCGCCTCTTGAATTCGAAGGTTTCACCAACAATAGGCCAGCGCTTCCTTTATAAAGTGATTATGCACCTAATCGATAATTTTACTTTTATTTGTTGGAAACTCAACCGGACATTAACTGTTACTTGTGTACTTTTTAAAAGTGGAAAGTATTATTCTTCCTATGGTCAACCATGGAATCAGCAATAATGTGTAATGCTGAATAGAGGGAATTGCAGTTAATTGGTGCACATCGGAACCAATACATATTGGCCCAATTGCTGCTGCCCCAATTACCTGTAGTTAAAGGTATAACTGAGTAGCAAATTATGCATTTAAACGAAATTGGAACAAATTAGAACACTACCAGTGCTACTACAGTACTATAAAATCATGTATTAGTTCCTAATAGTTATTGACGGAGGAATTCATCCAGTGTATGTTGCCGTGTATGGGGTGTCCATGGAGGGAGTGTACCTCTGGTGAAGGGGCTTGTCATGTCCATTCTGGAGCAGCTCACTCACCTTTTGTCTCCACCAGACCCTCAGCTCTCACCTGTGGCTCTATGTAGTTATTTTCATTCAATGGCGAACACACCCTGGCAGATTGCTTTGACATCGGACTAAACCAGTTGAGGATAACTGCTGAGCCTCATACCCCGATGAAGTAGGGACATGCGTGTCCTAGCATGAAAAGTCAGCTCCAGTGGAGTGGATGGTTGAGATCAACAGTGAGATCCAGCAGCAATGCTTTGTGAAGAATGAAGGATATGATAAGCACATAATACATGGTTATCCACTGCAACCAAGGAAGACCCCAGTTAGTGATGATTACTTGTACCATGGACTTGGCCTTCCAAGGGCAAAAGCTTTCATACAGTGTTTTCAACAACTGTATCCTCCAGATCTTTATTTTCATTGTAACATTCAAGCTGATTATCAGTACCTTTAAATCCTTCAGTAGTTCCTGACTTGTTGGAAGTAGTGAAATCGTTTTTTTAACCCCTTCTCCCATCAACCCAGGTTTTGTGTATTCTGTAAAAGTGTCTTCCCTTATGCTCATTATCCCACAAGTCTTGCCATAATCCCCTAATTCTTAACCCTATCAACCCCTTAGATTTTGATTTGTTAAGTGGAAGGTGGTTATTCAGTTGAACTTTTAACAGCTTTTTGAGTTAAACAACACCTGTATGTGCAGGAACCCATAAGAAGAGACATGTAAACTGATATGTTGACTATGAAGTAAAGTTTGACGAGCTTCCGACAGTAAATCTGACCTCCTGCTTGAATGACCAATTTTAAGACTCAACAAAACTGAAAAAGAATCTCAACAAATTACCACCTTGCAAGGACAATTTTCTCCACCCACTGTAAGCCTGAGATGAAGGCAACCAATTCTGCTGTATATACTGATAAATAGTGTTTTCACTGATAAATAAGATTTTTTTATTGTTACCTGTAATTCAAGCACAAAACTTCCACACCATCATTCCCAGTTAATTATCCTTTGATCCATCAGTAAAAATGGTTAACATATCATAATAATTTTCCTTAACGTATTGATGAACCAATAGACTCTCAGGCATATCAGAATTCTTAGACTTCATTAAATCATGTAACCTAAAATCAACTAAAGTAATTGGTAAAAACCAAGGTGGGGTACTGAGAAAGTTACAGTGGGGCATATTGCACAATCCAGCAAACCCATATTCCTAGCATGGTAAGAACCCAGCCACCCAAAACTAAAAAAAAACACTCTTCTTGTGATGTTCCCAACAGTTGTCCAACACACCTTTAACAGGGCATTTCTTTGCCCGCTCAGATTAATCCAATATGTTAACATCAACTTCAACCTCCGCAACTGTAAGGGTAATTGTCCCATTTCAACCTGTAAAGCCAAAATGGGGGACAGTGTTACTGCATCATAACACAATCTTAAAGCCTTTGTTTGAATCGCATCCAAACATCTGAAAGTTGAGGGTGAAGCTGATCCATTAGCCAAACAGCCAGAATCAAGCACATATCTAATTAAACAAATATAAATGGCCAACAAAGATTTTCATGTAGTGCCCAAGAATACTCACATAAACACCTGAGAATATTTAATGCTCTTTTACATTTATCAATTATTTTACGGGTATGGTGCTACAATGTCAGCTTATTAACCATCCACATGCCTAGAAATCTTATCGCTGACGCTTCAAGAGTTTGACCATATAGTTTCAAATCAGTTTCAAAAAAATGCTGCTATTACAGGTGCCCCCCCCCCCCCTTTACAAAGGTAGAGCATTCCTATGAAATCTTTGTTAAGCCGAAGTGGCGTGAAGCGAAGAACCATTAATTTATATGGGAAAAACTTTCGCAAAATGTGAAAATCCTCCTTGTAATGCGAAAACAGGTTACTATTGTAGGTCTTTTGTAAAAGCGAAGTGGCATAAAGCGAACACTTGTAAAGCGAGGGACACCTGTACTTTGTACACCTGTGCTTTCCTAATTTCATCTTCCAAGTGTAAAATTGAATCCAATGTCATTCTACCCTCCCAAAACCCACTCTGATAAAATGCTATATCACCTCTCTTTTCGAAAATATCATTCAAATGCTCTATTACCATATGTTCCATAAGTTTACACAAATAGGACATTAAAGATACTGGTCTATAACTAGAAGGAGCTAATGGGGGTTTCCCAGGTTTTAGAATAGGCACTACTACTGCCATTTTTCATGAGGAAGCGAGAAGGCCTAACCTCCAAATATGATTTTTAAAAAATTAATATTTCAAGAGAGTTATCAATTTTACATATATGTTTAAATATATTCATCCTTTCCTAGGAATGTCTGACCTGCACCATTAATAGCCTTCTTAGATTTACACAAAGAAAACTCAACATCACTAATACTATCCTTGCTACAGCTGGCTTCCAACACTTCAGGGTATTCACTTAAAACCTTTTACCTACCATCCACATGCCTAGGTAAATGGTAGGACACTGAGGACTGCAGTAGAACAGAGGGAACTGGGAGTACAGATACATAATTCCCTAAAAGTGGCGTCACAAGTAGATAGGGTCGTAAAGAGAGCTTTTGGTACATTGGCCTTTAGAAATCAAAGTATTGAGTGTAAGAGTTGGACTGTAATGGTGATGTTGTATAAGACATTGGTGAGACCAAATTTGGAGTATTGTGTGCAGTTTTGGTCACCTAATTACAGGAAGGATATTAATAAGGTTGAAAGAGTGCAGAGAAGGTTTACAAGAATGTTGCCAGGACTTGAGAAACTGAGTTACAGAGAAAGGTTGAATAGGTTAGGACTTTATTCCCCGGAGCGTAGGAGAATGAAGGGTGATTTGACAGAGCTGTATAAAATTATAATGGGTATAGATAGAGTGAATGCAAGCAAGCTTTTTCCATTGAGACTAGGGGAGAAAAAAAAACAGAGGTCATGGGTTAAGGGTGAAGGGGGAAAAGTTTAAAGGGAACATTAGGGGAGGGGCTTCTTCACACAGAGAGTGGTGGGAATGTGGAATGAGCTGCCAGGTGAAGTGGTAAATGCGGGCTCACTTTTGGCATTTAAGAAAAACTTGGACAGGTATATGGATGAGATGGGTTTGGAGGGATATGGCCCAGGTGCAGGTCAGTGAGAGTAGGCAGAAAAATGGTTCAGAACAGCCAAGAAGGGCCAAAAGGCCTGTTTCTGTGCTGTAATGTTCTTTGGTACTATGGTACCTTGTTTAACCTCTTCCCTTAAATTATCTTGATTATGAATTGCGGCAAATGACCTAGCCAGTAATGCAACCTTCTCTGTTTTAGTAATAATCATATTATCTTCTTTAATCAATATTGTAATGTTATTATGCGTATGAACCCCTCCATTTACTTAATCATTCCCAAATGTCTCCAAGCTTAATTGTCAACCTGAAATTATTAACCTGCTCAGTTGAGGAAAAACACCAGAGACACGAAATTACTTACGAAACGGTTTTTATTCAGAGGGGAGTTTGCACCCCCACGTACTTCGGGCGTAAGGTAGCCAACTCCCAATTTGTCGGTTTACAAAGGTCATACTTATACCCAAAAGCAGGGTACTACATTCGCAAATATCGTTACCAATTCAAATGCATCAATTGATTGGCTATTGCATAACTAAGCATGCAAAATACTCGGAATAAGCATAGACACAAGCGTAATACCCCGGGAGGTATTACGGAGGAAAAAATACCCCGGGAGGGTATACATGGTCTCAGTGCAACCTTTACCCTTTAGGTTTTTGTCGTCGCTCCACTCTCCCACACCAGCAGAGGGGTACGCTCGTTTGGTACCCCTGCAATAGTCAGGTAGTGGGAATACATGATCATTGACCAGGAGGTGGCTGCGGTTCCCTTCCCCACAAAGGAGTTGCACCCCCTGGGTCAGGGGCTGGCACTGTGTCTCATGGCAAGAGCAAGAGATCCCTAAGGGGTCCTTGGTGGGGTGACACTCCCTTTTCCTACAGGGCTTGGAGAGGCAGGTGACGTCATTCGAGACATACACGTCTGAACATCCCCACCCTGTTCCGAAGTAACAGTTCTCATATACTCAGTCACCCTTCGGGGGTTTGGGATTCCCCTCCCACCAGAGATCTTTTCTCATCCACGGAAGGAGTCCGTGAATTGACCGCTTACTGATGGACGGGGGAAATAGGCAGTTCGCGACAGGGGCCGTGGAAGAGTCATAGGTGAGTTCCACCCTCTTTCCCTCAGGCAATGTTTTGCTGGCGGGGGCACATCGGAAGTGCTAATCGGCACGATCTCAGTGTGGGAAAATGGTAAAGAGCGAGGAGACACTGGCGGGGTGAGAATAGCAAACGATGGTTGTAGTGCCATACAGTCACTTGTGCACGTTTTGGAATTAGTTACCACTTATAAACCCCGAGGAGTATCTTCCAAGGGTGGGGCCTTTGGGGAAACCCCAATCCCTTTTCTGCCTTGAAATGTCCCCCTTCGATCTCTTTACGGGTTTTGGTTCCTCAACCAGCCGTCCCTCAACCTCTGTCCTATACCCCACTATCCCTAAGAGAATATAGATAACCAAGAGCATCCTACCTTCCATTACCAGAGTACAATTTCAAGGATGTGGCACCACAAGGAAAAAGGAGTTTAAACACACAACAGTTCAATCAAGTCCATTTATCAGTCTCTTCATTTATCTGTAGCTTCTAGCGGGTCCGAGGTCCAATGCTTGCAGTCGCTCAGTTGAATCCAACGTTCTTGTCCCTTCATCTTGATAGCAGAGGGGTTCTGCAGGAGGACCTGGTACGGTCCTTTCCACTGGGGTCCCAGCTTGGGTCGATCCCAGTTCCTTATTAACACCCAATCTCCTGGTTCTGCTCCCTGCCACTCGCCTTCTCTGTCAGGAACAGGTCTTGAGGCTTCCTTCACCCGAGTATGTAGAAACTTGAGAGACAAAGTTAAGTGCTTGAGGTAACACTGCAATTCCTCGCCCATCATTTGTAGATCTACTTGTATTGGTGGGGAGTTCTGGTCACTGCCCCATGGAGTTTTATTTGGGCGCCTGTAAACTATTTCACCAGCAGTTAGCCTGGTACCGGTTTGAGGTGTAATGCACATATGATACAATGCCAGGCGAAGGACTTTAAGCCAATTTAGTCCTTTCAAGGGTCAATTTAGTTAGTTTATCCTTCAGGGTTTGCACGTTCCACGATTCCTGCGGCTCGGGGGTGATAGGCACAGTGGAATTGTTGTTCAATCTTTAGTATTTCGCAGAGTTCTTTGTTTACTTTCCCAATGAAGTGCGGACCGTTATCAGATGAGAGTCTTTGTGGGATACCAAAACGAGGAATAACTTCTTTCAGCAGTATTTGCACTACCGTGGAAGCCTTGTTGTTCGTTGTAGGGAAGGCTTCAATCCATTTATTGAAGACATCAATTATAACTAAACAGTACTTGTAACAATTCACCTTAGGTAACTCAATAAAGTCCATTTGTAATGTGTCAAACGGTCCTGCTGGTGTTGGGGTGCACCCTTTATCACATCTAATAGATTTACCTGGGTTTACTTTATGGCAAATTAAGCAAGCTCTTGCCTGTCTCTCCGTTGCCTCATTCAAACTGGGGGACCACCATGTTTTTGACAACAACATACACATTCCCTCCTTGTCGAGGTGGGTGTCAGAGTGGAGGCGGTCGACCAGGACAGGCAGGAGAGTATCAGGAATACAAATATGACCTGCTGGGCTCTGCCAGAGGCCCGTTGCGTTATTAATAATACAACCATGTTTCTTCCAAACATCAATCTCCGCTGCAGGGGCATCCCCCTGTAATCGCGCGATGTCGGATATGCCTGGGCTATCAACCGGCTGCCTGGCAGGCAGAAGGCGTGGGGCCGAATCCACAGTTATTGCTTTAGAGGAGGAGACTCGCTTGGCTGCCAGGTCTGCCCTGGCATTGCCTTTACTAACGGGAGAGTCATCGGATAAGTGGGCGGCACATTTTACAATAGCAAGCTTACCGGGGAGCTGTATGGCTTTGAGCAAATTGTCAATGTAGGGGCCATTGGCAGTGCTTTTGCCAGCCAACGTTTGGAAGCCCCGCTGCGCCCATAGTGTGCCAAAATTGTGAGCGACCCCAAATGCATAGCATGAATCCGTGTAAATATTTGCTGTCTGACCCGAGGCGAGGATGCATGTGCGAGTGAGGGCGAAAAGCTCAGCCTGTTGGGCCGAGGCTGGTGGGTGGAAGGCTGCCGCCTCCAAGGTGGTGTGTGGGGTCACAATGGCATAACCTGATTGCCGGACACCATCCAGGGAGACAGAGGACGAGCCGTCCACAAGTATCAGGTCCGGATTGTCAAACTCAATGTCCTGGAGGTCTGGCCGTGGGGAAATGAGGAAGTGGTTTCGCTCTACGCAGGAGTGGAGAGGGTCGGATAGAAGGTGGGGCGGGTGATCCACAAATGTAGCAGGGCTAAGTGTGGTGCAATAGACGAACATCAGCAACGGATTATGGATAAGAGCAATCTCATGGCGGCTGAGTCTCGCCTGAGTGAGATGTTGAGTTGGTGCATGGTTAGAAGGACAGTTACCACATTGGAAGAGTAGACCGTCACTGGTTGATGCAGGGAAACAAAAAAGATCCCTTGGGGTTGCCCTGTAGATCTTAATAGTACTCAGCAAATATTCAATAAATTGCTCCAGGGTCCGGGGCGCCTTGCATCACTACCAGCACTTCATTGGGCTTCGGGGGTATACACAGAAACTGTTAAGGGATTTTGCACAGCATCCTCAGCCTGGGCTGGATCGTGACGAGAGTTAGGAACCTCTCACATTGGCATCTGTCGGGTTGGGGGGGGGGGTGGGGGGACTTGGATCTACCTGGATCTTTGGTGGAGTAGGGCCAATCAGGGTACTTTCGAGCAAGGGCTGCGTCAGGATTATCCTCGGGGTAGGTATCATCATTGGAGGTGGTAGGTGGTAGAGTCTGAGTCAGGGTCAAGCTCGTCCCCTTGGGGGTCTATCAAAGGGCTGTCACCCACATAGAGGTGCCGTCTTGTTGTCCATTTACGAACCATGAGGTTCTTAGGGGTAGCAGGTTTAGTACCTTGTGTGTCCCCTTTCCTGGTTTTAGCTCAGGTACGGGCCGCAATGAGGTCAGTGAACCGTGGACTTAGGGTTGGGAGTGCATGGTGGGGGGGGGACGATCATGGGTCAAGGGCATGGGGAGCGGAAGGTTCTGAAGGTACAGGCGGGATGGGATTCGCAGCCCCCGCAAGTGAAGGGACCTGCTGCCCCTCCTCCTCAGTGTCCTCATTAGGGTCAAATAGGGTCTGCAGCCCAGTCATACCCGGTGCCGGCCTTTTATCAGCAAGTTTTACATTATGATCATCAATCCTACGCTGTTCATCACAGATTTCACATAAGGCCTTCAATACCGGCCAGCCCCTGGGTTTTCTGTCACTATCATTAATGGGTCTATTTTTTGCATTCACCTCCCAGGAGGTCTGGCGGGAGCGCTCATTAAGTCTGCTGGCCACGGTATACCAACGCGTAATTAGAACTTTCCATTTCTGTGAGACATTGTGTCGCCACACCAGTCCCTCTGCTCGCTTACACTTCTCAAGATCCCAGGTTCCACCTAATGGCCAAAATTCATTCCCCAACTTCTTATTCATCCGCGCGCTCAGTCTCCATAAATATGTCTCGTTTTCCGGGAATTCTTTACACATTTTCCATAATGGCGTATTTGGTCCTGATTTATCCAGAGTCTGGCCCATTTTGGTAACTTACTCTCACATCCACTTCAGTTTCCTGACCTTCGTGTGGCAGATTTCTGCTCTTAACAACCAGTCTAAGGCAGGATGCGGTTTCAGTTAGATGGTGGAACCAGACCTTAATCAAATTAAATATGTATTGCTCCGGAGCTTCCAACCCCAAACCCCACGCAGGGACTCGAACCCCACTTCCTATACCAGGGGACTTGAACCCCAAACTCTTAAACCAGGGGCCTCTAACCCCAACTTCTACGCAATTCTTGGCCGTTATCCGTGTCTCCCAACTGAGGTTCTCCATTTGGTCCGTGTAGGCTGTAGGATGGTCAGCCGGAGCCGAAGGGGTCGGAATGGGGAGTCCGGGAGGGAGAGAGAGACCGAGAAAAATCTCTCGGAGGGCCCTTCCGTCTCAACCCGCTTGTACCTGCCCGCCAATCTCTTACACCGGATCTTGAACTGCCAACCATTTGGCTCTTGGCTCGGCTCACCAAATTGTCAACCTGAAATTATTAACCTGCTCAGTTGAGGAAGTACACCAGAGACATGAAATTAGCTCTGAAATGGTTTTTATTCAGAGAGGATTTTGCAGCCCCACGCACTTCGGGCGTAAGGTAGCCAACTCTCAATTTGTTGGTTTACAAAGGTCATACTTATACCCAAAAGCAGGGTACTACATTCGCAAATATGGTTACCGATTCAAATTCATCAATTGATTGGCTATTGCATAGCTAAGCACGCAAAATACTCAGAATAAGCATAGACGCAAGCGTAATACTTGGAATAGGTATGGACGCAAGCAAAACACTCGAAATAAGTATATAGGTCAAAATACTTTGTCGAACACATTGTCTTGTGGTCGCAAGGTTCCTCTTCTTTGTGGTTGCCACATGCTGTCTGGCATCTTATTTTAGCTACCTCTTCCCAGTTCTACTACACTTCCCCAGTGACGTATCCTTTCCCTGATCCTGTCTACATATTTTGCTACACTTACCCCTCGCCCACCCCTTCTACACGTACCCCTTACCCTCTTCACATTCTCATAATGTCCCTCCCAATGCTATCACACAATGACCTCCAGTAAATCTTTTTCACCGTTAACCACTTTCCTCACCACAGCCTGTGCCCTTTTATACATAATAAGGTCACAGAGATTAATACTTCTTAACTTTCCTAAACACCTTATTTTCCTCCTAATTGCCTCTGCACACTCTTCAGTGCACCTTAAACTTCTCCCGATTTGCTTGACCAAAATCCCACCTCCTAAATGTGCCTCATGTGCTTCATTCACATCCACACCTCTACATCCTATCCCTTTCCATATAAAACTGGCAACACCACCCCTTCTACCAACTAACCTTTCATGCCTAATTACAATATAATCCTGCGAAGAAAGACTCAAATGTTGTAACAACCAGGTTTCCTGAATACATATAACATCAGGAGGCTTTGACAGATCAGAAATAAACTTTTTAAAGTCATGACCATTAGAAATCCGGTTTCTCACATTCCATTGCAATATTATTAATCCCATTGTGTCTACCTTCACAAGTATACTATAATACAGATACATCAGAGCATTTACAGCTTCCCACCCAACACCAGTTATACCAAGATACTTCAGCAGCTTTCATAATTTTAATTTTCTTAGTGTGACTAGATGTCTGAGCAGTTCAGTTCACCACATTCATTATAAACATCACAAATTTCATTTTATCAACTAGTAATGTATCTTTAGAAAGACAACTGTGATACCGACATGTATTTACTTACTTCACTGTCTATTCTCTGACTGGTAATACTTTTATCAATGTTCAGTTTAAATTTCTGCAAGGCCCCTGTACTCGACACACCTAACTGTACTTTAACCTGTTGAACTTCAGCTGCCTTCAGAAGCATTTCACATCCTCTATAAGTTGCAGTATGTTCTCCACAATGACAACAGTTAAACTTCACGCCTTCTCCACAGTCTTCACACTTATGTTCCCTGCCACACGTACTGAACCTTAGTTTCCCACAACATACTCTCACAACATGCCCTTGTTGTTGCATGAATGAAGTCACTGGAGAAAAGTACTGATAGATACAAAGCAGCTTTTTTAATCGACAGAACAAGGTACACTAGGGATCATACGGAGATGCTATCAGTCAAAAGGTCTTTCTGGCCCAACATGAGGCTCGGTATTTTATGTGTTACGCGTCAAAGGACAACTCCATATTTACAAAGTATGGATAATACCATATTTGAGACTACACAGAAACTTCACACCTCCCTATTTGCACGCACACCACAGACATCCAAATGAACTTTAATCACCATTGTCTGGTCTGAGATTCATGACTTTTAGGAACCCATTGTTTGGAGCTGCACTTCAAGTCAAATCCACAATATATATTCAGTTGCGATAACTGGTAGCCAAAGTCATTTGCTAAATATAAATGTGCTAAGCCTAAAAATTGTTGTAATAGTCCGAATCTCTGACATTTATAACATCTGAGCAGAGGAAAATAAGCTTGTACACTATAACATACCCTAAACTAACTTTATCAGTGCACTTTGCATCATCAAAATAAATCAATACAGATAAACTATCCATCCCTCTCCCCCATTTCCAACTACTTGTAATTTCTTTACTTTCTTAACCTTACCTCACAATAAATGAGATTTAACCTCTTCTATTGAAATCCCACAGGAACACCCATAACATCACCCCCTAATAACTCTATTTTTATAAGGTAACATGAATACTATCTTTTTGCCAAGCAAAGTCTTCAAATGTAATGCCTTCTCGTGCTTTCTTGACTTTTCAGATTGTTAACACATTACCTCCTCTGAAAGTACAAGCACAATCTATATCCATTTTAGCAGATTTCAACTCTAGTTAATTTAATGGGATTGACAGAAGAAGACTGATCCAGGTCAAATTTAAACAATATCTTAATCTCCTTTTTTTCCCCCAAAATATCCTGCCCTTCCTCTCCATTACTTCAAATTGCTCCAATATTATGTTTCCTTTTCCATTTTCCAGATCTAGATTCAACTTCATTCCAACCTGCTCCCGCCTAGCTGCACTCCCCTGAGCCTCCGTTTCCAGTTCCTTTTGCAGATCCTCCCCACCACCTGAACTTACGCTATTTCCCAACATCCCCACACCATTCACACTTCAGCGCCACCGACTGCCACTGCTTTGAACGGAGCCTCGGAAATTGAGCCGACCCATGCTCTCCAGTCAACTTGTTCACTTGTTTTTTTTTCCCCATAAGAGGTGTCCCAAATAAGTAGCTGCCCCAGTTTGCCAGAATCCACTGTATTACTAAATTTTAACACTTGTAAAGTCAATTAACATTTTAGCTAGTTTGTCTTGCAAAAATCAGAATGCATTTTTCCTTCATCAAAAGGGACTTAGTTTCTACTTCATTTGTTTTTTGTAAATTGCCATTTTCCTGCATGAAGTTTCCTTAATGTGAGATGTATTCCATTAAATTCATTAAAACGTTTCTTTTGAATTCTGCATTATTTAGTTTTCCTTAATTGGTTGAAATGATATAACAATTTGGAAATGATGTCAACTTTCACAAAGTAAACATGATCAAAGAACATGTCACCAAATACAACCCTGAGATTCATTTTCTTTCAAGCAAACACTGTAAATCCAAGAAACACAATAGAATCAATGAAAGCCCACACCCAACAGAACGGACAAACGACCAATGACCAAAAGACAACAAACTGTGCAAATACAAAAGGGAAAAATAAGCAATAAATATCAAAAACATGAGATGAAGAGTCCTTGAATGTGAATCCATAGGTTGTGCGAACAGTTCAGTGATGGGGCAATTGAAGTTATCTGCTCTGGTTCTAGAGCATGTCAGTTGATGGGTAATAACTGTTTCTGAACGTGGTGGTGTGGGTCTCGAGGTTTCTGTACCAGCTTCCTGATGGCAGCAGCAAGAAGAGAGCATGGATGGTGGGGGTCCTTGATAATGGATATTGCTTTCCTGTGACGGCACTCCATGTGGATGTGTTCAGTGATGGTGAGGACTTTACCAATGATGGACTAGACCATATCCATTACTTCTTGTAGGATTTTTTAAAATTCAAGGGCATTGGTTTTTCCATACCAGGTCGTGATGCAATTAGTCAGTATGCTCTCCATCTAACATCTATAGAAATTTGTCAAAGTTTTAGATGACATGCTGAATCGTTACAAACTTCTAAGGAAGTAGAGATGTTGTGCTTTCTTCATAATGGCATTTACGTGCTGACCCAGGATAGATTCTCTGAAGTAATGACACCGAGGAATTTAAAGTTGCTGACACTCTCCACCTCTGATCCCCTGATGAGGACTGGTTCACGGACCTCCGGTCTCCTCCAACTGAAGTTAATAATCAGCTCCTTTGTCTTGCTGACATTGACTGAGAGGTTGTTATGGCATCATTCTGCCAGATTTTTCAATATCCTTACTATATGCTGATTTGTGACCACCTTAGGTTTAGCCAACGACAGTGGTGTCTTCAGCAAAGTTGAATATTGCATTGGAGCTTGTTTAGCCTCACAGTCAGAAGTATAAAGCGAGTAAGATAGGGGCTAAGCACACAATCTTGTATTGCACCTTGTGGTAAAAATGGTATTTTCTTTGTATTATGTTAAACTTAAACGTTTAGCCACAAGCTATTTTTACAAACCCCATTTCCAGAAAAGTTGGGATATTTTCCAAAATGCAATAAAAACAAAAATCTGTGATATGTTAATTCACGTGAACCTTTATTTAACTGACAAAAGTACAAAGAAAAGATTTTCAATAGTTTTACTGACCAACTTAATTGTATTTTGTAATTATACACAAATTTAGAATTTGATGGCTGCAACACACGCAGCAAAAGTTGGGACAGAGTTAAAATAAGATTGAAAAGTGCACAGAATATTCAGGTAACACCGGTTTGGAAGACTCCACATTAAGCAGGCTAATTGGTAGCAGGTGAGGTATCATGACTGGGTATAAAAGTAGCGTCCATCAAAGGCTCAGTCTTTGCAAGCTCGGGAGTACTTCGGAAAACCATTGTCACTTAACACAGTCCGTTGCTGCATCCAGAAATGCAACTTCAAACTGTATTACGCAAGGAGGAAGCCATACATCAACTCTATGCAGAAACGCCGGCGAGTTCTCTGGGCCCAAGCTCATCTCAGGTGGACCGAAAGACTGTGGAACCGTGTGCTGTGGTCAGATGAGTCCACATTTCAGCTAGTTTTCGGAAAAAACGGGCGTCGAGTACTCCGTGCCAAAGGTGAAAACGACCATCCTGATTGTTATCAGTGAAAGGTGCAAAAGCCAGCATCTGTGATGGTATGGGGGTGCATCAGTGCCCACGGCATGGGTGAGTTGCATGTATGTGAAGGTACCATTGACTCTGAGGCGTATATTCGGATTTTAGAGAGACATATGTTGCCATCAAGGTGACGTCTCTTCCCGGGACGTCCATGCTTATTTCAGCAAGACAATGAGACCACATTCTGCACGGGCTACAACAGTGTGGCTTTGTAGACACAGAGTGCGTGTGCTTGACTGGCCTGCTGCCAGTCCAGATCTATCTCCTATTGAACATGTATGGCACATCATGAAGAGGAGAATCAGACAACGGAGACCACGGACTGTTGAGCAGGTGAAGTCTTATATCAAGCAAGAATGGACAAAATTTCCAATTGAAAATCTACTACAATTAGTATCCTCAGTTCCAAAAGGATTAAAAAATGTTATTAAAAGGAAAGGTGATGTGACACAATGGTAAACATGCTTCTGACCCAACTTCTGCTGAGTGTGTTGCAGCCATCAAATTCTAAATTTGTGTATATTTACAACATACAATTAAGTTGGTCAGTAAAACAATTGAAAATCTTTTCTTTGTACTTTTGTCAGTGAAATAAAGGTTCATGTGAATTAACATATCACAGATTTTTGTTTTTACTGCATTTTGGAAAATATCCCAACTTTTCTGGAAATGGGGTTTGTAATTACTTATTTGAAAGAAGCTTGATGACCAGTTATTTGGGTGGGAAAAAATAACAGACATTCGGCCCTCCTTATCCGCAAATTCCACATGCACAAATTCAACCAACCGCGAATCACGAAAACCCGGAGGTGCTCTTCCAGCACTTGTTGTTCGAGCCTGTACAGACTTTTTTTTTCTTTTCATTATGCAGTATAACAACTATTTTACATAGCATTTACATTGTATTAGGTAGTATAAGTAATCTAGAGATGATTTAAAGTATACGGGAGGATGTGCGTGGGTTATCATGGATCAGGATCGAAAAGTTCTCTTACTAAGTAAGTCAGAATAGGTACATCCGGTATTATTTAGTGTCAGTTAGTCAAACATTTGCCTTAGTGTGTAGTATATATTTTACCTTTCTATGCATATAAAACAAGTGTTTTAAAACAAGAATGTATGTTTCAGCGCCAGGTTCGGGAATGGAAGTTCTCAGGACTCGGGACAGACCTCTCCCCAACACGCTCTCCACTATGCCGGGTTGATGTAGAGGATCAAAAACCCAAAACCCAATAATTAAACCACTGTATTGCTTAGTAATAATTGTAGCTTTCATCGGGGCAGATCCTTTCTCACTTTATACTTTAAAATTGTTCCGATTGTTGACCGACTTAGCCTAACGCTTTTCCAATGACCAATGGCATTTCACCTCTTTCCGATTGCTTTATTATTTCCACTTTATTTTCAATCGTGATCATGATTATTTCGTGAACAGAAACACTACGGCTGCCGGGTCCTAATATCCACTGCACTGAGACAGGTTAAATAAGACCTGGGGTTCTGCTGGGTCCTAACGACCACTGCATTGAGACAGATTGAATAAGGGACTTGAGCATCCTCGAATTTTGGTATCTGTGAGGGGTCCCAGAACCAATCCCTCGTGGATAAGGAGGGCCGACTGTATGTTTTAGGCAAATGGAATTTGCTAAAATTTCTGTATTTTGATATTCTGTAGGGGTTTATATGAAATTATAATAATAATTTCCTCAAAGCTCAATTTTTTGTATGCTTGTAACTCTTTCTGTATCTTCAATTTGAAGAGGAAAGAAAAGTTGGAGCTTTGCCATTATGTTATAGTGACTTTCAGAAATTAAATGCAACTATAATTATCATTGAAAGTAACCTATGCGGTGTTTTATATCAAAGTTGCAATACTTCTCATTACTGCTTTTAATATTATGCAACTTTTCCCCATGAAACAATAGATTCAGAAAAAAATTACTGTTTGGCCAAATGCTGACAGCTTGCATGGCTGAAATGAAGTATTAGCATTTTAATTTTTTTAATTTTTCAAATCATGGTCTCTGATTCAGTAGCTGTTTTATTTTTGTTATACTGTTCCCCTTTTCTAGATTTGCTTCTGGGAAACAAAAACAACAAATTGTGATTGGTAGAAAGCTTGAAATAAAATCAGAAACGTTTGAAAGTACTTTGGTCATGTAACCTCTGTGGCAGTGAGAACATAGTAAACGTCAATCTGATGAAAAATCAGCAACCTGGAACAGTGTTCTTATGAAGGGTCATTAAGTTGAAATATTAATTCTTTTGCACTCTCCATAGATGTTGCACTCAATTTTTATACTTCAGATTGTTTGTTTTACTCTTGTTAAAACAATTTAACTTCCTTTTATTATGAGACTTAATTGGCTGAATATCAACTTTAAAGTGTAGTCTGGTAGGTATTGATCTGAGAGAAGGAATAATGTAAAATAAAAGCATGTTGTTCAGCCTTTCTTGTACAAGTAGACTTTAGGGAAGAATGCAGCATTTTAAAGGATAACCAGATTACCTTGTGCATCTGCTTATGGCTCAATGTTGATTGTGATTTACTAACAACTAATGGTCTTCTGTAGATTTAAATGACAATCACACTCGAGATTTATTTATTTATTTATCTATCTAGCTCGTTGAGCCAGACACTCTACAACCCCAGTTAACCCTCACCAGGGGGCAGGTTACAGTCACAATCAAACTTCCTGGTATGTTTTTGCTTTGTGGGAGGAAGCTGGAGCACCCAGGGAAAATCCACACATTCCACCGGGAGGAAGTATAGACTTTATTACAACTACAAAAGTTATGCACTTTGCAGTAATCTGCCAATTTCACGTTTTCTCTCTGGATTAGTAATACATAGAAATTTGTTTCAGCTTAATGTTTAACAAGATAGTATACCGTATAATGACTACATATTATCAACCTGTATATTTAATGTTTACATTGCAATCCTTTTCATCATAGCTGTGTGACTATTTTTACCTCATTGCACTAATGTGTGAAGGGTTAAGTGTATTACATCAGTAATTTGAATGGGATATTCATTAATGGCCATCTAATCGATGTAATTACAAAGAAAGCATGACGGGCTATATTTCATTAGGAGGTTGAGGAGAATTGGTATGTCATCAAAGACACTTACAGATTTCTACAGATGTATGTGGAGAGCATTCTAACTGGCTGTATCACCATCTGGTATGGATCAGCCACCACAGGATTGGAAGAAGCTACAGAAAGTTGTAAACTCAGCCAGCTCCATTATGGGCACCAACCTCCCCAGCATCAAACACACCCTCAAAGAGGAGGCATCAATCTGTATCACCCATACATGCCATCTTCTCATTGCTACCATCAAGGAGGAGGTACAGTAGCCTGAAGACTCATGCTCAACATTTCAGGAATAGGTTTTTCCTCTCCACTATCAGATTTCTGAATGAAAGATGAATCCATGAACACTACTTCACTATTTCCCCTCTCTTTTTGTTCCACTTACTTATTTTTTTAATATATACCTAGTTTTTAAAATTAATATACTGCTGACAGAAAACAACAAATTTTGCAACATATGCCAGTGATAATAAACCTGATTCTGGTAATGAGTGTAGGTGGACCTGCAACACAGTATGTGAAGAAATATAATTTGAGCTCCCCTGCCTTGATTAGTGATATTTAATGTTTTTGGTAACTCTTTGAAATGTGTTACCAGCCTTGCTGAACCTTTTTGCCCTGGAGGAACCCTTGAAATTATTTTCAGGTCTGAGGGTCTCGAGTCTAGAGCTCACAGTACATTAGCGTGATCAGAAAGTTGTTAAAATATAATCAAAAATAATTGTCAGTGCTCTTTTGAGTGGAGAATGAATTTTTAGCCAACCTTTCTTGAAAAAAAACAGGTAAAGCTTAGTTTACCTTTTTTGAAATTAATCGCTTCCTTTCTCTATCATAAATTCTAAAAACTCATAAGGCAAACGTAATAAATTTCTCAGTTCTGAGTCAAACTTGAGATAAGCATGTACGGATTTCACCTTCAACTGAAAGGAGATGATTGTTGTCCTTGCTCTTGATGCTTGTTAAAAAAAGAAAAAAAATTTGCTTGCACATGTAAGAAGTTTAAAAACTGCTGCAAAATGTTCATTGCTTTCCTATGAATGGCAGGATACTCTTCTTTCACAGAAAGCCAGAACTTGCAGCTTACAAAGTTCTTTCTCTTCTCTCAAAGTCAAAGTCAAATTCTCAGACTGAGCAGTAGATTGAGAGAAAGGGTCTCTCACCCAGTCATACACTTGTGTTGAAAGGGATGAAAAATACTGTACAGTTCTGTTCTGCAGTTCTTCCAGTGGTTTTCAATAAGACTCGAGACCTTCCTTACTCTCAAGCCCAAGCAGCAGTGGAAACATTTCAAGATTTCTTTTTGCAGCATGGTTTTTCTAAAGATTCAGTTTCTTTTTAAATCCAAGAATCTCATCATTGAAGTTAAAACATTTTTTTCCAGACCCTTGCAGAGACTTGTTGAACTGGTTCATATGATGAAAAATGTCTGTTAAGGAGGCTGGTTTCTACAGCCATTCTTCATCTCCAAAGCATTTAGCAAAATCTGACCTATTATTTTCTTGAAAGTACTCCTGCAATTCAATTGACCTTTTAGCTCAAGCACCCTGTTGAGAACTCTTTTGCTGCTAAGCCATCGGATTTCCATATGTAGCAGGTGATTGGTGTGTTCTTTGTCCAGGTTTTCACACAGCTTTTTAAACATTATTGAGTGAACTGGTCTTAAAGCTACTAAGTGACTTGCTTCCTGAATCTCTTTACTGACTGTGACTTTATTTTCAAAAGCTGTAATCTGTTTTGAGATTCTAGGAGTCGTTTAAAATAATCAGCACTTTTATGTGGCTGTGATTTGCGGTGAAGTGTCTTTTCAATTTTGCTGGAGCTATTGCTACATTTGGAACTTGTTTGCCACAGATGGGGCACAATGGAACAGGACAATTTGGTTCACCAGTCCATGTAAAATACATTGATAAGTAGCTTTCATTGTAAAGATATGGTACCAGCTGATTACTTTAGTCTTGCCCACTGCTTTTGTATCCAGGACCCAGAAGAGAACTGTGGAATTCTTCTGGGGCAACAGAAGGCATTGGGTCTCTGCTTCAGTCCTGGGTTTTCCAATTGCAGAGGTCAGTCATTGGTAATGTGCTGGCGGCTCTCTGCCTCACGTCCCTGCAGAGATACCTATATACCGACCACCCTCCGAAATGGCATGCTCCAGTGACACACTTTCTCCACTGGGGACACTGCCTGCAGGAGGACACTCAGCTTCCAGTGGACAGCATCAACTGCACTGCTCTAAGAGAACTGCCTAACTTTTACTGAGAGCTGTTGAGGGTTTGGGTCTAGTTTAATCCAGACAAGGTGCTCCTCAACAGGTGGGGTGGAGGGCACGGTACTCTATCTGCAAGGGAGACTGCTCCCCATCCTATCCCACGGGTTTCGAGGGGGCTCAGGGAAGTGGAGAGGTTCCAGCTGCAGCACCACTTAATGAGCCAGGAGTACTCTTTGCACCCAGGCTTACTCCATTACTTCATTGCAGTGAAGTAATTCTTCATCATTAACATCAGAATTGTCCTTAGGCCTAGGCCTAGAATCTGCCTCTTCCATCTCACAGTTCTTCAAAACTCACCACAGTAGACTGTCTTTAGAATGAAAATTTCCCAATGCTCCGGGCACCATCAGTCTACTAGCCTCCCCTCCGTGCAATACAGCACTCACCATCAGCCTACTGGCCTCCCCTTCATGCAATACAGTGCTCATCAATTAAGACTACTGTCCCCCTCCCCCGTGCGAAATACTCCACTCACCAGGCCTCCGTCCTCCCCTCTGTGCAATACAGTGCTCACCAATGATCAGCCTATCATCCTCCCCTTTATGCAATAAAGCGCTCACCATCAGCCTACCAGCTTTCCCTCCATGCAATACAGTGCTCAGTAATTAACAGCCTGTTGTCGTCCCCCTCCGTGCAATACAGTGTCCACCAATTATCAACGGCCTCCCCTGTCTCACATTAAAATTTGAGAATAAATATAGTCCTACTGCGCATTGCCATACTGGGCTGAGAGACCTCGAACGGGATTGCTAATGGGACTGCTCGGTCACTAACCACCACTGCGAGCACTAGCGTGGCATGTTACACTAAGTTCAAAAAACAATACTTTTTTGCGGAGCCGTTAGCAACCTCTCACGGAACTCCAGTTGAAAAACCCTGTTGTAGACTGCTATTTGGGTTGGCTTTGGGAATTCTGATTTTGCACTTCATTTTTTAGAAATTACTTACAAGGGAAGCCTCATATCATGTCTGACCACTTATTTCAGCTGGGATATGATGCTGATGCCAGTTGTCAAAACTGCTGCTTTTTTTTGTCTCGGCGTCTCATGAGTTTTTGACTAGATTTTTTTTCCATTTGTTCTGGTGCTGGGTCATGCAACCACTTGTGCATACTATGAGGTATCCTGAAACTGATATAAGCAGTGGAATCTCTTCTTTCAACAATGGTCCTAGTGTTTCATCATCCTCATGATATCTATGTTCATCCTCTGTGCTAGTGAGAGGAACCAATGAAGTCCAGAGTATCCACAATTTTCCCAAGATTGTACTGGCCACCAAAAACACCTGGGAGTCTAGTCTGCTTTGATGGTGAAGGAAAAGTATCGCCTGAACATTAGACAATTGGAGACTTTTTTTGTTGATTTAAAAAGGTCCTATTCATTTGATTCCTTTAGAGGCTTGTGATTACTTTCAATTGCTTTCTGGACTTGTAACAAGATAGAAATGGTGGCAATTCTTACTGGCTGTGGTGACAAACGTTCCACCCATGAAATAATTTTTTTGTGAATACTTGATATAGCCCCACTGAGGCAGTGATAAGCAGAAAATTGAGAGAGATCACAGAGATCTGCTGCAGCTACTTGGCAAGGATGTTGAAAATCAGAGCAATCTTAATCACAATGCATTGTGATTAAGCATTTCAGGATGTATATTGTATACATTCTGACATTAAATTTGACCTTTGAACAATGGAAAGAGTAATCAAGGTATATGGCTGCTGTGCTTCCCACAGAATTTCAGACATCAACAATGCAAGCCTGGGAGTATGTACATGGATTGTTCCATCAGGTGAACAGAGTACTACAAAAATGGTAGTGTTGGGTAACACACTAGTGAGGCAGTTGGCCTGCTTTATATCAGTGGCCAAAGGGGTTCAATTCCTGCAACTGTAATGAGTTTGTATGTTCTCCCCATGACCACATGGTTTCCTCTGTGTTCTTGTTTCTTCACAGATTCCAAAGACATACTGAGTAGTGTTAGTAAGTTGACGGTATGCTATGTTGGCACCAGAAGCATGATAATACTTGCAGGCTTCCCCCAGCACAACCTTGCACTGTGCTGGTCGGTGACTCAAGTGATTCATTTTGATGTTTCAATGTACACATGACAAATAAAGTTAATCTGTATTATTGGACTAGTTACCCAGAAGATGGACTAACAATTCAGATATGTGAGTTCAAATTTTACCCGAGCTGCTGTGAAAATTAAATTTGGTAAATAATCTAAAATTTGGAGAAACTATCAACTGGATTTAGTGACCGGAAATTACTGGATTGTTATTTAGCAAACAAAAAAAAATCTGGTTCTACTATTTCTGTCTGGGAAAGAGATCTGTACTTGACTGGTCTATGTGTCATTCTCAGTTTGCCTTGTGATGAACTTTGAAATGGCTCAGTTCAAGGATCCTTAGGGATGGACAATGAGCAGTACTAGATCTAGACCTTTTTGCATAAGAAAAGAAAGGATGTGTCTTGTAAAATTCAGTGGGAAGTAGCCTTTTTTTTTGCTAATTGGCTGTCTGGAGGTTCAAATCCACTGTGAGTGGCTAGAATCCATAATAACAGTCTCTCCAGTGATGGACTCGCGCCCAAAGGCTCATCATTTCAAATGAAACTTCAGACATTTTTGCTTTACAATTCTTTCTTTCCTGTTTTGATTAGATGTTTCTTATGTAGCATATTAGGCTAGATACATGATTGCTAGTGGTTCTTGGGAAAAAGTTCTAGCTTGCTGCAATTTGATGACTGTTTGTACCTGACTTTCATGACTTCACAATATGGAAATTGAGAACAAATTGGAGGTTGGAGTGTAACACCATGCATGTGCTGATTTGAGGGGCTGAATATCTGCCCCTCAGTTTCATAACAATCTTGGCTGGCATTTGTACTGGTGACCTGGATTGAAGAATGCTAAATGATTTGCTTTCTTTCCATTACCGAATGATTTTAATTTTATTACTTTAATTTATTAAAGCACAGAGCTATTACTGGCTTAAATATTATTTTGAGATTTTAAAAGTTTTTAAGTACTTCTGATTAGCAGAAACACTTAAGAACTGTTTACAAAGGTTTTTAGTAATACACTGCTTATGAACAAGCCTTTGCGGCAGTCTAGAGGCAGAGCTTAGGGATCAGCCCACCAAAGCCTATCCCCACACTTCATAAGCTAGTGGCAACAACAAGCTCTGAAAGTGACTTGAAGTTGTGAAATTGCAAAATGGTAAATATGGTCACAGGAACAGTGCAGATGGTGAGCATGAGGAGATGACCAGTTAAACCATGATCCAGCTATTGAATCTGCTTGCTCTGAGTCTGATGCTATTCAGTACATATTCTGGATTTTAATTCCTGCAGTTGTAGTGACCATTGTTTCAGTTAATATAGTTTCTATGCTTCAATGGCCTCGACATATTTCTTTTTTTTTGTGTGAAATCTGTATGTGTGGCTTTATAAGTAGTATTGTGGCGACCCACTTCCTAGCACACTCGAACCGGCTCACAAATAGCCAGCGCGCCGGCATAAAGGCCAGTCCCAAAAGGGCGCCAGGTCTGCTTCATAAACAAAGGGAAAAGCTCACGTGGGACTGTGAATACGTGCCTCCTACAGCATCCTCGCCCGGGGAGGGCGGGATCAGGGAGGCTTTAAAGCAAAGCCGCAAAGTTTGAATAAAATCTTCTTTAACTGCAGTTTACTGACTCCGTGTCGTTATTTCAGTGCTGTGTGCAGCGCACCGCTACAGTATTACATTAATCTACATTTCCGGCCCTCTGCCCTCTATCCTTCACTTATCTGTCCCACAGGTGATTATCAGTAAATAAAACAAATTTAGCTGCTGTAATCATTCACAGCAAGTAGAATACATCAAAATCCTTGCAGAGGTTCTATGCATCATAAAGAATCCTTAGAATGTAGTAAGAAGCAAATTTCTTTTGGGTATACAAAATGTTCAAATGCTCATTTCTTACTGAAATTACTATCTAAAAATCCTGTATTACTGCAACAAATGCTGTTTCCCATTGCTGTAATCCCATTTTAAGAATAGTAAGTTCTAATTATAAATGACTATTGTATTATTAACCAGCTTTACTGCTAACTCATATAAACCTTTCAATGCAGGTGGCTTAACAACATTTTTTTCACTGCCTTCTGAAGCCTTTTATTCAGCTGCAGACTTGCATTGTTCATATAGACTTAAACTTCCATTCAAATAAATTTCTAATACATTTAACTATATAGTGGCATTTTAACTTTGTACATGTAAAAGATAAAAAATGGAAGAACATAAAAGTGAAAAGCAGGTGTAGGCCACTCAACCCCCATTCAGTAAAATTGCAGTTCATCATTCAACTTGCTTTCATACCATAAAGCTTGATTCCCTTAATATATATATTTTTAAAAACTGTCATTCTGTCATAAATGCACTCTGAACCTCTACAGCCTTCATCTCCCAAGTGACAAAGATTCATCCCCTTTTGGGTGAAGAAATTTCTTCTCATGTATGACTCATTTTGAGGCCGTGACCCCTAGTTTTGGGCACCCTAGCTGGGAAAATATAACTGTGAAGTTCTTACTGGAGTTGACAGGCTATAAACAATGAGATTTTCATTTTTCTAAACTCTAGTGAATACATGTCCAGTCTGTTTAATCTCTCCTTAGACTGCAAATCTTTCATTCCAGGGTTCAATCAGGTGAGCCTTTACTGAACTCTAGTGCATTTTCTTGTGGTTATATTTTTGAAGTAGGCGAAACCAGATCTGTACATAAAACTTGCAGGCAGAAACTTGCAATGTCTCAATATAATTGGAGCAACATATCTCTATATTGTCCTCAAATCTGTTTAGAATGAATGCCAATGTAACATTTGTTGATCTGTTTTTTGATCCTGTATGTTAAGTTTCAGTGATTTATTAATTTCCAGTTATCAATTAACCTTCCAACATCTCTTTTGGGTTTGGAAGGAAACTGGGAGCAGTCCAGCAGAAACTCCCATGGTCACATGAACAATATGCGAACTTTACATTGACCGGGATTGAATCCATAAAAGTTGCAGCATTATCTGTGTGAGGAGAAGAGGAGTAACCTTTGTTTAGCAGCTGTACCATAGTGAGAATAAGTAGATTTTTATTTCCTGCTTGAGTATTGGTGCTATATTTGTGACTGTGTATACAGTACACATATAACTTTAGTTTCTCGTGTAAAAGTGCATTGGTAATCTTCATATTTTGTTTCTATTTTATCCATTTATGTCTCTAGTAAAGTGAAACGTAATATCTAGACATGTGACATTGTAATAATGGTCTTCTCTACCTAGGGGAAGCTGACTGCCAGGGAACGTATTCAGCTACTCCTGGATCCTGACTCCTTCGTAGAATATGATAAATTCGTCGAACACAGGTGCTCAGATTTTGGTATGGGCATGGAAGACAATAAGGTAATGTTGCATTGTCTGGATAAGGCATGGCCCATTCTTAATCTGATTGTATTCTCATTACAAAAAGCAACAGTCTGTCTATCTTTAAATTTTGGTTTTAGGGTTAAGGAGCAATTCTTTTCAACATCTGGTCAATTTTGGTTAATGAGTATTTTAAACCAACCAGAATCTTTGTCCTGGAGTTGGCTGGTCCTGGAAAATCTTATTGGAGATGTGAATTTTTTTTTAAGCCTGGTCTCCATGGCTTCAGAAAAAATTTTAGAAATATTTTCCACGACTTGACTATAAATCAGTGGAAATTTGAAGTATAATAAAGAACCTTTCCTCCCATCTGATTTTCTCACTCTAAATTTGTTGACTTTTGAGTTAGAGTACATTTTTTTTGCATCTTTGAAGAACATGGTAGAACATTCTTGAATGAAGTGCTAAGATAGTTCCTATAAAATGAGCAGAAGTGATTCTGTGAATCACTGCTACCTCTTTGTGGAATGTGCTTGAAAGGAAATTATAGCTTAGCCTTCTACTATTGATGCTTCTGTGTGTTTCTGACTTGGATAGGTAAGAGTAAATGAATAATACTGATTGTTATACTGATTATTTCTGGATGCACAGAAGGAAAGGAAACTTTATCAAGCTCGTTCTTCAAATTGAACTGATTTATTTTGATGTAGGATGTGCATTTCTTTAATGGGGCAGCTAGAGGCTGCAAATACTGTATGACGGTTGTTATTTTCTTTATCCATTCAAATGCTGAAACAGAATCTGGAGGTCTGAAGAAATGGAGTGCTAAGGGCTATGGGGAGAATGGGGTTGATGAGGGAAATAGTCCATGATTGAATGATGATACAGATTGAATGGTTGAATAGCCTAATTCTGCTCCTATGTCTAAAGGTCACAATTTCTTAATGTTTTATGAGAGAGATGTTGGCAAGTAAATTAACTTTTCCTTGTCTAGCAGTATTTAAAATGATTTTTTACTAATCATTTTTTTCTTATTTATGAATCCTTCAGTTTCCTGGTGACAGTGTGGTGACTGGTCAGGGCCAAATTAATGGGCGACTTGTTTATGTCTTCAGCCAGGTAATAATACATATGCTTTAACTTGATATTCTTCCTAAATAGATTAAGAATCACTAACACTAATAGTACTTTAAGAGCTCAGAACACTCGAGGGTGGAGTTGATCCGGAATCCTGGTTGCTGTCAAGTTCAACATGC
This sequence comes from Hypanus sabinus, assembly GCF_030144855.1. Taxonomy (NCBI): domain Eukaryota; kingdom Metazoa; phylum Chordata; class Chondrichthyes; order Myliobatiformes; family Dasyatidae; genus Hypanus; species Hypanus sabinus. The sequence continues at coordinate 77,820,296 of NC_082707.1, read as the reverse complement.
AGGAAGTAGACTGGCTACACATACATTCCAGGTGCCTGGTGGTTTTATCAGAGGAATTGTATTTTGGGAAATTGGTGTATTTACATTAGGTTGCGGATGAAAACAAGGGTACTCATTAGTTAATTTTTATGTTAATTTGTCTAATGGATTTGGGGAAAAAAATACAGTTGTTGTCACCCAATTACTCTTCTGTAGTCCAGAACAGAGTAGGTTGGCAAAGTTGCATTAATGCAAAACAATGACTGGTAATGTTTTTCTCTTTAGCTCAAATGAAGGAAACATGAAACCTGATCTAAAGAATTGTAACGAAAACTAAAATAAATGCTCTCATTGGTACCTTTCTTTCTTAATTGGGAGTACAACAAAGATGACTACCTTTTTGAGAATTTGCAAGCTTGGACTTTTTTCTCCTTTTTATCTGACAGTGACCACACATTCAAATTCAGGTCCCTCTCCAGGTTTCAACAGGGCTCCATTTCTAAGAACTGTTTGTAAGCTGAAGTCAGAATAAAATATTGGCTAACCAAAGGCAAGGTGTAGTTAAACCAGGGCATTTTAATCACGTGTTCGGATATTGCTGCAAACTGAGTTCCCCGTACACCAGAAACAGCTAGCAAATCTATCCCACTGGTGTAACAAATGCTTGTTCATATGCACAGTCGCTACGTAAATTGGGTGTTTGTAGTCTGGGGAATTCTTGTGTCCAAATGGTATTGCACACTGTGGCTGAGGGATAGGGGTGGGGGAGCTGGGGGCCCCAAAAAAAAGATTTTGTACTGCAACCTCCTGTCCTACCCAAGTGCCTGGCATGGCATTCGTGCATCTTTAACTAATGCTGCTTTTTGTTAAAAGAATGAAGGATTGAGATTTGTGTTGATGAAATTTGATGGAAGAGTGTGCCCTGTGCCTTTTTTTTTTGAGGGGGTAGAAGGTTTTAAATGGTAAAGGAAGGCATTGAGCTTGTGGCTAGGCATGAAAGCAAGTTTAATTTCATTGTGTCTAGTTACATAAGCTTTCTACCAGTGCAATTGTATTACCAGTATAGCCTTGAATACTTCCTTAATGATATAGCATGCCAGTCTGTACCTTCAAGTTTCATCTTTGCTGTATGTTGATGTGTAATGATTGTCATGAGATGAAAGTGGATTGGAGCTTTTGCCTTGGGTCAGGGTTTTTCCTTGGGTTATGGAGACTGGGGGACAGGGGAAAGGATCAGAAAGTGTTTGCCGATGGAAGTGAAAAATCCTGGTCATTGGGAATGTTGTATTGATAAGGTACAAACCATGGATTTTGTTTCAGAATGGTTCTGCATTAGATGCCAGAAAGTTGCAAAGTAAGTAAGGTTTTCTAACTATGATTTTCTGATTTTCTAACTATGCTCCCAAGCCTTGGAAGTTCTGGACTTGCGTAGAAGATCAGCAATGACTGTTCCCCGGACAATTTGATCTGGGTCATTCTTCTCTCCTCCTCACTCCCCACGTTCCAAGAAGTATTGTTACTTGAGGAGTTGTATCATCCTAAAAGCTTTTGATCAATTTGATAAATGAACCAAGACTACTGGATATTGTATGGGACTCCACAAAATATAAGTTTTCTTTTGTATGATACTACTGGAATAAAAGAGCAAGTGAATATCTACATATATGCCCACGGCAACATTAAAATGTTTCTGTCATTTCCTGATATTTATGCTTTGATTTTATGCTGTTATTGATTTTACTGCTCTCTAGTATATTATTATTTTACATGCTATTATTTAGAATCTGTACCTGAACGTTTTAATTTGGATCTAATAGAAAATCACAGAAACAGGATTAATGCTTTCAGTCTGTCTAAGTATAGCCATTTCCTATTTTTCAATGGCAATGCATATTTGTTTGGTATTATCTTCCTTTTCACCCGTTGCTTCATTAATCCCCAATTTATTTGCATCTGAGCTATCTCTAACATTTGACCCTTTATTCACAACATTTATGCAGCTACCGGATTGCCTCACCACCCTTTGAGTTCTGTGATTAGTGTTCTGGTTCTTAAACTACACAACTACCTGTATTGAACCTGTTAGCTTTTCTGAATTGTAGGGCAGTTAGTACCAGTTGAGCAAAAATTTATTTCTACTATTGTGGATTAACTATTTAAAAAAACACTTTATTCTGTTTGTAACAAACTCTATTCACTTGTGCTCCAGTTCTCACCCTGGTAATTGTGTGCAATTTAATCAGAGTGTTTACACTCTGACCTCATGACTTTTGGACCCTGAACATGCCATCACCAAGATTATCTTTTACCCCTTTGGATCAGTTCTATGCTGAGGGTTACCTGATGAATCCTACATCTTTGTTATATCTACCTCTATGCATGATTACTCCATTGTTCCTCTGGCCATCTTCCTTTGTTTCATACTCCATTTGCCAAGGTGATGCAATACTCTGCCTTATTCTGATGTTTACTATGTATCTACAACTGTGTAGTCTTCTTTACAATTTAAAGTTCATCTTTATTTTTAAACCTTGTGGATATACCTTTCCTAATTTCTAACCTATTCCAGTCCCCATTATTTTCAAATATCTGTGCTCTTTTAATTCTATTGTTTTGCCCATTTTTCTGTGGCAGCTGTGCTTTCAGCTATCAAGACTCTCAAGGTACATTCCACCTGACTCCACACTACCCCAAACCCCCAAACATATCTGGCTCTCTATATCTCTTAAGAGCTCCTCAAAACCTACCCTTTTGTTCAAAGAATAATATGATACTAATTTTTGTTCCTGAGTGATTTCTATTTTTAGGATACTTTGTTAAAAGTGCCACTTTGAAACAAGTTGTCTCAGTTAATCCCTGCTTAAAAAACTTATTTTTTGACATTCTTGTTCATACACTAAGGCAAATATCTCTGTTAAAAGTTTTTAAATAAAGGTGAAATTGCATTAGTGTATATATACTTTGTACAACATTAAAAGCAAATTAATTTCACCTTTTATGAAAACCAATGTATTTTCCACTTATCCAATGCATTTACAATACTTACAATAATTTTATTTACTTTTTGCCAGGACTTTACAGTCTTTGGAGGAAGTTTGTCAGGAGCTCATGCACAAAAAATCTGTAAGGTAAAGTGATAAGTGTGTAGAAGTTGCATTCTGAATTGTTGACACCCTTAGATAAAGAAGCTGCTCTTTGTATATGATCTAGAGCTACATATGATTGCAAGTAAGATGAGCTACACAGATAGTTCTTCCCATAACTGAGCAATAAACATGTTCAAATTATTAATGATCTAAACTTTAAATTAAATTAAGGCAGTATATGATATGTGATAATTTAGGTCTTATTCTGTTCTGCTTTTCTTGTTCCCAACCACAACTCCAAGATTGCTTAGATTCGCTTTCTGCAAGTAGGTGCTGCATGTTTTCATACATAATTTATAAATTGGGAAAATCTAACTACACAAAATCCTTCAAAAAGAAAAGAACCATAAGAGATAGGGGCAGAGGCTGGTCACCATTCAATCATGGCTGATTTATTTTCCCTCTCAAACCCCTTCTCCTGCTTTCTCTAACCTTTGACCCCCTACTAAACAAGAACCTATCAGCTTCTGCTGTTAATATACTCAGTGACTTGACTTCTACAACCATCTGTGGGAATCATTTGACTTACCACTCTCTGGCTAAAATAAAAATCCTCCTTATTTCTGTTCATTTCTGATTCCCTGTATTCTGAATCTGACTCTCCCACTATTGGAAGCATCCTGTCCATGTTCTTTCTATCTGGACCTATCAATGTTCAATAAGTTTCAATGAGATCCTCATTCTTCTAAACACTAGCAAACCATTAAATACTCCTCACACATTAACCCTTTCATTCCTGGGATCATTCCCATGAACCTCCTCTGGACCCTATCCAATGCCAGCACACCCTTTCCTCGATATGAGACTGAAAATTGCTCGCAATACTCTAAATGTGGTTTTCCCAATATATTATAAAGCCTCAGCATTACATCCGTGCTTTTACTGTATGTTCTAGTTCTCTCAAAATGACTGCTAATATTCCATTTGTCTTCCTTACTACCGACTCAATCTTCAAGTTAACCTTTAGGGTATCCCTAATTAGTGGCCCTTTAGAAAAGAGTCACCTCCTTTATTCTTTCTATCAAAGTGCCTGGCCATAAACTTCCCTATAGTCTATTCCATTTGCCACTTTGCCCGTTCTTCTAATCAGTTTTAAGTCCTTCTGTAGACACCCTGCTTCCTTATCACTACCTCTGCCTCAGCCTATCTTTGTATCATTGCATACTTGGCCAGAGAGCCATCAATTCTGTCATGTAGATCATATAACATGAAAAGTAGTGGACCTAACACCGACCCCTGTGGAACACCTCTAGTCACTATGAGCCAACCAGAAAAGGGCCCTTTATTCCCACTCTTTGCCTCCTTTCAGGAGAAGTCTGCAGGAAATATCTGCTACTGAAATTACATGCATCCATAATAAATAAGAGGGCAGATGTAACCATTTAATGTAAATATTGGACCGTCAGTTTTAATGCAGTTTGATAAATCAATGTGCTTACTTTCTAGATTATGGATCAGGCTATCTTGGTGGGAGCTCCAGTTATAGGTCTGAATGACTCTGGAGGGGCACGTATTCAGGAGGGTGTCGAGTCCTTGGCTGGTTATGCTGATATTTTCCTGGTGAGACTAGCAATGTGCAATAAAAAAAACTCAAAAGATGATAACATTCATTTTTGTTTACTTTTGCATTTTACTTGGATTTAAATTTGAATGTCAATAGAATGGAGGAAAAAAGAGATGATATTTGTTTCATTTCCAATGCGATAAGAAAATACCTATTTTTATTTTGTACACAGATTTTACCTGCATTTATTAAGTGAATCATTTGTAAATTCAAGGATAATTATCCTTACCAATAAAAGAGCCATGGATTACTTGCTCTCAAATGATACATGATTTAGTCAGTATAAAAGTTTTATAATATGATGTAGAGGTTTTGCTGGTAATGTGGATCTATATTGCAATGAACTGCAAAGTATAAGCTTTGTTTAGTTAGGAAATTTTTAGTTTTATATTTGTTTGCCACTTTTGTGATCCAGGTGAGAAGCGTAGACTTTTTTCACATAGTTTAATTTGTTTTCAACATAATGTGATACTTGCATATTTCCAAAATTACTCAATTCTTATTTATAACATTATCCTGCCACTATTGCCCCACCCCAGTTGTTAAGGGAAAAAAACTGAAGGATTGGAATGCCATAGCAGTTGACTGGAATTTTCAGAATCAGGTTTGTTATCACTGACCTATTTTGTGAAATTTGTTGTACAGTGTAAGGCATAATAGTTATTCTAAGTTACAATAAAAAATAGTGCAAAAGAGAAATAGCAAGGTTGTCAATGAAGGTTGACTTGTACAAAAAGGAATTTTCTTGTGACTATTGGTTTCCCTTTTCTTAGTTCACTGCAGTGAAGAAAGCTAATGGCATGTTGGCCTTCATAACAAGGGGAGTTGAGTATAGGAGCAAAGAGGTCCTTCTGCAGTTGTACAGGGCCCTGGTGAAACCACACCTGGAGTATTGTGTTCAGTTTTGGTCTGCAAATTTGAGGAAGGACATTCTTGCTATTGAGGGAGTGCAGCATAGGTTCACGAGGTTAATTCCTGGGATGGCGGGACCATCATATGTTGAAAGATTGGAGCGACTGAGCTTGTATGCGCTGGAATTTAGAAGGATGAGAGGGGATCTGATTGAAACATACAAGATTATTAAGGGATTGGACATGCTAAAGGCAGAAAACATGTTCCTGATGTTGGGGGAGTCCAGAACCAGAGGTCACAGTTTAAGAATAAGGGGTAGGCCATTTAGAACGGAGTTGAGGAAAAACTTTTTCACCCAGAGAGTTGTGGATCTGTGGAATGCTCTGCCTCAGAAGGCAGTGGAGGCCAATTCTCTGGATGCTTTCAAGTAAGAGTTAGATAGAGCTCTTAAGGATAGCGGAGTCGAGGGATATGGGAGAAGGCAGGAACGGGGTACTGACTGGATGATCAGCCATGATCACAGTGAATGGTGGTGCTGGCTCGAAGGGCTGAATGGCCTATTCCTGCACCTATTGTCTATTGCTGGGTTTTGGAAGCCAACTATGTAGTCATGTTTTGATCACACTTTGGCTTTGAGTTTTTGCCTATACTATGATCTCTTTCAAAATACATTTAAAGATCAAAGTACATTTACATTTATTATCAAAATATGTACTGTATACAGTGTACAATCTTGAGATTTGGCTTCTTCAGGCAGGCACAAAACAAAGAAATGCCTATATAACCCATTTAAAGAAAAACCCCACATAACAAAACCATCAAATGTGCAAAAAAAAAACAAATCATGCAAACAACAAAAAGCAAACATAACACACAGAATGTTAAACATCAAACCACAGAGTCCCCTAAAGTGAGTCTACAGCCATGAGGCACTGAGGCAAATGATGGCAGTCAAGGAGACAATGGCCACGGCCTCAGCCACTGAGTCAGTCAGTTCAGCACTCTGTCTGTCAATGGCTGCAGATTCAGCTGTGTGCCGAAGCACCTTGATTAAATTGCACAAATAGTAAAACATTTGCACAAATGGCCAGCACTGAGGACATTAAACATAAAACCGTAACAGAATTTGAGTCCACAGCACGAGCCACAGAGATAATCGAATTTTGCAGCATGGGAACCAGGTCTCTAGCACCTTCTGCTGACAGCAGCAAGAGGGAGATTGGTCAAACTCGGGCCGGTGGCTCTGGACACCCGTTTGTTTTCCACTCTTGTCCTCTTCAGTTTTAATCTTGCTTGATAGTTTAATCAGCGCAGAGTAATGGAGCTGACCACGGGTTCGTGGTCTGCCATTAGGAATTGACGTCATCACCCCACAGCAACGGTTGGAGCTGCACCACGTCGATTCCCCAAGGAGATCGCAGCAGTACCATATCATGTAGTTGGCTCAAAAATACATTCTTAAAAGGGAAATTGCAGGCTGCAATCAGCTGCAGTTTAGAAGAATAGGAAGTATATTTAGCAGAAGAAAAGTATCCAGTAGTTTTGTAAGCTCCTTGTACAATGTCGTCTTTGATCACTGTTGCCATCTTGCCTGATGCTATGAAAATAACATTTTCATTGTTATTAATCTACGAAATGTATGAAGTATTAACTAAAAATGCCAGTTTTATTGCATTAAGCCAGCTACCTCAATATTCTTTCTTCTTATATGCTGCCAGTTGTGTAATGTTTTTAGATTGATACAATAAGTCAGCTTATCTATGAAATATTCTTTATGTAAGCATTAATGGCTATTTAGCTGAACAATATTTGAATTATCTTGCTTGATGAACAGCTTGCCTTATAGACTGTATTCCAGAAGTAATGCATTAACAAACTGTGTTCTTGATATTTTGCAGAGAAATGTATTGACCTCTGGAGTCATTCCCCAGATCTCCCTGATTATGGGTCCCTGTGCAGGAGGTGCTGTCTATTCACCTGCCTTAACTGACTTTACATTTATGGTGAAGGTAATGTGCATTAATTAGTGAATCAATTATAGAAATCCTTTGTTTTGTATTCTGCCAAGAAATCCTCTGAACTACTTGGTATTAGCTCAGTGCTGCATTATATTTTCTGGATAGGTTTAAGTAAACAAAAGTTATTCTGAGAGAAGGAACATACATTTATACAAAAAATTATGCACATAATACTGGATGTGCAGCTCAGTACCCCAAAGAACAATTACATTTGGCTGCTGTTTTCTGCAATCTGGTTCCTTTGAGTGCCCATAAACATGCTTTAATTCAAGGAAAAGTATGCCTTTTGAAGGTTGTCTTTTGCAAGGAAAACTTCCGTTCTGTTTCAGTTTGTAATGGTGGAAATCACTAAGCAACAGAAGAAAAACTTAAAAAAAATAATAATTGATGGCTAATGTGTAATTTTGTATATTCCTACTTGCCTTCCCCCATCATCCTGTTGTGAGAGTTACATTAACAAACAAAGTTGATTTGACAATGTCCACTTTTCAGAGTTAGTGTTATTTCATTTAAAAAATACATGCACAGGTCATGTTCTTATATCAGGTGGCACGGTAGCATGGCAGTAAGCACTTTTTTTACAGTGCCAGTGAATGGAGTTCAGTTCCTGCTGCTCTCTGTGAGATGTTTTTATGTTCTCCCTGTGACTGCATGGGTTTTCTCTGGTTGCTGCAGTTTCTTACCACATTCCAAAGATGCATGGGTTGGTTGTGCCCATGCTATGTTGGTGCTGGACACGTGATGACACTCGGAGGCTGCCTCAGCACATCTTCAGACTATGTTGGTCATTCTGCAAACAATGCATTTCACTATATGTTCCAATGTACATGTGACAAATAAAGCTAATATTTATATTTAAAATCGATATATCCATAAGCTGCAGTCATTTGTGTGGTATATAAAACCAAATTTGTTTTCTAAATATACCACATAAGCAAAACAGTTTTAGTGAGGAGGCATTAGATTGTAGCCCCTCATCCCAACACCAAACATCAAGAAGGATCTCTGTGAAAGCATCATCTTGCCTTGAATATATCTCTCAGAATCTACCTTGGATGATGCTAGTCAACAACACAAGGTCTTGGATAGTTCCTTATGTCAGAACTCAGAGCAGAGTTTGGAAAGACCATTGAACTGCTTTCACTGAATTGAAAGATTTCCATCAGAAATTGATATTCGTTCTGTTATGTATCACTGGAAACAACCTGTAGGACAGAAAGTCCAATGTGTCCTCTCGCAATACCTTGCATGTAAAGGGTACTGCAGCAGGACACGGGTGATGATCTCATAACTCTTGCAGTCCTGTGGGCTGCTTACAGTGAATACTGTAATATTTGGTGGTGTTCCATAGGGGTTAGTGTTGGGATCACTTCTTTTTATGCTATATATCAATGATTTAGATGATGGAATAGAAGGCTTTGTTGCCAAGTTTGCAGATGATATGAAGATTGGTGGAGGGGCATGTAGTATTGAGGAAACAGGTAGGCTGGAGAAGGACTTGGACAGATTAGGAGAATGGGCAAAAAAGTGGAAAATGAAATACAATGTTGGAAAATGCATGGTTATGCACTTTGGTAGAAGAAATAAATGTGCAGACTATTTTCTAAATGGGGAGAAAATGCAGAAATCTGAAATACAAAGGGGTTTGGGAGTCCTTTTGCAGAGCATCCTAATGGTTAACTTGTAGTTGAGTCAGTGGTGAGGAAGGCAAATGCAATGTTCGCATTCTTTTCAAGAGGTCTAGAATACAAGAGCAGGAATGTGATGCTGATACTTTATGAGGCTCTGGTGAGGCCACACCTTGAGTACTGTGAACAGTTCTGTGCTCCTAATCTAAGAAAAGATGTGCTGGCATTGGAGAGGGTTCAGAGGAGGTTTATAAGGATAATTCCGGGAATAAAATGGTTATCTTGTGCTGGAATTTAGAAGTATGGTGGGGGGGGATCTCATTGAAGCTTTTTGAATGTTGAAAGGCCTAGACCAGGGGTCGGCAACCTTTACCACTGAAAGAGCCATTTGGACCCGTTTCCCACAGAAAAGAAAACACTGGGAGCCACAAAACCCGTTTGACATTTAAAATTAAATAACACTGCATACAACGTTTTTTTTTTTGCCTTTATGCAATGTATAAACAAACTATAATGTGTTGCATTTATGAAATCGATGAACTCCTGCAGAGAAAACGAAATTACATTTCTGCATGAAACAAAAACATTTTGAACTCCGAAAAAAAGACGTTGGGTTGAAGGTTACTTTTAAGTAAAATACTCAATGTCTATTTGAGTCCTCCTTGTATTTATGAAAAACGCCGAACTTAAATTGTCCGCCAGCAGCAAACCAAAAATAACGTCAGCCAGCTGTCAACCTGAAAAATAAAAGGACTATTTCACTGAACAATGAAAAAATATGAATATACGTAAAATAATAGGCAATTAAAATATTTATCATAATTGGTTAATGGGATTTCTGCTCCTGGACCTCAGCGCACAGCATCTGCAAATCAGGGCTGTATGACGTCACCTTCATCTTTACACGGGATTGCAAGCTGTCATCTGTGAGGCGTGCGCAATGTTTGTTTTTAATAAAGTTCATGTTGGAGAACACCTGCTCACATACATATGTGGATCCAAAGATCGACAGGACCCCAGGCGCTTACTTTTTAATGTTTACATAAATGTCGGGGATAGCATTCCATGTTTCGAACACAAGTTTGTCCGGGTTGGGGAGGTTTTCAATATCACTCCATTTGTGATTCTGAGCAAGAACGGCCTTCTGACGGGCAATCTTCAAGGTTTGCTGTCAAGCGTCTAAACTTGGACACCCATATGTCTTTGTCGGCTATGTCGGCCAGTTCCATCTCAAGATCAGGTTGACTCACACCTGCCAATGCAGTCGTATTCAGTAGGGATGGATCGATGCTTAGGGGAGTGACCGGGAAGGATAATGTGTTTTTTTTTCCTCTCTGAGCTCACAGAAGCGTTTCCCAAACGATGTTTGCATTGCGATGATTGCAGAATGTAAATACTCCAAATTTATCATGTCGTGACCTTGTTTGAACTCTCTCAAATTAGGGAAGTGAGACAATGTGCCTTTCTGTAAATCTCTGGCAAGCACTGTCAACTTGCACTCGAATCCTAAAACATCCTCCAACATGTGCAAGGCTGTGCGTCCTTTCCCCTGAAGAGTTGTTTAAGCGTGTTCAGGTGCGCTGTCATGTCTACCATGAAGTGTAGCTTTTCCAGCCACTCTGGCTGTTCCATCTCAGGAAAGGTGAGCCCTTTGCTGCCCAGGAAAGTTTTCACTTCTTCCAGACACGCGACAAAGCATTTCAGCACCTCCCCTCTGGACAGCCACCGGACTGCAGGAGATCAGAATATGCGCTTTCCAGCTCGTCCAGTAACAAACGGAATTGACGGAGATTTAAACTTTTTGCCATTATTTTATTGACAATCTGAATGACAACATCCATTACTTCTGTGCATTCCGGAGGAAATGTTTGAGCGCACAGTGCCTCCTGGTGCAAGATGCAGTGAAAAGTCAGCAGCTTTCTGTCCAGCGACTTCTGCAGTAAAGCCACAAATCCCTTGTGCGCTCCTATCATACTTGGTGCCCCATCAGTAGCTACTGACACCAGGTGGGTGGTCTTTATTCCTTTGGCTCTTATATAATTCAAGACAGCCTCACAGATGTCCTCCCCCCGTGTTTGGCCTTTTAGATGTATCAACTCAATCATTTCTTCCTGTGGCCCGGCAGAGTTTACATACCGGCAGAACAGCGTTATTTGTTCAATATCACCTTTGTCTTTAGACTCGTCACAGGCAATCAAGTAGGCCACAACTGAATTGATGTCTTTAATTTGCTGTCATGAAATGTCTTCTGCCATTTTTATGGTTCAGTCTTTGCAGAGAGGGGCATATCCCTGATTTTCTGCACAATTTCACTCTTGTTTTTAAAGTCTGTGAATAGATGTTCTGAAATCTTAATGAAAGATTCTTTTATATATTCACCATCTGTAAACTGCTTCCCGTGCCTGACTATTTCCTGAGCGGCAGCAAAACTAGCATACGTAGTTGATTTTCCAGACTTCATCCTCTTCTTGAAATGATTTTGCTCAGATCAACCTTCCGCATCAGTTCTGAAACCACTTTTTTTTCTCTCATCTCCATCCGGATATTTTTGAGCAAAGGCTGCGTGTTTATTCTGGAAACGTCTTGCGACATTTGACTTTTTGTTGTTTGATAGTTTCTCATTGCATATTAAGCATACCGGTAAACCAGTCTCGTCAGCAGTGAAAGCAAATGAATCTGCCCACGTATCATTAAACTTTCTGTTTTCTTCAGTCACTTTTCTTTTTTTAGAATTCTCCATAGTTAGCCTACCTTGGATCGAAAAATAAAAGAAATCGCGCACTGGCGGCTGTCAGGCATTGGCAGTGGTGACGTATATTAATAGCGACAAAAAACGTTTTATTTAGATTGTACAAGATCACCATAATTTTCCAATTTAGAATTACATTTCAAAAACTAACAAACTAACATAAAATACATTTTAATTAAATACTCATCATTTATTTTCCAAAGTCACAGGGAGCCACAGCACAGAGATGAAAGAGCCGCGGGTTGCCAACCCTTGGCCTAGACAGATATGGCCCATGCTGGGGGAGTCTAGGATAAGAGGGCATAGCCTTAGTATAGAGGGGGGCATACATTTAAAACAGTTACAGAGAACTTTCTTCAGCCAGAGGGTGGTGAATTTGTGGCTGGTGAATTACCACAGGCAGATGTGGAGGTCTTAAAATTCACGACAAAAAAGATGTTGGGTGTATTTAAAAGAGAGCTTGAATGATTCTTGATTGGACACAACGTAAAAGGTTACAGAGAGAAGGCTGGGGAGTGGGGCTAAGGCAGGGAAAAAAGAATCAGCCATGATTGAATGGTGGAGCAAACTTGATAGGTCAAATGGCCTAATTCTGTTCCTATGTCTTGTGGGCACATGAACAGAGAATTTAGCAAGTTCTAGAGATTTCTGTCAGGTCTTTTGCTGTTACCATTGGGTTCTTTTTCACTTCCTTCAAAATTGCATGTTGTGCTCTTGGTGTGATCTTTGCAGGACCCTCCTAAAGAGAATAGCAAAAGTAGTGAATTTCCTCCATTTGTAGACTATTTCTCCTACTGTGGACTGATGAACACTCAGGTCTGTAGAAATGATTTTGTAGCCTTTTCCAGCTTCATGCATCTCTGCAATTCTTCTTCTGAGGTCTAGTGAAAGTTGCTTTGTTCAAGCTATGATGTATATAAACAGATCTTTTTTGAGAAGTGCAGGCTCTGTCAGTTACCTAACTGTGTGACTTTTTGCTAGGGCAGGGTACCTCTACAATCCAGACCATCAATCTCATATCATTGATTGGAACATCCAACTCCAACTAGCTTTTGTAGAAGACATTACCCCAGAGGTTCACATACTTTTTTGAACCTACACTATGATTCTTTAAATGGTGTACTCTGTATTGATGAGAAGTACAATTGTTTGTGTGCTATTAGTTTAGACAGATTGTGTTTGCCTATTCTTGTGACTCATTTTGTGAGTAAATGCAGAAAATCAGGTAATTACGAAGGATTCACAAACTTGTTCTTGCAACTGTAGTCACTAACCAACATGGCAATGAGCTTAATAAAGCAATTGTGTAAGATTGGAGGGGAGGAGGGAACTCTTGATTTGACTGCATTGGATCCCAACATTTTAACTGCAGTAGTTCATCTCCTCTTGCAGCTCTGCACCCGTTGTTGATGATCTTAGCCTAACCCTTATTGACTTTAGCAAAATAATGAGTTGTGTTACAAATGTGCCACAGCTCTGAGGGGCCGAAGGGTGCAGGGTAGCCCCCTTCTTTTTGAGAATCGCAAGATCACTATTGAGTCAGTTCAGGAGACCCAGGAAATGAGAGAAAGACATGCAGAATCCACAAAGAGTTGGAATGTGTCCTGGCCTCCGAAAGACGGAGCCATTGATACTGGCTATTGTCTCTTGGAAACGGACTTGTGTATTGAATCCTGTACGATGCATCGAAGCCCCCAGGCAATGAACTGAGGGGGGGGGGGGGGTTGGTGGAGGGATTGCATCATCCCAACCTGATTGACATCTGAGACCCTATGAGTCAGGATAAAAGAGGGTCTGTGGGAACAGCCCCTCAGACGCACCAGAAGAAACACTAGCGATCCCGTAATAGCAAAAGCCGGTGGGAAGGCCACGTGCGTCTGTTTCCATTTGCCCCGGAATCGGTGTGCCTTTACCATGAAAGAACGGTTTTTAGCTAACAAAGGGGAAATCAACTCCCAACGACTCTAAGGATTGACATCATAAAAGGAATGGGCAAGTTTTAACCCGTCTTTCTCTCCAACCAAAAAGCTGCAGCTTGAATGAACTAAAGTGACTTTTATATTTCCATCGGACAACACATTATCCCCTAGACAACGATAGAGCTATTCCTTATCAATTACTATTATACCTGCGCTTTTAAATTTAGTATTGACGACGTATATTATCTGTATGTTTGCATTGATATTATTTTTGTGTATTTTTATCAATAAATACTGTTAAAAATAGTACCATCAGACCTCAACGGACCTCCCTATCTTTGCTGGTAAGTGACCCAGTTACGGGGTACATAACAGTTGTATTCCTGATACTTGTACATTTTCCTTTCTTTGTTTTGTAGATTGGGTTGATGATACATTTGTAGATTGACATACTTCTTGCCAAGACCTTACCTTCAAATTTTTCTGAAAGATCAGAGCCTACCCAGTCAGATGGGCTGAGTATAGCTTCACCTCAAGTCAATGCTTTTGGGACTACTACCCTCAAAAGGACTGGATGGCCTAAAGTCACTGTTTCTTAATCTACAAGTTACCAAAGATCCTCAGCGTGACAGACTGTGAAAATGTCACACGGCCTTCTTCCTCCTTTGGCCAGTTAGTCACAGAACTTCCCCAAGTAGCTTCTGGAAGGAGAAATGAAATGTTTTGCCATGCACCAAGCAGTGGCCTGGATTGGAGGGTCATTTTGGAAGTGTGTTCTTGGTCCTTCACGTCATTAACATGAAACCCTATAGCAACTGCAATTAGAGAAATTCTTGCATAATTTTCTGTAATTGTTACCTTTCTTTCTGCCTCTGTGCCACTGTCTCATGAATTCAAAGGAAAGGTAACATTTTGGGAATTGGGTATTTTGTGAAAAGCAACAAAATTTATTTCCTTTTGAATTATGGCTTAGAATTTGATTTGGAGTAAAAACAGATTTTTTTTTTTCTGGCTCCAATTTATTAATGATGTCATCCACCCAGCTCTTTACTTTTAAAACACCTTTCTCCATGTTTTGTGGTTTAGTCATACTGACTTCTTCGTTTTTAGGAGTACTTCATATTATCAAGTGAGTATATGACTTTAACAGAAAGTGAAATATCTGATCTTAAATAGAAAATTCTGTTTGTACCAGGTCTTTTTCTTAAAATAAACATACACGTACAGAATTTATGCTGCTCATTTGTTTATCAGAATTGACTCCCATTAGAGCAGTGTTGTGGTTTTGCAGGGCACCTCTTACTTGTTCATTACTGGGCCAGATGTGGTAAAATCTGTTACAAACGAGGATGTGACTCAGGAAGACCTTGGTGGTGCAAAAACCCACACTGCAGTTTCAGGTGAGATGATTTTTAGAAAGTAGAATGTGTATTAAATGATCAATATTTTGCATTTGAAATGTGCTGGTTGAACTTATTTAATTTCTGCATTGGGATTGTTATTTATTTACCCCTTTGAGTATTGATCATTTTATGGAAATTTGTGTTTGAAGAATCTGTTCAAATTTTACTTCATTTGAATTTATATACTGATTAAGATTTAGTGCATAGTTATTCACTTTAGGAATTAACTGCAGTGGCACAAAATAACTTGCTCTAGAATTTGCAAGAGGAAGATGTAACTCTGTTTCAATTATGTTCTATCACTTATTTTCAGGAAGGGGGTAAATTCAACTACTGACTTGAGCAGAGTGGGGTCCTTGAACTCTAGGATTGAGGATGAAATATTTATAAAGATGCCAAATATTTGGTGTATTTGCACAATACTGCAAATCAATGTTTTCTAATGTAATTTTCTAATCTAAAAATGTAATTATTTTTTGGAACTTGAGGAACAAATTAAAAGGTATGTGACTTATTTGCAGGGTGCTGTATAAAGGGTTTTTCGATCATACCCAATAACTGTATCCATTAATCATGTTAGAAAACACTTCAGTAAGAGAAAGCAGTCTGTTCTCTTCAGTCCCCATCATACTGTCATAAAGAACATTATAGCACAGTCCACACAAAATGCTGGTAGAACACAGCAGGCCAGGCAGCATCAATAGGGAGAAGCACTGTCGACATTTTGGGCCGAGACCCTGATTCACTTTGGACCCTTCACTTCAGGACTCCAAAGGGTCTTGGCCCGAAACGTTGACAGCGCTTCTCCCTATCGATGCTGCCTGCCCTGCTGTGTTCTACCAGCATTTTGTGTGTGTTGTTGTTTCAATTTCCAGCATCTGCAGATTTCCTCGTGTTTGCGCATTATAGCACAGTACTGGCCTTGGGCTCACAATATTGTGTCAGCCTTTTGTTCTACTCTAAGATCAATAAAAACTTTTCCCTCCAACATTGCCCTCCACTTCTCTATCATCCCTTCTGCCTGAGTTTCCTAAATGCCCCTAATGTATCTGCCTCTACCACCATCCTTAGCATTGAGTTCCACTCGCTCACTCAACAATTTTTTAAAGAAAAGCTTACCTAGATAGACTTTCCTCCCATCACCTTAAGATTATTCTCCCTTGTATTAGCCATTTCTGCCCTGAGAAAATGTCTCTTGCTATTCACTTGATCTATTTTTATCATAATTTTGTATACTTCTAGCAATGTCTGTCATCATTTTACACTCCAGAGAGAAAAGCCCTGGCTCACTCAATCTATCCTCACAAGATATGCCCTCTAATCCAGGCAGTATCTTGCTAAATCTCTGCACCCTCTCTAAAGATTTCACGTCCTTCCTACTGTATAATAATGCAACCAGGACTGAACACAGTATTCCAGGTTCTGAGTACAGTTATTATCAAAGTACATGTATGTCACCATATACAACCCTGAGATTCATATTCTTGCAGACATATTCAATAACTCCAATAACAATAATAGAATCAATAAAAGACCACACCCAACAGGGTAGACAATGTGTGCAAATACAAAAGAAAAAAACTGAATAAATAAGCAGTAAATATCGAGAACATGAGATGAGTCCTAGAAAGTGAGCCCATAGGTTGTGGAAACAGTTCAGGGATGGGGCATGTAGGTTGAGTGAAGTTACCCTCTTTGGTTCAAGAACTTGATGGTTGAGGGGTAATAACTGTTCCTGAACCTGGTGATGTGAGTCCTGAGGTGCCTGTGCCTTCTGCTGGTGGCAGCAGCAAGAAGAGAGCACGGCCTGGATGGTAGGGGTCCTGATGATAGATGTTGCTTTCTTACGACAACACTCCATGTAGATATGTTCAATGGTGGGGAGAGCTTTTCCTATGATTTATTAGGCCATCTCCACTACTGTTTTTGAGATTTTCTGTTCAAGGGCATTCCTTATGGTTTTTGAACTCAGTCCCCCGACTAATGAAGGCCAACACACCATTGTCTTCTTAACAATCCTTTTCAACTTGCATGGCAACCTTGAGAGATCTATGGACCTGGGACTCCAAATCCCTCTGTTTCTGCTCTTGCTTAGAATCCTGCTGTAACCCTGTGTTCTGCTTTCAAATTTGACCTTCCAAAGTGAATCACTTCATATTTTTCCAGATTGAACTCCATCTGCCAGTTCTCAGCCCAGTTCTGCATCCTTTCAATAGCTTACAATATCCCTTTACACTATCCACAACTCAACCAACTTTAATGTTATCTACAAACTTAACCTACTCTTCCACTTCCTCATCTAAGTCATTTATAATAATCACAAAGAGCAGGGGACTCGGGACAGATCCTTGCAGAACACCACTGGTCATTGACCTCCAGGCAGAATATGCTGCATTTTGAACCACCCTCTGCTTTCTAATGACATGTAAGTACTGTATCCACACAACCATGTTATCCTGGTTCCCATGCCCTGTCTTTTAAATTGGCCTACCTTGGAGAGCCTTATCACATGCCTTACTATGATCCATATGCACCACATCCACTATTTTGTCAATGTGCTCTGTCGCGTCCTCAGGGAATTCATTCAATCTGGTGAGGCATGAACTGCCATTCACAAAGCCATGTAGATTATTCCTAATCAGTCTATGATTCCTCAGATGCACATAAATCCCATCCAAGAATCTTCTCCAATAATTTGCCCACCACTGAAGTAAGGCTCATTAGTCCATAATTCCTGAGGTTATCCCTGAAGGTTCACCAGATTGATTCCTGGGATGGCAGGACTTTCATATGAAGAAAGACTGGATCGACTAGGCTTATACTCACTGGAATTTAGAAGATTGAGGGGGAATCTTATTGAAACGTATAAAATTCTAAAGGGATTGGACAGGCTAGATGCAGGAAGATTGTTTCCGATGTTGGGGAAGTCCAGAACGAGGGGTCACAGTTTAAGGATAAAGGGGAAGCCTTTTAGGACCGAGATGAGGAAAAACTTCTTCACACAGAGAGTAGTGAATCTGTGGAATTCTCTGCCACAGGAAACAGTTGAGGCAGTTCATTGGCTATATTTAAGAGGGAGTTAGATTTGGCCCTTGTGGCTAAAGGGATCAGGGGGTATGGAGAGAAAGCAGATACAGGGTTCTGAGTTGGATGATCAGCCATGATCATACTGAATGGCGGTGCAGGCTCGAAGGGCCGAATGGCCTACTCCTGCACCTATTTTCTATGTTTCTATGTTTCTACTGCCTTTCTTGAACAAAGGAATAACATTTCTCACCCTCCCATCATCCGTTACTACTTCTGCATTCAGTGGGGATGCTATGATCATTGCCAACAGTTCTTTCCTTGTTTCTTGTGGTAACCTGGGGTATATCCTGTATGGCAGCAGGGTCTTAACTATCCTAATGTTTTTCAAAAGTTTCAGTACGTCCTCTTAATGTTGAAATGTAATAACATCTTGGCCTCTTATGTTGTCCTCACAAACATTAAAGCCCCTCTCATTGGTGAGTACTGAAGAAAAGTATTAATTATGTATTCTCACCTATATCCTCCAAGCTAGACTCATTTTTTCTCTTCTATTCCTGATTGGTCCTACCCTCACTCTAGTAGGCCTACTCATGCCCCTTTGTAGCTCTCCAAAGTCCATTCTTCAGCTCTTTCCTCACTACCTTGTAATTCTCTAAGCTCTTCTTAACCTTTTTCCCAGGAGGAACCCTTGAAATAATTTTCAGATCTCAGGGAATCCATGCATAAAAATTAGTATATCTACAGCTCATGATACGTTAGTATGATCAGTAGGTATAATAATCCAAAAATAATTGTTAATGCTCTTTTGAGTAGAGAATGAACTTCAGCGAACCTTTCTTGACTTTATTAACAAAAGCTTTCCTCTGTTTTGAGATTCTAATTGCCACTTAAAATAATCAGCACTTTTACCTGTCATATGGCTGTGATTTGTAGTTAAGTGTCTTTTCAATTTTGCTGGAGCCATTGCTGCATTTGTAAATTGTTTGCCACAGACTAGGCACGATGAAATAAGACAATTTAGATCACCAGCACATGTTGATAAGTAGTTTTCATTGTAAAGATGGACTTTTTTTGTGTCTGTTGTTGCACTGGTGCAGTGAAATTATTCAGAAGAAATAAACACCGTCTACTATGCACTGCCATACTGGGCTGGGAGAACTCTTAACGAGATTGCTAATGGGGGTGCTTGATTACTACCTACCACTGCAAGCCTTAGCATCGCATGATGCATGAAGTTAAAAAAAAACGTTTTCTTTTTCATCACAATCTCTTGCAGAACCCTAGGGTTCCATTGAACCCCATTTAAGAATCCCTCCTATAGAGCCTTGTCTTGATCCTTGTTTCCTAAACCTTAAGTAAGTTTTTTGCTTCCACTTGACTAGATGTTCCACATCTCTTGTCAACCATTATTCCTTTACTCTACTGTCCTTACCCTGCCTAAATGAGACAAACCTATTGATAATCCCCATGCAAGTACTCCCTAAACAACCTCCACATTTCCATGGTGCATTCCATGCAGTACATCTGCTCCAGTTTATGCTCTCACATTCTTTCCTAATAGGGTAATTCCCCCACCCCTAATTAAATACTTTCCCATACTGTTTGCTCCAATCCCTTTCCAAGGCAGTGGTAAAGACAGGGAGTTGTGCAAGTTGTCTCCGAGATGCTTACCCATCAAAATATCTGACACTTGATACCAGATGGCCTCTCCTCTAGTCGGCCTGTCTACGTATTGTATCAGGAATCGTTCCTGGACACATATATCACATTCCATCCTTGTTGCAGGAATTATTGACCTAATGTCTTGGTGAAAAGGCAGATGTAAAAAAAATATGGGTAGAAATCTGGAAAATTTCTTTCTAACTCTCAAAGTTGGTGAAACTTTTCAGGATGGCTTTTCAATATCAAAGTGTAGTGGCAAAAGTAAAAAGGAAATCAGGGAAGCAAAAATATGGTACTGGTAAGTTAACACCAAAGAAAGCCTAAACACCATTTGGAAATATCTAGAGAGTGAAACAGTAAAATTTAATTATAAATCCAAAGGATTAATGTTTGTGGAAGTAGAAAGATAGGGTATGGTTATTAATATATACTTCTGTCACCACAAAAAACAATGAGTGATCCAGATATTGTAGATTAGGAGTTACAAAAAATGCTGCAGGTATTAAACAGTGAAAAATAATGTTAGACACATGAGCTTCTTTCTGTTTTCTTAATAACAGACCCAACTCGTTCTCCCTTATCACCACTCTCCTCCACCTGCCAGAATTGGTACTCGCCATTAACAACTCTTTCAGCTCCTTCCATTTCCTCTAGACCAAAGTTGTGGCCACAGGTACTTGTATGAGTGCCAGCTACGCCTACCTTTTGTTGGCTATGTGGAACTATCCATGATCCAAACCTACAACAAACACTGATTTCCCCTTCACACATTTATCCCAGCCACTATGCTAAGTGTTAGACCTCCTTCGACACTACTTCTCTCACTACTATTCAGGCTCTCAACAGACTTTCCAGGGAAGGCAGAACTTTACTGCTCTGGGTTGCTTATTGTAGCTGCTGCTCCCAGTGTGGCTTCCTCTACCTCAGTGAGATCTGACACAGATTGAGGGATCACTTTATTGAGCACCTTTGCTCTGTCTGCAGTAACAACCAGCATCTCCTAGTATCCAACCATTTTAATTTCATTTCCCATTCTCACACTGATGGGAAGTGGAATTGAAGCCAGACATAAATTACAGGAGCAAAACCTCATACATGCAATGCTGTTGCAGGAAAGTAGCATCCATCATCAGGAACATGTCTTCCCCCCCCCCCTCCCCCCCACCGCCCCTGCCCTCTCAGGACATGCTCTCTTCTTGCTGAAGGTACAAGAGCCACAGGACTCGCACCACCAGGTCAGAAACAGTTATTACCCCTCAACCATCAAGCTCTTGAACCAAAAGAGGTAACTTCACTCAACTTCATTTGCCCCATTATTGAACTGTTCCCACTTTTAAGGACTCTCCAACTCATGTTCTTGATATTTATTGCTTATTTATTTGTTTTTTTATATGCACATTGTTGTTTTCTGCACTCTGGTTGAATAGTTGGGTGGTCTTTCATTGATTCTGTTCTGGTTATTATTCTATAAATTCTTGAGTATGTCCACAATAAAATGAAACTTAGGGTTGTATATGGTGACATATGTACTTTGATAATTAAAATTTACTTTAAACTTTATTCTTTCTTCATAGTCTCCAATCTGACAGAACCAACACTGATTTATCTAACTTCAGTAACAACTCCTGTCTGTCCCCACCCTCTCTTTCTCTTTCCCCTCCCTTCCTTCACAATCTGCCCATCACCTACCTACCTTCCCTGTTTTCCACCTTCTTTCTTTTATTCCATAGTCTACTGTCCTCTCCTATCAGATTCCTTCTTCATCAGTGTTTTTGCCTCTTCCACCCATAACCTCTCAGCTTCTCTTAATCATTCCCTTTTCTCCCCCTCACCTGCATTCACTATCACCTGCCAACTCGTGCTCCGCCTTCTCCCAGCTTCTGATACTGGGTATTCCCTGCCTTCTTTCCTGGTGTCAGTCCATACTTTGACTGTTCATTACCCTCCATAGATGTTGCCAGACCCGAGTTTCTCCCGCATTTTGTGTTAGTTGCAAGAAATAATATTAAGCAATTCAGTATCTTTAAAGATAGATAAAGCAATAAGATCAGATGAAATGTTAATGGAAAGCAAGGGAAGAAAATGGCTAAGACTCTGACCTTTTTTCAATCCAGTCTGGCTCGGGCACTGGATGTCTGTTATTGTTTTGCATTTCAAAAAAAAGTGAAAGCAAGCAAGTATGACAGCATAGTGGTTAGTGTAACAGTATCATTGCGCTTGCTGGCAATCTGGATTCAATTCCCACCACTCTCTATAAGAAGTTTTCACCACTTGGGTTTACTCTGGGTGCTCCAGTTTCCTCCCATGTACCAAAGGCTTGCAGGTTGGTAGGTTAATTTGTCACATTGGTATAATTGGGTGGCACCAGCTCGTTAGGCTGGAAGGGCTGTATCTCTAAAATAAAATAAAATTATAAAATCAGCCAACTTCATCTCAGTAATGGGCATTTACTGGGAGAAAAATTGAGAGGAAAGTATAAAGCAGATACACGCTTGTAATTATCACTCCCAATGCCTACACTTATATCAGCAAAGAAGATTTTAAAGAGCAAAGAAAATGATGCTGGTAGCTGTATTCCAAGCAGGTGAAAATCCATCGACAATTTATTGCCTGGGGACATTTAAGTCAATTCTTAGTGTGCTGCAAGTGCTGAACTACTGAATTCATCTTCTGCCATACAGAATAACAGGTATTTTATAAAGGACCCTGAAGGAACATTAAATAATTTGATTAAATTAGAAAAAGCATTGCATTTTCTAGAAAAGAATCTGCAGATGCTGAAAATTTTAAATGAAAACACAAAATGCTGCACATAATGCATGTCAAAGCATCTATAGAGAGAAACATGACAGTTCATTGACCTGAAATGTTAATTTTGTTTCTCAATCTCCAGATGCTACCTGACCTGAATATCTCCAGCATTTTCTGTGTTGTCTAGAAAACATCTTGATGATGTTCCTGAAGATATACTTTCTAAGTGAGCACAGCAGTTTTCCAATATTTCATCTTAATCATTACTTAAATTAAAACTATGGTCCCACTTTTTCCTGGACTTGTCTTTCTACGATTTACAAAAAATCAGAACCATATTACCATCTATTCAGTTAGCGAAACAACCCATAACAGTAAACAGTAAATAAACAAATGAACCAGAGACTTGCATTGCTCATGTTGAAGGATCTTCAGGTTGGTACTGTTTACTCCTTAAGTCTAGTCTTTTAACTTTATTTATATACAGTTGTAAGAAAAAGTTTATGAACCCTTTGCATTTAATCTGGTTTTCTGCATTAATTACCCAAAAAATGTGGTCTGATCTTCATCTAAGACACAATAATAGACTAACACAATCTGCCTAAACTAATAACACACAAGCAATTATAATTTGCATGTCTTTATTGCACGTTTAATTATTCACAATCCAGGCTGGAAAAAGTGTGTGAACCCTTGTATTTAATAACTGGTAGAACCTCCTTTAGCAGCAATAATCTCCAAACATTTCCTATAGCTGCTGATCAGACTTTCACAATGGCGAGGAGGAAGTTTAGACTTTTCCTCCATTAAAAAAATGTTTCAATTCATCAATATCTCTGAGATTCCTTGCACGAACAGCCTCTTCAGGTCATGCCACAGCTTCTCAATTGGGTTAAGGTCTGGGCTCTGACTTGACCATTCCAAAACACAATTTTTTTTCTTTTTAAACTATTCTGTTGCTGATGTATTCTTGTGATTTCGATCATTGTCTTGATGCATCATCCAACTTCTGTTAAGCTTCAAGTGATAGACAGCCATCTTGACAGTCTCCAGTAAAAGGTCTTGTTACAATTTTGAACTCATTGTTCCCTGAACAATTGTAAGCTGTCCAGGCCCTGAGGCAACAACATGGCCCCAAATCATGATACTCCTTCACCATGCTTCACAGTTGGGATGAGGTTTTGGTGTTGGTATGGAGTGCCCTATTTCCTCCAAAGACAGCAGTGTGCATTTCTGCCAGGAAGGTCAAATTTTGTCTCATCTGTCCACAGAACATTGTCCCAGAAGTGTTGTAGAACGTCTAGGTAGTTTTTGCTTTTTTTGGAGAGCAGTGGCTTTCTCAGTGGTGTTCTTCAATGAACACCCTGAAAGGAGTATTTTTCTTTTAGTGCACACATGAACATTGACCTTAGCAAGTTCTAGAGATTTATGCAGGTCTTTTGCTGTTACCCTTGGGATCTTTTTCACCTCCTTCAACATTACACGTTGTACTCTTGGTGTGATCCTTGCAGAATGACTAGTCCTATTGAGATTAGCAACAGCAGTGAATTTCCTCTGCTTATAGACTATTTCTCCTACTGTAGATTGATTTGCACAGGTCTTTAGAAATGCTTTTGTAGCCTTTTCCAACTTTGTGCATCTCTACAATTCTTCTTCTAAGGTCCTCTGAAAATTGTTTTGATAGAGGCATTGTGCATGCAATCAGATCACCTCTAAAATCCATACCTCCGATCTCATCACATTGATTGGAACACCTGACTCCAAATAGCTTTTGTTGAAGGCGTCACCCTAGCCTGTGTTTATTTAAAAGATGTACAGTACTCTGTATTGCTGAGAAGAGGTACAATTAAATGTTTGTGTGTTATTAGTTTAGGCAGCTGTGTTTGTTTATTATTGGATAAAGATCAGACCACATTTTATGAATAATTAATGCAGAAAAACAGATAATTGAAAAGGATTCACAAACTTTGGCAACTATATAAGAGTGATAATATTTAATATTAAATTGTCTCATCAGTTAAACAATTAAAATCTTTGAGCTTAATAAATACAAATTACTAAAACACCTAAACTTTAAACCTGCTTCTACATAACTAAAAGCATTTAAGCAAAAATTATAGTAGGGAAAATTGAACTTTACTTTGGTTTGAATCTCTCACAGCAATTTCTTGCCTTTCAAGAAAATAGACTATTGTCCCTGGTCGAGGTCTGGGATGGTGCAAGTTTATTTTTCTGACAGGATCCTGGGAAACGAAGGTGAAGAGATATATGGATCAGGAGACTAGAACATGCAAGGAAGCAAAGGTTCATGTTGGTCCAGAGGATGGGGAATTTTACTAGAAGCAGTAGCAAAAGTTAATGAGAGAGAAAATTGATCATAAGGAAAAACAGATAAATGTATCAAAACAACCAGCAAAATCTGCTATGGGTTTATAAAAAGGAAGGGGTAGCTAATGTGTAACTGGGGACCTGAGGAAGCAAGTCTGGGACTTGATGATGGACAATGATAAAATGGCTGATGAGTTTATATCAATACTTACCTGCATCAGTCTTCATTAGGGACACTGTCACAGCTCAAAGATTTCTTATGGGCTAGTTTCAGATCGTATGGAAGAGCATATTAATAGCGATTGTAATAAGACTGAAAGCAAACAAGTCTTCATGTCTTGATAGTCTGCATCTAAAGGTTTTATAGGATGTGATTGCAGCAATGGTGGTGCCATTGTATGCAGTTTTTCAAAACCTCACCAAGTGGAATGGAGAGCCACAAAAGCTATTCCATAGTTCCACTGTTTACTAATAAACTGGGTAATTATAGGCCTCTTAGCTTCTGTTGTTGGCAAGACACTGGACTTTATAATCAAGGAAGAAATTGCTTGTCATTGAGAGATCCTTACTGTAATCAAGTCACATCATTGTATGAAAGGTGAATTGTATTTGATCATTGAGGATGTAACAAACAAAGTTGATGAGAGGAACCAGTAGATGTAATGTATTTGAAATTTTTGAAGGCATTTGATAGGGGGCTATGATATGGGGGGGGGGGTATTAGCATGGATTGAATCTTAGAAATCCCATAGCAGATATTAGGATAAGCAGATCTTTTGTAGGTTGGAAATTCTTGGGCACCAATTTATTTATATTTATTTATTTATGATTTGAAGAAGGATAAAGGGTAGAAATTTGCTAATGAAATTAAACAAAACTGGGTGGAAGGACATGTGGCAGTTAAGGGTATTAGGACTCTGCAATAGGATATAAATGGGCTGACTGAGTGGTAAAAGCTTTATAAATGGAGTAATGTGGGGGGAAAAATTAAAATAGGCAATTATCTGCAGTCTTTCTCAAGGTACAAAAATTGGGTAGGAAGTCAAATGGTATGTTGGCCTTTATTAAAAGGCGGTAATTCTTAAAAATGGAGAAATATTGTTACAATTGTACTGGATACTGGTGAGATAATATCTGGAATATCATGCAGTTTTTGTCCCTTAATTTAAGAATTGATGCACTGGCATTTCTAAAGAGCTTCAGCCGTCCAGTTCCTGAGATCAGTGGGTTATCCTATTATGAATAAGTAAAGAAATTAAACCGAAAAGAATAGAGATTTAAAGGATAAAGGATTATCTAATTAAAACATGCAAGATTCTGACAGGAAATAGTAGAGTAGATGTTGATTATTCCTTGAGTGGGAGAACCTTGAGTGACAGGACATAAATGCAAAATTAAGGCAGTGTAGTCTAAAATTGAGGTGTACAGGGATTTGTTCTTAAGGGGTTGCAAATCTCTCTCTAATCCTCTGTGCCAGAGATTATGAAGACTAGATCATTTGAGATACTTAAAGAGGAAGTAGATACGTTTTTGAAAGAGTGGGCATTTGAGGGTGATGGGAAACTATCACTGAAGAAAAGTTGAGGCCAAGAGCAGATCATCCATCATCCTATTGAATTGATGAGCAGTTTGAAGGCCCAAATGACCAGCTCCTGTGCTAGTGTCCTTGAGCTGCCACTGCCTTAGGTTAATCAGCAAGTTCTGACTTCTTGTCTGTATTGTGTGTTTATGTTGACATTCAGTGTTAGTACAACAGATTTAATTTGGATTCTGAATTAGTCATCATTATTCCAAACCAATGAGATAGAGAAGGTTTTAGACTAGAGTTTTTTAATGATTTACTGGGGGGGCTGGCTTTACCATAGAAAGGAAAAAATGTGCAAAGTAAAATATAATTAACTTCACAGATGTTAAACCCAATTTGGATACACCACCCCACTTATAATTGCCAGTAGTGATACAGAATGGCAAATTTTAGTTCATGAATTGTAAACTATCGCTGATCAGTTTTTAGATTAAAACTAAAAAAGGTGCTGATATTTAAATAGAAAATATAGTCAAAATGCCACCTTTATTTGCTAATAAGTACTGTGAAACTGAAACGGCCTTTTCCAATCTTTGACGCTCCATCACTGCTTCTTGAGGCAGCCCGCCTTCAAACCCAGAAACTATTTTTATGTTGTTGTTTATTATGTCAGCTATAAGAGCAAAAGTATTCTTTTGTATAAACACAGGGTTGCATTTGAACTGATTGAGAAGATGCATTGACAAATTGAACTTATGAAACTTATGCTGATCATGGGAATTTTCTGTGACAGAATGTCCAACAGCCTCTCAACATGAGATGGTGATTTAAACCTGTACAGTAGAATTCATGCAGTGCAGTATCCACCTTTACCGCCTTGTTGTAATTAGTTAGATTTTAAAAGATTGTCTAACAGTTAAACTTTAGTAACTATATTAACT
Source organism: Hypanus sabinus (assembly GCF_030144855.1). Lineage (NCBI taxonomy): Eukaryota > Metazoa > Chordata > Chondrichthyes > Myliobatiformes > Dasyatidae > Hypanus > Hypanus sabinus. Next base: position 77,792,804 of record NC_082707.1, on the reverse strand, counting down.
TGATGCAATAATATCCCCTTTTGAAATATTATTCAAAGTATTATACATCTTTGACCAATTTTAAGCAGTATATTTTAGTAATGCTCAGTTGTTCATGCTGCAGGTGTTGCACACAGGGCTTTTGAAAATGATATTGATGCCTTATTGAACTTAAGAGAGTTTTTTAATTATATACCACTGAATAACAAAGATCCAGCTCCAGTAAGAGAATGTCAAGATCCATGGTAAGTAAAACTCCGCTTTGCACTCGATTCTACTCTTTAGATGTGATTTTACAGGAAAGATTCTGCTAGCATGGATTGGGTGACCAGCAGGAGGCAAAGAGTGGGATTAAAGGGGGCCTTTTCTGGTTGGCTGCTGGTGACTGGTGGTGTTCTGCAGGGGTCGGTGTTGGGACCACTTTTCATCTTATATTTTAATGATTTGGATCATGGAATTGATGGCTTTGGGGCCAAGTTTGAGTACAATATGAAGACAGGTGGACAGGCAGGTAGTATTGAGGAAGCAGGGAGTCTGCAGAAGGACTTAGACAGATTAGGTGAATAGGCAAAGAAGTGCCAAATGAAATGTAGTGTAGCAAAATGTATGGTCATGTATGTTAGGTTACTTCCATTTAAACATACAATGGGTTACCAATTAAGAATCATATTCTGGAAGAATTAGAGAACTTTAATTTACAGTAATAAACAGACGCATCTTAACCCTGCCACATGCTGAAATATTCTGCAAACCCCGCGCATGCTCAGTGCTCTCCAATCAGGAACTGGCACGTCATTGCACGTGATATCACCACATCTTCCCTTCCTTAAAAAGAAAAAACAATTAACAACGTTAATCAAAACAAATACATAATTCAACAAGTCTCTGTCAGTCTCTCTGTGGGTTTATAAACACAAATAGACCTTCTAAGTGGTAGACACAGATCTTGTGTTTCCTTGTTATTACTTACATGTTTTGTCTCTGCATCAGTTAACTAAGGCTGCATCCACACTAGACCAGATAATTTTGAAAACGCTGGTTTTGCGTAAAAACGATAGGCGTCCACACCAGGTGTATTTGAAAATACCTCTGTCCACATTAAAACGAATATTTGGGCAAATCTTCTCCTACTGGACATGCGTAGGACACGTCTACAGAGAACAAGCGAAGAGGAAATGATATACTATTTCCGTTTCCGTGGCGCCATTGTGCTTTTTGTACTTAGATATGCTGCCTGTATGTACATGGTAGACACCTTTGTTTAACTCCAAACAAGCTATTAATGTAGACAAACAACACGCGTGAAGGTGTCCGCCATTGTTGTTGTGGTGTTGGAGGTTGCCTTCAGGAAAAAAATGAAAAGCAGCGCTGCTGCCACCACCTGTTTCAGTATATCATGATAGCATTTTTTAAAAGCTCCAGTTACCCCGTGCACACTACATCACCCAACTGACATTTTCAGATTTACACACACTGGAGAGCGTTTTAGAAAAGCTCCGATTTTTGGGGAGGAAACGCCTTTTCAGTATGGACGGAGGGTCAAAATGAAGAGAAAAAGCTTTGGTTACGGATTTATCAGGTCTAGTGTGGACGTAGCCTAAATCTCTGAAGAATCATATCTTTTTTTCCTTTAAAAAGAAAAACAAATAACAACGTTAACTAATAAACAAATCTCTTATCAGCTAACTGAAATTCTGAAGTTGGCTCTTTGCTATCTATGCCATGACTCTTCTTGTGCTTCTTTTCTGCTTTGTGCTTTTCTTCATGTATCTCAACTAAACCTCTTGGTATATTCTCACATCTCCTGGTTAGAATCTGGAATTTCAGGTAAGCAGTTCACGCTATCCTCCTCAGCAATCTGCTTCCCTGCTTCTGTTTGGACAGTATCTTTCCTAATTTCTTCTACTTCCATTTGTAATGAAATGCAAATCTTCTTTTCTTCATCTAATGAACTGTGTAATCTCTTTCTTATGCTGAGACTTCATCATTTCAATAAAACTTCTCAATTCCATTACGTGCTTTCACTTCTTGCTTATACTGTGCCCACTGTGTGTTTTCTTGCTCTAGCTGGTGATTAGACTGAATCTCATATTCTGTCAGTGTCTCTTTCATTATCGTTTGCATTGAAGCAACCTCTTCCTGCCATTGCTTTTTCTCATCATCAATTGCCTCCTGTTTGGTCATATCAGACACTGCAGCAACTGCTTTTATTTCTCCATGTCAGCATTTTCATAAAGCGCATCTATATAGAATTCCTCACATTCATCTTCAATCACAGCATTTACTTGTTTCATTTTTGTTCTTTCTACTTCTACAATAACGTGAAAGATGATTAATATTACCACAGCTGTAACAAAGTTTTCCATATGTGAAACACTGATTTGGATGGTGTTCCTGCGCACAGCGATCACATGACTTTTTTCAAATGCCGTCTTGCTCTCCATCGGTTTTTGTTGATGTATTATTATATTTCTTGATATATTCATGCTTTTTTACAGCATCTACATTGCAGTTTTCAACAAAAAGCTCTCCAGCCTGCGACATTACGGTCTCAGAAGCTTTGCAGAGCGTGAAAGCTTTTACAAAATTTAAATATTGCTCACGCAAACGCCTTTCTCTCTGTGCATTATCTCAAATGCCACAAAATAGTCTATCTTTGATAAGAGAATCTGTGAGCAATCCAAACTCACATATTCTACTATGCTTTCTTAACTCCGTAACAAACTGATCAACGGTTTCATTGGCCCTCTGCGCACATGTGAAGAATTTGTGTTGCTCATACATTAAATTATGCTTCGGTATACAAAATTCTTCAAATCTGTCCATTATCAACTTTAAATTGAAATTATTTCCATCTTCAAAGACAAAATTATTGTATACCTCTACTGGGTCATTTCCGATTCGTGGAGTAGGATTGCCGCTTTGGTTTTGTCTGCTTTTCTATCAGTTCTGATGGCTGATAAATATATCTCAAACTGTTACTTGAGTATTCTCCAATTCTCAGCTACATTGCCAGTCAACTGCAGTTGTTGAGGGGGTTGTAAATCTTCCATTTCACCAATTACCGTTCAAACTTTTTTCTTCTTTTTTTTCGATTATCTTCAATTCTCCGATATTATTCTTCCAAAAGCACTTCTGACACCATGTTATGTTATTTCTATTAAACATACCGTGGATTACCAATTAAGAATCATGTTCTGGAAGAATTAGAAAAATTTTATTTACAGTAATAAACAAACACATCTTAACCACGCCACATGCTGAAACATTCTGGCAAGCTCCGCGCATGCTCAGTGCTCTCCAACGAGGAACTGGCATGTCATTGCACATTATATCACCACAATGTGCTTTGCTAGAAGGAATAAAGGCATAGACAATTTTTGAAACAGTGAGAAAATTCAGAAAATCTGAGGTGCAGAAGGAATTGGGAGTCCTTGTGCAGGATTCCCTAAAGGTTAACTTGCAGATGGAGTTGATGGTGAGGAAGGCAAACGCAATGTTACCATTCATTTCGAGAGAACTAGAATATAAAAGCAAGGATGTAATGTTGAGCTTTTATAAGGCATTGGTTAGACCACTCTTGGAAGTATTGTGAGCAGTACTTAGTGGGTATATGGAAGGTACAGCCAGGGTAAATGTTGGAGGCAGGTGCCTTTACTGCTTTTAAAAGACATTTGGACAGATACATAGATCGAAAAAATAGATATGGGCCAAGACTTGGCTATAAGGGCTAGTGCAGATAGGCACTCGGATTGTATGACAAGTTGGAACAAAGGGCCTGCTTACATGTATAACTCTGATAATGCATCATTCTGATTGCAAGATCAGAATTTCATACTTCCTCAGTGCTATTGATCTGCTTAACAAAAATGGATCATGGAGCTATTTCTTGTGCTATTCTTTTGTGTGAAATAAATATCTATAATTGGCCTCAGCATTAAAATAGTTAACTACAGTTGAGCTATTTTATTGCATAGTATTTTCCCTGTAAGCAATATCATGGGGTGATCTTCCACTATGTTAACATTTAGCAGTTTTGGGAGATGTTTGAGATTATGCATGCAGTGAGAATTGAATAAGAGCAGCACTCAGGTCACTCAGCTTATCACTGTATTTCATTTTGTCCAAAAATACAGTACACAATGGACCAAGTAGACAAAATGAACTTTGTAAAAGTATTTAAAATAGTTATCAAGTTATCATCTACAGTATATACCGTCAGGATCTCTCAAAAGCAGAGGTGGAGGAGTATGCCTCATGATCATCTCCTCGGTGCACAAATATACCAGTGTTGTCCCCATTCTGCTCACCAGACCTGAAATATCTCGCAGTTAAGTGCCGCCCATTTTACCTACCAGTGGAAATGTTCGTGATAATTTTGGTAGCAGTATACATATTCCACCTCAAGCCAATGTCAATCAGGCTTTAGATGATCTGAGCAATGGGATCAAAATGCATGAAACAGCGCACCCTAATGCCTTCACCATCATTTGGGGGCATTTTAACCAGGCCAGTCTGAATAAAATCACTAAACAATTACCATCAACTGATCATTTGCAATACCAGAGTAAACACACTGGACCATTGCTACACCACCATCAAGAATGCCTACCCTACGATTCCACGCTCTCATTTCAGGAAGTCTTATCACCTGTCTGTACTTTCACTCTCTGAGTATAGGCAGAGACTGAAGACTGCAGCACCAGTAGCGAGGACCAAGAAAGTATGGACAAGGGAAACACAGGAGTGCCTGCAGGACTGCTTTGAATCGGTGGTCTGGACCATACTCAGGGATTCATCTTCAAATCTGCATGAGTATGCTGCAGTTGTTAACCAACTTCATTAAAACCTGTTTGGATGAGTGTGTGCCTACAAAGATTTGTGGTACATTCCCAAATCAAAAGCCGTGGGTGAACCAGGAGGTTCTGCTGAAGGTCTGCTGAAGGCTAGATCTGTGGAATTCAAGGCTGGTGACCCAGGTCTGTACTAGAAAACCAGGTATGATTTGCAGAGGGTATTTCAAGGGCGAAGAGACAATTTCGAACAAGGTTGATGGCAATATCGGATGTACAACAATTCTGGCAGGGTTTGTAAGACATTACTACAAAGTGAAACCCAGTAGCATGAATGGCAGTAATACTTCACTACCAGGTGAACTCGACACTTTCTATGCCCAATTTGAAAGGGAGAATCCCTACTGTACACGGTGACCCTGTGATCTCCGTCTTGGAGGTTGATGTTAGGCTGTCTTTAAAGAGAGTGAACCCTCGCAAAGTGGAAAGCCCCAATGCAGTACCTGGTAAGGCTCTGAAAACTTGTGCCAACCAGCTGGCGGGAGTATTCAGGGACATTTTCAACCCTCACTGCTACGGGCCAAAGTTCCAACTTGCTTCAAAAAGGCAACAATTATACCAGTGCCTAAGAAGAATAATGTGAGCTGCCTTAATGACTTTCACCCAGTAGCACTCACATCTACAGTGCTGAAATGCTTTGAGAGGTTGGTCATGACTAGACTGAACAAGAACATTGACCCACTGTAATTTGTCTATCACCGCAATAGGTCAATGACAGACGCAATCTTAATGGCTCTTCAGATGGCCTAAGACTACCTATGTCAGGATGCTGTTCATTGACTATGTCTCAGCATTTAATACCATCATTCCCACAATCCTGATTGATAAGTTACGGAACCTGGGCCTCTGTACAACTGGATCCTCAGCTTCCTAACAGTAAGACCACAATCTGTGCGGATTGGTGATAATATCTCTTCCTCTCGGATGATATACACTGGTGCACCTCGGGTGTGTGCTTAGCCCACTGCTCTACTCCCTCTGTACCCATGATTGTGGCTAGGCATAGCTCAGATACCATCTGTAAATTTGCTAATGATACAACCATTGTTGGTAGAATCTCAGGTGGTGACGAGAGTGCATACAGGAGTGAGATAAACCAACTAGTGGAGTGGTGCCGCAGCAACAATCTGGCACTCAACGTCAGTAAGACGAAAGAGCTGATTGTGGACTTCAAGAAGGGTAAGACAAAGGAACATATACCAATCCTCATAGAGGGATCAGACATGGAAAGAGTGAGCAATTTCAAGATCAAGATCTCTGAGGACCAAACCTGGTCTGAACATAGTGATGAAGCTATAAAGAAGGTAAGATAGTGACTATACTTCATTAGGAGTTTAAAGAGATTTAGTATGTCGACAAAAACATTCAAAAACTTCTATAGATGTACCATGGAGAGTATTCTGACAGGCTGCATCACTCTGGCATGTGGGGAGGGGGCACGACTGCATAGGACTGAAAGAAACTGCAGAGGTTCATAAATTTAGTCTGCTCCATCTTGGGTACAAGTCTACAAAGTACCCAGGACATCTTCAAGGAGTAGTGTCTCAGAAAGGCAGCGTCCATTATTAAGGACCCCCAGCACCCTTTTCTCATTGCTGCCATCAGGTAGGAGGTACAGAAACATGAAGGTACACACTCTGCGATTTAGGAACAGCTTCTTCCCCTCTGCCATCCGATTCCTAAATGGACAGTGAACCTGTGAACACCATTTCACTTTTTTAATATATATTATTTCTGATATTGCACAATTTTAATCTATTCAATATACATATACTGTTATTGAGTTATTTATTTATTTTCTATATTATGTATTGCATTGAACTGCTGCTGCTGTTAACAAATTTCATGACACATACCGGTGATAATAAATCTAATTCTGGTTCTAAGCTGCCGGCAGAGGCCATTATATGCAACTCTATTGTGGACAAGTATAGATTTAAGCAGTGGCTGCATCTTTATAACAAGCTATTTAAAAGAATCAGTAGATTTTTTATTAATGGGAAAAATGCTGGAAAATATTGTTCTGGGTAACGGTTAGCCAGGATACAACTCTTAGCAGATACAACTTGAGGATTCAATTACTGTTTGTTAGTACATTGTGCAAAAGAATGCCAGCATTTGGATATATTTCACTTACTAAGTAGTCTGAATAGAAATATCATGGCTGACAGTGGAATTACAGTATCTTCCATTGTACAAAAATGGAACTGTGTGCCTGGAAGATGAAGGAACATTTCATCTCCATCTGAAGAGATGCTTGTGTGTTGAGTTTACTGCAACTGTTCCTCTTTAAATGTCCAAGTCTGCCCTCGTGTGGCTGCAGGGAGAATTCTCCAATTGATGGAATGGTGCTTTCTTTCCTCTCTATTTACAAATGAAAGGCTGTCATCTAGTGGCCGTATTGAATTATGCACCCTTTTGGATCACAAATTTTTGCAAAGAACCCATTTTTATTTATTTCAAAAATGAATATTTTTTCTAAAATTGTTATAAATGCATTATTCAGTTACTTTTAGCTGTAAATTAACTTTATGCAATAACAGTCACATTTTTATTTGGACAATAACTTTGGGCAAACTTCTGAACTGACGCTAATTTATGTGTCTCTTGGATCTGAAATTTTGCGTTCAAAGTGTCAACTACAGAACACTAAACCCAAGTGTGCTGTATATTTTCTGCAAGGTGGTAACTATTATAGAATTATACTACTGAAAATGATGTACTGCACTGTAAATTACAAGATGATGGCCTTGTGATTGACTAAGTTGGAATTAGATTTGATATCTCTTTTAATTGTTTTATATATGTTAGAAATTGATATTGTCTGGAAATAATCTGAAACTCTAAATTCTAAAAGGAGAGTACCTGCTTAGTTGGTATTTCAAGTAATTGTTTCTCATGTATGCTGTCTGTGTTGTAGTACGTCCGTACATCCTGTAAGATATTTGGACTTATTTTTCCCTTTATGGCTGAATTTAACGATTTTAGAGGTGAAATTGATTGTTTCAGAGTCAGAGTGTTTGTTTTATTGAACTAATGTAGAATGAATTGGCAAAGGTTATCATTATGTTCTTGTCTCCTTGACCAAATTTTTATAAGACTGAAAAATATCCTTTTGATTTTGAACAGAGCAGAATTGTTGAAGCAGATATATTGGGTTTCCATTGTTCAATATAAATTGATGAATCTGTAGAAATGCATGGATCTGTTGAGGACAGCAGCCATGAATGTGTTAAGTTTTACTGATCTAATACAGTTTTATTTGAAGTATTCAGTTTATAGATAAAGCTTATCAATGTTTAGAAGGAAGTTATTTTTAAAAACAGTGTGGCAGAATAATTTTGATATGCAATGCAGTGTGAAATTAAACTTCGTAGCTAGTCCTGGCCTTTATCTACCACCCCATGAGCCTCTACATCCAAATCATCATTCTTTGCAACTTTTGTCATCTCCAAAGGGCTCCTACCACAAGTATCTGCAGATTTTCTCTTGTGTGGTATCCTATGTTCCATTAGTAGTTCACAATCAAAACCTTGTGGAAAACTTTAAATGCTTATCCACAACTGTCAATGATGATTGAAGCCCAAATTTACCACCATATATACTACAAATAATTGGTTGACAAATCTTTTTTTTAAACTTTGTTCTTTCTGTTTATAAAGTGACAGGATGGTACCAAGCTTGGATACATTGGTTCCCCTTGAATCCACAAAGGCATACGATATGTTGGATATTGTCCATGCGGTGAGCGCTTTTTAGGTTGAACGTCATATTGTTTATACAGTATTCGCACTTGCAAAACAACATATGACCATACTTAATTTACATTACAATAGATGAGAAAGCCCAGTCTCTACCTTGTCATCACATTGATCTAGCCTCAGCAAATTTGTGTTTGACTATTCCATCCTCTTAAAGAATGGGATGCTTTCCAGCGTAACTTTAGTGGCTCGGTGCTGGGACCACAGCTATTTACAATACACATTAATGATTTAGATGAAGGGATTAAAAGTAACATTAGCAAATTAGCAGATGACACAAAGCTGGGTGGTAGCATGAAATATGAGGAGGATGTTAGGAGAATGCAGGGTGACTTGGACAGGTTGGGTGATTGGGCAGATGCACAGCAGATTCAGTTTAATGTGGATAACTGTGAGGTTATCCACTTTGGCAAGAACAGGAAGGCAGATTACTATCTGAATGGTGTCAAGTTAGGAAAAGGGGAAGTACAATGAGATCTAGGTGTCCTTGTACGTCAGTCACTGAAAATAAGCATGCAGGTACAGCAGGCAGTGAAGAAAGCTAATGGCATGTTGGCCTTCATAACAAGGGGAGCTGAGTATAGGAGCAAAGAGGTCCTTCTGCAGTTATACAGGGCCTTGGTGAGACCACACCTGGAGTATTGTATTCAGTTTTGGTCTCCAAATTTGAGGAAGGACATTCTTGCTATTGAGAGAGTGCAGTGTAGGTTCGAGAGGTTGATTCCCGGGATGGCGGGACTGTCATATGTTGAAAGATTGGAGCGACTGGGCTTGTATACGCTGGAATTTAGAAGGATGAGAGGGGATCTGAAACATATAAGATTATTAAGGGATTGGTCACACTAGAGGCAGGAAACATGTTCCAGATGTTGTGGGAATCCAGAACCAGAGGCCAGAGTTTAAGAATAAGGGGTAGGCCATTTACAACGGAGTTCAGGAAAGACTATTTCACCCAGAGAGTTGTGGATCTATGTGAGCTCATTTTGCCTCAGTGGAAGCCAATTCTCTGGATGCTTTCAAGAAAGAGTTAGATAGAGCTCTTAAAGATAGCAGTCAAGGGATAGGAGGAGAAGGCAGGAACGGGGTACTGATTGTGGATGATCAGCCATGATCACATTGAATGGCGGTGCTGGCACGAAGGGCCAAATGGCTTACTCCTGCACCTATTGTCTAGTTATAACTTAAAATTGTCACCCATGGTACCATCAACAATGCTGTAATTTCAGAGTTCAATTATCCCTGCAGAGACTTGAAACAAAAACCTTGATTAACATGGAGGAGAATGTAAAGAAATCTAAGTGGTCATTCATTGTTTGCAAACTTGAAAATGCTCATTTTGACAGGTAGGAAAAGTAGAATATTTTGTGAGTTTGAGGGTATATTTGGTATTTATTGCAATGTACTGTACAGAAGTGCAAGATTAACATGCAAATACACCCAAGTAATTAAAACATGTGGAACAATGAGAACATTTTAGAGAATTATTATGGAACATCATTGGATTGGGAAATCATTAGACTTAGCTCATTTTTAAGAGCAAAGTGTATTTGGTTAATCTAGGGTTAATTTAACTATAGAAGCTGATAAATAAATGCACTTCTAAAAGTAATCTCACTCTTTAATACAACAGATTTGAATATAAAGCTAAGAAGTCAATATAAGAGGCAGGTTTAAATTAACCAAGGGGGAGAAAAAGAACAAAGTCATGCATTATCTGGATTGCACAACCCAAAATGTGGTAGTGGCAGACTCTACCACATTAAAAAAAATGATTTAAGTGAATTTTAAACATTTGCAGGGTTCTGGGGCAGAACTGGGAAAAACACTTGATTAGACAACTTGTTTCAAGAACCAGCAGAAGCACAAGATCAGATACTACCTCTGTTATATCATTTTTATGAAACTGCAGTACTGCATGCTCCTCCCAAATAAGATAACCTGAGGTTCAGTATTCAGCACTAAATGTAGGAGGTCTTGTAGGATCAGATTTATTCTCTGTAGTTGCAACATAAATTCCAGTTCTTGTGGAAGACAGTCCAATGGTCCCTTGTCTTTAATTTTGTTTGTGTATTTGTCCCCTAGTTTTGTGCTTACAACTCTTGAAGAACAGATAAATATAATGATTTATCAATGTTTTTTAAAAAATTTAAACATATGGACCTTTCCGGTCACTATTTGCCGGATTTGTTAGGTCATGTTTATCATACTGGGTTTCCTTCCAGAATCCTGGAAGAACATTGGACATTAAATGGGACTTCAGCCAGACCATAATAATCTAATTTCCTGGTAGTCACTTGTATAAAGTTGTCTAGCAGGTTTACAGTCATAGAAAAGTTCAGCACAGAAACTGGCCCTTTGGTCCATCTAGTCCATGCTGAACCATTTAAACTGCCTGGTCCCATCGACCTGCGCCCAGACCATTGGTTAATTACAACCTACAAGACACAAAGCCATGCTGACTATTCTTAATCAATCCCTGTCATATCCAAATACTCATATATCAGGCCCCTCAGAATACCTTCCAATAACTTTCCCACTACTGATGTCAGGGTCACTGGCCTATAATTTCTACCTTTCTACCTGGTGTATTATTTTTGGAACCTTTCTTAAACAGTGGAACAATGTTATGTATCCTCTGGTACCTCACCTGTCGCTAAGGACAATTTAAATAACTCTGCTACGGTCCCTGCAATTTCTGTACTTGCTTCCCACAGGGTCCAAGGAAACACCTTGTCAGGCCTTGGGGATTTATACACTCTAATTTGCCTCAAGATAGCAAACACCTCCTCCTCTGTAATCTGTATTGGGTCCATGACCTTGTTGCTGCTTTGCCTCACCTCTGTCGAGTCTGTGTTCATCTCCTGAGTAAATATCTGTTTTGCCTCTACGGATAAATTCCCAGGACCAATTTTGTCACTTGCTCCATTTGCTCTTAACATATCTGTAGAATCCTTTGGAATTCACCTTCACCTTGTCAGTTAGGGCAACTTCATGCCTCATTTTAGCCCTCCTGATTTCTTAAGTGTTCTCTTGTATTTCTTATACTACATATCTCATTTGTTCCTACCTGCCTATACCTGCTATGCATCTACTATTTTATTCTTTACCAGGGCCTCAATTATCTCTTGAAAACCAAGGCTCCATAAACCTATTACCTGAACCTTTATTCTGACAGGCACATACAAGCTTTGTACTCTCTAAATTTCACTTTTGAAGGCCTTCCACTTATCAAGTATGCCTTTGCCAGAAAACTATGGGTCCTAATCCACACTTTCCAGATCCTTTCTGATACCATCAAAATTGGCTTTTCTCCAATTTAGAATCTCAACCTGCAGATCAAAGCTATCTTTTTGCATATATACTTTGAAACTAATGGCATTATGATCACTAGATGCAACATATTCCCCTACACAATTTCTATCTCATTCCCTAATGGGAGATAAAGTATCGCACATGCTTTTTTTGGGACTTCTAAGTACTGATTAAGTAAGCACAAATTGCACTGCAGATGCTGTGGTCAAATCAAGACATACAAAAAAGCTGGCTGAACTCAGCAGGTCGGGCAGCATCTGTTGAAAGGAGCGGTCAACGTTTCATGTCGAGAGGGTCTCGACCCGAAATGTTGACCGCTCCTTTCAATAGATGCTGCCCGACCTGCTGAGTTCATCCAGCTTTTTTGTACGTACTGATTAAGTAAACTTCCCTGAACGCACTTGACACAAACTATCCCATCCAGTCCTTTCATAGGTTGGGAATTCCAGCCAATATGTGAAAAGTTAAAACCACGTACTATAACAGCCTTGTTTCTTGCAACAGTCTGCGATCATTCTACAAATTTGTTCTTCTAAATCCCGCAGACTGTTAGGTGGTCTGTAGTATAGCCTCATTATCATGGTCATACCTTTCTTATTACTCAGTTCCACTCATAAAGCCTGCCTAGACATCTGTCCATACTGAGCATTACTGTGACAATTTCCTTGTCTAGTAACACCACCCCTTCCTCTCATTCTGTCACTTCTAAAACAATAGAACTCCAGAATAATTGATTTATCCACCCTGCAACCAAGTCTCACTACAATATCATAATTCCAGGTGTTGATCCATGCCCTGAGTTCATCTGTCCTTCCTACAGTACTTTTTGCATTGAAACATAAGCAGCTCAGAACATTAGTCGCACCATGCTCAACCTTTTGATTTTTTGACTTTTTCTGAGGTCTTAACAATATCTGTCTCTTCAACCTCTCTACTATTTGTTTAGGCAATCTGGTTCCCATCGCCCTGCAACTCTGGTTTAACACCCCACCAGTAGCACTAGCAAACCTTCCCGCTGGGATGTTAGTCCCCCTCCACTTCAGGCAAAAACCACTCTTCTGTACAGGTCCCACCTTCCCTGGAAGAGAACCCAAGGATCCAAAAATCCTTCTACAGCACTTCCTTAGCCACATGTTAAAGTGTATTATTTTTGTAGTTCTGGCCTCGCTAAGCACATGGCATGGGTAGCAATCCTGAGATCAAAGCCCTGGAGGCCCTCTCCTAAAACTTGGCACCTAACTCCTATGCAGAACCTTATCACTCGTCCTACCTATGCCATCGGTACTTAAATGGATCACAACCCCTGGCTGTTAACCCTTCCACTTAAGAATACTGAAGACTTGATCCAGGATGTCCTGGACCCTGGCACCCGGAAGGCAACATATCATCTGAAAATCTTGTTCTCGACCACAAAACCCACTTTCTGTTTCCCTAACTATGAATCCCCATCACCATGGCTTGCATCTTCTCTCCCCACCCCTCCCCACCTTCCCTTCTGAGTCGCAGGACCAGACTCCGTGCCAGTGACCTGATTGCTGTGAATTAACTCTGCTACTTCATCCCTCCAACAGTATCCGAAGTGGTTTATGAGGACCATACTGTTCATTACACAACTTTGTTTGAACATAGTTTGAAGTTGTGAAAGTGTTTTACAACAAGCAAACTAGTATTGAATTAACTTTAACACAAACCACAGTTTAAAAAGCTCTTTTTGAAATTCTGTTTTAGATTGTGGATGAAAGAGAATTTTTTGAGCTCATGCCTAATTATGCAAAGAATATTATTATCGGATTTGCCAGAATGAATGGAGGCACAGTGGGAATTGTGGGTAATCAGCCTAAAGTGGCTTCAGGTGAGTATGTGATGTAGCGAATACGTAGTTTAGTGACATTAGCACACCACCATCTCTTCCCATATTACACAGGAACTCAAATACTCCTTGCTGTGAACTGGCAATTTGTCTCTTCCAATTTGTGCAGTTGCATGGACTCGTTATTAGAGAAACTAAATACAACTGGAGTAACTGCTTTGCAAAGTCTCTATTCAGTCCACAAGGATGACTCTGAACTTTGTCACTTTAATTATGCATCCCAGTCTCACCTCTATTTCTGCCATCTCTGTACTTTTCATTGAAATTCCATGTAGCTCAAGGAACAACATACTGTATGTCTTCTGCTGTTGTGACTATCTTTCTACGGTTCCAGTGGACTTCTCTTGAATTTTGTTGACACACCATGGCTTTCCAGCTCTCAGTTTAGGGAACCTACACTGAAGTGCCCAATCAAATAATTGAGAACATCAAATTTTTAGGAATTAAGATATAACTTTTTTTGTTTAATTTATTATGAAACACCATCTTAATTGTTTCTAAGGCTACACTCCCTAATTCTAGATTCCATGAGATGAATCATCCTCTCAGCACCTACCTGGTTAATTGATCTGAGAATCTTGTATTGATAATATCAGTTTTAATAGTGAAAATCTTCTGAACAGACATTTTGATTTTTAAGTAATAACTTGCACTTGCAAAGAATCTTGAAGTTTGGTATCTGTTTCTGTTCCTTGTACCTTTACTAGACTTCAAATTCTAAGTTTCTTGCCATCTAGTGATTTCCTTTCTGTTGCCCTTTAGTCAACTTTATTCATATTCTCTCCTTCACTGGAAATTGAATCTACAACAGGAATAATGAAAATTATTAATCCTATATCATAACTTTATTTTTTTAGGTTGTCTGGACATTAATGCATCCGTTAAAGGAGCTCGTTTTGTCAGATTCTGTGATGCATTTAACATCCCTATCATTACATTTGTGGATGTGCCTGGATTCTTGCCAGGTAAAAAATAAAAAATAACATAAGCCATTAGAATGTTTCATTTTCATGTTCAACGATTGCTCGAATTGATCAAACTCCCACTGTGTTCCACAAACGCATATCTGTGCTACGCTGTGTCGTGTCTAATTTGTGGATTTACATACTTGCTAGGTTGATTCAGAGCATTGTTTCTGCACTTGATGAACACAATGGCCCAGATTTTAATGATCCAACTTAAAAGTTCCAACATATTTCTTTTTTTAATATATTTAGAAACAATCCTCTGTTGGTATCTCGTGTTTTATTCATCAACCTGTTGGATAATTTGGACACAGTGTAATGTTGTAGTGCTGTTCCAGTATGCTGTTACTGCACTTCAATGCACTGCTTTCAAATTGAAAACAGCAATTGTCCAAAACTTATTTCCATTCTTTTTTTAATAAAAAGCACCTTTCTCTTCAGATTGCATGGCAGCTGTTGCCAACTGGTACAGGAGTTCACTTAAATGGCCACAGGCAATTTTTAAACTGAAGCTAAGGGCTCTTATTATGATGGCAGTACTGTTGCTATTATGATGTCAATCCTTTTGCATTTATGCTGAACCACCTACATAATAATGTCCAACTACAGTGTTGATTCACGTGGCCCCTTCTACAATATAGCTTCCTCCTATTAAATTGGAAATGTCTGGCCTGCACATCAGCATCAGAATTAGAATAAAGAATATTAGTAATTCTTGGATAACCTCAGAAAGTCCTTTACATAAAGAATTGATCTGGATTTTATAGTGAAAAATAAGTACGGCTTATTTTTAAAGTAAATTGGGGTGTAACATGATGTTTGCATGTTTTGAGCATGGAATTCAGGAGTTTGATGTAAATTTGCCTATATCTTGGTTAAGCTCTGTTCTCTAGAAGCTGAAACACGATTTCTTTGAGAAATTATTTAACATTAAAGCACTTGGATTGCTTCAAGTTGCAATACTTAACCACTTATTATTAACTCTACCTGAAAGTAAAAATAGGCTAAGATATTGTGGCTCGGTGTCAACTGTTCCTAAAATTAAATGTAATTTCTGTTGTCTCTAACTTAATCCCATTTTCCATTTACTGTCAATCATTTTATCTTGAACTGAAGTATTTTAATTTGCACTTCATTCTTCAAATTTTATAAGACTTTAAAAATCATTCACTATCATTTGGGGAAGGTGATGTCAGTTTTAGGGGCTCTAGTATAAGAATTGATGACTTGTGGAAATACAATTTTATACAAATCCTTTCATACACTTAAAGCATTATTTCAGGCTCATGATGTTTCATTTGATACAGTATATTCCATTAGCTTAATTGTAGATAGTGATAGCATAATGAAACACAATTATGGCAAGGGCATGGAAAATGATATGATAAGGATTACTGGAAAACTGTTAGGAAAACCAACTTAAAGGCAGTTCTCAGGAACAGAAAAATTGCATAACCTGTAAAGGACACTATGTCAAAATACATCTTTAATCATATGCTCCTGCGCAAATCCCATAGGAAACAGCAAGTATTGTCCATTTTCAAAATCTTATACCAAAATCTAGTATATTGGAATGTCTACTGTAAGTATTTTATTTATAACAATTGTTTACATGCAGGAACCAGTCAAGAATATGGTGGAATAATCAGACATGGTGCCAAGTTGCTTTATGCCTTTGCTGAGGCAACAGTTCCCAAAATTACAGTAATCACTCGAAAGGTAAGTTGGAAGTCTGCAGTAAATCTGCCTGATTAGTGTGAGTTCTACAGGGTCTACTTCAAAAACATCTATGAAAGATGTTTTTCAACCTGGACCAATGCCACTCTCCTAGGCCAAGCCCATCAATGATAAGTCTGAGAATTATTAGAGGCTTTGTTCTCCACACAGAATTCTATCAACAAGCACGTTGAAATGAACCCAGTTTGCATCCCACTTCAGTGTCAAGTCATAGTCCAGACCCAAGAGCTACTTCACACCTGATTACACTCGGCAATCAATGAGGATGATGTTAATCCTACATAACAGGTGACTAACATGGGCTGGACAACAATTATCACCTAATTGGATTTTATCAAACCAATCTTGGATTACATAATCGGTAACCAATAGAAATGACACTGACTCACACACAAACACATAAAAGACCAACAATGTAGATCACCAGCATTTAATTTGAAATTGCACTGATGTTACCTAGATGGGTAACGAAACACGTGCAAGCCAACAAGCCAGCTTGGTGAACTACTCAACAACAACATCTGAAAAACTTTGATTTGGGAGTGCTGGGAAGTTAATTCTGTAAATTTATTTAATAATTTAAGATACTGAACAGAAATGCTTTGGCCAAAGAATTTCTGTGCTGCTAGGTACATAGTGAATGCTACTACAATTACGTGGATTGGCCACAACATTGGAAATGTCCCTCCCATAACATGAATATTTTTCTCTAAATTTTGGGTTTAGTGTTAAAGCTTGACTCAGCTAATCAAATTGCAACTTTTTTGCCCCCAAAAGAATACTTTTAATGCTGCAATCATGTAATAGTGTATTCAAAAAGTAAGTTCATTGGTATAGTTTGAACTCTATTTAACATGTACAACATCTGCCATTCCATGTTGGTCCAATTTGCATACAGGCTTGACAGTAAACCAGCATTTATTTTCTATGCTAAATCCCCCAGACTGATAATACAGTCAGCCCTCCTTATCCGCGAATTCAACTAATCGCGAAAATCTGAAAGTGCTCTTCCAACACTTGTTGTTCGAGCATGTACAGACTTTTTTCCCTTGTCATTATTCCCTAAACATGCAGTATAACAACTATTTTACATAGTATTTACATTGTATTAGGTATTATAAGTAATCTAGAGATGATTTAAAGTATACGGGACGATTTGCGTGGGTTATCGTGGATCGGGATGGAAGAAAATCAGAAGTTCTCTTACTAAGTAAGTCAGAACAGGTACATCCGGTATTATTTAGTGTCAGTTAGTCAAAAGTTTGTCTTAGTATATAGTATACATTTTACCTTTCTGTGCATATAAAACACTTAAGAACGTATGTTTCAGCGCTGGGCTCAGGAACGAAAGTTCCCGTGTTTGATCTAGTGACAAACTGCTCCTGAGTGCCCTCTCCATCTTGCTGGGTTGATGTGGAGGATCAAAAACCCAAAACCCAATAATTAAACCACTGCCCTGCTTAGTAATAATTGTAGCTTTCATCGGGGCAGAGCCTTTCTCACATTATCCTTTAAAATTGTTCCAATCGTTAACTGACGTAGCCTAACACTTTTCCAATGACCAGTAGCGTTTCACCTCTTTCTGGTTGCTTATTTCCACTTTATTTTCAATCGTGATCGTGATTATTTTTGTGAACAGAAACACTGCGGATTCAGAGCTCTGCCGCCGGGTCCTAAGATCCATTGCATTAAGCCAGGTTGAATAAGGGACTTGAGCATCCACGAATTTTGGTATCCGCGAGGGGTCCTCGAACCAATTCCTCACAGATAAGGAGGGCCAACTGTACTTGTGATTAAATAAGCCCTAGACCGATAATGGGATGGCCTTAACCTGTCATCTTAATTACCCTGAACAGCGCCTTTGCGTTTAGACAGTTTATGTGCATCCCTCAGTATGTGATCTCCACCTTGAAATGTCAGTCTACAACATTTACTTGTGGACTGGAAAAAACAAGTTTTGGGCAGATGAAATGATTTTTTGCATGACTAACTTCTGGTGTAGGGTTTTATTTCCTTATACTGATGCTGCTTGTTCCACTGAGTTCCTCCAGCAAATTGTTGTAGCTTCTGATTCTCCTTTCTCCACCACGCTATTGAAGCTTGTAAACCAGAATTTTGCATGATATAGTTGTTTAAAAGGAAATATAACATCAACCACTACAGTGTTTTACAGAGCTCCTGTGGAAATAAAATGAATGGCTGGCTCTTGAGCAGTGTACAGTAGATCCGATGGGTGGGCCATTCCCACCACCAAGTAACACTTTGAACTTGGTTCAAATCCTGGAGAAGAGGCATTCTATAAAGTAACTTTGGCAATCTCCTTCAGAAATCACAATCCAATATCTCTTTCCATACGGCCTTCAGCATATTCTGTGCAGAATACCACCTGGCTTGATGTTGTTGGTGTTTCTCTGCACAGAGTTGCAAGAGACTAGGCTGTTCCAAATAAATGGACTGTTCTGTAGTGGGAACAAACTTTATCCATCAATCAAATGTTGCATTTTGCTGAATACTCATTCTTTCAGGAAATTGGATTTATGTGGAGTATGTCCCATTTAAACTGTACATATGTATGTATGTGAGGTAGACCTTGTGAATTTCTATTTTGTAATTTGCATCTTAACATCAATACCTTCTGACAGAGGGAGGGAAGAGAGAAATATTTAAAGGAATACAATAAAAATATTGGATCACCTGTCTGCCTATTTCTATTGGAAATTATACCAGTCCATCAACAACATTCACTAAGACCCAGTGACCTTTTACCTATTGGTCATTTCCTTTTAGTACTAATGTAATAATAAATTAACACTGCTATATACTGCACATTATTTTTTGAATGGTGCACTGCATATTTAATGTATTTTCCTTGACAGGCTTATGGAGGTGCTTATGACGTGATGAGCTCCAAGCACTTAAGAGGAGACATGAACTATGCTTGGCCAACAGCTGAGGTTGCAGTAATGGGGGCAAAGGCAAGTCACATCACTGCATATTCATGCTTTGAAGCTATAGATAGATCGTCCAGATCTATTCATTGGATAATTAGTCACAATAAAATCTGTCGCAGTGTTAGAGATCTAATTTGTAAAAGTTGATCCGATTAAATTTAAATTACCTGCTTGGACAAACACATTACATGTTAATAATATCCTTTTAGACTTTTACAAAAAATGATGAATATCCTTTTTTCCTTCTGAACAAATCAACATTTGAAGGGACAAGGAAGCTCCAATAGATGATTGTAGTTCTATTGCAACTTGAATAGCAATTTTTAAATTACCTGCAAAAAAAAATAGAATGAATGGAGGCAAATGCAGGCTTCACTCCTCTTTTCCCTCTATTACCCTTTCAAAATGTAACGGCTAAATTGATAGTCCAAATCTGATCCGAAGTAATGTAAAAGTTGGTGAGTTGTGTACCTTGCACGATACCCATTGGGACGATGGTACCCACTGTGACCTTTTATGCATCGGTTAGTCTATAAATGAGTAACAGAACAAAATGAGTTGATTTGAGCTCCTATAGTTAGCTTAATCTACTATTTTTGTGTCAGGAATAAATAAATTGTAGTGCAGCTTACCCAGGATCAGAGATTTCCTTGGTACATTATGGGAAGATAATTAGCTGAAAGGAATTAGTTATTGACTTGAATATTTGAGTTTCAAGCTGTTAAAGGATTGATTATGTCAGTGGTACAGAATTCTGTTGTTGAATCTAATTTCCTTAATGTCTACTATTACTATTAGAAATTTTGATATTTTACATTTTTCTTTCAAAGGGTGCTGTGCAGATTATCTTCAAAGGAAAGGGAAATGAGGAGAAAGCAGAGGCGGAATATGTGGAGACTTTTGCAAATCCATTTCCTGCAGCTGTTAGAGGCAAGTACTACGGAGAGGGTATAGTAATTTTCTAAATTTATTTGACCTAGAATTTCTGCTTGCTTTTTCTTTGTTACAATTTTCCTAAATTTGTATGGTCATATACTTGTGAAATTTAAGCCCAACAACAGCTGTTTTGAAAACGATTATTTTACTGGTCCTGGCCAAAGACAGCCCATACCTTGGAATTTCTGCTGTTAATTGAACTCATTTACATGCCCTCAGAGACTTTAAAAAATGAGACTTTTTCCTTTTGGTTTATTTTTGGAACTTTTTATACATTAGGTTTCTTGAGTGATTTACTGTAATTAGAATATTTTCTACTTCATCTGCTTAATAGTAACTAGGTGAATTGATTTAAGTTAAAATTATGCTTTGTTTTAAAGTTCCTCCATTGCACTAATTTCCAAATTGGTGATTTTGATGATTTGCAAATACGTTTGGAAACTGAGAAGGCATTTCATAACAGGTGCTCAAATCAGCAATAACTCAAGGCTCTGGAATATCTTGCAAATTATTTGAAGATTTATAACATATTATTTAAAACATAAGATCTCAAATAGAATGGAGGAACAATGTGCTGCTTGATTTACCATGATTTGGTGGTGGTGGGGGGGGGGAAGTATTAACCCTACCTCCCAGAGTAGGACAAATGTCTACTTTCTTACCTTCCTCTTTCTGTGATCAGCTGAATTCTGTTTTCCAGGTGTAATGTGACTCAGTAAATGGAAGAAAGTTATTGTTATTGAATTCTATTGTGCACTTTCCCAAGGCAAAACTTAACTTTGCAGACTGAGAAGAACATGCTTGAGCTTTCACGCAAGAGGCTGAACTTGATCTGTTATCTGAACGCTTCTAAAAAGATAAAAGAAAAATGCATAAGATTAATCTTTAAACATTGCCACTGTGAAAATTTCAAAAGAAATAGACTTTTTTGGGGAGATTCCTCCCAGTATTCTAGTTCAGTGGTGCAATAGTTAGCGTAGCTCCAGTAACTCGTGTTCAATTCTGACCTTTGATGCTCTTGTGTAGAATGCACATTTTCCCAGGGTGCTTCTGCTTCCCAATAATGTGCCTGTAGATTTTATCTATTGTAAATTGCCACTAATATGTTTTTTTGGGGGGGGAGGGTGTCGGTGAGGGAAGGAGGTGAAGAGAGGTAGAGGTTAATGGGCATGAGAGGAGAATAGGTTACAGGGAATGAGACTGATGGAATTGTACAAAGCTGCCATAAGTATTATATTGTTATAAGGAAACCAGAAATATTCAACATGAACTTGTCTTCTCAGAAGTATCTTTGATTTCCTCACTGTAAACGGTTGTTAATCTTTGGACTCTAATATTCCTGAAACTGGGAAGGAGAAAATGACAACTGTGTGAAAAACATGTTTTTATATTAATTAAGTGATAATTGACTCTACGTGCTTATGTTCTCTGCAGGTTTTGTTGATGATATAATTCAACCAGCAACCACTCGAAAGCGAATTTGTCAAGACTTGGAGATGCTAGCAAACAAGAAACAGACCAACCCTTGGAAAAAGCATGGCAATATTCCATTGTAAAGCAAAAACCTTTAGAGCTACAGGACAATGGGATAGAAAAATTATCTATTTAAAAGGACTGAATTATTTTAATGGATAAAAATAATCTTCAATCTGTTCAACAGGAACTAAGTTTTTTAGTAATAACTTTAGAATGAACAAAATAAATTGTTCTTGTGAAGCCTTTTCTCTTTGCCTCTATTGATAAAAGTAGTAAGCAGCATAACGTTTGGGCTATAATGTGTACACTATCATTAAATGAGTAGATGACAATGCAGTAAATGAGTTGAACCTCAACTTTGATTTAACCACTTCACAAGAACTGGATCATGCCTGATATATTACATTTTGAAGTCAGAAGTGGAAAAACCCCACTGCTGACTTCTGACCCCAGATTTCTTTTTGATATTAGAAAAATATAGGATACATTAGGAAATCATTATTAATTCTGACAATTAAATACATGTTCATAGTAAGTTAAATACCAATGTGAATTTAAGTTTAAAATGTCAGTTGTGTTTTTATGACCAGCAAACTTTCAGCTTGGCAAAAGAAATTCAAATTGCTATGCTATAGGCATCCAATGGATACACAGTAGCTTTAAGGTTCAATAGTTTTAATTGTAAATAGGCAAAATATTAATTTGATTTGTTGTATCTTTCGAATACATTTCAATTTCATTTCTCTTATGTTTCCAAGGTAGAAAACATAAAGCAGTCGTAAGGGTGCAAGGGAATATAGATAGGTTACATGAGCAAATATGAAGTACATAGAGTACAAATAGAAATCTTAAACTCTCTAAATGGGAGATTGCAGAGCTTTGAGATGCAGAGGGATCAGGGTATCTGTTCAGTACCTGCAAAATCTTAGCAGTAAAGCAAGCAAACAGGACAATGTCATTGTTTATTGTTTGGGTTACTGAATACAAAAGGAGGTTATACTCCAATTATATAGGGCATTGGCGAGACCACAACTAGAATAGAGCTTAGAGTCAGCAGGGTTACAGGCAAAGATGGTAAGTTTAGGGAATCATGATAAAAGGATAACTTTGAAATTTGGTGTCAGATTTAGGAAATTGATATCAAATAAGTTTCTAGAGGTTTATAGGAAATGCAGGAAAGAATGGTGGTGCCTCTTCCAGCTCTGGCAACTGAAGAAGTTCAGCATGGGCCCCCAGATCCTCAAGACCTTCTACAGGGGTAACATTGAGAGCATCCTGACTTGCCGTATCACCGTCTGGTATGGGAACTGCACCAACCTTGATCACTGGGCACTGCAGGGAATGGTACAGACAGCCCAACACATCTGTGGATGTGAACTTCCCTCCACTGAGGACATTTACAGCACCAGCTATGTAACAAAGGCCTGGAAGATCATCGGAGACACCAACAACCCCAACCATGAACTGTTTCAGCTGCTTCAGTCCGGCAAACAGGACCGCAGCATTAAAGCCAGGATCAACAGGCTACAGGACAGCTTCTTTCTACAAGCCATCAGACTGATAAATTCACATGTGACAGAGTCATAATGCAAAGATTTTTACTCCCTTACATTGTGGGACGGATGTAAGATTTAAATATAAATTCAATTCATTTCAAATTGGGAGGGTAATACAGAGGCCATGAAATTATCTTGGCAAATACTATTAAGGAGTATACTAAACCTTTTATAAGAATATTAGAGGCAATAGAGCTGCCAAGGAAGGAATACCACACATTCTGGCAACACACAACATGCTGGTGGAACTCAGCAGGCCATGTAGCATCTAAGAACAAAACTACGGTCAACATTTCAGGCTGGAACACTTCTCAGCTTTTGTTTCTCCAGTGCTGCCGGAGTAGATTTGAAAGGTGGGGGGAGGGGAGAGAAACACCAGACGATAGAAGAAACTTGGAGGGGGAAGGGTGAAGCAAAGAGCTAGGGAGTTGATTGGTGAAAGAAACAGAAGACCATGGAAAAAAGAGGGAAAAAAGGGGGGGAGCACCAGAGGAAGATGACGGGCAGGCAAGGAGATAACAAGAGAGGGACAAGGGGATGAAATGGTGAAGGGGGGCATGACTGGAAGTTTGAGAAATCGATGTTTATGCCATCAGTTTGGAGGCTACCCAAACAGAATATAAGGTGGTGTTCCCCCAACCTAAATGTGGTCTTATCCCGACAGTGGGGGACACCGTGGATTGACATATAGGAATGGGAAGTGGAATTAAGATGAGTAGCCACTGGGAGATCCCATTTGTTCTGGTAGACAGAGAGTAGATGCTTGGTGAAGCGGTCTCCCAATGTACAATATACAGGAGCACACTGGGAGCACCAAACACCGTATATGACCCCAACAGACTCACAGGTGAAGTGTCCTCTCACCTGGAAGGTATGTTTGGGGCCCTGAATGATAGTGAGGGAGGAGGTGTAGGGGCAGATGTAGCACTTTTTCCACTTGCAAGTATAAGTGCCAGGAGAGAGTTCAGTAGGGAGGGATGAATGGACAAGGGAGTTGCTGGGGAGCAACCCCTGCAGAATGGAGAAAGTAGGGGGAAGGGAAAGATGTGCTTGGTGGTGGGATCCCGTTGGAGATGGTGTAAGTTTCAGAGAATTATGTGCTGGTTGCAGAGGCTGGTGGGGTGGTAGGTGAGGACAAGAGGCACCCTATCCCTGGTAGCGTGGTGGGAGGATGGAGTAAGAGCAGATGTGTGTGAAATGGAAGAGATGTATTTGAGGGCAGCATTGATGGTGGAGGAAGAGAAGCCCCTTTGAAAAAGGAGGACTTCTTTCTAGAACGAAAAGCTTCATCCTGTGAGCAGATGCAGCAGAGACAGAGGAATTGAGAGAAGGGGATGGCATTTTTACAAGTAGCAGGGTGGGACAAGGTATAGTCCAGGTATCTGAGAATCCATTCGTTTATAATAGACATCGGTAGATAAAGCTGTCTCCTGAGATAGGGACAGCAAGATCGAGAATAGGAAGGGAAATGTCGGAAATGGACCACACATGCTTGACTTTGGCGCCAAAGAGAAAATCCACCACCATTGAGTCTAGCTCATGGTCACATAAAAAAAAATATCCCTGCCCACGAGTAATAGAGAACCCTGTGACTATGACTCACTCACACTTTGACCCTCCCTGCCGCACAAGACAGACACTGATAGTACCACTGACTTGGCTGCTGCTATTGCTTTTCCCTGAGAGGATCTATGATCTTAGAAGACTTGTTGATGATACAACCATTGTTAGTAGAATCTCAAATGGTGATGAGAGGGTATATAGGAGTGAGATTATGTCAACTACTGGAGTGGTGTCGCATCAACAACCTGGCACTCAACGTCAGTAAGATGAAAGAGCTGTTTGTGGATTTCAGGAAGGGTAAGACGAAGGAACACATACCAATCCTCATAGAGGCATCAGAAGTGGAGAGAGTGAGCAGTTTCAAGTTCCTGGGTGTCAACATCTCTGAGGATCTAACCTGGTCCCAACATATTGATGCAGTTATAGAGAAGGCAAGGCAGCAAATTCATTAGGAGTTTGAAGATATGTGGTATCTCAAAAACATTTATAGATGTACCATGGAGAGCATTCTGACAGACTGCATCACTGTCTGGTATGGGGGTGGGGTGTTGCTACTGCATAGGACCGAAAGAAGCTACAGAGGGTCGTAAGTTTAGTCGGCTCCATCTCGGGCACTAGTCTACAAAGTACGCAAGACATCTTCAAGGAGCAGTGTCTCAGAAAGGCAGTGTCTATCATTAAGGACCTCCAGTACCCAGGTTACCATCAGGTAGAAAGTACAGAATGCTGAATAACCTCTGATTCAGAACAACTTCCCTTCTGCCATCCAATTCCTAAATGGACGTTGAACCCTTGAACACTACCTCACTTTTTAAATACATATTATTTCTGGTTTTTGCACAATTCTTGATCTATTCAATATATGTATACAGTAATTGATTTACTTATTTTTTCTTCTATATTATGTATTGCATTGAACTGCTGCTGCTGCTCAGTTAACAAATTTCACGACACATACCGATGACAATAAACGTGACTGTGATTCTGAAGCCAGCAAAAGGTACAACACCAAATAGAAAAGGCATCTTTTGAAAAGTGATGGGGAATGAGTATTTTAAAATCAACGCATAGCTCAACCAGGAATTGACGTAGGTCAGCACGTGAAAGACCATGGGAGAACAAGTACCACAAGGATGTGACCAGCAGCTGAGAAGAGAAGGGTTAAGAGAGAATGGAATAAGAGAAGGAAGGGAGTGTAATTACCGGAAGTTAGAGAAATCGATGTTCATGCCATCAGGTTTGAAGTTACCAACTCAGATTTAAGTTCTTGGTAGGGAAAATTAGTGCAGGCAAATACTGTAATAAGCACTTGCACTGAAGCATGAAAGCTGCAAATTTAGCCCCATATATACTGCCACTTCTCATACCTCCTAACCTTAGTGCTAATTATTGCACTCTTCTACAGAGACAAGAAGTAGTATCTGTGGGAAGTTGACGGGAACACATAAATACTAATAAATGGGTGTTGATGGTCAGCACTGATACAATTGGCTGAAGATCCTGTTCTGCGCTGTTTCTTTCTAAGAGAAGACTAATGTTCTAAGATTTTGGATAGTTTCACTTAGCACCCCGTTTTGCAATTATCAACTACCAAAATGTGAAATTTAGAACAGATTTCCAATTCAGCCAGGTGGCATAATATGCTTCCAAATGAAATGAAAATGAATTTATTGGAGCACAAATATAAACATCCAATTATCAAACACATCTAGAGAATGCTTTAAGCTTTGCAATCTTAGGTTTAGACTCTAACGTTGAAAATTATATGTAAATTCTCCATATTTACATGAACAGAAATACATTACATGAATGAAGTGTCTAACCGTAGGGCAGCACTGCAAAGACTAGCGATCGCATTCAGATATTATTGTTTACCATCGCCATAGCTACAAGTTCCTCACTTTCAATTACTGTAATAAATTACCAATCCATCCTTCATAAACCATTTTTTAAATCATGTAAGATCTGACTTGCAAGATGCATGATGCCTCCTATTGTGTATCACTTTTTTTCCATCGCTGTATGTTACTTCTTCAGGACTACCTTCAGCTCTCAATGCCATGTATATGTAGTACCCCTGAAAAAGGAATATGGCAAATGAAACATTGATATGCTATGTTCATATGTTATATAAAACGAATACGGCGTGTACTAGCTCTCACCGGGCATTCTGGCAGGCTTGAGCAATCCATCGCGTGCTGAAAATTGAATGCAAGCTCTTACAAGTTGATGCTGATTCAGTGCTCTAGAAGAATACCTTGCATTTAGATTCTCAGCATTTTCAGCACATTTACATGTTCTTTAAGTAGTATTCCTATTCTCAACATGAAATGATATTCACATGAAATAACACGAGGAAATCTGCAGATGCTGGAAATTCAAACAACACACACAAAATGCTGGTGGAACACAGCAGGCCAGGCAGCATCTATAAGGAGAAGCACTGTCGACGTTTCGGGCCAAGACCCTTCGTCAGCGTTTTGTGTGTGCTGTTCACATGAAATAAGTTATTTTAATTATTTTCAAAAATTATTAGAATTATTTATACCTAACTTGGACAGATTTCCACCTTGTCACACACTCCCCCTCAAAAGCAGATTTTGTCCTGACATCTCCTCCGTGTTAGATTTGCAATCACTACTTTCCTTGTACAGAATAATCCTTTGTTTCTAGTAGGGATGTGGTAGTTGATATAGGAACTGAGGCACAGGTAGCCATGAAGTCATTTAAGTTACACAATAATAGGGCAAGGCCTGATACTGACGTGGCTGTAGGTTGTGACAACCTTATTGTAAGAAAAGCACCTTGGTGGCCGACATTCTCTCCGAGGAATCTTTGAGCTCCCTTGTCTTTGTCCATCAGGTTGTCTGGCTTGACATTCACAGGAATAAATACAGGGACTGGTTCACATGCAGGAAGGCTCAACAACTGCTCCTTCTCAGACATTTGTCACTCAAAGTATTGAGAATCCTCTGCCCTCATTTGCTGCTTGGCAGGTTGTATAGATTCTACTTCAAAACTATTGCAGTCTTTGCTACTGTGAGGTTGGAGACATTCAGCTTGGCATCCTCACCATCGCTGGCTGGGTCACTCTCTTCCCTTTCTGCAGGTGAACGAGCCCCGGTGCTCTGTTTTGGTAGACATCCTTGCTTTGCTACAATATCCATTTCTGGTTCAGCAGGTGTTCACATGGAACGAGAAGATTGCGATTTCGTACTCTGGATCTTCACAGATTGGCACATTCTCCCCAACTTTTCATACAGCAATACGGATGCAGTCCTCCCAACAGTTTCAAAGCTTTCCTGAGCCTCTGCGAGGTGTCAGGTTCTTGACTAGGACATGATTCCTAGGTTGTAGCTCTGTAAATCTCACTCTGCTGTTTTAATTTCTCCCTGAGACCTTTTGTACATACTTCTTGGCAATCTGATGGGCTTCTTGTATCCCTCTTTCCCATTTTCCCAAGTATTCTTCGTGGATTGCAGGACTTATGTCAGTGTTTAGGCCAAAAAATATACCTATGGGCAACCTCGCCTATCTACCAAAGAGGAGTTAGGATGGAGGGGATCCTGTTCCTTCTGGCCTTTTACAGTTGTAAACATAGACTGTTTTATTCAATGACCCTTTCCTATTATCTTTTTGTCATTCTGCTAGAGCTTTCAACATTTGTAGAAGGGTCCAGCTGATCGTCTCAATTTGTCCAATTCCCTTTGGGTGGTACGGTGATTCTTGATCCTGCCACACCGTTATGTTACCTCAGATGCATGAAGAGTTGGCTCTCAAACTCGGCCCCTTGGTCATCGTGTATTTGTAATGGGTCCCCAAACTAATGGGGAAGGTCAGTCAGCGAGTTTTTCCTGACTTTGCCGTTGTGGCGTATGCCTGTGCAATTCGTGTAAAAGCGTCAATAATCACCAGACTGTATTCGTATCCACCTTTGCACTTGTCCAGGTGAAGAAAATCAACTGACACAAGTTCAAATGGCTGAGTTTTCATGATACTCTTCCTGACAGGGCTTCTTTTGCTTGAGACCGGTACAGATTCTTAGCATATGGCGCTCAATGTCACTCTGCACGTGAGGCCAGAAAAATCTCTCACTTACCACAGCTATTGTGAAATCAGTGCTTTGGTGCCCCATTTTATCATGTGGCTCTTTCAGAACCATACACTTGAACTTCTCAGGTAGCACCAGTTGTGTCCATTGGGTAGTTTTCCGATGAAGGATGCCATCCTCTTCCAATACTAATGTAACGCCCTGGTTCGTATTTTTACTGTTGTGCTGTATGTATTTCATTTTGGCAGATCTGTAAGAGCTGCTTGTTTTCAGCTTGCTCCGATTCAGCTTGTTTGGGTTGCTGTTGAAGATAAGGGCTGATGTGGAATGTGTGCCATCCAATTAGCAGGAGGTTTTCTTGGTGAGGGACAATAAGGTTGATCTTGGGTTTTTTTTTGTTCGGTGGAAGATGAGGAGAGGAGATGCTGGGAGAACCGGTTGTAGTGGACATTCCGGTGGGAGACCCATTTGTTCAATATGGATTGCGAGCAACGTTCAGAAGGTGATTTGGGCGTCCACGCCCAGCAACAGAGTGACAGAGAAGTTCAAGATGAGCTCCAACTTGTGCACATTTCACTGTTTAATTAGAATGAGCCCTTTCCTTTTGTTGTTGTTTACTAACCCTTCAGTTAAGATTCATAAATATAATTCCTTTACTTGTATGCAGTGCACTGTCTGTTATTTCATGTGGCACCAGTTTGTAACAGGGTAGCAAATTACACAGCATCCACACAAATTGGGTTTTGGGTGGGAGCGAGCCTCAATCTCACTAGGTTGTCTTACCTAGACTTGCGCAGCCTAGGAAACCAGGGTGTTTCACTAACTTATCCCACTCTCGCAGAAAGCTCCTGGCTCGCTTGCTTAATGTCTATATTTGTTGAAAAATAGGTTTCAAACCTGGCATACAAAGTCGATTACCGTTTTGATGTCATCATCCTTTTCCTGTGCTTGCCGCATCTCTCTCCTGGACAGTGCTGAAACGGACTTGTTCACCAAGTTGATGTGAACTGCGTCTAACTGTACAGATACTGCCATGACCAGGGTAGGTCTGTACTTTGCAGCACTTCAGTGCCCTGGACTGTGGCTTCCCACTGAGTCTGACGAGATTTCTTCTGTGCATTCACTCATACTCGTTTCTGAGGCTACTGACATTTGGGACAAAGAGTCAGCTTCAACATTTTCTTTTCCCGGGTGATGATGGCCAGCAAAGTAGAAATCAGTCAGATCAGCGACCCAGCTATATCCAGCTGTACTGAACTTCGCTTTAAAGTTTGAGCTCATAGGACTAGATGTTTCAATCCCTTTGATAAGCACATCCTAACTCAGGTCATAGCATAGAGATCTTGAGGAGGGGCTTGGTGTTTCCCAGGGGTCAGGTAGGCACCCCCCCCCACTTAGATGTTTTGTCAACTTAAGCCCACGACTTCTCCAGAGGGCTCAACAGTGTGACCCAGCATCCATGGTGCATCCCATGGGTCATTTTAGGAACCAGCTACTGTCACTCCTCTTCATCCATAACCAGCGGCTGCCTCCGAGAGTTCTTTTATAGCTTGCTGCTGGCCCTGGCCTCAGACTCCCAATTCCTTCAGCAAGCTGACCATGGAAGTAGCCACAAATCCTCTGCAGCCAACCTCTACTGGAAAATCTGCACCTTCCACTTAACACTGCTTAGCACCTGTGGCCAGCTCAGTGCATCTTACAAGTTTCCGCTCATATGGCTCACAGACTGCATCTTCCCAGGGCACTGTGAACTCTGAGATTACTACAACCTTCGGACTGCTGGATCACAAGACCAAATATGGTCTGTGGGTGGTAGTGGCTATCTCTGGGGGAAATATTTTGTCAAGGCTGACAGCCATGTTCCTGTCTCAAGCAGGCTCCAGTAGGCCTTACACCAATCATGTCACCGAGGGTGGCTCTGTCTGTCCTTGCCAAAGGGGATGGTGGTTCTTCCGGTCATATGGGGCTTAGAGTTGTTACTCAACCTTTGCTTCCCCACAATGGATGCCAAACATTTGAGGACCTCGTTGTGCCTCCATATGCATCTTCCTTGAGTGAGGTTTATTTTACAAGCTGAGAGGATATGCTTGAGGTTTGCTGTTCTTCCAGAGTGAACAAGCAGGATCTTCACTGAACCATTGGTTCAGATTTTTGGGAGTTGGGGCAACATCATAAACAACTCTTATAAGGAAGCTAATCTTTCTTCTTTCCTTTTCTCAGAAGTCTTTCCAGCTGAATTTTCTCAATGTTTCCCACCTTGTCCACTGTCCCTGGTTTACCCAAGACACTGCTCTTGCACACCTCATCTGCTCCTCCTGTCACTGTACTTCCTTCACCACCACAACTCGCCTTTGCCTTTGTGTTGTCGTCTTTTGCCAAATGGGCCTATTTGAGCCTGTGCCAGAACTCCCTCTTCCGGATTGCAGACTTCCCTCCATGTCTGCGAACCTGAGTGCTGCTTTTGCCTGTTTTACTGACTCTGCTGGACACCACTTTCTTCCTGTTATGGTCCTGGGTGCAGTATCCTGGACAGTTTCCTGGGCATGAAATTACAAGGGAGTTATCTCAAGCCTCACCTTGGCACACTTGAACTCTTCAGTCAGCCTGGTGACAGGCAACTCCAAAGCTCCTTTGCCACACAGGTAGATGTTACTATGCAATCTTGGTAGGCCCATCCACTTAATAAAGGAACTAACTGTGCTCTGCAGCTTTTCAACATGAGTGATGGGGACTTCATACTGAGTCAGTGGTCACAACATCCAAGGGAGTTATCCAAACTGAAGGCACCAGAGCTTGAGGTTCCTGGCAGCAATGTCTTATCGATTTCTTTAAGCCCTTTGATAATTTCTTATCTCAGCGTTTTACTTGATTTGTGACACTGAGATTTACATTGTACCAATGCCCCAAGCTTTTAACTGGCATTTCTGACACAGTGGGAATTACTTTCCCATCCACGTGGAACTTACAGTTGACCAGGCTTTCCTTGACTATAGAAATGAACCTGGACTTTGTTTTAATTGTGCTTCAGGCCCATTTGATGTTTGAATGGAGCTTCTCAAGCAACCGTTCATTACGTGGGATGGTAGTTGTCAGGATGGTTAAATCATCCATAAATGTCAGGTTTGGTGGTAGGCGTAGTTCTGACCAGTTGATACCCACTTAGAAGCTCGAATTATAACTTCCATTGCCATGGTAAAGGTCAGCAGAGAGATGGTGCAACCTGCCATTATTCCTATCTCCATGGGCTGCCAAGCTGTGTTGTACTCTGTGGTTATCAATGAGAACTGGAGATCTTGAAAGTAGGCTTTGACCAAGGTTGAACACATTCTGGTATATGGAAGAAATCAAATAAAAACCACAGGAGGTTATGTGAGACTGACCCAAAGGCACTGGCTAGGTTCAAGAACACACATGAAGGGTTGTTGTCACTGTAAGCTGTGAATGTCCAGGCATAGTACAGGTAATCCCTGAATTTTTCAGTAATTGCCCATTTCAACGCAAGGAATTCCAATTTCCTACTGTTTAAAGAGTAGTTCTTTTCTGCATTCGTCAATGTTCATGAACCATAGGCTATGACTCTCAATTTCCCATCTTGTTTTTGACACAGGACTGCTCCCAGCTCCTGACTAGAGGCATCAATGTGGAGAAGAAATGGTTGTATGAAATCTGGGGACTTCAGCACAAGTGGCTGTACTAGGCAGTCAGTCAGCTTCTGCAAAGTTTCTTCACGTGTCTCTGTCTAAGTGATTGGTTTGCAAGAGGGCTCACAATTCCTCTTCTTATTTGTCTTTCTGAAGCTGCACCTACTGAACTGATTTTGGTCACTGTCATCTCTGATTTTTAACAGGTCATGGAGGGGGGGTTGTAATTCTGGTGAAATATCTAATATACTGTTGATAGTAGCTTAATAAACCCAGGATCTTTCTCAGTTCTCCTGCTGTGCCTGGCCTCTTCTCTCTCAGTGCTGTTACTGCCATGGTGTCTGCAGGATCCCATCCAATTTCCCTCTGCTGGCACAATCCTCCCCAGGTGATGAACCTCAGCCTTAAAGAACTCCCATTTGTTGGGTTTAAGTTTCACTCCATGCTCCTGCATTCACTGTAGCACTCTTGTCACCCGCTTATCGAAGGTTTTAATGAACACCAGCATATCATTCAGGTATGGTACACAGACCTTGTCTCTTAATCCTTCAAGGCACTCCTTCATGAAATGCTGGTAGGCTGCGGGTGCATTCATGAGTCAAGAGGGGAATCGAACTCACTCATAAAAGTGCCAGCGGGTTTTGAAGGCTATTAATGGCCTGCTTTCCTTTATCATGAATCCTTGATGGTTTGCTCCCCCCGGTCAAGTGACAAGAGCAAAGCATTAACCCCTAACTGTCCACAATGTCTTGCCCTTGTGGAATGAGCTGGGGTCTGGAAAAGTTTTCATATTCAGGTCTCTATAATCAATACAGAGACGAAGGCTTGCATCTTTCTTTCTGACACACACAATTGGCGAGTTAGATTTCTTCATCCACCCATGGACGATTAAGTCAAGCAAGTAGTCCTTCATTTCATTGTAGCGGAGTTTTGGAACTTAAATATGAGCAGTCAACTGGCTCATCATCTTTGAGAGAGATGCTCAGCTCCGCATCCAATGTCAATGTCTGATTTGAAAAGTGAGTGACATTCTTCTCGTAGTAGCAACGTCACGATCTGCTGCTGTTGTATATTTAGGTGGTTCGTATTGACTGGGGGATCCCATAAATCAGAGTTGAGTTCACCCATATCACCTTGAATTGGTGTCAAGTGGTTGGGTTGAATATGGTACTGCTTTGTGCAGTGACAGGGAAGACAGGCTTAACTGGTTACAACATCCCAAGCACTGTCTTCTCAGCAAGCACCATGTCACGGTCTATTCTGTCATGCACATCAATGGCATGTATCCCTCTGGAGTGTTACAAATCTTTTACACAATTCAAGGCCTTCTGCTCATTGTAGGCTCATTTCTGGTTCAAAGAGCATTATTTCCTCTTCCCTCACAAATGGAGACCATATAGCATTGAACGCGCACTGTTGTATGTTGTGGTATGTTAACTCTCGCCTTTGTTTACTATATAGTACTTGATATTCCCAGGGATTCTCAATGCTAATCAGATTGATAAATGCCTTGATTTTGCCTCTTTTAAGGCTTGGGAATGCAGCTCTTACTGTTTCATATGAAACTCCTCCCTTCCTGTTGTTAAGTCTTCCTTCTTCACTCTCCTTTATAACCTGTTCAATCATATTAAATCCAATGAAGGGATGGGTAGAGTTCTGCCTTTCAGAACCAGAACCGGTATGATTAATTCTTTTGCACTAGGTGAAGCTAATTTGAACATCCTACACACGGCATGTTTGTTGCCACAGTGTCCCTTCTGCCTCTGAAACATCTCTGAGTTTAACTCCATGCAAGTGCCTAGTTTTCCACTGCTTGTCTATGATCCACACCTGTGAACCTGTGTCCCATATCACTTCACTTTGACGTCCTTTGTAAGTAACATTCTATAAGGCACTCTCTGCCCTACAATGAAGTTACAGACGAATGTTGATTGGCTTGTCACTGTGCAACTACAACACTGGCGGATGTCTGCCCCTCATTATCAGTTTTGATCCTACACCAATTCCAATGGTCTGTCTGACATTTTTTGAGCAGTAATATGAGACTTTACATCTGGGGCATCCTCTCCACCACAGCTGGCCGATTGGTGGGACACTTCTGTAATACTAGTTAATTCCTGTTCCGTGGAAGCAACCCATCTTGGTTTAAGCAATCCTCTTTGGGTAGTCTTATTCCTTGTGCTTTACATCCTGCTAAGTAGTACTTGCAGCTACCACAGTTGTAACAGTGAATGCAAAGTTCCTCACACCCTCTTGCTGACAAATGAAAACACTTTCTAGCTTGTAGTGAATGAAGCTGCTGAGGCAGGCCAAGATACGGACTTACTGGGACTGGATACCGTGGTAAAAATGAATAATTCTGTGGAGTTACTTGACATAGCTGCTGGGCTTCAAATGGCAATACATATGATACTGTTGCATACTGCTGAAATGGGGGAAAGCTTTGTTGTTGAGGGGCTGGGTATCATTGAGGCAGCACCGGTTCAGTTAACTGATTTTGCTTTCTCTTTCTTTCTTTCTTTCTAAATCTTTTTATTATTATTAATAATAAGGACAAAATACAAATGATATATTAATTAAAAAAAGAAATTACAAACATCCAAATTCCATCACAGATGAAAAAAGACATAAACAATAGTTACAGTATAAATGAGTTTACTAAGACATAAACCATACAGTATATGTATGAACATGGTAGTCTAGATATTTCATAATATATGATATAAAAAAAACAGAAAAAAGAAAAAAAATATATATAATGCAAAATTAGCTAATCTACTAATCTAATGACTAATAAAGAAGAAAAAAGAAGCAAAAAAAGAAGAAAAAAAAGAAAAAAAAACATTGGGAAAAGAAAGAAAAAAAAGGGCTGTTTATAATATCTCACAAAAATAAGTATTCATCAATGCCGTCACTTCCGGTCCTCTCAACATACATAAGCTAAAAGCTGGGAAATCAAATGAACTTGGCACAGGGTCATATTACATCATATGAAAATGTTGAATAAATGGTCTCCATAACTTTTCAAATTTGATAGAAGTATCAAAAACACCACTTCTAATTTTTTTCTAAATTTAAACATACCATAGTTTGAGAGAACCAATTAAATACAGTGGGAGGGTTAATTTCCTTCCAATTCAACAATATAGATCTTCTAGCCATCAGAGTTAAAAATGCAATCATTCGACGGGCAGAAGAAGATAAATGCAGTGAGTCCATCATTGGTAAACCAAAAATTGCGGTAATAGGATGAGGTTGTAAATCAATATTCAAAACCGCAGAAATAATATCAAAAATATCTTTCCAATATTTTTTCAAAAACGAACATGACCAAAACATATGAGTTAAAGACGCGATTTCAGATTGACATCTATCACAGATAGGATTTATATAAGAGTAAAAATGAGCTAATTTATCCTTGGACATATGGGCCCTATGTACAACCTTAAATTG
This sequence comes from Hypanus sabinus, assembly GCF_030144855.1. Classification (NCBI taxonomy): domain Eukaryota; kingdom Metazoa; phylum Chordata; class Chondrichthyes; order Myliobatiformes; family Dasyatidae; genus Hypanus; species Hypanus sabinus. The sequence goes on along the minus strand of NC_082707.1, from coordinate 77,756,700 downwards.
TATTAATGAATGTTTGGCACATATCGATGATGTATTAACTAATTGAAGAATTCTATCCCAATTCTCACTAGGAATGATTTTGCTTTCTCCACTGTTTTTGTCCATTGTTTGACTCTCTCTGGAGTTCAGACCTGACAACGTTTTGCCCCATGGGCTGCTCAGGCCTCTTTGAACCCCACTCTAGTGGTTCCTGATAACTCTGTTCTAGGTCCTACAGCTGAGGTGGAGCTGCCTTCCCCTCCTGTTTTTTTTTATTTGAAACTGAAAAGCATTGTTGATGTACAGGCATGGGCCGTTGAAGTTGCTCTTTGACCTTTGCAATTTCCTCACCAAGTGTTTTCAACTATGACACTAGGTCTATATGAGTCCTTTCCATTTGACGTTTACACACATCAGATGTTCCTCTGAGCAGAGTTGACAGTGCTGGCTGACCCAGCTAGTTTCTGTTTATTCTTTTTCTCCGCTTCATTTGCACGTGCAACGTTTTGCTTCTCTAATAGTACCTCATCTGAGGTTTTGGGTTCTACAAGTTATGGCAAAAGTTGTGGCAAAAGTTATCCTTTTGAATACAATCACTTTGTAAACTGGTGAGTACAGTATGTAAAAACATATTCTGCACTAAGTCTGGATAATCTTTCTGATCAGGCTCCCTTTCCTCTGAGGCAAACAGTACTTCCTGCTTCAGATCAGTAACACGCATTAAGAAACTTTGTGGCATCTCTGTACTGCATTGGGCTTCTGCTGTCAACTGCTTAAGCAGTTTGGTGGCCCTTTTTCCCTGACAATGTGAGCGAAGGGTCTTTCTAAGAGTAGGTAACTTCAAGTCTGACTTACCCTCAAGATAACTGGAGCCCAGGCATAACTGCATAATCTGATCATGGCACTGATCATCTCCACCTCTGGATAGCCTCTATTTAGGGTGCTTTCTATCTGGCAAACAAGGCTGGAAAACAACCACTGGGCCCACCAACCTGATCAGATATTTTAAAGTCTTTGCACCATGGCAGTGCTTGAGTTCACCTTGTTAGGAGCTGACCTTTGTACTGAACTGTGGGTTACTGCAGTTTCCGCTGTTTCATCAGCCACAGCAGCTGTAACAAGCACTGAAGTCTTCTAACTTGTTTCTAACCAGCATAAATTCAGACATGCCAGGGTCCTCCAGATTTCCCAGCTCCTCTCTTTCCAAATGGTGACTTAATAGGGATGCGAGAGACAAACATGTTGTTTTAGCTACGCTCTGTCCTTAGAGCTAAAGGAAGCATCTGAGTTCTACCAGCTTGTCTTTAGGTAATGCACACACTTTCTAACCAATTTCTTCTTGGAGTATATTTATTTTCTTTTCCTCTCGGCAGTGGTGCGAGTTATTGTGATGACTGTAAGATCACCTGCTGCTGAGTGCCTCAAGCACTCACAGTGTCTCACTGCTCCATCGACTCTCAGCCTCACCTACCTCAGTCTACTGCCTCCCTCTGCTGCTGCTTGAGGCAATTAAGGAAAGACTGGGTGCGGTATGGATGAGCTCAATCTGGCAAGGAGATGGTCCATCTGCACACCCAATCTCAGAAGGGCCTCCAAAATTTTGTACACCTGAAAAAGGGATATGGCAAACGAAACATAGGTATGTTATATTCATGCATTGGTCACTTTATAGAATGAGTATGGCATGTACTACCCCTCCTCGGCATTCTCACAAGCCTGAGCAATCAATCGTGTACTGAAGATTGAATGCGAGCCCTTACAAATCAATGGCAGATTCAGTGCTCAATACTGCAAAAGAATACCTTACATCCAGATTCTCAGAATTTTCAACACATTTCCATGTTCAAGTAGTATCCCTTTTCTCAACATGAAATGCTATTCACATGAAATAAATTATTTAACCCTTTTAAAAATTATTTGAACAATTATTTATAACTAAATAGAACAGATTTCAACTTGGCCACATGTACAATTAATCGCTGCCGACCAAATCATAGGTGATGTAAATCTATTCAACTATCACACACAGATAAGGAAGTGAAAACAAATATTATTCTACAATATTGTATAAGTGTTGGCCACTCTAACTTTAATATACTAGTTGAGAATTGGGTAGATTCTGGGATACATTTATTACAATCATCTATGAAGAAAGTTTTAGGTCAACAATTGTATTTCAGACTTACCTTTATTTCTAGGCAATAAACTCCTGTGCTACAATTTTCAAATGGTTTTCCAAATAACCAGCTTCAATACCTAATCACTTCATTCTACCAACAATTAGTTTACCAAAATAGAAAGCGTATCAAATTTTAACAGCTCATCTTAATTTGAGATCTGAACCCAAGAAGGATCCCTCAAATCTAATGTAACATTGGATTCAATCTGAAATTGTACATCAACGTTCCTTTTACTGAAGCAGTTGAGATGAATGGAGATGTACAAATAGTACATCTGGGTAAGGTCCAACAACACCCAAGGCAGACACATTGATATCCTTGACATTGCTGCAATAAATTTTCTCTCATCTCAAAGAATGTGAATTAGAATCAGAATCAGATTTAATATCACCAGCATATGTTGTGAAATGTGTTATTGTGCGGCAGCAGCTTATTATAATACATAGCAAAAATTGTAAATTACAGTAAGTATATATTTTGAAACATTAAATAAGTAGTGCAAAAAGAGAAAAAAAGTAGTAAGTAGTGTTCATGGGTTCAACGTCCATTCGGAAATCTAATACTGGGGGGGGGGAAGATGCTATTTCAGACTTCAAGGCTCCTGTATCTCCTCCCTGATGGTAGCAATGAGAAGAGGGATGTCCTGGGGTGATGGGGTTCCTTGATTATAGATGCTGCCTTTCTGTCTTTGAAGATGTCCTGGATGCTGGGGAGGCTGGAGCCCACGATGGAACTGAGTTTACAATTTCCTGTAGCTTATTTCGATCCTTTGCAGTAGCCCCACCCCCCCCCCCCCAATACCAAAACGGCGATGCAGCTAGTTGGAATACTCTCCACAGAACATCTGTAGGTATTTTTGAGTGTTTTTGGTGAAATACCAAGCTTCTCAAACTCCTAATGAAATATAGCCACTGCTGTGCCTTCTTTGTAATTGCATCAATATGTTCAACCCAGGCTTGATCTTCAGAGATGTGACAACCAAAAACTTGAAATTGCTCAGCCTTTCCACTTCTGATCCCTCAATGAGGACTGGTGTGTGTTCCCTTATTTTAGGCTTCCTGAAGTCCACAATGATTTTTTTGTTTTTACTGACACTGAGTTGCTGCAACACCATTCAACCAGCTGATCTCCCTCTCTTCTGTACACCTTCTTGTCACCATCTGAAACTCTGCCAATTGTGCTGTCAGCAAATTTACAGATAGGCACACAGTCACAGGTGCAGAGAGAGTAGAGCAGTGGGCTAAGCGCACATCCTTGAGGTTTAGATTATCAGCAAGGCGGAGTTGCTATTTCCGATCTGCACAAACTGTGGTGTTCTGCTGAGGAAATTGAGGATCCAGTTGCAGAGAGGTACAGAGGCCAAGTTTGGAGCTTTTTGAACAGAACTGTAAGAATGATTGTGATAAATGCTGAGCTGTGATCTCTAACCAGCAGCCTGATGTAAGTATTATTGTACAGATGATCCAACGAGATTACATCCTCCATAGATCTTTTGTGGCAATAGGCAAATTGCAGTGGATCTAGGTCCTTGCTCAGACAGGAGTTAATCCTAGCCATAATCAACCTTTCAAAGCACTTCATCACTGTAGATGCCAAGTGCTACTGGATGATGGTTGTTATAGCATTTCACCCTGCTCTTCTTGGGCTTACAGTGCCTACAAAATCTATTCACCACCCTAAAAAGTTCTCATGTTTTATTGTCTTACAACATGGAATCACAGTGGATTTAACTTTTTTTGACACTTTCATGTCAAAGTGAAAACAGACCTCTACAAAGTGATCTAAATTAATTACAAATATAAAACACAAAATATTGATTGCATAAGTATTCACCCCCATTAATATGACACACCAAATCATCACTGGTGCAGCCAATTAGTTTTAGAAGTCACATAATTAGTTAAGGTGTCCTAGCTGTATATAAACCTGTTTGCACAATCCTGAAGTCGTACCCTCTTGTCCTAGAATCCTTTACCATGGGAAACAACTTTGTCAAATCTAATCTATTCAGGCCTTTTAACATTCAGAATGTTTCTATGAGATCCCCCCCCCCCCCCCATTCTCCTGAACTCCGGGGAATACAGCCCAGGAGCTGATAGACATTTTTCATACGGTAACCCTCTCATTCCTGGAATCATTCTCATGAATTTTCTCTGAAATGTCAGTATATCCTTTCTAAAATAAGAAGCCCAAAACTGCACACAGTACTCCAAGTGTGGTCTCACGAGCGCCTTATAGAGCCTGAACATCACATCCCTGCTGTTATATTCTATACCTGTAGAAATGAATGCAAACATTGCATTTGCTTTCCTCACCACCAAATCAACTTGGAAGCTAACCGCTAGGGTATCCTGCAGAAGGACTCCCAAGTCTCTTTGTATCTCTGCATTTTGAATTCTCTCCCCATCTAAATAATAGTCTGCCCATTTATTTCTTCCACCTAAGTGCATGACCATACAGCATTGTATTTCATTCACCACTTCTTTGCCCATTCCCTTAAACTGTCTAAGTCTCTCTGTAGGCTCTCTGTTTCCTCAACACCACCAGCTCCTCCACCTATCTTTGTATCATCAGCAAATCTAGCCACAAATCCATTTGAGGATGTGAGCAGAGGTGACTATATGTTACGTTTTCTTCCTTTAAGACATGAAAGAGGATGTTGGTTTTTACTGATCTTTTTACATTTCTATGCAATAAATAGCACAATTAGTTTTATTCAAAAAACTGATAAAGCTATGGTCTGAGACAATTTAACAATAAACTTGTATTCTAATTTAGCAGAGAGCTATTTTGTGACTAATTTCACATTAACTTATTTGAGTATCAGTTTTTACTTTCATAGTTTTCCAAAGTAAGAATTTTCCAAGTTTAAAGTAATTAATACTTAGCACGTGTGGCATTTACATAGAACGATGTCACAAATTGTTTTGCTGCACTAATTATTTGATTACAGTATTTTTGAGTACAGGTCATGTGAGGACCAAATGCTTGACTGAAGCAGTTTTGAAAGGAGTATTAAAAGAAGTTGTAGGAACATCTCCTGACAGAATTTAAGAGCTTTGGGACAAAACTGCTCGTGATGGATTTAGAGAAACTGGGTCAAGAAAAACTACATCTAGTAAAACTAGAGAGAGAGAATGAGAAGGATTGCAAAACAAGGACAAACATTTTAAAATTGTGTCTTGATGTACTTGAAACCAAAGTGTATAGATAAATATAGGAAAAATATGTGAACAGGACATGAACTTAGAAAATCAGGATAAGTTTTGGATCATCTTGGGCTCATGCAGAAAAGAAGCAGAAAAAGTGAACAGGAGATCAATAAAATAGTTAAACTACAATAAGCATTTCAACAGCCTATGTAATGCAGGTACAATCAGATGGCTTCATGTAAGTTAAGGTAGGTAAGTATTCTTGATGACAAAGACAGGCATTATGTTGAAAGATCAATAAGCTGATGAATTGTCTGGTTCATCCTTAAATGATTGTCAGGGAGAAGAATGGTAGTGATGAATAAGGAACAGAGTTTATTAAGAAGGTGAGGGAAACCACGGAGAAATGGTAGTGAGATAGAACTGTGTGGTTGTCTGTATACTTGTGGAACTTAATCTGTTTATGGGATGATGTCCGTGAGGGGGTAAAGCATATGTGAAAATTTGGAAGAGGCTTGAGATTAATGGTGCATGAGTGGGAGGAGGAACCACCTATAATTATATAGTCAGCATTCTTCATATCCTTGTAATGAGAACTATTTTAAACCTGTATTACCAATATTCTTTCACCCATAATGTATATTCAGACATTTAAAAATAGAATAAGTTGATTTTCTTGGATAATCTTTGTTCATTATTAGGAGACGCAGTAGCTAGGGCTTTCATTAACTGCATGAAAACTGTGTTTAAAATGATATATCAAGACTGAAAAATTGAAGAAATCAAAACCAATGAACAAGAATGAACGTTTTAAAGAACTGAAAGTCTCAAACCAATTCTTTCAAACAGTTTATTAAAGGAAAGGTGAAGCATCAGCTTTAAAATGTACAAAAAGAAATTTTATACTGAAAATGTACAATTTACAGTATTACTAATAAAACCAATCAAGGCAACACTCAAAATATAAAACTTATTAATTTTAAACTCAATTTCAAGCCCAGCAAGGAGGTACCCAGACATGAAACCATCGTATCAAATTCTGCTACAATACTGCTGAAGAATTCAGATTTAAATAGTTGGCTGCACAGCCTAAGATGATGCAGAGATGGTTATAACCATGCAGTACCTATTATCACATCTCAGTCCACAGAACTATTTCAAGATCATTGCCAATTTAGTCTGAAAACTGTACAAAATTAGCCAAAATTGCATATTTCATAACTTCTTACCAGTACTACCAAAAAGTCAAGATCTTTAAAATCTGTTCATCTATGTAACTTGTTGGTAGATTAGTAAATGACTTGTGTGATTATTGAATTTAAAATCTAAAGTTTTATCTACATTTAAAATGTGAGTAAAAGTTAAAATCTGTAATGAAATATTCTGCTCATTTACTACAATAGCTTTCAAATAATTTTTGCCACCATTTCATACAAGATTTTTGATTAAGTTTTGTTTTGTGAAACTTCAATTGCAAAAGTGTCGATTTCTTAATTGGAAATGCCAATTCACCTAAATTATGACAAAAATGTTAAAATTGTAATTGATGAAATTAATTTGTTTTTGACATTATCTTAAATATTATGATCAGACAGTTAAAAAAAAATAGCATTAAAATAACATTTCAATTCTGCAGGTAAGTAATCAGAACCAAGACAGATGGAACGTATTCTAGCATACTGGGTTAATCCTCCATAAAGTCAATTACTGAATTTTTCTGTATAAAATTAACATTATCTGTAAAAGTACATTTACACAATTGTGAAAGTCAAAAAGTGGGTTTTCCTTACTACTGAATATAGTAAATCTGGAATCAAGAGGAAAACGTCATCAAAATTTAACTATGAAATGTGCTCTTAACCTAATTTTTACACTTCTGGGAGTGCACAGCATCGATTTATACAACCTCTCTGTAAATAAAAGAAAAACTTAACTGTTGTCTAATAATGAACATTTCACAATCAACAGAATTTTAAGAAGCTGTCCAAAGCCTCTAAACTTCACCTGTTATGATCTGAACATTAAAACCAAAAGCAAAATGCACAGGACTATGATAAGAATGCACATCTCAACTTTCTGAAGTCAAAATTAAAGCAGCTAATGAGTAGTTTTCACAGTAAATAAGGCAGCTTTTTATTATGAAAAGAAGTAGCTTGCTGTAGACATACACATAAGACATTGGTAATAAAAAGTAAGGAAATCTCTGGATTATTCTGTTATCCGTGTTTTGCGGCAGCAATACTTCACATATCTAAAAAGCCCCCACAGAACCTGCTACCCATTTATACATTTACTGTATATAGTTTTTGCAATTGATTTCCAGTTACCCATCCCACCCCCTCTATAAAATAAATGCGTACCACAAAGAAACCAAACTCCAGTGTGAGAATATTGCCTTGCTCCTAACCTAGTTTTCCAACATTGCTGCCCTCTGAAAAATTTATAAGGTTGAATTAAAAAACATAACATAAACTGCTGATCTCAAAAGTTCTTTATATTAAACTGTACAGCAGAAAAAAATTACAAAAACTCATAGGGATCTCTGTACTTTTGGTGTCATCTGCTGTATGTTCCACCCTTTTAAATATGCCTTCATGATTTTAATACAATTTATTCCTGGTTGATATATATAATAATTTCTTTTAAATCCTACTGTAAGCACTCCTCAGCAGTGGTAGTCTGTGAGTCAGATCAATTTTTTGTGGGGGGAGGGAAGGGTGTTTCTGCGAAGAAGATGCCTCATTTTTCGATCCAAAAGAATAATCTGTCTCAGAAATAGGCAATTAGTGCTTCCTTCTTCATGCTTCCCCATTTATCATAATCAAATCTTCATCAAGTTTATCCTTTGATAAAAAATAAATCAGTTCTTGAATATGTAAAATTTAGTTTAAAAGTTGCTGTCACAGTATTTAGATCTTGGATTCTCTTTAGACGATGGAGTTCTTAAAAATATAAAACTTCCAGCAGTCTCTCAGAACATAGGCATTCCAAAGCCCTAAGAGAAAACAAAAAGCAAACTTTAGGCTCAAGGATGGAGATTAATCATAACAGTAAAGAATATTCCTTAAATATTCAAATTCCAAACATATGTATATACAACAATGAAATATGTGGCCTGTGCAAAAACTAAATTTGCAAATACAATTTACAACATAAGAAGTATTAACTCCCCCCTTAGAAGTTGTCATATTTTATTGTTTCATAACATTGAATCACAGTGGATTTAATTTAACTTTTTTGACATTAATCAACAGAACAGACACTTTCATGTCAAAATGAAAACAAATTTATACAAATTGGTCTAAATTTATTACATTATTAAACACAAAATAATTGATTACACAATTACTCACCCCATCAAGTCAGTATTTAGCACCTTTGACACCAATTACAGTCTTGAGCCTGTGTGCTCATGTCTCTAACAGCTTTGCACATCTGGACACTGCAATTTTTCCCCATTCTTCTTTACAAACCTGCTCAAGTTCTGTTAGATTACATGGGGATCATCAATGAACAGCCTTTTTCAAGTCCAGTCACAAATTCTCAATTGGATTGAGGTCTGGACTCTGTCTTGGTCACTCCAGGACAATAACTTTGTGGTTTTTAACCCACTTCTGTGTAGCTTTGGCTTTAGGTTTGGGGTCATTGTCTTGATGGAAAACAAATCTTCTGCCAAGTCGCAGTTCTCTTGGAGACTACATCAGGTTTTCCTCCAGGATTTCCCTATATTTTGTTGCATTCAACTTATCCTCTGCATTCACAAGCCTTCCAGAGCCTGCTGCAGTGAAGTATCCCCACAGCATGATGCAGCCACCACCATGGGATGGTTTGCTTTTGATGATGTACGGTGTTTGGCTTACGCCAGAAAGCTCTCTTAGTTTCATCAGACCATAGAATCTTCTTCCAGCTGACTTCAGAGTCTCCCACACACCTTCCAGCAAACTCTAGCTGAGATTTCAAGTGAGTTTTTTTCAACAGTGGCTTTCTTTTTGCCACTCTCCCATAAAGCTGCGACTGGTGAAACACCAGGCAACAGTTGTATGTGCAGTCTCCCCCATCTCAGCCACTGAAGCTTGTAACTCCTCCAGAGTTGTTGTAGGTCTCCTTTGTCTCTCTCACTAGTCAATCAGTCAATCAGTTTTTGAGGATGGCCTGTTCTAGGCAGATTTACAACTGTGCCATATTTTTTCCATTTCTTGATGATTGACTTAACTGTGCTCTAAGAGATATTCAGTGACTTGGAAACTTTCTCGTATCCATCACCTGACTTGTGCACTAAACTTTTGCAGAGTTGCTTGGAGTGTTATTTTCATGGTGTAGTTTTTCCCAGGATACTGACTCACCATCAATTAACCTTCCAGATACAGGTGTATTTTTACTACAACTAATTGAAACACCTTTACTGCACATAGGTTTATATATATGTAGGACGCCTTAACTACTTAATGTGATGATTTGGTGTGTCATATTGAAGGGAGTGAACAATTATTTTATGTTTTATATTTTTTACTAATTTAGATCACTTGTGGAGATCTGTGATCACTTGTGGAGATCTGTTTTCACTTCGACACAAAAGAGTCTTTTCATGTTGATGTCAAAAAAAGCCAAATTAAATCCACTGTGTTTCAGTGTTGTAAAACAATAAAACATGAAAACTTTTTAGGGTGGTGAATACTTTTTATAGACACTGTAATAAAGAACCAGTAACAGTTCTTTGCTGGTGCATAGCGAACTGAGCAGATAAAGTTGGCAGGCTATGTACCCTAGTAGTCCCATGTTCAACAGGTGTGTGACAGTACATCGGAAAGATGTTAAAACTTACAAAATTACTTACTTAAATGCATTTCTGAAACCAAATAAAAAGAGCAAAAGAAAGTAACATTTATAATTCCTACTTTAAAAGTCACTACAAGTTATGAATCTTACTTACTATCCATTTAGGTCCATTTAAATCATAAATTACTTAATTCAAATTTGAATAGATAGTGATGAAAATAATTCTGATTTAAGCCGTATTTAAATATAAAGCGTTAAAAAAACTATCTGCAGTATAGCAGTAAAATAGTTTTTGCCATTTACCCAGGGAAGAACCACAAATCAAAACTCTTTTGGATCTGCCTCTTCAGATCATCACAATAAACTTCAATGAAATTTGGTATCAATGAAACAGCTCATTGGGTACAGTGATACAATGTGTTAAAATAAATGTGACAAGAAAATAAAACAACTCTTTGTCAAGATAACTATTATTCTTTGAAGACTGCAACTGCATTTTACCAGCAAATTAGAAATTTGAGTAGAGGTTTGAATCACAAATTATTTCCAATTTCTTCCTGATTCACAATCATGTTATAATGCAGCTGTTAGATAGAATTCTGGCATAATTACTTAAAACAATTCATCATGAGCTTTAGCAGGTATCATAGATTGAACTTTTCTTTGATACGTACCGAATCATCTTCCATCATGGCAGTGGAGTCGAAGAAATCCGGTCTGAGTTCAGCTCGTTCACGTCTGTTCCGTGACGGGGGCTGTGAACAGTTCAGTTATTGCTATTACTACTGAATAACTTTGATATCCAAGTCCAACTATAGTTGAGGACCTGAGATCAAAAATGTATTAGCTGGTGAGCTGTAATAAGTTATATATATTGAGCTCATTTGGAAAACTAATTGCATGTCATTGCTCCATGTTACAGGCCCTTAAATACTAAAGATCAATTTCCATTAACATTTGATTTTCAAGATCCAGTAATTACAGTACAAAATTAAACATGTATGCCGTGTTTGTTCTGTCATTATCACAAGCAATGGATTAGTATGCCTGATGTCATCAATGTTCATTAGCAGAAAAAAAACTTAACTTATTCTGGCATTATAGCTGTTCCAATGATTCTATTTATCAGTTTAGTCAAGTGATGCTATTACTTAATTAATTTAAAGTAACATTTGTGTAATCCCAATGCTTTACAGCCAACACTGGCTAAGAACCAGATGGAATTGTGAAACTAGGAAAAAATAGCTTTTACTACAGCTAAAAATATAATTCCTTTTTCCAGAACACTGAACATATTAGTGTAATAATCCTAACATCATAGCAATGAGAATGTCTTGAAATCTATCTCACCATCCATTCAGTTTCAAATGTTTCCTTTGTTCCTAATGTGTGACAGTGTAGGTGAGTAAAGTTGAAACTGCAGACCTCTCAAATTGTCTAATTCTAATAAATTTAGAAGCTAAACTTGACCAGGTGGTCAAAAGGCAAAAGATAACTAACAGATGGGGGGAAGCATGCAATAAAAATAAATTATTGTGGAGCTCAGGCAGCGTATGCAGTGAGACAAATAAAGTTATTCCTTCAGTCATGGACAAGATATGTTAATTGTCATGCTCCCCATTGATGTTGCCAGACCTGGTAAGTATATTCATTATTCGATGTTTATACTTAATATAACAAGTAGAATTCCCATTAGGTAATGAATCAGTTATCTTGCAAAACAAATAATCTATACTTATCATAATATATATTTATCATAAGCTGGAAATTAATCAACCATCACTGTCTTAAAACTTCTCATGTCAAAAGCAAATTATAAACATCTCATTGTACATTAAAATCTAGTTTACACACAACTAAATCATTGAAAGAACTTTTATCAATGTATTATTATTAAATAGAAATCACTTTTAGATAAACAAATGACCACTGACCAAGTCAATAACCATAGTGTCTTCAAATTCTTCATTCATATCCTCCAACTGACCCCTCGATGACATCATTACATCCTCAAAAATTGGTTCTGCATCATCTTCCATTAAACTGTGGCTGCGGCTGTACAAAGAAACAAAATTAAATATTCAAGGTAGAACCATTCCATTTTAGATTCAATTTAATAACAGTCTGTATATGTTTGCTGGCAAAAAAACATTAGTATTCTTAAAATTCCAAAGAGATACCCTCTGACTTTGAACCGCTGTATTTCACACTATCCACCTTCTCAATATTTGAGACAAGTTTAATTCCTGTAATAGTGGCAAATGTAAAACACAGTGAAAGATCTACTGAATTAAATCAAATATCTCAACTCTGCACAGCCAGAGGCTGCTTTCATCGTTGCTGATGACTGATGATGTCGCTGTCTAAAGTCTCTCTGAAGTTTTGTCAATGCATCTAAGTGAGCAGATGGGGAGATAGCAAACTCAACCACTGCTACACTCCCTTGCACAAAGTACTCTTCCGCCTGCCATCACTCCTCCATCTTGCTTCTGCAGAAGCTGAAACAAGAGGCGGCCACTGTTGGTCCGACCAATCAGTCTACATGCTACAGGACTGCTTTGATGACATCAACTGGAATATCTTTTGTAACGAGGATGTCTCCGAGTTCACAGATGGGGTTACGAGCTTTATCAGGAAATGCATCGAGGATGTTGTCCCCCTGAAATCGGTAGGGTCTACCCAAACCAGAAACCCTGGATCAACTGTTCCGTGTGAGCAGCACTCTTACATTGCTGGTAATCAGCAGGAGCTCAAGAAATGCAGCTATGATCTGTGCAAGTCATCAAGGCAGCGAAACGACAATGCAGGGACAAGATCCAGACACAATTCTCCACCAGCAACACACGCAGCTTATGGCAAGGTCTGCACACCATCACCAACTTCAAAGCAAAGTGTATGTTGCTGCCAACATCGTTGCCTCCCCCAGATGAGCCAAACCTTTCTTACACGGTTCAATATTGCCAACACTGAGCTCCCGAGGAGAGCCGCCAAAGCAACCTGCACCTCGGTTATCTCTAAGGCTGAAGTGTGCAGATGTTTCCAACAAGTGGACAGTCGCAAGGCTACAAGACTGGATGGCGTCCCAGGACAAGTACTCAGGATGTGCACAGTACAACGGGCAGGTGTGTTTACAGATGTTTTTAATCTCTCCCTCTCCCAGTGTAGAGTGCTCTCCTGCTTCAAAACATCCACCATTGTCCTTGTACCTAAAAAGACCAAGGTAACATGTCTGAACCACCGGAGTCCTGTTGCGCTCTCATCAATAATAAGCAAATGCTTTGAGAGGCTGGTCAAGGACGACATCTGCTGCATGCTACCACCCACACTGGACCACCTACAATTTGCCTGCTGGCACAACCGATGGTCAGATGATGAAATAGCTACTGCTTTACATACCCGCCTTACACATTAGTTATATTTCTCTTCAATAGTGCTCTTGGTGCAGCTTCTACAACCAAAAATAAATGCCTTAATAATAATAAATACCTTAAAAATAAATAGGTTCATTTTGTCACCGTTCACTCTATTTTCTTCATTCTTGGTTGGAAGCATCAGCAGCACATGGTATTTTTATCAAGTATTTTTAGAACAGATGACATTCAGAGCCAAGCATCTTGACACGTACTCAAGCTAGTTATACTCGGCCAAAATCTGTTTGTCAGCCACTTGTCTTACAGGATTATACACATTGACTTCTTATCAAGGAAAAATTTGCCAGCACTTTTTCAGCAATGATAAGTATAGCCTTAAGATGTCATTTCTTCAGAAAATCAATACGGATCATGTCAAATACACAGTTGCTGGTGCAACCCCACAATTTAAAATAACTTTTTCCTCATATAACCAGAATTTCAATGAAGTCTTAATTTAACAGTTGAACTGCAAGTGTTCAATAGATATGGCAACACAGCATCACAATTAGTTTTCAGTCAACATAAATTATCTGAACAATTAAATTCCAAAAAGCGCTTCAAGAACTTACATTGGTTGCCTTACACCACCTCTTGCTTTCATGTAATTCATGGCCACTCTGTCTTTTCGGTGTGCATCCTCCAACTTGTGCTGACCCAACCAGGTCATTTGCATCTGAGGGCTAAACAGGAAGAGTTTTTCAACAAATAACCAAACATTCTGTCTTACATTTTTATGATTCTATTCAGATAAAAAAAAATACTGGTGACGTAAAACAAGGATAACAGAAGGTTAAAAACATGATCTGGCCCACAAAGTACAGTCGACCCTCTGTATCCACAGATTCAACCAATCACAGGTCGAAAATATTCGGAAAAAAATTCCAGTAAGTTGCAAAAAGCTAAACTTGAATTTGCCACGCGCCGAACACTACGCTGAATCCACATGAATGAAGTGATGTGTGGGCATACCCTGCTGTAGCCTCCTGCCATTTCACAGATCCTCAGTCTCTCTCCAGCACTTGTTGTTAGAGCATTGTTCACTTCACGTCTCGTTTGTTCGCTACTTGTGTTGTGAGCGAGAAGAAGGAGTTTAAGGCTAGTAAAGGATGGCTGGCGAGCTATGTAAAGCGATACAACCTCAAGAACTTAAAGATCACGGGATAATTGGGATTGACTGACGCTGAGGCGGCATCAGCATCCCCAGGAAAGCTACGCTGGTTGTGTCTGTACTGAACATGCACAGACTTTTTGTTCTTGTTATTATTCCCTAAACAATACAGTATAACAACTATTTACATTGTATTAGGTATTATAAGTAATCTAGAGATGATTTAAAGTATAAAGGAGGATGTGCATAGGTTATATGCAAATACTACGCCATTTTACATAAGGGACTTGAGCATTCGCAGGGGTTCCTGGAATACTGAGGGATGACTGTATTGGATTTATTTATTTAGCACTTAATGCTATTAATGAATTTCTAAAAAAATCACTCACTTCTGCACAAAATCTGACTCTGATCCACGTTCAGATTCCTGATCTTCCATATTATGCTCTGCAGCTTGCCGAGGGTTTTCACGCATGACCGTAGAAGTTAACTGTGGAGCATGCAGAACTGTTGGAGTCTGAATGGTATCATTCCTGTTCATCCATGTATTATCCACACTCTCTTCTACAGAAAAGAACAAGCAAAAATACATCATGCTGTAAAGGAATAAATTTATCATTGCTGCATTCTGTTTCTGACTCATCCTATTCTGAAACAACATTGAGAAGCAATTTATGAAATAATTCAGTAGGTCTTTACTGAAGAGATGTAGTTAAAAAGATACAACAACCTTGGAGATTTCTTTTTGTGTACTTTGTTATCCATTCATCTAAAGCTGATCCAAAGTTTTGTAGATACTCTCAAATGCTTTCTTTCCAGTATTAAAATGATTCTTCAAGCTGGTTTTTCATTTAGGTGCCAACAAGCCATTAGTAGGCCATGTAACATTCGATATGTGGCTGGAGACATGGGTACAGTGAAACTAAAACAGAATTTGATCTGGTTCTCACTATAAAATCACCAACTTTTTATTTTTGAAAGGAATCAAGCACACCACCTTAGGCTGCCTTTGGCCTGTTTTCAGGCAGTGAGCTTCTAACATCTATTTTTTTGGCTTAAAGAAGCTAACACTGTAATTTGCAAAACAAACTGAAATCTTTTTGACCAACAGGACTGTTTTACAAGCTCCTTCTTCCAAATGATACACAAGGAAGCTGATGTTGCACAAGCCATTTCATCGTTAAATTAACAACATACAATATTGAATTCTGAAGTAGCATACCAATAATTTTTTTTAAGTGCGAGGTATTTGAGTAAATGACATTAAAACTGTTACAGATTTTCAACAGGATGAGAATATTATATTTCTCCCAGCCCAAATGAAGTTTATTTGAACCATAATAGGTCACTGAGCTTAAAATGCTGGTTGAAATGCCAAACATTGCGAACAGAAGAAACAAATAGACTTTGTATAGCCACTCAGCTATACACTCACTAGCATTTCTTGTATTCATATGAAGTTAAGGATCTTCATTTAAAAATTTAGGACATCTTACATCTTTTTTGATTATTTCACATTTATTTTTATTTAGGTAACAAAAGTTCACTAAGTTTTAAATATTTTTTATCTTAACTTTTAAAAATTGAGACATTTGAAAAACATAATTAAAGATAAAAAATTTAAAAAGTTATTATTTAAAATTTGAAAAAAGAGAAAAGGCCTTCTGATGATACAAATGTGGCAGTGATGTCAGAAGAGCATTTGAAGCCAGGCTGCAGCTTAAAAAGTTAGTGTAACCATCAAGTCCACACATGAGGCCTCATTTGATGAGTATTTACAGCATTCTGTCATATATTCATTGGGGCATGTTACACAGGGCTTATAAAATGTATTCAACCTCCCTTGGAAGTTTCATGCTGTATTGTTTTAAAACACAGAATCACAATGGACTTAATTTGGCTTATTTTGACAGAGTGTCAAGGTGAAAGTAGATCTCTACAAAGTGATCTAAATTAACTACAAATATAAAACACAAAATAATTGATTGCGTAAGTATTTCCTCCTTCAAGTCAGTATTTAGTAGATGTATCTTTGGCAGCAATTACCGCCTTGAGTCTGTGTGAATAGGTCCTTATCAGCTTTGCACATCCAGATACTGCAAACTTTCCCCATTCATCTTTACAAAACTGCTCAAACTCTGTCAGATTACATGGGGATTGTGAGTGAACAGCCCTTTTCAAGTCCAGCCACAAATTCTCGATTGGACTGGGGTCTGGCCTCTGACTTGCCCACTCCAGGACATTAACTTTGTTGTTCTTAAGCTATTCCTGTGTAGCTTTGGCTTTATGCTTGGGGTCATTGTCTTGCTGTAGAACAAAACTCCTCCCAAGTTGCAGTTCTCTTGCAGACTACATCAGGTTTTTCTCTAGCATTTACTATATTTTGCTGCATTCATTTTATCCTCTACCTTCAAAAGCCCTCCAGAACCTCTGCAGTGAAGTATCCCCACAGCATGAAGCAGCCACCACCATGCTTCACGGTAGGGTTGCTGTATTTTTGATGATGTGCAGTTTGGCTTACGTCAAACATAGTGTCTGGTCTGATGGCCAAAAAGCTCAATTTTGGTTTTATCCGACCATAGAATCTTCTTCCAGCTGACATCAGTGTCTCCCACATGCCTTCTGACAAACTCTAGCTGAGGTTTCATTTGAGTTTTTTTCTTCACCACTCTCCCATAAAGCTATGACTGGTGAAGCATCCGGGCAACAGTTGTATGCACAGTCTCTTCCATCTCAGCCACAGAAGCTTGCAACTCTTCCAGAATTGTCATAGGTCTCTTGGTTGCGTCCCTCACTAATCCCCCTTCTTACACGGTCACCAAGTTTTTGTGGACGACCTGCTCTAGGCAGATTTATAGCTGTGCCATATTCTTTTCATTTCTTGAGGATTAACTGAAGGGATATTCTGTGACTTGGAATTTTTCTTGTATTCATCTCCTGACAAGTGCTTTTCAATATCCTTTTCGCGCAGTTGCTTGATTTGTTCTTTTGTCTTCATGGTGTAGTTTTTGCCAGGATACTGACTCACACTAGCAGTTGGACCTTCCAGATACAGGTGTGTTTTTACTACAATCATTTGAAACACCTTGACTGCACATGTTTATATACAGCTAGGAAACCTTAACTAATTACGTGACTTCCAAAGCTAATTGGCTACACCAGTGATGATTTGGTGTGTCATATTAATAGGGGTGAATACTTACGCAATTATTTTGTGTTTTATATTTGTAATTAATTTAGATAATCTTGTAGAGATGGGTTTTCACTTTGACACAAAAGAGTTTTTCTGTTGTCAATGTCAAAGCCAAATTAACTCCACTGTGATTCTATATTGTAAAACAGTAAAGACATGAAAACTTCTGGGGGGAGGGGCGGGGTGTGAATAGTTTTTATAGACACTTCATGTTAATGCTATCTACATCTCTTTACTGTCCACCTGTTGTAGTTTTACTTATTCCGTTATTCATCCTGTATAAATTTCCTCATTAATTAAATAATTATTGAATGGCTTTACTTCTTACCTTCAGTTCGCCTCTTGCTGTGAGGTGGACGTCCTTTCTTACTGCGTATAGTAGAGGCTTTACTGCTGCTACCTCCACTGATCACTGACATTCTGTCATCTTCACCACCAGTAAGCAATGAATTGCGATAGGAGATCAGGGGCAGCCAGATATCCTCTCTTCGCTCCATCATTTGCTCAGACATGAATTTCTCCAGGTATGCATGCCTGAAGAAATCAAGTGTATTACTGTAATAACTGAATAACTAAATAACATGAAAAAATTGACTTTCTTATTATTTCATATGCATTTTCCACATTAACACTAGGCAACATTTGAACATATAGCCCAGGTATTAAACAAACTGGGAAAATAATATTTATAACAATGTATCTGTGCCTTTCTATTACAATAAAAATAAAACTATTGAAACAAGTATGTTAGATACTTTAGAAAGTTATTTAATAATGTTCTACTTACACAGTTTTTTTGTCCTGTCGCAAAAGCTTAGATGAAAATTCACTCAGAATTTCAAGGAAAGCAAGGTTTGATGGAGGATAGTCTGGTCCATTTTGGTTTGGATATTTAAAAGCAAACTCTATACCATCCCTGTTGTGAGAACAAATAAATGGCTTTTGGAGACACTGTGCAAGGTCAGTTTTGCAATAATCAAGACAAATCCAAGAAATTAACCAAAAACAACTCTTTGTGATAAACTCTCTACTTATCAATCAATGCCCACATTCCAAAAATCCACACTGTATTTTGGGGGTGGGTGAGGGAACCTTAAGCAGTGGTATGACTTACACAGTTATATTCAATATGAGGTAAAGTTTTAATAGTGCAGCCAAACAGATATTGTACAGCAACAGTGCACATAAAAAAAATAATCTCTGGGAAAATAATGAATTCTGGGTTTTGAAAGCAGTAGAAATCAATACAAAGAAACCATTTACACAAATACATTTGACATACATATATTGTATAAGGTATTACAACAACAAATAAGAAAAAAGGTTCAACAGAAACGGTGGTGGCTTTGAGAAAAGACTCACAAATCATCACCAATTGGAAATTCATTAAGTTTTTTCCTTTATATTACCAATATTTTAAGACCACTTTTTCAACTCGCCAATCAGAATGAAGGGCACCTAAAGCTGCCTCAAGTAGCATCAAAATGTTAACTCTGACAGTGTTTCAGTGAAGTGCAATGTGATAGGACTCGTAAGCTCTGCTACTACTTACTTGTGTAAGGTGGCAACAGCCTCCCTGGTTTTGATCTGATCCAGACCGAATGTAAGAGCAAACCGTCGAGCAAGCTCTTTAATACCACTGACATGAGCTGATGATCTGTCCAGGTTAGGGCCTTGTTCCTGAACAAGTTCATTGAAGAGCTAAAGCAAAATAAGTGGAAGTTAGCATTTCATTGAAATTATTTCAAAAAAATTAATTAACCATAATAAATTTCTCACCTGCTGTAAGCTGAGAATAAGTGTCTTGGCACACTGAATTTTGTCAATTTGTCTGGTTTTACTCAATGTCTCCTTTATGATATCTCCATAGTCGTTGTAATACTGTTTTGAAAAGATATATAGACATGAGAATTGTTCCCCTTGGCATGCTTCTTTCAGTTTTACCAATATTCCATAAGGAAAAAACTTTCAATAAAACACACAACTAAATCACACATTATAGCATATATAGATGGAGCTGATATTGCCTACCAAAATAAAATTGAAGTACCCCACTTAAACCTATTGGGTAAAGGCACAACTAAATGTTGTAGACTAATGGTCACAGGTTTTATTCTCTGTCTGTGCTGAAATCATTGAGCTCAAATTTCATTAACATCAACATTTCCAGACAAGGTATGGTGTCAGGTTCCTATTCAAGTATATTCAAATACATGCAATAATAAAAGTTAAATTAACTCACATGTCATGGTATGTGATTCTATTTTGAAGAAAAATTATTCCTAAAAATTACCTTCATATAGTGCTTAAAAATGTCTGCAGCAGCATTCATATCCACAACATCATAAATTATAAGCTTGCAAAATCCTGCAAGGAGGTTTCTCCTTTTGTGGAGAGCTTCAATCTTATTGGCTTCATCTTCCTCATCTCCTTCTGAACACAAAAGAATAATGTATGTTTCAAATTTACATTTCAATTGTTTCATATCAAAAATAGCCATTATAACTGCTGCTGCTCTTACACGCTTTGGGTGGGAGGATGGCAGAATGGAGCAAAACAGTTAACAGTGGAACACTACAAAACAATTTCCAAATCAAAGCTTTAACTCACTTTAAATCAGTTGTAAATTAAATTATCTATCATTGGTATTATTAACATGGATTATTACTGAACACCTAAAATGTTAAATTTTTACATTGATTTTTACATTGATTTTTACATTCAGAAATTTTAAAATATTATATCCACAAATAATTTAGACTGAATGAAGGTCCTCATGAATGATGTTGATATGGGTATATGAAGCAGCTGACATCCCTAATCAACTTGCTTATTTTATCTGAATGAAGAACTTTAATTTTATAAAGACATTCTCACCCATGCTCTGATTCTCCTCATCTTGATCAATAAATACATGATCCATTACAAAGCTGAGCAACTCTGACTGCAGCCCAGTGTCTGGGTTGTAAACAAGGGGTTTGAGTCCATCCCTGCCGCCAGTTGTCAGCTGGTGACTGAATATCATCAGGAGATCACAAAGCAACATGAATGCCTAAAAACAAAATGAGATCTTGATCATGGAAGAATTTATATTTCATGTTAAGTTACAAATTATTATCAACCTTTTAGCTAGATTTAACACAAACATTCATTCTTTGAAAATAATTTTTGCTAAGTGTAAAATGCACATAAAATCTATTTAACTCACTCTTTATAAGCCCATATTTTACTTTTTGATCAAGAAATTCAAGGGATATGAGAGTTTAAATAGTGTGATCAGCCCATGATCAAAATATCTTACCACTATTAGATATATTTACCTGTTCTTTGACAGAAGGGTTGACATTTGTCAAACAGTGCTGACAGACAATACAAAAGGCTTTCACTGTTTTTCTCAAACCAAGTAGTTCATCCTGAAAGAGAAATAAATAACCGTAATTTATATAGTGATATCCCACTGTAATGACAGCTGTAGCCAAACAATGACAAAAGTAACTCTCAACTATTCTTTTACTTGTATTGTGCATTACTCATGCCATCAAGACCTACCCATTGTAAATGAAAATTTCAGCTGTGACATGATGTTGAGCAGCCTTGTATCCACTGATCATGCATACCACTGAACTCCAATGAAAAAGGGTCTACAATTTCCATTGCACATTCAAGCAGAACATAATAACAAAAACACATATGATACTGGAACAGCTTATTCTTTTCCCAGCACCTCAGAACTTACCTGGCCCATTTCTTTCCTTTCCAAATTCTCACTGAATGTGCTTTTTAAATTATACACTAACGACACTTTTTCCAAATAAAAAGCATTTTCAACCACAATGGTGGGCTATACTGGCTGTGGATCTAACCCCTAGCTGTTTAGGAAATGAAAGTAATAAAACTGCAGATGCTGGGAACCTTGGGGGAAAAAAACAGAAAACACTTGTTATGAATGTACCACAGCTCTGAGGGGCCGAAGGGGCGGGAGCAGCCCCCTCCTTCCGGAGAATCGCAAGATCACTATTAATTCGGGTCTCGGACCCAGGAAATGAGAGACAATGCAACGGTTTTGGCCATTGTTCTTAGAGGCACCTGTGTGACGTGCATGTCCCTGCTAGTGACAGCTACCATGGATATGGACACCCTCGGGCAATGTGGGGGTGGGGATTGCATCACCCTACTTTGATGGACATCTACAACTCTGCAAGTCAAGATAAAAGGGGACTGCAGGAGGCAGTACCCCAGTGACGCACCAGAAGGACACCCTCGCTCAGTGCTCCCGTAATAGCTGGAAGCCATTCAACGCCACGTGCGCTCCTAACTCCTTTGCCTGGGGAACGGGTGGCTGATGATACCGAGAAGGACTTCGAATTAACAACGGGGAAACAACGCTCCCCTGATTTAACGGAGTGGCTTCATAAAGACCCGGGCAAGTTTTTTCCGTTTTTCACCGATCCCTCTAAAACACGTGAAACCCAGCGATTCCCCGAAAGGCTAAAGTCTGCAGACTTCTGAGTGACTTTTATATTTCCAACGGACCATCTATTAACCCCTAGACAACAGTAGAGCTCACTTCTTAATGATGATTATTATTATACCCGCGCTTTTAGATTGAGTATTGACGACGTGCATTATCTGAATGTTTGTATTAACCTTACTTTTGTGCCCCTTTATAAATAAAAACGTTTGAAAATAGTGACATCAGACTTCAACGGACCTCTCTATCTTTGCTGGTAAGTTATCCAGTTATGGGATACGTAACACACTCGTCTCAGCAGGCCAGGCAGCATCTATGACTAAAGAATTAGTCAATGTTTCAGAAGATAAAAAAACAGAGGACATGGGTTAAGGGTGAAGGGGGAAAAATTTAAAGGGAACATTGGGGGGGCTTCTTCACACAGAGAGTGGTGGGAGTGTGAAATGATCTGCCAGAAGAAGTGGTTAATGCCGGCTCACGTTTAACATTTTAGAAAAACTTGAACAGGTACATGGATGAGAGGTGTGTGGAGGGATATGGTCCAGGTGAAGGTCAGTGGGACTAAGCAGAAAAATGGTTCGGCACAGCCAAGAAGGGCCAAAAGGCCTGTTTCTGTGTTGTAATGTTCTATGGTTCTATGGAGACCCTAATCCTTCAGATATTCCCTTGTGAGTAAATTTGCAGAGGATTGCAACACTTGTTAGTCTCTAGCTCAGTAATACCGCAGTAGAGCAAATAACTGACATTCACCATCTGATTTTCACCATTGCAGACCACTCACTCTAACAAAGGTTTAACTAAGTTCAAGTGATACTGTGAAAAGTCATGTGGTTAAAATCCTGCATTATTTTAACTAGCACTGTAAATTAGAAAACTGTTCCTTTGGTGAAGTGCCCATATTCAAGTTTGCTGATGACATCACTGTCACGGATCAAATCAAAGGTGGTGATGAATCAGCATATAAGAGGGAGACTGAAAATCTGGCTGAGTGGTGCCACAACAAAACCTCTTACTCAATGTCAGCAAGACCAAAGAGCCAATTATTGACTCAGGAGGAGGAAAACAGAGCTCCACAAGCCAGTCCTCAGTGGAGGATCAGAGGTGGAGAGGGTCAACAGCTTTAAATTCCTCAGTGTTATTATTTTGGAGAACCTGTCCTGCGCCCAGCACATAAGTGCAATTACAAAGAAAGTACTGCAGCACCTCTACTTCCTTAGGAGTTTGTGTAGATTACGTATGATTCAAAAACTTTGACAATCTTCTATTGATAAGTAGTGAAGGGTACAATGACAGGCTGTATCACGACCTAATACAGAAGCAGCAAAGCCCTTGAACAAAAACTGCTACAAAAAGTGGTAGATACGGCCAGGTCGATTAGAGTAAAACCCTCCCCACTACTGAGTAAATTTACACTCAGAAAAGAGGCATATATCATCAGGGATCCCCAGCACCCAGGTCATGCTCTGTTCTTGTTGCTGCCATCAAGAAAAAAAAATACAGGAGTCTCAGGACTCCCATCACCAGGTTCAGAAACAATTATTACCCCTCTACCATTAGGTTCTTGAACCAAAGGGGATAATGTCATTCAAATTCACTTACCCCATCATTGTATGTTCCCACAAACTCTGGATCCACTTTCAAGGACTCTTCATCTCATGTTCTCGATATTTATTACTTACTTATTTATTACTACTACTTATTTCTTTTCATATTTGCACACTTCATTGGTTTTTGCAAACTGGTTGAATGCCTAAGTTGATGCGGCCTTTGATTTTTTTAATGGTTGTTGTTAATTTATTATGGAGTTATTGAGTATGCCCGCAAGAAAATGAATCACAGGGATGTATATGGTGATATACATGTACTTTGATAATAAATTTAGTTTGAACTTTGAAGTCATGCTTTAGCTCATGTATTACATCAACAGAATAGCTGTTTTCTAAGAGAGGTCTAAACTCCTTAAACATGAAAACTGGATTAAATGCTGGAGATTTTGTACAAGGTAAAAACAACCAAAGGGGAAAAAAAAGTACTAAATATCATTAATTATCAAAAGCGTCAAAAGTAAATAATCACTTCCAAAAATGTTTGTAATCTCACATATTTCTTTCTAGAAATTACCCAATTTATTTAGGAATCCTAAAATTATCAGCACCTAACAATGTAATATAATTGCTTTAGTCATATGGCAGTATTAATCTGCAGAGCAGAAAGAGGTGTGTAGTTTCAGAGACTCTAAAAAACTTATATACACATTTTTTTTAAAGACAGCAACCCAAATGGAATAAAATTGATAACCACTATTTCAGGCTCAATTCAATTTAAAAAGTAGTTCTGTTTAATAAAAACAATAGCATCAATATTGTTGATTGGTTCCTCACCTTAGTCGGAGAACTTTCCGCTATCTTGACAAGTTGCCATAAAATTGAGTAGTGACAGCACTGGAGTGCCTGGACAACTATCTAAAGTAATAAAACAAACAAAATATTCTATGGAAAAGGAGCAAAATAATTTCAAGAAATTGTCAGTAATGTTCACAGTAGAAAACTGAACAGGCTGCACGAAACGAAGATATGAACAAAAGCGCACTAAATATTTTAACTTTATATTACTTTGTCAAACTGAAATTTGACATTGTGTATCTCACTTAAATTTAAGCATCTTTTATGCATATGATAATCATTCAATCAGCAGATAAATATTTAACTATTCCAAATGTTTCAAAACAAATATATGCAAAAATAGATTTTAAAATACTCTTGTATGTAAATATCTTTGGAAATTCTTACCTGTTCTGGCATAGAACCTAGTTCAATTCCACTCTTCAAAAGTCTGTAGCAGTTTCCAAACAGTT
Source organism: Hypanus sabinus (assembly GCF_030144855.1). Taxonomy (NCBI): domain Eukaryota; kingdom Metazoa; phylum Chordata; class Chondrichthyes; order Myliobatiformes; family Dasyatidae; genus Hypanus; species Hypanus sabinus. The sequence goes on along the minus strand of NC_082707.1, from coordinate 77,731,574 downwards.
CCCATTTTGTGAGATCATGAGCACTGATTGAAAAAAACATATCTAAGTTTAAACAGAGAAGAACTCAAGATCATGTTCAGCAGCTCTCCATATTTTCCACATTATAGTGAAAAAGTCAAGTTGTTTTTTTATAGCTGGCAAACAAAACCTTTAATTTATTATTGTATTTCCATATGGGACAGTTAGACATGATAAAACCACCATAAAGTCTGAAACACATTAACCACTTCAAGTTGAAGTTCAATTATCATCCAACCAAATATGAATATAGCCAAAAGAAACAGTGTTCCTCTGGGGCCAAGGTGCAACACACACTACTAACAGCACAAAGCAGAAATAGCACCAATTTCAGAAAAATACAGACACTAAGAAAAAAGTTAATATAGCCCAAGTCCCTGAATGGCATGACTGTAGTCTTGGTCCATTCTGTACAGATGAACCCAGTACAGATTACAATGTGCCCCACAGGGGCTCTCCCATACTACCAAGGCATCTCTTCCCCTGGGCGGCTGCAACAGACAAGCACACGGCTTAAGCCTCATCCTCGCCACAGCTGAGGCAACACCGCTCTCCTGCCATCACTTTCATCAATAAACCAGTGAACTGGGCTTGCAGTATTTTACATTATCAATGTCCAACAGGGTACTGTGATCTCAATAAAAATGTCCAAGACAATCAGTCGCACCATGTAATGTCCAATGTTTCATGAGAAATCCAGGCGACAATACAACAATGGTACAGGACAAGTTGAGCTTCATCACTATCGAGCATCCCACTGATGTTATATTCCTGCAGTGCTTAATGTTTTGAGTCTCCAACTGTGACAAAGGTAAAAAAGATGTACAAAACAAACAACTGCATCTTTGATCAGAGCTGGTGTGGCTGCTGTATTTGAGCCTACTACCAACGGACTAGAAATACTGGAATCTCACTTCCCATAATCTACCAATTGTATCCATGACAGAAACAACTTGAAAGGAGAAAAATTTATGACTGAAATTATGCCTAGTCCTATCAAATAACAACTCTTCAAGATCACAAGAATTTCTGCAGATGTTGGAAATCCAGAACAATACATACAAAATGCTGGAGGAACCCAGCAAATCAGGCAGCATCTGTGGAATTGAAGGAACAGTCAATGCTTTGAGCCAAGACCCTTGTTCTGGACGGAAAAGGAAGGGAGAAAATGCTGGAATAATAGGTGGAGTAGGGGAAGGAGGATAGCTAGAAAGTGATTGGTGAAGCCAGGTGGGTAGGGAACATACAAGGGCTGGAGAGGAAGGAATCTGATTGGAGAGGAGAGTAGACCATAGAACAATGGAGGAGGGGACCCGGGGGAGGTGATTGGCAGGTGAGAAGAGGTAAAAGGCCAGAAAGGGCAATAGAAGAGGAGGGAAGGGTGAGAGAATTTTCTCTTAGTGTAAGGAGAAATCGATATTCATACCATCAGGTTGGAGACTACCAACTTCAAAATAGCCTTTTTGGAATCAGAATAAACATCTGACCATCATACGACCAAACATTCATTAAGCGGCACAAAGATTGGGTGGAATGCAAAATTTACACAATTTTATCACAAATTTCAATATTCAAATAGTATACATCAACATGCTATCATCCTATATCCTGAATATTCTTTCGATATAATTTCTAACTATTTGTTCATTGTAGACTATGTGTCAGAACACCATGGGCTAGATCTTTCCGGGAAATGTTTATTGTTCTGTGGCAAAATGGATACCTCCTACAAGTTGCAGGAAATTTGAAATGCGTAAATCTCAAATTTGCAGCCACTTGCAACTTTCCAGATACACTCTACCAGTAGACTCTGCACACTGGACTCCCCAGCATAGAGTAAATATATTATAATACAACCTGCATAATAAAGACTTGCTGCAGGATTCATTACCATGAACTTCAATGGAGAAAATGTTTGATTAATATTTTAATTGTTTGGATGTTTTAAGTGATTTAAAAAAATACAGAAAGGTTCCTGACATAAATCAGGCAGGTGTGCAATCTCATCAGCATGTATAAGCAATGAGGCACTTTCAGCAAGTTTTGTGTCTATATACTTAATGTTAATTCTGAATACTCCAAATAACCCAAACAAAACCAAAAACTTACATCAATGTCCATCCTTCACTATTGAAATTCTGGATAAAAGCCTTTCTTTCAGAGATCTACGTAAGGCACCCTTGGTGGATTCTGGGTAGCCTTAAACTAGCCCATGGCACCTGTCCCTCATGAGATGGTGCAGACCTTGCCATTTACGGTAACACAGAACCAAAGCCACATTCCATCACTCCATTAAACTTGATCCAAAGCTCTGCAGTGTCACCTCCTAAAGACAACATTCTTCATATGCAGTAGAAACTGACTCCTACGTACTTGTGGAAGGCAGTTAACCTCTTCAAAGTAGACAGAACATTATAAATGTCATCGTCATCTGCTTCTTCACCCTATAAAGATAAATAAAATTTTTAATGCATTAAAAATACATGAAATAAGTAGCCAAATAAAAACAAATTCTACTTTATAGCCCTCTATAAAACTAAGAATGCAGGATGCTATTGCACAGGAACAAGCTATTCAGCCCATGTTTTCAATGACCATGATGCCAACTAATCCCATCTACCTTCACATGGTTTGTGTCCTTTATTTATTGCTTGTTAATGCATCTGTCTAAATGCCTTTGAACATTACTATAATATTTGCTTCTATCAGCTCATCTCGCAACTTGTTCCAGGTGCCTAATACTCTGTGTTTTAAATAACTTGCCTTAAAAATTTCCTTTAAACCTTTACCCATTCACCCTAACCTATACCCTTCAATACAGAGTTCAATTCCTGCACTGCCTGTAAGGCAGTTGCTCTTTCCATAACCACATGGAGTTCCAGTTTCCTCCCACAGTCCAAAGACATACTGTTTAGTAGGTTGAATGGTCATTGTAAATTGTCATTAGGCTAGGGTTAAATAGGTGGGTTACTGAGCAGCATGGCTCATTGGGCTGGAAGGGCCTATTCTGTGCTGTCTGTCTAAACAAAAATAAATCCTGGAGAACCTATTATGAACACTTTCTAAAGCCTCCACATCATTTCCGCAGGTAGTAACTGAAACTGCAGACAATACTCCATATGTGGCCAATCCAAAGTTTTTATACAGTGGCAAAACACAACCCATTTTTATACACAAATGACCAGTGAAGGCAAGAATGCCATACACCTTCTTTAGCACCCTATCAACATATGTTGGTACTTTAAGGAAGCTATGGGCTTGCACCCAGGAGCCAACTGTACATCATTGCCCCTAAGGGTCCTACCATATACAGTGCATAGTGGATAACTAGGCCCCAATTAGCCAAAGTTTCATGGAAGTGGTTAAAAAGATATAAAAAAAGACAAGCTACCATTTAACCGAGTAACAAATTATATCTTGAAATGAAATATTGAATAAAATAGAACACTATCAATACTACTGCAGTATTATAAAATTATATATTAGTTCTTAATAGTTATTGATGGATCAAGTGTATGATGCAGTGTCCCTTTGATTGACTATAAACAAACAAAATCAAGCACATTCACCTGGTGCAGGTAATGGACTGTCTTCACACAATTTTCAACTATTGTATTATAATACTCAAGATGACTGAGAATACCTTCAAATTCTTTGGAATTCCTAACTTGTAGAAGCAGTAAAATTGTTTCATTTTCACTTCTGTCCATATATGGCATCGTCAAGACTGAATGCTTGAAACCACTCTGAATTGTCTTACTGCTTAATTATTGCCAACTATCATGACAAAAACCACTGCTTTTTGAACACAAGCACACACAACTGACTCTGTTTAAAAACTGTTTGTTCCAAGCACGCTGTAGTGTCTAACCACCACACACATTCACATGACTGATGCTAGTTAGAAACTATTCGGCAACATTCTCCTACTCCAATTAAGCAGCATAGTGTTCCAAATAAGTAGCTGCCCTGATTAACCAGTGACCCAAATAATCGGAATCCACTGTAGCTTTTTCTAGCAGTTGACTTTCCAAATTGTGTCACCTCACATTTGTCCAGATTAAGCATCATTTGCCATTTCTCTGCTCCAATTTCCAACTGATCTATATCTCGCTGAATCATTTGGCAACCTTCTTCACTATCCATAAATACATCAATTTTTATGTCATCTGCAAACTTCCTGAGCAGACCATCTACATTTTCATGTAAATTATATATATATGAAAAATAACAAACAACAGAGGTCTCTGCATTGACCCTCAAATTAGAAAAAAAAAACTTCATTATTGCACAAAATGCTGGAGAAACTTAGCAGGTCAGACATCTGTTAAGGAAATATTTAGTTTTGGGGCCCTTAATAAGGACCGAAAAGAAAGAGGGAGATAGTCATATAAAATGTGGGGAAAGGGGTGGAGCAAGAGCAGGCAAATTACAGTTGAATCCAAGTGAGAGAGGGATGTTAGGTAAGAGAGGTGGAAATTGGGAATGATGCAAGAAGCAGGGAGATAATAAGTGAAAGTAACAGAGGACTGAAAAATGCGAAATCTGACTAGATAGTGGACTATGGAATAAAGAGGAACCAAAGAGAGGAATCTATTGAGCAAACACCAGGAAATCTGCAGATGCTGGAAATTCAAACAACACACACAAAATGCTGGTGGAACACAGCAGGCCAAGCAGCATCTATAGGGAGAAGCCGAGAAGACGTTTCGGGCCGAGACCCTTCCTCAGGACTAACTGAAAGGAAAGATAGTAAGAGATTTCAAATCTGGTCGACAGTGCTTCGCTCTATAGATGCTGCCTGGCCTGCTGTGTTCCACCAGCATTTTGTGAGAGGAATCTATTGGTCCTGGGAGGATCAAGAGGGAGGGTGAGGGAGAAGAAAGAGAATATCTGCTTCTGACCCACATATTCCTCCCTCTAGTTACCTACCTTACCTCCTTCCTTTTATTCTCTAGTCCACTGACCTCTCCTAATCCCACTCTCTGAGTCCCTTCCCTGCCTTTTGTTCCACTTCTAGCACCCACCCCGAGCTTTTTACACCAGTCATCTCCCTCTCTTTCCAGTCCTGATGAATGGTCTCAACCTGAAACATTCACTATCCTCCCACATTTCATGTGTTACTCTATATTTCCAGCATCCATTCTTGTGTCAACTTCACATTACTCTTCATTTCTATGACTAAGCCAACTTTCGATCCAACTTATCAATTCAATGTGGATTCAATATAACTTAATGTACTTGCCTACCATGAAGAACCTTGTCAAATGTTGCTCTACATCATCATCTTCATTAGCTGTCTTCCACTGTGTTATAATCAACATATTGATAATATAGTTCTCACTGCATCATGTCTCATCGTAAAAGAGCAGAAAGTATTGAAAAAATACAGGTATATAAAAGTAAATCTTGACATTGAACTTTAAACAGCTATCAGACCTTAGATTTCTACTACTCTTGAACAGATGTATTTATTAATAGGATTTGCACTCACCTCCTGTAACAAGTCTTCAACTGACTGGCTGAATCGCTCTACCAGTTCATCAATCATCTGACTCCGTGCAATGTTAACACGGTTCTGGATTGTGTATTCTTCGCTACACAGAATATTATACGTCTTGCTGCAAGATTCCAATACATCTGACTCAATGTGTTTTTCAACAACAAACTTGGTTTGTTTTAATAATGCATCTAAATGCTGGGAGAGAATTAAGTGAAATAAGTACATGTTATTTATATGAATATCAATGTCTCATGCATCACGACTTCATTTGAGTCTGATACTTGTTTCTCTAATATGACCATCAACCATTTCACTCATTAATACTGTGTTCACCAATTGCCATTTATGGTAGCCTACAATGCCTTTAAGAATTATTCACACCACTAGCCCCCCCCCCCCCCCCCGGAAGTTTTCATGTTTTATTGTTTTACAACATTGATTAACAGTGATTTAATTTGGCTTTTTTAACACTGATCAACAGAAAATCTGTTTCATTTCAAAGTGAAAACAGATCTCTACAAGGTGATCTAAGTTAATTACAAATAAAAACCTCAAAGTAATTGACTGTGTGAGTATTCATCTGCATTAATAAGACAAACCACATCATCACTGGTGCAGCCAATTGATTTTAGAAGCCACATAATTAGTTAAATTGAGAATCTGTGTTGGAGATCTGTGTGAAGTCAAGGTGTTTCAAATGATTGCAGTAAAAATACACCTGTATCTGGAAGGTCCAACTGCTGGTGGATCAGTTTCCTGACAAAACCTGATGCAGTCTACAAGAGTACTGCAACTTGGGAAAAGATTTGTTTTCCAGCAAGGCAATGACCTCAAGCATAAAGCCAAAGCTACACAGGAATGGTTTAAAAACTACAAAGTTAATGTCCTGGAGTGGCCAAGTCAGAGTCCAGATCTCTTTCCAACTGAGGATTTGTGGCTGAACATGAAAAGGGCTGTTCACTCACAATCCCCATGCAATCTGACAGAGCTTGAGCTGTTTTGTAAAGAAGAATGGGGAAAAATTGCAGTGTCCAGATGTGCAAAGCTGATAGAAACCTATCCATGCAGACTCAAGGTTTTAATTGCTGTCAAAGGTGCATCGACTAAATACTGATTTGAAGGAGGTGAATACTTACGCAATCAATTACTTTGTGTTTCATATTTGTAATTCATTTAGATCACTTAGTAGAGATCTGTTTTCACTTTGACACAAAAGAGTCTTTTTCTGTTGATCGTGTCAAAAAAAAGCCAAATTAAATCCACTGTGATTCAATGTTGTAAAAGAATAAAACAGGAAAACTTCTGGGGGGGGGGGGGGGGGGTCTGAATACTTTTTCTAGGCACTGTATGATCCCACCAGCTTGTTGGGACGGAGGTGGTAACCACAGCACCCAACAGAAACCCACACAGTTACCGGGAGAAGGGCCAAAATCAAACTCTTGTCCCAGTTATTAAATTCTCGACAGGGACTTTTCATTCTTTTTGGGGTATTTTATCATGCAGTATTATCCTATGTGACTCCCTCTCTTTGAAACTAGATGTCTGGTCACAGGTCTTCTCATGTGGTTCAAAAGTGAAATCACATTCTGTCACAGCTCAGGATCCAATGTGAACACTGTTACAGTAATTTTAAAAAAGTAATCCAAAACATTCTCCGTCAGCTGGATAAATGGGATACTTTGGACCAGAGAAGATTTCAACTATTCTTAACATCATTCACTGATTTAGCTAGTAGTCTCATTTGTACATAGAACAGTACAGTACATACAGACCCTTCGATCCATGACGCTGTGCTGACCTTTTAACCTACTCCAAGATCAATCTGACCCTTCCCTCCTACATAGCCCTCGATTTTTTTCCACCCACATACTTATTTAAGAGTCCCTTAGTTGTCCTTAGTGTATCGGTCTCTACCTCCATCCTTGGCAACATTTTCCACACAACTAACACTCAATGAGTAAAATACCGATCTCTGACATCTCCTCTACACTTTCCTCCCAACACATTGAAGTTATGCCCCCTTGTAATAGCCATTTCCACCTGGGGAAGTATCTCTGGCTGTCCATTCAATCTCTGCTCTTTATTATCTTGTACACATCTATCAAGTCACCTCTCACCTTCCTTCTCTCCAAAGAGGAAAAACCCTAGCTCACTCAACTTATCCTCATAAGACATGCTTTCAGATCCAGTGATCATGTAGTTCAGGGAACTTTTTTTAAATCTTGATATTCACCCTAATATGCAGTTTTAAAACACATCATCCTCTATTTACTTTAAATGAAGTTTGTCACATTAAATTCACTTTGAAATCAGTGTGTTGACATCACATAAAGCAAGTAGCGAAATATCTTTAAATTACCCATAATTTTTGTTTTAGTAAGGTAAATAAAAATCTGATGTAAGAATGTATTTTAAAATACACCACAATTAAGCTTGTGTGCCTTTCCATATGGAATAGTTAATTGTGATAAAATTTCCACGCTGTTGTGAATGGAAGTATCAGACAGAAAATATCTGACGGTATTGAGATCACGAAAACAAATGAAATATTCCAGTTTACGCTTAACCTGAATCCAGAGACAGAATTTCTGCTTTGTTAAGTCACTTACAAGTAGGTATTATTTCATGTGCAATTTTGAGATAATATAGAAGCACAATGCATTACAGAAAAACCCCTGATCTCCTTTACCTTCTCCAATCTTCCAGTACTATAAAGCTCCAAATCAAAGTATTGAGGAATTTGCAATAAGTTTGCCACTTTCTCAGAATCGGCTGAATACTAGAACAAAGAAGAATCTAAAGTCAGTAAAATATACATTCCAATGTAAGACTTAGTATGCTGCAGCATTTGAATTATCATGAAAATTCAAAACTAAAAAAAAAATGTTACCTTTCCCAGCAGCATAGGAAGTGCTACAATGAACTGCTCTGTCAATTTAGTCCGGTCATCTATTTGTGTCTTTCTCTCCTTTGCAGTCAACACCTGCAGAGAGATTGTATTACAACATTTCAAATTTCATCTTTCAGCAAGAGTTTCTCTAATCGAAAATGATGAAAATCATGCTAAACTTTGATAACTGAATAATATTGAAATTGAAAAAACCCCACAAATGCTACTGCAGAGTCTCTGGGAATGGATGGAGATGCGCATCGTTGTCTATGTGCAAGGTGATTTAAGTGTAAATTCAGTTTATCCAGAGCATATCAAGTTATGGTACATGAAGGATCTGGGGTGAGGAATCGGCTAACATTGTTTTTGAGCATAACCTTTTCCTTTCAATTGTGATTATGCAAATAAAATAACCTAACTGATATTTATACTCACAGGTCCTGATTACAACTAAAATATACCTTCCTTAGTTAATAGAAATGTTTTGCTTTCATTAAACAGTAAGCACAAATCTGGCAATACAACAGTTTCTCTTCAGCAGTAAATGATTACCCTTTTGCCTGTTCCTCTTCCGACTGGGGGATGTGCCTCTGCCGCTTGACGAATTGTACAGACCATTAGCTCGATAAGTGCAGTTTCCTGCCTGTCAGTCATACCTAGCAAAGATTAAGCAATTTCAACATTAATGATATAAACACCTGGTAGAAATGTAAAAGCAAATGAAACTTCCGTTTTATAAAAACATTATCTTTTCAATATATTGACTAACACTTGCTGGCTGTTTCCCAGCTGATCAGCCTATTGTGCACTCTTTAGAGTGGTGTTTGTACTAACATGAATGCACTTAAATTTGAAGGTAAGCATGTCAACAGAGATCAAAAATTGTTAAGTCAATCATGGCAAGTAAATTATTATTTGGACTGCACAACTTCCCTATGTATATATCTCAGAAGTTCTTTTAAGCTGTCAGATGAACAGAGCTTGGTATTGTTATGCTACTGCAATATTCAGGAAATAAAGCATATAAAGCATGATATTTTACATATATTTTATGCATTCCACATGGACTTGTACATTAAGATAAGGTCACTGAAATTACCTTCCTCTCCTTGTATAGGTTCTTCCAGAAGCAGTTCTACCATACATTCCCAATCTTTCAGAAGTTCTTGGGAGCTCTCCCACAGACTATCCACAAGATAAGCTGCATGTTCATGCAACTGAAATGTAATTTGGAAAACAAAAGCAATTAATAGGATTGAACTATTGAATTAAAGAACAGATTGATTTCAAAAAATATAATGCCATATTATTCTTCTTATTTAACATGAGTATGTTGTCAGTTGTTATTCATTTATAATGCCCAAACCAATAACTCATAAAGTTACATTACAGATTTTAATGAACTTGTATGCAAAGGCAGGAGGTCTCTAAACTGTGGCTCTTCTCCATCAAATCCTTGCATAGTTTTCAACAAGTTTCAACTCAAAGTATAAATACATCACTGACTTATTCTTGTGCTACTTACATATAGTGAACTCGTTTTCCAGAGCTGGGATAGATTGCACTTCATGCTGCAGTGCCCAGATTTCTAAAGCTGGCTAACCTTTCTCTAGACAAGTGCTGCTCGCAGCTTCACCACTGGGGTGCCAGATTCCTAGAGCTGGAATACTCTTCACAGTGCAGTCCCAGATTCTCAGAAATAGGATTACCAGCTTTTCAATGTTGTCATGGATCCCCAGAGCTGAAACACCTCACTTTTTTATGGTATATCCTAGATTTCCTCAACTGAAGTACCCTGTTTTTCATATTGTTGCCCGGGATTCTCAGAACTGGATGGCTTCAATCTTGACTTTGCTGTCCCAGTTTCCTATAACTGAAATACACAACTCTTCATGTTGCAGTCTTGGACTCCAAGATGTGGGATAACCAGCTTGTCACAGTGCTGCCTGAGATTCTCAGAGCTAGGATACCACACTCTTCATTATACATCATGGATTATCAGAGCTGGGTTCCCTCAGTGTTCATTCACATTCTTACTTCTAAATTCAAAGAGGCCTGTTTCTACCCTGGCTCTCCACAGCTTCAGCACGGGCCATGATGGCTCATCCTGGTAAATCAGCTACATGCAATTTGTAATATGGATTTGGGCGTGGAAGGTCATGTTTGACAAATCTTATTGAAGTTTTTGAAGAGGTTACTAGGAAAATTGACGAGGGTAAAGCAGTGGATGTTGTCTATATGGACTTCAGTAAGGCCTTTCACAAGGTTCCACACGTAAGGTTAGTCAGGAAGGTTTAATCGTTAGGTATTAATATTGAAATAGTAAAATGGATTCAACAGTGGCTGGATAGGAGATGCCAGAGAATAGTGGTGGATAACTGTTTGTCAGGTTGGAGGCCGGTGACTAGTGGTGTGCCTCAGGGACCTGTACTTGGTCCAATGTTGTTTTTCATATCTGGATGATCTGGATGATGGGATGGTAAATTGGATTAGTAAGTATGCAGATGATACTAAGATAGGTGGCATTGTGGATAATAAAGTAGGTTTTCAAAGCTTGCAGAAAGATTTAGGCCAGTTAGAAGAGTGGGCTGAAAGATGGCAGATGGAGTTTGATGCTGATAAATGTGAGGTGCTACACGTTGGTAGCACAAATCAAAATAGGACATACATGATAAATGGTAGGGCATTGAGGAATGCAGTAGAACAGAGTGATCTAGGAATAATGGTGTATAGTTCCCTGAAGATGGAATCTCATGTGGATAGGGTGGTGAAGAAAGCTTTTGGTTTGTTAGTATCTTTTTTGTAAATCAGAGCATTGAGTATAGGAGTTGGGATGTAATGTTAAAATTGTACAGGGCATTGGTGAGGCCAAATTTGGAGTATTGTGTACAGTTCTGGTCACCGAATTATAGGAAAGATGTCAACAAAATAGAGAGAGTACAGAGAAGATTTACTAGGATGTTACCTGGGCTTCAGCACCTAAGTTACAGAGAAAGGTTGAACAAGTTAGGTCTTTATTCTTTGGAGCGTAGAAGGTTGAGGGGAGACTTGATAGGGGTATTTACAATTATGAGGGGGTTAGATAGAGTTGACGTGGATAGGCTTTTTCCATTGAGTAGCGGAGATTCAAACAAGAGGACATGAGTTGAGAGTTAGGGGGCAAAAGTTTTGGGGTAACTTGAGGGGGAACTTCTTTACTCAGAGAGTGGTTGCTGTGTGGAACAAGCTTCCAGTAGAACTGGTAGAGGCAATTCAATTTTGTCATTTAAAAAATTGGTTAGGTATATGGACAGGAAAGGAATGGAGGGTTATGGGCTGAGTGCAGGTAGGTGGGACTAGGTGAGAATAAGCATTCGGCACGGACTAGAAGGGCCGAGATGGCCTGTTTCCGTGTTGTAATCGTTATATGGTTATATGCTAACATTACCTCACTTTGGCCACAATGCTAGATCGATGCATTGGCATCCTTGTCTCCCCCGAGCTTGGCTTTAATGGCTCTCATACTTGCCCAGGTGCCATGGATATCCTCAATATCCAAGCTTTTCTCCCTTCAGTATTCCTTCTAAACAAAGTGATGACAGCAAGAACAAGGACAAAGGGATTGAATGTGTGGAGAAGGATTCATTGTTGGTCTTTTAGGTATCACTGTTGCCACATTTAGTATCCTCAAGCAGACAATCACTTGTCAAATGGTTACACTGAAGCAACCTCTATGGTAAAATCTTGTACCCTGAGCTGCCGCCCTAGCTGAAGATGCACACCTCAAACAACACCTCCTTCATCCTCCTCATGGCACCACAACTTAAGAATGGAATTGCCCCACAGCCTTTTCAGCATGCTTTTGGAAGTAGTACCCAGTCCTGATAGGTCATAGCTGGTGGGAAAGAGGCTAAGGGTAAGTAGGAAACAAAAGTTCTTAAGTCTCACTACTACAGAGAGCTTTTTAAAAAACAAGTAGTAACATAGGATATAGGATCAAACTGCAGAAGTTCTAAATACACACAAAATTCAGTGTTCGCTATGTTGCACTCCTTCATAAACTATGAAAATGAATAAATCAAAATATCTGTAGTTAAAAATTTGTAAGAGAGATCTGGAAATGAGACAGGAACACTGGGCACATCTGTTTCTATAGGCAGTGTACAAAAACATTTCTTTGCAAGTTTTTTCCCCAAGAAATGAATTGCAAATATCATGGGATTCTAATAGATTCTACAGCTATTGAAGCAAATATTTAAGTACCACTAAATCCAATTATACTAATTTTTCTGCATTTATAATGAATGCAAGATAGCTAACACACCAGCAGGCCTGATATTAGGACATACTTGTGTATTTAATCATTCTTTATGCATTTATCTTTGGTGCAACGTACTCTTCATTCATTTCTCTTCAGATACCCTTTGCCTTTTTGTTGGCTGATTGCAAAATCCTCAAGAACAAGCAAACAAGGTATTCCATGTTATCCACTTCTGAAAGAAGTACTGGTGTACTTTTCATTATTTTATCTTATGTGTTTGTCCTTCCACGGTACTCAAGGCAAGGAGTATAAGAAATAAGATGGATTGTCAGGTATGATGCTGTGGCCATCACTGATTGTGGCTGAAGGATGGTTGCAGTTGGGATCAGATGGTCTAAGCTTACACATTGTATTGCAGGGATAGGAAGGTAGGCAGAGGGGTGGCATGGGTCTGCCGGTAAAGAATCGCATCAAATCATTAGAAAGATGTGACATAGGATTGGAAGATGTTGCATCCTTGCGGGTTCAGTTACGAAACTGCAAGGGTAAAAAGACCTTGATGGCAGCTGTATACAGCCCTCCAAATAGTGGCTGGAATGTGGACTACAGATTGCAATGGGAAACAGAAAAGGTGTGTCAAAAAGGCAATGACAGACATGGGAGATTTTAACATGCAGATTGGGAATATCAAATTGGTAATAGATTCCAAAAGAGTGAATTTGTTAAATGCCTATGAAATGGCTTTTTAGAGCAGTTTGTCGTTGAGCTTACTAGAGGTTCAGCTGTACTGGATTGGGTGTTATGTAATGAACCAGAGGTTGTTAGGGAGCTTAGGGCAAAGGAACCCTTAGGAGACAGTGATCACAATATGATTAAGTTCAACTTGAAATTTGATAGGAAGAAATTAAAGTTTGACATAGTAGTATTTCAGTGGAGTAAAGGAAATTACAGTGGTGTGAGAGAGGAGTTGGCCAAAGTAAATTAGAAAGAGATGCTGGCAGGGATGACAGCAGAGCAGCAATGGCTTAAGTTTCTGGGAAAAATGAGGATAGATGTATCCCAAAAGCAAAGAAATACTCAAATGGCAAAATAGTACAACCATGGCTGACGAGGGAAGTCAAAGACAATGTAAAAGCAAAAGGGAGGGCATACAACTAAACAAAAATTAATGAGAAGGCAGAGGATTAGGAAGCTTATAAAAATCTACAGATCAATAAAGGGAATCATTCGGAAGGAAAAAATGGAATATGAAAGCAAGCTAGCAAACAATATCAAAGTGGATAGAAAAAGCTTTATCATGTATATAAAAAAATAAAAGACAGAAGAGAGAGGGCCACTAGAAAATGAGCCCAGAAATAATAATGGGGGTCAAGGAGATGACAGATGAACTAAATAAGTATTTTGCATCCGTCTTCACTGTGCAAGACACTAGCAGTGTGCCAGGTGTTGAAGGGTGTGAAGGAAGAGAAGAGAAGAGAATACAACTACCACAACATGAATTGAATTGACTTTATTGCTTACATCCTTTTATACATGAGGAGTAAAGATCTTTACATTACCTCTTCATCTAAAAGTGCAATGTGCAATTATAGTAATTTATAATAAATAGTATGTACAACAGGACAGTCAATACAACATAGAAATACAGTTGTGTCAGGATGAATTAATCAGTCTGATGGCCTGGTGGAAGAAGCTGTCCCGGAGCCTGTTGGTCCTGGCTTTTATGCTGTGGTATCATTTCCCGGATGGTAGCAGCTGGAACAGTTTGTGGCTGGGGTGACTCGGGTCCCCAATGATCTTTTGGGCCCTTTTTACACACTTGTCTTTGTAAATACCGGAAATAGTGGGAAGTTCACATCTATAAATGTGCTGGGCTGTCCACACCACTCTCTACAGAGTCCTGCAATTGAGGGAAGTACAATTCCCATACTAGGCAGTGATACAGCCAGTCAGGATGCTCTCAACTGTGTCCCTGTAGAAAGTTCTTAGGATTTGGGGGCCCATACCAAACTTCTTCAAATTTGAGGCAAAAGAGGTGCTGTTGTGCTTTTTTCCACCACACAGCAGGTATGTACAGACCGTGAGATCCTTAGTGATGATTATGCTGAGGAATTTAAAGCTATTCACCCTCTTAACCCCAGATCCACTGATGTCAATCGGGGTTAGCCTGTCTCCATTCCTCCTGTAGTTCACAACCAACTGCTTTGTCTTTGCAACACTGAGGGAGAGGTTGTTTTCTTGACACCACTATGTCAGTCAGGGTGATGACTTCTTCTCTGTAGGCTGCCTCATTTGAGATAAGGCCTATCAGTGTAGTATCCTCAGCAAATTTAATTAGCACATTGGAGCTGTGGGTGGCAACACAGTCATGGGTACACAGAGAGAAAAGGAAAGGCTTCGGACACAGCCCTGAGGGGCATCTGTGTTGAGGTTCAGAGGAACATAGGTGATGGAGACCACCTACTGGCATTCTGACAGGAAGTCCAGGATCCAGCTGCACAATGCAGGGTGAAGGCAGAGGTCTTTCAGCTTCTTGTCCAGCCTGGAGGGAATAATGGTGTTGAATGCTGAACTGTAGTCCAAGAACAGCATTCTCACATAAGCATCCTTCTTCTCCAGATGTGTAAGGACCGTGCGTAGAGCTGTGGCTATTGCATCATCTTTCCATCGGTTGTGTCAGTAGGCAAATTGTAAGGTGTCCAGTGTGGGTGGTAGCATGCTGCAAATGGAGTCCTTGACCAGCCTCTCAAAGCACGTGCTTATTACTGAGGTGAGTGTGACAGGCTGACAGTCGTTCAGACATGTTACCTTGGTCTTTCTGGGTATAGGAGCAATGGTGGATGTTTTGAAGCAGGAGGGCACTCTACTCTGGGAGAGGGAGAGATTAAAAACGTCTGTAAACACACCTGGCAGTTGTGCCACGCACACTCTGTGTATCCGCCCTCGGATGCTGTCTGGTCCCGCAGCCTTGCGACTGTCCACTCATTGGAAACACTTGCGTACTTTGGCCTCAGAGATGACCAAGCTCTGTTTAAGGACTCAGTATTGGTAACATTTAATCGAGAGTAAAAAAGATTTAACTCCTCTGGGAGAGAGGCAGCAATGTTGGAAACTCTATTGCATTTAACGTTGAAGTCTGCGATGGTGTGCAGAAAAGCTGCATGTGTTGTTGGTGGAGAGCTGTGTCTGAACCTTGTCCCTGTATTGTTGTTTTGCTGCCTCGATGACTTTATGCAGATCATTGCTGCTTTTGTTGAGTTCCTGTTGGTTATCAGCAATGTAAGCTCTGTATCATGCAGTAAGTGCTGCTTGCCCAGAACTGCTGATCCAGGGTTTTTGGTTTGGATAGACCCTGATCGATTTCTAGGGGACAACATCCTCGATGTACTTCCGAATGAACCTCATGACGCTATCTGTGAACTTAGAGACATCCTCCTAATGGAAGACATTCCAGTTGACATCATCAAAGCAATCCTATAGCATGGAGGCCAACTGGTCAGACCAACTGTGGACAGTTTTAACTATGGCTGCCTCTTGTTTCAGCTTCTGTCTGTACCTCAGCAGCAGCAAGATGGAGAAGTGATCGGCTTTTCCATACGGCAGGCAAAGGAGCGCTCTGTAAGCGTTGCGGAAGGGAGTGTATTAGTAGTCAAGTATGGTATTTCCCCGTGTGCTCAAAAAGCTGGAAGACCTAAAAGTGCATAAGTCACCCAGACCAGATGAACTGCACCCTAGGGTTCTGAATGAGGTCGTGGTAGAGATTGTGGCGGCATTAGTAATGATTTTCAAAAATCATTGGACTCTGGCATGGGTTCCAAGGACTAGAAAATTTCAAATGTTACTCCACTCTTTAAGAAAGGAGGGAGACAGCAGAAAGAAAATTATAGAACAGTTAGCCTTACTTCAATGGTTGGGGAAATGTTGGAGTCAATTGTTAAGGATGAAGTTATGGAGTACTTTGTGACACATGACAAGATTGGACAAAGTCAGCATGTTTGTTTTACAGACAGACAGACATACTTTATTGATCCTGAGAGAAATTTGGTTTCATTACAGCTGCACCAACCAAGAGTAGTGAAGAAATATAGCAATATAAATAATTAAATAATAATAAGTTAATCATGCCAAGTGGAAAATTAAGTCCAGGACCAGCCTATTGGCTCAGGGTGTCTGACACTCCAAGGGAGGAGTTGTCAAGTTTGATGGCCACAGGTAGGAACCTCTTAAAGGAAAATCTTGCCTGACAAACCTGTTGGAATTTTTTCAGGAAACTTCAAGTTGGATAGATAGGGGGATGCACTGAATGCTATATATTAGAATTTGCAGAAGGCCTTTGACAAGGTGCCACACATGAGGATGCTTACCAAGTTGACAGCCCATGGTATTTCAAGCAAGATACTGGCATGGTTAGAGCATTAGCTGATTGGCAGGAGGCAGTGAGTGGGAATAAAAGGATCCTTTTATGGTTGGCTGCTGGTGACTAGTGGTGTTCCGCAGTGGTCAATGTTGGGGCCGCTCCTTTTTACGCTGTATATCAATGATTTAAATGATGGAAAAGATGGCGTTGTTACCAAGTTTGCAGATGATCCGAAAACTGGTGGAGGGGCAGGTTGTATTGAGGAAACAGGAAGGCTACAGAAGGACTTAGACAGATTAGGAGGATGAGGAAGGATCTCATTGAAACTTTTCCAATGTTGAAAGGCTTAGACAGAGTAGATGTGGAAAAGAGTTTCCCATGGTGGGGGAAGTCTAGGACAAGAGGGCAAAGCCTCTGGATAGAGGGGCATCCATTTATAACAGGGATGGGGAGACAGTTCTTTCGCTAGAGAGTGCTGAATTTGTGGAAGTTGTTACCATAGGCAGCTGTGGAGGCCAGGTCATCAGGTGGAGATTGATAGGTTTTTGATTGGACACAGCATCAAAGGTTACAAGATGAAGGCCGGAGAGTGGGGCTGAGGATGGGAAAAAAGGGTCAACCATGATTGAATGGCGGAGCAGACTTGATGGGCCAAATAGCCTAATTCTGCTCCTATGTCTTATGGTTTTAACAGTAAACTTCTGTGAAGAGTTCTTTATTCCATTACATCGGATCCTTACCTCACTCTCAAGGAAGAAAAGCACCAACATTTTGATGAGATTTCCATTTGCACTGTGTCTTCCTCTACTCTTAGCGTATGCTTCTTCTGCTTGTGGATCATGTCTGCTGAATAATCTACAAATTAAAAGTTTCAGTATCATGTTTTCTATGTCCGTTTAAGGAGCAATTAAAAGCATATTATTTTGTACAGCAAAAACATGTTTCCTCAATTCATAGACAAAATTAGCCTTTACATGAACTGTTTTTAGCTTTAGGAGCTATGGGAGATGGAAAAAAAGGTGAGAGAAATGACTCAATGATCTTCTAAAACCTCTCACAGCATAACCTGTAATAGCTGACAAGCAATATCCATCAATTATTTGTGTAGAAGTAAATAAGGTAAATGATGCACCATAGAAAGCTTGTGCCTTACACAATTAGCTCTGAAGACAAGTTAAATCAATACAACTCAGATTTAACAATTTATTTACAAGTAAATCCAAATAACATGATTAGGTTGTGAAAAACGTGCAGCAGGATATACTTTACATAGTGTGCTTATGATATCTGAAGACTGTTAACTCCACATTTTTACTGATATTTAGCTTATATTTTGTTTAAATGCTTTCACTCAACGTTGCCATCCAGTGGACATCGCCAATGTTGCTTTTGCTCTCTGCTGCCATCTTCTGTACCATTTTTACATTGCAAGCACTTGAATTACCACTTAAGACCAATTGTGTAAAAAAACATGAATTTCAAGAACAATTTCACAATCTCAGTTAATGGAAAAAATCTTTCAGATACTGTGAATCTTAGATCAAATACAAAAAAAATGATATAATTCAACAGGTTACACAGCATCTGTGGAAAGAGAAAAAAAGTTTCAGTTTAAAGGCTTATGATGAAGGGTCTTCAAACTGAAACTAATTGTTTTTCCTTCAAAAGATGGAACTGCCCATGTTGTTTGCATATGTTCTGATTTTCTTCAACAATCTCATAATGCTCAAAAATGTTTCGGAGTCAATCAAGAATTTTTAAAAGTTAACGTTGAGTCCTGAGATTGAGAAAGGAAATGGTGTTCTCCAAGTTAAGAACATTGAAGAAGTCATGGAACAGATGTCAGAGTAACAATGAAATGGAAATTCAGGGTCGCTCTTGAAGACAGAGTTATATAAAGCAACAACCTAATCTATATTTAGTTTACCCAGTGCACAGAAGACCACCTTTTGAGCACTAAATTAAAGTGGAAAATATATGGTCGTTTCACTTGGAAGGACTGTTTGGTCCCTAAAAAATGAAAAAGGAAGAGATGAGAGGTGGTGGCCTTCAATGGATATGTGGGAATTACAGAATGACACATTGCAATGAAGGCTGTAGGGGAAGATGAAGACAAGAGGAAACCAATTAAAAGAAATGAAGGAAATTGAGCAGAGAGAGTTGAAAGATAAGAATGGAGTTGGGGTGGGAAGAGATAAAGTTATACATTTTACTGATAATACTGAATTATTTGAGAACATTACATTTCACTGAAAATAAATAAAAGGATAGAGAATGCACAAATGTATTACTTTTTGTTTAGGAACTCCCCAGCTGCCACAGCAACAGGACGGTGTGCAGAATATACCAGGTGATACACATTCTCACAGTCTTCATTGGACAATGCCTCCTCGCTTCCCCTAAAACAATTGAAAAGCCAAGGAGACCAAATAATTACGTTACAAAATTGAAACACTATTAAAATATTCATTTATACAGCATTTCTTGAGGATTGAAACAATATTAATAACAACTATTCCCACAATACTGAAACATACTTACCTTTCACTAATATTTCAGAAAAGAATTGCTGATGAGTTCCTTTTGGTGAGTACATATATTCCTGAATTCTGTGCCTGCACAGAAATCAGGAATATGCTGGAAGTCATAGACCAGTGTATCAGACCATTTAATCAAAACCAGAACTCATCACTGAGTTAAGGCACAGACTAAGTCAAACACAATCTGGTCCAGAGATATAAAGAAATCCACAGATATAGAAAATTCTGATAAGAGAACAACTTTTTGAAATGTTTGTTCAGATAGTTATATATAAACTATTCAGGATCCAAAACAATCCTTCCAGATGAGGCAACACTTCACCTACGAATCTCATGGGGTCACCTATTGTGTTTGGTATTCCCAATGTAGCCTCCTCTACATTGGTGAGACCCATCGTAAATGTGGGGACTGCTTTGTCGAGCACATCCGCACCATCCGCCAAGAGCAGGACTTCCTGGTGGCCAAAAGTTTTAACTCCGATTCCCATTCCAATATGTTAATCCATGGCCTCCTTTTGTGCCAAGATGAGACCACACTCAACACCTTATATCCCATCAAAGTATCCTCCGATCTTCTGGTGAACAAACTCCGCCACCCCCCCCCCCATTCCCCATTTTGACCTTTCAACTACTTCTAACCTGCCTATTACTTCCCTCTGGGTCCACTTCTTTCTCACCCATCTCCTCCTTCTTTCCTCCAAGCTTCTTTCCCCTCACCCCAACTTTTTATTCAGCCATCTTCCCTTTCCTTCTCAGTCCTGGAGAAGGCTCTAGGCATAAAACAACGAGTGTTTATTCTTTTTCATAGATGTTGTCTGACCTTCTGAGTTCCTCCAGCATTTTGTGTGTGTTGATTTGGATTACCAGCTTCTGAAGACTTTTTCGTCTTTGCGATTTCCTTTAAGAACTTAATTACCGTGGAGTTGACAATTCAATGATATCAAAGCAATATGGAAGAATAAAAACTACTTACTGCAGTATCAAAGTAACCAATCGAATAGCTTCCACAGCAACATCATATTCTTTGTCTAACGTCATTGACACAATACGATCCTGTAGAATTAATTTCAAACAAAACTTCAGAAATTAAAATCACTAAGACATTTTATGATTTTAGTTAAGATTTTCCCAAATGTTCTATTTGCACTTTGTTTAAGCACACATCTGAATAAGAGTGGTGTATGATGGATAAAATTACACTGATTTTTCCTGCATGCTTCCTTACATTTACTGGCTAGAGATATGTTTAATCAAAAAGATAGTGGGTGCATTTTCATGTATATTTTAGCATTATAACAATCATACATTTTCTAAATTTTCATCATTTTCTGGCACCAATTTATATTTTTAAAACTTTTGTAATATTGCATTGGAGATGCTATAAGTCTGAATTAAGCACTGCATATATTCTTATTTTACACTGCAAAAGACATCAGAGGCTATTCAGGAATCACGATTTAATTTTTATTTTAAATCAATGTTCATTAAATATTTGTTGTACAGACTGGCAAAATATTGACATTCATTTGTTTTTCAAACTTTCAGTCCACTTAAGGATTTTATTACCTTGAACCTATTGGTGAAGAGTTCTAGTTTCGGGAAGAGCTCCTTATTAGTGTAGAGTGACTGCAAAGCTTTCAGACATTTCAGCCTCACCTCACCTTGCTAAATGTAAATGAGACAATGCATACTTAATTAGCATGAATCCAAATTAAACAGTAAAAAAATAACGCAAACACCATCTCTGCCATTTTCCACAACTTTCAAGAAATATTTATCAATTCTTTATTATAAAGAATACAGGGTGGTGAAAAAAGAATATTGAGAGCTTGAAACAGTAGTAGTACTATAGATTTGCTGCTATTTCTGTTTGATCAATGGATGGAATCACACTTCAATGATTACATTGTCATACTTGTGAAGAAAGCAAACCACAAAAAGCAACCTGCTAAACTTGAGAACTAGGGATTTGTTATACCCAAGATAGGTGGAATTCAAGAAACACTTCTTTTCCACTATTTTACAATTTTAATGAAACCTGTGTGAACTAAGTATCAATTACACTGAAAAATGTTTGCATTCATAAAATTACTAAATTAATCTTATCAATAAATTAAAAATTCCAGGCACTAAAAACCTGAAAAACATTCAGAAAATGCTGGAAATTGTCAGCAGGTTAGACAGTATCCGCAGAAAGAAAAGCATTTGACCTTTCAGGTCTTGGGCCCTCTGTCAGATCCAATTCAGATCTGAAAAGTTAGCTTGTTTCTCTTTTCACAGACACTGCCTGGCCTGTGGAATTAGAATTTTTCATTGTAATTTTATTCCACATTGGACCTTGTTAATGATATTATACCATATTTCTCCGTAACACAGAAGGACATTCAGCCTACTGAGTCTATGCCAGTATTCAGAGTGATAATGTCACATTCCTATTTTCTACACTTGTTTTCCTAAAACCTCCTTCCACATGCCCAAGAACATCACATAGCTTCTCTCCTATCCTGATTTCCTTATACTAGATGTTTACTATTAATCCAAGGAAAATGTGTCAAAAGCAATCCTCAACTACAAAACTAATAAATATAACCTGAAAAATGTAACCAATTTTTCTCATCAAACTAAATTAACTCAAGTTGCAAATGTAGTTTTCTTTATAATAGCAAGAATGGCAATGACTTCTAATGAATTACATTAAACTTTATTCATAAGTATTCATGATCAATTTCAATTTGACTTTTAAGTCTCATTAGATGGTGACAAGGAGATGTACAGGAGTGAGCTAGATCAGCTGCTTGGAGTGCTATTCAACAACAACCTTGCACTCAAGGTCATTAAGATCCAGGAATTGATTGTGGACTTCAGAAGGGAAGTCAGGAGAACACATACCATCTCCTAGTGAGTGGTGAGCAGTGGAAAGGGTGAGCAGGTTCAAAATCCTGGGCATCAGCATCTCAGATGATCTATCCTGGGCCTACTATATTGATACAATTACGAAGGATGCTTGTCAGTGGCTACATTTCATGAGGAGTCTAAGGAGATTTGGTAC
Source organism: Hypanus sabinus (assembly GCF_030144855.1). Lineage (NCBI taxonomy): Eukaryota > Metazoa > Chordata > Chondrichthyes > Myliobatiformes > Dasyatidae > Hypanus > Hypanus sabinus. Next base: position 77,708,977 of record NC_082707.1, on the reverse strand, counting down.
GTCAGCAAAGACTCTGCCAACTTTCTGCAGATGTACTGTCAGCAGCATTCTGACTGGTTGCATCACCACCAAGCATGGAGGCTCAACTGCACAGCATTGAGAAAAGTTGCAGAGTGCTGTAGACTCAGCTTGGTCCATCATAGGCAGCAGACTTCCCACCATCAACAGCATCTTCAAAAGATGGTGCCTTAAGAAGGTAGTAGCATCCATCATTAAGACCTTCACCAATTGGGACATATTGTTTTTTCATTATTATTATCACCAGGAAGGAGGAATGGGATCCTGGAGATGCACACTCAACATATTAGGAACAGTTTCTTGTCCTCCACTAGAAGACTTTTAAAATGGTCCATGAACAGGTGAACATGATGTTCTCTTTTTGCACTTTTGTTTTTGTCTTACTGCTGCTGCAAAACAACAAATTTCATGACAGATCAGTGATAATAAACCTGATTCTGATGTCAATATCCACTGTGAATGGAAATTGAAAGTCTATTTCCCACCAAGTCAAATTTTCTCAGTCAAGTGAAGTGAGTACATGCAAATTCTTCAAATGGCAAAGTGCGTACTTTGATGGTCATCTCTACCCAACTCATGAAGCACAGTGTTCAACTAAAAAACTGAACACACTGTTATTTAACAGGATGTTAAATATGTGTATAAGATGATGACAGACATTGATTGTGTGGATAGTCAGAGGCTTTTTCCCCAGGGCTGAAATGGTTGCCACAAGAGGACACAGGTTAGGATACTGGAGAGTAGGTACAGAGGAGATGTCAGAGGTAATTTTTTTTTTTTTTTTTTACGCAGAGAGTGGTGAGTGTGTGGAATGGGCTGATGGTAATGGTGGTGGAGGCAGATACCATAGGGTCTTTTAAGAGTCTTTGAGATAGGTATACAGAGCTTAGAAAAATAGAGGGCTAGCTATTTCAAAGGTACGGACATATTTGGCACAACTTTGTGGGCCAAAGGGTCTGTATTGTGCTGTAGGTTTTTTGTTTCTAAGACTGTGAGAGTATATCGATCAGAGGACAAGACACAATCCAAATTGTTGGAACTGGGAGGTTGCTGTTACATTGGTATACCACCAATTGCCAAGGAGTTACCAAAGTCAATATTTAAAAATGGGGTGACTCCTTCCCTGAGCACTTACATCTTTTCATGCAGGATTTGATAACTGGCAATCCATAGTAATTTACTGCAGGCAAAGGGAAACTCAATTATTTCACTGAATTTTGGGACAAAGTGGAACAATGACACAAAGATAGGCAATGTAGATGGGAGTTAAAAAAATGAGGTATTAATAAATGAATTGAACCATCAAAACTGCAAGAGGTGGTATACTTTTGACCAATAAAAATAATTTCTAAATGATGAAATGCCATGAACAAATGGAACATCTGCAAACATACAGGAAAATCCTAAAAAATTCAAGCAATACCTTTCAGAGGCAAAGTCAGGGAATAAAGTAACATGCAAGGTTTTGTATAACTTTGGCACTGATGCTGCATGAATTTAAAATTGCAGACTGATTCAACTTATGTTAACCAAAAGTGTTAACAGGATATGGCAAAACGGCATTAAGTGAATTTAGTTCACAGATTAACCAGGATTTAATTAAACAGGCTCAAAGGACTACAACCTGTTTGTGTTCCTATGTTTCTAATCAAGTTGGTCTGTTGCATTAGTGGAAATTTAAACAAAGATTGGTCAGTATCAGGACATTTAATGTGATGCAGTCCTTTTAGTCACCATTAGATGCCTCCTAATTGTATTGATAAGAATATAAGAATGTCACTTCATGTAAGCTCAAGTAAAACTGTAACAGTACTTTCTCAAAGTATAGTTCAATATACAGGCACTAGAGCATAAACAAGGAAATTTTTGTTCATCTCAAATACTGATCAGAATGACGATTCTCACCCGATCATGTAATGTCCATCCCACGTATTTTAAATAACTGTCATTGAGGAAGGCATCACTGTAGCTCTTCATCCACACACCTATTTCCTCAATACAGATGGCTCGTATCTCTGAAATTGCATCACTAGAAAAGAGTACAATCAAACTTTAAACCACCACGGATCATTTTAATTACCACTGTCCTAGAAAATAATTTTGATTCACTTGAATATGTAAACACACAAAGGGAATAAAAATAGTAATGTATTGCAAATAACTGATTTTGAAAACTGCAAAGATTAAATAAATTTCATGTTACTCTGTATTAAAGAAAATTGGCTGCAGATATAAAGTTAAACAATTATAAAATTGGGACATATTGAAGCTGTGGAAGTTGCTGATGAAGCTGCACTTGGAGTACTGTATACAGTTTTCATCACCCTATTGTAGAAAACATGTAGTTAAACTGGAAAGAGTGCAGAGAAGACTTACGAGAACGTTGCCAGGACTAGAAGACCCTGAGTTAGAGGAAGAGGTTAGCCGGGCTTGGTCATTATTCTTTGAAACAAAGGAAAATGGGGTGGGGGGCAACCTTACAGAAGTGATGAAGAAATATAAATAAGATAGATGATAGTAATAATATTACTTGGGAAGGGGAGTCTAAAACTCAGGGGCATAAGGTTAGGGTGAGAGGGAAAAGATTTAAAGGGGACCTGAAGGGCAACTTTTTCCCATGAAGAGGGTAGTGAGCCTATGGAACGAGCAGCGAGAGAAACTGGTTGATCAGGTTCACCCAGCATTATTTAAGGAGCACCTGGATTGGTACTCAGAGGTTCAAGGCTGGAAGGATATTAGCCAAATGCAGAAATCTGGGTTTAATTGGGTGGGAAACGTAGTTAGCATAGACTTGTTGGACTGAAGGGCCTGTATCTGTGCTGCATTGCTCTGTGACTCCATAACAATACTCACTTGCCACAGGTGAAGCAGCATATTTATTTTATCATTTAATTTCTCCTTATTCTAGTAAATTACAGACCATGCTTTTTGCTCTCCCACAATTTTAGTTTGTGTTTTAAAAAATGTTTAATTCTTTCTACATTTGTGGAAAGTCATTGACTGAAATGCTTCTTCACCAGCACTGTTGCCTGACCTATGGGATACAAATTTTTCTAGACTTACAGCAATTAGAAAATTTTATTTTGGTATTGTTAAATTCATTGCATTATCTCTTTGAGAAATGCTCAACCTTGAATTTTTACTTCTGTCAGTAGGGACTTTATCTTTTTCACCTCGTTAACTTTTGAAGCTTTATCTCTTCTCAACATGTTTTTTTCTCAGGCACAAATGATCAGATTGCTGCAAGTTCAGAGCACATTGGGTTCAAATAAGTGACCGACAGTAAAAATTGAGGTGGCTAAAGTAATGCCTGTTAAGATGAGAAGATCTAAAGAGAGAAAGTGGCCAGAAGGAGAAGCCCGGGTGGATCAAGATCTGTATGTAAGGAAGGCTCCACTATGGGGTAAATTTTTTGTTGGAAGTGTCAATTGAAGATTGAAAACGGTAATAAGAGTCAAGACCATTGTCTCCCCTGTAACAATTTCCACTTAAAAGTGATTTGCTGTAAATTTAAACTGTTTTTAAAAATTCTCATTTTTCAACTTAAGGATTGCAAGCTTCAACAGGTTAAGTGTTGGATACAAACGTTCAGCTGAATCTTTTCTCCCCATCCTTTCTTCTGCCTTCTTTTTCATTCTCATCTCTCATTTCAACACTCCCTTTGATCTTTAAGGCCAGCCCGCAGTAGAAATGGCAACTTCAGTCCTCAAATCTCTACCTCGGACAATTAAATCTAACCTAACATAGAAATCTCTCTCCTTCATTTTTCCACCTGGATTATTTTTTTTGTCAGGACACATCCCATGGTGCAGCCTTCCTTTTTATTCAAAATTCTCAATTCATCAGGATCCCTCCCTTGAACCTCTCGTCTATTCTTAATCTTTTCATAGTAACCTATTGGCATCACTTCAACCACAACAATTCTTTCACTTATTCTCACCTATTACCCTCTGAATTAGCAGCACTCTCATCACTGAAGACCAATGTGAACACTGTCACCAGCATTAATAGTTGGCTGTTTGATGATCCATGCTCTATCTTTTGAAGGATGAAAACTAACACTCATCTTATTCCGGACCACAATAACATCACCAAATACAAAACCAATGTTTCAGACATTGACATGACTTTCTCCAAAATTCTCTCCACAGGCTTCAATTTTCTTGTATCAGGTACAACTGATTCTTCCTTTTTTCAATTATCTATTAGCAGGACTACCCTCACAGACCATACATAACTGTTCAGTCTATAAGGGTGATCTAAGGATTCACTCACCTACAACTTACATCATGCATCTTGTCTCGCTGCTCCAGGGCCAAAGGCTTATTGGATCATTTAATCTGTCTTGCATTTCACTCTAACACGAACATACCTACTGTTCTTTTCCCTCCCTTTCCCCATGTTTAAAAACTTCTATAAAGGTTTTCATTTCTGATTAAAGTCATCAGCCAACAATGTTACTGCTGTTTTCCTCCGCAAATGCACTCTGACTCCTTCATACTTCAGGTATTTACTGCTTTAATGACAATGCAATGATTTACTTTCATAAATCCAACTGTTACAAGTTATCACTCAACTCAGTTTGCAGGAAACTTACCGATATCTGTGCACAAAAATACCCTTGAAAACAGAGTTCATCATGTTTTCTATTTCATCTTGATTCTCTTGAAGCTAAACAGAAACATCAAATATGATAAGCAGTCAATGAATGCACTGCATAATATCTACTTGCACAGAAATTGAAAACATGCTTTAACATAATTCAACAAACTAAAACTGTGAAAATGGTCAAATGGCAAAGTACTTGGAATGAAAGGAACACTTTCTGACGTCAAGAGTGAAAAGCAGTGAAAAAAGCTTTTTTCCCTATTTGCCAAAAAAATCTTGGCAAATAGGGAACACATGCCAGTCCTCGTGTGGAAAGAGTGAGAAATTTCAAGTTCCTGGGTGTCAATATCTCTGATGATCTATAAGGGATTTAATAAGACACAACAGTGGCTATATTTCATTAGGAGTTTGAGAAGACTTGGTAGGTTACGCTCGCAAATTTCTATAGATAAACCATGGAGGGCATTCTAACTGGCTGCATTGCCATTTAGTACGGGGGGGGGGGGCTACTGCACAGCATCGAAATAAGCTTCAGAGTGGTAAACTTAATCAGCTCCATCATGGGCACTATCTGTAGTATCCAGGATATCTTCAAGGAGCGAAGCCTCAAAGAGGTGGCATCCATCATTCAGGAATCCCATCACCCAGATCATGCCTCGTTCTCATTGCTGACATCAGGAAGGAGATGCAGAAGCTTGAAAGCCCACCCTCAATGAATCAGTAGTTTCTTCCCCTCTGCTATACAATTTTTGAATGACATTGAATCCATGAACACTAGCTACCTTTTTTAGTTCTATTTTTGCACTACTTATTTAACTATTTAATATATACTTACCACAATTCTCCCTTTTTTCTATTATGTACTGCATTGTACAGCTGCTGCAAAAACAACAAATTTCATGACATATGCAGGCAATATTAGACCTGATTATGATTCTGAAATGCTGCCAGGCATAAATTCCAACTTGAGATATTCCCAAATCAATGGTGAGTGTAAAAATATTATTCTAGTCAGAATTATTCAGCATGAATACATGCCATGCAGCTCACCATACCCACTAGTGGGCACACACCTATTAATCCCATCTTTTAGTACGTAGCCTGCAGGCTTCAATGCCTTGTTGAAGATCGGAGGCAGCATCTTCAACACCATCACACGGAGCACGGGGGCCCCCCAGGGCTGTGTGCTCAGTCCACTGCTGTTCACTCTGCTGACCCATGACTGTGCTGCAACACATGGCTTGGACCACATCATCAAGTTCGGCAATGACACGACCGTGGTGGGTCTCATCAGCAAGAACGACGAGTCAGTATACAGAGAGGAGGTGCAGCAGATAACTGACTGGTGCAGAGTCAACAAACTGTCTCTGAATGTGAACAAGAGATGGCTGTTGACTTCAGGAGGGCATGAAGCAACCACTCCCCGCTGAACATCGACGGCTCCTCGGTATAGATTGTTAAGAACACCAAATCTCTTGGAGTTCACCTGGCGGAGAATCTCACCTGGTCCCTCAACACCAGCTCCATAGTAAAGAAAGCCCAGTAGCGTCTCTACTTTCTGCGAAGGCTGAGGAAAGTCCATCTCCCACCCCCCATCCTCATCACATCCTCCAGGGGTTGTACTGAGAGCATCCTGAGCAGCTGCATCATTGCCTGGTTCAGAAATTGTACCATCTTGGATGCAAGACCCTGCAGCGGATAGTGAGGTCAGCTGAGAAGATCATCGGGGTCTCTCTTCCCGCCATTACGCCATTTACACTACACACTGCATCCGCAAAGCAAACAGCATTATGAAGGGCCTCACACACCCCTCATACAAACGCTTCTCTCTTCTGCCGTCTGGGAAAAGGGACCGAAGCATTCGGGCTCTCACAACCAGACTATATAACAATTTCTTCCCCCAAGCTATCAGACTCCTCAATATCCAGAGCCTGGATTGACACCTTACTGCCTTATTATTTATTGCCTGCACTGTTTTGTGTACTTTATGCAGTCCTGGGTAGGTCTGTAGTCTAGTGTAGTTCTTTTCTCTGTGTTGTTTTTAACGTAGTTCAGTCTAGTTTTTGAACTGTTTCATGAAACACCATGGTCCTGAAAAATGTTGTCTCATTTTTACTGTGTACTGTACCAGCAGTTATGGTCGAAATGACAATAAAAAGTGACTTGACTTGACCTGATTCACGTGCTTGTCCAGACACTTAAATGTTGTTAGCAACTCTACTTTCACCACTCCAGCAGCACATTGCAGGTATTCTCAAGATGAAGGAACTCCTCCTCTAATACCATCTAAATCTCATTCCCCTTACCTTGAATGTATATCCTCTAATTTTATTCACCTCTGATATAAGAGGAAAACATTCTAGCCTATCATCTTATATACAACAATCACGTCAGAACCAGAATCAAGTTTATTATCACTAACATGTTGTGAAATTTGTTGTTATGCAGCAGCAGTGCAATACATTAAAGAACCAAAAAAACACCAAGAAATGTAAAAATTATAGTGCAAAAAGAGAACAAAATAGTCAGGTAGTGCTCACAGACTGTTGCTCAGAAATTTGATGGTGGAAGGGAAGAAGTTGTTCCTAGCACATTGTTGAATATGTGTCTTCAGGCTTCTGTACCTTCTCCCTGACAGTAATAATGAGAAGGGGGCAAGTCCTGGATAGTGAGGGCCTTTAATTATATATGCCACCTCCCTGAGGCACTGCTTTCGACAGATGTTCTCGATAGTGATGAGGCTAGTGCCTGCTATGGACTCAACCTCCTGCACTTGAGTGAAAATAGATTGAACTTCACCAGTGGCTTCTCATAATTGAAATGCTCTATTCCAAGCAACATCCCGTTGAATCTCCTCAGAATCAAAATCAGGTTTATTATCACTGTCTTATATAATGTGAAATTTGTTGTTTTGCAGCAACAGTATAATGCAAAGTCCTAAAATTACTATTAATTACAAAATAAATAATTAGTGCAAGAGAAAAGAATAATGAGGTAATGTTCATGGACCATTCAGAAATCTCATGGAAGAGGAGAAGAAGCTGTATCTGATTCAGTTAGTGTGGCTGTTCAGGTTCCTGTACCTGACTGAAGGCATGCCCTGAATGGTGAAGACCCTTAATAAAGGATGTTGCCTTCCTGAGGTACCTCCTCCTGAAGATGTTCTCAATGGTGGGGTTGTGAATGCAATGGAACTGGCTGAGTCTACAATCCTCTGCAACCTCTTGCGATCCTGTGCACTGGAGCAACCATATCAGACTGTGGTGCATCCATTTGGACTGCTCTCCGTCATACATCTAAAGAAATTTCCAAGAGCCTTGTGCGACATACTAAATCTCCTGAGACTTGTAAGAAAGTAGAGCCACTGGCATGCCTTCTTCATGGTTGCATCAACATGCTGGGCTCGGAACAGTTCCTCCAAGATGTTGATACATAGGAATTTAAGGCTGCTCACCCTTTCCACAGCTGATCGCTCAATTAGGACTGTATGTGTTCTTCAGAATTTCTCTTCCCGAAGTTCTTTGGTCCTGAAGATGAGCGTAAAGTGTTGGTTGCACACCACTCAGTTAGCCGATCTATCTCAAGTCTTCTACATTATCATCTGAAATTTCAGTGCTGTCACCCATGAACTTATACATGGCATTTCAACTGTTACGAGCCACATAGTTATGAGTGCAGAGAGAGTAGAGCATATCGAGATGTGCCCCTGTTGATTGTCAGCAAGAAGGTGTTATTACTGATCTGCACTGACTATGGTGTCCTGATAAGGAAGTTAAGCATCCATTTGCAGAGGGAGGTATAAAGGCCCAGGTTTAATACTGAAAGAATAACGGTATTGAACATCAAGTATAATGGAAAAATAACAACTTGACAAAATATTTGTCGCTGTCTAGATGCTCCAATGAGATTGTATCCGCTGTAGCCTTGTTGCAGCAGTAGGCAAATCCAGTCAATACTCACAATGTTCTTCTTGGGCACTGGTAGGATTGTTGGCCTTTTGAAGTAGATAGGAACCCCAGATCGCAGCATTATGAGATTAAAAATACCCCTGAACACCACACAAAATGCTGGAAGAATTTAGGCAACAACAACATGCAGGTATAAACTTTCAGACCGAGATCCTCATCAGGGTTGAAAAATGGTGGTGGTGGTGTTGGGGGAAGTGGAAGGACCACAAGCTGGCCGGTGGTAGGTGAAGCTAGGTGAAGGAAAAGCTGGGTAGGGAGGAGGAGGTATTAAGTGAAAAACTGGGAGGTGATGAGTTGAATAGGTAAATGGCTGATGAAAGAATCTGATAGGAGACCATAGGAGAAAAGAAAGGAGGGACACCAGAGAGAGGTGATGAGCAGGTGAGGAAAATTAAAGGGGTAAGAGGAAGCCAAAATGAGGAATGAAAAAAGATAGAAGTGAACACTCCAGCCAGCTAGTCCTCTCAGGTTTTGAGTGCATGACCAGATACACAATTTGGGGCTTTATTCCTTGCAAGATTCCTTCCTCATTTAAAGGTGAAATTTTGAGGGTACAGAATCTTTATGTTCCTGTTAGGTTGAAAGGAAAGGTTAAAAGGTTAAAACGGTTGTTTGTTATATACATTAATGATCTAGATGATGGGGTGGTAAAATTGGATTAGTAAGTATGCAGACGATACTAAGATAGGTGGCATTGTGGATAATGAAGTAGGTTTTCACAGCTTGCAGAGAGATTTAGGTCAGTTAGAAGAGTGGGCTGAAAGACGGCAGATGGAGTTTAATGCTGATAAGTGTGAGGTGCTATATTTTGGTAAGACTAATCAAAATAGAACATACACGGTAAATGGTAGGGCATTGAAGAATGCAGGAGATCAGAGTGATCTAGAAATAATGGTGTATAGTTCCCTGAAGGAAGAATCTCATGTGGATAAGGTGGTGAAGAAAGCTTTTGGTATGCTGGCCTTTATAAATCAGAGCATTGAGTACAGGAGTTGGGATGTGATGTTAAAATTGTACCAGGCAGTGGTAAGGCCAAATTTGGAGTATTGTGTACAGTTCTGGTCACCGAATTATAGGAAAGATGTCAACAAAATAGAGAGAGTACAGAGAAGACTTACTAGAATGTTACCTGGGCTTCAGCACCTAAGTTACAGAGAAAGGTCGAACAAGTTAAGCCTTTATTCTTTGCAGCATAGAAGGTTGAGGGGGGGCATTGACAGAGGTATTTAAAATTATGAGGGGGATAGATAGAGTTGATGTGGATATGCTTTTTCCATTGAGAGTAGGGGAGATTCAAACAAGAGGACATGAGTTGAGAGTTGGGGGCAAAAGTTTAGGGGTAACATGAGGGGGAATTTCTTTACTCAGAGAGTGGTAGCTGTGTGGAACGAGCTTCCAGTAGAAGTGGTAGAGGCAGGTTCGGTATTGTCATTTAAAGTAAAATTGGATAGGTATATGGACAGGAAAGAAATAGAGGGTTATGGGCTGAGTGCAGCTCAGTGGGACTAGTTGAGAGTAAGCGTTTGGCATGGACTAGAAAGGCCTGTTTCCGTGCTGTAATTGTTATATGGTTATAAGAGCCTTCTTGGTGGATGTTCTGATATCAAGCTGTGAGACAGAAATCACAGGGTTGACGGAAGCTAAACAGATTCATACAGGAGTAATATTATTCTCCCTTTCAAAGCATTTGAAGTTTCAAAAAGTGTTGAAGCTTCACAGTTGTTGTGCAACTGAATGTATCTCTAATTTCAAATGGAAATGCCTTTCTATTCTCATGATGGCCTTCTGTAGGCTGTACCTGGACTTAATGTAGCATTTCGAATCACTGGTCTTGAGCAACACAGATCTAGCCTTCAGTAGACTGTAAATCTCCAAGTTCATCCAGGGCTTCAGGTTTGGGGAAAATAAAATGCTTTTCATGAAGACCTTGATGAAGTTGGGGACAGCTGTGGCATATTCATGAATGTTTTCCAGTCCACTGATTCAAAGCAGTCCTGTAAATGCTCCTTCACCTCCCTTGACCTCATCTTCAGTCCTCATAGCTGGTACTGTGGACTTTAATCTCTACCCACATGCTGGCAGAAAGAGTACAGCCAAGTAATCAGACTTGCCAATGTACAGGTGTGGAATGGCACAATAAGTGTTCTTGATGGTGTAATGGGTTCAAATGGGTTGGCTCCTCTGATTTTGACATGCTGGTGGCAGTTTGTCACAGACTTCTTCAAGCTAGCCTGGACGAACACCCCCCGCAAGTCCTCCAACGCTAACACATCTTTTCTATAGTGTTCTAGCCAGAACTGCACACAGTACTGCAGCCGAAGTCTGACTAATGTTTTAAACCGTTGTATAGCTTCACTGCTCTTAATGACTTGACTAGTAAAGGCAACCAGCCTATATGCCTTCTTTACCACAGACTATCATTTTCATGGATATTCGGGTTTACATATCAAGGTCCTTCTATTTCGCAACACTCTGCAGGAGCTTGCCATTCGTGGTATATGTCCTAGCTTCATTACTACTCCCAAAATGCACCAGCTCAAATTTATCCAGATTAAACTCCATTGTCCATTTCTCAGCCCATTTCACCATCACAACAATATCACCCTGCAGCCGAAAACAAGCCTCCACAATGGCAACAACTCTACCCATGTATAGAATATACACAAGTCAGTAATATCTAACTGTTGGTAAGACAAGCCTTGAAGTTACAAGCTAGGTTAATAACTGCAAGACTCTATCCTACTAACAATTTGATACAGAGTGGAAATTCAGTGTTTTCATACTTGTTATAAGAACTGTACATAGAGTGAACATTAAAATCCAGTCTAAATTGCAAAAAGTTTGCACCACTGACAGGTTCCGGGCCACAAATCTTTTTAACTATATTTCTTCTTTTTGTCTCTAACTGCTCGTATTAAATTATTATCTTGATGATTTTGGTTGCACTTCAGCACAGATATTCTTTCCGCTCTCTTTACTACTCCCGTCTGAAAATTAACATGCTCATTTAAAATATCTTGTCCAGTCTGAAGGCTCACTGCCCTGAAAAGCTGACTGTTTCACGCCTCACTGGTGTTGTGTGACCTGCAAAGTACTAAACTGCATTTTCTGTTTTTGCTTTTATTGCTCCAATAAAATATCTGCTAAGCTGCAAAATGATAGTTTTACTTTATTCGGTATCCACTAAAAATACAAGACCAATCATCAAATAAGGTATGCATTTAATACAAAATTATGTATTTGAATAATAAACTGTTTCAATCATTTGGCTCTTGAATGATCTACTATGAGCATAAATCGACTTACTAAAAAAGAATGTTCCTCTAATGAGGTAGAACAAGATGTTCTTTATTGTGACTTTGCTGAATCTTGCCTTTTCATATGCTCATTGAGATGAAGAATATTAGTTCAACAACTTAAAAATAATATTTCTTCACTGTAGTGGAAGGAAAGGTGCTGTTTGTAGTTACACTGCTGAACATCATGCTCAAGGTAAGGAATGCTAGTTTTGAGAATTCACCTTCAATTTCAGCCAGCTAAGGTCAGGATCAATTAAATCATCTCAGATACATTGAAGCTAAATTAAACAAAACCTGTCACTACTCTACTGCAACATGTCTCTCCACTAAAAAGAAATAGCTGATATCGTGGACCCTTGAAAGTATAATTCTAGTTACCAGATAATTGTAATCTCTTAACATATTACATTCAATAAATGAGATGTTAAGTAATTAATCACTGTGCTTCTCCAAAGGGAATTAAAGAATGAAACTCAAGGTGACAAATCACTTCAGGAATCTCATTATAAATATACCTGCCATCAAAATAATAACTGTTGAAGATTGCCAAGAAGTCAAATTTCCTTATCTCTTGCCAAAGCCTTCTTTCTTTCAATCCAGTGGGATTGAATGAAATATTGCAGGAAAAGGTTTAAAGCAACCTTTTGCAAAAATAGATCAGTCCTCCATTCAGCCACCAAATCTTTGGACTGCTCTTCAAACAATTTCATTCCCTCAGTCCGTTTATTAATCATAATTGTTCTTCTTGAATCCCAGTTCCTCAATTCCTCCTTTCAATGTGTTTTCTTCCAGTGTTCCATTGTCACTTACATTTTCAAATTATTGATAATGCTCCAAAATGCAATAAAGCAGGCAACAGAGTGGGCTCAGACCAATTATATTGGTACATTTACTTTTGCATTCTCTCATGCTGTCTGTATGCATTCTGATTGTTCTTAGCACTTCAAACATTATTAATCTTTCCAACACCTGTGTTATTTAACATTTTCTAATAAGCAGTTTGAAAATCAACCAATCAACTAGTTTTCTATCAGAGACTGTACCATTTACAGATCATCTTCTTCTGTGGTTAGTCCATTTGCATACATGCTTTTTTATCTTCACCTCTGATAAATGTGCTTGAAATGGAAAATTGACTTCTTTATGAAAACATTGAGAACAATTTTCAGAATTTTCTGATTCATAATTTCCAACATTTAGATATTTTCAGATTTAAGACATATATTTGCTTTTATTGCTTATTTTAAAATTAAGCCTTTGACCATAGTGAATATTTCAAAAACAGCAAAGGTGAAAGCAAACAAAATGCTGCAGGAAGTCAGTAGATGAGGCAGCATCTATGGAAAACAGTAAACGGTCATTTCAGACCAAGATTGTTCATCAGGACTGGAATGGTCTAATAAGGGTCTTGGTCCAAAACACTAACTGTTCATTCTTTTCCATAGGTGCTACCTAGCCTGCTGAATTCCTCCAGCATTTTGTGTGCATTACTTTGATTTCCAGCATATACTGATTTTCTGTTGAAAGGTAAAAGCATGCTCAGAACAAAATACAGACAGAACATAGTCACTAACTTAAAGCTCAAAATAATGATATATGAAATTATTTTAATTTATATTAAATTATTTTAGATGTTAATAACCAGTACTTCTAAAACACTTGTACTGCAATCTTCCATGTTGTGATTGAGCCAAATAGTTAAAGCCATATCATAGCACCGCTACAAAAATGTACAATTCCTCCTCCCATTGTGTGGCATGTGGGCAGGTGGTTAAGGCATTGGACTAGCAATCTGAAGATTGTGAGTCTGAGCCCCAGTCGAGGTAGCGTGTTGTGTCGTTGAGCAAGGCACTTAACCACACATTGCTCCAGTCCACCCAGCTGAAGATGGGTACCTGCAAAATGCTGGGGGTTAACCTTGTGATAGACTGGCAACCTATCCTGCGGGGGGGGGGGGGGAGGGAAGTCTCGTACTCTCAGTCGTTTCACACCACGGAAACTGGCATAAGCACCAGCCTCATGAGCCTATAAGGCTTTGGACAGACTTTAACTTAACTACTCCCATTTGGGTATTTACATATTCTTACAAGTACTTATTATTATATATATTATAAATATAAAGCATTTACCATAGTAGAAAAGAAACATTGAAAAACAAAATCAGCATGTCATGCAAAATAACTTCCATAATGAGGAAATCAGAAATAAAAAGAGAAAATGCTGGAAAAAAATCAACCTGAGCTAATTTCAATTTCCAGCATTGGTAAATTTCCAACATCTGCAGTTTTTTATTTGATTTGTACTTAAAATATAGAACATATTGTAAGTCTTACCTCCTTTCTCTTTTGTAGAAGTAATTCTAATCTATCATTAGCTCGTTTGCCTATCATTTTGTTCCTTTCAGCTTCATATTGTCTTTGTGTATTATCCTGATGTATACTTAAGTTTAAGGCTACATTCACTAATGCAGTCATCAGCTTCATAGCTGCAATGAGAAAAGCAAAATCATTAATTTTAAATTAAAACTTTTGTGTTGTGCTAATCACTAAGCTCAAGCATATTTATATCCTCACAGTTTATGAAATTGCATATAAAATACTGGAGGTAATTGTGTTAGTTTACCTTTATTAATATAATTTAAATACTACATAAATTAAATTGCAAATACTTACACTGAATTTGGTTGTGACAGTGTAACCAAGTGATATCAAGAGAATTTTACCCATTTCCCTTTACTTTGAAGTTCTTTGATGAAGTTCAAAAAGTAGTTAATAGCAAACAAACAAAGCTTGATAAAAAAAAATCACAAGCTGATTCTTAGAAGTAACTATCAAACTGCTTTGAAGAAGTTCCAGCAAAACTCCCTATTTCTAGATAAGTGTCCAGTCAAGATGCTACTGAGCTACAACTCTGTCGAGATTGTGGCTCTGATTTAGTAGTTTTTTTTTTAAGTTCATAGGGTTGGTTTCTGGGGACAGAGGGGAGAGTTAAGAGTTCACATTAGGGTTTAGACACAGAGATATGGAGAAGTTAGAGCTCAGGCTGGAGTCTAATCTTTTGCTCTATGTTCTGCGTTCGAAGGCCAACAACATGGACAAGTGACGAAGGATATCCAGAGTCTAGGCCTCCACATCATACTCAAAGGCCAGCAATGTGGACATGGAACAAAGAGTATCTGGACTCTAGGCCAGCAACATGGATGTGTGACAAAGGACATCCATAGTTGTTGGGCTGGCAAGCACTGTGTAAGAGGACCAATGATAACGAAAGCTGGTGGCCCACCAAGTGAGAGAGTTGCAACAGGTCAGTGGGTCCCAGAATTAGATATCTATTTGAGTAGGAGGCACAATGGTTGGTGACCCCACCAGGTACATGAGTCAGTTACTCTGGAGTTCAGAATCATGTCATCGCCTAGTCCTAAGCTTGGTACCGAAGACTGAAGCCAGAAGATCAATTGGAAGTCCAGAACTTGAATCCTGATGGCCTACTGAGACTAGGAGTCTGAAGTCATTGAAGGCTAGTTGTCTGTGTGAGTCCACGGAAGACTGCAGGTCCAGAGTCATGTCTTGTGTTAGAGGGCTGCCTGCGTGTGAATGTGTGCAGGTGGGAGGGAGGATAGGGGCTCATTTTGCTGCTGTTATTTTGTTGCTTTTTGCATTTTGTTTTGTTGTGTTCTGTGTTATTCTGCTGAGCATCATGGCATGTTTTGTTGGCACCAAAATGTGTGGTGACATTTGCCGGCTGCCTCCAGCACGTTCTTAGGTTGTGTTGGTTGTTCATCCAAACAACGCATTTCACCCTATGTTTTAATGCATGTGTGATAAATAAATGGATTTTAATCTGTATATGTATGAAAATTTGTAGTTGAAACAAACTGGGTATTTCGGCAGCCAGAACTCCACTTAGCTAACTGGATGGAAATTGAAAGGAATAGAAAGCATCCACTGGAAAGCTAGAAAAAAATACTGGTGAAAATGCAAAACAACTGAAAAATATAAATGCATAATGACTCAATTTATAATCTTCATTTACTGTTTTGTTGCCTAAGTTAGAAGATAACAAATCTATATATGGGTTCAGATGCACTTAGAATAAAGCTGCACATGTTTGCTTGAGAAAAATGTGCAACACAAAGAAAATCACCTCAAGTGTTCAGTATGAATTCAAACTTGGGCCCAAAATAAATTATTTCAAAATTTTCCATTCAATATTCAGCCTCTGAGTGTTAAAATCTTAGCAGTTACAATAATGAAAAGTAAATTTAAAAATGCTACCTTCCTTCCTAAGTACCTACTCCAAAAAAAATGCAGGAGAAAGAAATCATATTTATAAAACTGAAGCGGATCACCAAATGGAATATACACATTACCAACAATAACTGAAACTTTTCAGACAATTTGTCATCACATAAAGACAAATGCTATACCCTCCTTCCAATTGGTTTTTCAATATTTACTTCAGCCTCTTCTTCTGCCTCTGCTGATCTACAACTTTCACACAGATTCAGACAAATTCAACTTAAGTTATAAAATTTACTGAGAATGTCTTTTTCTTTAACAGTAGAGCATCACAATAAATCAAGAATATGGAATAAATCAATGCATTTAACTATTTGCTTCAGATTTTCATCAATATTTGTTTACACTGGGTTCTCATTCCACAATATATACAATTTAAAACTCTTGCCCTTGTGTGAAAATCGCTTCATCATATAGTAGCTCACTTTTTCTGCAAAGTACTCTATTATTCACAACTCCCCAATTAACCAGTTCCCCTTCAGCGTTATCAAAATAGATTATTCTGCCTGAGCATTTGATCATTTCTTCTACCTCTTGCTTAGTCTCATTAGCCAATTTATCTGTATCACACATGCTAAATAAATAAACGTTGTTTTACTTAGGGTTTATGTTAAAATCTAAATCTGTGGCAAATCAAGTTAAGACTATGATTTTACACATGTTGCATGTGTCCAACTAAAGCCTGACTCATTCATTCACTTAAATGTAATTCAGATTCTATGTTGAACATCATAGTATGTGCTTTAGCATTCAAACAAAAATCCTTCATAAATTATTGTTTGCACAAAGCTATGAACTTACCAGCCAATGTACTGGTGTGCCTGAAGGCTCGAACTTGCGAATCAGAAAGCCCAGTTAACAAAGAAATCACTGTATCCATCATGTATTCATCATAAATAATACTGTACTGACACTGCCGGATCAGCACTCCAATAAACTCACAGAAATTTGAGCGAAATTTCTTCCACTGTGGACCAGGCATTGTTAGTGGATAATCTCCACTGTCCTGAAAATAAATATATTCACGATTATAATCTTTAATAAAGTATTTATATGGTTTGTAGCAAAAGAGTTTTACTTTCTATATGTATAATATTTCTTTTCTCCTGACCCACATTTTGTAGGAAAATACCATACAAAAATAAACAGAGTTCAAGACATCATCACTCATCAAAATACTCAGAGCTCAAAAAAAGTAACAAGATAAAATGACACTTAATTATTAATTAAAGTATCCATTTGCTTTTTCTTCCTGTTTTAGAAACAGGACCCAGGTACATTTATTGTTTTTAAGGTGATGATGAACTCTTTTCTGGATTTGTGCAGTTCACAAGATAAAGGAACACAGTTAACTGTTTCATGCCTCGCAGGTGTATAGCAATTCTGGCACACTTGAATGGCATCTTTATCCATTTCAAACGGTATTTATAGTTCAAAGTTAATTTATTATCAAAATACACGTACATCACTATATAGACCCCTGAGATTTATTTTCTTATAAGCATACTGAATCCAATAATAACAGAATCAATGTAAGACCGCATCAATAGGCAAAAAACTACATGCAAAAGACAACAAAACTGTGCAAATACAAAATGACAGACAAAAAATAATAATAAAGATAATAAATAAATAGATAAATAAATAAATAAGCAAGCTAGCAATAAATATTGGGATGATGAGATGAAGAATCCTTGAAAGTGTATCCGTAGATTGCAGGAACAGTTCAGTGTTGGGCCAAGTGAAGTTGGCTGAAGTTACCTCCTCTGGTTCAAGAGCCTGATAGCTGAGGGGTTCCTGAACCTGGCGGTGTGAGTCCTGTGGTTCCTGTACCACTTTCTTGATGGCAGCAGCGAGAAGAGAACTTGACTACACTGGTGAGGGTCCCTGTTGATGGATGCTGCTTTCCTGCAACAATGCTCCATGTAGATGAGCTCAATGGTAGGGAGGGCTTTACTCATGAAGAACTGGGCTGTATCCACTACTTTTTGTAGGGTTTTCCATTCGAGGCAGTGATGCAAACCATCTATATACTCTCCACTGTGCACCTATAGAGGTTTGACGAAGTTTAAATGACCATGCTGAATCTTCACAAACTTCTAAGGCAGTAGAGGTGCTGCTGTGTTTTCTTCGTAATGGCACTCACATGCAGAACCCAGAACACCGAGAAATTTAAAGTTGCTGACCCTCTCCAACTCTGATCCTGCAATGAGGACTGGCTCACGGACCAGAGATCCATGAACATCCACGTTTCTGTGTGCCTGGACTAACTCTGTAGCCAGAAAGGACAAAGACACCAGAATTTTTATACTGGAAGATATTAGTTGACCAGATTGTAGAATACTGTCAGTATCCTATTACATGCTATACCAGTGGTTACAGAGAGAACAGCTTCATCCCATGGTTCAACTAATCCAACCACTGCATGTCACAATTAAGTACCAAAATCAAAGACAAGCTGCACTGCGAGTCCAGAGGTGGTTCACAGACGTAGTGAGCAGACAGGACAGATGCACACTGCATCCAACTACTGAGCTTTACACTAGGACTAAAACTAAGTTCAATTTGTATCTCCTTTTTTTTGAAACCAACTTTTAATTTTTTTTAATGTATTTGAATTATATGTGAGTTTCTGATCAGCAGAAAACCCTGCAGTTGGGATGTTTATCAAAGCCGATCTGCTGTGGTGTCCATCAAAAGCTGTCTGGATACTCCAGGAACATGGACCTCAGGACCCGAAGTCTACATCTTGCTTCAAGTATGAGTCTGCTCCACTTTATTGGATGCCTCTCAGAAATAGAGGGTCAGCAGCAATATGTATCTAAATCAGATTACTGTATGTAGGTGGACTGCTCATTTGGCTAGCATTACTTTCTCCCCCCATGGCTACAGCAGATTTAATTCTGTGGAAAGATTTGGATTCACACAGAGTTGCAAGAAAAGTTTTGAGAACCTCTTGCAATGATCTGGTTCTCTGCATTAATTACTTATAAAATGTGTCTAATCTTCATCTATGTCACAACAATAGGAAAACAATCTGCCTAAACAAACAACACACAAACAATTGCACTTTTCATGTCTTAACTGAATGCATTGTTTAATCATTCATAGTTCAGACCGGAAAAAGTATGCAAACTCTTGTATTAATAACTGGTAGAACCCCTTTAGCAGCAATAACCTCCAAAAGAATGGTTCCTGTGGCTGCACAATGGTGAAGAGGAATTTCAGACCATTTCTCCATACAAAACTGTTTCAGTTCATCAGTATTTCTGGGATACCTTGCACGAACAGCCCGCTTCAAGTCATGCCACAGCATTTCAATTGGGTGAAGGTCTGGAGTCTGACTTAGCCATTCCAAAACACAAATTTTCTTCTTTTTATACCATTTTGTTGTTAATTTACTCTAATGTTTTAGATCATTGTGTTGTTGCATCATCCAAAGTCTATTAAGCTTCAGGTGACTGACTGCTACCCTGACTCCAAATAGCTTTGTAGAAGATACTGCATCAGAGGTCCATATACTGTTTTGAACCTAGACTGTGATTGTTTAAATGGTGTATTCAGTATTGATAAGAAGTACAGTTGGCCCTCCTTATGCACGGATCGGGAAAACCTGGAAGTTCTCACTGCAGCACCTGCTGTTTGAGCATATACAGACTTCTTTTTCTGGTCATTATTCCCTAAGCAATACAACAACTATTTACATAGCATTTACATTGTATTAGGTATTATAAGTAATCTAGAGATGATTTAAAGTACCGTAAATTCAGGTGTACAAGCCGACCCGGAGTATAAGCCAATCCCCCATTTTCAAGGTTTAAAAAAGTGACATTTTCACGTTACCTTTGTATAAGCCGACCCCTTTTGTAGAGGTTTTTGATTTAACCAGAAAAGATCACAAGATCTCACATGCTGGTACTCAGCTTTGCCGGATCTGGAACCTGGAAATTTTGTGTACCAGTATCTGCTAAGAAAACAGGCCTACACGTTGTAGAGTGTTTTAGGCAAAGTCTTAATAAATAAATCAGGGAAGGAAATTTTGGATTAGGTTTCCAAAGGAAAAGAATCCTCTGAAATGTAACCTCCATGAAACTATTTAGCGCCCATCATAACCTCGTTAAAACATAACTCGGGGTAGCGGGATCAGTACGTGTACTCAGTATTGAGTTTGCGACCACCATGTACAAAAGATTAAAACAAGTGTGATATGATGCTGGCTTCAAGCTATAGGTTGTTGATTTTGCTAAAGGAACGAATAATTCTACAGCTGCTAAGAAGTTTAGTGTAAACAAGAAACAAATGAGAGAGTGGAGTAAGGCAGAGGACACACTGAGGAAAAAGCCATAGACGAAATGTACAAACTGCAGTAAAACATGCCAGTGGTCAGAACTGGAAGAAAAAATGAATCACCAGTGATCACCTGGATACATTATTACCAGAGAAATGATTCAAGTTCAAGCGTTGAAATGGGAGGAAAAACACTGCGAGGTCAGTGAAAATATCAAAGCTACGCAAAGTTGGTGCACCCAATTTATGAACAGACGTGATCTTGCGTTGAGACAAAAAACAAAGATTACTCAGAAAATTCCCGTGGGGTGTTGCTTATGTTCAAGAACGCTACTGGATGGACGAAGCGTGTTGCTTGAAGTGGGTTAAAGAAGTGCGGGATCGACATCCCGAAGGTTTCAGGAAGGAAAAGTCGCTACTTGTCTGGGACATGTTCAAAGCGCACTTGTCAGGTGAGACAAATACAGCATTGAAAGCTGAAAATACAGACATTGCAGTCATCCCCAGTGGTTTGATGTCTGTGCTCCAGCCACTAGATGTGAGTTTAAATAAACCATAAAATGGGATTATATGTGTACAGTTCTGTAAGTTGGAACAGGTACATCCGGTATTATTTAGCGTTAGTTAGTCAACAATTTGTCTTTGTGTGTAATATATATTTTACTGTTCTATCCATATAAAACACTATTCAGCTTTTAAATCGAAGAACATCAAAAGATGTAACTCTGGTTTCAATCTTGGGACCATCCAAATTTATACATACTGCACATTATGTAATGAAATAATGGGGACTCACTTCATCAAACTCTTCAGTCATTTTCCTGATTATTTCTGTATTCTGCATATTTCTAAACATTTCGATTCTGACAGTGCCTGTAAAGGAAATAAAAACAAAATTATAAAATGACCTTCATAACGACTGTTGAGTTTCATAAAGCTACAAAGGACAACTCTACCAAAACTAAAGTGTACAGGTAAAGTACAGTTAAATAAACTGGATATTTTAAAACAATTTCAGTAGGTCTTTATAACAAAACAGCTAAGCACCTGATGCATTAAATCACAAAATAATGAAGAAAAAAATTGCACAAAACAAACTTGTTCATATCCAACTGGAACTAGCTCCAAATATAGTAGTGCTAATAATAATAGTAATAAAAGGTGAGAGGTGACCTGATAGAGGTGTATAAGACGAGCGGCATTGATTGCGTGGATAGTCAGAGGCTTTTTCTCAGGGCTGAAATGGTCGCCACAAGAGGACACAGGATTAAGGTGCTGGGGAGTAGGTACAGAGGAGATGTCAGGGTTAAGTTTTTTAACCAGAGAGTGTTAAGTGCATGGAATGCACTGCCGGCAACGGTGGTGGAGGCGGATGCAATAGGGTCTTTTAAGACTTTTGGATGGGTACATGGCGCTTAGAAATATAGAGGGCTATGGGAAAGTCTAGTAATTTCTAAGGTAGGGACACGTTCAGCACAAATTTGTGCTGTAGATTTTCTATGTTTCTGTTTCTAAAAGAATCAGAATCAGAATCAGACTTTAATCGCCAAGTACCTGTACACATATAAGGAACTTACTTCCGGCAGATGTTGTCTCTCTGCTCATAACAATAATAATGATATATATAAATGAAAATATAGATTATACATACAAGTAGTGCAATCCAAGTAATAGTTAGCTGACAGTTAACTGTTCAGCAAAGTGACCGCAGTAGGGAAAAAACTTCTCCAGTGCCTATAGTCTTAGTCTGGAGGGATCTGAAGCGCCTACCAGACGGAAGCAGATCAAACAGTCCGTGCGCAGGATGGAAGGAGTCCTTTATGATGTTCCCCGCCCTCTTCTTCAACCTGGAAGAGTACAGGTCCACAATAGAGGGCAGGGAGGCTCCAATGATGCGCTCGGCAGTCCTCACTGTGCGCTGCAGTCTGGTTCTATCCTGCTTGGTGGCGGCTCCAAACCACACAGTGATGGAGGTGCACAGGACAGACTCAATGACTGCAGTATAGAACTGCAGCAGCGATTCCTGAGGCAGACCATATTTCCTCAAGAGCTGCAGGAAGTACATCCGCTGCTGGGCCTTCTTCAGGATGGAGCTGATGTTCTGCTCCCACTTCAGATCCTGAGAGATGGTAGTTCCCAGGAACCTGAAGTTCTCCACGGTGGACACAGGGCTGCCGAGGACTGTGAGGGGGGACAAAACGGGGGGATGTCTCCTGAAATCCACTATCATCTCCTTTGTATTGAGCGTGTTCAGCTCCAGATTGTTCCGACTGCACCAGAGCGCCAGTTGGTCCACCTGCTGTCGATATGCAGACTTATCACTGTTCTGGATGAGTCCAAAGACGGTGGTGTCGTCTGCAAACTTCAAAAGCTTCACACAGGGGTTGGAGGAGGTGCAGTCATTGGTGTAGAGGGAAAACAGCAGTGGAGAGAGGACACACCCCTGGGGGGCGCTGGTGTTGGTGATTCGAGTCTCCGAGGTGACCTGACCCATCCTTACCTGCTGACTTCTGTTGGTCAGGAAGCTGTAAGTCCAATCGCAGAGGACTTCCAGTCAAGATGGCGCCTGCATACAGCGCTTCTTTGATCGACATCTTCTGGCTAGATCATGGAACCATTTTTTTCATTTCTTTTATGTCTTTTAAGTTCATTTCTCATCTTGGATGTGATTCTACAACTGTTGAAGTCTGTGTTTTGCTTTTAGGAGGTCGTTTGGGTGCTTCAACACTCTGCAGTCTCTAAGATTCTGGAGGCAGAGGCAGTGTGAATAAACCATGTGGCAAGAAGCCTGCAGGATGGTGCATGAGCCAATGTTTGACCCCATTTCTCCTATTATAGCTTCCATGTACACTGAGTAAAGCGACGAGGGTGACTGAATATCAGGGTGAGTCTGGAAGTTTGGAGATCGTTTGGGTGTTCCAGTGCTTTGAGATACTGGGAGGCAGAGGCAGCTTACACAAACCTTGTAGTGGGCAGGCTGCAAGCTGACATTTGGCTCCATTTTACCGATTATAGCTTCCACTGTTCGCAGACTCAAGCTACGAGGGGAAATGATGCATCAAAGCAAGTGTGGAGCGTGAGCATCAGCCGCCTGTCTTTTTGATCGCTGCTGCAGAGAGTGTTTCCCAGGCTTTTCTGCCTTTTGGATGTGAACTTGGACTACAAAAACTTTTCTCAGTCTTACAGTGTTCATATTCTGGTGTATTTTGCCTTTATTTTCTCCTTTTTTGTGTGGGGAGGGGGAATGTTCATTTTTTTATGTTGGGAAGAGGAACTTGGGGATCAATATACCTGACCGGTTTTGTTCGTTTTTTTATGCAGGAGGGATTTGGAGGTTGGGGGGGGGGGGGCAATGGGTCTGAAACATTTTTGTGTTTTTTTTTGCGGGAGGAGGGGTTTGGAGGTCGATCTGCCTGATCCGTTTTGCTCTGTTTTTGTGTGGGAGGAGGGGTTTGGGGGTCAATATGCCTAATCCGTTTTGCTCTGTTTTTGTGTGGGAGGAGGGATTTGGGGGTCAATATGCCTAATCCATTTTGCTCTGTTTTTGTGGAGGAGGAGGGATTTGGGGTTTTACAGTTCCATTTTTGTTCATTTTTTTTGGCAGGGAGGTGGGATTTGGGGGTTGACGATCATCCTCTCTTTTATTTTCTTTCTTGGTTTCATGGCTACCCAGAGAATTGGAGAATTTCAGAGTTGTATACTTCAATAATAAAATGAGTCTTTGAACTTCCTACAACATTCACTTTCCCCTTTTAAGTGTACAGGTTGCGTTAGTTACAGGTTCCCCCTGCTATCCAAAGGTAGAGCGTTC
Organism: Hypanus sabinus; assembly: GCF_030144855.1. Taxonomy (NCBI): domain Eukaryota; kingdom Metazoa; phylum Chordata; class Chondrichthyes; order Myliobatiformes; family Dasyatidae; genus Hypanus; species Hypanus sabinus. The sequence goes on along the minus strand of NC_082707.1, from coordinate 77,684,688 downwards.
CTATGAAACCGCTTGTAAGCTGAAATGGCGTAAAGCAAAGAAGCAATTACCATTAATTTATATGGGAAAATTTTTTGAGTGTTCCCAGACCCAAAAAATTACCTACCAAATCAAACCAAATAACACACAAAACCTAAAATAACACTAACATATAATAAAAAGAGGAATGATATCATAAATATACAGCCTATATAAAGTAGTAATATTGTATGTATGGTGTAGTTTCACTTATCAAAATCGGGAGGACAGAGAGATGAAATCGATTTGGAGAAAAAAAAATCGGCACGTATACGCATGTGCACATACACGCTTATGCATCTACATGCATACGTACGTTCATGCGCACGCATGTACCTGCATGCACAAACAACTGCCCACACAAGGCTTCACGGTCATCGTAGTCTTTCTCAGGGTAAACACACATATAAAGCCAGCATCTTTTTTCGTAAAACTGAAAATCCTCTTTGGTTAGTGAAAACAGGTACTAATGTAGGTCTTTCGTAACAGCGAGCTGACGTAAAGCGAACATTCGAAAAACGGGGGCCACCTGTGTATATAATGGTATGTACCATGGAAACTAACTTTGCAGTTGGAGAGTTCAGTGAAAAGGCAGGTGAAATTCTAGTGCAGGTCTCCATAAATAAAGAGTAAGTGCTTGATGAAGACTTTAAGGTCAGTAAGTCCCACAACCAGTTGAGATTTATCCAGCTTTAACAGGAGGCAAGGAAAAAGCTGGTTGAGATTATTTTAAAAATCTTTGCTTAACACAAATGAGGTAACAAATGACTGGATCAAAACAAACGTGGTCCGCTTTTTTAAGAAAGTCCACATACAAAAGCCTGGTAACTACAGACTTCTGAGCCCAACATCAGTAGTACTTTTCAGTAGATACTGAAAAGTGTTCTAAGGGAGAGGATTAATGAACACCTGCAAAGAAAGGATAAACCACAAACAGCCAACATGGCTCTGTCAAGGGCAGTTCCTGTTTGAGCAACTTGACTTAGTTCTTTAATGTTTTAACAAAGTTTATGGATGAGAACAGGGCAGTTGATGTGATTGCAACACACACAATATGCTGGAGGAACTCAGCAGGCCAGGCAGCATCTATGGAAAAGAGTAAGCAGCCAACATTTTGGGCCAAGACCCTTCATCAGGATGAAGGGTTTTGGACCAAAACGTCAACTGTTTACTCTTTTCCATAGCGCTGTCTGGCCTGTTGATCTCTTCCAGCATTTTTCTCTGTGTTACTTTAGATTTCCAGCATCTGCAGAATTTCTAGTAGTTGATGTGATTGACATGGATTTAGACATGGTCCTGCATAGGAATCTGGAACAAAAGGCAAGGGCTCATGTGATCCTGGGCAAACTAATGAACTGGATCCAAAACTGGCTTGGCAATAAGAGACACAGGGTGACATTAGAGGATTGGTTTTGTGATTGATTTACTGTGATTGTGATGTTTCATAAGTATCAATGCCTTTGCTGTTTGTAAAATATATGAATGACTTGAATGCAGATGTAAGCAAACCCATGGATTACATAAAGGTGGGTGGAGTTACTAACCACATGTAAGGCCATCTTAGGCTACAAAGAGGTACCAACGTTTTGGTGAAACAAGTTGACAAAGAAAACTTCAGATGGACTTTAATTCAGACAAATATAAGATAATGCTTTTTAGAAACGTTGATGAGGCTGGAACTTACTTCACGAATAGTGGTGTCTTAGGGATTACCAAGGAACAGAAAGACCTCAAGATGCAAATCCACTGATATTTGAAAGTGGCAACTCGAATAGACAACATGGTTAGGAAGGTGTACAGGATGCTGGCCTTCATTAGTTAAGTTACTAAGTACAGAATTAGGGTGGTTACTTAATATATAAAACTTTGGTCAGAGCATAGCTGTAGTACTATGTGCATTTCTCATCATCATCATGCTACAGGATGGATGCAATGGCACTGAAGAGGATGCAGCTAAGTACACCAGGATGTTGCCCGGAATTGAGTTTGATAAAATACAGAGAAACTAGATAATTTCTCCATGAATGAGAAGGGGTTAAGTGGGGACATGTTGATGTATATAATATTTTGAGCATAAGTAGGATAAGCTGCAGGAAAATTTTCCCCCACAACCTAGGGGGAAAAATAGAAGGCACAGGTTCAGGGTAACAAGGAAGAGATTTAGAGGGGATATGAGAGGAGACTTACTTCACACACAGAATGGCAACTACACAGAATGCATGGCCTAGGAGGGTAGTTGAAGCCGGATCATTGGCACCATTTAAGTGTCTAAGTGAGCACATGAATAGCTTAGGCATAGAGGACTATGGACCAGATACTAAAAAACAGGATTAATACAGAAGAGTACACACTGGTAGCCACTGCATGCTTCTTTGATTCTAAATCCTGTATGTTGTTCAGTAGCTATTTCCATTGTTACGCCTGTGCCCCCCTCCTTTTTGAGAATCGCAAGATCGCTATTAAGTCAGGGCAGGAGACCCAGGAAATGAGAGAGAGATGTTTGGAATGTCCTGACCCCCAGCGATACAAAGCCACGGAACAGGTCATTGTCTCTTGGAGACGGAATTGTGTATTGCTTCGTGGAAGCCCTCAGGCAACGTGGGCTGGTTGGGGGATGGCATCATTCCACCCTGAGTGACATCTGAGACCCGGTGAGTGAGGATAAGAGGGTCTGGGGAACAGCCCCTCTAGACGCACCAGAAGAAACGCCAGAACTCCTGTAACAGCATAATAGCGAAAGCCGATGGAAAAACCCACGTGCGTCCTTTTCCATTTGCCTCGGAATTGGTGGGTCTTGCCACGGAAGAACAGCTTTAACTAACACAAAGGGGAAATCAGCCCCCACCGACTCTCGAAGGATTGACATCATAAAAGGAATGGGCAAGTTTAGACTCTCTCTCTTGACTCCAACCAAAGGCTGCAGCCTGCAGTTTGAATGAACTTGAGTGACTTTTATGTTTCCATCGAACAATACATTATCCCCTAGACAACGATAGAGCTATTTCTTATTGATTATTATTATACCCGTGCTTTTAGATTTAGTATTGACGATGTATAATATCTGTATGTTTGCATTGATATTATTTTTGTGTATTTCATCAATAAATACTGTTAAAAATAGTACCATCAGACTTCAACGGACCTCTCTATCTTTGCTGGTAAGTGACCCAGTTACGGGGTATGTAACACCATTAATTGTATTTCCCTTAAAAAGTGGATAGCTTTTGATATGAAGTATCAGTGTAAAAATGTTGCATAGTTTAATGAAAAACAATCAAAAAAAATCCTTGATGCAACTTATGTTTAACATACAACACTTTACTGAATACTTCAAGACTTTTAGATTTACCTTTACATCCTGAACACTGGATGAAAAAGTTGATTAAGTCCAAAAGTGCAATATCCCTGTCTTGCTTGTATGATTCAATCCAGTCATCAACCACAGACTATGGAAAAACAATGTTATTTTTAAATTAGTTAAATTGAATAAAGCTTACATCATGACTTCACAGCATTTAACACCCTATAATCAACTCATGACCACTCACTGGAAAACACCTCACATTACCATTCCCAGAGAAAAATTTATGTTCAATTTAGTCATCAACCAACTGCTTTCAGGGCAAGATAATTAATTTTTAGACTTTCCCCATCTCTCTGTTTGTAATCTTCTGAAACTAAGACTCAAACCTCATTGCCCAAGGATTTCAAAAATCAGATGTATTAAATTTAGTAGCAAAGCAAATAATGACCAATTTCTAAAATTCTGCAGCCCTGTCTAAAAGATAGTAAGCAAGGATGCAACTACAACTTTATTAATACAAATTTAGCACATTCATGATGCAAAATTGGAGAATCCACACAGTGGGGAAATACATTGGAGCAATTCAGTAAGTTACTACTACTTTGTTTCTTCTGGATCCTTGATACTAGCCATGGCCCAGAATGTATGACTCACCAATCAGCAGGGCTGCTCCACACTTGCTGAGATGATTTTCTTCTGCCTGCCCACCAGTCCCTCACCAGTGAAAATAAGGAGCCTCCCAGGCTCATGGCAGTGATGCAGACTCTGCAAAAAAATTTTCACTGCAGCTGGATTGCTAAGGGGTGGGAGGTCTCAGACAGATTGAGACTGGGTGGGTGTAGTGGAACAATTCTATCAACTTCTTCCAAATGAGATTGTAACACAAACTATCCAGCCATTGTTTAACTTATATTAAACCCTTAATAAAATAAATGTAGAAACTAGGTTTACTGGAGTTAAACATTTTAAATGTTTTTACATACTAACTGGATTTTAAAAACCAAAATTCTGACTGCATTTATCTAAGTAATTAAAAAAAAACAAATGTTCCTTAACTGGACTGCTTATAATGATCCAAGTAAAAATAGTGCAGTTTCACCAAACAAGAAAGGACACAGTTCCACTGAAAATGCATTGTGAAAACAATCCTTTTTTTCAGTACATTCTTTGACAGGAAAGCTTAGGATAATATATTTTGCAGTAACATACCACATAATTTACCTATTATATTTCGTCTCAGACTTTAAATTAAACGTACTGTTATATACTTCAACAAAACTTAAATTCTGTTGCATTCTTTCTATTGCAAATTAGCATAGGAGAATAAAGAATGGTTTTAAAGAGGTGCATAAAACCATGAAAGGCATAGATAGGGTGAATACGTACAGTCTTTTTCCCAGAGATAGGAATCAAGAACTGGAGCAAGTAGGTTTAAGGTGAGAGGAGAGAGATTTAACAGGAACCTCAGGGACAACTATTCACCCAGAGGGTGGTCCACATATGGAACAAGCTACAGAAAAAAATAGTTCAGGCAGGTACATTAGCATTTGGAAGACATTTGGACCAGTATGTGGATGGAGAAGGTTTAGGGATATGGACCAACCATGCTTTCTATACAACTCTATGATTCTATTTACAAACCTTCTCAGCACTATAAAACATTCCTTTTCTAAATGGCTGTCCAAGCAACAACATAAAATTTTAAAGAATCAGATACACATATCATGGAAAAAAAAAGGTTTTTTTAATTGACTTTTTCTCCCTTCCATTATTGGCGCTGTATCACAACAGGTTAAAATTTCATTAAAAACAAGTAAAATCAACTAAAATTTATCTGCTAATTGAAAATCAATTTCATTTAGTGCTGATATTTTATTTCATTGATCTAAAAATATATGACTTGAAGTTAAAATAAAATAGTTTGTGGTAATGTAGGTAGCATCCTAAACACACTGTTGATGTCTCACTTGCCTTTATATCAGTACAGGTTACTATATTTCCATTTTATTCAGTATCATCACTAATCAATACCAAAATTCATTTGAATATGTCAGAACACAGCAATTAAATGTTGTTGAAATGAGGTAAACTGGGCACTAAAGGCTTGCTTTATGTAAAAATACATATTAGATAGATTTCTATTTAATTCTGAGGGCATATGTTTTTTATTTGTTAATTGTCTTGTTTAGTATCATGTTGCTTTTGTCTTCAACAGTCTTTAGTTTCTAGGACCACCATCAAATTCAGCCACTATACATTCCCATATTGATTTAAAATAGCAAAAGGAGTTCAAGTACCAGGGCTTAACTTTTGTTCTTGGAAGAGTGAGGGAGTGTGTTTAACAGTGACAAAATCGATAATATACAAGAACAGCCATATGACTTCTGGAAATGACTTGCAAGTGGGAGAAAGCGCCAATTTCCAATAGGGTGACCAAATGTTCAGTAGATAACACACAATGTGGCTTTTACCATTTGGTCAAAGGTCAGTAAACTATGTCTGATACTGTAGCCCAATAACCAGTGAAGTCTACAAATTAAATACATTATACAAATTGTTTCCCAGCTCTTCTACAATTAGGAACTTTAGGAGTACACAGGACAGATTAAATTTTCCACGAACAGTAACATATTACAATAATTGCATGACACTCCAATTTTTATTTACCTGCATGGCACTCTTTCCCATTTTTACCACTTCAAATAGCGTGACTGGTTCAACTTCTCCATTTTGCTGATGGTGTCCATTAGCTCTTCCCTGATTTGCTCTACCACCTGTGCTAAGACGACTTTTTTCTCCTGGAGTACGTCTGGCTTTCTTAGCAGTCTAGGAAATAAAACAAGGTGCTTCTTTTAGTAAAAACATTAATTGGGGCACATTTAAAATACAATTTTACTGAGCATTATTATTCATATTTCACAAAATATATTCAAAGACAACTGGTACAATCATCTTATCTGTGGAATTCTCTGCTCAATGAAGCAGTGGAGGCTACCTTAGTAAATAGATTTAAGACAAGGTTGAATAGATTTTTGCATAGTAGGGTAATTAAGGGTTATGGGGAAAAGGCAGGTAGATGGAGATGAGTTCATGGCCAGATCAGCCATGATATTGAATGGCGGAGCAGGCCCGACGGGTCAGCTGCCTATTCCTGCTCCTATTTCTTATGTTGTTATGAAACAACAATTTATTAAAATTCTGGCAAATGGCCTTCACGATAATTTCATTTAATTAATCCAGACACTGAATTGAAAGCACGTGGATATAATATTAAAACAGTCAGACATAAACCAATTTTTACAGGTTTCCCAGCTAATTAAGCTTAAGTGACTGGCAGAATGCTTCAATAAATTAAATATTGCATTTACAGAGTTATACAGCACAGAAATAGTCTCTTTGGACTAACTGGTCCACATCAACCCATATGCTTCATTCAAGCTAGTCACATTTGCCAGTGCATGGCCCATAACCTCCTAAGACTTTCTAGTCTATGTACTTGTCCAAGTGACTTTTAAAAATTTTTAGTATGCCTGCTTCAACCATTTCCTCTGGAAGCTCATTCCACATACACACCAAACTTGGTGTTCATAAAAACCCTCATGTTCCTATAAAATCTTTCCTTAAACATATAGTCTCTAGTTCTTGATTCCTCAACTCCAGGGGAGAAAACTGAGTGCACTCGCCTACCTAATCCTCCCATGATCTATGTACCTCCACAAGATCATTTATCAGTCTCTGATGCTCTAGGAATAAAGTCCAACCTCTTCCAATAACTCAGTCCTTCAAGTCCTGGCAAAATCCTTATAACTTTTTCAATATTTCAGCTCCTTTGTCAGATACATACAACCTATTATACTGATACTGCAATGAACTAGGATGTTAAGGACAAATGAACTATCTGTTAAGTAGACGGAATAGGAAAAACAACTGCAATGTAAATACAAAGTGACGTTCAATGAATGAAGACAAATTTAGTGAAGTTTATCAAAAGTATGGTGCTTCATTTTCGTATGTAACTTGCTGTATCTTTATACAAAACTGCATGAAATTTGTATTCTAATATTCAGAATTTTTTACTTTGGTCTGGACTTGCTATTTACGCATAACACACATACGCATAACATGCTACTTTCAAGACTCAATAATTTCCAGATTTAAAAATTTCATACCGGTGGCCTGCCAGGGCCACGAGCTCTGCGTTTCCGTGCTTTCACTTCTGGGTCATCGAATTCACCAGTAACATCAGAATGAATGGTTGTTTCATTTGCTGACTCCCTGAAAAGATTAAAAAACAAATTTAAAGTCAAAATTACAAAATTATTGTTAAAATACAAAATGCTAAAATTATTGTTTAATTTCTTCCATAATCTCACAAACCACAAAGATCTAAATTATTAGCATCAGGGAATTTTTTTTCAGATAAAAACATGCTTTTTGGAATTAAGCACAGACTTATTATACAAAGCAGACATTTGAAACTGAAGAACTACAGCAAGCATATTGTCTCGTATCTTTTTATGTAGCGCCATACAAAATAAGGATGTGACTTGAAAATGCAAAACACAGTTGAACAATGACCAAAACATAGAAATTGCCACAATATTTTGAATTCTCAGATAAAAAATTATTGTAAAGATTATAAAAGGTCAAAAAACAGGAAATGTTAATTACTTATTTCCAGATTCATCCTATGCTGAACATAAGCAAAAATTGAATGAAAAAAGCCTGCTATTAAGGATTCCCCTAAAGAAGCCAATAAAAAGAAATAATGTTGAACATGAAGCAATAAAACAAGCATGACCAAATAATATCAATGCAAAAAATGGTTATAAGCTTCTTCTTTTCTTACTCTGGCATCAATACAGTTAGCCTACTTTCAACTTTTTTCAGGAATGAAATTGAAATTTTCAGAAAAAAATTGCCAGAATCAATTCACTGAATACATCAAAGCAAGATGATATACTCAAGTGAATTCCCTTGGTATGCATAAGCACAATATGCTCAATTTACAATTTCAAACATTATACTGATTATTCTCATCACTTGCTGAAGGAGCTATAAAAACCAATTTTCACGAAGTATTAAAAGAAAGAAGGGTCAGGAGAACTACTTCAGTTCCTCCTTTAATCAAAATGGGAGAAAGAAAAAGAGAACAATTAGTTCAATATGTTATTGAAAAATGTTAGGGGCTATAACAAAGGACATTACAGTGTGGCACTTAGAAAAGTTATTGGTAATCATTCAAGTTCAAAATGGTTTTGTTAAAAGTAAAATCATGTTTCACCGATATTGGAGTCCTATGAAGTCAGATTCAGATTCAGTTTATTGTCATTTATAAACCACAAATACAATGCAGTTAAAAAATGACACAACGTTCTCCGGAATGGTATCACGAAAAAGCACAAAACAGACCACATATGAAGAACCACATAACGTTTGGTAATCCCCAATCTAGAATCCGGAGAGGCTACTGCGTATTGATATCACGCTACCGTTTTAACACATTCCCCGGAAAGGAACTACAAACCCATCAGACAAACCTAAAGCTACAAGACCTACACAAAACCACATAGTTACATATTGTTATAGTTAACATATAGTTTCAACAGTGCAGACAATACCATAATTATATAATTATAACACATAGTTTCAACAGTGCAAAGCAATACACCGTAATCTGATAATGGTACGGTTTAAAAGAAATTCTCAAAGTCCCGACAGCCCATCATCTCACGCAGACAGCAGAAGGAAGAAAAACTCTTCCTGCCATGAACCTCCAGCGCCACAGCTTGCCGATACAGCACTTTGGGAGATCCGACCACAGCCAGCTCCGAGTCCGTCCGAAAACTTCGAGCTTCCGACCAGCCCTCCGACACCGAGCACCATCTCTACCGAGCGCTTCGACCCTGGCACCGGCCACCAAGCAAAATGCAAAGCCGAGGATTCGGGGCCTTCCTCCCAGAGATTTTTCCAATTGCACAGTAGCAGCGGCAGCGAAACAGGCATTTCAAAAGTTCCACCAGATGTTCCTCCGTGCTTCACACGTCCGTCTCCATCAAATCAGGATTGTACATGACCCCTACTTACAGATAACAGATATTAATTCCTGGAGTGGCTGCTGTGCGTTGTGTCCTGCCGCCATCTTATGGAAATCTTAGTGTGTGATAAGGTATACTTCTCAAAAGGAAGGCAATGGAATAACATGTTGATGTTTCTGAAAGATACTTGATAATGGTGTGCCATATCAACGTTTTTCACAGAACTTAAGAGCTTATTTTGTAAGAGGTAACATATTGCAATGGGTGAAAGACTGACCAATCGTCAGAAAGCAAAATCCACAAGCATCTTGTATAGCATTGGTGTCTTTTTTTTAAAAAAAGGAAAGTTGTTGTTAATACGATAAGACAAGATATGCTTGCATTTGCTGAAGTTTAGAAAAGTGAGAAGACACTTGACTAAAACACAAGACCCTGCTCAGGCTTGACAGGGTATATGTGGAATGGTCATTTCCTTTGGTTGTTAAATCAAGGACCAGGGTTCAGTGTTTTAAAATAAGCAATCTCCCATTCAACTTTTTTCCACTTTGAATGCTCTTCTTCAAAGGCCAGCGGAAAAGGGTTTTTGAACATCTTAAGGCAAAGGTAGATAAGATGCTTAATAATGGATGAAAAAATTTACCACCACCAAGCCAGAAAGTTTTAATGGTGCTGCAGACCATTCAACCAAATAGAACCAAATGATATTATTTTGTATGTAGCATTATCTTAGTAATTTTCTCAATACCTTCTGGGTTAGCACCAGGTGATCCAAATAAATAACACTGTAAATATCATACCCAGTATCTGAATATCAAAAAACCAAGACTTTGCACCCAACTTAAGTTAAATTGTACTTTGCATTTAGCATGCAATACAATATAACCGATTATGTATTATTTGTTTAAAAATGTGCAGAATAGAAAAAAATCAAAGTAAAACACATAAGAACAATTCTGTTTAAGAGTCAGATTTGTCAAAGTTAATACAAATGACCACAACTGCTAACTATATGTACCAGTATTAATTTTAAAAATGGAATATATCAACTTGTTTTTATAACTAAATTGTTGCAATATTTTGAATGATTATAAGATCTGAAATATTAAGTCTGTGACAAAAACCTTCAGGAAATTTTGGTAGCAACTTGTAAAAATTAAATTTATTAAGATTTGTTACAGAAATTATTCTAATTTGTAATATTTTCCCTCAACTTTCAGGGAACATTATTGACCACTTTTGTTTCCTGATCAGATAGCCTTACAATATCTGCTTCAAAATTCTGTACATCTATGTACTTACTGTAATACTGGTATTTCTGGAGTGATCATCTCTTCAACACCGTTGCTGTACACAAAGCTGGGCTGGAGTTCTGAATTTTTTTCCTCTTGTTTTTGTGCAATCTTTCAATTAACTGGATTATGTGGAAAGTATTTTCTCCGTTCTTTACTTGGTTGGTCTTTATAAAAGACATATTTGGGCAAAATCTAAAAACAAGTGAAGTGAGAGGTGTTAGAAAACCATACCTGAAAAGATTTTCCCTTTCACAATCTTCTAACAGTAATGACAGTTCTGTAACTTTTTAACTTCAGTCTACTCCTACATCTTGAAAGTTTCAGAGATGACCCACTACAGTTCTACTGTACCAATCCAAATTCATCAACAGATTATCACATAGCAACTCTTGCCTTATTACATTAAAATATTCCATTTGTCTAATCTATCCCTTCCCCAATACTATAAGCTAAATTAGCTTCTCTTTTTCTGAGGCACAGACACAGCATCTTCAGCCCAACTCATCCATACTGACCAAGATGCCCTATGTTGGTCCAATTTGCCCCCATTTGACCCATATTCCTCTAAAGCTTTTCTATCCGTGTACTTGTCCAAATGTCTTTTAGATGTTGTTGACATATCTGCCTCAACCAGTTCCCCTGACCTTTCATTCCATATACAGCCCACCTTTTTAGGTGAAAAAGCTGCCTCTCAGGTCCCTATTAATTCCTCTCTTCACTTATCTTTAATCTACCCCCTCTTCAACCCTGGGAAAAGGACTGTGTACATTCATCCTAAGCCCCTCATGATTGTCTCCACGTCTTTTAGGCCTCCTCTGTCTCCTATGCTCCAGGGAATATAGTCCTAGCCTCCTCAACCTCTCCCTATAACCCAATCCCTGAAATCCTGGCATCATCTATTTGTACTCTTTCTAAATTCACGACATTGTTCCTAACAAGGGAATCAAACCTAAATCCAGACCCACCAAATCTTGCACAACTCTAACATAACATTCAAACTTCAATACTCAATGCCCTCACTAATGAGGGTCATCCATTGCCCTGTTTACCTGTGACTCCATTTTCAGAGGACCAAACATTTATATTCTTAAGTCCCCCTCTGGTTGTCAGTTCTCCCCAGGGCCCTGTTTACTATAAAAGTCCTACCCTGATTTGACACACCAAAATGAAACATATCTCATTTATCTGAATAAAATGCAATCTACCATTCCTCGTCCCACTTACTCAGATGATTAAGATCCCCTGCAATATTGGCAACCTTCTTTACTGTCTACAACACCACCTATTTTTGTATTATCAGCAATTACTAATTCAGACATTCTCAAATTGTCGATTTCAAGGACAAACTGACACATAGCACACCACTTGTCACATGCCACCAGACTGAAACATTAACGTTCATGCATCAGCTATTGCTTTATACCATCAAGTCCATCCTGTATCTAGTTAGCTAACTCTCCCTTGATCCCGTGTAACCTTCCTGAGTCACCAAGTGAAACCTTAAAGACTTTACTTGATTATGTTTTCTTGTCTTCCATCAGTGACCTTTTAGATTACTTCAGATTCATGAGACATCATCTTCCACACACAAAGCTATACAGTCCATCCCTAATCAACCATGTGCATGCCTTATCCCTCAAGACCCTTTCCAATAACTTACCTACTGATCTATGGTTCCCTGACAATTTGCCAGTCCAGTATTAGTGAAGTCCCAAGCATGCAAATTATTAAAGTTGTAATAAAGACTACAGTTTTATTAAAAGATTTTTAAAAGTTTAGTAATTTTGTAATCTTTGTAATTTTCTAAAAATCTAATAAATAAATAAATAAAAGATTAGTGAAATGCACTTTTTTTGCATTAATGATCAATACAGTCCAAGGATTATACTGGAGGCAAACAGCAAATGTTGCACATTTCTGCTGCCAACATAGCATGCCTGCAACTGACTAACCCTAACTATACATCTTTGGGATATGGGAGGAAACCCACATAGTCACGGGGAGAACTCCTTACAAACAGCAGTGGGAATCAAACCCTAAGTGATGATCGTTGGTGTTGTAAAGAAACTGTGCTAACCACTATGTTACTGTGCCATCTTAGAAAAATTAACATCTATTTGTAATGTGTGGTGATATTAAAAGTTGAAATTGACAAAGAATCAAATACAATTAACAAAAAAGTAGACAGATTCCCCTTAACTGAGAGTCCTTGTATGCTTACATTTCATTACACAGATCAATTTATTTTGTAAGATTATCCTCTTTTAACCATAAAATTTTCATCCAAGTTTCTTTTATACTTTATCCACCGTATGCCGACTTTTGCATAGTTAAAGTAATCACAGGGGAAAAGAGACACCCACAGGAATAATTCTGTACTGCACACTGTAATATTTGTCTTTACTTCTTTGATTTTGAACAATGTTTCCCTTTGTATGACCACAAAGTACAGAATTAAATTTCCTTGTAAAACAGACATAATGTAATATGGCCTTAGCTTTACAACTGGAGATTAGATTAAGATTAATTGACAATTATTTTCCAATTTATCAAAAGAAAAACTTTTTACATGACAAGTTCTATCCACAAATACCATATGGAACATACTTCAATAAAGTAAAGCATTTAACATGTGTGGATTTGGGAGAAGTAGCAAACTGATCGTGCAGTATGATATTTTCTTTCTTGATCTGACTTCAATTTTTTTTATCTCCACCAGGGGCAGTATTATCCACAATCTTAAAATGATAAAAACATTAACCCCATCAATTACTTCTTTCAAAAATAATGCTCAAACACCAGTTATTCAAAATGAAACAAAACATTAATAATATGAATTATTTACTTTTCTTAATTAGGGTACCATTACAATTAAAAGTTTTGGTAACTTGAGAAAATTAACACAAAAATAAATTCAATTCTGTTCAACGATCAGGTATTAACGAACCCATCACAGCCACTGCAATTTTAATAATTTACAACACATTTACTTAAACATTCAACATCCATAAAACTCCACAGCCTTACTAAAAAGTACATAAACTAACTTTTTTGCCTGCCACTAGATGGCTGCATTGCAGGTAAGCTAGTGTAAGGTTAGCTGGGATCTAACAGCTGTGATGAACTCAAACGTTGCAAAATCACAGCCCGCAGCCTCTAATTCCTGTAACTTACACTGGTATGCATATTGTTTCTCAGACACAGTGTGCAGCATGTTACCAGCAGAGGGTTCTGCTGGATAATATGAACAATCTCACTCACAGATCATCAAGATTCAAGTCAGAGCTGCAATAGGCATCAGAACTCAACAAAAGGAAATGTGTTTATTCAGAATCTTCGAAGTCAGCATTTCTTAGATTATATCTTTTGACATGCTCTCCTGGTAGATTGGCTTGAATCTAATTTAGAAATTTGGCAGATGACATTTTGCATTGGTCCACTTTCCTGAAATGTTTTTTCAGGCTTCTGAATGGTTTGGCATTTTTGCATGTTCCCCGGACAACAGAAATTCTCAGCTAATTGTTGAACTGACAAGCTTGACAACACAGTTGTAAACTGCAGTCATTCATGCCACAACAAGAAAAACAGCAGTATTACCCAACCCCCAACCTGTGAGCAATATCGTCAGAGAATTGAGAAAGTCGATGTAGTATGACGATCTTTATTACTAAATCAATGAAAATTTTCCAGCGTATTTTAAATAAAAACAATTTTTTTGAAAACTTTCAAATACAAAGTAACAGATTATCTATACTTGGCTGGAGATTTGTACTAAATACAGTAAATACATCTAAAACTGCCGACTTTACTTTACTACAGTTTATTGACTGAAGAAGCATGTGGGAGCCCACATTTGTTAACTGATTCATGCTGTCATTTACTATGCACAAAAGCTGAAAACTTGTTACAGAAACATAGCTTTCCTGACAGAACTGTACATTTATCGACTGGGCGTTTGCCAGCTTAGATCTAACACATGTTTAATCATTTCGATGGAGTGCAATGGTGAGGAGGGAGATATGCATGTTGTATTTTTGAAGTTAATTCAGTATCCAGAGGCCATTCGAAATTATGGAGTTATGGAAGCAGCTCAGCACATCACAAAAACCAGCCTCCTCTTCATGGACTCTGCAATGTAAAACAGCTAACTTAACCAATGATCCCACCCACCCTGGATATTCTCACTTCTACCCCTCACACTGAGCAGTAGATACATACCACCAGGCTCAAGGAAAATTTCTAACCCACTATTACAAAACTACTAAAAAGTCCCCTAGTACTACAAAATAGAAACTTGACCTCACTGTCTACCTTGTCATTGCCTTGAATGTTATTGCCTGTCTGACTATATTGTTATTATTTTCCCTCAATATTTTGATATGACAGAATGACTGTATGGACGACACAGTTTTCCCTGTACCTGACAATAAGCCAATTTATTCTAATTTAAGTTTTGCATTTAGCCATTTGATTGAATTGTTGTTTATTTATTTATTGGTTGAATGATTTAGAAATACAGCACAGAACAAGCCTGTCAGGCCCAATGAGCAACACTTCCAGCAATCCAGTTAATTAATCCTAGCCTCATCACAGGACAACTTACAATGACCGATTAACCTAACTAAGACATCTTTGGACTGTGGGTAGAAACTGGAGCACCTGGAGAAAATACACACAGTCATGGGAAGAATATACAAAGTCATTATAGACAGCAGTGGAAATAAACTTTGAATTCTGACATCCTGGGCTATAATAGTGTTGTTTAACTGCTACTCTACCATGGTGCCCCAATTTAAGATAATTGACTGTTAAGTTTTTGAAAGTTTGTGAATATTGGATAACCACAGAAGAGCTTGACAGCTATTCAGTCTGAGGATAAAATTTCACTTGCTGTCAAAGTATTCCTGATTGCCAAGCTCCTGGCTCCTCTGCGACTCCATCATGTTGAGACCAGCTTCTTTGATAAAGTTTACACGAGTGGATCTGTTCAAAGTCACAGCTGGTTTAGTGTGTACATAAGCAGTAAACCTCATCCCTACTGAGGAAATTTTAAGCTATTACTTCAATCTTTCCTAATTGCTGCTCCTTTGATGCTGAACACAAATAGTAGTAATAGCACATTTTTCTACATTGCAAGTACAATATTACTGCATATAGCATTTGTAGTTAACGGAAGTTAAGAGATTGTGGAGCCATGAAATTTATCACCAGTTGCAACCATTGACATTTGCAGCTCACTGTTGGTATCAGTGACCTTTCTTACAAGTGTTATTCTTCTCTAAGTCTAAAGCAGCAGCTTGACCTAAGCAGTGTGGCTGTGGTTTCATATTTTTCCACTTTTTCCACAATGGATTGCACTAAGCACTGAGGGATGTTCAGTATCTTTGAGATGGTCAGGAACACACCACCAGATTTGTGCTTCTCTATCATCATTTCACTGATTTGTCTTAAATGTTCTTTTGGGTTAGAGTTAGGTAATCTCTGTTGAAAATCTATCATACAAACCCCATTTCCAGAAAAGTTGGAATATTTTCCAAAATGCAATAAAAACAAAAATCTGTGATATGTTAATTCACGTGAACCTTTATTTAACTGACAAAAATACAAAAAGATTTTCAATAGTTTTACTGACCAACTTAATTGTATTTTGTAAATATACACAAATTTAGAATTTCATGGCTGCAACACACACAACAAAAGTTGGGACAGAGTTAAAATAAGATTGAAAAGTGCACAGAATATTCAAGTAACACCGGTTTGGAAGACTCCACATTAAGCAGGTTAATTGGTAGCAGGTGACGTATTGTGATTGGGTATAAAAGCAGCATCCATCAAAAGCTCAGTCTTTGCAAGCAAAAATGGGTCGTGGCTCACCACTTCGTGCCAAAATTCGTGAGAGAATTGTTAGTCAGCTCAGAAGGAACATTTCCCAACGCAAGATTGCAGAGAATTTCGGTCTTTCAACATCTACAGTACATAATATTGTGAAAAGATTCAGAGAATTCAGAGACATCTCAGTGCGTAAAGGGTAAGGTCGGAAACCACTGTTGAATGCACGTGATCTTCGAGCCCTCAGGCGGCACTGCCTAAGAAACCGTCATGCTACTGTGACAACTATAGCCACCTGGGCTCGGGAGTACTTCAGAAAACCATTGTCACTTAACACAGTCTGTCGCTGCATCCAGAAATGCAACTTGAAACTGTATTACGCAAGGAGGAAGCCATACATCAACTCTATGCAAAAACGCTGGCGAGTTCTCTGGGCCCAAGCTCTTCTCAGATGGACCGAAAGACTGTGGCACTATGTGCTGTGGTCAGATGTGTCCACATTTCAGCTAGTTTTCGGAAAAAACAGGCGTCAAGTTCTCTGTGCCAAAGATGAAAATGACATTCCTGATTTTTATCAGTGAAAGGTGCAAAAGCCAGCATCTGTGATGGTATGGGGGTGCATCATTGCCCACGGCATGGGTGAGTTGCATGTATGTGAAGGTACCATTGACTATGAGGCATATATTACGATTTTAGAGAGACGTAAGTTGCCATCAAGGCGACGTCTCTTCCCGTCCATGCTTATTTCAGCAGGACAATGCCAGACCACATTCTGCACGGGCTACAACAGTGTGGCTTTGTAGACATAGAGTGCGTGTGCTTGACTGGCCTGCTGCCAGTCCAGATCTATCTCCTATTGAAAATGTATGGTGCATCATGAAGAGGAGAATCAGACAACTGAGACCATGGACTGTTGAGCAGCTGAAGTCTTATATCAAGCAAGAATGGACAAAATTTCCAATTGCAAATCTACTACAATTAGTATCCTCAGTTCCAAAACGATTAAAAAGTGTTATTAAAAGGAAAGGTGATGTAACACAATGGTAAACATGCCTCTGTCCCAACTTTTGTTGAGTGTGTTGCAGCCATCAAATTCTAAATCTGTGTATATTTACAAAATACAATTAAGTTGGTCAGTAAAACTATTGAAAATCTTTTCTTTGTACTTTTGTCAGTTAAATAAAGGTTCACGTGAATTAACATATCATAGATTTTTGTTTTTATTGCATTTTGGAAAATATCCCAACTTTTCTGGAAATGGGGTTTGTACATTTTAGACCATACAGAAGAGAGAGGGGTTACTTATTCTTAGGATTTCATTGAAGGCAGGTGATCTCTAATCAACAACAAATTGGGTGATTTAGTAAGGCAATGTACAGTATTGTTCCTGAGGAAAGTTAGTTTAGTAATTACAAAGGGGATGACTATTTTTTCAGCCTCACAATTTTGTGTTTTTAATTCTTAGTAAATTGTTGACAGGTTCTGGAATTTTTCTTTTGATTTGACATGATCCGCAGTGTTTTATAGATTAGTTCAAAAAATTCTGACTTCAATATACTTTTAACTTAGAAAATGAAACAGTAAAATGTGAAACTAGTTGTGGGGACTGAATACCTTTTCAAGGCACTGTAAGATTAAGAAAGGGTTACAAAGAAACTTCCTTAATTTTCAATTAAAAAAGACAAAGAAATTTTTCTATCAAACTCTTGATTATGGAAAACTCCTATAAATTTAATGACTACTATCAATAAAACTAACTGCAACTTGGAAATCTCAAAGTCAACTTCACAGAAGCTGCAGATCTACAAGACAGTACAACAGATGCTTGACCCTGGTTTGAACATCCCAGATTATAAAACCATAAGAAAAAGAAGCAGAATTAGGCCATTCAGCCCATCGAATCTGCTCTGCCATTCCATCATAGCCGATCCCAGATCCCAATCAATCCCATACATATGCCTTTTTACCTTATCCTTGATGCCCCGATTGATCAGCAAATTATCAACTTCCATCTTAAATATATCCATGGACTTGGCCTCCACCACAGTCTGTGGCAGAGCATTCCAAAGATTCACTACGCTCCGGCTAAAAAAAATCCTTACCTCTGTTCTAAAAGGTCACCCCTCAGTTCCACAGCCTTGTAACTGTCAACTCATTGGAAACACCTGTGTACTTCAACCTCAGAGATGACTAAGATATAAGGTGCTTCAGCGGCTCTCCTTGGGGGCTCAGTGTTGGCAACATCGAACTGAACATAAAAAGATTTAGCTCACCAGGGAGAGAGGCAGTGGTGCTGGCAGCACCATTCCGCTTAGCTTTGAAGTCTGCGATGGTGTGCAGACCTTGACAAAGCTGTGTGTGTTGTTGGTGGAGAGTTGTGTCTGGATCTTGTTCCTGTATTAGCTTTTCACTGCCTTAATGACTTTGCGTAGATCGTGCCTGCATTTCTTGAGTTCCTGTTGGTTACTGGCAATGTAAGCTGTCTCGTGTGTTAAGTGCTGCTCGTACCAAACTGCTGATCTAGGGTTTTTGGTTTGGATAGACCCTTACCGATTTCTGGGGGGCAACATCCTCGATGCACTTCCGAATGAAGCTTGGGACCTCATCTATGAATTTGGAGACATTCTCTTCATGAAAGACATTCCAGTTGATCTCATCAAAGTAGTCCTATAGCATGGAGACCAATTGGTCGGATCAACAGTGGACGGTTTTAACTATGGCCACCTCTTGTTTCAGCTTCTGCCTATACATTAGCAGAAGCAAGATGGAAGAATGATGCGACTTTCCAAGTGGTGGACGGAGGAGCACTTTGTAAGCATTGCAGAAGGGAGAGTAGCAGTGGTCGAGTACACTATCCCACCTTGTGCTCACCTGGATGTGTTGACAAAACTTCGTTTTGAGACTTTAGACAGCGAAGGTCTATTAAAGTCTCCTGCGATGATGAAGGCAGCCTCTGGGAGTGCAGTCTCCAGGGTGCTGATGGTCACATACAGTTCCTTGAGAGCCAGGTCAGTATCAGCCTGCAGCAGAATATACACAGCTGTGAAGCTGTGATAATAAAAGCCACGAACTCCATAGCAGCACAAAAAGATTTAAGGGCATGCATATTCCAGGGGGTCGCGCCTAGTATATTTGACCATGAAGCATACCCCACCTCCTTTACTCTTCCCAGAGAGATCTTTTGACCTCATCTGCCAGGAACAGGGAGAACCCAGAGGGCTCGATGGTGTGATCCAGTATCTCCTCTGTCAGCCAGGTCTCCATGAAGCATTCCATTGTTTCCCACTAGTAGGAGATTCTGGCTCTCAATTTGTACAGCTTGTTATCCAGGGACTGAATGTTAGCCAGGAGTATGCTAGGGAGTAGCAGTTGATTAGCACACCGTCTCTGCCTCACCAGGACACCAGCCCCTCTCCCTCGCCTCCAGTGCTACTTCTGAGGTAGCAGCACTGTAATAAATGAGTCTTCCATGGATCGCGTAAGCAGGGATTCTCAGTGTAGAAAAGGCAGCACGTTGTGGATAAATGCCGTTTTCCCTATGTTCAGAAGAATCAGCCTATCGTACTGGATGTGACTATCAGCTTCTTGAACAAGAAGTGCGAAGGAAATTGCAGAAATCACTGTAAAGTTGATACGAAGCTGCACGTGGCGCCATCTTGATATGCTTCCTCTGACCCCTCTCATTAACAAGGTGTTTTCACCCACAAAACTGCTGCTCACTGCAGTTTTTGTTTTTTGCACCTTCTTCTGTAAACTTCACAGACTGTTGTGAATGAAAATCCGACCAGAGCAGCAATTTCTGAGATTCTCAAACCACCCTGTCAGGCATTAGAAATCACTCTATGGTCAAAGTAACTTAGATCACATTCCCCTCCCATTCTGATGTTTGGTCTGAACAAAAAGTGAATCTCTTGACCATGTCTGCATGTTTTTATGCAGTAAGTTGCTGCCACATAATTGGCTCATTAGTTATTTGCATTAATTTGCATTTGTACCAGTGTACCTAATAAAGTGGCCTTCTATTGTAAATAGAGGGTAAATCCTTCTATTTAACAGGACGAGAAAAACTGCTAACAATATTATTACTGAATCTATTGAATCTCTTCTAGACAAAAATGCCATACAAAATACTAAACTTAAGAAATAGTAACAAAAATTCATACAAAATTCTGAAAGGACTTAGTGCGGCTGTGGTTAAAGAATCTATGAGTCTCAGTGTCAAGAAAAAAGGACAGGCCATTGAGGACTGAAATTAGTTATTTGGAATTCTCTTCCCCAGAAGGCCGTGGAGACAAAGTGATTTATTGCATCATGATATTACAGGAAAGAGCCTAGCATGGATAGAAGACTGGCTGACTGGCAAGAGGCAAAGAGTGGGAATAAAGGAATCCTTTTCTGGTTGGCTACAGGTGACTGCCAGGGCTAATGTTGAGACTGCTTTTTTCATGTTATAGGTTCATGAACTGGATGAAAAAATTCATGATTTTGTGAATTTGCAGACAATACAAAAATAGATAGAGATGCAAGTAGTGTTGAGAAAGTGGGGAGTCTGCAGGACTTAGACCAGGGGTCGGCAACCCGCGGCTCCGGAGCCACATGCGACTCTTTCATCTCTGTGCTGCGGCTCCCTGTGGCTTTGGAAAATAAATGATGAGTATTTAATTAAAATGTATTTTATGTTAGTTTGTTAGTTTTTGAAATGTAATTCTAAATTTGAAGATATGGTGATCTTGTACAATCTAAATAAAATGTTGTGGCGACCCATTTCCTGGCACATCCAAACTGGCTCACAATTAGCCAGCGTTCAGGCTAAGGGAGATAACCTACGGGGGTTTGTGAGTACGTGTCTTTTGGAGCATCCACACCCATGGGGGGGGGGGGGGGCGGGTTGAGGGAGGCTTAAAAGCAAGGCTGTTTAGTTCGAATAAAGTTATCTTTGACTGCAGTTTACCGACTCCGTGTCGTTATTTTAGCGCTGCGTGTAGCACACCGCTACGTGTTTTTTATCGCTATTAATATACGTCACCACTGCCAATGCCTGACACCCGCCAGTGCGCGATTTCTTTTAATTTTTCGATCCACGGTAGGCTAACTATGGAGTAACCTTCAACCCAACGTCTTTTTGTCGGAGTTCAAAATGTTTTTGTTGCATGCAGAAATGTAATTTCGTTTTCTCTGCCGGAGTTCATCGATTTCATAAATGCAACACATTATAGTTTGTTTATACATAGCATAAAGGCAAAAAAAACCATTGTATGCAGTGTTATTTCATTTTAAATGTCAAACAGGTTTTGTGGCTCCCAGTGTTTTCTTTTCTGTGGGAAACGGGTCCATATGGCTCTTTCAGTGGTAAAGGTTGCCGACCCCTGACTTAGACAGATTAGGAGAATGGAGAAAGTGGCAGATGTGAAACAGTATAGGGAAGTTTATGGTTATGCACTTTGGTAGAAGGAATAAAGGCACAGACTACTTTCTAAACAGGTAGCAAATTCAAGTCAGAGGTGCAAAGGAACTTGGGAGTCCTCTTACAGGATCCCCTAAAGGTTAACTTGCAAGTTGAGTCAGTGGTATGGAAGGGAAATGCAAAGTTAGCATTCATTTCAAAAGGACTAGAATATAAAAGCAAGGATGGAATGCTGAGGCTTTGTAAAGCATTGGTCAGACTGCACTTGGTTTACTGGGAGTAGTTTTGGGCTCCTTATCTAAAATAGGAGGTGTTGGCATTGGAGAAGGTCCAGAGGAGACTCACGAGATTGATCCAGAGAATGAAAGGGTCAACATATGAGAAGTATTTGATGACTCTGGGCATGCACTCACTGGAGTCTAGAAGATTGAGGTGGAATCTCACTGAAACCTATCAAATATTGAAAGGGCTAGATACAGTGGATGTGGAGAGGATGTTTCCTGTAGTGGGGAAGAACTTCCGGTTTTTTTCCGATCCCGATCCAGGATAACCCACACACATCCTCCCGTATACTTTAAATCATCTCTAGATTACTTATAATACAATGTAAATGCTATGTAAAATAGTTGTAATACTGCATTGTTCTAGGGAATAATGACAAGAAAAATAGCCTGTACATGCTCAAACAACAAGTGCTGGAAGAGCACTTCCGGGTTTTCGCGATTCACGATTGGTTGAATTCGTGGATGCGGAGTTCGCTGATAAGGAGGGCCGACTGTACTACCTAAAACTTTAACAAAAGGCTGTAAAGTAAATTTCAAATTAGCTGCTAAATTAACTGATACTTTCTAAAAAAAATAAAGTACCCAAAAATCCCAATAATTTACATCTGACTATTGGGATATCCAATAATTTGGCAGCGAGCTCATGAAGTGACACTCGCTTCCGTCTCTTGTGACTTACAAAGGCCGAGGCTCCCACATTCCTTCACAATGACTGCGTTTACTGCAACATTTATTATTGAACCATATATCTCTGACTGTGTTTACTTCAGCATTTATCATTCAATCATATAATATCTCATAAAAAGAACGGAACCAAAAGTACGTTGTAACAATATTATGAATATCCAATTATCTAGAAAACCTGCTAGTCCAGTAGAATAGACCTGAGTATTCCAGATTAACCGAGTTTTCCAGTAGAAACTGATTGTAGGATATTTAATCCTTATAATTAGCATGATGAACTTTTTAATCTATTCACAAAACACCATCACAGTTGGCACAAAAGTCCATTAGTACATTCCCTACTCCATCCCTGTAATTCTTCGAGTTTATTTCCATTGAGTGTCTGTCAAATTCCTTTTCAAATTACACTGAATAACAAAGATATTGCTTCTTGAACACTTTTGGATGCATCTTATGAAATTTTCCTATCATGCTCAATTTTTTTCAAATTATCTATATTATTTCAATTCATAATTCAAGTCAATTAAGATGTTGTCCACAATCTAAGCTGAAAAGTTTTCTATTTTCTCTGGGCATGCTTAGAGAGGGCATGGTAGGACAGGTTTTAGGATGGTTATAAATTTCCCTGAAGGATTTTAATATTTGAGACAAACGTTTCCCACAATAACTGCTGCCAAGATTATGGAAGACATTTTTGTTGGTCCACAAATTAAACAGGTTAACAATGACATGCAATTCGAAGAACTTTTCGTGGGACCAGAGAAAACCACATGAAAGGCATTCAAGAATGATGTTGAAAATTTTCTTAATAACAACAGAGCACCAAACTACATGCAGCTGGTTAGCAACATGCTTCAAGCATACATAACCATGAAATGCAACATCTACACTGCAAATCTTGGCTCTGTCAGTGATGAGCATGGTGAAAGGTTTCACAAGGACATTGCAATCATGGAGAAACAGTATCAGGGCAAGTGGAATCTATTAATGCTAGGTGATTATTGTTGGATACTTAAGCAAGAAGCCTCAGACACTAAGCACAAATGAAAATCACCAAAACATTTTAGTTCAGTTGAACAATTGTAAAGCATCAGCACCATGATGCAATTAAATGCATTATATGCAATACAAGTTAATTTCTTGTTTCTCCAAATTTGTATGTGATACAAGTAGTCAGGGAGGTCAGCAGGAGACGCTCATGAAGTGAGCACTGTTTCAGATTCGCTCCATAACCTTTACTTCTTTTAACCTATGATCACCCTTATTTAACTTATTTTTACCTACACCAAAAGATTCTTGTTACTTTTTTGGACTTATCTTTAAGAGGTTATTGTGAATTTTTGAAGAAAGGAATACAGAAATGGCTCTTAGATCTAAAGGGCGAGAATACGGGAAGGATGCTAACGGTAACGGGAAGAAGTAGACGACTGATCCTAAGGGCACTGAATTGACTTATGAAATGTTATTGGAGGTTTTAAATCAAAAATTTGAAGAACAACGACAAATTTTTAAACAAGATATAAAGGCTTTTAAAGATTATATGGATAAGACGGACTCAGTAGTTAACCAGAAGCAAGTTCGAATCGCAACTCTGCAAGAAGACGCTCGGAAGCGAGATTTGATAATTGAAAAATTGGAGCAGAACTTACTTTCGACGATTAAACAGGTGGAAACACTTAAAGCCAAGAGTGTCGACTTTAAGAATCGGTCCAGAAGACAGAACCTACGCATACTTGGTCTCCCGGAAGGTATTGAACAAGGGGACCCCTTGAAGTACTTTGCTCAACTTTTAAAGGATGCGTTCCTTTCTGTATTCCCAGACAGTCCTCCGTTACTCGATTGCGCTCACAGAATTATGCGTCGATCACCAAGTGCTTCAGCTAAACCACCGGTTGTAATTGTCCGATTTCACTATGTGCATGTTAAAGAGCAACTTATTCGTGTAGCTCGGCGTGTAGGGATGGTCAAATTTCAAGATCACAATTTTCATTTAGTAGAAGACTTTAGTCCAGAAGTAATGAAGGCAAGGCTACTTCTTAAACCTCTGATGTCTGAATGTTATGAGAAAAATCTAAAACCTGCGCTCTTATACACAGCGAAGTTCAGAATATCGCCTCCGAATGCACCAAGGCTAGTTTTCCTTTCTATATCTGAAGCGAGAAGCTTTCTGGATGAGAACTTCCCTACTGCTACGGACACTCATTCCAAATAAATGAGTGATTTTGATCGTGCAAGATGGTTTTTATTTCCAAAACCAGATTTTGTTTCTGGCTATTGGTGTAGGTTTACTCTATATTTTATACTCTAGTTAAAGTTTTTTTTTCTTGACATGCTAATCTTTTTATTTTACTTACTTCAACCATTGTACTTTACCTTTGGTTATTATTATTATTAATCCTTCGAAGGTGAATTTTTTTTTACTAAGATGGCGGTTTCTTCTCTAAAATATTTTTGTTTTTTTTATTTCGCCATTTTATTTTCTCTCGTCTTCTTCCTATAATGCATCTCTTATCATAGTTAAAATTTTCTTTAGTTTGTTTGGGTTTTAACCCGATTTGTAAGTTACTAGTGATTATACTCTTTTTGTTTTTTTTACTACCAATTATATTAAGTGGTTTGGTTTTTGTATAGTGATTATTATTTCTTTAGAGTTTGGGTGGATCTTTTTTTTATCCTTTATATACGGAGTTGTCTTCTGCTGATATGGGGGTAGATTTAGTTTCATCTTTTCTTTTTCCCAGCCTATCCCTTGCTGAGGTAGTCTTGTTTTTTCCTCTTGGGTGGGGGGTGGGAGATCTTTTTCTATTTCTTATGTTTCTTTTATCAGTTTTTTTTAGTTTTTTCATTTGGGCTGATTTTAAACTACAAAAATGTCCGCGATGTCGTCACTTCCGAGTCCTCTCCTTATTTTTGTTCCTCTTCCGGGTGCATGAGTTGATAAGTTGGTTAACCCTTTATATACCAAAGGGTTGATTTCAGAAATATGGCTCAGACCATTAATTTTGTCTCTTGGAATACTAATGGCTTAAACCATCCGGTTAAATGGAAAAAGATTTTCAAAGTATTCCGAAGACTTAATGCTCATATTATTTTTGTACAAGAAACTCATGTGAGGAAAGAGGACAATTATCGCTTTTTTAGGTTTTGGGGGGGCTCAACAGTATCATTCGAATTCGAATGCCAAAGTAAAGGGAGTTTCAATTTTTATTGACTCCTCTATTGCATTTGTCTAACATGATATCTTTTCGGACCCGAATGGTAGATTTTTGTTAATTACTGGCTTACTTTTTAACAAAAAAATTGCTATGGTTAATGTTTATGCTCCAAATGTGGATTGTCCCGATTTTTTAAAGTCCTTATTTACTTCTCTACCTAATCTAAATGAATATAAGTTAATAATGGGTGGTGACTTTAATTGTTGTTTAAATCCTTTGATGGACAAATCTACATCTACCCAGACTTTACCTAATAAGTCGGCCACTTGTATTAACTCTTTTTTGACTGATAATGGAATTTTTGATATTTAGAGATTTCGGCATTCTAATGACAAAGAGGTTTCATTTTTTTCACGTTTATCATTCCTACTCGAGAATTTATTATTTTTTTATTGACTCTTGTTTTATTCCATCGGTAATTGGTTATAATTATGATATTATAGTCATCTCTGACCATGCTCCATTAAAACTTTCTATTAAATTTACGGATACAGCTTCTAGTGCTAGACAATGGCGATTTGGTTCTACCTTACTGCAATATCCGGATTTTATTAAATTTATGAAGGAACAGATCGATTTCTTCTTTTCAACTAATTCCACGGATGATATTTCTTGTGGAACACTTTGGGACACTTTTAAAGCATATATACGTGGACAGATTATCTCCTTCTCTGTTGGTCTAAGAAAACGCATCAAGAAGAAAACTCTTTTGTTGGTTGATAAAATTAAAGAGATTGACAAGAAATATTCCATTACTCCTAGTAAGAAGCTTTACAAACAAAAGGTTGAACTTCAAACGGAACATAATTTATTACTTACATCTTCGATTGAAAATCAATTAATGAAAACCAGATCTGATTTTTATATACATAGTGATAAATCGGGTAAACTGTTAGCTAGTCAATTGAAGAATGCTTTGGTTAAACGTCAAATTACTAAGATCCATCAGCAGAATGGGGATCTGACAGTTAACCGTGATGAGATAAACAAATCATTTCAAGATTTTTATACCTCCCTGTATCATTCCGAATTCCCTCATGATTGTAATACCATGTGTGATGTGTGACTTGGGAAATTGAATTTTCCAAAATTATCATCAGATGATCTTTCAATATTAGATACTCCTATTACAGATGCAGAAATTAAAGGGGTTATTTCCTCTATGAATTCTGGGAAAGCACCAGGTCCAGATGGGTATACAGTAGAATTTTTAAAATGTTTTTCCGCTACTCTTTCTCCTTGGTTATGCAGGGTTTTTGAAGAAGCAATTAGATTGGGCAATTTGCCACAATCTTTTTATAGAGCTTCCATTTCTTTAATTTTGAAGAAAGATAAAGACCCTACTGACTGTGCATCCTATAGACCAATATCTTTACTGAATGTAGATTCCAAGATCTTTTCCAAGTTACTGGCATCCAGGCTGGAGAAGGTATTACCCCAAATTATATCGCAAGATCAAACCGGTTTTATTTAAAGTCGTTAATCTTTTTTTCAATGTTAGGAGATTTTTGAATATTGTTTATACTCCTTCACATAGCACTTCAGAATGTGTCATTTCATTAGATACAGGGAAAGCGTTTGATAGAGTTGAATGGCCATACTTATTTAATGTGCTTGAGAAGTTTAATTTTAGTCCGACATTCATTTCCTGGATTAAACTGATATATCATACTCCAGTAGCCTCAGTGCTTACTAACAATCAAAGATCTCCCTTTTTTCATTTATTTTGGGGTACTAGACAAGGTTGTCCTCTTAGTCCATTATTATTTGATATTGCTTCAGAACCCTTGGCAATTGCTATCAGAGAATCACAGAACATTTTTGGCATTAATCGTGGGACAGATATACATAAGTTATCATTATATGCAGATGATTTATTATTATTTATTTCTGATCCTGAGAAATCCATTCCTGCAGTTTTATCATTGTTGGCTCAATTTAGTGATTTTTCCAGGTATAAATTAAATCTTAATAAGAATGAATTGTTTCCTTTAAATAGACAGGTTCCAATTCATGAAAATTTACCCTTTAAATTAGTTAATGACTCTTATTTATTTAGGGATTAAAATCACAAAAAACTATAAAGACTTATTTAAGGTTAATTTTTTACCCTTAATCGATCAGATTAGTTTGTTTACTAACTGGTCACCACTATCTTTATCTCTGATAGGTTGGATTAATGTTATTAAGATGGTTATTTTACCCAAGTTTTTATATATAATTCAAGCGGTACCTATTTTTATTCCGAAATCTTTCTTTGCTAATGTTGATTCAAAAGTTTCCTCATATATATGGCAGAATAAAAATCCTAGGTTAGGTAAAATTTATTTACAGAAGGCAAGGAAGTAAGGTGGATTGGCATTGCCTAATTTTAGATTTTATTATTGGGCAGTTAATATCCGATATTTGATAGGTTGGTTAAAGGATTGGGATTTATCTTTTAGCCCTCATTGGGTGAACCTGGAAATTAAATCTGTTCAAGGATTTGCTTTGAGTTCTATTCTAGGGACTTCTCTTCCCTTTGCTCTCTCTAAATTGCCGAAACAAATTGGCAACCCGATAGTTAAACATACTTTACGTATATGGTTTCAATTTCAGAAATTTTTTGGGTTGACTCAGTTTGTTTTAAATATTCCTATTGTATCCAATTGTTTTTTTATCCTTCTATTATAGACCAAGCTTATTCAGCTTGGAAGACTAAAGAATTACTACGATTTTCCGATTTATTTTTGGATAATTGTTTTATGTCTTTTGAGCAATTATCTAATAAATATAATTTGCCTAGATTTCATTTTTTTAGATATTTACAGATTAGGAATTTCTTAAATACTGTACTTGCTACTTTTCCAAATTTTTGTGTCTTCAGGTATTTTGGAGAATTTGTTTGAACTAAATCCTTTTCAGAAAGGGCTAATATCAAAACTTTACAATATAATTAGGAAGATACGTTCAGAGCCCTTTTATAAGACTAAAAATGATTGGGAAAGAGAACGTAACCATACTATCCCTATTGAGAATTGGGATAAAATTCTTCAATTAGTTAATACATCATCTATATGTGCTAAACATTCATTAATACAGTTTAAAGTTGTGCACAGGGCTCATATGTCCAAGGATAAATTGGCTCGTTTTTATTCCTATATAAATCCTATTTGTGACAGATGTCATTCTGAGATAGCGTCTTTAACTCATATGTTCTGGTCGTGTCCACTTTTGAAAAGATATTGGAAAGATATTTTTGATATTATTTCTGCGGTATTGAATATTGATTTACAACCACATCCTATTACTGCAATTTTTGGTTTACCAATGATGGACTCACTCCATTTATCCTCTTCCGCTTGTCAAATGATTGCATTTCTTACATTAATGGCTAGAAGATCTATTTTGTTGAATTGGAAATAAATTAATCCTCCTACCGTATTTCATTGGTTTTCTCAAACTATGTTATGTCTAAATTTAGAAAAAATTATGTGTTTGTATTTGATACTTCTATTAAATTTGAAAAGATATGGAGACCATTTATTCAATATTTTCATATGATGTAATATGACCCTGTTCCAAGTCTATTTGTTTTTCCAGTTTCGATTTTATATATGTTGACAGGATCGGAGTTGACGACACTGATGATTTTGTATTTTTGTGAGATATTATAAACAGCCCTTTTTTTCCATTTTTTCTTTTTTCTGTTTTTTCTTAATATATACTATGATATACCTAGGTTTGCCTTGTTTATTTGTATATTGTATCGTTCTTGATTTGGGAATACTCATTTATACTGTAATCATTGCTTATGTATTCTTTCATGTTTAGTCGAAATGTGTATGTTTGTAATCCCATTATCTTTGTATTAATTTTATTTTGCTGATATTAATAATAATAAAAAGATTGAGAAAGAAAAGAAAGAACAAGTAGTCAGAAATTATATTTGTATTCAGCTTCAAGCAGTCTATCATAAAAATAATCTGAGGAAGGAAGACCTTTGAAAAAATCTGTTGCCCAGCGTTATTGGTCATCATCACTTTCACCATCCAGAGAGCCCTGTGGCTCTGACATCCACCATTATGTGCTTTGAGAGTTTGGTCATGGTACACTAACTCCAGCCTCCCAGACAATCTCACTGCAATTTACCTGCTGCCAACATGGGTATACAGCATACTCCATTTTCATCCTCTGCTCCAGGAGTTCCCAACCTGGGGTGCCCGCACCTCCAGGGGATGCGAGATGGAATTTCAGGGGGTGCGACAAAGAGTGGCTTGTGTCCTTGAGTGACGAGTCACGAGTCACCACTCAGCCAGCTGCCAGTGTGCCTTGAGAAGTGGTAGTAACCTTTGTCCCAAGCACACTCTAGTCTCACGCTGCCCGTCGAGAGAGACGTAAACTCACTCCAGTCTCCCACTGCCTGAGTCAGCACTGAGGATTCTCATCAGTGTTACCTAGGAAGTTACACCTCAGAGTTGAGGAGTTTCAGCAATGTTAGCTAGAAGGTTACATCTCAGAGTTAAAAATCATCTCATAATGCCAAAATCTTTATACATCCCCAATCAACCATCGAGTAACGACTTTGCGTTAAAACCAAACCTGCAGACAGTAGGTAAATTATTCAATTTTAAAAAGCCGCATTTTGATAAAAAGCAGCTGAAGTCATTCATTCGCATTTGTCTCAATGCATTAAAGAAGTATTTGAACTTCAAAGGTTTTTTTTCTCTTAAAAGGATTTTTTCTTGAATCATTGATAATTTTGAATTGTGTTAGTTGAGGAGGCATCATGGTTAGCATTGAGGACTTTGAATCGTGTGATGGGAGTTCATATCTCCGGTAATCATCGGAAATAGGTGTGTAAATTCAGTACAGAGTAGCCTAATAAGTCGCGTCGCATCCCCATAGCATTTCCACTTGATGATTTATCTTGGCGTAACCATAGATAATATTGTAGTATAATATTCAAAAGCGTATTTCTCGCGATACTTTGCTATAGGCGTGTCTGGTTGAGTAAAATGGTCATCCCTGACTTAGTCAGATAGTTTTTCTCATATAAGCTCATATTTTTCTCTTTACCCTTACCCCTTCATCATGTCAAAAAGAAGGAAATGGAATGATGACTATGTGCGCTTTGGTTTCACTTGCACAACTGGAAATGATGGCTTGCAAAAACCCCAGTGCATTCTTTGTAGTGTTGTGTTTTTCAACTCAAATCTGAAGCCATCCAAGCTTCAAGAGCACTTCAAGAACAAGCATGGTGGAGCTGATGTTGAAGGACATGGTGCTGGGTCATTGAAAATCAAAAGAGCTCATTTTGATTCACAAGGAACTCTTCCAAAATTAGGTTGCATTTCTGTTGAAAAACCACTACTTCTTGCTTCATACCAAGTGGCATATAAAGTAACCAAATCCAAGAAGCCCCATACAATTGCGGAAGATCTCATCAAGCCACGTGCACTGGAAATGGCAACAATTATCCTGGGCAAAGAAGAAAAAAGTTTGAATAGGTGCCCCTATCAAATAATGTCACTCACAACCGAATCAGTGATTTGAGTGAAGATATTTTTGACCATGTAATCTCAGATGTCAGAGCTAGTCCTTTTAAAATCTCTATTCAGTTGGATGAGTCAACTGATGTCTCCAGTTGTAGTCAACTCATCACGAGTGAGGTATGTCAATGATGGTGCTGTGAAGGAAAATTTCCTGTTTTGTAAAGATCTGAAAACAAACACAACTGCAAAGGATGTGATGCAGCTGGTGAAAGACTTCTTTGCCAAACATGATTTAGATATCAAAGTCATTGGTTCTGTGTAGACTGATGGGGCACCTGCAATGCTTGGAAATAAATCTGGCTTTTCTGCATTGATGAAAAAGGAGATTCCAGACTTGCAAGTTACGCATTGATTTCTTCATTGGCATGCTTTGGCATCAAAAACATAGCCTCCAAATTTGAAGAAAGTCCTTGATCCTTGTGTGAAGATCATCAACCGGATCAGGGGTGTGCTTTGAACCATCGCATCTTCAAATCATTTTGTGAGGATCTGGGAAGTGAGCATTCAGTTTTGCTTTTCCACACAGAAGTCTGTTGGCTGTCACGAGGACAAATTTTACCCCGCTTCTTTGAAATGCGTGAAGAAATCAAAGTTTTTTTGGAGGAGCGTGAATGTGATCTGGTTGGGGCAATGGAATCACAGGAATTTGCCCAAATGCTGGCTCTTAGCTGACATTTTCACTTGTATGAATGACCTGAGTGTTTCTCTTCAAGGAAGAGGGATAAACATATTGAAGGCTTGTGAAAAGTTGAATGCCTTCAAAGAAAAGTTACATCTTTGACGTTGAAGGATGGAAAGAGGCAGACCCTCAAATCTTCCTTCACTAGAAGAGATGGTTGATGATGCTGGATCCATAAGTCCTACTGTGCATGAAGAAATTGTGGCTCATTTGGAAATGCTGTCAGAATTGTTTGGTGGATATTTTGCTGCTGGAAACCTGAAGATTTCAGAAGAATGCATCATGAATCCATATTCCTACAAATTGGAGAAAATGTCAGATGACGAAGAGCTGAAAGAAGATCTTACTGATTTGCGGACAAATCAAGCTCTTGAAATGCAATTTGAAGGCAAGACTTTGGAGGAGTTTTGGTGTGCAGCACTGGATATGTTCCCAAGACTTGGTGGAAAAGCAGTCCATGTCCTCATTCCATTTGCAACAACATACTTGTGTGAATCTCGATTCAGTTCTCTTTTGTCAATCAAGACAAAATCAAGGAATCGCCTGAATCCACAGGCAGACCTGCGGATTGCAGTCAGCAAGAAAGTTCCACATTTTGACAAAATCATGAATGAGAAGCAGGAGCAAACAGGTCATTGAATTTTATGTTCACAATTGGGATTGATTTTACTGTTTACAATTTTTTG
The DNA here is from genome assembly GCF_030144855.1 of Hypanus sabinus. Taxonomy (NCBI): domain Eukaryota; kingdom Metazoa; phylum Chordata; class Chondrichthyes; order Myliobatiformes; family Dasyatidae; genus Hypanus; species Hypanus sabinus. Next base: position 77,651,721 of record NC_082707.1, on the reverse strand, counting down.
TTCTAATAATAATAAATTATAATATAATTGCTCAATTTATATTTGCATTTTATGCACTGAGTTAAAAGCTTTTTTTTAAGTTCTATTTGTTCACCCACAGTATTTTACGTGGTTCAAAAATTAGAAATTAGACTTAATCTTCAAATGTGACGTTACTTTTGTAGGGGGTGCGAACATTAATCAAACATTTCATAGGGGTGAGGGGCATAGAAAAGGTTGGGAACCATTGCTCTGCTCTCATCTTTGAAGGATCTGGACAGTAAAGACACCTGCATTAGACTACTGTTTATTGACTACAGCTCCACCTTCAATGCTATAATTCCAAGCAAATTCATCTCCAAACTCCTAGAACTGGGTCTCAACACCTTTGGAACTGGATGTTTGATTTCCTAACCAACATACCACTATGAGTGACAATAGGCAGCAACAACTCTGCCATAATTGCTCTCAAAGCTGGCTGTGTCCTCAACCCCGTCAACTCTATTTCCTATACATTTACTTCTGCATGGCTAGACTGCTCTAACTCCATCCACAAGTTCACAAATGATACCACTGTAGTGGACTGTATCTGAAATAATGAGGTACAGTACAGAAAGCAGGGAGACAAGTCATATGCGATCATTTCAATAACCTTTCCCTCAATGTCACTAAAATAAAAGAGCTGGTCATTGACTTCAGAATGCAAGATAGTGCATATACTCCTGCTCACATCTGCAATGCTGAGGTCAAGGAGCTTGGGAGCTTTAAGTACCAATAAGTATCACTAATAGCCTGTACTGGTCCAAACACAGTGATGCCATGGCTCACCAGCATCTCAACTTACTCAAGAGGGTAAAGAAATTTGTCATGTTCCCGTTGACCCTCATCAATTATTTTAAATTAATGTACTATAGAAAGCATTCCATCTGGATGCCTCAAGGCTTGGTTTAGCAACTGCTCTGCTTGTGACCTCAAACCACTACAGAGAGTTGTGGATCCAGATCTGTCTACACTTCTTGCTGTCTCATTAAAGGAACCAACACAATCAAAGATCCTCCTACCCTGGACATTCTCCCTCTTGTCCCCCTTCCAACAAAAGCCTGAAAGCACATACAACAGGGCGCAAGTACAGCTTCTACTCCACTGCTATAAGGCTACTGAACAGTTGCCTAGTGTGAGGACTCTAGACCTCATAATCTACTTCATTATGGCCTTGTACCTTTTTGTCTACTTGCACTCAACCTACTCTGTAAGTGTAATGTTTGTTCTGCATCCTGTTATTGTTTTACCTTCTACTATTTCAAAGCATTATTGTAGTTACATCATCTGTGTGGTCAGTATGCAATACAATTTCTCACTATCCCTCAGCAGATGAGGACAATAAATGAATTCCAGTCATTACCATTTGTGGCAAAAACAAGTTGTTCTCCACATTGCTCCTGTATCTTTTCCTAAAACTTAAATCTCTGTTTCTTATTCTTGTAGCTTCAACTAATGGCTACAGCTCTTCTCTGCCTTCCTCATTCAAACCTATCAAACTTCTTCTAATCTAACCTTGCAGTTAAAATCAATCAACCCTTGAATCACTCAGGTACAGGTTTCCCGCACTATCCGAAAGCAGAGCGTTCCTACGAAACTGTTTGTAAGCCAAAATGGCAAAAAGAAGCAATTACCATTAATTTATATGGGAAAAAAATTTTGAGCATTCCCAGACCCAAAAAATAACCTACCAAATCATACTAAATAGCACATAAAACCTAAAATAACACTAACATATAGTAAAAGCAGGAATCATATGATAAATGCACAGCTATATAAAGTAGAAATAATGTATAGAACCATAGAACACTACAGCACAGTACAGGCCCTTCAGCCCTCCATATTGTGCCGACCCATATCATCCTTAAAAAAAAGTATTAAACCCACACTACCCCATAACCCTCCATTTTTCTTTCATCCATGTGCCTGTCCAAGAGGCTTTTAAATATCCCTAATGTTTTAGCCTCCACCACCATCCCTGGCAAGTCATTCCAGGCACTCACAACCCTCTGTGTAAAAAATTTACCCCTGATGTCTCCCCTAAACTTCCCTCCCTTAATTTTGTACATATGCCCTCTGGTGTTTGCTATTGGTGCCCTGGGAAACAGGTACCGACTATCCAACCTATCTATGCCTCTCATATGTACAGTGTAGTTTCACTTACCAGAATCGGGAAGATTGAGCCAAAACCTATTTGTAGAAAAAAATTGGCACTTACATGCATGCGCACACACCTGCCTGCGCAAAACTTCACAGTCATGGTAGTCTTTCTCGGGGTAAAGACAAGTTTAAAGCAGACGTCTTTTTCCATAAAAGCGAAAATCCTCTTTCAGTTAGCGAAAACAGGTACTAAGGTAAGTCTTTCGTAAAAGTGAGGTTGTGTAAAGTGAACATTTGGAAAGTGGGGGACACCTGTATATCTATTTACAACTTCAAGGAACTTTACACCTTCCTGAATGTGTGACAACTGGATATGACTTGTCAGAATATTATAGAGAACTGAGTCAATGCAAAATAAAGCTCTCTGTTGGATGACAATATGTTCAACTTTGGAATGCAGTAAATATTGGTAGCAAACCAGAAAATGGCAAACGCAACAGCTTTATTCAAAAAGGAGCACAAAACCATAATGAGTTCAAACGGACCTACCTGTACATGGTAACTACAGGTCAGTCCATTTGATCTCATTATGGGGAATGTTCTTTAGAATAATAGTCAGAGAAGTATGAATACTAAATGCATATCACAAATTTCTTAAAAGTAAATCATACTTGACTAATCAGATCATGCTTTTTTAAAATGGGGTAACTGTGAAAGCTGATTAAGAAAATGCAGTGGATGTGATTTATATGGAACTTCATAAAGTATTTGATTAATATCCACACAGAGGCTAATTAAAAATTCAGAACTATGGAAAGGCTGAAAGAAGCATGTATATGTAATTTGTTTAACAGTAAAGAAGTCCATGTGATTTTGGGTCTTCCAGCAGAAAACAAAAAATTCAGATACCACCAACACACTTTATTTGTCTCTAATATTCCACCAAATAACATAAACATACCCAATAATTTTCTAAGCAACATATTAACACAATTAAAACATCTAAATAAGAGAAATATTAGCTAACAGATTACTTTGACTATAACTTACAGTACAAGCAGTTTTGAAATTACAAGGTGCAGCTGTGTAAACAAAGCCTGCTCTCATTTAGAAAAGCAGCCAGCAGGGAGCCATTTGACACAAGTGGTCTGGAAACTGATCACCATATTTATACAGAGAATGATTAGTTTCTCGGTGTGTACAAATATATAGATATATTTGTTAGGAAAACATCAAGTTGGCGCCTGGGGCTAAGCAAGTACATGGAACTGTGGATAGCAATTCAACAGATAATGAGGATTAAGGGTAGTTAACAGTTGTTTGCAAACAAGAGGACGAAAAGCAGTAGTGTTTTCCCAAGGCTAGGTGCTAGAATCATTGTTATTATAATAAATTAATGCTTTAGAGAAGGGTGTGCAGACTGACATCTTTCCTGCAGACAAGAAGAATCATTTGAGGTAAAGAGCAAGTAGAATGGAAACAGATTTCAGGACAGCTAGTGGAATGGACAAATGGCAGAAAATATACTTATATATAGATAATATATATATAAATAAAATAATGAGAGACATCATAGACTAAACAGTGCATTTCCACGGGACAAGCTGGAACAGAGAGACTTCTGTAACATTAAGATGAGTTCTTCGAAATAGCAGGATCGAATGCTAAATTGGTAAGTGAAGCATATGCGATCGCAGGATTCATAAGTAAAGGCAAAGAATATTACAGCAGGCATACTAAACCTCTAAAAATATGAGACCCAACTGAAGAATTGTGTCCAGATAGAATAACCTCACTTTAGGAAGGAAATAAAAGTTCTACTGTGTAGATTTTCATGAAAAGAATACATCTAATTGCAAAAATGAGCGGGCTGCCCTGCTGTCTAAAAAGAGCTGTTCATGATCTTAGACACACTCTTCATCATAAAACAACTCCAAGATACAGGAAACAACATCAACTGTTATAACATGTCCTTTTCTGACTGCACAAGAACTGATAATAGGGAAATGTAGAGAACTTTTTGTATTTGTCAGCATAAATTCATCTCTATTTTATCTTCAACACACAGATTTTAACCAATAATAGACTCAGTTTCAGGACTGAAGTCAAGCAAGGCTACAACATCATCACAACAACTTTTCAGGTTTTTTTTACCACAATGCTGTACCTTATCACCCACAAATTTCCTGCTTGAGCTAACCTGCAAAACAAAGGGGAAACCTAACTTAAGCTGCCTCTACCCCAGAGCCACAGTAACTCCTTTTTTGAGAGAGATCTATGGTATTCAGTTGACACCCTCATACACGTATGTCATGTTCCAAGGTTGTCAAGCCCAGGAGTGGTAGTGGGGACAAGCTCCTCACAGCATGCACCTCAAATAGCCTCTGACAACCAAGTCCAACTCCTGGCCTTCTTTTGTTGCTTAGCTTCTAAGCCCGGCGGAACTGTTTCTACTGACAGGAGAAGGTGTGAAGGCAGGTCCTGGCGCCTTAAAACCAGTGCTTTGGGTAGATGGAGCACATCAGCCTGGGAAGGCAGTCCATCTAAGAGAGGGAAAACTCTGATTTCAAACCTCCACTGCCTTGCGGCTATACCCACTTATGGGAAAGGCTTTGGGAGTAAACCCTGAGGACAAATCCAGAGCTGGTCCCTAAGGCAGTCCGACGTTGCCTTCAACCTTGCTCTGGCAACTCCTGCGACGTTACTAGTGCCAAGCTGTATCGGCCCTTGCCCTTCGCTTGGACAATATCGGTGGCATGGAGAGGGGAGACTTGGTGCTTGGGCAACTCCCGGTCTTCCATACAACCCTGCCCAGACCTGCTCCTGGAGAGACTGAAGCAAGACTTTCCAGGCGCAGATCCACGGTCTCGTGAGACTAACGAATGCCATCATCACACATATGTCAAAGGCTAAGATTCAGATCATTATGCACCTCATTTACTGAAGGATATAATAAGCTTTCAATATCATCCACAGAATGAAGATCCTCTTACATCCCTCCTGTATAATACCCCCTCCAACAAGGTATGCACAGAAGACCCTGGAAAAATGGACCTATCTTATCAGATGCCTCTCAATGTAGCCTGACATCACTCATAATTTCACCATTGCCTTCGGCATGCTGGCGTAATCTTCCACTAATGGAGGTAAAGTATGTTTGAAGATCAAGGTCACAATCAGCACAAAACTTGTGTACAAGGCCAAACCTTTGAACCCCACCCCCCAATGCAACCTCTGCCACGACTTTCTCCCTTATTCCTCCAAGTCATTGACTACTTGCAGTGGCTACCTGAAAATATTACAGATATATCAAGTACACTGTCTCTGCAAAATTTTCCAAAACCAGTGGCAGGATGAGATTCCTCTCCCATGCAAAGGTACAGAACAAGGTGGTCTTAATGGACAGGCAACATTATTCACATGCCCAAAAGCACACTATTCTTAATAATGACAGTGCAAGAGATTACCATGTAGGTATAGGAAATGACATCATACATTTGAGAAACTTGAGTACATTCAGCAAGTACGTACAAAAAATCAACGTAAACAGTGGAAAGGATACACTACCTCTCCAACTATCCTCCCACCTACAAAGAATATAGAACAGTACAGCATAGCACAAACCCTTTGGCCAATGATGTTGTTCCGACCTTCTAACGTACTCCAAGATTATTGTAGCCATTCCCTCCCACATAGTTCTCTATTTTTCTTTCATCCATGTGCTCTTAAATGTCCCTAATGTATCTGCCTCCACCACCATGAGCAGTGTGTTCCACATACTGACATCAGAATGCTGTTTCTGGATTTCAGTTCAGCACTCAACACAATTGTCCCACAGACCTCAGTGAACAAACCCCCACTCCTCAGTCTAAATACACCACTATGCAACTAGGTGTTGGACTTCCTAACCAACAGATCTTAGATAGTCAGGATGCACAAGCGCTCCTTGCTGCCCATCATCCTCAACATAAGTGCCCCCCAGAGCTGTGTGCTGAGCCCATTGCTGTGCGCTCTGCTTACACATAACTGCACAGCCAAATACCAAAGTAATCATATTGTCAAGTTCACAGATGACAACAGTGGTGTGGCTAATCACCAATAATGATGAGATGGCCTACAGAGAGGAGGTGGAAGAGCTGAAGACCTGGTGCCAGGCAAATAACCTCTTCCTTAATGTTAATACGACAAAGGAGAAGGTTATTGACTTCAGGAGAACTTGCACTCTTTAAATTGGCAGCACAGCAATGAAAACAGAATACAGTGTCAAGCTCCTGGGAGTGCACATTACACACAACCTCTCATGGTCCCAGAACACATCCTACACAGTCAATAAAGCACATCAATGTCTCTACTTTCTGAGGAGGCACAAGAAAGCTGGACTTTGCACATCCATACAAGTGTGCAGTAGAGAGCATCATGACAAGCTATATCACTGCCTGGTGCAGAATCTGCATTACAGCAGACGGGAACACTACAATGGATAGTCAAAACTGTCCAACACATCATCGACACCAACCTACTGACCATCAGGTACATATATACAGATAGGTGCCAGAAAAGGGCCAGTAACCATGAAGGATCCCACCACTTGTCCTCATGGACTGTTTGTCCCATTCCCATCAGGAAGGAGGCTACATAGCATCCATGTCAGGGCCACCAGACTCAAATGCAACTACTTTCCCCAAGCAATAAGGCTGATCAACATATCCACTCTCCATTCTATCCACTCCACACAAACCACTCTGATATGCCCCCAGCTACTTCTACTTTATTATTTCCTGTCAGTCACCTATGTACAGACACATCTGTGCCGAGCATTACTTTATGGACATACAAACAATCAAGCTATCTTATAATTTAGAGTTACTGTGTTGTTGTTGTTGTTGTTGTTGTTATTATTATTATTATTATTCATGTTCTTTATCTTTTGTGTTTTTTTTTTGTACTGAACCTAAGTCTTATAGAGGTACAATGTTTATTTATGATTCTTGAACTTAAACCCTCAACTAATGAAGGGTAATACACCATAAGGATTTCTTAACTACCCCATCAACCTGTGCAGGAAAGCTGAAGGATCTAATGATCTCACCAAGATCCCCCTATAACTCACACTAAGATCCTCTCTAAGGATGCTCTAGAGTCAGCATCTGGTGACCCTGTGACATCTGTCTCTGAAGCTGATGTCAGAATATCTGTCAAGAAGGAAAACCCTCACAAGGTGCCAGGCTAAGGTTGTACCTGATGGCAATGAAAATCTCTGCCAACCAAATGGCTAATGTGTTCCAGGACATCTTGAACCTCTCACCAACAGTCAAAATTCCCTACTTGCATCAAAATGAGCAAGGAGAGATGCGTCAATGATGATCACCCAGTAGCACTCACATCCACTGTGATGAAATGCTTTGAAAGGCTGGCCTGAGCAAGAACTTGGATCTGCTGCAGTTCACGTATTACCACAGAAATCAACAGTAGATGCCATTTCACTGGCTCTCCACTAGGATATGGACCACCTGAACAACAGTAATACCTATGTCAACTGCTGTTTAATGTTAACAACTCAGCTTCTGTAGCTTCTGTAGCTCCCTCAAAAATTGGATCCTTGATTTCTTCATCAGGACACTTCAGCCAGTGCAGCTGAGAATGTATTTATTTATTTAGAGCATGGAACAGGCCCTTCTGACCCAACGAGTTGCACTGCCTGGTGCATCTACCAACTGGTATGTCTTAGGACTGTGAGAGGAAACCTGAGCACCCCGAGGAAACATACACAATCACACTATAATATCTCTTCCTTGTTGAAAACCAACATAGGTGCACCTCAAGGGTGCGTGCTTAGCCCACTGCTCTATTCTCTATACATGTAAGACTGTGTGTCCATGCACAGTTCAAATGCCATCCATAAATTCATCGATAACATTTCTGTTGTTACTGTTGTTGGCAGATTGCCAGATGGTGACGAGGAGGCATACAAGAATGAGATAGATCGGCTAGTTTCGCGGTGTCATAACAACAAACTTGCACTCAGCATCAGTAAGACCAAGGAACTGATTGTGGATTTCAAGAAAACCAAGTCTGGAGAACACATACCAATCCTCACTGAGAGATCATCAGTGGAAAGAGTGAGCAGCTTCAAGTTCCTGAGTGTTAACATCTCTGGAGTTCTATCATGAACCCAACATATCGATGCAATTACAAAGAGAGCATACCAGCACCAGTCAGAAAAAGATGGCACCAGTGAACATCGCGATCAAAGTAGATGGCCTTCAGACAGTTCACAGAACTACTTCTTTCACTTCTTCATCCGTTTTCAAATATAATGTGAGTACCAACAAAACCTGTGATTTACATTTTGATGGTGCATTTTCGGGCCAATTGAGCTTTGCTGTCTCTGAGGCAGTTCAGTGAGGTTTCAAGCAGAGTGTGCAGTCTGGAGGCCAAAAAGCCTGGAGTCCGGGTGAGAGCCCATGATCTACTCTATTTCTCACCAATCTTACCGATTAAAGCATCGAGCAAGATTGAAATCAACGAAGCCAAGAGCAGAAGGTGAGTAGGTGTTCAGCACCGTCTGCCAGTGTTTGACCAGTTTCTCTCCCTCTTGCTTGCTGCTGCCGGATGAAGGTGCCTACATATGACTAATCTCTCTTGCTTACTCATTGCTGCTAGAGTCTTGGATCTTGGGCAAGGTTTAATCGATGTGCTTTGTGGATTGGACTCTGTAGCTCATGTTATGATATTTTTCTGGTTACTCCTTTTTTTAAAATTGCTATTTTGTACAATGTTGATCGGCGTGTTTTGTTTTGCACAGTAGGGGAATTAAGGGTTATGAGGAAAAAGCAGGTAGGTGGGGATGAGCCCACGGCCAGACCAGCCATGATCTTATTGAATGGTGGAGCAGGCTTGACAGACCAGATGGCCTACTCTGCACTAAACTGAACAGAACTTAACTAAACTGAACATTCCTAGACAGTTTCAATAACTTTGAGGTTTGATGTTTCATATTGTGTTTTTGCTCATTTATTTGCCATTTGTGCAATTTGTTCCTTTTTTTACATGTTGGGTGTTTGATGTTTTCTTTGAATGGGTTCCATGGTACTTTTTTGTTTCCAGGCTGTTTATGGGAAAACAAATCTCAGGGTTTGTATACTGCACAAATACTTTGATCATGAATGTACTATAAATCTTTGAAGGATTAGGAGTTTGTGGAGTTTTGGTACGTCACCAAAAACTCAAGCAAATTTGTACAGATGTACTACGGAAAGCCTTCTGACTGGTTACATCACCATCTGGAAAGGAGGTGCTAATTAACATGATTGCATAAAGTTGTAGAGGATTGTAAAATGACACAGCTCCATCATGGGCACTAGCCTCCCCATCACTGAGGATATCTTCAGAAGGGTTGCTTCAAGGCAGAGTTATCCATTATGGATACCATGAAGAGTCTTACCATCCAGGACATGCCCTCTTCTCTTGACTACCAGCAGGGAGGAGGTACAGAAGCCTGAAGGCATAAGCTCAACATTTTTGGAACAGCTTCATGTACTCTGCCATCAGAGTTTTGAACATTCCACAAACCCATGAACACTAACCTCACTATTTTGCTCTCTTTCCTGCACTATTGCTACCAGACAGGGAATGGCCTGCCACTGTACCCAGAGAATGTTACAGTTTACTGTGTTTTGGATATGGACTTGCACTGTAGACTTTTTTCAGTCTTATAGTTTTTAGTTAGCATTTTTCGACTGATCTTTCAATTTTTTTGTGTGCGGGGGAGGGGATTTGGGGGTTGATGTGGGTGTTCCATTTTGTCCTTTTTTTCTGCAGGGAGGAGGGATTTGGGGGTTGATTATCATGTTGCCATTCTTTATTTTCTTGGTTTCTTGGCTATCTGGAGAAGAATTTCAGAGTTGTATACTTTGATAATAATTTAATCTTTGAACCTTTTTTATTTTTCATATTCCTTATTGCAACTTATAGATGTTAATATATTGCATTGCTCCTGCAAAATAACAAATTTCACGACATACAGTATATCAGTGATAATAAACCTGATAAGAATCCTGCCTTTAACCATGTACTCTGCCTTCAAGTTCAACCTTTTAAATTGTATCACTTCACACCTTTACCGACTGAACTCCGTTTTTCATTTCTCTTTGTCCTATCAAAGGCATGTTGTAACTTATGACAACCTTCTACACCAGGGGTTCTCAACTGGGGTTCTGTGAAAGGTTGCTAGGGATTCCGCAAAATATCGTGATTTTTAAAAACCAACCTTTTTTGAACTTTGCGCAAAGCGTGATGCTAACCCTCACAGTGGTGGGAGGTGACTGAGCAGCCCCGTTAGCAATCTCGTTAGAGGTCTCTCAGCCCAGTACGGCAGTGTGCAATATGACTATGTTTATTTGGCTGAGTCCATTCTCGGTTTTTGATGCAAGATAAGGGAGGCCAGTGATAATTGTGGAGCGCTGTATCAACAGAGGGGAAGACGGTAGGCTGATGAGGAGTATTAAATGTCTTTCCCGAGTCCTGAATGGGCTCACCCAACTTGGGGTGTGACGTCAGTCTCTCCCTCCTGCATTATCCCCTCCCCCAACTTCCCCTTATGTGGTGCCAAATGACTTATGGGAGTGAACAAACTCTACTAGTGCAGTAGAAAATTGGAGGGAAATTTTCATTCTAAAGAAGGATTTTTTCTATGTCGTGACTGAGCTGCTGGCCTGCCGCTTTGCTGTTGTTGTAAATGTTGAAAAAGGTAGATTGTGTAGCTTAGAAGCGAATTGCATTGTGAAGTTTTCATATTTTTTGTGGTTTTCTCGTTTAGTTATTTATTATGCTATTCTTTTATATATTTTATTAACCCCTGTTTTACAGTCCAATAAATAATTTAAAATATTTACATAAATCCTGTTTTATGTAAATCCTGTTTATTTACAGGATTTATGAAGAAAAGGTGTGAGATGGAAGAAGAGGATTCAAGGCCTAGGCCTACAGACAATTTTGATAAGGTCACTAGTGCAAAAACAAACACAAAAAAAGTCCGTCTTTACAATGAAAGCTACTTATCAACAGGTTTTACATGGACTGGTGATCCAAGTTGTCCTGTTCCATTGTGCAAACAACTAAAAAATGCAGCAATGGCTCCAGCAAAATTGAAAAGACACTGAACTACAAATCACAGCCATATGACATGTAAAAGTGTTAATTATTTTAAATGGCTATTGGAATCTCAAAACAAAGCGTAACGCTTCTATTAATAAAGTCAGTAAAAAGACCCAGGAAGCAAGTTATTTAGAAGCAGAACATATTACCAGAAAAAGAAAAGTCATAATGTTGGTTAAAACAAAATGTTTTTCAAAATTTTGTATAAAATTGTGTCTTTAGCTATATTTTCATCATATTGCTTTGGCTTATGGTTGTTAGTAACTTTACTATTCAACATTTTCAATAAATTTTAATGTTGTAAAGAGTATAAAATTAAAATCAATTTACAACTTTATTTAAATTAAATCTACCAAGCCTACCTTTAAAAAAATTAAATTCCATTTTGGCTTAAGCCAGTTATTTAACAGAAATTTATTATGCTTGCCTTAATGAGTTTTTAAAATTTATGAAAGTGTAAGATTAATTTCAAGAAAGGTAAGCTAAGCTTAACTACCTGTATTTTTGTAAGAAAGGCTGGCTAAAAATTCATCCTCTACTCAGAAGAGCACGGACAATTATTTTTGGATTATTATGTTGAAAACTTACTGATCACTCTAATGCACCATGAGCTAGAGATATAATATTTCCTTACACAGGGTTTCCCTGAGACCTGAAAATTATTTCAAGGGCTCCCCCAGGGCAATAAGGTTGAGAAAGATTGTTCTACACTATCCACAACACCAACCATCTTCATATCATCTGCAACTTACTAACTCACCCTTGCACTTTTCATCTAAGTTATTTATAAAAATACACAATGATCAGGGTTCCTAGAACTACAGAACATCACTGGTCAGAATATGTTCCATGTACTACCATCCTCTGCTTTCTGAAGGCAATCCAGTTCTGAATCTACGCAGCCAAGTTTCCATGGATCTCCAACCTCTCTAAATTTGAGATAACAATGGGAAGCCTCGTCAAATGCCTTACTAAAATCCACACACACCACATCCACTGTTCTGTCTTTATCAATATGGTTTGGCACTTTCTCAAATAATCTAATCAGGCTCATGAGGCACAACCTACTTTTCACAAAGCCATGCTGACGATCCTAATCAGATACAAGAGATTCTGTAAATGCTAAAAATCCAGAGTAAAAGACAAAATGCTGGATGAACATAGTAGGTCAGGCAGCATCTATGGAGGGAATAAACAGAAGATGTTTCGGGCCAAGACATGCTGAATTACTCCAGCATTGTGTGTTATCCCTAATCAGACTATGCTTGCCCAAATGCTCATAAATCCCACCTCTAAGAATCCGCTCCAATAGTGAACCCACAACTGTTGAAAGACTCACTAGTCTATAACTCGCAGGATTATCCCTTTTAGCTTTGTTGAACAAAGGAAAAACATTTGCCAATATCCAATCCTCTAGTACTACTCCTGCAACCATTGAGGACACAAAGATCATCACCGAAACACAGCAATCTCTTCCCTCATTTCCTGTAGTAAACTGGGGTATATCCTGCCCAGTCCAGGGACTTATCCATCCAAATGTTTTTCAAAAGTTCCAGCACATCCTCTTTCATCAATGTGTTCCAGCAGACCTCACATTCATCAAGGTCCCTCTTATCAGTGAAGGCTTAAATACTCATTAAGGACCTCCCCTACCTTCTCCAACTTCAGGTACATTTATACTTCTATCCCTGATTCTGTCCTATCCTCACTCTAGTCATCCTTCTGTTCTTCATGTGTTTAAAATGCCTTGGGGGGGGGGGTGGTTTATTAATCCTACTTGCCATGGCCTTCTCATGTCCTTTCCAACTTTCCTAAGTATCTTCTTAAGCTCCTCCCTGACTACCTTATAATGCCCATTTGCCCTGTCTGATCCTTGCTTCCCAAACCTTAAGTATGCTACCTCCTTCCTCTTGATTAGATGTTCCACATCTCGTCAATTATGGTTGCTTCATCCTACCATCCTTTCCTTGCTTCAAAGGGATAAATCTACCCAGAACTCCATGCAAGTGGTCTCAAAGCAACTTCAACATTTTTGTTCTGCATTTCCTTGAGTACATCTCTTCCCAATTTACACTCCCAAGTTACTGCATAAGAACATCCTAATTCATACTCAACCAATAAATACTTCCCCAACTAGCTCTCCTACCCTTGAAAAAGGCTATGCTAAAAGTCAAGGAGTTGTGCTGTCACCGAAATGCTCACCTACTGAGAGTTCTGTCACTTGACCAGGTTCATTGCCCAGTACTAGATCCAGTATGGTCTCTCCTCTAGTTGGCCTGTCACACACTGTTTCAGAAATCCTTCCGAGATGTACCTAACAAACCCTGCCCTGCTTCAACCATTTCCACTAAGGAAGTACCAATCAATACTGGAGAAGTTGACATCACCCATGACAACAACCCTGTTATTTTTGCACCTTTCCAAAATCTGCCTCTGGATCTGCTTCTCAGTATCTTTGTTACTATGAGAAGTGGGGGAGGGATTATTAGAATATTCCCAGTGATTTCTTCCTACTTGTTTCTGACTTTCACCCCCTGGCTCAAAAGGTGATCCTTCCATAGTCCTCTCTTTCTGCAATGCTACTCTCCTACCTCTTGCTATCTCCCTCCCTGTCCATTTTGAAACTTCTAATCCCTGGAACATACAGCAGCCCTTGTGGCAGCCAAGCTTGCATAATGTTGTATTTTGAAGTATTATCCCATGGTCTAAGTTCATCACCCTTGTTCCTGATACTTCTAGCATGAAAGTAAACTCACTTCAAACCATCCTAATGACTGTTATTTATGCCCTATCCACTGCCTATCTTTCCCTCACAGTCTCTCTACACATTGCATTACCTTAAACCAAATACTCCATCATTTGATATATCCCTCTGGTTTCCCTCCCTTGCCAACCTCATTTAAACCCTCCTCAATAGCTCTAGAACACCTGATCGTAAGGACATTGGTCCCCCTTAAGTTTATGTATGAATTTTAATGTATCTGTAACCCCCTGGGTCACCTCAGGCTCGCTCAGCTCGTTCTCGTCTAGGGGGAGCAGCCTTCGGCCCCGCCAAACTGGGTAATCAGCTGGTGTGGATGCTGTGTGAGGTCCCCGCCTCACCCAAAAACAGACAGTACACCATATGCGATTAAATGAGTACAATTTATAAAGGTTACTATAACTAAGTGATTAATAACGATACAGTATATATGAAGAGAAAATTAAAGAAAAGGCGCCAAACTTATCAAAGTCCAAACCACTTCGTGCACAGCCGTTGGAGCTCAATTTCTGAAGTCTTCGGGCCACCATTCGATCCCCTCCGAACTCCTCGACTCGCAGCTCAGGACCCTCCGAACTCCTCGGACTCTCCAAACAGCTCAGGACCCTCCGAGTGGTCAACCAAGCACATCTAGCTTCATCGCCCCCCCCCCCCTTGGAGAATCTCCCGGCCTCGGACCCCCCTTTGGGGTCCGATCCTCGCCCAGCTTAGAGCATTGCGTCCTCTCTCTCGACCCCCTCGCGCCGATCTGCCCAAAAGCCCGTCAACAAAAGCTTACAGACTCAGAAGAAAGAACATTAATCCCCATTTGGTTTACAAAGGAATACCATTCTCGTTATCAGTAAATTAGCATTCCTGCTAGTTAACAAAAAAGAAGAAACCCTCTTTACACTCTCCCTCCACCAAATAAAAGTCATGTCCTCGTGACTACTAAATAACTCGCCACCTTTCCTGCCAACACACCGTAACCCAAGCACAAACAGTGACATCTCCTCCCCACACAGTAACCCTCAGGCGCTACTTAGGCCAACTATCTGGGAGTTCCCTAACCCTTCTGAGGTCTCCGTACCCCCTCACCTAAACCCTTCAGGCTCGGACACAACTGGGGATACCTTGGGCCCACTACCAACTCCTCTCGCAACCTCTCACTCATGCCCCATACTGCACACAGCTAACCCTCCCCGCTACACCTGACTCAATGGGAGAAGGGCCAAAGGTCTCTTCCTCAATCGAGGGAAAGTCAGCAAAAGGCAGCATGTACCACACATCCAGCACATCATCCATCGAATCTGTATTCTTCCTCATTCCTGTGATCGGTAGCTGCTGTTTGATCTTCTCCAAACGGAAACACGTGGCCTGCACTGCTCCCGCAGTCTCTTCAGCCTCCTGTTCAGTATTCACTGCACTTCTCTCCAGCTTTTTCTTCCTCATGACTTCTTCCAGATCAACTTTCAGGTTTTGCACTTCATTTGAACTGTCGATGGTCATCTTCAGGTTCCCTTCAAGCTTCCGCTTCTCTCTGCTGAGATTCGTCTGTAATTTCTTCACCTCCGCAAACTCCCCTCTCCGGGTTCTCAGTTTGCTATTACCCTCAGTCAGACAACTTTCTTCATTCTCTCCAACTTGTAAGTCTTCCGAATGGTTCCAGATCACTTTCTCCAGTCTCTCCATCTTCATTTCAAACTTGATTCCGTAGAGACAGTCACTCACGAGCTGCGACCTTCGCCAGCCCTGGCACGTGTCCCGAAAACACTTTAACTTGGTAGTTCTCAGCTGCTCCTGCAACGACCTCACTTCATATTCTCCTGAGGCAAATCCAAACACCAAGAGATCATCCACATACACCAAAACTCCAAATGCCTCCACATCCCCTATGGTCTTCCACCTGCCCAGCAGGAAGGTTGCAAGGGCTCCAGATATGCCCTGTGGCATCTTTTCGGACCCGAAGACTCCTAGGGAATTTATAACGGCCGTCTTCTCCTTGTCGGCCCCACTCATCAGGATCTGGCAACATCCACTCCTCCGATCCAGCACCTTAAACCACATCGCACCACTCAGACAGGCCGTCGCCTCTTCGGCCCTCAGGGCCATATTCTGGTCACTGACAGTGCGCCTCTTCAATGCAATATAATCCACACACACGCTGCCTACGTCTTCCACGGCTTCAGGGGCCAGTCGCCGCAACCTCTCTCTCTCCGAGGTGTCTTCAGCAGTCAACTCCGCTCCCTCGTGGTATTTCGCAGCGTCCACTAAGAGGGTCTCACCCTCAGATACTTCCCCCAGGCCGTACCAACACTGGCTCTTGTTTGAATTCAGTATCGGCCCAATGCTGCTACACACGTCCGCACAAGCAGCTCGAAACCCTGGGTGCATCGACAATGTCTCCAAACAGCGCTCATCCACCTCCTCCGGGCAGGCCCCCAAGCGCACCAACAGGATATTGGTTCTCTCTAGAACAGAAACGCTGCCCGTCTCAACAGGGTCCGGACACATCAGCATTAACGATTCCTGAACCTCAGTCTCCTCCACATTTGCCTCTAAGAACTCCATTTTCACTGACCAACAACCGTCGTCTGGATAATCACCGGCACTGGTACCCCGAATCTCCAGTGTCCTCAATGTCGCCAAGGGTAAATGCTTCCAATAACGGTTATGAAACAAACTGTACAGCAACTTAACCGGCGCCCCGGTGCCGAGGATGGTTTTAACTTGACTTCCATCCATCCGTAACAACACCTGTGCGCATGGCCCCTCTAAGCCTTCAGGAATAGAGTCTGCTCCTTTCGGGAGTTCCTTGGTACATTGCTGGGAACGTGCTCCCCCAGAGACCCCAAGCCGTTCCCCCACTGGGCCTCCTCTAAGTTTCCCGACAACTCTCGAATCAACGGAACAACTGATCCCCTTGACAGATCCCCTTGGCACCACAAGCAATTTATCTGCCCCCCTAGGCAAAAAGGGATACCCTAAAAACTTCCCACCAATCTCCTGCTACGGATATGATAAGCCCCCCAGCCTCGGCATTTGACTTCCAGTCAAACCACACGCATTTTCCCACACTTTCCCAGAACTGGCAGCGGTCACTTCGAGGTAATTGCGCCCGACAGTTCTAACAAAGTCACCAGCCCGTCTACTCAAACTTTCAACCCGTCCCTGTCGCTTTCCCTCAGCCAAGCACTGCCACTCACCCAACAACTGAGAGGTCCGCTCCGCCCACGCTTCCGCCCCTTTAGGGCTGGACATTATTCCAATAACCGGGCGGAGCCCACCACTGCTGAAACATCCCAACCTGTCACTCCTCACTCTCCAAACAGTACGGACAACCCATGGTCCCACCACCATTTCGTCAGCACTAGTTGGAACTCCAACAACGACCTCGAGGCTAACAACAGCAGCCACCAACACACACGCAGCGATAACCAGCAATCACACACCCACAAAGGCACACCAGCTCTTCGCCGCAGACACAATTTAAAGAGGGTGATCACACAGCTTCCACAGAAATCAATCCCAGACGAGCACCCCACAATGTAACCCCCTGGGTCGCCTCAGGCTCGCTCAGCTCGTTCTCGTCTAGGGGGAGCAGCCTTCGGCCCCGCCAAACTGGGTAATCAGCTGGTGCGGATGCTGTGTGAGGTCCCCGCCTCACCCAAAAACAGACAGTACACCATATGCGATTAAATGAGTACAATTTATAAAGGTTACTATAACTAAGTGATTAATAACGATACAGTATATATGAAGAGAAAATTAAAGAAAAGGCGCCAAACTTATCAAAGTCCAAAACACTTCGTGCACAGCCGTTGGAGCTCAATTTCTGAAGTCTTCGGGCCACCATTCGATCCCCTCCGAACTCCTCGACTCGCAGCTCAGGACCCTCCGAACTCCTCGGACTCTCCAAACAGCTCAGGACCCTCCGAGTGGTCAACCAAGCACATCTAGCTTCATTCCCCCCCCCTTCTTGGAGAATCTCCCGGCCTCGGACCCCCCTTTGGGGTCCGATCCTCGCCCAGCTTAGAGCATTGCGTCCTCTCTCTCGACCCCCTCGCGCCGATCTGCCCAAAAGCCCGTCAACAAAAGCTTACAGACTCAGAAGAAAGAACATTAATCCCCATTTGGTTTACAAAGGAATACCATTCTCGTTATCAGTAAATTAGCATTCCTGCTAGTTAACAAAAAAGAAGAAACCCTCTTTACATATCCCTTTTGCTTTTTTCCAAAATAAAATCCAATGATCCACAAGACTGAAACCCTGTTCCCAGCACCAAATCTTCAGCCACATATTCATCTGCCTTATCATCTTATTCTTACCCTCACTGGCACATGGTACAGGCAGCAATCCTAAGATTACTACACTTGAGATCCTGCTTTTTAGCTTCCTATATAACTCACTACATTCCTTCTTCAGGTCCTCATCCCTTTTCCTACCTATGTTGTTGGTACAGCACAATTTTTGGCTGTTCTCACTCCACTTTAAGAATGTTGTGGACTTATTGTCAAAAGTCCCTGACCCTGGCACCTGTGAGGCTCTTTCACAACCACAGAACCTCCTGACTGCTTCCCTAACTACTGGACCCATCATCACCTGCAACGTCCACTTCTCACCCCATTCCCTTACATTGTTACAGAGTGTGTACGTTCCACCTCAACATCTTAACTATATCAGACTCAACATTACAAGAGTAAATGAAGTCATCCCCAATGCTGAATGACTTTCTTAGTGGATATTATACTGAAATATCATAAAATTTCTCTGATCTGTGCTAATAACCTGGTAAATCAGAGATGAAAGTGACTGATAACACAAATTATTTCAATGTAAAACTTGAAAATTTTAGCAAATGTTTAGATTGATTATGCAAATTATACATTTGTTCCCACAAAGTACACTAGTCTCTGTGTGTTCATGTTGAAGATGGTTGAACTAAGCAAATAATCATGATATGAATAAAGCTGTCTGCATTTATTATATCAAGTAATTAACCAGAGCCTGGTGTCCAATTTGGTGAAAAGGTCCAGATCAAAAGTGGAACCTTCACGAGAACTCTGTCGGGAAAAAATTCTGCTGTAAAGCTAATCCTTTACAAAATGCCAAAGTGCATTAAAAAACAGCTACTTGAATTTGTCGGTGGCAAAAAAATTAATTTTCAAATCAGTCTTCTCTTTGAGACAAAATACAAAAACATGCCCTCAACTAATGAAGGAAAACACACCATAACCTTTCAAGTTGCACAACAACTTTGATGAATCTCTGGACATGCACCCCAAGATACCTCTGTTCCTCAACACTGCCATTTACTCTGTATTCTGCCTTCAAATTCAACCTTAAATATCCCGAAGACGACAAAAGGGGTAATTTTAAAACACAAGGAATAAATAATACTTTAAGGGACAAGATAAAACAGATGGAAAAACAGATGGAACTAAGGGAAGACAAATCACCAGAACTCAACTTTAAAGGAAATGGCAGCAAAGGTAGTAGAATCATCTTGCAAAACTCAATAGAACCAAGAGAGCTCTAGCAAACTAAAACTACAAATACGATGCCATTGTCAACAAGAGAGTGAAAGAAGAAAACAGGAATTGACAGAACAATTAGCTCAACTTTGGTTATTGAAAAGATGGAGTCAATAATCATGGAAGAAATAGTATTTAAAAGAGCCTTATGCAATCAACCAAACCCACATGATTTTATGAAAGGTAAATCATGTTTGACAATTGTCCTAGAGTTCAAGGAAAGGAAAAAGAGATGATAAGTTTAAATATAGAGAACCACTGTTACAATTGTAATAAAGTAATGATGAAGGCTGCATCTACTGTCAAAAGTTTTGCCCCCTTAATTCAGAAAGGATATTTTATCATTGGTGAGAGCCAAGTAGATATTCTCAAGGCTAATTCTTGGGATGAGAAAGCTGCCCTAGCAATAGTGGCAAATAACCCTGTATTCCTTGGAGCTTGGAAGAAAGATAAGAAACTCAAAACACAAAAGCTACTAAAAGACAATGCTAAGGTAGATATTGAGATATTTCCTGTTGGTGAGAGAGCTGGAAGATAGGACAATAATTATTTAAACTGAAAAACAAGAATTCATCTCATAGGGTGGTGATTCTCTACAATTCTCTATCCAAGAATATGTGGAGTCTAGATCACTGGAGGTACTTAAAGAAACAGATAAATTTTTGAGGGATCAAGAAAATGAATATTAAGTGGAACTGACAGAAAAAAGGAGTTTTGGCTTAGAGAAAGATCAATTATATTAACACTGGAAGACAAGATAAGACTGACCACTTGGAATACTATTCCTAATTTTTGTATGTTCTCATGCATTCACCACTGAGATTAATTTAACTACAACTGTGAGCCTCATTAAGTACGCAACATGGAATTAGAATATGCAAGCTTATTTTAATTGCAACAGATCAGAATCAAACATTCTCTGTAAATCCTATGCGGTGGCTGAAATTACAAGAACCTAAAGTAAATGCATTGACATTTCCTCTGCTCTAAATATTTAAGCTATGGAGACAAAATCTTATGAACATTGACGGATTGAAAGCTCCTTGCCCAACCATTCTTGCTTTTCATAGCAGCAGGTCACAAAATACCCAGGTTATAGGTGTCAGACTTATGGACAAGCCATACATATGAACAAATGTTTAGGAGATTGGCGGGGTAGATTTGATTTGCCAGCGGCTGTGGGGTGAGTAACAAAGAAGCATTTCCATATGCCTCCTCCCCCCCAGCAACTTCATCCCAAACCACAACAATCAAGGGTTGTGTCTCCCACACACTGGTTTTACTCATTACTTACTAACTGAAATTACTGATAAAAAGTTTGGGTAATGGTTAAAACCAGCCATCTCCTATAGAATCCACTAACTTATTGAATGACAGGGTATGCATGTGGGTGTGAATGACATATTTCTGCTTCTATTTCTCAAGTTCTTAACTTGCAAGATCAAGAAAAAAGCAACCAACTTCATATATGTAGTGATAACGAAGGAGTGAGTGAACACAGCAGTATCACAATGTCATTTGGGCATCAGTCATTCAAGGACGCTCCATGGAAACGAAGAGATCAAGGAATATGGTTAAAAAAAATAAGCTGCAGTTGTGATAAAAAGTTTTATTAACCTTGATTAATATTGATAAGAACTTCAAATGGCACTGGTAGGAGAACTGAAAGGGAAGACTGAAACAGTGATTGGAAACAAATGAGGATCTTTTCTCACCAGGGAGAAAAGTGGTGGGTATCCATTCTGTCAGTCTTGTACACCTCTATCAAGTTACGCTGCAAAGAGAAAAGCCCTAGCTCTTGCAACCTTTCCTCATAAAACCTGTCCTTTAATCCAGGAAGTATCTAAATAAATTTCCTCCGCACACTCTCTAAAGATCCCACATATGAGTAGGTGACCAAAAATGAACATAATACTCCAAATATGGTCAAACCAGAGTTTTCTAGAGGTGCAACATTATGTTTTGGCTCTTGAACTCAATTCCTCAACTGATGAAGGTCACACCACATGCCTTCTTAACGACCCTAATAACTTACACAGAAACTTTGTGAGATCTATGGATCTGGACCCCAAGATCCCTCTATTCGTCCATACCACTAAGAATTCTGCCTTTAACCTTCAACTATGTCTTTAAGTTCAACGTTCCAAAATGTATCGCTTCACACTTTTCCACCTTATTCTGTCTAAATCCCACCACAACTTATAACTTTCTACATTAAACAATATATCCAACCTTAGTGCCATCTGCAAACTCACTAACCCACTCTTTCACTTGCTCATCCAAATCTTTTGTAGTAGAAATCACAAGGAGCAGGGGTCCCAGTACAGATCTCTGCAGAACACCACTCGTCACAGACCTAACAACCAAATGCACTCCATCTCCTACCCCCTCTGCTTTCTATGAGCAAATCAATTCTGAATCCACACAGCCAAGTTTTCCTGGATCTTATGCCTCATGACGTTCTGGATGAGCCTACCATGGAAGAAAGTTATAAAATCTAGTTATTAACCTATATTCCTTGCACATTACTAATATGAGATTGAGAAAATAAAGTGAATCATTTTTGTTGAAGAAATAATTTACTGGTATCTCGGGAGGGAAGATTGATGGTGGAAAGTTTGGAGGGACTGTGTCGTTTGAGACAGTGATAGCTTTTAAATGGAAAGAGCAACTGTGAATTCTATTATTAAGAGCTAAAAATATCTAAACTGCAGAAAATCTACTACTGCCATATCCAGTTGCAACTATCCATTTTTATTTCCTCAACACCCTGAATTCGGAACCTACACATTACTAATAAAGCAAAGTTTGAAATTCATAATGAACAATATAAACAGAGAGAAGTAAAAGTAACAAACACAATCTCTGAAAAAATAATCAAGGATGAAAGGATAAAATATGGTGAAATGCAGGAAGAAACATTCATCTTTGGTTCAATGTTGCTAATGAAAGCTAGAAATAAGCGGCAATTCAGAGTTCAGAGATTAAACCTTGGGAGGCAAATGATTACAGAAAGGTGGTATTTTGGGGGAAGAGTAAAATCCTGAGAATCATATGTCATAAATTATTTGCAAAGATATACCTTTCCTTTCTGTTTGTTTTAAGCAATTTTTAAACAATGCAGAAATCAGCATTCAAGATTAAAATGCTAATAAAACTTTACATTTTCTCACATTTAGGATCAGTAAACTCATTGGAATATCTGGATGATTAAAATAAAAAGACAAAAAAGAAAATGAGATGTATAAAAGGGCATTTTCACATTCACTTGGGCTATGATTTTGCAACACAGGGAGGGCCAGCTTGGCTTTCTATATTTGATCAGTGTATTAAACTGTTCAAGAGAGCAAACTCAAAAATAGCAAACAAATAATGCCTCAAAATACTCAGAGCAGAATTCCAACTCTTTGTCTACCACCACTTATTTCATTACGTCTTTCAGTAAACTAGCCTTCAAATAATCAATGAGACTAGGATTTAAACCTAAGCCCATGATACAAAAATAACAGATTCATAGTCTGGAAGGCAATAAAAGAACGAGTATGTTGCAGATTATTTGAAATATCAACGGAACACCACTTTTATGGAGGGACCATAAACTGTTTCTTTCTACAAAGACATCCTCCTCTTCCCAAACACATTATATTCTAGTCATATTTTTTGATATTAACATGTTTGAACATGAGGAGGTTTAAGCATGTTCTGATACTCAATAAAATGGTTGATTGTTTTAAACCTCAGTATCACTTTTCTGAATTAACTCCAGTTTCCTTGATGCTCCTAACCTCCAAAAATTAATTGATCTCCAATTTATGCACACACAATAGTTGAGCCTCCACAGCATGGCCATGTAACAAATTACAGAAACTCACCAACCTCTGCATAGAGAAACCTTTTACTTTATGGATGAGAGAACTCATTTTAGATATGCCAGCCAAGTAAACCAAGTCTGGATCTACCTAGTCATGTCCTCAAAGAAATGTGTGTATTTAATAAAAACAACTCTTTCTTTTAAACCTGAGGTTATAGACAAAATCTAGTTTATTCCTCTTGATTGAACAATTCTGACTCTGGGAATGTAAACTGGTGAACCTTCAAAGCTTTCCTTCAATGGCATGCAATCCTTCTTTGAGAGCAGAGCTACAACAATATAACAGTTTTGCCAAGACCCTATATAATTTTCAACTTTAGAGTAAATTTATTATGAAAATACATATATGTCACTATATACCTCCATGAAATTCATTTTCTTGTGGGCATTCACAGTAAATACAACAGAATAAATGAAAAATGCACACAAAATCACTGCCAAACTCAACACTGAGCAAATTCCAAATGTGTATTATAAAAACACAGGAAATGCTGAAAAACTCAGGTCAGTCAGCAATGATAGAAAGACACAGAGTTAATGTTTCAGTTTGAAAATGCTTTGACAGAACAGAGAAGAAAGAAAATTATACTAGTATCAGGTTGCAGGGATTGGGTGTGGGGGACAGGAATAGATAAAACAAAAGGAATTTCTATTAATATTCAAAGCTGCAATGGAGGTGAGTAATGTTCAGTGTGTTATTGGTAACAGGCAAAATGGAAATTTGCTACAAAATGAAGGACTGTCAGGCATGCCAAGGAGGTCAGGCTATTTTAAAAGAGAAAAAAAAAGCCAGTTGCAAATTGTAGTAGAAATTGCCATTTTTAATATAGGAAGAATGATAGGATTTGTAAAAGTTTTGAATTTCATGGATTCTTGAAGAGTGCAAGTGCCCAAATGGAAGATAAAGTGCTGCTTCTCAAGTTTATTTTCACCTTGCTGTAACAATGCAGGAGCCAACAGACAGAAAAGTTGGAGTAAGAATGGGATGGAGATATGGCAGATAACAGGACACGCTGCGAACTGAACATGGGTGTTCTGTAAACTCGGATCACCCAATCTACAATTAGTATCACCAAGACAGAGCCAATTACATTTGAGCACAATATGGAAAATAGATTGGAAGTGCAAATGAACTGCTGAGTCACTAGTAAAGATGATTTGGTCACAAGGGAATAGGTGAAAGAATGGGTCTTGAGTATCTAGCAGCCACATGGGAAAGTGCTGCAAGAAGAGGACATAAGGGCATACCAGAGTGCTGAATTGAAACACAATGGAGATGCGAAAATGTGTCTGGCAGTTTAATTAGGTGAAAATCACAAAGAATAATCCCACGAGTTTTTGCATTCAATGTATGGAAATTGAGAATTAGGGGCATTCTGTCCTTCCTCTGCACAGGAGGAGAGGAAGCAAGAGAAATATATGGTCAAGTCTTTTCTCAACTGTGGGAAGGGAAAGCCATGGTTCAGTGAGAAGTATCTTTGAGGTGCCTAGATTGAAAAATTGATGTGTCGAGATGTTCTTCTTTTATTCCTTCTTAAAATACCTTGATGCCACAAGTATTAAATTGGAAATGCTTAGTGAAAGAATTATCAGTATTTAAAAAATTCCATGAAAAAAACATGAACACGAGAGTTGGATTATGTTTTTGGCTTCAGAGCTGCATCATCCTCAGGGGTGCCAATTCAAAAATAATTAATGTTATTTACAAAGAATGTAAACTAGTGGCAGAGTAACACACAAAATGCTGATGGAACGCAGCAGGCAGTAATCTATAGGAAGAAGCACTGTCGACGTTTTGGGCCGAGACCCTTTGTCAGTACTAACTGAAAGAAAAGATAGTAAGAGATTTTAAAGTAGGAGGGGGAGGGGGAAATCTGAAATGATAGGAGAAAACAGGAGGGGGTGGGTTGAAGCTGAGAGCTGGAAAGGTGATTGGCAAAAGGGATACAGAGTTGGAGAAGGGAAAGTATCATGGGATGGGAGGCCTAAGAAGTAAGAAAGGGGGAGGGGAGCACCAGAGGGAGACGGAGAACAGGCAAAGAGAGATGGGCAGAGAGAGAGAGAAAAAAAAGGAGGAAAACAAATAAGGGAAGGAGGGGCATTACTGGAAGTTAGAGAAATCAATGTTCATGCCATCAGGTTGGAGGCTACCCAGATGGAATATAAAGTTGTGTTCCTCCAACTTGAGTGTGGCTTCATCTCGACAGTAGAGGAGGCCATGGATAGACATATCAGAATGGGAATGGGACATGGAATTAAAATGTGTGGCCACTGGGAGATCCTGCTTTCTCTGGCAGACAGAGCACAGGTGTTCAGCAAAACGGTCTCCCAATCTGCGTCAGGTCTCACCAATATATAAAAGGCTGCACTGGGAGCACCGGACACAATATACCACACCAGCCGACTCACAGGTGAAGTGTCGCCTCACCTTGAAGGACCGTCTGGGGCCCTGAATGGTAGAGAGGGAGGAAGTGTAAGGGCAGGTGTAGCACTTGTTCTGTTACAAGGATAAGTGCCAGCTCTGTATCCCTTTTGCCAATCAACTTTCCCACTCTCAGCTTCACCCTACCCCCTCCTGTCTTCTATCATTTCAGATTTCAGATTTCTCCTGAAACAAAAGCTACATTGCATTTCCTTCCTTACTTCCAAGTCAACCTGCATATTAAGCTTCAGGAATCCTGCATTAAGAATCACATGTCCCTTTGCACATCTGCTTTCTGAATTTGCTCCCCATTTTGAAAATAGTCTATGCCTTTATTCCTTCTACCAAAATGCGTGACCATACACTTTCCTCCATAGTATGCCATACAGTAGAAACTTGCTGACTTGCTGGTCATAACATTTAAGTCTAATTCTTCAGACATCTACATCTGTGATCTATCCACCACAAATGCTGAATAGCTAAAATCATTCTTCTACTGCACATCTGCAACCCTAGGGAGTGGCAATAAAGACCATATTGGAGGTAAACCATATCGAAAGAAAGTCATGGTCACAAAGACACCAACAGTGCTTGTGGGAGTGTGACTGAGCAGAAATACTGCTGCAAATGAAAAGCTAGAGAGTTTGAGGATATTGAAACTGCATGTATAAAGAGCGTAATTCCAACTTCTACTGAATTAATTGAGTCCCATCCGTCTTTTCTCTCCAGCACGCCATGCTGCTAGAAGTAAAATGATGGGGTTAAAGGAATTTTCAAGGGCTGGCATTGATTCAATGGAGCAAAATTCCTAACCTTTATCCCACTCAGAGGTTAAGACCGGATAGGTTCTTTATTTTTATTACTGTATTGTTGTCCATTTTGGATTTATCAACAATTTCAATTTTGTCTTTTTATATAGAATCAGTGCCTTATTCAGCAAGTACACAAAAACTCCCATAATTCAACTATTGTACCCCTCCCCCAATCATTTAGAACATACAATTAAAATAAATGACCACTAGCGATGGTGTCTACCGAAAGGTTAACATTTTATAGTTAGACAAAAGTGCAAGCACTGTGGTAGCCAAACAGCACACTAATACCCATGTGATTGCATCAGATACTCCACTTAGAAATATCAAATAAAGGAAATCTTACCATAATTTCTTCAAACTATCTTCATCAAATTTCATGACTAAAATTGTTAGAAATTAAATTACTAAATTTTTCATGCAGATGTATCTAGATGCAGTCTTTTGCTTCCCTACCATCAGAAACACTTTCAAAATAAAGTCCCATTGTACGGTTTAAGTAGCTGAATGTAACATGCCACTTCACAAATTTTAATCAAAAAATTTCAGAATCACAACAGTTACAAGGATAGGTTACTAAGAAAATGTATTTTAAAGAGTTTCTTAATGGATAAGAGAGACACAATTTTTAGGGAAAGAATTCCAGAACTCAGGACCTAAGGTAACAAAAACAATGACCAAAGAGAGTGATGATTAAAACAGGGATTAAGCAACTTGTCAAACTGATTGAACACAGCTTTAAAATGTTTGTATGGTTCAAGATTAGAGATCTGAAAGACAAGGAACATGATATGATGAAATCTTAAAACTGATCTTGTCATACTGCAAGTCAATGTAGGTTGTTAAGTGCAAGACTGCTGAGAAATGAAACAATACAGATTAAAATACAGATAAGAGAATAAGTGTTCTCATAGAACCAGTTGCTGTATTTCATGAACACAACAGTGAATGATTACATGTCAACTAACCAAAGAAACAAAAAGTAGCATCTTTAGATTAAAAGACTATATGAGTTTTCCAAATGACTACAGATACTTCTAAATTCTAAACTATTAGGAACAAGCCCACACATCAGAATCATCTGATTATTAAGAAAAAAATTGATAGCTGCATCTTCACAATACATTTTACAGAACTACATTTCAAGTTGTCTTCTGTTCAGACATCAGGAATTCACCGTGAATTTTTGTCTGATTGTCATATATTTTAAATTTCTCCATTTCTTTCAAGGGAATAAACCTGAAATGCACAGGTAACTTTTCTTGTTTTGTACACTCCTGATGCAACATTTCAACCCAATATGTTGACAATTCCTTCCCTGGCACCCAAAGATGCTGCGCAACCCACTGAGCTCTTCCAAAATTTTGTTTTTTTTTGCCCCAGATCTCAATTCTGCAATCTTGTGTTTCTACCTTTTCTTGGTTTTCAGTCCTTGGAGATGAAGGATGATTGAAGGATGCTGTGCATGAATTTCTTTAACATAAGAAGTGATTGCTGTGCATCATCTACCAAACTACCAGACAAGTGCACTCTTATGAATTCCAGCTCGTTGCAGGTGACTTCAACCATGCCAGCTTGAAGAAATCCTTGATCACCGCCACCAGTAAGTCACATATACAGATGGCCCTCCTTATCTGTGGAATCCGCATGCACGGATTCAACCAACCACGGATCGCGAAAACCCGGAAGTTCTCTCTCCAGCACTTATTGTTTGAGCATGTACAGACTATTTTTTCTTGTAATTATTCCCTAAACAATACAGTATAACAACCATTTACACAGTATTTACATTGTATTAGGTATTATAAGTAATCTAGAAATGAGTTAAAAGTACAGGCAGTCCCCGGGTTATGAATGAGTTCTATTCCTGAGTCCGTCTTTAAGTCGGATTTGAAGTCAGAACAGGTACATCTGGTAATATTTAGCGTCAGTCAAATGTTTTTCTTAGTATATAGTAAATATTTTACCTTCCTATGCATATAAAACAGTTAAGAAACATACGTATTTCAATAATTAACCCATTGCGTTGCTTAGTAATAATTCTAGCTTTCATCGGGACAGGGCCTTTCACATGCTCCATTAAAATTATTCCGATCGTTGACCGACTGTAGCCTAACGTTTTTCCAATGACCGATGGTGTTTCACCTCTTTCCAATCACTTCATTACTTCCACCTTATTTTCAATCGGGATCGGGATTATTTTCGTGAACAGAAACACTGCGGATTCAGAGGTGCACCGTGGGGTCCTAATGTCCACCGTACTGAGACATGTTAAATAAAGTCCGGGTTTCCGCTAGGTCCTAAAGACCACTGCACTGAGACAGGTTAAATAAGGGACTTGAGCATCCGCGTCTTTTGCTATCTGCCGGGGGGGGGGGGGGGGGGGGGGTCTCAGAACTAATCCCCCGCGGATAAGAAGGGTCAACTGTAGTGGAAACGGGGAAACCAACACAGGTGACTAATGTTACAGCATCATCAAGAACACTTATCGTGCCATGCCACACCCACACTTTGGCAAGATCGATCACCTGGCTGCACTTCTACTCCCAGCATACAGGCAGAGACTGAGGACCGCAGCCCCAGCAGTGAGGACTACGAAAGTAGGTTCAAGGAAGGTGAAGGAGCACTTAAAAGACTACTTTGAATCAGTGGAATCGGACTATATTCAGATCTGAATTAATATGCCACAGTTGCTACAGACTTCACCAAGACCTGAGTGTGTGCCTCCAAGAACATACCACACATACCCAAAACAGAATCCCTGGATAAACCAAGAGATTCGCAGTACTCTGAGTGCAAGATCTACAGAGGAGTGGTTGAGAGTGTGCTGACCTTTTGCATCACAACCTGGTACTCCAGCTGCAGTGCTGCCGACAAAAAAGCCTTGCAGAGGGTGGTTAGGGGAGCAGAGAAGGTTATTGGGGTCTCCCTACCTTCTGACCAAGACCTCTTTCAGAGTCGATGCCTCCAGAAGACACGGTACATCATTAAAGACCCCCCACACCCTCTCCATGAACTGTTTGTTATTCTGCCATCAAGCAAACATGACAGAAGCATCAAAACTAAAACCACAAGGCTACTAAACAGGCAGTCAGACTGCTAAATAGCTGCTCACCTGACTCTGCTTTGGACACTTTTAACTTGCACTGGACACTTATAACTTGTTTTTAACTGACATGTGGCTGTTGTGTTTTACCATTTATTGTTATGTTTATTATTTAGTGTTGCGTTTGTTAGGTTATGATTGCACTGCTCCTGGGAAATGCTGTCTCATTCTGCCCTGCAGAGACTGATGAATGGTTAGAATGATAATAAAGCTTTTGAATCTTGAATCTTTGAATCTGTGGGATTCAAGACTAGTGATCCAAAACTCTGCCCATCAGAGATATCAGGATTTGCTGTGTATGCAGGGCCCTCAGTATTGTCAATGATCCCTCCCATCCATCCAACAATCTTTTTGACCCCCTCCACCATCAAACAGGAAGGTACTGTAGCATTAGGACAAGAACTGTTAGTATGGGAAACAGCTTCTTCCTCCAGGCTGTAAGACCACTGAACTTCCTGCCACCACCCAGGTCTCATCATAAGACCATAAAATATAGGAGCAGAACTTGGCCATTTGGCCCACTGAGTCTGCTCCACCATTCAATCATGGCTGATCCTTTTTCCCCTTCCTCAGCCCCACACCCCAGCCTTCTCCCTATAATCTTTGATGACATGTCCAATCCAGAACCTAGCAAGCTCTGCCATAAATACACCCAATGACCTAGTCTCCATAGCTACCTGTGGTAATAAATTCCACAAATTCACCACCCTTTGGCTAAAGAAATTTCTCCGCATCTCTGTTTTAAATGGATGCCCCTTTACCCTGAGGCTGTGCCCTCTTGTCCTAGACTCACCCACATTGAGAAACATCCTTTCCATATCCACTCAGAATCAGTATCAGGTTTATTATCACTGGCATGTGTCATGAAATTTGTTAACTTATCAACATAGAAGAAATTAAATAAATGAATTACAGTATATTGAATAGTTTAAAAATTGTGCAAAAACAGAAATATATATTTAAAAAGTGAGGTAGTGTTCATGGGTTTAATGTCCATTTAAGAATCGGATGGCAGAGAAGAAGAAGCTATTCCTGAATTGCTGAGCGCGTGCCTTCAGGCTTCTGCACTTCCGACTTGATGGTAACAATAAGGGAAAGGCATGCCCTGGGTTCTGGGGGTCCTTAATAATGGACGTTGCCTTTCTGAGACACTGCTCCTTGAAGATGTCCTGGGTACTTTGTAGGCTGGTACCCAAGATGGAGCAGACTAAAGTTATGACCCTCCGCAGCTTCTTTCTGTCCTGTGCAGTAGAACCCCCCCCCTCCCCCCGCCTCCACATACCAGAGGGTGATGCAGCCTGTCGGAAGGCTCTCCATAGTATATCTATACATGTTTTTGAGTATTTTTGTTGACATACCAAATCTCTTCAAATTCCTAATGAAGTATTGTTGCTGTTTTGCCTTCTGTATAGCTGCATCGATATGTCAGGTTAGGGATCTTGACACCCAGGAACTTGAAACTGTTCACTCTCTCCACTTCTGATCCTCCTATGCGTTCCTTCATGTTACCCTTCATGAAGTCCACAATCAGCTCTTTCGTCTTACTGATGTTGATTGCAAGGTTGTTGCTGTGACACCTCTCCAGTAGTTGGTATATCTCACTCCTGTATACCCTCTCATCTCCATCTGAGATTCTACCAACAATGGTTGTATCATTAGCAAATTTATAGATGGTACTTGAACTATGCCTAGCCACACAGTCATGGGTATAGAGAGAGTAGAGCAGTGGGCTAAAAACAAACCCCTGAGGTCCACCAGTGTTGATTGTCAGCAAGGAGGAGATATTACCACCAATCTGCACAGATTGTGGTCTTCCGCTTAGGAAGTCAAGGATCCAATTGCAAAGGGAGGTATAGAGGTCCGGGTTCTGTAACTTCTCAATCAGGATTGTGAGAATGATAGTGTTAAATGCTGAGCTACAGTCAATGAACAGCATCCTGACATTGGTGTTTGTATTGTCCATGTGGTCTAAGGCTGTGTGAAGAGCCATTGAGATTGCTCCTGCCATTGACCTATTGTGGTGATAGGCTAATTGCAGTGGGTCCACATCCTTGCTGAGGCAGGAGAGTCTAGGCATGACCAACCTCTCAAAGCATTTCATCATTATAGATGTGAGTGCTACCGGGCGCTAGTCATTAAGGCAGCTCACATTATTCTTCTTAGGCATTGGTATAATTGTTGCCTTTTAGAAACAAATAGGAATTCTACCCGTATTCAACGTCCTTGAATACTCCCGCCAGTTGGTTGGCATAAGTTTTCAGAGCCTTACCAGGTACTCCATCGGGGCCTTCCACCTTGTGAGGGTTCATCCTCTTTAAAGACAGCCTAACATTGGCCTTGAGACAGAGATCACAGGGTCACTCTGTCTACGCTTTTCAATGAGATCCCTCACTCATCCTTCTAAATTCCACTGAGTACAGACCCAGAGCTATCAAACATTCCTTGCATGATAATCCTTTCATTCCCAGCATGATAAACCTTTCATTCCCAGAATCAAAGAAAGATGAATGTGGATATAGGATCACTAGAAAATGAGGCCAGAGAAATAGCAACAGGAGACAAGGAGATGGCAGATGAACAAAGTTTTGCATCAGCCTTCACTGTGGAAGACACTATCAGTGTGCCAGATATTGAAGTGTGTGAGGGAAGAGAAGTGAGTCAGGATCAGGTTTATTATAACCGGCATGTGTTGTGAAATTTGTTAACTTAGCAGCAGCAGTTCAATGCAAGACATAATATAGAAGGAAAAATAATATTATAAATAAATCAATTGCAGTATACATATATTGTGTTAGTTCATTTAAGTGCATTAAGACATCTTTGTTGACAGTACTGACCTTGGAAACAATTGTGCTCCTTAGCTGTATCAGGCTGAAACAAGAATACTTCATCGTATCCATTGAGAATTCTGCTGTCCCAAAGTGCCCCAGAAGTTACTATTACAAGAGAGAAGGTGCTTATTTTAGATCAGTTAGCCTGACCTCAGTGGTTGAGAAGATGTTGGAGTCACTTGTTAAGGATGAGGTTATGGAGTACTTTGTGACATAGGACAAAATCAGCATGGTTTCCTTAAGGAAAAATCTTGCCTGGCGAACCTGTTGGAATTCTTTGAGGAGATTAGAGGTAGTATAGATAAAGGGGATGCAGTAGATACTGTATATTTGGCTTTTGACAAGGGGTCACATATGAGGGTGCTCACTGAGTTAAGCCCGGCATTAAAGTTACTGGCGTGGTTAGGGCATTGGCTGATTGGTAGGAGGCAGTGGGTGGGAATTAAACAATCCTATTCTAGTTGGCTGCCAGTGACTAGTGGTGTTCCGCAGGGGTCGGTGTTGGGACCATTTCTTTTTATGCTGTATATCAATGATTTAGTTGATGGAGTAGATAGCTTTGTTACCAAGTTTGCAGATGATGGGAAGATTGGTGGAGGGAGTGGTAGTGTTGAAGAAACAGGTAGGCTGCAGACGGACTTAGATTAGGAGAATGTGTAAGAGAGTTGAAAATGAAATACAGTGTTGGAAAATGCATGGTCATGCTCTTTGGTAATAGAAGTAACTGTACAGACTATTTTCTGAACGGGGAGAAAATCCAATAATCTGAGATGCAAAGGGACTTGGGGTCCTTGTGCAGAACACCCTATTGGTTAACTTGCAGTTCGAGATAGTGGTGAGGAAAGGCAAATGCAATGTTAGCAAGAGGTCTAGAATACAAGAGTAGGAATGTGATGTTGAGGCTTTATAAAGCACTGATGAAACCTCACCTTGGGTATTGTGAACAGTTTTGGGCTCCTCATCGAAGAAAAGATGTGCTGGCATTCCTATCCCTCCGATACAATGTGTATGAACTGATAGTAGCATTTTACTATTTACTGTTCAATTTGTGTCATAAAAGCAGCTTATTATTTGTTAATTTAGTCATTGTAATATTACTTTATGCATTATATGTGTAAGTTATATGTACAAGTTTCTGCACGCGGTGTGGAAGAACATTGTTTCTTTTGGCGGCATAAATGCATATGGTTGACTGATAATAAACTGAACTTGAAGTCCAGATATGACCCATGGAATGTTATCTTAAGAGTCACGTGACTTCAATCTACATACAGATTGGGTGCACCAAATTGGTAAGGGTGCTGAGGAAGAGGATTTCTTGGAACGTATGCAGGATGGTTTTCTGAACCAACATGTTGAGGAACCAACTAGAGAGCAGGCCATTCGAGACTGAGTATTGAGCAATGAGAAAGGGTTAGTTAGCAATCTTGTCGTGCGAGGCTCCTTGGGTAAGAGTTACCTAAAAAATGGTGGAATTCTTCATTGATGGAGAGTGATGTAGTTAATTCAGAAACAAAGGTTCTGAACTTAAAGAAGGGGAACTTTGAAGGTATGAGACGTGAATTAGCTAAGGTAGACTGTCAAATGATACTTAAAGTGGATATGCAATGGCAAGCATTTAAAAATCACATGGATGAACTACAACAATTGTTCATCCCAGGTTGGCAAAAGAATAAACCAGGGAAGGTGGTGCACCCTTGACTGACAAGGGAAATTAGGAATAGTATCAGTTCCAAAGAAGAAACATACAAATTAGCCAGAAAAAGCGGTACACCTGAGGACTGGGAGAAATTCAAAGTCCAGCAGAAGAGGACAAAGGGCTTATTTAGGAAAGGGAAAAAAAGATTATGAGAGAAAGCTGGCAAGGAACATCAAAACTGACTGCAAAAGCTTTTACAGATCTGTGAAAAGAAAAAGATTGGTCAAGACAAATGTAGGTCTCTTAACAGTCAGAAACAGTTGAATTGATCATGGGGAACAAGGACATGGCAGACCAGTTGAATAACTACTTTGGTTCTGTCTTCACTAAAGAGGGCATAAATAATCTTCCGGAAATAGTAGGGGGCCGAGGGTCTAGTGAGATGGAGGAACTGAGGGAAGTACATGTTAGTAGGGAAGTGGTGTTATGTAAATTGAAGGGATTAAAGGCAGATAAATCCCCAGGGCCAGATGGTCTGCATCACAGAGTGCTTAAGGAAGTAGCCCAAGAAATAGTGGATGCTTTAATGATAATTTTTCAAAACTCTTTAGATTCTGGATTAGTTCCTGAGGATTGGAGGGTGG
Source organism: Hypanus sabinus (assembly GCF_030144855.1). Lineage (NCBI taxonomy): Eukaryota > Metazoa > Chordata > Chondrichthyes > Myliobatiformes > Dasyatidae > Hypanus > Hypanus sabinus. The sequence goes on along the minus strand of NC_082707.1, from coordinate 77,616,847 downwards.
CTAATGTAACCCCACATTTTAAAAAAAAGAGGGAGAGAGAAACCGGGGAATTATAGAACGGTTAGCCTGACATCGGTGGTGGGGAAAATGCTAGAGTCAGTTATCAAAGATGTGATAACAGCACATTTGGAAAGCGGTGAAAGTCAGTATGGATTTGTGATAGGAAAATCATGTCTGACAAATCTTATAGAATTTTTTGAGTATGTAACTAGTAGAGTGGATAGGGGAGAACCAATGGATGTGGTATATTTGGATTTTCAAAAGGCTTTTGACAAGGTCCCACACAGGAGATTAGTGTGCAAACTTAAAGCACACGGTATTGGGGGTATGGTATTGATGTGGATAGAGAATTGGTTGGCAGACAGGAAGCAAAGAGTGGGAATAAACGGGACCTTTTCAGAATGGCAGGCAGCGACTAGTGGGGTATCGCAAGGCTCGGTGCTGGGACCCCAGTTGTTTACGATATATATTAATGATTTAGATGAGGAAATTAAATGCAGCATCTCCAAGTTTGCGGATGACATGAAGCCGGGCGGCAGTGTTAGCTGTGAGGAGGGTGGTACAAGGATGCAGGGTGACTTGGATAGGTTAGGTGAGTGGGCAATTTCATGGCAGATGCAATTTAATGTGGATAAATGTGAGGTTATCCACTTTGGTGGCAAGAACAGGAAAACTGATTATTATCTGAATGATGGCCGATTAGGAAAAGGGGAGGTGCAATGAGACCTGGGTGTCATTGTACACCAGTCATTGAAGGTCGGCGTGCAGGTACAGCAGGCGGTGAAAAAGGCAAATGGTATGTTGGCATTCATAGCAAGAGGATTCGAGTACATGAGCAGGAAGGTTCTACTGCAGTTGTACAAGGCCTTGGTGAGACCACACCTGGAGTATTGTGTGCAGTTTTGGTCCCCTAATCTGAGGAAAGACATTCTTGCCATAGAGGGAGTACGAAGAACGTTCACCAGATTGATTTTTGGGATGGCAGGACTTTCATATAAAGAAAGACTGGATCGACTGGGCTTATACTTGCTGGAATTTAGAAGACTGATGGGGGGATCTTATTGAAATGTATAAAATTCTAAAGGGATTAAGACAGGCTAGATACAGGAAGATTGTTCCAGATGTTGGGGAAGTCCAGAACGAGGGGTCACAGTTTAAGAATAAAGGGGAAGCCTTTTAGGACCGAGATGAGAAGAAACTTCTTCACACAGAGAGTGGTGAATCTGTGGAATTCTCTGCCACAGGAAACAGTTGAGGCCAATTCATTGGCCTATTTAAGAGGGAGTTAGATATGGCCCTTGTGGCTAAAGGGATCAGGGGGTATGGAGAGAAAGCAGGTACAGGGCTCTGAGATGGATGATCAGCCATGATCATACTGAATGGTGGTGCAGGCTCGAAGGGCCAAATGGCCTACTCCTGCACCTATTTCCTATGTTTCTATGTTTCTAGAAAGTAATTCCGGGTGAAGTTAGAGACAAAATCACATGCATGTCAGCTTTTGCAGGTTATTACTTCCTATAAGGTGAAACCTAACATCATAATGGCTATGATGTTTCAATCCCCATTGAGCTAAACACCTTGTTTGCATGTTTTCAAAGGAAGAAAAAACCAACTGTGCGAATCCAGCAGCATTTGAGAACACTGTAACAACTGTGTCATAGACCAACGTTAGAACTTCTTTCAGTGGATGAACCCTTGCATGATGTCATGCCCCAATGATGTATCTGGCACCTATGTCAATGACCTGGCTGGAGAATGTACAAAGCACATCTTTAACTTCACACTGCTGCAAACAGAGATCCTACTTCAAAAGGGCATCAATCATACCAGCACCCAAGAAGAGCAGGGTGAGCTGCCTCGACACTATTGTCCAGTAACATTTTTATCTACCATTATTAAGTGCTTTGAAAGGTTGGAAATGGCTAGAATTAACTCCTGCCTAAGCAATGACCTGGACCCACTGCAATTTGCCTCCTGTCACATCGTTCCAGTTGCACTGGCTCTCCATTTGTCCTTGGACCACCTAGACAACAGCAATACCTAGATCAGGCTGCTCTCTTTTTGTTTTAAAAATGAGTTTCTACAATACAACAACAAAAAAAAATCAACAAAATGGAGATTTATACAGTGCAAAGCAAATGTGTCCAATATAGAATTCATAACAATAAGGAAAAAAGCACCCAAAATAAAATTAAATAAGGTTAGTGTCCTCCCCACCCTCCCACTACAAAACTCCAGGCCAACCATTTCAATGTGTAAAAGAAAAATTAATCAGAGTGTTCGACCCCGCTGAGTTGTATATATATAAAGAAAATATAATGCCTGCTACCAAAACTATAATGTAATTCACATTAAAAACCATAAAACTTAAAGAAAAAAAGCTGAAAGAAAGGGATTATAGTACAGAAAAGGATATAAACTTAATCTAAAGAGGAGTTATGAAAGTATTAAAGAAAAGGTCCCCACACCTTATGAAACTTTACGTCCGAATTGAGAAGTGAATAATGAATCTTTTCAAAGTCGAGGCAGGACATAATATCACTAAGCCATTAAGCATGAATGGGTGGGGCAACATCTCTAAGAAAAACTAACCGTCTAGCCAAAAGAGAAGCAAAAGATAATGTTTGACATTTAGTAGGACTCAAATGCTACTTCATCCAAGGTGCCAAAAAGAGCAATCGGGGGGTTAGTTTCTAATTGGCAATTAAGAATATGGGATAAAGTTAAAAAAGAACTTCTCTCCAGAATTTGTCTAGACTAGGACAAGCCCAGTACATATAAGTAAGAGAAGCCTTGCCCCTTTACACTGGTTACAAACGGGACTAATGTCAGGATAAAACTGCGATAATTTAGTTTTAGACTTATGAGCCCTATGTACAACCTTAAACTGTAAAAGGCAGTGGCGAGCACATAAAAAGGTTGAATTAACTGACTTAAGAATTGAATCCCAAACCGCATCAGATAAAGAAATATTTTAATCATGCTCCTAGGCAGTTCTAATTTTATCAAAGGGGGCACTCCTCAAGGTCTCTAACTTATCACGAATAATAGATATTAAACCTTTACCCAATGGATTAATAGAAAGAAACAGGTCCAAAATCTTTTTATAGGGCATCTCAGGGAAGTTTGAGATGCCCGTTAATGAAATGTCTAATTTGAAGATATCTAAAGAAATGAGTATTAGGTAGTTTAAACTTTATAGATAGTTGTTGAAAAGTTGCAAAATGATTATCTATGAAAAGATCTTCAATGCGCCTAATGCCTTTTCTGTGCCAATCATAAAATGTTGAGTCTTGCATGGACGGTAGGAAAAGATGATTGTGTAAAATAGGACTAGAGAGAGAGAAACCAAAAAGGCAATGATATTTTCTGAACTGAGCCCATATTTTCAGAGTATGTCTAATAAGAGGATTAACAACTAGTCTAGGCAAGTGACAAGGAAGTGCAGATCAAGAAGTGCAGAAATGGAGAGATCTTTACTAGAGTTCAACTCCATTGCCACCCATTATGGGCAGTCAAACGGATTATGAAAGAAAGACCAAAAAGTAAGAAAATGAATATTGGCTGCCCGATAATATAAATGAAAATTTGGCAAGGCCATACCACCTTCCTTTCTGGATTTTTGAAGGTGAGCTTTATTAAGTCTGGAGCGTTTGCCCTTCCATAGATAGGACAAAAATGATAGAATCTAATGAATCAAAAAAAGCTTTAAAAATAAAAATTGGTAAAGATCGAAATAAGCATAAAAATTTAGGAAGGATATACATTTTAATAACATTAATTCGACCTACCAGAGACATGGATAAGGGTGACCAGTGTGTCAAACTCTGTTTTGCAGAATTTAAAATATTAGCAAAATTTTCTCGAAAAAGATTCTTGAAGTTCCTTGTTACTGTAATACCAAGGTAAGTGAATTGATCATTAGCTACTTTAAAAGGGAGATCATGAAATACTAATGGTTGTGCTTCTCTAATGATTGGGAAGAGTTTGCTCTTGTGTCAATTAACTTTGTAACCAGAAAGCTGATTAAATTTATTCAGAAGTAAAAACATTGAGGTTAAGGAAGTAGTTGGATTGGATATAAAAAAAGTAAAAGATCATTGGCATGAAGAGAAACTTTATGCTCAACACCTCCCCTCCAAATCCCCATCAATTCAGCACAGCTACGAAAAGCAATCGCCAGTGGCTCAAAAAGTAAGGGACTTAAAGGGCATCCTTGTCGGGTGCCACGTTTAAGGCTAAAAGACTGGGATTGCTGAGAGTTGGTCAAAACAGAAGCAGTGGGACATGAATGTAACAATTTAATCCATGGAATAAAACCTTGTTTAAAATCAAATTTTTCTAAAACCACAAAAAGATCGAATGTTTTCTCCGCATCAAGAGAAATGACACATCCAGGAGTCCCAACTGAGGGTGCCAAAACTTTAGCACTGACATTTAACAAAGAAATTGGCCTATATGAAGAACACTCTGTTGGATCTTTATTTTTTTTTGGCTAAAAGAATGATACATGCCTCATTAAACGATGCTGGAAATTTACCATGTTTAAACGAATCAGATAGAACTAACAATAATTGAGACGAAAGCAGTGAGGAAATGATTTATAAAATTCTGCAGAAAACCCATCAGGTCCAGGAGATTTACCCGATTGCAGTGCAGAAATGGCAGAGGTTATTTCCTCCAGTGATAATGGTTCATTGAGTTTTCATTTTTCATTTTTAGAATCTATTTATTAATACATAATCTACAACTTATAGAATAATACAAAATATCAACAAATTAATATGTATACAAAAAAAATTATAAAAATATATAAAATTTAAAAAAAAATTATATATAGAAAAAAGGGGAAAAAAAGAACCCCATCTGAGAAAAAAACCCATTAATTACAAAAAACCCAATTAGGAATCAACCCCTGGAAGCAATACGTTTAACCATCATCTAAATATATAGTAAAAAAAAATCATCAACCACCAATTCATATTTTTTTTAAAAAAGATAATAAAATTGAAAGGAAACCATATAGAATAATTCAAATAAAATGGTAATATTTGGCAAAAGAAGCCCATCTTCTCTCAAAATAAAATCAAGGTTCAAAAGTTCTACTAATTTTTTCCAAGCTGAGACATAACATTACTTGAGAAAACCGTTCAATCAATGTAGGGGAAGAGATTATCTTTCCATTTTAATCAAATAGCCCTTCTTGCCAACAATGTAACAGATGCAATTACATGTTGATCTGAAGATGAAATACCCTGAATATGATGTGGAACTATTCCAAATAGAACAGTTAATCTATTAGGTTGTAAATTAATTTTCAAAGCTTTAGGGATTGTAGAAAATAAAGATTTCCAGAACAGTTTTAATGAAGAACATGACCAGAACATATGTGACAAAATAGCTACTTCAGTTTTGCATCTATCACAATAATTACCTACACTAGGAAATATTTTAGATAGTCTCTCCTTTGTTAAATAATAACGATGGACAATTTTAAAATGAATTAGACAGTGATTGGCACATATAGAGTAAGACTTTACATTTTTCAAAATTCAAACCCAATCTTCATTCACAAAGGTCATATTAAGTTCACTCTCCCAATCTTGTTTAATCTTTAGTGATAGGTTTTCTTTTTGTAACAAGAGTAAATTATAAATTCTGCTAATGGAACCTTTCACTAAGGGATTCAATTTGAAAATGGTATCCAAAAACTCAAATTCTTCTAAGTATGGAAACTTAGGTAAATATTGTTGTAAAAAATACCAAACATGAAAATATTGCAAAAAATGTGTATGAGCAAGAGTGTATTTATTAAATAACTCTTCAAAAGTCATCAATCAACCATTATAAAATAAATCTGTAAAAAACGCATTCCTTTATTTTTCCATTTTTAGAAAAATGGGGTCGGTTATTGAAAGTTTAAATGAAAAGTTTCGATATAAAAAACTAGACAACTTAAATAGTTTAAAATTTAAAAAGTTACGAAACTGAATCCAAATCTGTAAAGATTGTTTAATAACCGAGTAAAAATTTAAATTTTTACCCAGGACATTCAGGGAAGTTTGTGTAGAGTTAGCAGGAGCTCTGACGGAGATCTTTAATATGTCATTAGAAACGGGGACTGTGCCGGAGGATTGGCATATTGCTCATGTGGTTCCATTGTTTAAAAAGGGTTCTAGAAGTAAGCCCAGCAATTATAGACCTGTCAGCTTGACATCAGTGGTGGGTAAATTAATGGAAAATATTCTTAGAGATAGTATTTATAATTATCTGGATAGACAGGATCTGATTAGGAGTAGCCAGCATGGATTTGTGCGTGGAAGGTCCTGTTTGACAAACCTTATTGAATTTTTTGAAGAAGTTACGAGGAATGTTGACGAGGGTAAGGCAGTGGGTGTAGTCTATATGGACTTCAGCAAGGCCTTTGACAAAGTTCCACATGGAAGGTTAGTTAAGAAGGTTCAGTCATTAGGTATTAATGCTGGAGTAATAAAATGGATTCAACAGTGGCTAGATGGCAGATGCCAGAGAGTAGTGGTGGATAATTGTTTATCGGGATGGAGGCCAGTGACTAGCGGGGTGCCTCAGGGATCTGTTTTGGGCCCAATGTTGTTTGTAATATACATAAATGATCTGTATGATGGGGTGGTAAATTGGATTAGTAAGTATGCCGATGATACTAAGGTAGGAGGTTTTGTGGATAATGAGGTGGGTTTTCAAAGCTTGCAGGGAGATTTATGCCGGTTAGAAGAATGGGCTGAATGTTGGCAGATGGAGTTTAATGCTGAGAAGTGTGAGGTTCTACATTTTGGCAGGAATAATCCAAATAGAACATACAGGGTAAATGGTAGGGCATTGAGGAATGCAGTGGAACAGAGAGATCTAGGAATAACAGTGCATAGTTCCCTGAAGGTGGAGTCTCAAGTGGATAGGGTGGTGAAGAAGGCTTTTGGAACGCTGGCCTTTATAAATCAGAGCATTGAGTACAGAAGTTGGGATGTAATGTTAAAATTGTACAAGGCATTGGTAAGGCCAAATTTGGAATATTGTGTGCAGTTCTGGTCACCGAATTATAGGAAAGACATCAATAAATTAGAGAGAGTGCAGAGACGATTTACTAGGATGTTACCTGGGTTTCAGCACTGAAGTTACAGAGAAAGGTTGAACAAGTTAGGTCTCTATTCATTGGAGCGTAGAAGGTTGAGGGGGGATTTGATCGAGGTATTTAAAATTTTGAGAGGGATAGATAGAGTTGACGTGAGTAGGCTGTTTCCATTGAGAGCAGGGGAGATTCACACGAGAGGACATGATTTGAGAGTTAGGGGGCAGGTTTAAGGGAAACACGAGGGGGTATTTCTTTACTCAGAGAGTGATTGCTGCGTGGAATGAGCTTCCTGTAGAAGTAGTAGAGGCTAGTTCAGTTGTGTCATTTAAGGTAAAATTGGATAGGTATATGGACAGGAAAGGAGTGGAGGGTTATGGGCTGAGTGTGGGTAGGTGGGACTAGGTGAGATTAAGAGTTCGGCACGGACTAAGAGGGCCAAGATGGCCTGTTTCCGTGCTGTGATTGTTATATGGTTAAGAACTAAATTAGCTTTATAAAGATCTTTATATATTTTTAGTAATTATAATACCTAAATATCTAAATGTATTAACAGTTCTAAAAGTAGTATCATTTTATGTACTAACAAAAGCATTTAATGGAAACAATTCACTTTTATTCAAATTAAGTTTATATCCTGAAAATTTTCCAAAATCTTTTAAGTGTTTCCAAAAGATTAGGAATTGATTCCTCAAGATTCGAAATAAAAATCAAAAGATCATCTGCATAAAGAGAAATCTTATGTATGGTTCCATTTATAGAAATACCATGGATGTTTTTGGCCTCCAGTAACACTATAGCTAAAGGCTCCAATACAAGATTAAATAATAAAGGGCTTAATGGACATCCCTGTCTAGTACCACGAGAAAGTGAAAAGAAAGACCTATAATTGTTAATGACCATGGCAACAGGGTCCTTATAGATCATTTGAATCCATCTATTAAAATTATTACCAAAACCAAACTTTTCTAATACTTTGAACAAGTATGGCCACTCAACTCTATCGAATGCCTTTTCTGCATCAAGAGAGATAACACATTGAGGTTGCTTAGATAATGGTGAATAAATAATATTCATCAATCTCTGAACATTAGAGAAAGAGTAATGTCCTTTAATAAAGCCTGTTTGGTCCATAGAGATAATTTTAATTAAATATTTTCCAAGCGGTTAACCATTATTTTAGAAAGAATTTTTGCATCCACATTTAATAATGAAATAGGTCTATATGATGAACATTTAACAGGGTCTTTTTTTAAGAATTAAGAATAGATGCTTCATAAAAAGAAGGTAAATTACCCTTCTCAAAGGATTCATGAAACATTTCCAAAAGATACGGAGAAAGTAATCTTTCAAATTTTTTGAAAAATCCCACCGAATAACCATCAAGTCCGGGTGCTTTACCTGATTGCATTGATAAAATAGCTTTCTGAATTTCATGCTTGGTAATTGCACCATCAAGCATTTGTTGATCTTCATCAGATATTTGTGGAAATTTAATCTTATGTAAAAAAGCTTCCAGTTTGGAGGAATCTGCAGGAAATTGAGATCTATAAAGATCAGAATAAAAATCTTGAAAAGTATTATTAATATCCTCATAGTTACTTACGATATCTCCATTGTTTTTACGAATCTTTAAAATTTGTCTTTTAGCTCTAACTGCTCTTAGTTGGGAAGCTAAGAGCTTATTATTTTTATCCCCAGAGATATAAAATTGACTTTTCAATTTAAGCAAATATCCTTCAACAGGATAAAAACACAAAATGCTTGTAGAACTCAGCAGGCCAGACAGCATCTATGGGAGGAGGTAGTGATGACATTTCGGGTTTCGGGCTTCCAGTTACGGAGGATTACGAAGGGTTTCGGCCCGAAACGTCATCACTACCTCCTCCCATAGATGCTGTCTGGCCTGCTGAGTTCTGCCAGCATTTTGTGTTTTTATTTATTTCCAGCATCTGCAGATTTACTCGTGTATCCTTCAATAGGATATGTTAATAATAAATTATACTGTGATTGTAGTTCTACTCTTCTTTTATATCAAACAACATTTGGAGAGATTGCATTAATGTTATCCAATTCTTTAATTTGTTTGTAAATTTTATCTAATTCCATTCTTGTTTATATTGTATTTAGCTAAATTGAAGAAACAAACATTGAGTTTTGCTTTAAGATGGAAGAAAGAGAAGGAATATTTAAACTGTTTAAAAAATGCTCAACAGATACTATCATTTAAAAATTCAGAGGTATAAAGACGAGCATAATAATTCTTAAATGTGTCATTAATTTCAGAATGATTCGAAGTAATGTTCCCATTCCCCAAATTTTTGTAACTTGTTTAGCTTCAGAGCGTCTTCATTGGTTGACTTAAAAATTGACAGATATATCACCATGAATATAAAATTGGCTCTTACTTTCAAGAAGTTGGCGTTCAACTGGTTGAGTGGAAATAAGGTCAAATTTAGTTTGAAGTTCTACTCACTTCCTGTACAGTTAGGGGTTTTTGGTCTGGGCATTTAATCGGTCTGTTGTTTTAATTTGACTAATCAAATCTAACCACAAGATCATAAGACAAAGGAGCAGAAGTAGGCCATTCGGCCCATCAAGTCTGCTCCACCACTCCACTATGAGTTAAACTATTCTTCCATCTAGTTCCAATTTCCAGCTTTTTCCCCATATCCCTTGATACCCTGACTAATTAGATACCTAGCAATCTCCTCCTTAAACACCCTCAATGATTGGGCCTCCACAGCTGTATGTGGCAATGAATTCCATAAATCCACAACCCTCTGGCTAAAAAAATTTCTCCTCATCTCTGTTTTAAATAGGTACCCTCTAATTCTAAGACTGTGACCTCTTGTCCTGGACTCACCCACCAAGGGAAACAGCCATTCCACATCTACTCTGTCCAACCCTTTCAACATTGGATATGTTTCTATGAGATCCCCTCTCATTCTTCTATACTCTAATGAATATAATCCAAAAGCCGACAAACGCTCCTCATATGTTAGTCCCTGCATTCCAGGAATCATCCTAGTGTATCTTCTCTGAACTCTCTCCAACTTCAGCACATCCTTTCTAAGATAGGGGGCCCAAAACTGCACATAGTATTCCAAATGGGGTCTCATCAGTGCCCCATAGAGCCTCATCAGCACCTCCTTACTCTTATGCACTATTCCTCTAGAAATGAATGCCAGCATAGCATTCGCTTTCGTTACTGCTGATCCAACCTGGTGGTTAACCTTTAGGGTATCCTGCACTAGGACCCCAAAGTCCCTTTGCACTTCCGATTTTTGAATTTTCTCCCCATCGAAATAATAATCTGCCCGATTATTTCTTCTTCCAAAATGTACATTTCTCAACAATGTATCTTATCTGCCATTTCTTTGCCCACTCTTATAAACTGACCAAGTTTCTCTGCAACCTTTCCGTTTCCTCATACTTCCTGCTCCTCCACCTATCTTGCTGTCATCCGCAAACTTAGCCACAAAACCATTTAATCCATAATTTAAATTGTCGATATACAGTGTAAAAAGAAGGGGCCCCAACACAAACCCCTGTGGAACACCACTAGTAACCAGCAACCAACCAGAATAGGATCCCTGTACTCCCACTCTTGGCTTTCTGCCTATCAGCCAATGCTTCAACCATTCCAATATCCTTCCTGTAATTCCATGGGCCCTCATCTTATTAAGTAACCTCTTATGCGGCACCTTATCAAAGACCTTTCAGAAATCCAAATACACAACATCCACAGCCTCTCTCTTGTCAATCTTATTTGAAGTTACCTCAAAAAATTCCAATAGGTTGGTGAGGCAGGATCTTCCCTTCATGAAACCATGTTGGCTTGGCCCTATTTTGTCATGCACCTCAAGGTAATTCATAATCTCATCCTTGAGGATCAACTCCAATAACTTTCCAACTACCGATGTCAGACTAACAAGTCTGTAATTTTCTTTTTGCTGCCTCCCCCCCTTTCTTAAACAACAGATCAACATTTGTGACCTGCCAGTCCTCCAGAACCGTGCCAGAGACTACTGATTCCTGTAAGAGTATTTCCAATGCCTCCACAATCTCCAAAGCCACCTCCTTCAGAACCCGTGGAAGCACTTCATCTGGTCCGGGGGACTTATCTATCCTTAGTCCATTTAGCTTCTCAAGTACTTTCCCTCTAGTAATCCTGACTGTACCTAATTCTATTCCCTGAGACCTCTGGCTATCAGGTATGTTGCTAATGTCTTCCACTGTGAAGACTGATGCAAAATACTCATTTAGTTCCTCTGCAATCTCTTTGTTACCCATTATAATTTCTTCAGCATCCTTTTCAATAGGTCCTATATCTACCCTTCACCCTTTTACTCTTCATATATTAAAAAAAACTTAGTGTCCTTTATTATGTTAATTGCCAATTTCCTTTCATAATTCATCTTTTCTTTCCTAGTGGCTTTCTTAGTTTCCTTCTGTAAATTTTTAAAATTCGTCCAGTCCTCAGTTTTCCCACTAATTTTTCCTTCCTTGTATGCTGCCTCTTTTGCTTTTATTTTAGCCTTAACTTCTCTCATTAGTCACATTTGTGTCATTTTTCATTTTATGATTTTCTTTTTTCTTGGAATATATTTTTCCTGCATTCTCCTTATTTCTTGTAGGAATTTCATCCAATTCTGCTCTACTGTCCCTCCATTTATCTTACTTTTCCAATCAACTTTGGCCAGTTCCTCTCTCATACCACTGTAATTTCCTTTGTTCCACTGAAATATTGATACACCTGATACCAGCTTCTCCTTTTCAAATTTGAAACTGAACTCTATTATGATCACTACTTCCAAGGGGTTCCATTACCTCTAGCTCCCTAATCACCTCAGGATCATTACACAGCACCCAATCCAAAACAGCCGATCCCCTGGTGGGCTTATGGACAAGCTGCTCCAGTAAGCAATCCCACAGGCATTCTACAAACTCCCTCTCCTGAGATCCAGTATCTTCCTGACTTTCTCAATCCACTTTCATATTAAAATCTCCCATAATTATCTTGACATTTGACACGCTTTTCCTATTTCCAGCTGTAACTTGTAGTCCAGATCCTGGCTGCTGTTTGGAGGCCGGTATATAACTGCTATTAGTGTCTTTTTACCCTTGCCATTTCTTAACTCGACCCATAGGGATTCTACTTCTTCTGATCCTATGTCCCTTCCAGTGTAAACAATGATAAGTGACACATCCAAAACCAGAGAAAATATGCACTACGAATAAAAATTATACATAAAGAAAAAAGAATCCGGAGTAGCCTACCCACAAAAAACTACGAAAAAAATCAGTAATTTAAAAAGAAAGCAGGAAAAAAAGCAGACAGAAAAAAAAGTACTTATGGGCCATTTTAAATAATCGGACTGAGTCTGAAGGAGTCAAAATGGCAGGGAGTCTTTCGATAAATTTCTGAGCTTCTGTAACCAAGTTAAGCCATTTTTTGTCCCCAGTACTTAGAGTTATTCAGAGATGAGCTGGATAATGCAGAGAAGGCCTGAATCCACGATTGTAAAACTCTTTCATAACTACTTTATACTTGGCGCACAGCCTCAGAATTTGAGGAGCATAATCCTCAACAATATGGATATAATGACCCTTGTAATCCAATTTTCCTCTCCAACGTGCTTCCAGGATCAAGAAGTTTTTCACCTGATATTGATGAAAACAGAGAATAACTGGGCGTGACCTAGAGCCCAACTTGGGCTTGGCCAGAAATGGCCAGAAGTGAGCTCTGTCTAACTCAGGTGGGGTCAGAAGATATCCTTCCCAAAAATCTCACAGAGTAAAGAAGAAAAAAAAATTCAACAGGAGATCCACTTTCGATAGCCTCTGGCAGACTGAGGATTCGTAGATTATGATGTCTGTTCTGACCTTCGAGATCAGTTACTTTGGATGTTAACTTGGTGTTATGCTCTCTCAAATTGGAACAAAAGGCTTCCAGCTGCTGAACATGACTTTTTAAATCTTCAGTAGCTGACTCAAGATGAGAGAGACACTTGGCATGATCCTCCACTTTGGAATTAATTTGATCCAATTTTGATTCCAACGAACTAAAAGGGGACTTATATTCAGACTTAAATTCAGATATAATCTCTTGTTGGTGCTGTTCCAAACTGGAGATAATCTCGGCAGAGGAACAAGAGACAGTCGAGGTTGCAGAGAATTCTTTTTTCCCAGATTTAGGGAGCTTTGAGGCCATTGTAGGACAGGCGTATTCGCAGGCAGGTAGGAGAACAAAGAATTTAACAGTCTGGAGTAGAAAAAAAGGAGATAAGGAGTGCGGAAATAAGAAATGAAATGGAGCGGCAGTTTTAAGCAACTAAACTATTGCCATCTTACCGGAAGTCTCTCCAGGCTGCTCTCTATTAATTACATATCAGTGTTCAACATCACCATCCCTTCAGTACAAACCAACAATGTTCAAAATCTCAGGCTTTGTACTTCTCTTGTAACTGGATCATTGACTTTGTCAGTGGAAGACCACAGTCAGCGTGGATCAGAAATAAGGTCTCCTCCTCAGTGATTATCACCATAGGCGCATCTCATGCTTAACTCACTGCTCTACTCTCTCTGTACTCATGACCATGAGGCTACGTGCAGCTCAAATGCCATCTATAAAGTTGTCAATGACACAACTGTTGTTGGCAGAATCTCAGACAATGATGAGGAGGTGAACAGAAAGATTATAATCAGGTTTAATATCACTGACATACGTTAGGAAAGTAACTCCTTGTATGTGGTTATGAATAGGCATGTATATATGCTTGTATCTGTATGTATTTCTATTTTAAGTTTGTGTAGTCAAGTCTGATCTATAATCAGCTTGGTCTTGCTGTGGATCAAAATACGTTTGTCTAGTATATAGTATATATTTTACCTTTCTATGCATATAAAACATTTAAGAAACGTACGAATTCCAATAATTAAACCACTGCGTTGCTTAGTAATAATTGTAGTTTTCATCGGGACAGAGCCTTTCACATGCTCCATTATTCTCACTTTATCCATTATCCTTTAAAATTGTTCCGATCGTTGACCGACTGTAGCCTAACGATTTTCCAATGACCGATGGATGGCGTTTCACCTCTTTCTAAACATTTTATTATTTCCACTTTATTTTCAATCGCGATCGCTTCCGGTCAATGGAAAGAAACACTGCAGGCAGCTGGCCCCGAGCTCCGCCGGCTCCTGAGGTTTGCTGGGTCCTCAGGACCACCACACTGAATTCCCCAGTCCGAAAGTCCATCGCACTGAGACAAGTTAAATGGGACAAGTGGGTGCTATGCTGGGTTTGGGTATTTGATCCTCCACAATATTGCGTGTGAGAATTTAAACTGGAGATGGCAGTGTTTTTGTTTACAAGGTCGAGTTGCGAGCTCAACATCCGGCACGAATGGTAAGGGAGTCACTATATCAACATCTACCTGGTCTCTCACTGGATTGAACTCGAGAACCTCTGTTCACCAGCCTGGTGCTGATCTCACTGCACCACCAGCCGACTGGAATGGGGTGGGGGTGGGGGGTGGAGTCAGGGTGAATCGTACTAAGAAAAATTTAAGACAAATACAAAGTTATACACTCAACAGTGTCAACGGCAACGACTTAAAATGGCGGATGGCATCGTGAGCTGACTTAAAATGGCGGACGGTGTTCTCTTTCCTCGGTTCGTAAGTACAAGTTGTCTGTAAGTCGAACGTTTGTAACTCGGGGACTACCTGTACTAGAAACCATTTAAATTAAACAAGTAGTGCAAAAAGAGAGGAAAAAATAATGGGGTAGTGTTCATGGATTCACTGCCCATTCAGAAGTCTACTGGTGGATAAAGAAGTTGTTCCTGAAACATCAGGCTCCTATACCTCCTCCTTGAAGGTAGAGATGAGAAGAGGGCATGACCTGGGTGATGGAGGTCCTTAATGACGCATGTTGTTTTTTTGAGACATCAGCTTTTGAAGGTGTCCTGGATACTCCGGAGGTTGGTGCCCATGATGGAGCTGGCTGAGTTTGCAACCTGCTGCAACTTTTTCTGATATTGTGCAGTGGCCCCTCCATTCCAAATGGTGATGCACCCAGTTAGAATGCTCTCCACGGTACATCTTAGAAAAAATTTGCCAGTGTTTTTAGTGACATACCAAGTCTCCTCAAACTCCTAATGAAATATAGCCTCTATATTACATGCCTTCCATGTAATAGCATGAATATGTAGAGCACAGGAAAGATCTTCAGAGATGTTGACAACCAGGAGTGAGATTAGCAGTTTGAGGAGATTTGATATGTCACCAAAGTGTAGCAAATTTCTACAGATTTACCGTGGACAGCATAGTCTCTACTGGTTGCATCACTATCTGGTATGAGGCGCCAATACACAGGATTGGAAAAGGCTGCATACGTTTGTAAACTCAACCAGCTCCTGCACTGGCCCTCGTCTCCCCACCATCAAGGCCTTCTTCAAATAGTGATATCTCAAGAAGACAGCAATCATCATGAAGGATCCTTACCATCCAGGACATGCCCTCATATCATCACTAGCAATGAGGGGATAGAGAAGCCTTAAGATGCACACTCAACATTTTAGGAAAAGCTTCTTTCCCTCTACCACCAAATTTCTAAACAATCCATGAACCTATTAACACCACCTTCTATTTTTCACTCTTTTGCATTATTTAATTTTATTATATCCTTTTTTTTTTAGTAATTATTTATTGCACTGTACAGGTGCTGCAAAAGAACAAATTTCATGACATATGTCAAAGTTCACCATTCAAAGTTCAAAGTACATTTATTATCAAACTACGTATACTATGTACAACCTTGAGATTCATCTTCTTACAGGCAGCCACAAAATAAAAAAAACAGAACCCATTTAAAAAAAACTGTCAAACACCTAATCTGCAGAAAAATCATGCAAATAATAATAGTAGCAAATAACATTCATAACTTAAGTTCACGAAAGTTAGTCCTCAGCCACAAACCCTAACGTTACAGCATCCAATCCAGGAGTTCGGTGCAGAGATGAATAAACCCCATGAAGTAGTGAGTTGAACACCAGCTCTAACACCCTGACCTTTTCAATCTAGCCCAGCACTTAAATTGACTAAATCTTGGGTCGCTGCTCACCCTCAGACCCAGTCGCTGCCACTTCAATATGCTCTTGCACCTGGGTCCCACCACTTCAATTCGGCTTGACTCGACCTTTCCAATCTGGCCCAGCATTTAACTCAGCCAAACAATGGCAAGTTCCTTACACTTGGGCCCAGACCCCGCTGCCTTGATTCAGCCTGTACCTGCCACACCACAACCATCCTGCACCTTTGATTTCAAATTGCTAAAATGCCAGGTCATACAGGAGGTTCAAAATTTCAACTCCAAAAGAGAAGTTATTGATTGCAACGATAGTTTCTGAGAAAAAATGGGATTAATAGAGTAGTTAATAGTTTTGTTTGCTACCAACAAGTCATTGCTGTGCTTAACCAGCAGCAACTTAAACCTGACCTAATAAACCCAATTCTGAGAAATAGTCTTGATAGCGCAAGATTTTGATCCACAGCAAGACCAAGCTGATTATAGATCAGACTTGACAACACAAACTTAAAATAGAAACACATACAAATACAAGCATATATACATGCCTATTCATAACCACATACAAGGAGTTACTTTTAGATACTTCCAAGAGGCACATATAAACACAATCTTGCCTACAACCTGTCGGCAGGACATACCTTCCCCTTCATTCCTTCCACTTCCACACATCCTTGCTTAACGTGCGAACCTTGTGCTCTCTTCACTTTCTTTCTTCCTATCCCATACCCGTTCCCTCACCACAGACCCAAACATCTCAGTTGAAAAGTAACCAGATCTGTTGGAAGTTGATTGGATTTCCAGCATAAGGTTAGACTGGAATGAACTTTCAAGTAATGTTTTTTTACTTTTCAGGAGATGTAGGTATAAATGCTTTTCATAATGCCTGCAAACCTTGTATCCTGCCAAGTAATTTTACATCTCTATTTATACCAACGTTAAATACAAAAAATAAACTGTAAAATTGGATAAAATTTCCAACACTTAATACACTGTTAACTATAATAAATAATTTACTGGCTAATCAATTATTTCTGTTTACAAAATGCTCAGTACAATTAGGTGACAAGAAAACAAAAACAAGTAATTAAATTGCTGTACAATCAAGGTTTTCAATTATATTTAGCAAACTTCTTGACAGATTGCTTGCTTAATATTCCCTTTAGTTATCAACCTGATAGCTTCTGAAACCATTAAAAATGCACTCAGATGTGATGTCTATGGCCTATTTCCCCATGGAGCAATAGTTGGTGCCTTTATATTTTCTAATATGGTCCTCATTCAATATTTCTAACATTATAAGATTCCCAAAACAAAACTACTCAACTTCTAATTACTAAAGAGAAATACAATTTTTTATTCTGAAGCCATGACTTGCACATTCCTTAAACTTGCAGCAGCTTATTACCCAATATGTGAAAAAAAATGATGTATTTCTTCAGGATACCTTTCAATAGGTATATTTAACATCAGAGAAATGTATACAATACACATGCTGAAATTCTTTTTTTTAGGGAGACTTCACATTTTTATCCCTCAAAAAAAAATGCTGACCTTTGCATGGGACACAATGAAAGAGCCCTTCTAACATGGCTATGCTGAAATATTATGCACAATTTTCTGCAATGTGTGGAAATGACTAAATCTTAAAGATAAAAAGAGATGTGCTTGTTTACACCCATGAGCATCCAGCTACTGAATGTATATTTATAGAGTTATGCTGCTGCCCAAAACAACTGCCACATACTTCAAAAATGCTTAAGAATCTCAGTCAAGGCTCAATGTTCATCTAACAGATAGAGACTATTAATTTCAATCTAACCAGTTAGTTCCCTGTTAGTAAAACATTTTGAATGACTTAATCTTGCCAACCCATGGAAAATAAAGTAGATTCACGGACAATTATAACCAACATTTAATTCTCTGTACTAACTCGCTCATCAATTCGGCAGCACAAACTGAAATCATGTTTAACTGCTTAATTATCATACTTAAAGATCCTCATAAATGTGAGGTAAAAATCTTAAAGGCAGGGAAATAATTGATACTATGCACGTTAATCTGTTCCAGATTTTAACTTTCATTTTCCAAGCCCCAACAGCAGAATGGTGAATCATGGAAGCATGAATTAATAGATATTAAAACAGTTAGTTTGTATCATTGTCTCTTTTTTAAAAAAAAATTGCTTAAGCTGATTGTTTTAGGAGAACAGGGAAAAGAAACAACTGGCTTGTGGTACAGCATCCACCAAAATCTTTGTGCTTCAGAAACACACAAATTTCAGTAATGTATCAAAAACTCTGCAATCCTGGTGGGCAACCTGCCTCAACATTGAGCAACTCTGAAACAAACACAGAAGCATGCAGACACTAAGAAAGCCATAATAAAACATAGAAAATGTTGCAAGTTATCAAAATAATGAACAAGGGAAAAGCAGGATTAACATTTCAGATAGACTGGTTTTGCAGGGAGTAGAAAAATTAGAAAATACATAGTTCAAATTGTAGAGAAGGGGTGGGAAGAACAAAGGAAACATTTACGAATGACTGGAGGCAGGTGCTGAATGATGCAAATAGTAATAGTAGTGGCTGAGAGGGCCTTATTAATCATCATTAACTGTGAATCAAACTGTAGACTTTTCCTAATTTTGTCTCATTTTACTTAAAGGCAATCCACCAACATGCTAAATGCTGGTGCAACGCAGCAGGCCAGGCAGCATCTATAGGAAGAAGCACTGTCGACGTTTTGGGCCGAGACCCTTCGTCAGGACCGAAACGTCGACAGTGCTTCTTCCTGTAGATGCTGCCTGGCCTGCTGGGTTCCACCAGCATTTTGTGAGTGTTGCTTCAATTTCCAGCGTCTGCAGATTTCCTGATGTTTGCCACCAAAATGTTAACAGTTTCTCTGCAAACGTGCTGCTTGCCCAGCATTTTATGTTTCTTTCTCGTGGAAATTTCCACTATTTGCAGTTTTTGCTTTTATTACTAGGAACAACCAACCTCAACACTCCAATGTTAAAGAACTAGGTCTCCATAAAATTATTGATTTTACAGTGAAATGGCCATAAAAAATTGATTTGATTTAGTCAATTTACCATTTGGAAGCAGAGGTAGCTTTAATGAGACTGACACAATGATTCAATTAAATGGATTTTAAAAAGTATAAGAAGGACAAAGTTTAAAAAAAAAATAAGTGGCATATTGCATTGAGACAGGAGACAACAATTTAATAAAAATAATGGCAAATTGAGAACAAAAGAACTTTAGGATATGTTTATCACAGGGAATGAATAAGTAATACAAAATAATTAAACCGCTAAGACCCTAATATTGATTTAATTCGACATCATAAACAGAATAGAGGCACATAAACATAGAATTACAAGTAATCTTCGGAAATAGTAAGGAACCGAGGGTCTAGTGCAGGGGTCAGCAACCTTTACCACTGAAAGAGCCACTTGGACCCGTTTCCCACAGAAAAGAAAACACTGGGAGCCGCAAAACCCGTTTGACATTTAAAATGAAATAACACTGCATACAACGTTTTTTTTGCCTTTATGCTATGTATAAACAAACTATAATGTGTTGCATTTATGAAATTGATGAACTCCTGCAGAGAAAACGAAATTACATTTCTGCATGCAACAAAAACATTTTGAACTCCAAAAAAAAGACGTTGGGTTGAAAGTTACTTTTAAGTAAAATATTCAATGTCTATTTGAGTCCTTCTTGTATTTATGAAAAACGCCGAACTTAAATTTTCCGCCAGCAGCAAACCAAAAATAACGTCAGCCAGCTGTCATCCTGAAAAATGAAAGGACTATTTCACTGAACAATGAAAAAATATGAATATAAGTAAAATAATAGGCAATTAAAATATTTATCATACTTGGTTAATGGGATTTCTGCTCCTGGACCTCAGCGCACAGCGTCTGCACATCAGGGCTGTATGATGTCACCTTCATCTTTACACAGGATCGCAAGCTGTCATCTGTGAGGTTTTCAATATCACTCCATTTGTGTTTCTGAGCAAGAACGGCCTTCTGACGGGCAACATCTTCAAGGTCTGCTGTCAAGCGTCTAAACTTGGACACCCATATGTCTTTGTCGGCTATGTCGGCCAGTTCCATCTCAAGATCAGGTTGACTCACACCTGCCAATGCAGTCGTATTCAGTAGGGAAGGATCGATGCTTAAGGGAGTGACCGGGAAGGATAACGTGTTTTTTTCCTCTCTGAACTCACAGAAGCGTTTCCCAAACGATGTTTGCATTGCGATGATTGCAGAATGTAAATACTCCGAAATTATCATGTCGTGACCTTGTTTGAACTCTCTCAAATTGGGGAAGTGAGACAAAGTGCCTTTCTGTAAATCTCTAGCAAGCACTGTCAACTTGCGCTCGAATGCCAAAACATCCTCCAACATGTGCAGGGCTGTACGTCCTTTCCCCTGAAGAGCTGTGTTCAGCGTGTTCAGGTGCGCTGTCATGTCTACCATGAAGTGTAGCTTTTCCAGCCACTCTGGCTGTTCCAGCTCAGGAAAGGTGAGCCCTTTGCTGCCCAGGAAAGTTTTCACTTCTTCCAGACACGCGACAAAGCGTTTCAGCACCTTCCGTCTGGACAGCCAGCGATAAAAACACGTTGTAGCGGTGTCAGTAAACTGCAGTCAAAGATAGCTTTATTCGAACTAAACAGCCTTGCTTTTAAGCCTCCCTCAACCCAGCCCCCATGGACGCAGATGCTGCAAAAGACGCGTACTCACAAACCCCCGTAGGCTATCTCCCTTAGCCGGAATGCTGGCTAATTGTGAGCCGTTTCGGATGTGGCAGGAAATGTGTCGCTACACTTAGGTTGTACAAGATCACCATAATTACATTTCAAAAGCTAACAAACTAACATAAAATACATTTTAATTAAATACTGACCAATTATTTCCCAAAGCCACAGGGAGCCGCAGCACAGAGGTGAAAGAGCCACAAATGGCTCGGGAGCCGCAGGTTGCCGACCCCCGGTCTAGTGAGATGGAGGAACTGAGGGAAATACATATTAGTAGGGAAGTGGTGTTAGGTTAACTGAAGGGATTAAAGGCAGATAAATCCCCAGGGCCAGATGGTCTGCCTCCCAGAGTGCTTAAGGAAGTAGCCCAAGAAATAGTGGATGCATTAGTGATAATTTTTCAAAACTCCTTAGATTCTGGATTAGTTCCTGAGGATTGGAGGATGGCTAATGTAACCCCACTTTTTAAAAAAGGAGGGAGAGAGAAACTGGGAAATTATAGACCGGTTAGTCTGACATCGGTGGTGGGGAAAATGCTAGAGTCAGTTATCAAAGATGTGATAACAGCACATTTGGAAAGAAGTGAAATCACTGGACAAAGTCAGCATGCATTTGTGAAAGGAAAATCATGTCTGATGAATCTTAAAGAATTTTTTGAAGATGTAACTAGTAGAGTGGATAGGGGAGAGCCAGTGGATGTGGTATACTTAGATTTTCAAAAAGCCTTTGACAAGGTCCCACGCAAGAGATTAGTGTGCAAACTTAAAGCACACGGTATTGGGGGTATGGTATTGATGTGGATAGAGAACTGGTTGGCAGACAGGAAGCAAAGAGTAGGGGTAAACAGGACCTTTTCAGAATGGCAGGCAGTGACTAGTGGGGTACCGCAAGACTTGGTGCTGGGACCCCAGTTGTTTACAATATATATTAATGATTTAGATGAGGGAATTAAATGCAGCATCTCCAAGTTTGCGGATGACACGAAGCTGAGCAGCGGTGTTAGCTGTGAGGAGGATGCTAAGAGGATGCAGGGTGACTTGGATAGGTTAGGTGAGCGGGCAAATTCATGGCAGATGCAATTTAATGTGGATAAATGTGAGGTTGTCCACTTTGGTTGCAAGAACAGGAAAACAGATTATTATCTGAACGGTGGCCAATTAGGAAAAGGGGAGATGCTACGAGACCTGGGTGTCATTGTACACCAGTCACTGAAGGTGGGCATGCAGGTACAGCAGGCGGTGAAAAAGGCAAATGGTATGTTGGCATTCAAAGCAAAAGGATTTGAGTACAGGAGCAGGAAGGTTCTACTGCAGTTGTACAAGGCCTTGGTGAGACCGCACCAAGAATATTGTATGCAGTTTTGGTCCCTTAATCTGAGGAAAGACATTCTTGCCATAGAGGGAGAACAGAGAAGGTTCACCAGATTGATTCCTGGGATGGCAGGACTTTCATATGAAGAGAGACTGGATCGACTAGGCTTATGCTCGCTGGAATTTAGAAGATCTTATTGAAACATATAAAATTCTAAAGGAATTGGACAGGCTCGATGCAGGAAGATTGTTCCCGATGTTGGGGAAGTCCAGAACGAGGGGTCATAGTTTAAGGATAAATGGGAAGCATTTTAGGACTGAGATGAGGAAAAATTTCTTCACAGAGAGTGGTGAATTCTCTGCCACAGGAAACAGTTGAGGCCAGTTCATTGGCTATATTTAAGAGGAATTTAGATATGGCCCTTGTGGCTAAAGGGATCAGGGGGTATGGAAAGAAAGCAGATACAGGGTTCTGAGTTGGATGATCAGCCATGATCATACTGAATGGCGGTGCAGGTTCGAAGGGCCGAATGGCCTATTCCTGCACCTATTTTCTATGTTTCTATGTCAAAATGCTAAAACAATCAGATTACTTCAGTCTTGTACAACTGGATGCCTAACAAAGTGGGGGGGGGGGGAATGATTTCATCCCATAATGGCAATGACTGAGTTGTGTGTAGACATTTACAACATATCAATGGTGAAACTTAAAATACTGTACCAAATTATTTCAATGATTTGTCTGTATATCCATTACTAAAGTTATAGCCAGAATGACATGAGGGCACTGAAAACATGATAATTCAAAATCAAAATTTAAAATAGTCAAGGTTTATATTAATTACCTCACATTTAGTGGACTTAATATTTAGGATATACTTAGCAAGAAAATTGGGGAACAGAGTAGATGGGCCTAAAGAAGCATGAGAAATTCCAGGCAAGAGGGGGAATGGAAACAACAGGAATACTGAATGCTAAGGCTTGACTGGCTACATGATTTCCTTTCTACATCATGAGAAATATGAAGATAAAAAATATGAAAACGATAAATAAAAATGAAAAATGAAAACAAATTAAAGAACATCAGTTTTCAGTGCACAAGTACGTCTCAAAGTTCAAAGTACACCTATTATCACAGTATGTATACGATATACAACGTTGAGATTTATCTTCTTGTCACAAAACAAAAACACAATATCTCACAAAATTTCTTCTCACAAAACAAAAACACAATAGCATCCAATATGCAAAAAAAGAACAAACTGTGCAAGCAATAAAAAACATAAACAAATAATACACCGAAAATGAACTGCAGATTCCCTGAAAGTGACTCCTCAGCCTCACAGCCAATTTAGCACTGAGGTGAGTGCTGATGTCTGCAGGCTACAACTGCAGTTAGTTCAGCGCAGAGTCGAGCAAAGCCTCATGAAGCAGTGAGCTGAATACAGTTCACCCTTCACCCTTAGCCTTGATGCCTTAATCTTCTTAATCTGGCTCAGCACTTAATCAGCTAAACACCAGTTTGATTTTCATTCTGTTTTGGGCCCTGGCTGTTCCAAACCAGCCCGAGCTCCATTCCAGCAATGGCTGCCTTGGCCGCACCTGCATTCCAAATCTTTTAGAATACTGCAAAAACACCAGGGCATACAGACAGTTCAAAAGTACAGCTCCCAAAGGGAAAATACAGACCGCAGATTGCAGTGAATGTAGACAGAAAATGTATATTTAGTAGAATAGTTCATTTTATTAGGTGCCAGCAAAATGTCACCGTGTCACACCAGCGCCAAGTTTTCTGCAGTTGCTTACTGTGTTTGTACATCTCTAATCACCAGCGCTCATGTGAACCAAACATTACAGCATTTAAAAAAGCTTGTTCAACATGTTGGGATCTGCCAGACTTTTTCCAAGTAATCTCTGCTTTCCTTCCAGACTTAAGCTGCAACCTTTGGTGTGTTTCAGCTTCAATTCCAGGTTGCTTGTGTCACTACAGTTTATTATTTATCCAAGATTGTCACAGATGTCAAAGAATAATACTCAAATTGAATTTTATTTTCCATATTCAAAAACAGCCAGCAGAAAAACTGGATATCCAAATAAAAGCTCTTGACTGAAAACACCGTAAATAAATAACCATTTGTTTGAAAACTAGACTAGTCCTGAAAGCAATTAATCTTTTAATCAACAATCTGTAGAACTATCCAAAACTTAATTTCAATTTTGTTTCAAGTTTATACACTTTTAATTAGCTTTCCTGATAACCCTGACTCCTGAGATTTGGATATGACACCTGACTTTGAAGTTCATTAATTCCACACTGTAACCTAGACAGACTTAAAATAATACATAATAAAGTTACAGACTTCACAGCAGAACAGTTCCCGTGCCTGCCCCCATCTCCTGTAATAAACACAGGGGAGCTCAATTAACTGTTCAGCAAGCCAAATACAAATAATGGGTTCCAAAAAAATGCAGATCTTTGAATGAAATGACCATTTTTAGAACTTTAATACCAATTTCAATTTATAGAAGTTCTGGAGTATGCATATATTACAGACATAGCATTATATCTGCCTAAATTTTAGCACAGTGACCCCGATGCATTTCTGATTACCATTACAAGTTTATTAAGCTGAACTGAATATATATATGCTTGGCATTGTGTATCTGACGTGGAAGGATGCTGAACCAGACTATGCTTCTTAGTAATATGAAGCTATCAACCTTTCTGCCATTGCACTATGAAAGCAATTTGAGAAAAAAAGAACACTTTTGCTGCCTGTGCCTCTGCTCTTCCACAGGAAGTCCATACAAATGGAAACAATTTTCAAATGGCTGAAAGACACAAACTATTCACTACATACGTTGTTTTTAAAAAAAACCTGAAACATGGTTATAGCCAGAATGAACATTTCTGGCTCAATAAAAATGCAAGGGTAAAATATCTGAAGTAAAACAAATCCTGAAAATAGCTAGCTAGTCACAAGTGCAGAAACACAAGTAACACCGACGGTGCATGATTTTCTAAAGTTATATTTGTAATAGGATTGAAGAGAGAGAGAAAAGCTGGAAAAAATGATACCCATGAAGGCAGGAAAATTTAAGTGCCAAAAGAAATAGTTCAAAAGGGAACAAGAAGAAAGACATGTTAACAGATGAAGAACATATAAATACTGCAATCGTATTGTAGTCAATAGCTTACAATGATGTTGCAAGGACTGAAGGAGCTGAGTTATAGGGAGAGGTCAGCTAGGCTGTGCTTTTACTCCTTGGATTACAAGAGAGTGAGAGGTCATGTCACAGAGGTATAAATGCTATTGTAGTACCTGCCTCAACCACATCCTCTGGTAACATATTGCATATATTTGTGACCCTCTGTGTGAAAAAGTTTCCACTCATGTCAGTTTTAAGTCTTTCTCTTTCCACCCTAAATCTCTGACCCCCTAGATTTGGATTCCCACATGATACTATTTCAGCATGACCAAAACCCTACATAGTACTTCCTCAGAAGGCTGGCGTCATTCAATGTTTGCAGTGAGATGCTGAAGATGTTCTATCGGTCAGTTGTGGAGAGCGCCCTCTTCTTTGTGGTGGCGTGCTGGGGAGGCAGCATTAAGAAGAGGGACGCCTCACGTCTTAATAAGCTGGTAAGGAAGGCGGGCTCTGTCGTGGGCACAGAACTGGAGAGTATGACATCGGTGGCAGAGCGGAGGGCGCTGAGTAGGCTACGGTCAATCATGGAAAACCCTGAACATCCTCTGCACAGCACCATCCAGAGACAGAGAAGCAGCTTCAGCGACAGGTTGCTGTCAATGCAATGCTCCTCAGACAGGATGAAGAGATCATTACTCCCCAACGCCATTCGGCTCTACAATTCAACCACCAGGGGCAAGACATGTTAAAGTGCCGGGGTTAGGACTGAGCTTAAGTTACCACTCAATGCACTTTAGTAACTATTTAAGAACTTTTTAAAAGCTATTTATTAATGCTTTTTGGGAGGGTGATTTTAGATGCATATCATTTATATTGAGTTAAATACTTATGTAATTAGTTTTGCTACAATAAGTGTATGGGACACTGGAAAAATGTTGAATTTCCCCTTGGGGATGAATAAAGTATCTATCTATCTATCTAGTACTCCAAGAGTGTCAGAACCAATGAGTCATACAGCTGCAACATTATGTCCCAACTCCTATACTCTGTACTCAGATTGATAAAGGCCAGCGCCCGAAAACACCTTTTTCACTACCCTGTCCATATGTAATGCCACTTTCAATGACTATCTACTTGCACAACTCAGTCCCTCTGTTCCAATCTATTCATGACACTGCTTTGACTTTCCAAAATACATCACCTCACATTGTATTGAAATCCATTGTTGCTCCTCAGCCCACTTCCCTAACTAATAAGATCCACTTGTAATCTATGATAATTTTCTTCATTATCAACAATACCTCTTCAGTTGGTATCATCTGCAGATTTTTCCATGAAGCTTTGTTTGCATTCGCATCCAAATCATTATTTTATTTAATGATACAGTGTGGAGTAGGTCCTTCCATCCCCTCCAGCTGTGCCACCACAGCAACCCTGATTTCTCCCTAACCTTATCATTGGACAATTTACAATGACCAATTAACCTACCAGGTACATCTGGACTGTGGGAGGAAACCAGACTACCTGGGGAAAAGCCATGGGGAGAACATACAGATTCCTTCCAAAGGACGCAGAGACTGAACTCCAAGGTCCAACAGCTGACCACTACATTGCCATGGTGCCCATCATTTTTTTTAAATGAGCAATAACTTTCAACCACCATGCTCTGCTTTCTACCTCTGAAGCAATTTTGAACCCACCTAACCAGCATTCCATAGATTTCACGGGACCTAACTTCCAGAACAGCTCGTCATGCAGAACCTTTGTTGAAAGCATTACCAAAGTCCAAATAAACAATATCTATTATCCCACCTTCATCTAGCCTTTTGGTTACATTTTCAAATAACTCCAGAAAATCTATTAAATATGACTTCCAAAGCACAATGCCATGCTGATTCATCCTAATTAGACTCTATCTATCCAAATACCAGTCCCCCAGAAAACCCTCCAGTAACTTCCCTACCACTGCTGTCAGGCTGACATGATTCTTGTAGTTCCTTGGCTTGTCTTTGCAACCCTTCTTAAACAATGGAACAATATTAACCACCTTCCAGTCTTCAGGAACTTCACAGCTACTGACAATGAAGCAAATATCTCTGCAAGGGCATCTGCAATTTCTTCACTAGCCTCCCACAAAGCCCGAGGATGTACCCCTTCAGGTCTGGGGGATGTTTCCAATTTAATATATTGTAAGACTGCAAATACCTCCTCCCTGCTAATATGAATATTCTCCAAAATATTTCTACTTGTTTCCCTTATCTCTTGAACCACAATTTTCTCCTCGGTAAACACCGAAGAGAAATATCCATTAAAAGTTTCACTTACTTCCTCCAGTACCACTGGAGGCCTGCTAATTTACTGACACCCTACCCACACTTTCACTGTTAATGTAACTATAGAAACTCTTGGGATTTTCCTCAACCTCCCCTGTGAGATCCAACTCATATCCTCATAATAAAATGATAAGGAGCACAGATAAAATAAGCAGTTGGGAAATAGAGTTTGGGAAATAGAGTTTGGAAAATATACAACTACAGGAAAGTTCTAAGGTTGGAGATGACTGGCGATAGCAAGAACCTGAGCAATAACTTTTAAAAGAGAAAACAGCTTCTGGTAGATATCTGGAGCCAGCTGCCAGAGAAAGTGATGGAAGCAGAGGCATTAGATATATTTATATTGTATGCGGACATGTATATGGATCACAAGAATTGAGAGAAATACGGGCCAAGTGATGGGAAATGGTTGGCATGACAGGCATTGGCAGAAGGACCTTTTCCTATGCTATACAACTCTATGACATCTGGCACTTAACCTCATTGTTATGCAAGGAAGACTGTAACCTACTGATCAAAAAGGAAGGTTCAAAAGTTCAAAGTAATTTATTATCAAAGTACATATATGTCACCATATACTAGTTCAAGATTCATTTTTTGCATGTATTTGCAGTAAATACAAAGAACACAATAAAATCAATGAAAAGACAAAGAAAGTGATGATGGACTTTAGAAAGACCATTAATAGTGAGCACATGGATGTGGTGAGAACATGTGGGTGCACCAGGATGACCGACTTGAGTGGAGCACCAACACAAAGGCTAACACAAAGGCAGAAGGGCTAGAGTTGCCTCTACTTCTTGAGGAGACTGAGGTCCTTTGGAGTATGCAGGCCTCTCCCTCACATGTTCTACCAGTCTGTTGTCGCCAGTGCAGTCTTCTATGTGGTGGTGACCTGGAGCAATGGCATCAACACGGGTGATGCCAAATGCTCAATAAACTGATTAGAAAAGCTGGCTCTGTTGTAGGAGTCAAACTGTACTCACTGGAGGCTGTGATAGAACAAAGGACCTTATGGAAAATCCTGGCAATTCTGGACGTTTCGCTCCTCTGCATGCCACCTTGGCTGAACAGAAGAGTACTTTTAGTAATAAACTGAGACAACTGTGCTACTCCAAAGAGCACTTTACAAGGTCATTCTTACCCTGGTTATTAGGTTCTATAATGAGTCAACCTATAGCCGGGAAAGTGATGAACCCCTCCAGTTAGGGTGTTTGAGGTAATTTTTTTAATATATTCTTTCTTACTTCTCTTCTAAAATCTGTATATCTGTGCATTTGTAGTGCTATTGTGACACTGTAATTTTCTTTGGGATCAATAAAGTAGCAATCTATAAAAAGCAACAGCAGTGGACAAACAACCAATGTACGAAAGACAACAAACTGCACAAATACAAAAAGAGAGAACAAAACAAAATAGTAACAATAAATATCAAGAGCATGAGTTGTAGAATCCTTGAAAGTGAGTGCATATGTTGTGGTACAAGTTCAGAATTCAATGTTCAATTCATAGAGTAATACATCATGGAAACAAGTTCTTCAGCCCAAATCATCATGCAGACCACTAAACCCATTGGTCCATAATATTTTGCTCTTAACTTTCTAAGCTTCCAATAGGAAGGAAAAAAGGTACAAAGGAGTGGGATGAATAATTACAGAGGCAGACAGTTATTTTGAATCATAATTACAAACTGAACAAAACTGGTCCATATAATTGTTTATCCAATTTTCATTTGGCTTCCAGATGCAGAGGAAACTGCTGGGAGTAGTGAATATAGCAAGTGGATTCAAAATATCGCTTCAATGTGAAAGCAAGTTCATTCAGGAATACAGTATTAGTGGTGGTAGCTCTGGACTAGTTTGCCTTAGGCATGAAGGATTGTATGGAGGTATTAAATAATCTGAAATTGAGATAACTGGAAAAATGAAAATCAATAGTCACAAGAGACTGCAGATGCTGAAATCTGGAGCAACGTACAATCTGCTGGAGGAACTCAATGGGAAAGCAACACCTGTAGAGAGAAAGGAATTGTCAAGAGACACCACTTTACATCAGGACACAGCTGATCAGGACATCCTCATACAGGGTATCAACCCAAGACATTAACAATTCTTACCCTCACAGATGCTGCGCAACCTGCTGAGTTCCTCCATTAGATTGTTTGTTGTTGAATGAAATTAATGTAATGACATTAGAAAAGTTACAGATGAAGAATAAAAACTGAACTATGGAATTTACACACTTTGTACTTTGAAGATTCTCTGTGGCAGCGCAGCTTCTCATCATGAGAAGCCAATGTTTGTTTCCCATGGTAAAGGTGTCTAAAGTTAAAGAGCATAGGTTTAAGGGGGGTAGTTTAATGGAGAGCTGAGGCATAAATTTTTCACATGGAGGTAATTAAAATTTGAAAACCTAACATCATGAATGGTTGTGATGCTGCACTTCCAAATAAGCTCAATGCCTTTTATTCAAGCTTCAGCATCAGGTGACCCTGTGATCTTTGTCTCGGAGGCCAATGTCAGAACATACCTCAAGAGGGTTAACCCTTGCATGGCGTCAGGCCCTGATGGTAAGGCTCTGAAAACCTGTGTCAACCAACTAGTGGGAGTGTTCAAGGACATATCAATATCTCATTACTGTAGTCAGAGTTTCCCACCTGCTTAAAAAGGATGACAATCATATCAGTGCCCAAGAAGAGCAGGGTGAGCAGCGTCAATGACTATTGTCCAGTGGTATTCATAACTACTGTAATGAAGTGCTTTAAGAGATCAGTCATGGCTAGAATCAAGACCTGTCTAAGCAAGGACCCAGCCCCACTGCAATTTGCTGATTGTCACAATAAGTCTACAGCAGATGCAATCTCATTGGCTCGTTCCTTGACCGTGGATCATCTGGACAATGGTAATACATATTACCATTGTGCTCTTTACTGAGTACAGCTCAGCGTTCAACACAATCACTGCCTCAGAAGTGCTCAAAAACCTAGGCTTCTGTACCTCCCTCTAAAACTGGATCCTTGACTTTCTCACTGGTAGACCACAGTCTCTGCAGATCAGAAATAACATCTCTCCTCACTGATGATCAATACTGATGCACTTCAAAGATATATTCCTAGCCCACTGCTCTACTTTCTCTGTACTCACAAGTGTGGGGCTAGGCACAGCTCAAATACCATCTATAAATTTGCTGACAATTTAACTATTGTTAGCAGAATTTCAGATGGTGACAAGGAGGCATACAAGAGCAAGATAGATTGGTTGGTTAAGTGGTGTCACAACAACTTTGCAGTCAACATCAGTAAGACCAAGGTATTAATTGTGGACCTCAAGAAGGGGAAGTAAAGGTGAGTAGTTTCAAGTTCCTGGGTGTCAATATCTCTGAGGATCAATCCTGGGCCCAAACATATGGATGCAATTACACAGAAGGTACAACAGCAGCTATATTTCATTTGGAGTTGAGGAGAATTGGTACGTCACCAAAGACACTTGCAAATTTCTACAGATGTATTGCAAAGAGCATTCTAACTAGTTGTATCACCATCTGGTATGGAGGGGGCACTGCACAATTTTGGGAAAAGAAGGCACACAGTGGTAAACTCAGGCAGTTCCATCATGGGTACTAGCCTCGCCAGCATCCAGGCCATATTCAAAAGTCAATGCCTCAAAAAGGCAGAGTACATCATTTAGGACCCCTATTACTAAGATCATGCCGCCTTCGCATTCAGACATCAAGGACCCTGAAGCCACAGTCTCAATGTTTCAGGAATAGTTTCTCTTCCAGCATCAGATTTATGAATAAACAATGAACATGGTATTTTTATTTTCCTCTTTTTGCACTATATGTGCATTTTATTGTAATTTATAGTTTTTATTATGTAGTTCAATGTACTCCTGCCACCAAACAAATTTCATGACATATTACATAGCCAGGGGTGGAGACTGTAATAGTAACAATATTCAAGAGGCATTTGGACATGACTTGAATAAGCAGGGTAATGGAATTAATGTAGGTAAGTGGAATTAGTATAGATGAGCATGGCGGTTAGTCAAAGGGTCTGTACAACTTCATGAATTTAATAAGACATGACTTGAAAAATGTGACAGTAGTCCTGCTGAAGAGTTTTGGCCCAAAACATTGACTGTACTCTTTTCCTAGATGTTACCTGGCCTGCTGAATTCCTTTTAGCATTTTGTGTGTGCTGGTTTGACAGAAAGATAGAAACAATCACAGTTCTGAACTTTGGCATAAATAGCCACCAACACTATCAAGACCAGGAAACAGAATTCACTCTTCAGGCCAATGACTTTTCTTCAGAAAAGTACCTTCAGGTACAGGGAACTGGAAGGTGCAAAGAAAACAAAGGAATTATGTATGACAGGGTGGAAACTGAGACTGAATGATTCAATGGTGGTGCTGGCTGAGGGAAAGTCATTCAACTCACTTCCGAAGATGTTCTCTCTGTAGCCTCCACCCTCGTGGTAACCAAACCACAGAGCCTAGTTTAACCTTCTTTACAAACTACACAAGCAGCAACATCCATGTTTAAATATTATATCTGTTCTTTTGTTGCTAAATGTACTTTTCTTATCTTAACTCTTTCTAATTCCCTCATCCACTCTCTTCCCTCTTACATCTACAACATCTCTGATTCTTTATACTACTTCAAAACTTTTCAGTTCTCATTTTCACTAGGTTAACCAGACATCACTCATCAGAACAGACCGAGGGTCCTTGGCTTTTTTCTTGAATGGAGGCTAAACCATTTCCTTTGCATGCTACACTTTTTGACTTGGCTAAAATTCTTCTCACATTGAACAACATGATTGTATTACTTCAAAGCATGCAGATAGAGGTGCACACATAGTCCCAAGCCACACTGCCTCAGTGTGATATGTAAAATGATTCAGTTCCACCTGAAGCTTCACTCCTCCATCACCACCAACACCCATTCTCCTTCTAACTCCACCTCCTTAAGCAATCAGAAGTGATGCAACACTTGTCCTTTTAACTCAGGAATTAACAATCAAATCAACAATTTCAGATAAACCAGCCTTTCCAGTCTTGTCACAACTGATTAAGTCTGTCGAATGATCAACAACCAAAAAGGTTAACTGATCTCATTTCTTACTCTAACCTGCTAGATGCAGTGGACTCCAGTTAATTGGGACACATTTAGCCCAATTAAGCAGCTGCCCCAATTTGCAGAAGTTTCATGAAAATAGTTAAAAAGATATAATAAAACAAACTATAATTCAACTGGGTGACAAATTATGCAATTAAATGAAATACAAAACAACTCAGAACACTACCAACATTACTGGTCCATCATGTCCAAATGTTGACAGGAAACCTGTGCAGGAGAGATTTTAAAGTGGAAAAGACATTGCACTGGGGCAGTACCACTTTCCCAACCTTGAAAGTCCAGGTCTAGTGGAACGAGTAAGTATCAGAACCAGTGGCTGCCCTGGTTGCAGTGGATAACCAAGACTTCTTCTGTGCCCATCATCCTCTCGCTTTCCAAGGAGCATTGCAGAACTGCCTTTCTGGTTGTTGGATCTCACTGTAGATCTCATCTGTCCAGCCCACTGGAACTGGCTTCACATGTTAGAAAAGGCCACTGAATGAGACTACCTTCACCTAGTTTAGCCTGCCTATTGAAATGGTGTACAGGGCGTGGCCGCAGTTGTATGCAAATAGCTACTTGGAGCCACAGATGACAGCTTAGTGGCCAGTGGGGTCCAAAGGTAACATTAAAGAAGATTGTCAATACATACTTCAAATTCTTTGTAGTTCTTAACTTGTTGTAGTGAAATCTTTTCATTTTCACTCCAGACCATTCCTGGCATTTCCAAGTCTGAATACTTGAAACTACAGTGAGCAAAACAGTTCTGAATTGTTTTACTGCTTAACTCTTGGTAAGTATCAGTTAGAAATCACTGTTTTTTGAATATAAACACATTCAAGTGATGCCATTTAAAATCTGTTTGCAATAAGCACGGTGTAGTGTCTATTGGCCACAGGACATGCATGTGACTGATGCTGGTTAGAAAACGTCAGGCAAGTCTCCTACCCAAATTAAGCGGCATATTATCCCAAATAAATGAAGGGAATCTAGCTATTTTCTCAATTTGTTTTTCTTCTTTAAGAGTTGTCCCAAATAAGTGGCTGCCCAATTAACCGGAATTCACTTATTTCCAACAATTCTGTTACTTCACATTTCAGCAGTTATAGTGTTCTTACTCGTTGTTCCAGGCATTACTTATTTACCTTCTCCCTCTATACTTGTTCAGCTTCTTCTAGTCATCCTTCCTCCAGTCAGATCAACTGTAACTTAATTTTAATCAGCACCTTTCTCAGCTGGAATGCCAGCATCTGCATCAATCCATCTCACTTCACTATACCCATTCATAGATATTTCTTTTGTTTTCTTTACACCCTCTCGGCTACTTCAAACATGCCTGTTTCCTGAGTTTTCATAATTCTGATGCAAGGCCATTGACCTAATACATTAATGCTGCCTGATTTGCCGACTATTTGTAGCCTTTCACTTTATATTTCAGTATTTCCAGCAACTGTTTTTATCTTTGCTTTTCAACGTCGATACATTTCTCTCTCCCTCTCTCTCTCTCTCTCTAAAAGTTAACCCAAACAAATAAACCCACAATGAATCACTGATCGATTTACAATGATTGGTAACAAAACCAGATTTTTTCACCTTTAACTCAGCAATCCTAAAATGATTTCACCTTAAGTGCAGCCTGTATTTTAGCTGTGACACTAATCTACCTGATATGACATCAACATTTTGAATGTATAACTAAGTTGCTTAGAGAAAAAAAATTGTTAAGGTTACAAAGTGGCAACAAGGAAGAGGTATGAGGGATGCTCTTGAAGGATCAGTACTGGGACCACTACCATTTTCAATATGCTTGGGCATTATTTTATAAAAGTTCAGTTTGCAGATTGATATTAACATAGAAAATGTAATTTTGATAGTACAAAAATAATTGCTTTTAGGCTGGACATACCAATGAAAAGGATAGACCTAGCTTGTAAAATTTAACAGAGTAATAAAGTGATGGGCCAAGTGGCCATTGGTGTATTATTCTTTTCAGTAACTTGGCAAACTGGTGACCTAGAACTAGCCTGCTCAAATTCAGACTTGGAATTAGGAAACTTTTGCATGTGCTGAACAAAGCTCGTACTTCAGGAAGCCAAAACTCTTCAGCACAAACTGAAAACCTCTTTAGTTCTGTTATCTTCAAAGTAGGAGGCTTTATTTTAATGGATTTTGCTATAAGTATGGAAGTTCTGAAATTTTTTAAATGGGCAAAGCTTTCAAATTACAAGCCAAAAAAACATGAAGTTCAGTCTCATAGACAGCTGTAAGTCATCTTTGAGTAACAAACAGGTTCCATTTTTACAGACATCCCATAAGTCGACTTTGTCCATAAGTAGGAAAATGTACAAATATGACGACCACACCTGAATAAATTTGTAGTGAATTGTCCAAAAGCACATAAGATGGATAAGAAAAAAAGTCGAGAGAGAGAGAGGGGAAACTAGTTCTACCGTATGTGTTCACCCAACTTTCTATTTCTGAAGAATGTAATCAATTCCTTGGTCATGCTGACAGTCCAGATAGTGACCAGGAGGTTTACAACTGTGAGAAAGATTGGCTGATTGAATGACGTTGCAGCAGCAATCTGGCACTCAGGATCAGTAAGACCAATGGATTGACTGTGGACTTCAGAAAAATCAATACACACCAATCAAGAGAACACATACCAGTCCTCACCTAGGAGTTAGCAGTTGGAAGGTTGAGCAGCTCTAAGTTCCTGAGTGTCAACATCTCTGAAGACCTAACATTGGCCCAGCATATTGATACAATTAGGAAGAAGGCACACTTGCAGCTTTATTTCATTAGTAGTTTGAGGAGATTTGGTATGTCACCAAAGATTCTAGCAAATTTCTACAGATGTACCATTCATCACAGGAAAAGCTCTCCCTGCCACTGAGTGCATTGACAAATAGCGCTACAACAGAAAGCAGCATCCAGCATCAAGGACTACCACTATCAAGGCCACACTCTTTTCTCGCTGCTACCATTAGGTGGTGGTACAGGAGCCTTAGGTCCAATACCACCAAGTTCAGGAAAAATTATTACCTTTCAAACATCAGGCTCCTGAACCTATGTGCACATCTTCACACACAACAATGAACTGATCATTAAATATAACCTCTGTACTCACTTGCAAGGATTCTACAATCCATGTCCAGATTGACTGATAGATTCATTTATGTCGGTTTGTTTAGCTCTCTCTCTCTCGTGTGTGTGTGTGTGTGTGTGTGTGTGTGTGTGTGTATATATATATATATACATATATATTTTACCAGTGTTTGTTCATGTGTACTTTTCACTGATTCTATCATATTTCTTCATTTTATTGTGAATACCTGGAAGAAAATGAATCTCAGGGTAGTATTTCAATACTTCTACTTACTTCAATAATAAAGTTTACTTTGCGAGCATACTGACTGGTTGCATCGTCATCTGACATGGTGGCATCAATACAGTGGATCAGAAAAAGCTGCACATAATTGTCAACTCAGCTGGCTCCATAAAGGGCAGTAGCCTCCCCACCACTGGGATATCTTCAATAGGTAATACCTCAAGGCAGCACCCATCATTAAGGACCCTCACCATCTAGAACATGCCGCCTTCTCATTGCTACCATCGGCTGGTGTAGGAGCTCGAATATAAACAACGATCATTTTAGGAACAGCCTCTTCCTCTCCATCACAATTTTGAAAGGTCCGTGAACACCCTAATTCTTTGCTCTCTTTTTCAACTAACTACTTATTCTTTTTACATTCCTTAGTGTAACTTATAGTTTTTTAAATATATTGTGCTTTTTTTATAAATTGCCACAAAATAACCACATTTCATGACATATATCTGATTAGGATTGATGGAAAGATGAATGTTACTAAATACAGGGAGATCCTGGATAAAAAGCTATTTGCCTCTGCCAGAAAGCTTAAACTGGGGAGGAAGTTCATCCTTCAGCAGGACAACAACCCAAAGCCAGCTTTGGAGTAGCTTCAAATTAAGAAAACTTATGTCCTTCAGTGTCTCAGTCAGAGTCGATCTAGCATCTCTGGTAAAACCTCAAGATTGCTGTCCAGTGCCATTCCTCAACTATCCTGGCACAGCTTGAGCAATTTTGCAATGAGGAATGGGCAAATCATGTTGTGCAAAGCTAACTGAGACTTATCCAAGAAGCTATAATAGCTGTGAGAGGTGGTTCAACTAAGTACTGAGCAATGGGGTATGAATACTTTTGAACTGCTGACATTTCAGATCTTTTAAACTTTTATTTTTTCATGCTTTATTATTTTCCCTGTTTTTTGGGGCTCCACTGTGAAAAAAGGAACATGTGATTCACAAATAAAAATTTTCAGTTAAATTGATCAAAATCCCTAGTTGTGCTACTCATTTGTGTGAACAAAAGGTTGGTGGCCGAGTACTTTTACAAAGCACTGTACTTACATATGTCAGACTGTTGCATTTAAGAGAGTCCATTCATATGTTTGGGGAGTCCATAGTTTGGGCCTTCTTAACACAGCAGCATTCTGTACACATCAATAAGGTATAATGAGTAACCATATTTAAGTAAACCAATTTTACTGAGAGAATACCTGGGCTAGCTGTAGAGGATACAATAAATAAATCTCATGAAGAAATCTGAATTTACTTTAGAAGGTTTAAATGTAACTGAAGCACTGAACAATTTGTGTGTATGGTTGAATGAACAGGAAATATAAAAATGAAGAAAAACAAAAGGCACAGATGAAGAAATATACTTTTTTCTGGTTTCCTAAGATGGGAAAACAAGGGTGATTTGAAAAACCACAAATACAAGAAAATCTGCAGATACCGGAGATCCAAAGCTACACGCACTAAATGCTGGAGGAACCCAGCAGGTCAGGCAGCAACTATGGAAAAGGATAAACAGTCAACGTTTTAGGCCAAGACCCTTCCTTGTCCATTCAGCCCTCCCCACTAATCTCTCTCCAAGCACTAATCCATGCAAGCTGCCTAAGTGCTACATCTGCCCATATCCACTCCCTCACCTCCATTCAGGGTCCCAAACAGTCCCTCCAGGTGAGGCAGCACTTCACCTGTGAATCTGCTGGGGTCGTCCATTTTGTCTGGTGCTCCTGATGCAGCCTCCTTTTCATTGGTGAGATCCATTGTAAACTGGTATCTGCTTCATTGAGCACCTCCACACCATCCACCATAAGTGGGACTTACCCGTAGCCAAACACTTTAATTCTGATTCCTATTCTGATATGTCAATCCATGACCTCCTCTTGTGCCAAGATGAGGCCACCTCAGGGTGGAGGAGTAGTACTTTATATTCCATCTGGGTATCCTACAACCTGATAGCATGAATATCGATTTCTCCTACATGAAAAATAAAAAAAAATCCCCCCCTCCATTTTTACTTCTTTGCAGCTGCCTACTACTTCCCCCGTGGTCCCCTCTTTCTTTCTTCTATTGACAACTCTCCTCTCCTATCAGATTCTTTCTTCTCTAGCCCTTGACCTTTCCCATCCAGCTGACTTCAGCTATCAGTTTCCAGCTAGCCTCATTCCTCTCCCCCTATCTTTTAATTCAGGCATCTCTCTCAGTCCTGAAGAAGTGTCTTGACCCAAAATATCAACTGTTTATTCTTTTCCATAGATGCTGCCTGATCTGCTGAGTTCCTCCAGTATTTTGTATGTAGTGATATGGAAAAGATTTTTTTTATGCTCTGGAAAAAAGAGGCATTAATGAAAGGGCAAACAAAAAAAAAAGTGCATGGAGTAATTCAACATTAAAGGATTCAATAAAATATGGTGGAAAATTATCATCCAAGTTGAGTGCATCAAAGCAATGGAAAAGAACACCAAAGTACACAGTGGAAGACCAGGATATCAGAATATGAAAATTCTCAGGAAACACAAAAGACTGCAGATGCTGGAACACTGAACAAAAAAACACAATCTGCTAAAGGATCTTAACCAGATGAGCAGAAGAGAGAAAGAAAGTGAGAATGAGAGAGAAAGTGAGAGAGTGGGGGAGAGGGAGTGATGTATAGGAAATTATTGACTTCTCAGGATGAAACCCTGCAACAGCATCCCCCAGCAGATTGTTTGCTGCTATTAGAAAGCTCAATTTATGCTTCAAAGTGATAAAGACAGCTCCTCTGAATTAACCAAATGATAGATTAAAATAATAAAATCAGTAAAACAGAATTCCAAAATCACATCCCAGAATTCAAAGCCAGCGATAAATTAATCTAACCTTTGAAACCAAACATACATACAAGGTGCAACAATATTTGAATCTTGAATAAGGTATATTGGGATTAAACTTGTAAAATTTGATGAAAATAAATAATTGGCGATAGCTCGATCAGCAACTTAAGATTGATACAATGTCGGCACAGTTTGTGGATTAGACTTATTTCTAGATTGCAGAACACTCTGTAGTTATATGTGTTTCTAGTTTCTGGTCACTCATTTTTATTGTTATTTTGCACGATTTTGATCAGGGTAGACTAGCTCTACGGCCTGCAGTCAATGAATGACACAGCACTAAGCTGAACTGTACTGAACTAAACTGAACATTCCTAGGCTGTTTCATGGAGTCTGTGGCTTGATATTTAGTAATGTGTGTTATTCCTCATTTTTTTCCTTTTGTGATGTGTTCTTTTTTTTGCGCTTTGAGTTTTGATGGTTTTTTTTGAACATGTTCCAAGGTGTCTCTCTTGTTTCTTGGCTGTCTGTGGGAAGACGAAGTTCAGGGTTGTGTACTGCATACAGTTGGCCCTCCTTATCCACGGGGGATTGGTTCCGGACCACCCGCAGATACCAAAAAATATGGATGCTCAAGTCCCTTATATAAAATGGCGTAGTATTTGCATATAACCTATGCACATCCTCCTGTATACTTTAAATCATCTCTAGATTACTTATAATACCTAATACAATGTAAATGCTATGTAAATAATTTTTATACTGTATTGTTTAGGGAATAATGACAAGAAAAACAAGTCTGTACATGTTCAGTACATGTTCTGTACATGCTCTTCTGCCAACACTGATGCCACCTTGGAGATCCTCCCGTGATCTTTAAGCTCTTGAGGCTATAGCGCTTTACATAGCTAGCCAGCCATCCCCTACTAGCCTTAAACTTCTTTCTCTCACTCACAACACAAGTAGCAAACGAATGAGATGCGAGGCGAACAATGCTCAACTTCTGGGTTTTCCTGACCCGCAGTTGGTTGAATCCATGCATGCAGAACCTGCCTATAAGGAGGACTGATTGTACATACTTTGATAACAAATGTATTTTGAATCTTTGAACAAAATCAGCACAGAAACGTAGTGCAAATAATGGACTGCTTTCGACGATTGCATCCTCCAAATCTTCACTTTCTTTGTAACATTCAAGATGATTGTCAATATTTTCAAATTCTTCGCAGTCCCTAACTTGTTGAAGTAGTGAAATCATTTCATTTTCACTCCTGGATGTTTCTGGCATCTCCAAGTCTGAACATTTGAAACCACAGTGAGCAAAACTGTTCTGAATTATTTGTTTCTCGCCAACTATCAGTGATAAAAATCACTACTTTTTGAACACAAACACACGCAACTGATGCTATTTAAAAAGTGCTCGCTCTAGGTGTGTCACAGCAAACGCGACTGACACTAGTTAGAAACTTCTGCAATAGTCTCCTGTCCCAATAAGGTGGCAGAATATCCCAAATAAACAAAGAGAGTTCTTGGCTATTTTCTCTTATTATTTGTTCTTTGAGTTGTCTCGAATAAGCAAATGCCTTGATTAACCACTGGCACAATTAACCAAAATCACTGCATATGCTAAAAAGCAAGCATAACAAAGGAATTCACAAAGAAATGTGAAACCTAAGGGAAAAAAAGAGCATGTATACATCCTACAGCAAGGTACCAGGGAAAAGACAGTCAGAGGAAGAAAGATTTGGAAGATATAGGTTTGCAGCCAAATTTAATCTAAAAGGATAAAGATTCTTTACCTGCAATATGAAAACTGCAAATAAGCACAAAGCCATGAATATTCACAACAAGTAACATGCCTTCTCCATACAATAAATATTTCAGGTAAAATCCATACAGTCCTGTAATTACTAATATACTGTAAACGTAATGAATGCAGAATCGTCAAGCAAATTCTAAATACATTAGAAATACATTAATTCCTATTTCAGAGAAGGCAACCCTCAAGTTTATAATTGAAACCTATTGTTTAAACCACTTAGTCTTTACTGACATTTTGTCATACAAATGTTTATGAACACAGATGTAACATCCAAATCACAAAAGTGCTTAATCCACCTCATATTATGAACAATTTTTCACAACAATTAACCTTTGCTACACATTAACTATAACTTAATGACATCAAGGAAGATGCAGTTATTGTCTTGGCAGCTTTAACAAGTAGAAAAAGTCTCAGTATCCATTACCTAATAAATAAAATAATGTTTTTCTCATGTGTACACAAGTTTTTTTTAGACAAAACAGCACTTGGAACCATGATCCTTTACAGAAGATTATTCTAATACTATTTAGACAATAAACAGGTATACAGGGAAATTGAAAGATACATTTATTTCTGACAAATATTCTAAACAGTATAAAGCCAGGACTATTTTACCTTGCTACTGCAAACTGTAATTGAGCTCTGGGATGAAAAATACATTTGTGTTTTATGTCTAGAATGTATTTATCACAAATACAATATATCATAAAGACAATGAGAAGCAATTTGATCCCCTTTCAGGCAGTGAAAGAATAATCTACCACTGTATTGTCATAAAATATTTGCAGTTAATACAGGTCATATGTCCAGTAGATAAAAATAAACCTGCTGCTGTGCCTGGCTAGCTACCAGCATAATTTGTCTTTGTTGAACAGAACCTGAATAATTAAATATGTGTAAACTGCATTTTACCAGAATGAACTTCAGAATAAGCAACGTCAAATTAAAATTTAATA
Source organism: Hypanus sabinus (assembly GCF_030144855.1). NCBI lineage: Eukaryota > Metazoa > Chordata > Chondrichthyes > Myliobatiformes > Dasyatidae > Hypanus > Hypanus sabinus. The sequence continues at coordinate 77,574,995 of NC_082707.1, read as the reverse complement.
GTAGACATGGGTTAACTATATATTTTGTGGATTACAAAGTTAATATAACTATTGTTTTAAAACTGTAACTGTCTTTGTTTTTTTCTGCCCTAAGAATATCCCTCAATGATTGCAAGGCCCAGCACACGAACGCCAGAGACAAAGCTGAAGCGTTTGCAACCACGTTCAACCAGAAGTAACTATAGATGACTCATCTCAGCTCTCTGCTGAGAACCCTACCATCACAGGAATTGGTCTTCAGCCAATTTATGCACCACATTATATCAAGAAAAGGCAAAGGTTAATATTCCAACTGCAGTTCCAAAGCCCTGTAGTCAAAAACTAGCTGTGCTACTACTTAAAGCTGTTCTATTAAAATTACAACTACAGAAAGTATGAAAATACATCCAGATATACCCTATTCACTAAACATAAGACAAATCCATACCTGCAATTACTGCCTAATCTGTAATTCATAATCATCAACAAATATGCTCACTGTTAACACGTCTGGATTTCTCTTAAATTCTATTTGCAAATTAATTGCAGACCTGGCCCAAGCTTGGATCAAAGAGCTGAACTTCAGTGGCTAGATGACACCGATTGACTTGACTTCAAGGCAGCATCTGAGCAAGAATGGGGTTGGATATTCTGGTAAAATTCAAGACAGTGAACATGAAAGAGAAAACACTGCAATAATTTGGATCATACCTTGCACTGAGGAAGGTATGGTTGTTGAATCTCAAATTCAGCCTCAGAAAATTATCATAGAACTTCAGGGCATAGCCCAAAGACAAGCCATATATATCTGTTCCATCAATGAATTTTCATCTAAGTCAGATGCGATAATTCCATAATGTTCAGCTCCTCAGTAAATGAAGCAAACCCATTCCTAAACACAACAAAATCTCAACAACATTCAGGCAAGGGCTGTTACAATATGGGCTCTGACTATCTAGCCTTGACATTCCATGATGTTATCGTCCGAGTCCATCCAGGTGGGGGGGGGGGGGGGGGGGGAGGCAACAACCACCCTAAAATGTATCAACCAGATAAATACTGTGAACACACAAGAAAAATACAGAAGTTGGATATATTGCCTTAAATGACATAAATCACCACCATCTATGCACATCCTTCACTTGCCTAGAAGAGTAAAGTTCAGCAACATCCAGCACAAAGCAGACTGGTAACCAGTTATAAATAAATCTAGACTTCAGTTGTGACAACACCAGAAATAGAATGAGCGTAGTTACCTCCTTTTGTTCAAAAGCCCAATGACTGAGGGGTAATAACTGTTCTTAAACCTGGTGGTGCGAGTCCTGAGGCACATGTACCTTGTACCTGATGGCAGCTGTGAAAAACAGCATGGTCTGCATGGTGAGGATCTTTGATGTTGCTTTTCTATGGCAACATTTCATGTCGATGTGCTCAATGGTTGGGAGGGTTGAATCTGTAATGTGCTTGGCAAATGTACAAATCCAGTAACATCTGTAGGATTTTCCATTCAAAGGGATTGGTGTTCCCATACCAGGTCACAATACAGCCAGTCAGCACACTATCCACCACACATCGAGAAGTTTGCCAAGCTTTATGATGACATGACAAGATCTGCAGACTCCTGAGGAAGGAGAGGTTGTTGTTATTACACCACTCAGTCAATCTCCCTCCTGTATGCTGACTTATCCCCACCTTTGATATGGCCTACAATGGTGGTATCATCAGCAAACCTGTACATGGCGTTGGAGCTGTACTTAGCCACACAGTCATAGGTGTAAAGTGAGTAGAGCAGGAGGTTAAGCACACATCCCTGTCCCTGTGGTGCTCCTGCACCAATGGAGATCATGGAGGAGATGGTGCTGCCAATCTGAAATGACTGGGGTCTACAAGTGAGGAAAATGAGGACCCAAAAGCATCGGGATACATTGAGACAAAGGTCTTGAAGCTTATTGATTAGTTTTGAGGGGATGAAGGTATTAAAGGCTGGGCTGTAATCAATAAAGAGCATCCTGATGTGTGTATCTTTGATGACCAAATATTCCAGGGTTGTGTGATGAGCCAATGAGATGGCATCTGTATAACCTGTTACTTCAGTAGGCAAATTGGAACGGATCCAAGTTGCCACTCAGACAGGAGCTGATATGCTTCAGTACCAGCCTCTGAAAACAATTCATCACTATGGACGTAAGTACTGCTGGGTGATAGTCATTACGACAGATTGAAGCATGCTTGAAGGAGGTGAGCACCACACACTGCCAGAGTGAGAGGCTGAAGATATCAGTGAATACACCAGCCAGTTGATCAGCACAGTGTTCACTACTTGACCAGGTACATCATCAGGCCGGATGCTTTGTTGGATTCACTCTCCTGAAAGCAGCTTGCACATCATCTTCAGATACTAAGACCAAAGGATTATCAGGAGACATATGAGTGTGTGATGGTTCCTCCCTGTTCTGGTGGTCAAAATGAGCATAGAGGCATCAAGCTCATCCAGAAGTGAAGCTCTACTGTCTCCTACGTCGTAAGAATGAACTTTGTAGGAAGTTACTGCATTCAAACCCCGCCACAGCTGTGAAGCATCCCTTATTGATTCCAGTCTAGTCTGGAATCTCCACTTCATCCGTAGCTTTCCAAAGGTCATACCTGCACTCTTGTAGTGTTCTTGATCTCCAGGCTTGAATGCCTTTGATATGGCTCTCAGCAAATTTCAGATTTCATTGTTCATCCTGGGCTTCAGATTGGAGTAAACCCTGAATGATTTTGTGGATCACACTCATCCCCAGCTATTTTAATAAAGTCTGTTACGGTCTTCATTCAAGTCCTCAGATGAGTTTTAGAACACAGCCCAGTCCACTGACTCAAGGCAATCTTGTAACCATTCCTCTACCTCCTGTAACCATCTATTAGCTGTCTTGATCTCTGGAGCCTTGCTTTTTAGGCTCTGTCTGTATGCAGATAGTAGGAGTATAGCCAACTGATTGTCAGTTCTAAAGGCAAAGATGCCTTGTTAATGAAAGAGACCAGAGGGGTATGGCCAGACTGGTACAAGCTGACAGTAAGGCAAAAGTAACTTAAATAACCACGTTACAACAGTGGTATGCAGTACAGCATCTCAGAACACACATGTTGAACCTTGAAGTGCATGGGCTACAGGAGCAGTCTATGAAACTACACTCAGCCACTTTATTAGGTACAGGAGGTAACTCCTGTATATAGTGTATAGACCAGTGTATAGTCTTCCAAAAGTAGCAGGCATACTATTGGAGAACATTCTTAGAGGCAGGATTTACAAGCATTTAGGGAAGCATAATCTGATTAGGGATATTCTGCACAGCTTTGTGAGGGGCAGGCCATGCCTTAACAGCCTGATTGTAGTCTTCAAGGAAGTGCCAAAACAAATTAATAAAGGTAGAGCAGTGGATGTGGTGTAGATTTTAGTAAGGCATTCAATAAGGTTCCCCATAGTAGGCTTATTCAGATGTCAGGAGGTGTGGGATCCAGGGAAACCTGGCTGCGTGGATTCATAATCGGCTTGCCCACAAAAGGCAGAGGGTAGTAGTGGATGGAGCATATTCTAGGGTAGCAATAGATATTCTCCCTGCAGATTACTGACTAGTGGTGTTCTGGGACCCCTGCTCTTTGTGATTTTTATAAATGACTTGGATAAATAACTGGAAGGGTGCATTAGCAAGCTTGCAGATGACATGAAAGTTAGTGATGGTGTGGATAATGTAGAAGGTTGACATAGGTTCCAACAGGACATTGTCAGATTGCAGAACCTGGCCAAGAAGTGGTAAATGGAGCTCATTTGGAAAATGGTGAAGTGATAATTTAGTAAGGTCAGACATGAAAGCAGAGAACAAGATTAACGGCAAGATTCTTAGCAGTGTGGAGGAACAGGGTTTTTTTTAAGGTCTATGTCCGTAGATCCCTCAAAGTTGCAGCACAAGTTGATAGGATGGTTAAAAACGCATATGGTCTGTTGGCCTTCATTAGTCAGGGGATTGAGTTAAGAGCCGTGAAGTAATGTTGCAGCTGGAAAGAACTCTGATTAGATCATACCTGAAACACTGCATTCAGTTTTGGTTGCCTCGTTACATAAAGGATGTAAAAGCTTTAGAGAGGATGCAGTGAAGATTTACCAGGATGCTGCCTGGATTAAAGGGCATGTCTAATGAGAAAAGGTTGAATGAGCTAGGGATTTTCTCTTTGGAGCAAAGGAGTTTGAGAGGTTACTTGCTAGAGGTGTTTAAGACCACAAGGGGCCGTGAGTGGATAAATAACACCTTTTTCCAAGATTGAAATGGCTAATATGCAAGGTCATAATTGTAAGGTGACTGGAGGAAAGTATAAGGAGAATGTCAGAAGTAGGTTTTATTTTATACAGAGGGTTGTGAGTGTGTTGTATGTTCTATTTGTAGCATATTGCCTTCCTGGTGAGTCATCTGTATACTGACAATTGCAGGCAATTAAAGATATTAGGTTAGTTGAGCCAATCATAACTGTGTTCCTGCTGACATAATGCCCTTGGCTGAGGCAGTAAACATGACACAGCAGGTAAAATCCATTTTATTAAGTATCTGATCCAAAAATATTAAAACATAAAGTATTGTGGAAAGCAAACTCAAAAATGACTCCAAAGCACCACTGCAAAGTGAAAATGGCTGCCTAAATAAGCTTCTAATATGAGATGCAATGAGCATTTTGGGTATTCCCCAATAGGCAATTATCACTTAAGGTTAATAGTTAAACTGAAACTATCCTAATTCAATGCAGCAAGTGAATGAAGATGCAGGGTTCAGCTAATTTAAGTCTCTACTGATTTGGGGATCTGTGCAGTCCTGTACAGAAGAGAACAGAAAGTTTATATTGCAATACATGCATAGTTCACAATGAATTAGATTATTTTTGATTCCGTATATTTCAGATGTTTATTTGAGCAACCCTACTACTGTGCTTTTTCTTCCTTATGTTTGTGTCAGCTCTGTGAATAGCAGGAGTTAGATATTAAAACTAAGGAAAAATACAGGAAACAAATTTCAACCATTTAGACATGTCCTATCTCACCTTACAAATGCTTTTAAACAAATGGGACCTTCCTCAAATTTGTTGGTTATCAGACATTCCTGCTCCTACAACATCCCATATATGATGACAGAGTAGCCACAATACTAACAAACAATTTTCACCACAGACACAATTCTGTTACATTCTGGCATCAATGAAGGTTGTGTCATTTCTCTAGTCCTCATCAATCTTTTCCACTGTAATCTACACCCTAGCCCGAACAAGCTTTTCACCAAGAATGGAGCTAATATGCATGATAAATAGGAAACTTTTTAACCTCATCCACTCCATAATCAAAGACAGTCCAATTTCAATCATTCTGTATACATATAATACTTTCATACATGTATGCTCAGGTGAGCTCCAAGTACATAAGTAAAGTTCTGATTTTTTATTTGATTGACTTGCTTCAGCAGCCTATAATGTCCCCTTCTACAAGATATTTTCCTTGGTTACAGACAATCTTCCTAATCAATTTCATTGCAAAGCTGGGAAAGCTGAGCTTATACACTTTAACAGAACTAAGTGTTGAGCTCTACAGGTTTATTGCAGACAACAAAAGTTTTCAAAGGAGTCTGTGGCAAAGTTAACATCCTCCATTCAAAGAGATCGAAGAGTGCTGAATTATATAATAATATTTAGCTCTCCACTGCCATTTTAAAAAGGTTTCTTTTATTGTTCACGGGCATAACTTAATGTTGTTGTTTCACTATACATCAAGACTGATGACTTCAAAGTACACAGCAGGCCAGGCAGCATCTATAGGGAGAAGCACTGTCGACGTTTCGGGCCAAGACCCTTTGTCAGGACTAACTAAAAGGAGAGATACTAAGAGATTAAAAAGTAGTGGGGGGAGGGGAAAGTGCGAAATGATAGGAGAAGACCGGAGGGGGTGGGATGAAGCTAAGAGCTGGAAAGGTATATTGGCAAAAGTGATACAGAGCTGAAGAAGGGAAATGATCATGGGACAGGAGGCCTCGGGAGAAAGAAAGGGGGAGGGGGGGAGCACCAGAGGGAGATGGAGAACAGGCAGGGTGATGGACAGAGAGAGAGAGAAAAAAAACAAAACTAAATAATGTCAGGGATGGGGTAAGAAGAGGAGGAGGGGCATTAGCGGAAGTTAGAGAAGTCAATGTTCATGCCATCAGGTTGGAGGCTACCCAGCCAGTATATAAGCTGTTGTTCCTCCAACTTGAGTGTGGATTCACCTTGACAACAGAGGAGGCCATGGATAGACATATCAGAATGGGAATGGGACGTGGAATTAAAATGTGTGGCCACTGGGAGATCTGTTTTCTCTGGCGGACCGAGCGTAGGTGTTCAGCGAAACAGTCTCCCAGTCTGCATCGGGTCTCACCAATGCATAAAAGGCCACACGGGGAGCACCGGACGCAGTATACCACATCAGCCGACTCACAGGTGAAGTGTCGCCTCACCTGGAAGGACTGTCTGGGGCCCTGAATAGTGGTGAGGGAGGAAGCGTAAGGGCAGGTGTAGCACTTGTTCCGCTTACAAGGATAAGTGCCAGGAGGGAGATCGGTGGGAAGGGATTTGGGGGGTGGTGGGGGGGGAACGAGTGGACAAGAATTTGTGTACGGAGCAATCCCTGCGGAAAGAGGGGGGCAGGGAAGGATGTGTTTGGTAATGGGATCCCATTGGAATTGTAAGGGCAGGTGTAGCACTTGTTTCGCTTACAAGGATAAGTACCAAGAGGGTGATCGGTGGGAAGGGATGGGGGGGGGGGGGAACGAGTGGACAAGGGAGTCGCGTAGGGAGCAGAAAGTGGGTGGGAGGGAAAGATGTGTTTGGTGACATATTTAGTTGTTTGTTTTTTCTCTCTCTCTGCCCATCACCCTGCCTGTTCTCCATCTCCTTCTGGTGCTCTCCCCCCTCCCCTTTCTTTCTCCCGAGGCCTCCCATCCCATGATCCTTTCCCTTCTCCAGCTCTGTATCACTTTCGCCAATTACCTTTCCAGCTCTTAGCTTCATCCCACCCCCTCCGGTCTTCCCCTATCATATTCCTTCCCCCTTCCCCCACTACTTTCAAATCTCTTAGTATCTCTCCTTTCAGTTAGTCCTGATGAAGGGTCTTGTCCCAAAACATCAACAGTGCTTCTCCCTATAGATGCTGCTTGGCCTGCTGTGTTCTACCAGCATTTTGTGTGTGTTGTTTGAATTTCCAGCAACTGCAGATTTCCTCGTGTTATGACTTCAAAGTACTTTTTTTGTAGTAAAATGCTTTGGGACATCCCCAAGATCAAGGGCTATTTAAATACAAAACTTGTTTTTTTTTCTTAACTGAAATCCCTGCTGGCATTTATCAGTGTTTTAGACATAACCTTCTCACTGCCCTTACTGATAATGTCCTGTTTCAAAATACTAAACCTACAAAATTTAAGTATTTCAACTCAAAGTGCTTTTCAAATAAAAATGTACAGAATCTACTATCGTACAGATGAAAGTAGTTCCAAAGCAAGAAAATAATCAAAAACATACTGTTATGTTGCAGATATAGGAAAATGCATGTCAATTTCAATTTTTTTGGCAGGAATAGCCTTATGGGTATAGCTGCAGCCCTTCAGGCAGAGCCATAAAATTAAAATTAATGACTTTCACATCGAAACATCTGTCCTCACAATTTGGATTTTAATTTAATGTGCATTATGATTCAAGGTGCTTTACTCAGAAACTTTATCAAACTAAATTTGACACCATGGCACTAGGTAGTATTAAAATGGGTCAATGAGATAGTGTTGAGGAATGTTTTAATGCGGACAGATCAGAGAAGAATACAAATAGAGAATTCCGCAGTTGAAGACAAGAATGGTAAATTTACAGAAATTAAACCACATGCATAAAAGCACTGAAGAATTTTGAGGCAACTGAAAATTCTAAGAGATTTAAGGATGACAAGAAATTGATTATAAGTTCCAAAACACCAATCCAAAAGCTAATTTTGTCAAGTACAATGGTGATGGTCAGATTCAGGGAATGTTATGGCAGCAAATCTTTGGATGAACTCAGACTTATGAGGACAGAGGGAGGAAAAGCAGGAGGCTGACCAAGAAAACACTCAAATAGTTGAGTATGGAGGATGAGAAAAGGGGTGGGAGCTGGGGAACAAGAGAAATACAGTGTTGGCTTGTTTTTATCAATTAGCATAGAACATTCAGTAGTTGGGTTTAAATAGGGTTTTTAAAGGAGATTGAGAGGGGATCTGATGCAAGGATTTGATAGGATTGAGGCAGGAAATATGTTCCAGATGTTGGGAGAGTCCAGTACCAGAGGGCATGGATTGAGAATAAGAGGTCAGTTATTTAAAACAGAGTTGAGGAAAAACTTCTCCCAGAGAGTTGTGGAGGTGTGGAATGCACTGCCTCGGAAGACGGTGGAGGCCAATTCTCTGGATGCTTTCAAGAAGGAGCTAGATAGATATCTGATGGATAGGGGAATCAAGGGATATGGGGACAAGGCAGGGACTGGGTATTGATAGTGGATGATCAGCCATGATCTCAGAATGGTGGTGCAGACTCGAGGGGCCGAATGGTCTACTTCTGCACCTATTGTCTATAAAGCAACAGATGATTTCATGGATAAGGTGAATCCAAGGATTTCACAGGGCTTCAGACAAAGATTAAAGCTACAAGACCATAGCTGAGTAAAGTGCAGTGACTGTTAATTTGGAAATGAAGCAAACATCCATCCACCAGCAAAACCTCCATGTCAATGTGATGTTGCAATAATGTGAAGGAAGTGTTGATCACAAAAGTGCAAAAATTCACTTTTTTTTTTGCAATCCCAGACTGACCAGAATAATTAAACAGAAGTTTATTTTTTTCTTTATGGAACAGGACATGAATACTCAAATCCAGAAACGAGTCTGAACTTTAGCACTTCATCTCAATCATAAGACAGATCCTATCAGGTCAGATACTTACATTGACAATACCTGAACCATTCTGTCACAAATTCCAAATGTGTAGAATGTTCAGACAGACATAAGATTTGGAATGGCACCAAATAAGAAGGTAGATATGAAACAAAAGAATCCATAAAACATTGTCAATGCAAAGAACAGTACATGTATGCAAAACTAATTATTTAATGATATAATTGAAGGCAGCTATATTGGTAAAAGGATGAAGATTAATTTGTACTTTAACCTGGAGAAAACTATGAAAAGAAAGGCATCTAACTGGCACAACAACAATGGTGTGAGGTCCCAGTCTTGAATAACCTTGAAAATTTATTGCAAATGAAATTCATGCAGGGAAACCATTCAACCAGTTGTGCCTTTACTGTTTTGGCCAAATAGCCATTTATTTTATGTCATCTAAGAGAATGAACAAACGATTAACCATTAAGCTATTAATTAAGACATTAATTCAGTGTCTACACTTTTTAAACTGACCGTGTAGTAATCTAAAAAGTGTAAAATTCAAACTGTTTGCCATTTGTTTAATTTAGGAATACTAAAGTAACTTTGGTCCTTCCACTGGAATACAGGCTGACAAAAGCAAATCTAATATAATTGAACAAGTCTGGTCTACGTAACTCAGTTCAACTGTGAATGTAACCAACTAAAAGGAGTCTGAACTTTCAACAGAACCAGCAATTCCAACAGGTTTCTTCGCTGCATTCGCTGTTTAACTAATAATACTGGGATAATGCTATAGCATTATGTACACAAAGGCTATGCCTATTAAAATCTGCTGCCCCTCTATGTAAGTGGCAGAGCACAGGCTCCTCTAACTTTATGGAAGGTCATAAACCTTAGGTAAGCTCAAGATAGAAAAGTAGACAAATGAGAAATATACTTTCTAAAACACTACATTCAGAAAAAGTTGGGAAGAGAACATTCCTCCTTAAAAATGCCAACTTCTTAAATCAGAAAATGAAGGAACTACTGTAAGAAATCTTTGCTGTGGTCCTTCATTCCAGGTTACAGAACAGTTCTCCAAGCTACTGTGTATTTTCTAAGCCTCAGGAAAATGTGCTAACATCACCTTTATCTATGATAGCAGCCCAATTATTATAGTTCTGACATAACATCAGTGGAATAATATTAAGCCATCCCTGAAAAGCCTGATCAAAGAAGACAATGACTCAAACAAACTACACAATAAGGTCCACTATTTGGGAACTAATGAGGGATCAGCACCAATTTTTGAAAACATATCCTATTTAACTAATTTGATATTTTCATGGTGCAGGAAGAACAGGTTTGATGAGCACGTGCTGGGTTTCAAAAGATGTCTCATAAAAGTGCAACACATTTGATATCAAAACTGAAATCCAAGGGATTTGAAGGGGTTAAAGAGAAGTGTAACATAGAAAAACTGACAAGATACAGAATATAGATTCACAGTTAAGTTTAATTTCAGATTGGAGGATTGCATTCTCAGGAGTCAATATTAAAATATCCATAATGTTTGATGCACATTAATGTCTTTCATGATTATATAGGTAACAAATTCAATTTATACAGATTAATACAAAAATTAGGCATGAAATAAATAACAAGTTGGGTTTGTTTGGACTTTAAAACAAAAGTGGTAAGATAGATATATGTCAGATGAACAGAATCAGAAAAGGTTGCAGTGGGTTGTAAACTCAGCCAGCTCCATTATGGATACTAACCTGCTCACCATCAAGGACACCTTCAAAAGATGATGCCTCAAGAAGGTGGCATCCACCATGAAGGATCTTCACCATCCAGGATATGCTCCTTTCTCATGCTACCATCAGGGAGGAGTTAAAGGAGCCTGAAGAATCACAATTAATTTTAAAGTAACAGCTTCTTCCTCTCTGCCATCAGAATTCTGAATGGCCCACGAATCCATGAATGCTACCTCACCATTTTGCTCTCTTTTACTACTTTTTTTTAATATATGTTTATTGTAATTTTGTGCACTGCACTATACTGCTGCCACAACAAATTTCATGTTATTAATAATAAACCTAATTTAGATTCTGATTTTTATCGCACTGTGGGTAGTTTTCCACAACCCAATATATGAAAAAATTTTTTGAACATGTAAAAGCAAGCTGAGAATATTCCAAAACACCGACATCTGTAATTTGTTTTATTAATGGGAGATATAGGGGCCCAAGATTACTGAGAAACATCGAAAATAGGTGCAGGAGTAGGCCATTCGGCCCTTTGAACCTGCACCGCCATTCAGTATGATCATGGCTGATCATCCAACTCAAAACCCTGTACCTGCTTTCTCTCCATACCCACTGATCCCTTTAGCCACAAGGGCCATATCTAACTTCCTCTTAAATATAGCCAATGAACCGGCCTCAACTGTTTCCTGTGGCAGAGAATTCCACAGATTCACCACTCTCTGTGTGAAGAAGTTTTTCCTCATCTCAGTCCTAAAAGGCTTCCCCTTTATCCTTAAACTGTGACCCCTCATTCTGGACTTCCCCAATCTTCCTGCATCTTGCCTGTCCAATCCCTTTAGAATTTTATACGTTTCAATAAGATCCCCCCTCAATCTTCTAAATTCCAGTGAGTATAAGCCTAGTCGATCCAGTCTTTCTTTATATGAAAGTCCTGCCATCCCAGGAATCAATCTGGTGAACCTTCTTTGTATTCCCTCTAAGGCAAGAATGTCTTTCCTCAGATTAGGGGAAATGAGAACATGGTAAGTAACAAAAAACTGTTTGCAGCTTCCAAGCTGCAAGAAGAATTCCAAGGTAAGGATCAAAATTTATGGTGACATGCTAAAACTGCCAAAAGTAAACCTTAAAAACTGTTAAGGTCTGCAATCCACTGCTAGCAAAAAGTATACCGTCGGCTCTCTTTATCCACAAGGGATTGGTTCTGGGACTCTTTGCGGATACCAAAAAACGTGGATGCTCAAGTCCCTTATTCAACCTGTCACAATGTGGTGGACATTAGGACCCGACAGTGGGGCTCTGAATCCGCAGTGTTTCTGTTCACGAAAATAATCACGATCTCGATTGAAAATAAAGTGGAAATAATAAAGCGATCAGAAAGAGGTGAAACACCATTAGTCATTGGAAAAGCGTTAGACTACAGTTGGTCTATGATTGTAACAATTTTAAAGGATAAAGTGAGAAAGGCTGTGCCCTGATGAAAGCTACAATTATTACTAAGCAATGCAGTGGCTTAATTATTGGGTTTTTGATCCTCCACATCAACCAGACACGGATGGAGAGCGCACTCGGAAGCCATCTGTCACCGGATCAAACTCGGGAACTTCCGCTCCCGAGCTTGGCACTAAAACATACGTCCTTAAGTGTTTTACATGCATAGAAAGGTAAAATATATACTATATACTAAGACAAACGTTTGACTGACGCTAAATAATACCAGATGTACCTATTCCGACTTACTTAGTAAGAGAACTTCCAATTTTTTTAAAATCCCGATCCACAATAACCTACGCACATCCTGCCGTATATTTCAAATCATCTCTAGGTTAGTTATAATACCTAATACAATGTAAATGCTATGTAAAATAGTTGTTATACTGCATTGTTCAGGGAATAATGACAAAAAAAAAGTCCGTACATGCTCGAACAACAAGTGCTGGAAGAACACTTCTGGGTTTTCTCGATTCGCTGTTGGTTGAATTCGTGCACAGGTGGAACTCGCAGATAAGGAGGGCTAACTGTGAAGTGTGTTAACTGTTGGCCAACTGTTAATTGTGAAGTACATTCAAAAGGAAATCAGATATAGATTGGTGGGGAGAGGGAGGGAGGAGGAGCAGGCAAGACAAGAAACGTTGATCATACAGCAGCCCATTCTGAACCAGTCTTGTGCTATAACAACTTCTGGCCGATTTTATAGCTGTGACAAAGCTGCTGCTAGCTTTTGTCATTGGTAAACTATAAAATTTGTTTCTCAAGTTGAATTGTGCAGGGAAGAGACAAAATTTACTTTACAGTCAATGATTCCCCAAGGGTGTGCACATCAACTCTGATGGGGTTTGCAGGTCATTACTTCCTTTAAAGCAAGTAAAGTAAAGCAAGTAAAGATGGGATGCTTCTCTGCCAGACAAGCTCAATGTCTTTTATACTCACTTTGAAAGGCAGAATAAAACTACAGCTATGAGGATCCCTGCAGCTCCCAGTGACACTGATCTCTGTCTTGGAGGCTGACATCAGGCTGGAATACCTCGTACAGCTCTGAAAACCTGTGCCAACCAACTGGCAGTGTGTTCAAAGACATTTTCAATCTCTCATTGCTACATTTGGAAGTTTCCACCTGCTTCAAAAGGGCAACAATTATACCACTGCCCTAGAAGAGCAGGGTGAACTGCCTTAATGACCATTGTCCATTGTCACTTCCACGGTGATGAAGTGCTTTGAAAGGTTGTCTATGGCTAGGATTAACTCTCGACTCAACAAGGACCTGGATCCACTGCAATTTGCCTATCGCCATACTAGGTCTATGGCCAACAAGATCTCAATGGCTCTTCAATGCAACCTTGGATCACCTGGACAATACAAATACTTATGTCAGGATGCTGTTTATTGACTACAGCTCAGCATTTAATACATTGATATCTACAGATATGATCAAAAAGCTACAGAACCTGGGCCTCTGTACCCCCCCCCCCCCCCGCAAACGGATCCTAATCGGAAGACCAGTCTGTGCAGATCAGAAATAACATTTCCATCTTGCTGACAATTAACACTGGCACACCTCAGGGATGTGCGCTTAGCCCACTGCTTTACTCTTTTTACATCCATGACTGTGTGGCTAGCCACAGCTCAAATGCCGTCCATAAAATTTGCTGAATTTGCAGAATTTTAGATAGCAATGAGAGGGAATACAGGAATGAGAATAATCAGCTAGTTGAGTGCTGCCGCAGCAACAACCTTGCACTCAACGTCAGTACAGCCAAAGAACTGATTGTAGACTCCAAAGAGGTAAGATGAGTGAACACACACCAGTGCTTTTTAAGGGATCAGAAATGGAAAGAGTGAGCAATTCCAAGTTCCTGCATGTCAGAATCTCTGAGGATCTAACCAGCACCCAAAATATTGATGCAGCTACACAGAAGGCACCACTGTGGTTATATTTCATTAGGAATTTGAGGAGATTTGATATGTCACCTAAAACACTTAAATTTCTACAGTTGTACCATGGAGAGCATTCTAACCAGCTGCATCATTGTCTGATATGAGGGGGCTACCGCACAGGATTGAAATAAGCTGCAGCAGAGAGTTATAAACTGAGTCACTAGCCTCCATAGAATCCAGTATCTTCAAAGAGAAACGTCTCAAAAAGGCGGCATCCAACATTATGAATTCCCATCTCCAAGATCATGCTTTGCTTACATTGCTACCATTAGTCAGGAGGTACAGAAACCCGAAGGGACACACTCAACAATTCAGGAACAACTTCTTCCCCGCTGCCATCCAATTTCTAAATGGGCACTGATCTCATGAACACTACCTCAATACTTTTTCATTCCATGTTTGCTCTACTTACTTAATATAACTATATACATGTGCACATATATACACAGACACACTGCAATTCATGTCTTTTTTCTATTATTATGTATCACATTGTAAAGCTGCCACAAAATCAACAAATTTCATGATATATGCTGGTGATATTAAACCTGATTCTGGTCTTTAATTTTATATCTGTGTTGTAAAGCTTTCAGAGAAAAACCTTAATGTAATGGATTTTAAAGTGTTATCATATTTCAACTTCATCTCCTGTATGAGAGCCAATTTTTATTTCAGTTTAATAGAATGAAAATTTCACTTCAGGTTTATAGTTTAAGATACCTCTGACATGGTAATTCCTTCTAACTGTCAGAGATCACATTGAACAGTAAGAAGCTTGACACAAATGTCTGTCTACTGCCCTCACAAAGCTGGACAGTGAGTTAAACACCTTCTCACAAAAAACATCTGAGCCATAAGCTTTCTTCAGGTTTTTAATGAGAGAACTTCATGAAACTGCAGAAAGTTTAGCAAAACACGTATTAGATTCAATACAGAATCATTGTGCACCTGAATATACTTATATTATCGATTATTCTCATGATCAGCATTAAATAAGAAAATATACAGATGCAACATTCTATAGCTATGCCATGGACCAGAGTGAACTTGCAGCAAAACAATAGCTTAATAGCAATGAATGATAAACATAATACTTACTTCAAAGATCCATTAAAGGTTTACCAATATTAAGAAAGCTTAAGTCTCACAGATATTGCTGTTTCAAGGGCAAATAAAGAGTAGATGGAGATGGCTGACTTTCTACCATGTTTGCTCCAAGTCACAGAATGACATGTCGGGAATGGGAATTGGGTTTAAAATGTTCAGAATTAAAACTGGTAAGTTACACTTTTGGCGGATGGAGCGAAGGTGATTGACGAAGCTGTCCCCCACTTTACAACTGGTCTTACCAACGTAGAGCAGGCTGCATCAGGAACACCAGACACAACAGATGACCCCAGCAGATTCACAGTTGAACTGTCACCTCACATGGAAAGACTGTTTAAGACTCTTAATGGAAGTGAAGGAGGAGGTGAATGGACCTCCTAAGTAGCACTTTGGCTACTTGCAGGGAAAAGTGCCAGAAAGGGGATTAGTGGGGAGGGACAAATTGACAAAGGAATCACACAGGAAATGATCCCTGTGGAAAGCAGAGAGGAGGAGAAGGTAAAGATATGTTTGGTAGTAGGATCCCTTTAGAGGTGGTGGAAGTTGTGGAGAATGACGCCTTGGATGCAGAGGCTCATGGGATGGTAGGTAAGGACAAGTGGAACCCTATCACAATTAAAGCAGCCAGAAGATGGGGTGTACATCGATGTTCAGGAAATGGAGGAGATGCGGGTGAGAGCAGCTTCAATGGTGGAGAAAGGAAAACCTAGTTCTTTAAAGGAGGAGGATCTCTTTGATGTCCTGGAAAGGGAAGCCTCATCCTGGGAACTAATGTGGTATAGACGAAGGAACTGAGAAAAGGACATTTTTACAGGACACAAGGTGGGAAGAGGTAGAGTCAAAATAGCCATGAAAGTCGACAGCTTATTTCCAGAGTTGGAGACAGAGAGATTGAGACCAGCCAACATTTACTTAAAGGCTGAGCATTATTGTTCTGGGTATGGCCAGGGATAAACATCTTTGTTACCCCTGCAAGACCATTAAGAATTCCATGAAGGACAACTATTCATTCTCATGAAATCTGACTTATGAGTTCAGACCAAGCCTGTTTCACCTCTCCTCATACAACAAAACTATCATCATAGAAACAGCAGATGCTAGTTGAGTACTCCAATGTAACCTTAACACCACTTTCTGCTGTCTCCCTATACCCTTTGACTCTTGTTCTACAAATATTAGTCTCTGCCTTGAATATACTCAGCTGAGGTAGAGGAGTACAAGTCATGATCAATGGAGAAGAAATCCCTCTTCATTGCTGCCTTAAATAGGCAACACCTTAGCCGGCTGGCTAAGTCAAGTTGAGCCACCTCTGAGCACGCTTTCCATCTGTGCTGGGTTGAGTGTTAAGCTAGCCACTTGGCCTCATTAAAAAAAAAGGGTTGAGTCAGGAATGTTCATATTGTGACCTGGTTAATCTGAAAGGAGACCAATCCTGACACCACACGCCAGACAAGAATGGCTGACTGACTGGTGCGACACATTAAACAAAAAGCCAGAAAATAAAACTTCCTACCTCGAGATGCCCCTCCCTTTCCTCCATTACAAATTTATCATTCCTTAGATGGGAGATCAGAGAGGCAGATAATATTCCAGTTGTCTCTGCAGGACTTTATATAATGGCACCAAATCCTCATGTAATAATAGCCAATCATTGACCACCTTAATTGTTCGATGAACTTACAAATTTTCTGTCTCTCACCACTTAATAAAAATGCACTAAATATCTTTTTCTCCACCCAAATGGGAAATGTCAGAATCCCAAAACACTACTATATCATACTTAAATCTGTTAAATCCCTGCCCACACAGTGAACAAGCGGCAACCTCCTGAAGCCTCTTCAGCATCCCCTTCACAACCCACACTTAGCTTTCTACCATTAGCAAACTTAGATACGTTATAATTAATTCCTTCACCCAATAATTCCATGCAGATTATGAGCATATGGCGCTTAAACACCAATCCCTGAATTGCTTTTTCTTTAGTGATTCTTCAGCTTGAGGATAACTTACTTTCTCCTTTGTTTTCTGAAATCCCAAGTGACTAATAAGGTCAATGAAGGAAGACACTTCCACAGTTGGAGCAAGAATGATAGTCAAGGCAAGTGGGTGGGTAGGTGGTTTGTAAGATGGTGCCCTCCTTTCTGTCACTTACACTGAGCTTTTCTGTGTTCCTAAAGCAGAATCTTTTAAATTCTCAATGTTATCCTGAATGCTCCCCTCTACTTAAGCAGTCATGGGCCAGTGACTCTCTGTAGTCTGTGCTGTAATTCCTGAAATTTTAAGCATGTACTTGAATCTCCTTCAAAGTCTACCTGATGATTTTTTTCTCAGAAGACAGATTAGAATGGAAGGAATGCTTTGGAATCTGACATAACATCACACTGGTACATGGTCTCCTAAAAATGTCCCATTCATTCTTCGCTGCCCGTCTATAAACCAATCTGTAATCCAAACGTGTATATTACCTACTACATATATGCTCTAATTTTGTTTAATAATTTGTGTGGCACTCCATCTAAAGCCTTCTGCAACTTCATATTAGCTAGTTTTCCCTTTTCTATTCTGTTAGTTACAACTTCAAAGGAGGTTCATTTCATTAATCCACTCTAGTACTCATCATCGTATCTCAAAATGTGGTATTTCTGTCACATCCTTTTTCAGATCCATGCTTGGGCAAAAAAAATTATCATTCTATTTTTTTCCACAAACTGATTTATATCTATTCTTGTTATTTGTTATTTAATTCTCTGCCAACTATTCTATTTTGTTTACCCTATCAAGGTCTCTCAATTCTGAACACCTCAATAATACCACTTTCTCTTCTGTTCTGGAAAAAATTCTCAATCCAAAATATATTGCAATTTTAATTCTCCACACCTGTAAAAAAAAATTTAAATCTCCTGTGTATATTCTCTTGTGTTTATCATATCCTCCCTGCAGTGAGGTAACCAGAACTGTACATCATACTCCAGCTGTAGCCTGTTCTGTATATTTCTAACATAACCTCCTGTTTTTCAATTCAATGCTTCTGCCTGCAAAAGGTAGTTCTTAATTACCCTTTCTATCTGCTTTGCTACCTTTAGGATTTATGGTCATGTAATCCAAAGTTTCCTCTGTTCTATCCATGTATTCCCAAGTTTCCTCCATCTCTACTATCTATTTGAACAGATTTGAATTCTATTTGTCACTTATGTGCCCATCTTATTGCTTCAATAAAGTCTTCTGCAGCGGTGAATGTTCTTCTTGATTAACAACTGTATTGTCATGTAGGTTATCAGCAAATTTTTCAATTATAGCACCTAAATCCAACTCCATTTCATATACTTATATCACAAAAAGACCACCGAAAAACCACTGCAAAGTCCCACAGCTGTTCTAATTTCCTTCAGTCATTATCTTTTGCTTTCTGCCTCTGCAGCAAAAGACAGCACTGCTGTGGGATCCATCAAAAATCTTGCAAACTGCTGGGAAAATGTTTGTGGTAAAACAGCATTGCGAAGTTATGCAACAGAAGCTACACTATATCCTTCCTTGTTGCTTTTAAGATCCTGGGATACATTTGGTTGATGGAAAGCTGACAAAGGCCTCAATTTGACTGCTCAGAAACTTCCCCATGATAGCATGTCTTCTCTGCTATGCCACACAAAGCATTATTCTAATCAATGAACCACTAAGAAAAACAATTCCAGTACAGACATGGATGAGTTAGGAGGCTTCACCATCTGTTTCTCAATTTTCCTTCTTGCACAACAAACATAATCAATTCGCAGGATGAAGAGGAAATTTTCAACTTACAATGCTTCTATCCTGCAACCAAAGTCATCTTAAATTGTCAACTTAACAGTACACGAACAGTTCTTGTCTGTTTACATATTTAGAGACCAAGTTCTAAGGCATCATTAAAGCACAAGATGACTCTTACACTAAACATCTGGGAGGGAGGAATAAGATCACCCTTACCAATTTACTCCCATTGTATAATATGACTACCACCATCTCCAATCAATCAAGGTTAAAAACATGAAGTAAATTTGTGCATCACTTTCCATCTTTTGGGAACCATCTTTCAATGAAGACAGACATCAAGGATGAAATTTTATACTGTTTCCAGCATATTAGCACTTTTTAAATTAACTGAGACAAAAAGCATCGGAAAATCAAGACTTCAGCAATATTGTGATACACCAAGCAGCAGAGATCCCCCTGCCCTCCCTTATGCTTCAAAGCATGGACAACCAACTGCAAGTTCCTCAGTAGACTGGAAAATCTGTAAAATCCATTGACATAAGAGACCAATAATCCCAGCTTGGAAGTACTGCTCACAGTCAATCAGCTAGCAAGTCAAATCAGCAATGTACAGTATTTGATATCATATTTCTGAAACAAAAACTCTTTTTTCAGTCTCTAGAGTGAGAGATTTCCAGGTGGACAGAGAATCAGAATCAGGCTTATTATCACTGAAAAATGTTGGGAAATTTGTTGTTTTTGTGACAGCAATACGGTGTAAGACATAAAAAATTACAACAAGCTAAAAACAGAAAATGAAATAAACAGTGCAGAAGAGGAATAGTGAGGTAGTGTTCATGAGTTCAGGGACTGTTCAAAAATCTGATGGCAAAAGGGAAGAAGCTGTTCCTAAAATGTTGAGTGTTCGTCATCAAGCTTCTGTACCTTCTCCTTCATGGTAGGAATGAGAAGAGAACATGTCCCAGATGGTAGGGATCCTTAATGATGGATGCCAATTTCCTGAGTACTGCCTCAGTATCTTAAAATGCATTCCTAAAGTCTCAATGAAAACAATTGTAGCATACTTACTAACTCAAGGGAAGCTGTGGCTCTTGAATGCTAAAACTGGAGCAGCAGCATCTGGAAGAAGCTTATATCTCCCCGCCCAAATGTGAGCATACAGAAACCACAGTCAAAATGTGTTTAAAAAAAAAACCCAAAGCTCAGGTAGGTATCTTTGGCTATCTTCAAACAGTCAGATGAGGAGAGAGTTCATCCTAGAGCCCCAAAGGAATTCTGAGATAACATTTCCTGCCATTGAGCCAATTTAATCCACTTCACTACTTTACATTGAATATCATGGGCTTTAACTAATAATGCTCTCACGTTTGACTTTGTCAAACATCTAACTGAAGTCCATAATACAGTAAATATACTGCCCTAATCAATCATTTTCATTAGCTCCAAAGCTTCAATACAGTCCAATGCTTCTTTGCTGATTGCTTGATTAACCGGTGCCTCCCTATATAGTGTTCTATGCATTCTTTAAAATGTTTATAAAACTTTCCCACTGCTGACATAAGGTAGACACCTGGACTATTCCTTTGCCCTTAATGAAACAATGGCATTACATCAAGAAACCTCTAGCCTTTTGGCAACATAACTGTGGCCAAATTGCACTGGAAAATTATGGTTAGAACCTGTATTACTGTCTTTCTTTTTTCTATAAAATCTGGGACATGTTTCTTATATGCCTCAGGATTTATCCGCTTTAAAAGATGTTACATTTGATCTTCCTTTCAAAATTAAAGCTGATGTTGTTTAATCCTAGCATTCTTTCCACGTATAGTTTTTACATTATTAGATTCTAGGAACTACCTGATAGGCTGGCTGCTGGTGTAGTGGCATCAGCATTGGACTTCAAGGCAGATGGTCCTGAGTTCAAACCCAACTGGGTCCCAACTTGGGCAGCATCAGTGTCTGTGCAGAAGAAAGTCTACTTCTGTATCTTACCATGAAAACCCTATGGTCTATAAGGTCACATATCATTGGACTCAACAACTGAACAACAAGAACACATTATATGTTGTTGATATCTGCAGATAATATTGAATTTAGAACTCTCACCTTTTATTTAATGTGTACATTTTACGTTTAACTTTAGTTTTTGTGAATGTTTGTCAATGCTTGTCATGCAATGAGTTTTTCAAGGCATATGACAATAAATTCAACTTTGACCTTTCACAATCTCCTAGATGTGTCCCATTATTCTAAAACTTAGATATACAGTGGATTCCGGTTAATTGGGACATATTGGTACTAGCATATTTTAGCCCAATTAAGCCACTGCCTCAAATAGCTGAAGTTTCATGAGAATAGCTCAAAAGGTATAATAAAGATGAACTACCATTTAACTAAGTAATAAATGTATTTAAATGAAATACAAAACAAATTAGAACACTACCAATACTACTATAAAACTATGTATTGGCATCTAATAGTTATTCACAGCAGAATTCATCCAGAGTATGCTGCCGTGTTCTTTTGATTGACTGTAAATTAACAAAATCAGCGCAGACACCAAGTGTAGATAATGGACTGTCTTCGAACAATGCTTTCTACGACTGTCTCCTCCAAATCTTCGTTTATACTGTAACATATGATTGTTGGTACCTTCAAATTCTTCATAGTTCCTAACTTGATCAAGTAGTGAAATTGTTTCATTTTCAATATACCAGCTAGTTATGGTATCTCCAAGCCTCAATGCCTGAAACCGCATTGAGCAAAACAGTTCTGAATTGTTTTACCGCTTAATTCTTGCGAACTATCAGTGACAAAAATCATTTAAAAAAAAACAAACATGCAATTGACGCTATTTAAAAATTGTTGGCTCTAAGCACTGTGTAGTGTCTTATCAGTCACACAAATGCATTCGACTGATTCAGTTAGAAACTGTTCAGCAAGTCTTCTTTCCCAATTAAGTATTCTAGTGTCCCAAATAAAGGAGGGCAATGTTCTCAATTAGTTTTTGCTTTTTAATAGTTGTCCCAAATAAGCAGCTGCCCCAATTAACCGGAATCCACTGTATTTGATTTTATTATGTTTAGTTATTTTAATGTTTTATTATTATTTCCTAAATTGTTCCCAAAAACCACTTGAACAGTTCAAAAGTAAACATTCTACATCAAATAAGAGGTTTATAAACAGTTTAGCAAGTTAAAGAATGCAGATGTTTTGCCGGTTGCTTATCTCTTTTCCAATGTTTTCCCCTTTTCAAGGATAGTCTTTGAGGCTGCAGTACCTCCTTAAAGCTCATAGAGAGAGGTGCTTATTTATCTTCCAACACAAAGTAAACAGAGGCTAATTACCTGTAGGAAATAAAGACAGTGAAATATTTGGCTCATTTCAAGGTCTGTATTCAAGCACTTCTGATTAGATTTACTGGAATATATTAGGAACCATATTTGTGTACTTTTTTTTCCTTTCCCAGGAACAGTGAAGCTTACTGTAGCAATGAATCCCCCAAGTGAGATCAGCTAAGTCAGCAAAGGTCAGCATTATGTCAAGGGAATTTTTGCTTGAATAGCTCAGATAACTCAGAGCATCTGTATAACATTCATTTCAAACCATTGTGAAGATATGGACTGTACTGGAAAATAAGGTAGGTAAACACTGTCAAAAGAAGATTCGGCATTTAAAATTTGCCATAAAAAGATCAAAAATGCATCTTTGCAAATATTAGAACGGTCAAAACTCAACAGTAGTCTTGTTTATCCAATCGCAAAGTAAATTTGTCTATCTGTTTTACCTGAAGACACTGACCTCCTCAAGATCAATGCTGCTCTACTCATTCTCCCCACTCCTCCAAGAAACAAGATAAATACAGATGAGCCAGTGTCATTTCTGTTCTGGTAACTGAAATTCACGCTAGTGGAATTTATGTGAACAATAATAAGTAAACAATTCCTTTCCCAATTCACAATTTTTTTGATGCATGTGCAGATGACATGGTTTTAGCACTACTCTCATCGGATTTGATCCAAATCAATGGTTTTGATGTAATTATCAGTTCAGAATAGCAGTTTGTAAATGTTTTATTTCCAATATAAAATCTTTGCCTAATTTGGAACTGTAGGAGAAGACTGCAACTAAATTCTTTTGGATAACGGGTCAGTTCATAACACCTAGCTGTGTATTCACAAACTCAGATTAAAACGATACTCCACTTTAAAACTGTTAATCCTCACAAATCTAATTTTTTACGATTCTACATAGTTAAAATACACTCTAGCTTCATGATGTTGGAACCAGTAATTCCACTGTATACTTAGAGCACAGTTTTCACAATTTGAAGATCAAATGTTCTGAACTTTTACCACTCAGATTTACAGGGAGGACTAAAAGCAATGATGAAATGTGCATGAGTTACCAAGAAAGCAGAGGAAGCCTTGAGGCAACAAACCAAACAACTCAGTAGGAATGATGGCAGAAATTAATTGGAAGGGACAGGCTTTCACAAGAGCTGATAGTTAAGTCAAGACAAATACTGTACTTCCTTTAAGATAAATTAGATTAGTCAGTAGTATTTATGAGAGTTTAAAATTACTAAATTTATGCCTATAGATTCTAAAATTATTCGAACATGATATTAGAACATGAAAATTTATCAAAAGCCTTGCCAATTTTAAGATAAAATTTAGAGTGAAAACTGTAATGACTGTTCACTGCAAACACTGAGAATCAACCTAGCAGCTAAACAGGTGAAAGAAATGAAAAGTCTGATGTATTAGCAATAGCCTTTTGGGATTTGCTACCTGCCTAGCTTTTGTTTGTTTAATTACCTGAAAACATGAAATGGCTCCATCACATTTCTGCATATTTTATGTAATGATGCTCAAGCATGGGATACACATATCACAGCAAGTCCTGAAGAAGGGTCTCAGCCCGAAATGTCAACTGTTTATTCATTGTCATAGATGCTGCCTGAGCTGCAGACTTTCTTTGGCATTTTGTGTGCATCGTGGCAAAGCTAGACTTCTTGTATATTTCTGACTGTTCCTGATAAGGCAGAATGTTCTCCCTGTGACTGCATGTGTTTTCCCTGAGTGCTCTAGTTTCCTCCCACAGTCTACAGATATAATGGTTAGTAGGTTAATTGGTCATTATAAATTGTCCTATGAGGTGGCTAGTTAAATAGGTGGGTTGCTGGGCAGCGTGTCTTGTTGGGCCAGAAGGGCTTGCTCCGTGCTGTAGCTCTAAATAAATAAATAAAATTAAAAACTAAACTATCTTACCTCCTGAGGGGGGGACGTGCACCTAAGTCCGACTAAACGTCGCATACTGTCTTTTGGCATACTCAGTTGGCCAGGCGTGCAGTTTTGCTCAAGTGGAGGGATGATGCCCTGCCCACCCACGCTCAGTGGCTCAGGAACATCATGTCCAGTCTACACCTGGAGAAGATCCACTGCTCAATCCTCAATTCGGAAATAAAGTTCCAAAGGATGTGGGGGCCCTTTCTTGAATATTTTCAAAATTCCTAGCCAGATTAAAGGTCCATTCTTTCTCCCTTTCCTCAGTATGCAAATCCCTGACCTCCACCAATTTCCGGTAAAACTCTTAAGACTCAGATTTGTTATCAATTAACAGCCTACGTATTACAAAAATGCACCTCCATACCAATGCAGCTCTGTGGGGACAAAGGTTCTGTTTAACCCTTTTTGCCAATGCACTGATGGCTTGGAGTAGGGGACTGGGAGGGGTGAGGTGATAATAATTGGACTATGGGTGCATCTCTTTCATGAATGTGAATTGTACATTTGATACATTTGTTATGCACTGAACAATTCTCCTTTACACTATGTTCTCTTTATTTAAAACAATAAAAATATTGTTGAGAAAAAATCTTCTTTTAGATCCTGTGATCCTTGTGGAAAAGATAATCATATAATGCAGTTAAGTATTTTCAAGATTTAGACACAGGTTATAGCTGCAGTGAAGCAACAGGATATAAAACAAGCAAATGTAAAAGTAGGTTTAGGGAAATGGACTTTTGCCAATGGAAATAATTTTGTCCAAAATGGTGCTGAACTTATAAAAAGCTCTTGAAGCTTCACACATACAAGCATATTTACAATCTTCTGATCCACTTTTGACTTGTGCCGAGTAACTCCTACAGCAATGCCCTGGGGCCAAAATGATTTGGTTATTTTTACTTCAGCTCCCTGTGCCACAATCAAATACTGCCTTGATACAAGTGGAATTCATTCTCATGGTGCTAATGGAATTCAGCCTTGGATTTAAGTTTGGCCCGAGAATATCAAAAGTTAGGAAGCTGTGTAGTCAAGGCAAAACACATAACAAATATCAGTCACCTGCTTTGTTGAGAATAAGTGCTTGACAGTCCAAATGACAACACTTCTCATCACAAACTAACATGGAGTTAACTAATCAGATTAGTCATGACATTTTTTGGCAGGAATGGCTGAGAGGTTTTTTTTGTCAAGATAGAGGTAAGGATTGTAAAAATCATTATTGAATTTGTACTGAAATAGTTTGGCTTGTTCTAAAGCACAAGTTTTCAGTACTACAGCCTGGATCTTGTTTGTGCCCACTGTCCAAATCTAGTGGTTTCAAAAGCATCTTTTCATGAAGTGGAGTGAATCAAATTGGCTGAAGATTGAATTGTGATGATTTATGTCCTCACAGGGCAGTCTTGGCTAAATATAGTTACCAACACTAGCCTGCCTCATCTACACTCAGAAGCTGGGCTCTGCCATACTGAAGGAAGCAATCTTCCAGTTGGTTATTTCATTCATTACCATCCTCAACTGGATATGCCAGCACTTTGTAATAGCACAATCCATTAAATTCTATTTCATGCTGCTACATTCTTTATCCTTAATGCTTTTTCTAAATGGTATTCAATGTGGAGGTCATCTGATTCTTCAGCTGAGGGAGGGCACTCAGTGCTACTCAGCAGGGAATGCCTTTGTCTGCTTCTGACCTGAAATCACAGAGGACAGAATCAATATTGAGGACCAGAATCATTCTCACGCCACCACAAATTTCTGTGCCCCCATCTCTAGAGAGCCTGTCCGACGGCTGAGACAGGACACAATTAAGTTTGCTTATGGAAGGGTCTGTGACATTAGTTGAAATTAATGATTCTGTATACAAGACAACACCTTACTGCTATTTGATGAAATTGTGGTACCAACCTGCAAGTTTCTTCCAATTTCAATACAATGTAAAAATAACTATAATCTCTGCCTGCAACTCTGCTAAATCTTATGCCAAAATTAATTTTGGGCCATCTTTCTGGCACAGTAACACTCTGATAAGTGAGCCATGGAACATGCCCTTCAGCCTAACTTATCCATACTGACCAAAATGTGCTCCAGAGTTAGAAGACACAAGGGACTGAAAATGCTGAGTATGGAGCAAAAATAAACTTCAGGTGGAATGCAGAAATTCTAAACAGATAGTATATTGTCATAGTTTTACAGTACTGTGATTTCTATTGCTGCAAATTCAAACAACCAGTAGTTTAGCACCTAAAAAAAATGCTACAGGAACTCAGCAGGTCAGGCAGCATCTATGGAGAGGATTCAACTGTTGATGTTTTGGGCTGACTCCCTTCATCAGGGAAACAAAGGGGGAAGAAGCCAGAACAAGAAGGTGGGGGAGGGGGAAGGAGTATAAACTGGCAAGTGATAGACAAGACCAGCTGACAGGGAAGGTAGGCTTAACACATTGCTTCATCAAGCTATTGATCTAGATCTAAACTACACTGCTGGCAGTCCCATTTCATTGCATTTATTTTATAGAATATGACGATTCCTAGCAAGGCCAGTATTTAATACATCCCCCCCCCACCTCCAAATTTACCTACTGTGTCTGTGAGCCATATTACTGAAAAACTGCAGCTCATTGATGATGATAGTTGCACACAGTTATCAGGTAGAGGTAAAAAATTTAGATACATCACTAGAAGGTATAATTGTAGATTCCCAAGTAAGAACAATAAGCAAATTTTTAAGGTGATAATGGCTCACTGGGCCTGGTAACATAGAATATGCATTTAGGAGCAAGCTGTTAAAGTAGACTTGGTGAGCAAATGTGATGCAGTTGCAATGTGCTCTGGTAGATGATTTGCAAAACTTTGTTCGGAAATGATACTGAACATCTTGAGTGCTACAACAGCAGTGCTAATCCAAGCACTTAACCCTTAACTTTTGCTCTGCAGATGATGGAATAGCCTTGGAAAAAGAGGAGAATCACTGAGCTAGTCTTTGGGATACAGTATTTAAATGGTTAATCCTAAACATAATTTCCGATCAACAGTCATCACTCGGTGTTGCTGAGAGGACTTGGTACCGTAAGTAAATGATCTGCTACTGGAGATGGTAACTGGCTAGCACTTAAATAACAAGAACATTACCTCAAACTTATTGGGAGTCAGTCTTAAGTTTGTACATGTCTTGCAGAGTGCCAGCAAAAGCTGCTCAGTTTTTGAAAAACTGAATGGAATTGAACAAAGAGCAAACATTGCCTTTCCTGACCCTGTGACAGAAGAAAGTAATTGATGAAGCAGCTGCTAATGATTAGGCTTCGGAGAATTCTGAGGAACTCCTGCAAAAATCTTCCTTTATCTAAGACATGACTCCACCAAGAGGGCAGCCCACTTGCCATCACTATAAAGAAATCCAAGACTGCAACAATGAGGCAGTAATTAGCTAGACTGGATTTGTCCTCCTTTGTGGACAGGACAAATCCAAACATATAAGATAGATACCAGTGTTACAAATTTTACTCAGTTTGGGTAAATGCATGGCCTATTGTGGACATCATCTTCTGACATACAGCAAGGATATTGCATCACCCCAATACCTTTGCTATATCCGGTAGTCTGTGTGGGTTCCTCACATCCTGTGGAGTGAAACTAATTAGTTGATGGCAGAGACCACAGAAAGAAGCCAATATAAATAATATGGATAATGCACTCAGCAATTGTGGCATTTGCTGCCACCATTGCTAAGGATGTGGATAATCCTGGAGATTCTTCCTCCCATTATCTATTTTGCTCACCATCATTCATGACCAGGAGTGGAAGAATTTGAACTTTCATCTGATTGTTGTGTAGTGGGAAAGCACAGCTTTGTATGGTTACTGAACTGCTCCCATGCAGTCTTGCCACCTTATTTTTAACTATATCTGGTGAATGTTCGGTCATGCCCTTCAGCACTCAGGCCCTCAGCTGGTCAGGGTTGACCATGAATATTGTGTCCTAGCTGTCGATGTGACATGCAAGCCAGGGCAGTACAATATGGAGAGTAAACTGTTGCTCATGCAGCAGGCTCCCTCTCTCCAAACAGCTGATGAATCCAAAGGAATGGCAGAGACCAATATAGTTTGACACCAGCAGCACCGCAGGAATAGCCAATCAGTGTTGAATTCAGCATAAAACTGCCTTAGAGAGTTCTTATTGACTCAGTATTGGTACCTTAACTGGATCTTGAAGAGGGAAGGCAGTATCAGAGCACATGGATTACAATTCTGCTTATGCTACTTTCAGCTAAGATCTAGCTGAACTCATCTTGTTTAAAAACAACACAAGTGCAAGTCTCCTCATTAATAATGTTTCAGGAGAGAAGACAGGGTTTCATCTACACAAGGGCTGCATGATGATCACTCCTGGCAAAAACATCATTACATACAATAAAACAGGCAGGCTGGTGAGAATGATATTGTGGTTATTCCTTCTGCCCAATGAGAGAGCCATATCCTTCATGTCTCAGTTAACATGATCAGTACTGATACCAGTAAATTGCTTTTCATGTTTAACTAAGTGCCCTTGCTGGAATATATTCAATACCCTATTTGTCATCTAACAGACCAAACCTGGTAGATTATCAATTCTCTTCCACTACCTTAACAAGGAACATTAAAAATCCATCTGGCTCACTAAATAAAATAAAGCTGTGTCATGGTTATATTGCCAACATTTTAAATCTCATTGTATTTGGTTAACTATATTTAAATTCCTGAACTATTTTGAAGTGAAATAGAATGCAGTTCTCCAGATCATCCAAACCACTGAATTGCTAGCTCAAATGAGAGAAAAAAAATTATGAAGTTTACATATACATCAATTTGGTCACAAAAATTGAATTCTTAAAATTAAGCATTTTTTATCACACCCTATATTTATTACTTCTGAACAATGTTTCATATTCATACTCTTTCCACACAGAAAATTTGAATGTCAAACTGAACATCCCATTTGGCATTGTCACTCTAAAATGTTCCTAGATGCATGGACTCCTTGTCCAAAGAATAACATCGGGTAGACACCCTGTGTTTCCTATTTGTTCGTTTGCAAACTGTCATGGGTTTAATAATTCCACAATTATTATAATGCCGCTTTGATTCTTTGATTAATAGGTTGTGAATGAACTCCCAAATAAAAAATGGAAATGTGAAAACTGTCCTGCTATTTTCAGACCAGACATCAACATTGTAATCTCCCCCCACCCCCTCCACCACTTGCTCCTTTGTGTGAATAGCATTCAAACATCTGTTCCAGCCTAGTGGTCCAATATTTTTCCAGAAGGCATCACACATTTTCAACATGACCAAAATCAGTTACAATTTGGACACCATCCCAAAACTATTTACTCACCTTTAAAAAAAAGTGTCACAGACTGACAGATTCTGTGAAACAAAATATAACATGCAAGTTTGGAGGATGATATGCTATGACTCAGGCTGAAGAATATTTTTCCCATAAAAACCTATTGATCTGAAACAGCAAACTGATTCTTCCTCACCACTGATGTTGCCTGACCTGCTGTATATTTCCAGAAATTGCTATTTTGATTTCAGTTTTCTAATGTCTTTTTTGCGCTTTTAGATACACTTGATTAACATGTTATGATGGAGCAATCAACTGATACAAATATTACATTAAAAAGGTTATATTTCAGAATAAATTATTCTATATCATAAGCAGAAATACTTAGATAAATACAAGAGACAGCAGCATAACAGTCAGATGAGGACAGTTTCTTAATATTTAATTTAAAATACATGTACGCTGTCGAACTGCAGTGATATACATTAAAAGACAACAAGATGAAGTGCTACATCAAGGTCCTTTTACCAAAGAGAAACTTCAATGCCACCATGTGCAGCTTTTGTGATAATCAACTTCCCTTGCAGAATGTGAAGTAAATAGCCATTCGAGACAATGATTTTATTCTTGGAGTATTAATCTTGCACACACTGAGAAAATTAAGAAACTGAAATCTGAAAAAAGAACTGTCTGTGGGGTCCAACTATAACAGATTAAACCAAGGGTTCTCAACCTTTTTTACACCATTGACCAATACCATTAAGCAAAGGGTCTATGGACTCCAGGTTAGAAACCCTGGTTTAGACCATTCTTTTCAACCATACATAAAACTAAATACTCATGCAAAAAAACCCCAAAAATCTCCAAATGAAGTTGATAGATTTAATTAAATCTTAATATTTAATGTTTCCCAGCCAGATTTAAAAAGTAATGTAAATCAAAAGCTTTCAGTCTAGGATTAAAATGATAGAAATCCACAGTCTGCATTTTATCTTACACTCAAACCGCATTCTATCCCATTCTTTGACTGCAGTTTTGACTATCCATTGTAGAGATTTCCTGTCCGCTGCAGTGCAGTTTCTGTACCATGCAGTGATACAGCTTGTTAGGATGCTCTCTACTGTGTATCTGCAGAAGGACGTGAATATAGATGTGCAAAGTCCAGCTCTCTTCAGACTTGTCAGAAAGTAGAAGCGTTGATGAGCTTTCATGATTGTGTATAGTATGTTCTGAAAGAATGAGAGGTTGTGTGAGATGTGGATCAGAATAAGATACAGAAAGTTGTAAACTCTGCCAGCTCCATCATGGGCACTAGCCTCCACACCATCCAGGGCACCTTCAAAAAGACAGCACCCATTATTCAGGATCCCAATCACCAGGACATGCCCTCTTTTCATTGTTACCATCAAGGAAGAGGTACAGGAGCCTGAACACAATCAACATTTCAGGAACAGCTTCTTCCCCTTCACCATAAAATTTTTGAATTGTCAATGAACCGCCACCTCAGTATTTTACCCTGTGTTTTTGCACTACTTTCTTTTTTATAGTCTTGTAGTTGTTATTACAGTGTACTGCTGCTGTAAAACAACAAATTTCACAACATATACCAGTGATATTAAACCTTTTTTGGCTAATTGGGTCAGCTGCTTAATCAAACCAAAATGTACTGATCCCGGAGTCTACACTACTTCCAATATTGGTTAAAATACCTAAATTAGGATACATTTTACAAAACTGATTAAAAAGTTGCATATTGCAATTTGATAAAGAAAGAAACAGAATTCCACAGCTACAACGTTAAGAGTCGATTAGCCAGGTAGTTTACACATACTAGGAAAACATCAAGTGCAACCTCCAACTTGTTCCTCCAGAGTAATTTTTTATGGAAAAATTTCACAAAAAGCAAAAACTGAAATACAGAAATGAACAAAAGTCAAAATGTTAGTAGCAAGTACCTGACATTAAGCAGCAGGAGTTTTGATTAAAAATAGCGATCACTTGATAGCTAACTGAACAAGACTGAAAATACAGCTGTTTCCTTATATTTGTGCCCTTCAAGTAGAATTCAATACATTCACAAGGAAATCACGAAGGGTCCTGACGAAGGGTCTCAGCCCGAAATGTTAACAGTGCTTCTCCCTATAGATGCTGCCTGGTCTGCTGTGTTGCACCAGCATTTTGTGTGTGTTGGTTGAATTCAATACATTATTAGGTATTAAATGACTCAGAATTCATTTAAGGCAAACACAGCAAGGGAACCAAACTCCTCCCTTAAGATTTTGTGCACTTTATAAAAATTTTTGAAAACACTTCAACCATATGAGCAACCACTGAAACATTTCTCATCTCAAGAATTTGCATCAATTAGGTATGTTGACACTTGATAACTACAACAAATAGATTGACATTTCTGTTTAATAAACCCTATGCAAATATTTGAATGTTTCAAATATACAAGGCTAAGATCTGGCATTACAGATGATCTCTTTTCAATGAAGATCTTTTATTAATGCTGTTTCATTTGGCTATATTCATGGATATTCATGCACAGTTCAATGACAATCAATCTTGAACTATAATTGTTTCTTTTCAAAACTATGCACTATTTTTTACTGTCAATATCCAAATAAAAAAAAATCACAGCCTAATAACCATTTCACAATCCACATTGATAAATGAAGTCTGAAACACCAAGATATTGGAAAAGTATTGCGCATTTGTGTTTAAAAAGTCAATTGTTCTATTACAAATTCCATATTTGTCACAAGCATGAATCAATTCAGTTGGTTAAATAGCCTTCATGGAATTGCGGACTATCTTGTTTTGAATCTAAAACTGATCCAAAAATGTTATGTTTTTTTCAAACATGGTGATCTGCTAAAATTTAGTGTTGTTATTTCAAGTTTGCCAATCAGACATCTGCAGTTCAAATAAGGCTTAAGGTATCAATAACTACATTTACTATCTGGTAATTAAATTTAAATATACACATCTTTTTTCAAAAGAGTTCAAATTTATACCCTTAGCAAAAAATCCGTTCACAATCCTGATTTTGTATACAGGTACATTGTATTTTGAGGGACAAAGTATTTATATTCAGTGCTCCAATCAATATTTATCCCTTAATGAAGATTACAACGATAGATTATGTGGTATTACACTACTGATGGAAGCTTGTTACACAAACTAATTCCCACAGATTATTACAGTTTACCAGTAAGTGTCCTTCAGTAGCTGTAAAGTGTTTTGGGACTACCCATGGCTATGAAAAATGCTATATAAATAAAATTCTTGTGTTTCCATGCAAGGCAAACTCTCCATAAAAAGTGCATTTAGTAATATTTCTAAGATGGTACCACCAAACAAATCTTTACCTCTTCCTCACACTCCACTTTCCACAGGGATCGGTCTCACTGGGATTCCCTTATCCATGCGTCCCACACCACTAACGTTACTTATGCTTGCAAGTGAAAGAAGAGTCACACCTACCCATTCATCTCCTCCCTCACCACCATTCACACCCACAGAAGTCCTTCCAGGTGAAGCAACACTTCATTTGTGAGTCTGTCAGGATCATCTACTGTATCTGGTGCTGCCAATGCAGCCTCCCCACATCACTGAGACGTAACACAGACTGGGGACCTTTACTCCATCCAAAACCAGTAGAATTTCCCAGTGGCTAACCATTTTAATTTCTATTCCCATTCCCATATGTTGGCCCATGGCCTCCTCTACTGCCAATGAGACCACTCTCAGATTGGAGAAGCAATACCCCATATTCCAGCTGGGTAGCCTCCAACTTAATGGCATCAATATCGATTTCTCTAACTTCTGGTAATTTCTGCCCCTCTTCTTCTTCTCTCTTTTTCCACTCTGGCTCCCCTCTTGTTCGTTCTCTTTTCCTCACCTGCCTATTGCCATCCTCTGGTGCCCCTCTTCCCTTTCTCCTGTCTGATTACTTTGTTAGTCTTTGCCACCTATCACCTCCCAGCTTCTCACTTCATCCCCCTTCCCCACCCACCTAACTTCCCCCTCACCTGGTCTCACTTAGTATCTTCCAGCTTGTACGCAAACTGCTCCCCCAGCTTCTTATTCTGGCTTCTTTCCGCTTCCTTTCCAGTCTTGATGACTGGTCTTGGCCAGAGACATCAACTCTTTATTCCTTTCCATAGACAGTGCCTGTCCCCATTTTCATTTTTAAGAAATGGCTACAAGATGCTTCATAGATTTCATGATCACAAATCAAACACCCAATTCAGAAGTACTTTTGTCACACCTAGCTGTCCACATTACAGTAAACTGTGTCAACTAATGAAGCTGATTCAAAACCACAATTAATGATGAGCATGGTCAACATCGCTGGAAGCTCAGGAAGTTTATACATTTTTGTTATGTAAAGAGGGTTTCTTCCTTTTTTGTTAACTAGCAGGAATGCTAATTTACTGATAACGAGAATGGTATTCCTTTGTAAACCAAATGGGGATTAATGTTCTTTCTTCTGAGTCTGTAAGCTTTTGTTGACGGGCTTTTGGGCAGATCGGCGTGAGGGGGTCGAGAGAGAGGACGCAATGCTCTAAGCTGGGCGAGGATCGGACCCCAAAGGGGGGTCCGAGGCCGGGAGATTCTCCGAGGATGGGGGGGGGGGGGGGGGATGAAGCTAGATGTGCTTGGTTGACCACTCGGAGGGTCCTGAGCTGTTTGGAGAGTCCGAGGAGTTCGGAGGGTCCTGAGCTGCGAGTCGAGGAGTTCGGAGGGGATCGAATGGTGGCCAGAAGACTTCAGAAATTGAGCTCCAACGGCTGTGCACGAAGTGGTTTGGACTTTGATAAGTTTGGCGCCTTTTCTTTAATTTTCTCTTCATATATACTGTATCGTTATTAATCACTTAGTTATAGTAACCTTTATAAATTGTACTCATTTAATCGCATATGGTGTACTGTCTGTTTTTGGGTGAGGCGGGGACATCACACAGCATCCACACCAGCTGATTACCCAGTTTGGCGGGGCTGAAGGCTGCTCCCCCTAGACAACAACGAGCTGAGCGAGCCTGAGGCGACCCAGGGGGTTACAGTTACATTTTTAGTGCAGAAAACCAAAGCAAATATTTTGAACAGTTTTAATCTACACTTAAATAGTGAATAACCTGGAGGCAGGAAGGACTCAATTTAACTAAGTTAATTTCAACAGCACAATAGAACAATCTTTGAAGTCTATTTGAAGAGTGTCTTAAAAACTACTAAGATCACATCAAAACCTCCTAATAAAAGCAGGATGATTTATTCAATAATCTTTGCATTTGTTTGATGTTTACAAGAATCTGAGAATCTTCATCACTTCTAACAGTCTGTTTTCCAAATATGCTTGATGAGGAAGCAACTCAAATGTCTCCAGGAATAATAAAGTCACCAAATGTAGATTCTCAAAAAATTTTAAAAGCAAACCAGAAGATCTTACAAATCAAAAAGGGAAGTTTAGTAAAATACAGTGACTAAATATTCAAAATTCAGATTCAAAGTGTATTTATCAAAGAATGTATAAACTATACAACCTTAAGATGTGTTTACTTACAGGCAATCGCAAAGCAAGGAACCCAAACGAACCCAATTAAAAAAATAAGATCAACCCCCTCCCCCCCAGTGCCCACAGAGAGAAAAACACAAATCATATAAACGACAGAAGCAAGCAACAACAGCAGTGTTCCAAATCCAACTGAGTCCTTAGATGCAAATCCCCGGAGCAGCCCGGAGAAGGCTCAAAGCCTTGATATTCAGTTCATATTAGCGGGGTAAACCACTGCAAAGTTCACAGACACGAAGCACAGCAGCTGGGAGCAGTCTCACAGCCTTAGCATCATAGAGGGGGAAGCTCCCAGACTATCTGGGCCAGCATTTAAATTGTCCAAACCTCACACCAGGAATGGCCCCACTGCTGGCGAATAGCTCTCGGCATAGATTTCACTACCAAAGGAGCCATACTCGACCTCTCCATATTGGCTCAGCACCCAGAGCAATCCAACCTCACCCAAATCTCAACACCCTGTCTTTCCAATTGATATGGACCAGCAGTTAGATCGCCCAAACAGTGGATTGTACCTGGCATTAAGAACCAGGCCTTGCTATGACAAATTGCTCTGGGCTATGAACACTTCTTTATTTTCAGTATGAATATTATCTTCAATCTTGCAAAAGATATTTAATATTGAACAAATATTTTGTTCATAAAGCATACGCTTTCAGTCTGCACAGACTGGGATAAATAATATTTCCCCATGGGATGACTTCCCTTTAACTTTTTTTAGTCTGTCCATGTTTATCAGCTCATCAATGTCAAAATCTTAAATTAACCTTAATTCAGTAGACATTAATGATTATTTAATTATTTCAAGGTAGCAGTTACTAAATATTTTAGCCAGCCATATTCTAGCCTTAAATTATTATCCTCTTGCCTTGATTAGCATCCTTTTAAAGCTGCTATGCTTTTTCTATCCTTCACTCAATTTCTCGATCTCTCTAACCACACCTTCAGCCAATATGTGAAACTTCCTAAAGACTTCCTAGTAGCTGTTTTTATACTAAAGGCAAATAAAACTACATTTTTCTCATCTCTGGAGACCAGACAATCCACTGACTTCTTTTACAAACCTACTGAATCTCTGTTATCTTTACCTCTTCCCACCTTATCACCCTGTCCCTTCTCTCAGATCCTCCAATGCCACCACATCTGTTCTCAGGATGTGGCTTTCCATTCTCAAACATGAGATGTTCTCTTTTATTTCAAAGAAAGGAGTTTCCCTTTCATCATCACCAATGCTGCCCTAACCTGCATCTCCTCCATTTCGCTGCACATCTGCTCTCACCCCATCATCCCACTGTTCTAATAGATACAGGGTTACACTTGTGCTTAACCACTACCCCATGAGCCTCCTTAACTATTTTCAGCACTTCCATCATCAACAATGAGATCCTACCACTAAGCACATCTTTCCCTTTCCCTTCTGATTTCTGTAGCTCTATATGTAACTCCCTGGTCCACTCATCTGTCCCCACTGATCTCCCTCCTGGCATGTACCCTTGGAAATGTGACAAGCGCTACACCTACCCCTACATCTCCTCCCTCACCATCATTCAGGGTCCCAAACAGTCTTTTCAGATGTGTGAACACTTCACCTCTGAGTGCGTCAGGGCTATTTAGGGTATCCATTGCACCAACTCCCAGTGTCACCTCCTCTACACTGGTAAGACACCACACTGATCGGGGGGGACCGTTTTATTGAGTACCTTTACTTTACCTGCCACAAAAGGCAGATCTCCTACTGGCTATCCATTTCAATTTAACTTCCCATTCTGACATGTCTATCGATGACCTCTTCAACTGCCATAATGAAGCAAAGCTCAAGGCGGAGCAGCAACACCTCATATTCTGTCTGGGTAGCCTCCAACCTGATGTCATGATCAATTTCTTCAACTTCTGGTAATTTCTCTTCACTTCCTCCTTCTCTTGTTTTCCATACCATTCTGATTATGCTTTTACTCCTCCACACCAGCCTTCCCCCCTCCCTTTCTTCTATGGTCAATATCCACTCTTATTATATGCCTTCTTTTTCAGTTCTTTACCTTTTCCACCTATCCCTTCTCAGTTCCTTACTTCACCTCCCCCCCCCCCCACCCACCTATCACCTGCCAATATGTGCTACTCTCTTTCCCCCATCTATACCCTTCCTTTCCAGTCCTGATGAAGAATCTCAGCCTGAAATGATAACTGCTTATTCCCCTCCATAAATACTGCCTGACTTGTTGAGTTCCTCCAATGTTTTGTGAGTCCTGCTCTACGTTCCTTCTAGCTTGCAATGACTAATGTATGCAAAAATCTTGTGCTGTACAATTGTTTGCCCAGTGACATGTTCGCACTGAATGATTTCTTCAATAAAAATAGTATAAATAAGCCAGTTCTAAAATCTGCAGACAAATCATCACAAACTCCATGTTGTCATCACTAACCGTATCAGAAACCTGAAAAGGAAATGTGATTGTATATGATTATGAAATATACTGAACATGCCAATGAAGCAGAAGGTGACCTCTTATGCACAGCTTAAACTCCAGTATATGCTATTAGCAAAAGGTTGCGTGTGCGCATATGCATACACACACTTCAGAGGGAATACTGGTGTTGCTCAAGATTTCCAGAATCTGCAGCATCTCTCATGTTTACATACCTCGCATTCTCATTTGCACAAAGGTGCTACCTAACAAAATAAGCTAATTTTTCCATCTCTCTGCACCTTCCTTGGGCTTGCTATCTAAGTTTGATGGCAAATATATCTTTAAATATGCCAACTTCTGACATGATACCACTCAATGTCAGCCCCAAGATGAAGGCATGCTCACCATATTATAAGCAGTAACTTTGCTATCCATGATAACAGTAAAGGTAAAAGGTTAATCCTATCCATCCAATTTGAATGTGGACTGTTTAAATGCTGGGGACTACCATCTGGCTTGTCCTTTAACAACAATTGCTTAGTTGAGGCAAGTTGACTACTGTGAACCTCTAAGTTCCCATGATCTGTTCTTTTCTGCATTGATAACTCTGCAGCTGGCTCCTGTAAAATATATATGGATGCTCAGCATTGCTGAACCCCATACTTCAACAGCTTGCATCTGTACTTTAGTGGTGAAGGAGAAAACAAGTTACAAGGAGAATTGATTTCTAGGCCTATACTTATCAAAGATTAGAGAAACAAGATTTTAAGTACAGACGACTGAAGAAACTGCTGTTGAAAGGATGCTTTTAAAGCTGAAATGAGGAGGAATCTCTTCTTTCAGTGCTGGTGTATTTTTGGAAATTTCTAATCAGTGAACTGTCAAGGCTGAGTCTACATCTTCAGAACCAAAGGTGATGTGTACCAAACAAGAAAGTGGAGTTCTTATCATGGTCAGATTAACCATGAACTTAATGAGCAGCCAAACAGATCAAGGTGCATAAAGCCTATTCTTTCTTTTCCCTATTATTAGCCTTGTAGGTTAACAGTTGTCCAGATTAAAACCACATCCTTTCAACATATAGGCAAAATGTTTTATTGTTTTCAGTTATTAGTTCTACAGATTCCTGAAAGTTTATAAAACCTGATATTTTCTCACAGGTCTGCATTGGTGCCAGTCGATTTACTTAGAAATAGTTCTGGGAAAGTCAGAATGAATACAAATCTACAAACTGATCAATTGTCTAGGGAAGACTGCCTTTTACTTTAGCTTCAGGATTTGCCACATTACAATATAGTGTTTTTTAAGTTAAAAATGTTACTATATTACATAATATTTACAATCCTGCACATTTTCCACATTATATATGAACACTAGTTGTTTTGAAAAGTTCACTCATGGACAGGAGGTCACATCAATTAAGAGAAGGAGGAAGCAAAACATTTGTTGCTTATGGACTAGGATGCTGCATTGTGATGTGGGAGTAAGAGTTTGTTGCTTCAGTGGTAAATCTTGTTCCTTTTACTGTGAAGGAACAGTAAGGTTATAGATGAGCATATAGGGAAGTTAATCTCTTTCAGCTATCAACGGATCACAACATGCGTTACACGTTGAGAACCCTGTAGCAAACTGTAATAGCACAGTCTAAGTGGAGCTCATTTCTAGGTTGGTTTGGGTGAAAGTAATAGAGTAACATTATAAAAAGCCATAAAATAGCACAAAAACTGCAACAGAAAAATAATGCAACACAAATTAACCTTGCCTACTGTAACCAATAATGCATTTTATAGCAGAAAACATAACACAGAACAATGTCTTTAATCTGACTTCACATGAAATTTTTGATGCCAATCATCCTGCTACCACATTTGAGGTGGTGTTGGGAAAGCATCCTTTAGAAAATTTATTCTACCCTTCCACATCATTTCCATAAAAGATTGATTTCTGTTTAACTAAATTTGTACTGCCAATGAGCTGTCATTCAATAATGGGAACAACCATACATACACCTAACAAAACATGCTCAAGCATGCTTACTGTTTCCTCAGTTACTCTTTTATTGATTCTTTACCAGCATCCAAGCTGAAATTCATTAACTTGACATATTAGCAGAACTCAGCTATTTAAGTGTGAGAAAACAAAAATCATACTGTAACAAACCCCAAGCAGACAGAATATAAAGAAAGGGAGAATTTTCAATTAAAGTATATAAATATTCATTTTATCTGGCAGATGTCAGGTCAATTGGCAGTGTATGAATACTCACCTCTATTCATCCAACATTGGACTGCAAAATCCATCCTGAAATCTTAACCAATGGCTGTTGCTTCAAAAGGACATTAAACTTCTCATGACATATTTTGAAAATAACAAGCATTTACTCCTTATATTCCCGTTAACAAGCAGCACATTGCCAAAAACTGATCAACAAACTGTCATCAAGTTAGGTCACAAGCTTCTGCAAGTGAACAAAATTTTTCACAATCAACTGCATTTCATTCCATTCATGTGAATTATCTTAAAGACACAAAGATTACCCATTATTTTCTTCAAAGTTCTGACCTATACAATCAAATTATGAGGAATTGTCCTGACATAAAAAAAAAACAAAATAGCTTCAGGATCCTGACGAAACAAAGAAAATCAGAATGATCACAAAAATAATTATTGGCCTGCATAATTCAACTTACCTAGAACAATGATGCCATTTTTATCTATCTACTGTACACTCAGTGGACTCTTTAATAGGGTAAGCTTGTACTCACAGAATATAAAACATAGAACAGTACAACACAGGAATAAGCCCTTTAGCCTACAATACTGTGCCAAATTAAATTAGTTAACAAATGACTAACTGAACAAATCTCTTCTACTACACAATGTCCATGAATCTTCCATTTTCCTCACATTCATGTGTCTATCTAAATGTCTCTTAAATAAGTCTCTAATGTTTCTGGCTCCAGACCCCCACAACTGTGTGTATAAAAAAAACCCTGCCCCTCACATCTCCTTTGAAATTACACACATTCACCTAAAATGCATGCCCTCTGGTATTAAGACACTTCAAACCTTGGGAGAAGATATTGTTTACCTTCTCAATTTATGTCTCTCATATTCTTATAAACCCCTATCAGATTTCCTCTCAGCCTCTGCCAGCCCAGAAAAAAAACCCAGGTTTGTTCAACCTCTCATTATGTCTTCTGATCCAGGCAGCATCCTGGTAAACCTCTCCAAAGCCTTGACATCCTTCCTATAATGGAGTGACCTGAACTACATGCAAGACTGGTGATGTGACCTAACTGGAGTTTTATAAAGCGTCAATGTAACTTCCCCATAGCCTCCACTTGTTCACACCAAAGCCTGTTGAGCCACTGCCTCCCACTCAAACACTAGCCTGCTCCTACAATGGCTTATACCTCACTTCTTTTTATTGGCTTTTGTTAAATTATAAATAATCCAAGTAATCTCCTGCTCCACAAACAAGTCCGGTTAGAACTTGCGTGCTTTTTAAAACTGGTGCATAAAGTCCATAAGGAACTTTATCCAACTCATTCCATGAACTTCTGCAGAAAATCACCAATCTCACCAATTAAACCGTCGAGCAAGACTGAAATCACTGAGGCAATGTTAAGCGCTATTTACCAGTCTCACTCGCTGCCAGAGGAGAGTGAATGTATATGGCGGCCTCTCTCCCTCACTTGCTGCTTCAGAGGGAAGGTCCTTGTGTTTGATTGATCTCTCTCTCCCTCTTTCTCAATGCTGTTGGAAGATGGTGCTGGAGCAAGGTTTAATTGACATGATTTGTAGATTGGACTCTAATTCACATTTCTGATGTGTTCTGTGTGCTCCTTTTTCTGTTGCTGTTTTTGAGATATTTTTGAATCAGGGCAGCGTGCAAGGAATGAACACTGAGCTGAACTGCAATGTGTCTTTTGATTTTGTGCTTTTATTTTCTGTGTTTTTGCTCATTTTTTCTGTTGCTGTTTGTGTGATTTGTTCTATTTGCACGTGGCGACAAGGGGGGGTGGTTGATGTTTTTCTTCTAATAGGTTCCATGGTTCTTCTTTGTTTCACAGCTGTCTGTAGGGGAAGCTGAAACTCAAGGTTGTAGACTGCATACGTACTTTGATAAAAAGTGTACTTTGAACTTTTTAAGTCTTGACAGGCCCCATTAGTTTTAAAACTGGTGTGTAAAGTCCATAAGGAACTGTCTCCAACTCACACCGTATTCGCCTGCTCTACAAGTACAGGAGGTACCTAATAAAGTGGCCAGTGAGTGCAGTTGGAAGGTAAAAAGAATGGAGAAATTCAATATCTACCACCTTAACAATGCTAAATACTAAAGGATACAGCTGCCAAATCAGCGTGCAGTAGGCAGTGAGCAAACCGACCTAGGGGATATATTTATGTGACTGTACTTGAGATCCAGCAATTTAAAATCTGGCTATCCAAGAGATGTTGTGAGCCATCAATAACAGATTTTTACAATTTCTTTCTATTTTTTGGCTTGGAATATTCCTTACTTTGCCATTACAATTAAAAGAGAAAATCAACCCTTGTTCCCCAAGGACTATAGGAGGGCACACAGAGCAAGCATGAAAGCAAAATCTCAAGTTAGTACAGCCACAAAGCAGGACTACATCACGCAAAAGAGGAAATAACACCATTTAATGGAGAGCTTAAGTGATCCTATAACTGGAAGATCAGATCAAAGATAAGAGATCTTATTACGTACCATTGTGAATGTTGGTGAAAATGTGGAACTTATAAGTAATCACAGCTCCAGGATTACCCACATCTTCTGCGATGGCCAGGCTTGGCACCCAAGTTCCACCATCAAAACTGAAACATTTCATTCAAGATCACCTTCAATAAGAGGTGTTCTACGGACAATCCATGTCTGCTTTCTCCAGAGTTTCTCATAAACAAAGCTAAATCTATAACCAATTAATTTCCCATATACCAGAATGTACTGGATGCAGAAACACCTTTCTTTCTGCATCCAGGACAACAGGCAACATAGCAACTTATAGTGGTGAAGATAAGCTCCGAATTAACTGCTTATCTAACCAAGCTGTCTCAATACAACACCAGCTTCCAACTAAAAACATGGAAAATTGCCTAACCA
Source organism: Hypanus sabinus (assembly GCF_030144855.1). Taxonomy (NCBI): domain Eukaryota; kingdom Metazoa; phylum Chordata; class Chondrichthyes; order Myliobatiformes; family Dasyatidae; genus Hypanus; species Hypanus sabinus. The sequence continues at coordinate 77,532,310 of NC_082707.1, read as the reverse complement.
TATTCTAACCACAAGAAATAAAAGGTGTAGACCATTTGCTATCTCATCCCTGCTCTGTTGTTCATTAAACACTTCTTGAGATTCCTGGGATGTGTCATCCTTATGTATAAAGCAAAATATGGACATATCTGGAATAATGTATTTGCATTAAACACTTTGGGAACAAACTAGTAATGGAAGAAACAATTGCATACATATTTGACTTTTTACATCCTTGAAATATAATGATTTGCAGCCAATATCTGCAAAATATAGTTATCACTTAGGCAACAAATCAGCAATATCCCACAACCTGATGGTTACTAAATGGTCTGCACTGCTGATGTTATAAGACCATAAGACATAGGAGCAGAAGGAGGCTATTCAGCCCATCGAGTCTGCTTTGCCATTTCAGTATGGCTGTTTTATTATTCTCCTCAACCTCATTCTCCGGCCTTCTCCCTGTAGCCATGTCAACCTTAAAAGTTAAGAACCTGTCATTCTTCACTTTAAATATACCCAATTTCTTGGCCTACACAACTGGCTGTGGAAATGAGTTCCACAGATTCACCACACCCAGGCTAAAGAAACACACACAAAATGCTGGACGAACTCAGCAGACCAGGCAGCATCTATGTAGAAGAGTATAGGCGACATTTCAGGCCATCACCCTTCCTAATGAAGGGTCTGGGCCCAAAACATCAACTATAATCTTTTCTATTGATGTTGCCTGGCTTGCTGAGTTCCTCAAGTATTTTGTATGTGTTGCTTGGATTTCCAGCATCTGCAGATTTTCTTTTGTTTGTCTCTAGCTAAAGAAATTCATTTTCATCTCTGCTCTAGAGGGATGTCCACCTTGTTTGACGGATGTATTATCCTGGAGATCAAGGTAACTTATCTTGCTCTAAAATATTATTAGACCTTTTGCAACTTTGAAGCAAAGTTGGCATTACAGCACTCATGGATTTGAACACAATTTGACATTCTCCGGAACGGTGTTAAATTTAGTGTCTAACCAAGTCTCTCACTGGGTGGATGAGATCTACAGTGAGATTTGACAGCCAGTAAGTTGATTTTGCAACGTTGCATGGAGAGCGAAGGGGATGACGAGGCACATAAGATGTCATGGTCATCCACTGTAACCAAGGAAGACCCAAATTTAAAAGGACTATTTGTACCACTGGAACAGGTCTTCCAAGGTCGAGTGGAGCTGCCCAGGTGCACAAGTCTCCTGTCATTGTTGGATACAACGGACAATCAACACAATAGACGATAAACATAAAAAGTAGAGGGGAATAAAGTCTGAGATAGAAGGAAAGTTACGAGGAGAAGGCAGAGAATTGGATTGAGGGGGATAAAAAAGCAGCTATGATGGATTGGCAGAGCAGACTCGATGGGCCAAATGGCCTAATTCGACTCCAGTGTTTCACGGTCTTTATGGTCTAAGTCTATGGGTAATATTGAAATTCAATACTTAATATTCACGTGAGAGGGCAGTCAATTGTAACAGAAATGTATTTGCTCATTATTCTTAAAATAATATTACAGACATGACAACAACACTGACTTCATAATGTAATGACAATGATAAATATCCTGCACGTCCTTTAATCGAGATCCATAGCAAGACCCTGGACTTCCTTCTATTGATGGCAGAAATTTGTCATTCTCTATGCAGCTTCCTCATGTGAAGAAAAGTTTCAAGATCACAATCTAACCACAGCATAAAACACATGGTAAATGGACAGAACGGATTCCCACCCATCTATGAGCTTCAGGCATACAGAGGAGATATAACAGGTATGTAAAAAGCACTGAAGAGATACCAACATTAACTTCACCAAATTTACAAATCTACAGGAAAGAAACACAAACCAATGTCAGTGTCCGCTTCAAGGCCACTGAATTCAAATTAACACTCTGCCAACTCTGATACACTTGCTGTATCTTTTGGATCCCAACACCAGACTCCCAAACAAGGCTCTCTACATTCAGCTTCATTATGGAAGAGGTTGTGAGTAAAAGAAGGGGGGTGGGGGGGGGGGGGGGTTGATCAGAGAAAATAAGTTGAGGATGTGTCGAAGGGTCCTGGAAGAAATGTAACATTTTCACCAATTGGTGGGGATTTCTTGTGCTTAGGATGTTACATTGGAGAAGCAGCATCTAGAAAGTTTCTTCAGTAGCATATGAAGCTCTGCAAAGATGATAAAAAGGTGCATAACATCTCCCATACTATCCATCCGCCCTGTCTGCGGAAAAGTGTGCAGATCCCACTTAAATTTATCCTTTTCCTTGAACAATGCTTCGGTTGTGGGAAGAATATTGCAAGGATGGATTCCCAAAGTGCAGATTCTACTGTATTTAAATCTCTTAGAAATGAAGGATATTTATGTAAATTAATCTTTCTGAATTTAATTTCAATTCCTTGAATTCATTTTTTAATGAGATGGCAGACATCTTTGATGTTATAAAGGTATACAATTGTTATACATTTTAACAGTTTGCCTTAAAAATGGTATTTTTCCATGGCTTTTTTTGCTGCTATAGTAACCAATTATTTAGAATATATTTTAGTGATGCGATTAATACAAAACAACTGAAAGTATGATTTGTGGGAGACTTTAGAGTTTTAGAATTGTAGAAGAGTGAATTTTGGGAAATGGTATCTTTCTAATAAATGCAAACCATCTGTAGGCAATTATTAAACATCCCCTTTCTTGCTACATGAAGCTTTGGTGTTTATATTTATTGTTTGTCTGTACCTGCCTCAGTTTTCCAAGAAAGGAAATACTTTCTTTAGGAGCTGATCTTTCTGGAATTCTACCAGTTGCATCTGAAGTTTAAATAAAACATTACTTCTGTCTGCATGGTTGTATTGAACACTCAAGGTTTCCTGGGTTGGCTGAAATACATCATTAGGCAGAGATTCAGTAACAGTCCAGCTCGTGAAATGAATATATATTGCTGGTAGGCATGGAAGATCATGCATGTGAAGGATGTGGGCAACTAATACCAGATTGAGAAAAAATTTAGGGGAAAAAACATTTTAGGCTGTTCACACCTACTTCTGTTGCTGAAGTGAAAAATATAAACTGACCAAAATTGTGTTTAAAAAAACTCAATTAGCTTGAGGCAGGAACTGAGCAGTTCCATTTTTTGTTGTACGATTCCTATGATGCAAATGTGTCAGGTATCTGGAGAAAAATCACTATTCTGTATCTGGTTCTGTTGTCCTTAAATCTTCTGAAGAATCTTCCCACATAAAACTTATTTAGGCTACAGTAATCCTGTCATATCCTGTCACAATTTATGCAATTGGAACCATCTTTCCAAAGCACAAGACAAGATCTGTTTCTGTGAAAGCAAATATTAGTAAATGTCTCAGTACACTCTAAAGTATTATCTCTCAGCTTTTTGGGTCATTTATAATAACCATGGGAATGAATAACATTTACTCAGATGTAATCTTCTACAAACAGCACGTAGTATTTACTTTCATATCATCACAGAATTGCTACAGTATGGAAAGAGGCCATTTGGCTTGTCATGTCTAATTGGCTTTAATAATCTTGTCAGTTCATATCACACTTCACTGAAAGGCCTCTGTAATATTCAACAGCCTGTGCAGTTCCCTTTTTGAAGGCGTAAGTCAGCCTGTTTTCTCCAACTCAGCTGGTGGAAATTTCAGATAATAGCTAAATGAATAAAATGGGTTTTGCCCACATACTGAATACAAGTGGTCTGACAACAGCTTTGCAGGTAATTTAGCTATGAATGCTTATATGTTAAACAGGCAGTTTACTTGTGAAATGTGGCTTGGTTTTAAATCGGAAGAGTTCAAGGAGCTTCAGGAAAGTTGCAAGGATTCAGCTTTTGTGAGTATAAAGAACTAGAATCTACTCTGCATGCGTTAAGGTTTTGCATGAACTTCAAGTGTAAGATAAAAAGCTGCTTGAAAAAGTAGATGCAAAGACAAAAGAAAGCCCAGCTGGATGAACAGAAGAACAATGGAAAAAGAAAGGAGTCTATGGAGATCCAAAAACAGAAGATTTATCAAATGATGTTATGGATAAGGAAAGCCAGAAGAGAGATCAGATTATAAAAGGAACAACAGAAGGATAAATAAGAGAATACTCCAGTGAACTAAATGCACCTTCCCAAGAATCAAGATGCACATCTAGAAACATTAAAAAGTAAAAGAAAGAGGATTAAGAGAAACAAGGCGGACCAGGAAAGAAGAAAGGATCTAAGTAGATCCAGAGAGAAAAGAAGAAGAAAGGTGTCAGAACCATTTCCTGCAGTCTCAAAGTCAATTCCTACAATCACCAGAGAGGAGGCCCCAGACCTTGATATTGTTTTCACAGCCAGAGGTCTCACCCGGCAAATAGAGTGACCTCATTTGTTTGGAGATGTGTTTGGTAGTGGGATCCCTTTGGAGGTGGCAGAAGTTACAGAGAATTATATGTTGGACCTGGAGGCTGGTGGGGTGGTAGGTGAGGACAAGGGGAACCCTATCCCGAGTGGGGTGGCGGGCGGATGGGGTGAGGGCAGATGTGCGGGAAATGGGAGAGATGCGTTTGAGAGCAGAGTTGATGGTGGAAGAAGGGAAGCCCCTTTGTTTAAAAAAGGAAGACATCTCCTTCGTCCTGGAATGAAAAGCCTCATCCTGAGAGCAGATCTGGCGAAGACGGAGGAATTAGGAGAAGGGGACGGCATTTTTGCAAGAGACAGGGTGGGAAGAGGAATAGTCCAGGTAGCTATGAGAGTCTGTAGGCTTATAGTAGATATCAGTAGATAAGCCAACTCCAGAGATGCAGACAGAAAGATCAAGAAAGGGGAGGGAGGTGTCGGAAATGGACCAGGTAAATTTGAGGGCAGGGTGAAAGTTGGAGGCAAAGTTAATGAAGTCAATGAGTCAGCATGCATGCAGGAGGCAGCACCAATGCAGTCGTCGATGTAGCGAAGTAAAAGAAGGGGATGGATACCCGTATAGACTTGGAACATGGACTGTTCCACAAAGCCAACAAAAATGCAGGCATAACTGGGACCCATGCGGGTGCCCATGGCTACACCTTTGGTTTGGAGGAAGTGGGAGGAGCCAAAGGAGAAATTATTGAGAGTAAGAACTAATTCCGCTAGATGGAGGAGAGTGGTGGTAGAGGGGAATTGGTTAGGTCTGGAATCCAAAAAGAGCGAAGAGCTTTGAGACCGTCCTGCTGGGGAATGGAGGTATTAAGGGACTAGATATCCATGGTGAAAATAAGGCGGTGGGGGCCAGGGAACTTAAAATCATTGAAAATATTCAAAGCGTGAGAAGTGTCACGAACATAGGTGGGAAGAGATTGAACAAGGGGGGGGATACCCACAATTACCTCCTGGCTTCCTTGTTTTCCTTTCAATTAATTTTTATGTTTTACAGTAAACAAACACAACACTTTCCTCCAACTCTCGTTTTGATGTTTTAGCTGAAGTGTTTTATCCCTGCAACTCTAGTATAATGTGCTAGCTTAAATCATTGTTTAAACTAGAGTTGTGGGGGGGAATGGGAACCAGAATGGCAGAGCAGCAAGTGAAGGGGCTGTGAGGGAAGTAGACATTATGGCTACTAGCAAAATGAAAACTGAAAGGTTAAACATGGAGGGATTAATATTCCGAGTTGTTTCCATTTTAATAAGGAGCAATGTAGGTAAGGCAGATGAACTTATAGAGTAGGAGTTTGTACATGGAATTACAGTGTTGTTGCCATGAATGAGACTTAGATGCAAGATGGAAAGAACTGGCAACTCAAGTGTTCCAGAGTTCTGTTGTTTTAGACATGACAGAAGGGAAGGTAGCTATTACTTGTTAGGGAAAATATCACAGCAGTATTCAGATCTAATCTTCCAGGCAATGTGGGTGGAACTCTGGAATAGAAAAATGGATGACCAAGTAAATGGAACCAGATTATACACCTCCCAACAGCCAGTAAGATTTGGAGGAGCAAATCTACAGAGATAGCATAAAGCTGTAGGAAATATAAAGTTGTGATCTCAAGAGATTTTAACTTTCCACATATTAACTCAGAATCCCATACTTTAAAAGAACTCCATGGTATACAGTTGGTCAAAAACATTCAGGAAGGTTTCTTTCATCAGTATGTAGAGGTCCCTGCTAAACAGTACAGTACTGGATCTCCTCTTAGGGAACGAGACTAATCAGATGACAGAAGTAAATCTAGGGGGAAAACTCTGGATCTGGTGATCATAATTCCACTAGTTTCAAGTTAATGATGGAGAAGGATCATAGTGATCCTCAGGTTAAGATGTTAAATTGGGGGATAGTTAATTTTGATGGCATCAGAAGGGATCTGTGGGCTGTGGGTAGAAATAGGCTCTTTTCCAGCAAAGAGATGCTTAGCAAGTGGAAGGCCTTCAAAAGTGAAATATTGAAAATACAGAATTTGTATATTAAGAGTAATAGACAGGGCTAACATATTTGGGAAGCTTTGGGACTTGAGGCCCTGGTAAAGAAAAAAGAGCCAACACATATCAAGTTCATAGGCAATTAGTATCAAATGAGGCACTTGGGGAGTAAAAGAAATGCAAGAAAACAGAAGAGAAATCAGGTTGGCTGATAAAAGATATGAGGTCCCTTTGGCAGACAAAGTGAAAGCAAATCTCAAGTGCTTCTACAGCTATAGTAAGAGCAAAGGATATGAAGGAACAAAATTGGTCCTCTTAAAGATTAGTGTGGTCATCAATGTATGGAGTCCAAAAAAAATGGAGATTTTGAAATGTTTTTTTTCTATCTGCATATACTCAAAACAGACAGAGTTTAGAGCACTGAGTCAAGAGTAGAGAGGTCGTGGACTGTATCCAGATGACTGAAGATGAGGTGCAGGTTGCCTTGAGGTGAACAAAGGTGGATAAATCCCCAGGGCTTAACAAGGTGGCTCGTTGGACCTTAATGAAGGCTAGTCCAGAAATTGCAGAGACCTTTGCAAAGATATTTAAAATGTCTGAGGCCACAACTGAGGTGCTGGAGGACTGAAGGATAGCTAATATTCCGCTGTTCAAGAAAAGCTCCAAGAATAAGCCAGGAAATTATAGGCTGGTAAACCGGATGTCAGTCATGGGTGGATTATGGGAAAGTATTCAATGGGACAGGATATGTAAGAAGTTGGATAAACAGTGCCTGATTGGAAGTAGTCATTGGGATTGGCTTTGGGTGCAGATGTCTAACCAAACATAGAGGCTTTCCAAGTTATCCAGTTTGATGAAGGGAAGGTAGTGAACAATATCTATAGCACATTAACAAGGCTTTTGACAAAATACAGCACTGAACACTGGTTCAAATTTTAAATCACTTGGCATTCAGGATGAAGTCATTGATTGAGTTCAACATTGGCTTAGAGGGAGAAGCCAGAGTGTGATCATAGATGATTGTCTCTCTAACTGGAGGCCTGTGACTAGGGGTATGCTGCAGGAATTAATGCTGGGTTTGTTGTGGTTTATCCATATTAATGATTTAGAAGATAACGTAGTAAACTGGATCAGTGAATTTTTCCATGACACCAAAATGGGAGTGTAGTTGAGAGTAAAGAAAGTTATTAAAACTTGCAAAGTGATCTAGAGGAGTTGAGTAAATGGGTTCAAAAATGGCAGATGGAATTTAATGTAGACAAGTGGGACACATTGCACTTTGGAAGGACAAACCAGGGAAAACATATATAGTGAAAGGTAGGTCACTGAGGTGCGATAGAAAAAAGGGACCTGGGAATACCGATCCATAATTCCTTGAAAGTGGTATCACAGGTAAATAAGGTGGCACATTGGCCTTCAAGAATCAAGGTACTGACTACACGATTTAGGATCATAAACATGAGAAATTCTGTGGATGCTGGGAATCCAAAACGACACACACAAAATGCTGGAAGAACACAGTAGGTCAGGTAGCATCCATGGAAATGAACTAACATTTGACATTTTGGGCTGAGACTCTTCTTCAGGACTGGAAAGGAAGGGGCAAGACTCCAGAATAATAAGTGTGGGGGGGGGGGAGGGGAAGGAAGATAGCTAGGTGATAGGTGGCTAGGAAAGGAGAGGAAGGAAATCTGATAAGAGAGGACAACTAGACCATAAGAGAAAGGGAAGGATGAGGGGCACCAGAGGGAAGTAACAGGCAGGTGAGAAGAGGTAACGCACCAGAGTGAGGAATAGAAGAGGAGTTTTTTTTTAAAAAAACAAGTTAGGATGTTATGTTGAAGTTGTATAAAGCATTGGTGAGGTCAAATTTATGTATGCTGTATGCAGCTCTGGTCACCTTCCTACAATAAGCTTGTAGAGTGCAGAGAAATGTTACACAAATGTTGCCAGAAATTGAGGATCTATGTTACAGGGATCAGTTGAATCCATGAGGACTTTATTCCCTGGAGCACAGGAGAAAGGGGTAGATATTACAGAGGTATACAGATTTATGAGGGGCACAGTTAGGGTGAATGTATGCAGGTTTTCCCCCCCAAGTTGGATGAGACTAGAACCAGATTGTATGTTTAAGGAGAAAGATGAAGTATTTAAGGAGAATCTGAGGAGGAACTACTGCATTCAGAGGGCATTATGACATGCTACTTCCTAAAGTTAGGTGACTAGGTTTGGATGCAGTTTTCCCATTTGTGACCTATAATGCAGGTTCAGCCTAACTTACTTTGTACTCTATGTCAACATTCTAGTGCAGGGATGGCCAACCTGTGGCACATTTGATGATTAGAAGTGGTGCATTGCACCCCAGCGATAATAATAAAAAAGTAAACCTACTCATGCAAAAAGTATTAACCAAAAACCGATTTGGAGAGAAAAAAAATCTATAACAGGAATTCAAGTAGCTTAGAGCTAGAAATGGGTTTCACTGAGAATAACTCTAAAACTCAGCAATTATTTTTAGCAATTTTATTATTTCATGCACATCTTTTGGTGAATGTCACCTTCTCTCACGTTAATCTGTTTTCAATTTTAAAAAATGTTCAATGAGTCAAACTAGGAAAGAAGGACTTTTGTTCTGTAGTCGTCCCATAATTGTTCAATACACGTTTGATAATTGTTTGATCCTGAGGCACCAGGTATCTGCACCAGCGGTGCGTTGCAGGTTTTTGCCAGTCAGTTTACAATTGACACTTGTGCGCTACCGAGTTGTGCTTTGTTCGTCCTTTGTGAACATTTGCAGTTTTGTACTTTTTCAAAAATTAAGCCTTGTTTTTACATTCAGTTACCCATCACAGTTCAAAAGAAAAGCAGAAAGTAATAGTAAGTGTGAATTCAATGAACGGTGGGAAAATGAGTTCTTATTTATAGCAGGTCCATCGGGAAAACCATTCTGCATTGTTTGTGAAAACACTTTCTCACATAATAGAAGACATGATTTTAATAGACATTATAAAATACAACATCAGACTGAAATAGAAGCTAGTGTTTGAGTCTGAGTTACGGAAAGAATATGTGATTAAGAAAAAAGGAAGAAATCAAAAGAAGACAAGCAAAATATACTTGTTAAAAGTCTCATTAAGGTAAGTAATGTTTATCTTGTTTTTATATTAAATCAATATATCATGTAAAACACTAAATATGTCTTTATTAACATATTTTTACAAGAATTGAATAGGGGCAAAAGGGTTGTATGGTGCATCTGAACGCTCGTGAAAAAACTGACGCATGAAATGTAAAAGGTTGGCCACCCCTGTTCTAGTGCTTTAATAAATGCTCCGCTAGTGGACTTAATACATTGACATCTCTGCTCCAATGTGGAATTTAGAACAAAGAACGTTAATCTATGCTGTCTCCTTTTCCTTAATTTCATACTAGTAGTACAGTGACATGCAAATGTTTGGGCACCCCAGTCAAAATTTCTGTTATTGTGAATAGCTAAGCGACTAAAAGATGACCTGATTTCCAAAAGGCATAAAGTTAAAGATGACACATTTTTTTAATATTTTAATCAAGATTACTTCTTTTATTTCCATCTTTTACAGTTTCAAAATCACAAAAAAGGAAAAGGACCCGAAGCAAAGGTTCGGGCACCCTGCATGGTCATTACTTAGTAACACCCCCTTTGGCAAGTGTCACAGCATGTAAATGCTTCCTGTGGCCAGCTAAGAGTCTTTCAATCCTTGTTTGGGGCACTTTCTCCCAACTCTTCCTTGCAAACGGCTTCTAGTTCTGTGAGATTCTTGGGCCGTCTTGCATGCACTGCTCTTTTGAGGTCTATCCACAGATTTTCGATGATGTTTAAGTCAGGGGTCACAAACCTATTTTGCACCACGGAGTGGTTTAATATCGACAATATTCGTGCGGACCGGTCAACGGGGGTGGGGGGGGGGGGGTAGAGGTGTTAATCGCGACTGGAATATAGGTGATAAATCAACTACATCACTTATAAGCAGCTAATACACTCAATTTTGTTTCAAAAAGGGTTCATCTAACAAATTTAATATTAAACACACAGCATTTATTTTCCTCATATGAATATAGTGCTAAGTCAATTATAACTCACTTATAAGTCAATAGCATAACATTTTAAGTAACATTTGGATACTAAACACACAGCGCTATTTTCCTCGTATGAACATACAAAATAATTGCAACACACCAATATCGCTGAATCAGTGGGAGCCCTGGGCTTGTTTCTCTGCAACAAGACGGTCCATCGTGGGCTGATGGGAGACAGCAATACTCAAAGGGGGTTCTTTATATCCAGTCTATTCAGCAATTTAGTTTTTGTGGTTCTCAGCACTTGCTTCAGTCCCACTTGCTCACGTTTTTTTTTGCTCAAAAAACTTAACAGGTTTGTCTTTAAGTGCAGGGTGCTTGGACTCAAGGTGCCAAAGCAGTTTTGAGGGTTTCATTGCTTCATCAGACAGCCTCTAGGCCTGAACTCCAGCCTCCTGCCGTCAGATGCCTTGGCCAGGTGTGGCTGGTCGTGAGTGGGGTGAGAGGACAAGGAGGTCCCCGTGCTGGGACCACAGTGGTCGCAGTCTGTACAGAGCGACTGACTGAGCGAGGAGTGCGACAGGGCACGTGCCCGTCCTCCTTCTAGGTAGGTAGGATCTATCAGCCAACAAAAGTTTGGCTTGAGGGATGACTTTCAGTAGATCGCAGCGAGGTAGCTGCTCTGCTACTTATGAAACACTGAGCCCAAATTAGGTCTTCTGCAAATACTTTAGCACCAGGTTCCCCACGAACATTCGGTGTGCTAAACAGGTTTAGAGGCGGCGCCCATCAGTCCGCGCTCCAGACCTGTAGCAACAGCACTTTTTGCCGGCCGGTTACCCAAGCCCAACCAGTCATGCTAGGGTATTACTACGTTTAGGCGATTAATTACCTTGCGTGCGTTCAAGTTCAACAGTGGGCATGACAGGGAATGAGAAAAGGTGCAGCTGACTCATATCATTTCATATCACCAAATCATATCGCTTCTTTGTGAGCTGGTAGCATATGCTTTGTGGCCTGGTGGTTGGGGACCACCGGTTTAGGTTGGGGGACTGTGAGGGCCATGACAAAACCTTTAGCTTGCGCCTCTTGAGGTAGTCCATTGTGGATTTTGAGGTGTGTTTAGGATCATTATCTTGTAGAAGCCATCCTCTTTTCACCTTCAGCTTTTTTTTTACAGACGGTGTGATGTTTGCTTCCAGAATTTCCTGGTATTTAATTGAATTCATTCTTCGCTCTACCAGTGAAATGTTCTCCGCGCCACTGGCTGCAACACAGGCCCAAAGAATGATCGATCCACCCCCATGCTTAACAGTTGCAGAGGTATTCTTTTCATGAAATTCTGCACCTTTTTTTCTCCAAAAATACCTTTGCTCATTGCGGCCAAAAAGTTCTATTTTAACTTCATCAGTCCACAGGACTTGTTTCCAAAATGCATCAAGCTTGCTTAGATGTTAACACCTACAACTGGATGAACTCGGCAGGTCGGGCAGCGTCCATTGAAACTTGCAGTCACCATTTCAGGCCGAAACCCTTTGTTAGGACTGAAGGTGGAGGGGGCAGGGGCCCTATAAAGAAGGTGGGGGGAGGCTAGTAGGTGCCAGGTGAAAAACCAATCAGAGGAAAGATCAAGGGGTGGGGGAGGGGATAGACAGGAGAGGTGAAGGAGGAATGTAAGGGGAAAGCACTATGGGTAGTAGTAGAAGGCAGAATCATGAGAGAGGTTATAGGCAGCTGTAAGAGGAGGCAGAGTGAAAGTGGGATGGGGGAAGGGAGACTGGAAGTTGGAGAATTCGATGTTCATACCAAGGGACTGTAGACTACCCAGACGGTATATGAGGTGTTGCTCCTCCAACCTGAGTTTGGCCTCATCATGGCAGTAGAGGAGGCCATGTATGGACATATCTGAATGGGAATGTGAAGCGGAGTTGAAGTGGGTGGCAACTGGAAGATCCTGTCTGTTGTGGCAGATGGAGCAGAGGTGCCTGAAGCCATCCCCCAATCTGCGAAGGGCCTCGCCGATGTAGAGGGGGCCGCACCGGGAGCACTGGATGCAACAGATGACCCCAACAGACTCACAAGTGAAGTGTTGCCTCACCTGGAAGGACTGTTTGGGGGCCTGAATGGTGGTAAGAGAGGTGGTGTAGGGACAGGTGTAGGAGCTGCTTAGAGGAGCCCATGGCTGCTGATTGTTGGAACAAGGTTTGAAGAGTCAAGGTTTTTATAAAGCTTTGAAATTTGCATCACCTCACCTTTCCTAACAACACTGAACAAGCCATAGCCCTAACAAGCTAATTAAGGTCTGAGACCTTGGTAAAAGTTATCTGAGAGCTCAAATCTCTTGGGGTGCCTGAACTTTCCTTTTTCCCCCCACTCTAAAATTGTACAAAACAAAAATACACTAATCTCACTTAAAATGTTGAAAAGAATGTTTCATCTTTAACTTCATGACTTTTGGAGATCAGTTCATCTTCTACTCACTTAACTATTCACAGCAACAGAAATTTTGACCGGGGTGCCAAACTTTTGCTTGCCACTGTATATTTAATTTTATCTACTACGTCTGCCACTTAGTCACATCTTTTGTTTGCTTATTGCCATACTTCCAAGCTTAGTGCCAAAAAACTTTTTAGAAACTTTACAATGAACATCTGTTTAAATCAAATAAAGACTGCAGCCCTATCTTTGACCCCTCCTATACTCTCATATTTATTTACTTGGCTGAATGGAACCAACAATGAAAGTGAGGAATTGAACTGAGTGAGATACACTTATGCAGCTCATTCTCATAAGCACATGGGATTCACATAATATTAAGATGGATTAAGGATTGATTACTAATGGAAAAATTTGAATAGTTATTAATGGGTCACTGTTGAGCTATAACTTGTGAAATCCCATAGGATCAGAGTTATTTTCAGCTGTTGGCTATAATAACTGAAATGGTGGGATGAACTTGGTTATCTCCACAAGTCTACCGCCAATCACTACTCAAACTTCTCTTAAGCAGAACTCTGATGTACAAGGATTTTCCCATGTAGTCACATGATTTCCCATTTAAAATTTCATTTTTTCTTTGGGAGTGGTGTGCAACTGCAAAGGTAGGAAAAAGTAATCACAAATGTACATAACTCAAGGGCACTTTTCTCACATTAGCCTATTTTGTCTATTGTGATGCAATGTGAATATGCAGTCGAGCTATTTTGATGAGGGAACTTGACTGCAACTTTCAATGGTGAACCATTCAACTTGTGATCAGCATAGTTCCTAAGTGAAGTAGAAAAATACTTCAATGTATTTTGGAAAAATGCAGTTGTGATCATAGAGCTGATTTTCTTTTGATAAGGGGATCCAGTAGAACCGGGAAATTGCATCATTGCTGTAAGGGACTTTGGAAGCTTCCTAAACTGAGCTCTGAATTATCTGAAAGGTGAGAGAAAGAATATGCATCATTGGATATTTGAATGTAAAAGTGTTAAATCCAATTTTCATTGATGGCTTTTCTGATTGATGGTCACTCTTCCGGAGTGTAACAGTGTATCCCGAAAAATTCCACTATAAAACCCAGAGGCAAAATTTAAGAGAATTTTTCTCATGAAGGAACCATTCAAATATTAAGGACTGGAAGTCAAATCCCATTGATAAAACATGTACATTTGCAGTAATGTCATAAACATGGGATGTCCTCAAATGTTAAGTCATACAGCCAGCAACAGGCCATCACTTCAAGAGCCTATCCATATTGATCCCATTTACTAGCACTTGGTCCACAGCCTACTGTCAAATGAAATGCCTTTGCAGGTGTGTTTAATGTTTTTAAAAAATGGGTATATGCCTCTATCAGCTGAGGCAATGCCTTCCAAATCTTAGAAACTCTGGTTGGGGAGGGAGAGAGGGAGAGGGATACAGAGACAGAGAGAGACAGAGAGACAGAGACAGAGAGAGAGAGATAATTCTTCCTCTGATCACTTTTGAACTTCTTACTACCTGAAGCCAATATCCCTGGTTCTTGTACACTTCTGCATGAAAAACACTTTCTTACTGTCTACCTATGCAACTCAATTTTGTTCACCTCAGTCTTGTTCCCCTCAAATTCTTTTGCTCCATGGAAAAGAAACCTATACATTCTCTAATCAGCTGGAGCACTGATAGCCAAAGAAGGGGGAAACAACTAACTCCAAGATTCACAAATTTCTTATTGTTACCATAATACTTTTCAAAATCATAATGTAATTATTGCTGGATTGTCAAGTGTAGAATAAATGCAAAAGTAGTACAAATATATAATTGATCAGATTTTTATATTTATTCACTGGAAGGAACACAAGTTAAAATAATCAATCACCCATTCTTACGATGACTGGGAGATCTCATACAGCAAATAACATAATGCCTAAGGGAGATGATACTCTCACAATGCAGTATGTTCTGGAAATAGTTATCACCCTGGTTGAGTAGTGGTTAGCAACACTACTACTGCTCAGAGCATTCTGGAGTTCAGAATTAAATCCAACCCAATTCTATAAGGAGTCTCTGTAGATCTTCCCTGTGGAATGCTTGGGTTTTCTCCAGATCCTCAGGTTTCCTCCTGTAGTCTAAATATGCACTGGGTAGGTTAAGTGGTCATTGTAAATTGTCCCATGATTATATTTGAGTTAATCATGTTTGTAGGGATTGCTGGGGTGACATGACTTGAAAGGCCAGAAGGGCCTACTCTGCGATGTATTGCTAATTAATAAATAAATCTTTTGGATAAGAAAAAATCCTACATTTACTTAGTTTGGCAGGTACATGACTTCATTCACAATCCAATGCAGTTGGCTCATAATTTGAAAAGAACAATATTCAGTTGTAATTACCTTTGGTAGTTAACTGCAAGTCAACACATATCTGAGAGCAGCAGAACACTGTATGTCTCAATTAAGGGGGTGACAAAGCATTAGATAAGGTTTTATTGGAAGAGCCAAGGCAGGATAGATTTAAATGGACATTACGTTGTAGGAGTTACCAATCAATGAATGGATGTAGAAAAGAGTTTGTAACAAAGATATTTGACAACAAATATTACATAATTATAAAGAAATAAACCTTTGGGTTCCCAGGTCACATTTTCATATCATTGTTCATGGTCCAGTGGTTAAATAAAACATTGTTTTAAAGGTTATCTACAATATTTCTCCAGCAAATACATTTGTAATTGAAACACATCAGATCCATCTGTTGGTATTATACCTGGTTTCAGAAATTATCATAAGCAGTTTAGGATTCCTAACAATCTGGTCTTTGTTGCAAGCTTGTCTATATTAGGTTATCACAGAGGAACAAAAACAAAAAAACTGAAAAAACAGAACACAAGTTACATCTGTGTGCATTGCTACAGGTAATACACATAATCCACATGTGCTCCTGCCTCTTTTTGGATAGCTTAATACTGTCCACACAAAAATTATTGAATGCCACATTCCACTGACCTAACAGTGAAAAGCAAATAAACTTCACAATAAACTGCACAGATTGTTTTCTTCTTTCATGTTTTATAAAAAGTAGATTTCTGTCATTTCCGGTCAAAGCTTTTATCCTTTCTCCTCCCAATTTGCATAAGCATAAATTGATAGCCAGTTATTCATGTGATCTGTGACAACAAGTATTTACAAGCCACCAGTCAGAGCTGAGTCAAGTTACCACCTTACCAAAGGCAGATTTCAAGTGATGGCTGGCATACAGGAAATTAGTAATCAAACTCAATCCCTTTCTCAATCCAACTTCAGAACTTTAATTGTTCTATTGGAACAATTCAGCCAAATCAGCAAAAACCTGGAATTCTGAAATGTCCTTATCTGTCAAAATCAACTTATTACTGAATAAAATGTCACCGAGGGAGTCATTTATAAGTTTTAAGTTAATACCTGCTAACAAATGTTTTCTCATATTGTTTGTGAAAAATATGAATATTATGACTAGAATATGAACATCACTATAGCATTATTTTACAATGCTTGTTATTCTGTCTTCCAATAATTAAAATACAAAGAATCAAAGAAGTTGCTTCTACTTGTATCAGAGCTTTGTTAAAATCTAGTCACTACATCAAAGTTATGAAGAAGACAAACATAAAAGTATACACGAGGAAATCTGCAGATGCTGGAAATTCAAACAACACACACAAAATGCTGGTGGAACACAGCAGGCCAGGCAGCATCAATAGGGAGAAGCGTCAGCCTGACCTGCTGTGTTCCACCAGCATTTTGTGTGTAACATAAAAGTATCTTAATTTTAAACATCAAATTCAAAGTGTGTCAATTCTGCTGTCAATCACATCCTAATATTTTAATCATCTGTTTTTGTATCACAATGATGTGAACTTTGGCCTCGACATCAGAAAAATGGATTACATGGGTGATACTATGGAGTTCTAAAAGTAAAAGAACAAATATTTATGACTTGGAAAATTAGTCTTCAAAAAATGATTCCACTAATTTATTACAGAACACCTTTGGAGCTGTGGGGGTAAAACTGGGTAATATTTAATGAATATTTTAGCTGCTACTTAAAGCTCCAAACCTCTTAAAAAGGACATAACCAACAACTTTCAGTCCCCTAATTTGTTATTAAATTTTTCAATCATATTTTGCTACAAAGTGCACTGTGAATGATATTGTTTGAATTAAGTTTAGAGATAAACCCATCAGATAACTTATTAAAATGTCAGTGAAAATTAACAAAAAAAAACATGTTTATGAATAAGACACCAAATACCAAGCTACTTTGCCACGCATTTTAATGATCTTTGAAAGGCACAAAAAACCAAGGAATTTGAACGTTCAGGTTAAGATAATGTGCCTTTTTACTGGAGCAAGAGAAACTAGTTTACAAGTTGCACATCTGAAGAATTTGAATGATGTAACCAACCAGAATATAAATTCAAATTTGAATTTATCAATAAACTAGCTCATAAGATTTGAAAGTTTCAGATTCCAGACTTTTATGACTGGAAGAGTATCATGGTAAAAATGTAGCATTCCCTTGAAGTTGCAGTAACCTAAATTGAAGTAATATTTCATTTCACTCTAAGTTTGTTAGAACCCAAGCCATTTGCTTCAAATACCATTACTGAAGTATTCTGATTATGCCTGTGACCTATTCAAGTTTACATCCAAGATAATTTTCATGTCCATCATTAAAATATTGCTTGATAAGAAAATAATTATATTATTAAAGAATTATTGTGAGATTCTTCTTCTGTATTTCAAATCTGGGAAATAAAAGCTATGTTAGTTCATCAAAAGTACAATATTTTACGTGTGCATGCAATATATTTGCTGAACACTGCACAAACAAGTTATAAACACAAAATTTTAGTCATATTCACCCTGGCCCAAACCTAACGTTGAAAATATTGTGCATCTGAAAGTTATGACATGATGCTTAAACAAATGAGTTGTTATAGACCTCAAGACATAGAATGGCAGAGCAAACTCGATGGCCTAAATCTGCTTCTATCATGGCCAATTTATTATCCCCCTTAACCCGATTCTCCTGCCTTCTCCCTGTAACCTTTGTCACTCTTATTAATCAAGAACCTATCAACCTCTGCTTTAAATATATCCAATGACTTGGCCTCCATAGCCAACAGTGGCAATGAATTCCACGGATTCACCACCCTTGTTAAAGGAATTCACCCTCACCTTTATTCTAAAAGCACATGCCTCTATTCAGAGGCTGTACCCTCCAGTTCTAGACTCCCACACTATAGAAAAAACACTCTACTTGTGTCTAGGCTTTTCAATATTCAATAAGTTTCAATTAACATCCCCTTCCCCATTCTTCTGAACTCAGTGAGTACAGGCCTACAGCTATTAAGCACTCCTCATTAAGTTAACTCTTTCATTCATGGGATAATTTTTGTGATCCTCCTCTGAACCTTCTCCAATGTCATTAAATCCTTTCTTAGATATGGGGCCCAAAACTGCTAATCATATTCCAAGTCCAGTCTGACTAATGACTTACAAAGCCTCAGTATTACATTCTTTGTTTTATATTCTATTCCACTTGAAATGAACACTAACATTGCATTTGCTTTCGTTACTACCAACTCAATCTGCAAGATAACCTTTAGGGAATCCTGCATAAGGACTGCCAAATCCTTTTGCACCCCGATGTCTGAAATTGCCCCCGTTTATAAAAATTAGTTTACAGTTCGATTCCTTCTAAAGTGCATGACTATACACTTCACTACACCATATTCCATCTGCCCCTTCCTTGCCCATTCTCTTAATTTGTCCAAGACCTTCTGCAGACTCCCTGCTTCCCCAACATTACCTGCCCCTCCACCTATCTTTGTAAAGTCAGCAAACTTCTCCATCAATTCAGTCATCCAGATCGTTGATGTACAACATGAAAAGAAGTGGTCCTAACACCGACCACTGCAGAGCACAAGTCACCAGAAGCCGACCAGAAAAGGCACCCTTTAGTCCTACTCTTTGCCTCCTACCAATCAGCTTATCTTCAGTTCTTGCCAGTATTTTTCCAGCAATACCATAAGTTCTTATCTTGTAGTGGCCTCACGTGGGACACCTTCTTAAAGGCCTCTTGAAAATCCAAATAAACACCATCCACAGTCTATTCTGCCTGTTATTTCCTCAGAATTCCACAGGTTTCTCAGGCAAGAGCTACCCTTAAGGCAGGGGTGGGCAAACTTTTTGACTTGTGGGCCACAAAGGGTTCTAAAATTTGACAGGGGGGCCAGACCAGGAGCAGATGGACAGAGTGTTTTGGTAATACACCTCATAAGAGAAAATAAAATATCATGGGATATGTAGAAAACATGTGCTTTAATTTCAATTGAAAATGAACAAATGCATTACAACAAAATATCTGTCTTTGAAGTCCCATGGTATTTAGCTATTTATTGAAATGACTTTTAAAACACTGAAAATTAAATGAATAAAATACAGCTTTTTTTAATAGTAACAGTTATTATTTTAAAGCACTGAAAATTCTGTTATCCTTCAAGATATTATCATCATCACTCTCCTCCTGCCTGTCTTTATTTCAAAAATGGTAGGAGATGCAGGTCTACTTGTCCTGCTCCTTCTTATTCAATTGTCCCGTGCCAAAACTCAACAACGAACAGCACAAGGACAGAACAGTGACAGCGCGCCAGTATGCGGAGCGCGTTATTTGATCTGGAGCGCATTTTTTATTTTGAGAATGTACGTGCACCTGCGCACTACTCATGTCCATCACTTAACAGAAATGACATGTAACATGTAAGGCTTATTGAAAAAAATATTTTCAAATGCATTTTTTTACATAACACAACGAAGAAACTTATTTTTAATTTCAGTGGGAACAGTGTTGTTGGTCTCCCTTTTTAGCCAGTGCATCAAAATCTGGATTTAGTTTTGTTGTGGCAATTCTCAGGATGGATCTGAGGTGTTGGTCAGTTAACTTGGATCTGTGGCTGGCTTTATTGATGTTCATGACGCTGAACGCATGTTCACACAAATAGGTCGAGCCGAACAAAAGTAAAGCGCAAATGTGGAGTAATACGCTGCACCTCAACAAAGGTCAGTGTGTAGTGGTGTGCTACATGCAGCGCTAAAATTACGACGCGGAGTTGGTAACTGCAGTCGAAGAAAAAAAACTTTATTCAAAATCCCCAGCCTCACTTTTAAGCCTCCCTCAACCTGCCCCCCATGGCGCAGAGGCTCCAAAGCTCTGTGCTCGCAAATCCCCGCAGGCTATCTCCCTTAGCCGGAACGCTGGCTAATGGTGAGCCGTTCGGATGTGCCAGGAAATGGGTCGCCACAAATGTATATAGAGTGCGTCATCTATTGGGAAAACACCGGAATTGCGGGGAAAAAACGTAAACAAGGTTTATTAATATAATTTCATCAGGTTCTGCGGGCCGGATTAAAAAGCTTAACGGGCTGCATATGGCCCGCGGGCCGTAGTTTGCCCATGCCTGCCTTAAGGTAACCATTTTATCACGTACTTCTAAGTACTCTGAAAACTTATCCTTAATAATGGACACTAACATCTTGTCAACCACTGCAGATAGCCTACCTGGACTATAATTTTTTTTATCTTTTACCTTCCCCCCCCCGAAAGAGTGGAGATACATTTGCAGTTTCCCTCTGGAACTATTTCATTATCTAGTGTTTCTTGAAAGATCACTAATGCCACCACAATCTCTTCAGCTACATTTCAAAATTCTAGGTTGTAGTCTAGTTGGTCCATAGTTGGACATATCTACCTTTATGCCTTTCAGCTTCCCAAACGCCTTTCCTTAGTAATAGTAACTACACTCTCTTCTGCCACCTAACACACTCCAATTTTTGATATCCACTCTCATCTTCCACAGTAAAGACAGATACAAAATACAACTGAGTTCATCCACCATTACGATCTCTCCAGTATTATTTTCCACTCTCGCCTTTCCTTTACTGTCTGCTTATCTGATAAAACTTTTGGTATCTATTTTTATATTAATGCCTTACTTACCTTCACATTTCATCCTTTCGCCCCTTATTGCTTTTTTTTTAAAAGTTAGTTTTTAAAAAGCATCCCAACCTTCTAGCTTCCCACTAATTTTTATGATACCAAATGCCGTCTCTTTTGCTGTCTTTGACTTCCCTTGCTAGCCACGGTTGCCTGACCCTCTGTTTAGAATACTTCTTCTTTGGATTGAATCTATCCTGCACCTCCCAAATAGCTCCCAAAAACTCGATTGTGACTCTGCCATCACTCCTGCTGGTGTCTCCTTCCAATCAACTTTGGCCAGCTCCCCTCTCATGCCTCTGTCATTCCCTTTTCTCCACTGTAATACCGATATATCTTATTTCAGCCTTCTCTCTCAAACTTGAGGGGGAATTCTATCATATTATGATCACAGTCTTCTCAAGGTTCTTTCATCTTAACCTCCTTATTCAAAGCATGTTCATTACACAACACCCAATACAGAATTGCCTTTTCCCCAGTGGGCTCAATCACAAGCTGCTTTAAAAAGCCATCTTGAATGCATTCTACAAATTGCTTCCCTTGGGATCCAGCACCAACCTGATTTTCCCAATGTACCTGCATATTGAAATCCCCAATGCCCTTCATAACACTGTCATTTTTAAATGCCGCTTTTATCTCCTATTGCAATTTGTACACATCTTGGCTACTGTTCATAGGCCTGTATAGAACTCCCAAAGTTTATTTACCATTATAGAGTCTTAACTCTATCCACAAGATACTAAATCTTCTGAACTTATGTACCTTCTTTCTAAGGATTTAATTTAATTTTTTAAATCAATAAACCCCTTCTGCCCATTTGCCTGTTCTCAATACAATGTGTATCCTTAGGTGTTAAGCTTGCAACCTTGATCTTCTTTCAGCCAAAACTCACTGATGCCATAATGTCATGACCCCCAATTTATAGCTGTGCTACGTTATCATCTATGTGCATCTTGTGTGCATTCAAATATAATACCTTTGGTCCTATTTTCATCGCCCTTTTCCATTTTGCCACCATGTTATGGTAAGTTAATTTTTTTAACCCTTTCTAAACTTGCCTATTCCTGTATTCTAGAGACTCTCACCTCTCCTACATTCTCCTTTCCCTTTACTTTATCATCACTTTTCCAAACTCTTGAACCCACCCTCCACCCCACTATTTAATGTAATACCCTATTCACAGCCCCAGTTATATGATTCATTAGGTGGTAAGCCAAAGATGATTACCTTTTTGGTTCTGCATTTGATTTTAGCTCCTAGCTGCTCAAATTTCCTCAGCAGAACCCTGTACCTCATTCTTCCTATGTTGCTGATACCCACATGAGCCACGACAACTGGATCATTTCCTTCCTACTCCAAGTTCCTCTGCAGGTCAGATGGGATGTCCTGAACAAGGGCACCAGGCAGAGAACACAACATTTGGGACTTTTGATCCTTCCAACAGGAAATTGTATCTTTTTTTACTACAATATACCAAATCATGAATAAATTTCTTTTCTCTCCACCCCCTGAATGCTAGGGTTCAGATGCTCATTATTCTTCAGCCCCCAGTCTCAGCTTACAGGGAGCAACAATCTCAAACCTATTGGGTAAGCTCAAGAGTTGAGGCCCCTTCAGCAATATCCATGGGAGAGCCTATCTGCCTCACTCACATCACATCTTCTTGTCCATGGGCACAAACCGTATTTGAAGTTGTTAATCCAATGGGGGTGACTGCTTCCTGAAACAGTGCCCAGGTAACTACCCCTACCTGATGCATCACAGTGCTTGAAGCTCAGATTCCAGGTCATCAAGTCTGAGCCCAAGTTCTTCAAGCAGCCAAGATTTGCTGCAGATGTGGTCACTAGGAATCACAATGGGGTTTACCAGCTCCCACATCAAACAGGTGCAGCACATCCCCTGATCCTGCATCTCTATTTCATTTAATTTGATATACTTCAGTTATAAAAAATTAATACTATATACTGTATAATGAAAAATCCTCACCTGTTCTTACCTGATACTCATCTGCACCTCGGCCTCTTCTTACTACAGCCTCCCGCGCCAAAGCCTCAGTTCTCCACTCTAACACTGCCCACTTCAACAACGGCCCTCTCCTTATACCTCATTTCTTTGTATTAGCTCAGGAAAAACTCACTCCTCAGGAGACCCGTTTTAAGTGGCTTCTGCTCTGCTCAGGTCCCACTTTTGCACTCATTGCTTCAAAGTGTAACATAACACACTTTGTTACATACTTGTATTGCAATAGGTGTCAATCTTTCATCAAAAGCTGCACCTCTGTGCTAGTTAGAGCACGGAGGAGCAGTCTGTTTAAGCAGTATTACAGCCCTTTCACTGGCTGTCGTTTGGTGTCTTGGCACCAGTAGAATATAAATCTAGCACGCTGAAAGCATCCAGTCTTTTTGTTCTCTGGGTCAGGGCTGCAGTGAGAGGGTAGAGTGTTGCTCACTTGAGACAAGTATTTGTAACTGGGTGTAACTTAAAGGGTGTACTGAATGTTTAGTGTCTGTCTTTTCTTGTAAATAAATAGTTGACTGATTTACTGGTGTGGTATCTTCTGTCCCCACTCACCAAACCCACAAACCTGATTTCACACAATTAGCAACTTTCACACACAATTTCCCAAATCTCTGGTAATACACCTCCCCTACCCTTCACCATTCTCCATTCCCTCTCTCATGCTATCTCCTTGGGACAGATGAAAGTCATCATCTTCCTCTTGTGCTCCTCCCCTCCCTTTGCTTTCTTCCATAATTTTCTGTCCTCTGCTATCAGACTCCCCCTTTCAGCAGCCCTGTACCTCTTTCACCAATCAACTTCCCAGCTCTTTACTTCATCTCTCCCCCTCCTGGTTTCACCTATCATCTTGTGTTTCTCTCTCCCTTCCCCCACTTTTAAAATCTACTCATCTTTTTTATCTCTCTCTAGTCCTGCCAAAGGGTCTCAGCCCAAAACATCCACTGTACTTTTTTTCCATAGATGCTGTCTGGCCTGCTGGGTTCCTCCAACTTTTTGTATGTATTAATTAGCAATGTGAGCAGACTTCAGTGTCTGAACAGAGGATTAATGTTTAAAGGCAAAAAAAGAGAATTATTGTGTGAGTACAACAGAGTCCCGGGATGGACCGACAACAGTGCAAGATTTGGGAGTTTTACCAACAAACTGACAGAACATGATCCGTCAGCAGGCTAGTCAAACCGGCAGGACTTCCACAGGATGAAAATGGGACACCACACTGTGTTTACTCTTAATAAGGTAAAGTTTCCCAAGTGGAAGGGGAGCCAGAGGGGTGTTGTTTGGCTGCTGGCAGCCATAGTAAAGCAGTAGTACCAGACAATCTCCCAGAAATAGAAAGAGATAAATAACATGAGAAACAAAATGGAAGTGCTAAACCAGTGATTTGTTACCATGAGGGAGTCTGCACGGTCAGCACAGACTCAGGCTAAAGACTTTAGAGGATAGGAATACAGAGATGGCCCACTGGCTAGTAAAGATGCATCATTTGAGCCTGTCCACAGGGCTAACTGGTGACTGGGTCCTATTAAAGTCCAAGCCCTGAAGTTGCAGTGAGGATGGGGATGAAGGCATCTGGTCTGATGGTGAGGATGGGGAAAGAGAGCCTCTGGGCTTCCCCTCTAAATCACTGCCCATCCTCCCATTACAGCCGAGCCAGTAAACGCCAGCTCAATGGCCACCTAAGCCCAGACCTGGCAAGGGGACTGCTGGCTGTTAGCTCCTCCAGAACAGAAAGAGCAGCAGGCTGGGGCGAGGAACAATGTGAGGGAGAAATACCTGGCAGGATAACTCAATGGGTTTCACTGAAATGACTACTATCAGAGAGTTCTCTGCTTAGGGATTGGAGAAGATGGAAGACAGGTATAGGCAGAGGCCAGGGGAGCTTCTGCCCACATGATTGCCAAGGATCTGGGATGCTGGGGGTGCTCAAGTGTGTTTATTCAAAAGGGCAACAGGTTTCTTCCGATAGCTGTTGTCTTATTACGCGAATACCAATGGCCCAAGTGTGTTACCTGCTTCCCACAGGGCTGATAAAGCGTTACTGGGCAGAGTGATAGAGGCAGTTAAGATCAGGAATCCCTCACTCTGAGCGAGATTTGAATTCCCAAAAGTAGAGCACAGAGGAGGAAGGGACTGCAGGACTTCACCAGTGGGCTCTGATCACAGGGATCTATCATGACAGTGACAACCCACCCTATGAGGCCATAAGTTAACCTTAACCATGGTGGAGGATTTAATTAAAGCAGCAGCTCCTCATCTAAAGGGAGTGGTGCTGTCCTTATTGGGACCAGCGATAGGGAGTACCATCAGATCATTGGAGGGATTAGACTACATGGGGGAAAGTTCCCCTAATCGAGTGCGCAAGTTTGACAAGCAGATTGGGGGTGGAGGGACCCACGTAACCCACAAGGAAATAGTTCTGACGTTGTTCAGAGCCAGGTTTCCCCAGGAAGCAGGTAGATGAGAGTCACACTTCCACCCTCTATGGCACATGGAGTGAGCACTACCAGGGGAAAAATGCATCAAGGAGGCTGTTAAGGGAGAAGGGTCAATTTCAAATCCCTCCCTCAACAAGGACTTTTTCTGTCCACCATGGGATTCCTTGCATTTCGCTCAGGGTTCACTATATTTCTCTCTGGAGGCTCTGCAAAAGGCACTGGCAGGAATCCACTCACGTAGGAATGGGGCTGGGGCTCCTGCTAGATAAGGTTAACAGCCCTTTCCCAGCTGGGGGACTTAAGGCCTTAAATACTTATGACAGTACATTGGAGAAAAGGGAATGTGCTATGATGGGTGGTACTGGTGGACATTATTCTGAGTAACCCCAATAGCTGACAGGGTCCCGGGCTACCAAGGGGGGGTTAGTGGGCTCACTTCCCTCACTAGGACAACCTGGACAATTGAATGTCTTGGTGGCAGCCTCCCATGAGTGTATTCTGGGCATGAATGTGCTAAGGGGTAGATATTTGCGGACAAGTGGGAGGCCTTACAGCAGCTGTCCCAGATATAGTGGCCCTTACTCAGGACATGGAAGTGGTGCGGGGAACCAGTGGTGCAGTAGCAGACCTGGTCAATGCCTTTTTCTCTAATCCCGAGTCCAGAGTCACAGGACCAGTATACTTTTACCTGGGAGGGTAGACAGTGCACCTTTGTCCACCTCCAACAGGGACATGTTTCACCATTGTGCCATGATATGATTATCTGAGACCCGATGGAGATAGAGGTAGAGCTCTCTGTTCCTGTATCCCACTAAATAGACAATGTGCTGCTACAGGGACTCTCACAGTAAGTACTGAGGCAGGCCCTAGATAAGATGATCATCTCTCTGTGGGAATGGAGTTCATCCATCAACCTTGATAAGATAAAGAGCGACAGCTAGGATGTCATATTCCTGGATATGCAATGGCATTCTGGCCAGATCGGGCCAAGCGCAAGATCTTGGATTAGCACCTCCAAGGAGGAGACACAGCACTTTATGGGGCTCCTGGGCATTTGCATCAGCATATCCCACACCTAACGATGATGCTGCATCTTCTGTTCCTGGTCTCCTGGTAAAAACACCACCTTCCAATGGGGTCTTGAACCACAAAGTAGGCAGTAGAGCTACCTCTCCCCTTGGACCCGAGACAGAGTGGGGCAGCTTTTGAACTAAACGCCATGCATTATGCTGATCGATTAAGTGGCACAGTTTATGATAGACACAGTGCTTTCTGAGGAGGACCACCATGTGTGCCTGGCATCATGGGCATACCATAAGAGCAGGAATCGGGGGTTTGGGGTATGAAAGAGAAAGGAGCAAGGGAATGGACAGAAGCTCAAGTAGTGGCATTTGATGTGGCTGCGAGGTGCCCAGCAGGTTATGCCCAGGGAGTGGTCCATTGCAGTCACTCACCCCATCCTAGGGGAATAGCCTTAAAGAATTTGAGTCTCAGTATTCCTCAGTGGATTAAGTGCTTTAAGGGCTGATAACTTCCCTGCTATGATTTGTCCAATCCCAAGGTCCCAACTCACAGTAATCTCTCTGCCAAAAGAAGAACGTGGCAACCTGATTCAATGACTACTGCCCAGTAGCACTTATATCAACAGTGATGAATGTTTTGAGAGCAGGGTGATCAAACATATCAACTCCTGCCCGAGGAGCAATCTGGACCTGCTTCAATTTGCTTATCGGCACAACAGGTCAACAATGGATGCCACTCATTGGCCCTTCCCTCAACCCTGGAACATCTAGACAGCAAAGATTGGTGGGTAAAATCAAAGCTCAGGGCATCAGGGGGAAGGCATTGACATGGATAGAAAACTGGTTGGCAGATAGAAAGCAAAGGCTATCGGTGAATGGGTGCTTCTCGGAATGGCAGGTGGTGACTAGTGGGGTGCCACAGGGCTCGGTATTGGGACCACAGGTGTTTACCATTTACGTTAACGATTTGGATGAAGGCATAGAAAATAACATCAGCAAACTTGCTGATGATACTAAGCTGGGTGGCAGTGTGACATGTGATGAGGATGTTAGGAAAATTCAGGGTGACTTGGATAGGCTGGGTGAGTGGGCAGATACTTGGCAGATGGTGTTTAATGTGATTAAGTGTGAGGTTATCCACTTTGGGAGTAAGAACAGGAAGGCAGATTATTATCTGAACGGTGTAGAGTTGGGTAAAGGAGAAATACAAAGAGATCTCAGAGTCCTTGTTCATCAGTCTCTGAAGGTGAATGAGCAAATGCAGCAGGCACTGAAGAAGGCTAATGGAATGTTGGCCTTTATTACAAAGGGAATTGAGGACAAGAAAGGAAATCCGCTTGCATTTGTACAGAGCCCTGGTGAGACCACACCTGGAGTATTGCGTACAGTTTTGGTCTCCAGGGTTAAGGAAGGACATCCTGGCTGTACAGGAAGTGCAGCGTAGATTCACGAGGTTAATTCCTGGGATGTCTGGACTGTCTTACGCAGAGAGGTTAGAGAGACTGGGCTTGTACACGCTGGAATTAAGGAGATTGAGTGGGGATCTGATTGAAACATGTAAGATTATTAAGGGATTGGACAAGATAGAGGCAGGAAATATGTTCCAGATGCTGGGAGAGTCCAGTACCAGAGGGCATGGTTTGAGAATAAGGGGTAGGTCATCTAGGACAGAGTTAAGGAAAAATTTCTTCTCCCAGAGAGTTGTGGGGGTCTGGAATGCACTGCCTTGGAAGGTAGTGGAGGCCAATTCTCTGGATGCTTTCAAGAAGGAGCTAGATAGGTATCTTATGGATAGGGGAATCAGGGGATATGGGGACAAGGCAGGAACCGGGTATTGATAGTAATTGATCAGCCATGATCTCAAAATGGCAGTGCAGGCTTGAAGGGCCGAATGGTCTACTTCTGCACCTATTGTCTATAATCAACATATCAGAAGGAGACTGAAAATCTGGATGAGTGGTGCCAGAACAACAATCTTTTACTCACTCAATGTCAGCAAAGCCAAGGAACTGATTATTGATTAAGAAGGAAGAAAAAGTAGGTCCATGAGCCAGTCCTCAAAGGATCTGAGGGGGAGAGGATCAGCATGTCATCTTGGAGGAGTTTGCAGAGATTTGGCATGACATATAAAACTTTGACAAACTTCCTTGAGCTGAAGAGTATATTTATCGACTGGCTACACCACAGCCTGGTATAGAAACATTAATGTTCGTGAATGGAAAATCCTACAAAAAGTAGTGGATGTGGCCCAGTCTATCACAGTAAAGTCATCTACATGAAGCATTGTTGCAAAACAGCAGCATCCATCATCAGGGACCTTCACGATCCAGGCCAGTCTCTCTTCTCACTGCTGCTTTCAGGAAGGTGGTACAGGAGCCTCAGGATTCACACCAACAGCTTCAGGAACTGTTATTACTCAACATTCAACTTCACTTGTCCCATCACTGAACTGATTCCACAGCCTATAGACTCACTTTCAAGGACTCTTCATCACATGCTCTCAAAATTTATTGCTTTTTTATTTATTATTATTTCATTATTTTTGTAACTGCATAATTTGTCGTCTTTTGCACACTAGCTGAACACCCAAGTTGGTGCAATCTTTCATTGATTCTATTGTGGATTTACTGAGTATGTCCACAAGACAATGAATCTCAGAGTTGCATATGATGACATATACATACTTTGACAATAATTTACTTAGAACTTTGAAGAGGATGGAGTGTTGCTGCAAGTGGTATCATAAGCACAGGTCCAATCAAGTCAGTGGGCCACACAGTGTGAGAAGGAGCAGTATCCTGGGATGGCTGTATTGACACCAAATGGTGCTATGAAGATGGGCACTCCCTGAATACTAAATGGTATGGCCAGGCTGTCCCAGGAAGTAATATGCATGGCCTTCGTGATGAGATGCTGGCTAACAAGATGGCTGTAGTGCTCAAGCATACAGAGTGCACTGACCAGAATGTCAGCTGAGAAGATGGCTATTCAGATAGTGGCCTTGCAAAATTGGAAGGCTTTGGTCGCGGTGGAAGGTAGCACCAGTGTTTGATTGCTTAGGAGCGCTGCACTTACATCCCGAAGAGCTGACAACATTACTCACCTGGATGATCATATCCAGCAGTCCGAAAATAAGATCAAGAAAGTGGGGGGCCAGCTCCATAACTACTATACCCCAGGAGAATATTGGTGGCCTTTTGATTGTTGGGGTGCTTGTGAACTACTGCAGTACACTGGGTAGCAATTGTTTGCCTTATAATTTTGAGTAACATAGTGTAATTTTGCATATAGTATAAGTGGGGCATCCACGGAGGTTATACTAACCTTCAGACTGAGTGTCATGGTGTTGTGTCTTTCGTGGGATAGCATGTAGCAGCAAGTGTCAATCTTAACTGTTCATCGAAAGCCACCCACCCCCCATCCCCCCACCATGCTAGCCAGGGGTCTGCCCGTTCAAGGAGCATTACAGTCCCTTCCACTCCACTGGCTGTCATTTGGCATCATGGTGCTGGCTGATGATACCAAGGCACTGGTGGAGTACAAATCTAGCACTTTGAAAGCACCCGTATATCTTGCTCTCTGGGTCTCTACAGACTGAGTCACAACCAGTGCTGTGATGCAGTGAAGGACAGCCTGAGCAGACACTTTAGCTAAGTATTTGTAACTTACAGGCTTTACTGAATGTTTATTGTCTGTCTTGTCAAGTAAATAGTTAACTTGCTTACCAGTGAATGTATTCTATTCTCATGAGCCTGATTTCACACAACTTGTTTTGAAATGGGTCCTGCTCTGCCCAGTTTTATTTTCCCTCTCCCGCTCTCCTCCACCCTTCCTTCATTAAAGGAAATGGTGTCACGTTGAAATTTTTTGTGTATTGCATGGGGGTACAATGATGAAGAAAAACCTTGACATCAGGCAGCAGGTATTATGGGGACAAAGGAGGAATATTTTAAATGGGATTGTGTGAT